>NC_059138.1:8052487-9283737 GCF_020740605.2 Lemur catta
ACACAAACAATAGATAAGGATAAACAATGTTTTAGGCAGAAAACTAGTAAAATCCTTTCAGAAATAGGGAATTTAAATAAATTCATATTTTTAATATTTGAGATTTTTCACCAATAGATACAACTTTAACCAGAATTTAGAAATGGAGGAGACAAAATACTAAGTTTTGAGACCAGATTTAAAAACTAAGAGAAGTGGCAAGGAGGTACACACATGAGAGAAAGAGCAGAAACTAAGACATCATTCACCCTGAGCCTTGGTTATTTCAACTGTAAAATGAACCCAATAAAACTTGCCTCACAGGATTATTAAGAAGAAAGGAGATTACATGTACGATGCACTTGATATATGGTAAGTATTTCCTAAAGGTTAATGATCACTGTACAATTCAAATGGGAAGTTTCTGAAATTCCCCCTTAGAAAGGCAAGTGACACTAGTAAGTTAATTATAACTCAAGTATTGAGCACATATTAAGAGGTGTTCTGTACTCTGATGGTATGACTTTACAGGGTTAAATTAAAGACTGATTGCTTACTTCCATTTTTGTTATATCTGAATGGCTAATATGCTTGTTTGGCTGTTGTTCTCAAATGTCATCTTCTAACAGATGTTCAATGCCGTGAAATGCATGATAAAATCTGCGAAGTCCCTGGTAAACATGGGTTTAGTCTTTGATCTTGATACGGGCAAAAGAAAGTTTTTAGAGGATGAAGTAAATGAAAATCAGGAGGGCGATAACCTCTGGGTAGCTTGCCAGGTCCTCAGAGGCTAGAACCCTTTTAGGAAGATCTCACAGGGTATCTTACCTTGTTCGTTTCTGGCTTGCAGAATTAATTTGTGTTATTTTTCTTCTAGTTAATTGTACCTTTTGATTTTATGTTAATTTCAATTGTTCTTCCTTAAAACCTTCCCTAATCACAAAAAGGAAATGGAGTCATTGTTTTTAATAGCCATAAGGCCAGGCAGGATTCAATTCAATATATTGACCATCATTTGGTAAATGGGTAGATGTCCCTCAAATAGCCAAATTTTAAGACTCAAGGAATTGACCAAGTGAATGGAAGGCTTCTCATTTTTCTAACTTTCCTATCCTTTAGTAGTGTCTGCATGGACCGGTGCCCATGTCCATACACACTGTGATCTTTCAGGAAGGTCATAATACCATCACCACCTAAACTGAGAGCCAAGGCTAGAGACCATTTAGCCTTAGGAGACTTGACTATCATCCAAGAAGGCTCATTGTTTTGCACCTTATGCAGGTAACAAACAAACTTGGAGACCTCAGGGAAGTGAAGAGTTGTGGTGACGTTTCATTCAATGGAGCACCCACTCTTTCTTGCCATCCTCAATCAAGGCACGTGTGCTTCTCTTTGGAGGCAGCAGACAGGGGAAGCAATGACGACCTGTGCCGGCAGGGGTGTCTCACTCCATACTCCTTCCTAACACAGGGCTCACAATTTCACTGGGTAGAAATGGCTGCTCATTTTCCTCCTCTTTGACCTTCTTTTGAAACTCTGGCAAGGTGTATTTTGAGGTCTGCCTTTTAAGGAGGAAACTTGGTCTTATTATTCACACCCATTAAGTCTACCTTGCTTAATTTCCTATGTGTTTATTCTTCTGCCTTATCCTTTTTCATAACTTCTTCACCCTCATCTACACTTCGGCACACATAAGCGTTCTTGGAATGCAAAAGGATATAACAAAAAAAAAATTTAAAAGCCACCATTTAATCTAAAAAAAAAACTAGTATACATTTATCTGTATGTTATTCTCTTCCTTGGAAATACTTACCATGCAAAAGTAAACTTAATGCTTATATTGTAAAGCTTTTCCCAAAACAAAAAGGTTTGACATGTTAGAGGTGGCAGGAATCTTCCGTATAATTGTGAGTGTCTTCATTGCTTTGCAGGGGAGGATACTGAGAATAAGGAGATAGAAGTCATTCACCTGAAGTCAGGAAGTAACTAATTAGCAGAGGCAAGGCCTAGACACAAACAATTCCCCTGACTTAGTCCAGTTCACTTTCCCTCACATCGGTACTGCTTATGAATTTTTATTGTCTGTATTCTGTGGTCAGCTAGGACAAATCTTAATGAGAAACAAACGTACAAATGTGTAATGTATGACTTGCTCAACATCAAAAGGGGAAGGTTGTTCAAGATAACTGCTCCCTCCTTTAGATCCAGAGACAAGTCAAATGAGAAAATGTCATCATAACGAGGGTCCCAGAGGAGCTGACTCTGCCTAACCACATCACAGCCTTACCACGGATTTGACAACCTCAGTCATAATTTTATCAAGAGATGCTCTATTTCTATGTTGCCCAAAGCATCTCCTTCAATTTAATCACTTATAGAACTCCATGGCTTCTGCTAGAATGGATGATAAATTGATTTTATCCTCTGGTAGTTGGGAATCACTAATCTTGTTTAGCTTCTGCTGTGTGTTATATGCAGTTGGTAAATGCACACAGAAATATACACTAGATTTTGAACATATCCCTAAGTGTGCAGATGAATTACCTTCACAAAATAGTTCATCTAATTATTTTCTAGTGGAAAATACAAAATTTCATCAAATCATCAGTTCAGTAAATGTATTTAAAAGCATTATATCTTTTAAAAGGGATGTACTTAAATATAAAGTAAGATAAATGCATTGCAGTGCAACAATTAAATAGGAATCCTTTGAGATCCCCAGTCGGGTTAATTGCCACATTTATTTCGATCAGTATAAATGGATCTGTAGCACTCATACATATATCACAAAGTACTTCATGTTCCTGTTTGTCAGTTATTTGCATTTCAAATACTATTTGTATTCAAGTCTCACCCTGTTCTGTTGAGAAGGTATCAACCCTACTTCACTACATTAAAAAAAATAACAAAATATTTTGTAACAGAGTTTTTAAGATGATATTCTTTGTATTCTCAGGGAAACTATTTTACTTCTTGAAAATTATTTAATATTTACATATTTGCTAGTATCTTGCTGTATACAAAGCATTTTTCTTTTGCTAATATTACCTAATTTAATGTTGCCTCATTGTATATGGAAATACATGGTGAATTTTGTAAATAAGATTGGGCAGAGTTTTTCAAAAGACTATATATTTTCACCTTATTCTCTACTCATTTTCTCAATAATAACCTTGTAAGTGTCTGTTTTTAGCAGAAACTCACCCACAGATGATGGATGGCCTGAGATGGCAGGTGGGAAGGCAAGGAGAACCTCCCGTGGCTGTCTTAACCACTCTTGATAACTCTTGCTCAGAATAGATTTTGTTGATCTGGGCCTTTTATTTTCCTTATCTTAGAAACATGCTATTTTCTGTTTTCTAATTATCTCCTTTCAGAACTTCACATAGGTTCTTTCTAATCACTCAAGACTACACTGCCTAAACAATAGCAGACATAAAAAAACACAGTCTTTTTCAACATACACACATTTTATTTTCAAAATTTTTGTTTCGTTTTTTGCTTGGGTAGTTTTTTTTTTTAATTTTATTTCAGAGTATGAAGGGGGTGCAAATATCCTGGTGACATGAATTGCTTTTGTGCCATTTGAGTCAAAGTTATAAGTGTTCCCATCACTAAGATAGTGTGCACTGTACCCATTAGTTGTGAATTTACCCATCCCCTCCTCCCCTCTCCCACTTCCTTGGTTTTCCCTGAGTTTTACTACCATATGTGTACATGGGTGTCATTTAAGATGGGACACAAATATAACTCCAAAACATTCTATTTATTTTAGAGATTCACCACTATAGAGCTTCTGTTCTACAGAATAATTCATTTTCCAGGTTTTTTTGAATCCATATTGGCCAAGAACAGTAAAAATGGGCTGTTTATCAAGGATAGATTTGACATCATTGAACAAAACATAGATAGCTCCTTTTCTGTTGTTAAAATCAATTTTGACCTGCTACTTGTACATAAACAGAAGTATACAGATGAAAAGAAAGTGTCTTATCTTCAAGATTTATCTCAAACAGAGTCCATGACAAGGAAAGTAAGTTAGAAAATGTGTGCTTTCTTTTATTACTTTATTTACAAGGGTTATTATTTAAATATATTTGCCTGGATTATAGACTTATTACCATAACAATGTGCTTAGTTTACCTAAGTATTTATTATATCACAAATGGTATTTTGTTTGTTTACTTAGTAGCAATAAAGACCAAGGAAATATTTATAGACTAACCACTTCAAATATAACCTCAGATGATAGTTAATAATAGTGTATTGTATTAAGGATTTTTGTTAAATAAGTAGATTATAACTGCTCTTACCACAGGGGAGGGTGGTGGTGGTGGGGAGAGAGAAATGGGTAACTTATATAAAATGATGGATATGTTCATTTTTCCCCTATAATAAATATTTCACTATATATATGTATCCTATAACATCACATAGTGTACCTTACATATACACAATAAAATGTATTTCCAACAAAACAAAACAAACCCAAAACCTCAGTAAGATGAGGCAAACATGCTTTAGTGTACACTCATCTATGTGCAGAGAGATGAAGCTATGAATCTTGCATGCACTCATCTGTTTTAGAGTTGCTTGCAAAGAATTCTGCCTAAAGAGTTGGCTTCACACCTATTTAAGAAAGATGTGAAAAGATTTACAAATTGATGTTTAGAATAAACAACTTACAGGAAGAACCAAAGAACTAACTAAGGTCAAACTGTAAATTTTTAAAAAAGGGTGGATTAATTTGTGATGCCTAACTTAAACTAGAAATTTCGCAAAGACATTCTTAGGAGCAATATGAATGTGAGGATGAGTACAGCATTTGCCAAGAGAATGTTGGGTTGTCAAATTCTGTTTTTATATTGTGGATATCATTTAAGTTATTCATGATTTTCCTTCCTTCCTTCCACTTTCTCTCCCTCTCTCTCTCTCTCATATGTATTTGATTTTAGCAAACATTTCTAATCAACAACAGTAGGCCACTGTGTTGTACAAGGATGAAAACTAGCAAAATACATTTGTTTTGATACTACTCACATTTTGATCACGGTGCTTCTAAAGACATTACGTTTTTTAGTTAGGTACAGAAAACCATAGCAGTTTTACCCTTCAGAGATCCATCTGGGAACCGCAAGGAAAAGAAAGACAACACATTTTTCCTATTTTTCTAATAGTCACTGACATTTCTGTATCCTCATATCTTTAAAGATCTAGAGTCCTAATGCAGTATCATCTTGTTCTTGCTTATATACAACATTTCACCAGTAATAATACAATAACATAATAAAGGAAGACAGCCACCTTTTTCTGAAAATTGTGAGAAATTTTGTTTCAGGAAGTAGGTTGAGTATGACTACAAAATTTCTAATTCACAACACAAAAGTTGATACTATCTTTACTTCCTTTTATCCACAGGTAAGAAGCATTAGTTCTTATCTCAGTTTCTGAATTCAGAGAAGATTCACTTAGTGGTACTGGGTTTCTCAGTAGGAGGGAAATTTAAGGGGTAGGAATGCCCTGATGGGCACCTGGGCTCCACTCTAGCCTCCCTCCCCAATTACTGAAGCCAATGAGCCTTTCATGGGCATCCTTCATATCAGTCACTATTTTATCCCTTGGGGGGTTAATCTCTTAGTGCTGAAGCTCAGATGTGAATTCCAAAGCACACTATCTGGTCTGAAGAAGCCCCCTATGAGGAAAAATTAAAATATATTAAAGGAAATGAAATGTACTTTCTTATTTCTCCTTACATTAGGATCATGTTTTCCATTAAAAAAAAAGAAAAAATGATGATCTACTTCCCATAAGCATTGTTATGTTTTTATGCAAGAAATGTTATCAGAACCCAGACATCCAAAGTTCACTTAGGTGTGGATTAAAAGGAGCTACCACAAGATTCCAGTCTGGGATGGAATTCCAGGCTCTGGGTGCCACTGAAGGCCTCTCATACATGTAATCACTTTAGTTGTACATTGAGAATTTAATTTCATATAAAGACCTTATAATTTTTCGTCTTTGGTTTTTTTTGTTGTTTTTGCTTTGCAGAAATCTTTATGCTATTATTCATATAATGCACACTCCAGAAACAATAAAAATTTAAATAACATTGTGAGAAATAAAAAACATATTTGTAGATAAATGTTTAAAAATGCTCATCCCATATTTTTTCACTGGGGTAATTATATAACTGGCTCAGATTTTACACAGTTAAGTCACAATTGCAGAATGAGAAAAAGTTCTAGAGTTGAATATCGTCATTTTACAGTGGATACCGAGGTCCAGCAAGGTAAGTAAACGATTTAAAATTCCATAGTGACTTCATTAATTTCAAGGGAATTCCAAAAATACAAATCAATTTTTACCTAAAGTGATCAATTATGTATTAAAATATTTATATGTTATTTTAAGTGCAAACACTTTTAGTATTTTCCTAATGGAGCACAGAGAACTTTGCATATAGCAGGTGCTACATAAATAAAATTTTAAATTGAATTCTGCACCTAAATATCTTGCTGTTTTTTTTTTTTAAATATCTGTTTCATTCAACAAACTTTCATTGGTCTTTAAAAGTTACACGTCAGTAAGCCATACTTCGGCTACTCTATCTACACCTCTACCCTTAACACCTCATATTTCCCTTCTGTGATTTTTTTCTTTAGTACTTACCACTACTTTTCACAGTATATATTTTTCTTACTTATCTTGTATATAGCCTTTTTATTCCTCTAGAATATAAGCTTCATGAGGACACACATGTTTGTATTATTTATTCACTTCTGTATTGTTCCCTAGTGCTTAAAACAGTGCCCAAAATATAGTAAGTGTTCAGTAATATTTGCTGAATAAAAAAAATAAGGATTATTGAAATCTCTGGGGTGTGATAGAATTCTGATACAGGAACAAAGTAAAAATTATTTTCATCCTCTAGCATTTCACATAAACTGTACACATTGTTATTACTACTAAAGAGCAATAAGAAAATTATTCAGTTTTTGTTATACAAGTTAAAAACTGAATTATTTTTGTTCATTAAGGCCCTGTATATTTTTCTTCTTAATTTCCTATTTTTTCCAACACAGTCCTTTAATATAATCGAGAAAGAAAGAAGATCCTGAAGGCTATGGGGAGATGCTAAAGAGTTTTGAGCTAAGAATTACTCAAGGAAGAACTCTTGCTGGGCAGCGGTAATTAAAATGCAGATCTGGGGAAATAGCCCCAAAACTACTGGGAGATGGATGGTAACTTCAGAGATTTCAAATAGGTGTGGCTTCAGTCGTTTCTGCTGTGCTGGTGCACAGCTGCTCAAATTTAAATCTCTAATGTCTCCATGTCCCTAGTAAGATTTCTCTTGGGAAAACATTTCTGTTTCTTAAACATTCTCAAAACTTCTTTTTAAAGGGAGTTTCATTAGGTGGCAGTATGCATGGTTGAAGGAAGAAAGGAGGGTGGGAGAACCAGCTGGGTAGTTTTATGGTAGTGTACTTCTAATAAAATAGAGGGCTTAGTTTGAAAATGACCATGCATCTCAGATATCCCTACAGAGCCCTAACCTAACACAATTTTACTTCTTTCAATAAAGGTAATTTATGACATATCTAAATAAATCTGATGTAATGAAATCCCCTTATAATTTACTACTAATAAATACACATATTAAAGGAAGGAAGGGAGGGGGAAAGGTAGGGAAGGAAAGACCGGAAAGAGGGAGGGGAGGAAGAACATTCTGTTGCAAATTTCTGCCAGAGATTGGGCAGTGGAAATTTCCCATGTGTGAAAGACTTTGAAGAAAGAAAAGGACAAACTCCACAATTTGAGGGGAAGAAATCATGGTGTGCTCCAAATTTTCAAAATTAATAGATTCAGAAATTTGAAAGAAGGCCGGGCGTGGTGGCTCACGCCTGTAATCCTAGCACTCTGGGAGGCCGAGGCGGGTGGATCGCTCAAGGTCAGGAGTTCGAGACCAGCCTGAGCAAGAGTGGGACCCCGTCTCTACTAAAAATAGAAAGAAATGATCTGGACAAATAAAATATATATAGAAAAAATGAGCCGGGCATGGTGGTGCATGCCTGTAGTCCCAGCTACTCGGGAGGCTGAGGCAGGAGGATCGCTTGAGCCCAGGAGTTTGAGGTTGCTGTGAGCTAGGCTGATGCCATGGCACTCACTCTAGCCCGGGCAACAAAGCAAGACTCTGTCTCAAAAAAAAAAAAAAAAGAAAGAAAGAAATTTGAAAGAACGACATCTGGAGATAGAAAATTGATTTTAGCCATTAGTATTGTTAACACTTCTTAAACTTGTTGAAAAATCTCTGAACATTAATGGTTGCAATTCTATTAACCTTTCATGTCCTTTACAGATTTGTCTGTGGCTGTCTGTCTCCCCCACCTCTACCCCTGCTTCAAAGCAGGGCTGCCTATGGGCAAGACTGTGAGTTATGCAGGTTGAACTGAGCCTTTTGCACACTTTCTCTTGTTTCTATCTCACCACCTTTCTTTAAGTGCCAAGTGCCCATTAACCTAACACATCCACTCCTTTCCTATTTTAGTATACTACCTCTACTCTGGTGCACTGCTTGAGCCTATTTCCCAGACATTTTGGTGACCATGTATTCCGAATTTTCTAAAATATGACAAATGTCAAGCATCTCATTTTCTTTTCTCAGTTTGCTGTTGGGAAAATTGATCACCAAGTCCCTCCTCCTCTCTCACTTTTTCCTCTCCAATGTAACTTACCTAAACTGTTTGTTAAAGAAATTAAAAACATTAGCATTAGGTTGTAAATCACTCTAGTGAGAGATAAGCATGGATGCCTTACGAGAACATTGCACTTTTCCATTTTAAAAGAGAGGTTTGTCAACGAAAAGAAATATACTTGCAAAATATATTTAGCATTTTTGTTTATTGGGTACTTTCAGGAATCCTTTAAATGCCTCCATTAAACTAACTTCTCTACTTATAAATAAATCCAGGCATGCCTGTCAGAATAAACTGGGCATTAGTATAACGTTTCTAATAAAATTATGTATCAGTCATTGTTTGGCACTGAAACAACTTAGAATTTGCATTCCAGTCTATCATAATCAGCTTTTGTTATCTTCTAATAGGAGAGAAATGAATCAACAACTTATTTCAATGAGATCGTGATTTATATTTATTAATATTTAATTGAAGAAGATGTGGGGTCCTAGGAAACCTCATTCTCTAAAGAAAAATATTATTCTAAGTTTAAGAATGTCATTCGGGAATGCACGCATGCTAGAGACATCTGAAAGCCTCTTCATTTTCAACTGCAATAAAATTGTGTTAAATTCAAGTCACAGTGTAAAGTTACAGTACAGCTGGAAAAGATGCAGTGTTTTCTTAGAGAAAACACTTGGCATCTAGGTGAGGGGAATACATAGAAGAGTAATATTTAGGAAGCCAAGAACAGATGTGAAAAAATGAGACAGGAGCCTTTTGATTCTCTGAGGCTTGAGGCAAAGTCCCATCTGTCAAGCACCTTTCTTGGCTCTCCCAAAAGAATATGCCTCCAGCTCTCCAGATTGTCCTGGCAATTAAACGTGCTCCCAGACTTGTCACATTTATCATCGTAAACTTCCCACAGCAGGCTTCCACTAGCTCTCTGATTTTCCATGATTTCCATTCTTCCATTCTCTCAGTGACTGGCCAGTGGTGTGCTGGTGACCCTCCCTGACCCACTGAGAATTTTTCCTAATGAACTTAACACTGTGGCAGCCAGAGCCAACCTCACCCCAAAACACAGTCCTCTTCTTTTAGACTATAGAACCTATAGGAGAAGACAGAAGGTATCCGTGTCCCTGACACTTTGTAGCACAATACCATCCCAAGCATGGTTATCTCCACACTTCTTAAATAGAGAGGAGCAGATTTGTATCTTGTTTAAGACTGCTGTGGTTTGGGGACTGTTTTGGTTCCTTTGCACTGAACTTAATAGTAACTGATAGGGAGAAAATTGTGCAAACTTAAATTTGCAATCCATATTTTTATGAAGATTAAAATCTATTTGTTATGCATATTCTATATTAGTTATTTAAAGAAGCTTCATGGAATCATCTTTTCTGTCTATACTGGAAAGTTATCTGGGAATTACCATCTTTCAGAGGGATAAGCACCCCATCATAGGAGGAAACAAGACGGAAAGAGCATGTGTTCAGGAATCAGACCCATCCAGGTCAAATCCCAGCTCTACCACTCACTGTTAAGGGTACAGCAGGAAATTTGATATACCTTTGATCTGACTTTCCTCATTTCTAAATTAGAATAATTATCCACATTTCTTAGAGTTACTGTGAACATTCATTGAGCCAGAATAAAGACATAGGACATATCACAGGTCATTATCATATCTTACTTCCTCCCTTCCAGGCTGCCCAAAAGGCTGCTAGAAGACGGTGATTTTTTTCCATTTTCTGTTTTATTATTTTAAACATTGACACAATGTACTTTCCAACACTACAAAAGGATTAGCAATTAGCAGTTACTTTTTCAGTTTTATCATATCTTTACAAGATCAGAAAAGCCTAAAGTCAACAAAAGAGGATAATTACTACCATTTGTAAGGTCACCTGGCAAAATCAGAGAAAAACTAGCTCTTTTTGTCCTTCTCATACATACACACATTATTATAATGCTGTTACTAAGAGCCGTTTTTCCCCTTTTGCCGTTGTATTCTTACCTATGAGATCAATTTCTAAACTAATCTATGACTTTTGGACCAACAGTAAAAAAAAAAAAAAAAGGAAATGATTAGATGAAAAGTTGTACCTTAAAAATAAGACTATGTAAGAGTTGGGGAAAATGTAATGCTCTAACTTGCAGTCTAAAGTATCATTAACAAAGGGTCAAGAAGATACATGCTACAATTAATCTCTATCCATGGGGTGTAGTGATAAGAGCAACCTAGCTTTAAACAAAGTATCTAACTTCCAAAAGTCAAAACAAGTGTGGTTTCACAGCAAACATGTATTTCTTTTCTTTTCTGTTTTTTTTTTTGAACTGATACAAAGACATTTTTTTATTAGTACAGTGTCTTTTTTATCCACTCCTATTTTCATCCTTATGAAAAGGATTTACCAACTCTTTTGTGAATATATAAAACTTATACAATATACAGGCAAGCCTGTGTCTACCATGATAAAGTGAATATGTTATCCTGAAAATCTGATGAATGTAAATAGAAAAATTCAAGACAAAAATCTCACACACAAAGGTAGATGCTAAATGCTATTTCTTTTATAATACTTATTTTCACATAAAATTCAGGTTTGTCCACTAGGATATTTTCTAGGTGATAATAAAGATTTTATGTCCCAAATTTTGGTAGGTTCAACTATAGTCATGTGCCACTTAATGATGGGGATACATTCTGATACACTCTGAGAAATGCATTGTTAGGCCATTTCATCACTGGGTGAACATCATAGAGTGTACTTTCACAAACCTATATGGTGTCACCTATTAGATACCTGAACTATAGAGTATAACCTATTGCTCATAAGCTACAAACCTGTACAGTATCGTACTGTACCAAATACTATAGGAAACTGTTACACAATGTTAAGTATTTGCATGTCTAAACATAGAAGAGGTCCAATAAATATAAGATATAAAAGATTAAAAAAAAACAGTACACCTGTATAGGGAAATTACCATGAATGGCGTGAGCAGGACTGGCAGCTGCTCTGAGTGAGCCAGTGAGTGAATAGTGTGTGAATATGAAGGCCTGGGACATTATTGTACACTATTGTAGACTTTACAAACACTGTACCCTTAGGTTACCCTAAAATTTATTTTTAAAAGTTTCTTTTTCCAATAATGAATTAACCTTAGCTTATTTCCACTTTTTTACTTTGTAAACTTTAATTTTTTTTAAACTTTTGGACTCTTTTGTGACAATATTCAGCTTATAACATGAACGCATTATACAACTATATGAAAATATTTTCTTTCTTTATATCCTTATTCTATAACATTTTTATTATTTTTTAACTTATTAAATATTTTTGTTAAAAACTAAGACACAAGTTACAGATTCCACACAATCCCTATCAAAATATCAATTACATTCTTCACAGAAAAAAATCCTGATATTTATACGAAACCACAAAAGACCTCAAAAAGCCAAAGCAATCCTGAGGAAAAAGGGCAAAGCTGGAGGTATTTCATGACCTGACTTCAAAATTTACTACAAAGGTATGCTAACCCAAACAGCGTGCTACTGGCAAAAAGCAGACACACAGACCAGTGGAACAGAATAGAGAACCCAGACACAAACCCGCACACCTATAACCAACTCGTCTTCCACAAAGGCACCAAGAACTTACAATGTGGAAAGGATGGTCTTTTCAGTAAATGCTGCTAGGAAACTGGATAACTGTATGCAGAAGAATGAAACTAGACCTCTTGCTCTCAATATCCACAAAAATTAAATCAAAATGGATTTGAATCTAAGACTTGAAGCTATGAAACTACTAGAAGAAACATTGGGGAAATGCTCCAGGACATTGGTCTCAGCAAAGATTTCTTGCATAAGACCTCAAAAGCACAGGCAACCAAAGCTAAAACAAACAATTGGGATCACATCAAGCTAAAAAGCTTCTGCACAGCAAAGGAAATAATCAACAAAGTGAATAGACAATCCAAAGGATGGGAGAAAATATTTGCCAACTATCCGTCCAACAAGGGATTAATAACCTGAATATATAAGAAGCTCAAACAAGTCAATGGAGGGGGGGGGAAACAAATACTTTGATTAAAAAATGGGCAAAAGATCTGAGCAGAGATTTCTCAGAAGAGGACATATAGGTATATGAAAAAATGTTCAACATCACTAACCATCAGAGAAATGCAAATCAAAGCCACAATGTAATATCTTCTCACTCCAGTTAAAACGGCTTGTATCAAAACAGGCAATAACAGATGCTGGTGAGGATGTGGAGAAAGGGAAACCCTCATACACTGTTGGTGGAAATGTAAATTAATACAGTCACTATGGAGAGAAATATGAAGTTTCCTGAAAAAAAAAAAAAAAAAAAACTAACAGAATTTCCGTATGATCCAACAATCCCACTTTTGGGTATATATCTAAAAGAAAGGAAATCAATATACTAAAGAGATATGTGTAGCCCCATGTTTATTGCAGTACTACTCACAACAGCCAAAATATGGAATCAACCTAAGTGCTCATCAGTGGATGAATGGATGAATAAAATGTGCTCTATGTACACAATGGAATATTATTCAGCCATAATAAAAGACTGAGATCCTGTCATTTGCAGCAACATGGACGGAACTGGAAGCCATTTATGTTAAGTGAAATAAGCCAATCACAGAAAGACAAATATGGCATATTCTCACTCATACGTGGCAACTAAAAAATGTGGCTCCCATGAAAATGAAGACTAGACTGGTGGCTGCCAGAAGTCAGGAAGCAGAGTGGGGAGGAGAACAGGAAGGGAAAAAAAGAATATAAATTTATTTGTTACTACTAATCTGTACACTTAACATGGTAAAGTTGGTAAATTATTTATGCATATTTTACCAAAATATTTTTTTGAAAAAAGCTAAGACACAAACACACACAGCAGCCTAGACCTACATAGAGTCAGGATCATCGATATCACTGTTTTTCACCTCCAAATGTTGTCCCAATGGAAGGCCTTCAGAGGCAATAACACACATGGAGCTGTCATCTTCTAAGATAACAATGTCTTCTGGAATACCTCCCGAAGGACCTGCCTGAGACTGTTTTACAGTTAACTTTGTTATTTTTTTATTAGTAGAAGGAATATACTCTAAAATAATGATAAAAAGTATAGTACAGTGAATACATAAAAGATTAATATAGTCATTTATCATTATCAAGTATTATACACTGTACATAATTGTATGTGTGATACTTTTATACGATTAGCAGCACAGTAGGTTTGTTTATACCAGCATCGCTACAAATACATGAATAATACATTGTACTGTGATGTTACAATGGATACAACGTCACTAGGTGACAGGAGTTTTTTAGCTCCATTATAATCTCATGGGACCACTGTCACATATGTGGTTTGTCATTGAACAAAATGTCATTATGAGGTGTATGACTGTATATTGTGCCAAATGGTGGCCCTATCTGAATAGGATCAGAGTTGACTCTGGCACAGGGATTTATTCATTTAGGTTTCTTGAATGCAACTTCTGTCCTGTTATGCCAACACTTCATCTATTATAATTCTTGGCCTGGGAGCATAGCTTCCCTGTGTGCCAACCAATATCCTTTGAAGAGATTGAGAAGTGCTCATGTTCCGATAGGCATAACGCAAGGACTTGTCCAGTACCCTTCTCCTGGGGTCCATCCAACTAACAGAAATTATTTTATATAAGAAAATGTATATGGTAACAATTTCTTATTCTTGGAATTATCTATAAACTAAGTTTTAAAAAGGTCATATTGATATCACAATTTTCTAAAATTCTAAATTATTAGGAAATAAGAAATCATGCTTTAAAAAAAAGACCTGGATTAGAAACCTGTTTATTAGCTCTTCCATTGACAATATACGTGGTCCTTATTTCTTTAACTGTAAAATAGTGAAATAATACATATGCATCAATATGCAGTAATATATGTTACTGTTCTGTACTCAAATCTATTTTTGAAAATTTTCAGGTGGTAAATGAAAAATATTGCATCAAAGATACAATTAATGAGAAGCATTGTCATAATTTAGATATTTATACACGTTATTTTCATTACTAAAAATAATTTTTATTTCCTAACCATGAATATATTAATATATTATATCCTTCTCATATTAAGACAAATGTGTTTGTGAATGTATATATTTATATACACATGCACACACACACATATACACATATATACACACTTGTCCCTCTACACATGTACATACACAGTATAAAATTGTGTATATCCAAAATTCATATTTACATATAAATTTATATGTTACCTAATTTACATTTTCCTTAGAACTACTTTACAATCCAGAAAGTCCCAATTTCTTATTTTAATTTGTATTTTTTGGAAGTATTTTTTTACTCATTCATATTCTTAGGCCTTTCCATATAAATTTTAGAGTCACCTTGGCAATTCCATGAGGCACCCGCTAGGAATCTTGATTGGAATCTTGTGGTTGTTGCTCTGGCCAACTCCTAATTTTGTTAGCTCTTCTTTATGCTTTTAAGTTATTATTATGTTTTTATTATCTATTGCTTTGCTCATAATAACTTGAGGTTTATATACGGCATTCTTTGAAGTCTAGATTGAAGGTGCTTTCCTCCACAGAAGATTTGTGTTTGCATCAGACATGCTTCTGAGGGCACTATCCATCTGGGACACTGTACAATAAATTCTAGGTGTAGTTTCACCTCTATTCAAAGTCAAAGTCAAATAAATCTGTGTACTTGTCCATCTCTACAAGGTACCCCCCCCACTAGCACTTCTACTTTTTCTTATGATGTAGCGCACTGGATCTTGGCTAAATTTAAGAGGCTAGTTCCAGTCAAAAATGACTGAAGTGATAATATAGAGTCAGTACAGGAGTCAAAGGATAATTAATTTCATAAATCTGTTACTCCAAGCAACAGTTGAAAATCCCTGCATATATTTTTCTACAGTGCTTCAATTCCCCAGTAGAATCTGAATAATGGTTAAAATAACCATAATGATTACAATGATGATGAGGAGGAGAAGGAGGAATACATTCACTGAGCAATTATTATGTCCTAGAAATTATGCTAAGCGCTTTACAGTATTATCGAGTTCAGTTGTCACAAAAGCACTATGCAGTAAACGATTTTATTATAACCATTTTACATCTGAGGGAACTGAAGATAAAAGAGAGTGAGTAACTTGCCAAAGGTCATAGTGCCTCTGGACTCAGACAGATCTGAAGTTTAATGCCACACTTGTCATTGATTAGATTTTGGTACAGTCACTAGATTTTTAAACCTCTTAAATTTGAGGTTTCAAAAAAATCATTTCATTAATATACCGAAGTTCTAGGAAATTGCTTCATAATCACAAAAAGAAAAATGTGAAAGCATTAGTATTTGTCTAATTGACAGCGGGAGCTTGCATTCTGCAGCCTGAGACACAAAATGCCTTCAAAGGGGCACCATCCTTTTTATGAACAGATCACCATAGACAACTATGTTCTTCAGAGGTCTAGAAGCAGACTAGAAGTTTTAACATCCTTTGTATGTTTGTGTGTGTGTATTTTATCTCCATCAACTTCCTGAAATCATAGCTATCTTTATAAAGACTCATAGGATTGGTTACTTATAAGCAAATCATTCTTTCTCTTGCTGACAAGTTCTCTTTGCCTTTTTCTAGCATCCAAACTATTTTCATTCTTCTATTTACAACTCTTTTTTTTACAAATTTACTCTTCTGCATTTTATATTTTATCATATATTAGATTTATCTATTTTGGAAATTATTTTCACAGATTAAAGTTTAGGTAGCAAGACATGATTCTTCCTTCCAAGTACTAACAAGGCCCGACCCTGCTTAGCTTCTGAGATCAGATGAGATCAGGCACGTTCAGGGTGGTATGGCTGGAGACAATGATTCTGTAAAATTATTTGCTGTAAGTATATTCATCATCTCAATCGCAGAGGGTGACATTTAAATGAACACAACTTTCTTGTCTAAAATATATGGTGATGTGATTTCTACCCATTTAATTGCATCATCTAAAAATACTTAAAACAAGGTTTTTTTTTGTTGTTGTTGTTGGTTTTTAAAGCTAATTGTTGATCTTATGCTTAGAAAATATATAAAGTTATTTGTTTATAATGTTGATAAATTTAATTGCTCACAAATTAATTGTTCATTATATGCTCAAACATTGAGAAACAGTGAGAGTAAGGAAGGGGTTCCCTTTTTCTCTTTATGATGTTTAGCATAGGTATAATTTTATTTACCATGTAAATATGATTTTTGGAATAGAACAACTGTTTTAAATTCATAAAACTATTTTAAATTTAAGTGATATAACTTATATAAAATGCACCTAAATTAAACATTTCAATGGAACAAATATTTACTATCAAACAGAGCTTTAGAAAAAGAAACGTCAATATACAGAACTGATTCTGTTAAATCTTTTTCCTGATGAATTTAGGGGATGTGTTTATTGAACAGAAGAACAAATAATATATAACTCATCTTTATAGGTCATCTGTTGCCATGGTAATAGTAATGTGACATCTTTACAAGGGAAGGTTTTGTTCTAAAAGCAATGATGAGTAACATCCTCCGGGCTCCATTCAAAACCAAAGGTGAGTAAGTTGGGCTGTTCTCCTAGGAACAAATGGGGGTGTAGAATCCTGACAGTCTCATTAAGGGACACCTCATTATATCCTAGCATCTGCTATTCATAAATAAGCTTTTGTTAGTGTGTAAACTTCCTATTTACTTTTTCCTCCTGGAAAAAAAATATATGTGTGTGTATATATATTAGACATTATGAGGTTTTTATTTTTTATTTGTATAAATTGATGCTGGAATAATAAAAAAGCAAAAAGAAGTACTGTTTTGAGCAAAGAACAGTGAAAGGAATGAGTTTACCTTCAATAAAAGGTTCTGTTTGTTACAGATCAAGACAGGGGACCCCCTCTTTAATTCATATATCACATAACTACATTAACTGAAAACAAAAAGACAACTTTAAACTATATGTTAATAGAACCCTCCCGGAATTACTTGAACCCCCTGAACTTTCACTTTTCAAAGGTCCCTAAATCATCTATGGACTTTTATGTTTCTCTACCATTTATTCATTAGCGTGTTTAATATCTGCCCTGCGTGTGTGTGTGTGTGTGTGTGTGTGTGTGTGTGTGTGTGGCTGGCAGGCTGCATGAGGGTGGGGCTAGCCATCTGGATTTCTGTACTTGAAGGAAGAGCAGCTAAGCCTACTGTTAGGTGGTGGATACTAGATGTGGTGCTTAGATGAATCATTACTGTGGAGAATTAAAAGAATATTTAGTCAAATGAACCTGTCTTCCACATATGGCGCTAATACCTAGATTCAAGACAAAGCCCATTACTGAGCAGAAACCAAATCAAAGCGCCCAGCTCAGAGGATGTTTGCATCCAAGAGACAAAAATGTCAAACCAGCTTAGAACTCACTCAGCGCTGTTAAGCATCAATCACCCTGTCCCGGGTTTTTATTCCTTGTTCTCACCCCTCCTTTCCGCTGCTTGCTTAGTCTTTGTTTCCTGCATTTCCCTTATCTTCGCTATTCCTTTTGTCTTTCCACTCATTCTTTTGGTTTTTTCCTTTTCTCTCAGTCTTGGAGTGAGCCTTTGGGGGAATTAATTGATGAGATGTAAATTGATGAGATAAGAAAGAAAATCCCAGGATTTGGACTAAATCACCATACTCTGCCATAAAACTGCCTCAAACTCATTTCTTACCTGGGATGCTTTTCTAACTAACCACCAAACTCTGCCTAGGGTTACAAATGAGTAAGAGTTAACTTGTCTTATCACATAATCTTTCTGGGGCTCTTATATTCAGTGCTGATTTTGTTTTATGAGGGGCTGTGTGTGTTTGTGGAGGATGTCAGGGGACACATACACAATCGTTCAGTACCTCCTACTAGGGCATTGCATTCCTGACTTTCTGCTCCTCATTGCATTTATTCCTGACATTGATCATCCTACCAAGGTAGTATTGTTTTCAATTTAAACATAAAAACTCAAAGCAATCTATGGGTCATCAGTCTCTAAATAGCAAATTTTGTCTATTGCAACTTAATTTCAGTCCAAAATTTATGCATTTTTAGTATAAAATCCAGAAGGGTGTGTGAGAGAGAGAGAGAGAGAGAGTGTGTGTGTGTGTGTGTGTGTGTGTGTGTGTGTGTGTGTGTGATTTCTAAAGAAAAAGAATTACTGGAGTCTTTAAATAGAGGTAGCTCAAGTTCACTTTGTAAGTAACAGTTACATAAAAAATGATTCCAATTAATCCAGTACAACTACATGTATTACGTAAAAAATGACATAATAATACAGCATCCCTTTTTATAATACATCTCTATGCCACAGACCTCAGCTATCACTTAGCAAGCTTAACATTTTACCCTTAACTTAAAAGTAAAATATAGGACATAGACTCTTGCATGAGACAAATAATAAAATTATAATTACCCTAGTAACATATTCACAAAGCAATTAGTGTTTTCACAGTCTTTTTATATGTATGAATTGGTTTTATTTCCTTTAGAAATCTATGGGAATAAATATTACTCTTCAAACTGAGGTCCTGAGTGATAAATTCACTTGCCCAATTTCAGATGACTAGTTAATGGTCCAGCTAAAACTAAAACATGGATTTTGAAATACTGAATTATTGTTAATTGACCTGTAAGAAACATAATCATGTTGACTAATTTAAAACTCTTTCCTTGTCTAGGATCATAGTTAATATATTAAATATCCCCATAAAATAAAATATCTCATGATTCAATAGTTCAGGTAGGGCTAGTGAATTTTACATTTAAAAAAATTAAAATAGGAAAGCTCTAAGATAGTATCCATAGTTAGTTTTATTCTTTACATTTTCTTAAAATTGATGGAAAACTAGTGGAAGTGTTAGCATCAGTGTAGCCACAGTTGATAGAGAACATCTGTCTGTGAGTCACATATTCCTTATTGCCCTAATCTCTGAGTCATTTCCCAACAAATTAATTTATAAGATTTTATCTGAGGTGGCGCATAGGACAATATTCAATTTTTCTTTTTTTAATCTATAGTAATATTTATTAGATTCTCCATGGCTAGTCTCAGTTGACCCGAATCAATTTAATCCACCTGTTTCAAAAATGATTATCTTTATTCTAGGTAGAATCTTCATATACATCCTAGCAGACATTATAGGGAAAGAAACTACGAAAAGAAATATCTCTCTATCTAAAACTACATTCTCAATGTGTAGCAAAAATCCCTGCCTCTCTTAAAATTAAACAAAATGATAATTACACTCATACCAAAAAAAAGGAAAAAATGAAATCAAATCTATTTTTTGAGAAAATAAATACCAAGAGTTGTTTGGCTGCTTTTCTTTTCCATAGCAGCTCTGAGTTCTGTAATATCTTCAAAAGTCTTAAGTTTGAACAAACAAGTATATAATTTTTCTTTTGCTGAAATTTTGGATATCAAATGGAATTGCTAATGAATATAAAATATTATAAGATTCCTTTAGTGAATATTGTAATTACTTGGCAGTAGGCACTGAAAACATATTCTAAATTTGTTCTTGTGACTGAAGAAGAAAATATTTGCATTTATATACTTAAATGCAAAAGAGAGAAAAATAAAGGTGAAATTGATATTTTTTAACTTTATCCAAAACTAGTAAAAATGTCCACGTTTGTATACTGAAGAGTAAAAAGCCTAATTAGAAACACCTTTCAGTGAGAGCCGGTTCACAAATTTTTGGTTTCAATTACCACGTATGTAGAGAAAGCTCCCCGATCAACATCAACTCACCTGACATCTCCCATCTCACTTTCAATTTAGAGTGCCTTTAGGATATTTTGAATTTCCCAACCAAAAAAACATAAACTTAGTTGAAAACTAAAATCTTCAGCCTCTCTGAGACTTCTACTTTTTACATCTGCTGTCAAACTGTGACAACATCATTAGCTCAAACTCCCTGGCCAAAAATATATGTGGTATTTTTGGATATTGGGAGGAGTTGGAAGCATGATCAAGTGCTGTCAGTTACTCATTTGCCATCTATCTCAGATATACTCATTCTTTTTCATTTTCCTTGTCACCATTGTGATATAGGCTCTTGTCACTTCCTATTTAGATTACTATAACTGCTTCCCACTGATCTCCTGTCTGTCAATCTTGGCGTCTCAGATCTAGACTGCATACCATTCACTGCCAGAATAATCATTCCCCAGCTTCAATTTCATCATTATACCAACCTTTCCAAAACCACTCAACGGCAGGCCCTACTTCCTGCAAACTATTTAACACAGACTGCTCTTAAAGGACTCTGTAGTCTAAATTTATCTGCGCCTATTTCCAAATGAAAACAACTTCATTCATTTAAAGCAGTCTCCTCTCACCCTCAAGATGTGCTGTAATAAATTTTAATGCTGGGCTTTCTTCTTCTAAGCTGGGACTGCCTTGTATCTTCTGCTCTATCAAGTCATATCCTCTTCTCTTTTTAAGATACAAGCCCCATTTCTGCCATGAAGCTTCCTCTAACCACTTTAGTGCCAGATGATCTGATGGAAACCTGAACCCAGCAAGCCAAGAACAGGTAGAAAATGTACCCAATAGAATAGAATCACATCACACAAATATTTCTTATCCAAAAGTTCAAAGTATCTCAAAGATGAATCTTTTTGCATTTCTGCAGAAAAATAAATCCTATGTATGTATGTCTCTAAACACATATATTGCATATATATTTATGTATATGTGGGTACATATGTGTATAGGCATGAATGCACATGTATGTGTGTGTATTTCAGGCCAACAACAGAAATGCAGAATGTTAGGGTTAGAAAGATACCCATATGTTTTCACTTCCAAATTTTACGGGTTGGGAATCTGAGATCCAGAGAATGCCAATGACTTAGCCACACCTATACTGGTGGCAGTCAAGTGTTGAACTTGGCTTTCTGAGTACAGAGGTAAATAGAAGCTGTGTCAGATTAAGCACTCCACTTCTACCTCACAAAAATCCTAACATCTTTCTTTACCCAAAATCTAAATGCAATCAGGTCTAGTTTTATTTTTTCTTTGCCTAATTAATAATACACTATAATTCTTTTGTAAAATGCAATTAACATAAAATAGATTTAGATGCTCTTATATTTAAAAAGATGTGTTTTTTCATGATTGTAGCTGAGGCTGTGCTATTTTCAGATCAACTGACGATTTTCAGCCCATATAAAATCAGTAATGAATCTTTTGTCAATAACAGAGCATTCTTCATGATACAGGAAAGATTACAACATAGAATATCATCTTTCTCCAGTGCTAAAGTACAAACCATGTAAAGAAATACAGCATACTCCATTCCCCTTGGGGAAAATAGATATAAGGATATATGAATAGAGGTAAGACCATGATAAAAATAATTAAAATAAGAAAGAATCCTGAGAATACTGGCACAGGTGCTTAAAGATGTACTGAGAAGAATGATAAACATAAGTTCTGAAAAAATGAAAACTATATATATTCAGAAACAAATCATTTATTTGGAAAAACAGCTTAATAAATAGAACAAAAGAAATACAAATGAGCTTTGAAACTTGAACAATACCTGCACAGCAGTTCCTAAATATCTTGGAATATATTACATAAAAACATTGATTTAATATTCAGAATTACCAAACATTCCATTTCAATCTTTATCCAAATTATGGAGTCCATCCCAACCAGGCCTCTGTAGTGAGCAGAGAGGGTTACACCAGCCAACCACATAAAAACGGCCTAGGCCATCCAACCAGTTTGCTAGGTCAGATTCTGACTAAAAGATGGGCCCTTAATAAAAAAAAAAAAAATTGCTTATATTTGTACTATGGATACAATCCTGAAATCTTCTCTCCGTAAGACAGAAGGAATCATAGTATAAATGTGAGTTTTAAATATGTTAACTTTAGAAGAACAAAGCAATACTGAGACAACCCGGGGGACCCGAGGGACTGTATCTCACTATAGATTACTGAACTGAATAGAACAATGGAAAAAACGAATCAAATTGGACATGTAGAAACAGAGTGAAAGACAATTAAATGTCTCCATTTTGAATAATTTTGGTTGCAGGTGGAAAGAACATTAACTGACTAGAGGTAGACCATGATAAAAATAGTTTAAAATCATCAAGGATTTACTGAGAAGAACTTCTTTAAGGAAACCACAACATCCAAGAAAGAAAGATCAGAAGAATATTGTCACCCTGGAAATTGAGAGATTGTTCAGATCGAATTCAGCTCAAACATCCAATGAGGTATTTCATTTCCTCAGAGGCCAGGAAAAGTAGAAGAGAAGAAGGTACTTTTGAGATTTTTCTAATAGAGGAGAAAAATGCAAAAAGAAGATAGAAATAAAGGAAAAGGTAAGAAAAAAGTCAGACAAACATGAGATGATTCAAAGACCTTTTTTGTTTTTATACATTCTGCCTAGAAATCACCTAATAATATATGCCTCTTAGAACTGTTTTATTTCTTACCTAGTGACCTCTTTGCTTCTAGCATTGTCTGTGGGTACCTTGGGCATTGACTGGAAGAAGTTGAAGCCTTTTCTTTCCCTGACCTAGCCCGAGGGATTTCCCCTTACATAGTCTATAGACTTTGGTTCAGAGTTGCTAGATCATGGACAGCTCCTACGACTAGGTTTATGCTTAAAATTTTTTAAGTCTCAAATGTTGAAAATTCATGCACTATATGTATCTACTTCTCTCAATATAATTCTTCCCTATCCTGTCTAAAGACCCATACAATTCTGTAAATAGTGTTGAACACATTTATCATTTGGCTTCACTTACCTAGTGTCCCATTGCGAATGCTATTAGGATACATTTTTTTTTTAATTTAAAATACATAGGTGTAAAATTATCACCTATAAGGAATGATCATATTAAGAAGTGCTTTAAGCTCAAGGAGCAGAATTACAACTGCATTGGGTTGCCAAAGCTTGATCTACTTAAACTAATCAAACCCTCAGCTATGCTGATTCACTTTTTAAAATACCAGTTATGGGACCAAGAAAGGAAAATATCTTCATTTATTTTGTAAAACTTACTTTTAAGCCAAGAAAGTTGCAAGAGAAAATATTTGAATTTACTTGTACAGAATCTATATTGTCTTAAAATTTGGATGCACCTATTATATTAAATATTTCCATCAATTGTTGTTATGTAGGTGTTTTACTTTTTAATAGTTATTCTGTGATATATATGTGTTGGGTCACAATACATTTTTATATTAATGATAAACAAATAGTCTGAAACAAAATTGATTAAAACTATCATGCTCTGAGGTCCTAATGGTTATCCAAGTGCAATGTAAGTGTATTGCTTTAACTTTGAGGCTGCATATTATCTTTGGTTCAGAAATCTGTTATCTACTTAGAAAGTAATTTTCTACAGCAGAAAAGATGTGATTTTTTCTCTAAAACATGGAACATAATAGGTGCAATTATTTGGATGCAGAATATACAAAATTTCACTGTAAATGGTGCATAAATGTGGCCTCATTTCATATTGATTTATGAGCCATATATAGCAGAACCCTCCACATCCCCTGCATTAGGTATAAATATATTGATGTGGAACTGTATAGTCATATTAACCATTGTGAAACATAGTACAGAACACTGGCCTATGTAACAGTGCATTTACACAATGAAGATAATGTAGGAATGTTAAATTGAGCTGCATAAAATGTTTATAATATTTTTTCCAAACTGAGACTCCCATGAAAGCTTTTATGTTCACTACTTTGGGGCCATTTTCATTCAAACTAGCAAGTCCATTTTGGATTCTTGAGAAATCTTGGAAACTAACAGAATCTTTTGGAGTTTTCTTTATTCAACCATCAAAGTTGGTCCCCATTTTTAACAATAAATGATTTCTGGACCATAATTTCAGATCATTTGCTATCCACAGAATTCTTATAATTCTCAATTATAGGTAATAGCCAATGCGCATTAATAGGAATTAAAAGTCAACTCTCTGAATAATTAGAAATGAGCCTCAACTATCTAAATAATTTTTGTAACAAGAATGTTATGTTAAATACATGTGCATTACATGATAAATTTAAACACACATCTTATAGAGATATCATTTGAGCATGCATTTCATACTGAATTTACAAATATAAATTGAGAGACTACTGTGTGCGAGGCATTATGTTAGTAGAAGCACACATGGAAATAAAATAGAAAGGAGTGCTCTGTCACAGTAAACATACTGGAATTAATTATATTTTTGTCACAGAAAAGATTTGCAGGTCTGACTAAACCCAGCAGCTATTTCTCCATTGCTGATTCACAGCTGGGATACTTTATAGCACAGAAACAGAGAAGCTACAATATTTTAAGACCTAAAGAAACACAGTCCATACAAATTAACAAAGAGAATTTGAAACTATCTCAGATGAGAAACTAAGACTTGCATGAAAGCCTGATTTAAGAAGTGACCTCCATGTCGTAGAACATGTGGAACATATGGCGGAAGGTCAGTAGATACAGCAGAAGACTTCACCTGGATAATGGTTTCATCCAGTTCTCTAATGAACGGGAATTAACATTTTTATCAGATCCACTAAGTTTGTTTCTGATATAACTTATAATTTATTTAACTCTGGAAAATTATATGCAATTGTCATCCCATTCTCAATCATTCTGTGGATATTATTATTTGTTTATCAACACGTGTAAGTATTGTTGCAAACAGAAAATTGGTAATTGGGTCCAAGATTCTGAAATCCAGGGTATAGAGAAGTTTTATAAAATTCTGCCTCAGCAAGGCTTATTCTTATCTGACTGTACTATTTGGCTATTTAGTAAAATAGGTAGGATTCACATAATATAATACAATATGGCAATTAGGGAGACGGCAAGAAATACAATCAAGAAGAATTAGGGAAAGCCATTCAGGAAAAAGAGATGATATCTGGGTTGGGCAAAGAAAGGAGAGGAACATATCAGATGGTGGGAATCACATGTTCTAAGCATTTTTCAAGTATAAGGTGTTTCTCTTTCTGCCCTTCATTGCTAATGTTGAATTCTTTACTTGTCTGTATGTTTCCTTGAGCTCATCTTTCATTCCCTTGCAACTTCAGCCGCATTAGTTAACAAAAACAGAATGAAGAATACTATAAACAGACTAATTCTATGTACATAAATTTTAAAAATATGTGAAATGAATAATGATGTTTATAAATAGCAATGTGTGATTAGATCTATAAAGGAAAACCAGGGAATGATAAGTTTAAAAGCCAAATAAGAGGGTGGTTACCTCTGCAGTAGATGGGAATGACTTGAGAAAGAGAGCATGCATGAGCTTCAAAGCAAATGCTCATACATATTCTATTTCTTAAACTGCCAAGTGGCATCATTTTTTATACTTCAAATGCTTTCTCAGGGTAGGCTCTTTTGGAGGCAGACTCTGAGGTGGAGTCAGTGTGCAGGATGGCTATTGGAGTTTGCCTTTGAGCAAATACACATGAAAGGGAGAAGGAAACAGGATGGAGGGAGAAGGGCAGCTGTGATGCAGGCTTGCCCTGCTCAGCCAGACTCATGGGGAATTCCGAAGCATGATTGTCAGAGTTGACCCATGTTAGCCAGAAATGGCTGGGTGTTCACATCTCCCCTCAACGTCATTAGATGTGAGCCATCCTCGGAAAGAAATGGTATGGCATAGCTAGGTGAGTTTGTCCCTGAAGGCTGGCAGGTAAAGGTGGTCTACCTCCAGCACTTCCAGTTACTGGGACAAAAGGCCTTCCTTGAAGGACGATCTGGTTGATGCATATGACTTTGTAACAACACGGTCTTTTTGGAAACAAATTTTTTAAAATTGTCTCAACTTACCTATTTATTGCTTTTAGAATCTGATCATTTCTTTTACTTGACGTCAAAGAAAACATGTTCTATACAGTATCCTGTTCCTCTTTTTCCTTCCACAGTGTTTCAGTGAGAACACATTTTCTATTATAGTTCTTTCAGCATCCACAGGCATATTGTCCAGTTCTGGAGACTAATCTCATTTAATTTGGTTGTGCAGTCCCTTATTTTTTAACTTTTGCTTCACCTATCACAGTCTATAATTTTCATTTTTCAGGGTTGGCTTAAATGCCTTCCAGTTTTCTAACCATTTCTTCCTGTTGAAGAAGCTGGAAGCAACACATGAATCAGCTCTGCTTTCTTTTTCCGTTGTAATTTAGAATCTCACAAACTTTCCCAAACAGAGGGCTGATTTTTTTTTTCCTTGCAATTTCTGTTTTAAAAAACTAAGCACGTGTTTAGCATTTTTCATGAGCCTCAGCACAGTAGCAGAGACTAATTCCTACTGATATTTATCAGATTCAACTCAATCTCAGTCTCTTTACACTTCCTTTGATATTCATTAGACTGGGTTACACACTCTCCTCTAACTTCCTGTAGGACCTAATCACGGTCTTTATCACACTGTGCTATTATTACCAGTTTTATCCTTTGACTTTTGGCTAGCTTGAGATAATTTTAATGTACTTTTATTTTATCTTAAATGTACAGCCCTATTCTTCCCCTTCCCCCAAATAATCCTTCTACACTTTCGATCAAGATTTCTGTTTTATTTCTAGTTCTCTTTTTTCCGTTAGCTGATTGTATTAGAGCACATAAATGTACCTTCTTTACAAAATTGTTTAGTTTGATTCTTGAGCATCTTTGTTCTAAAATAAAACTAAGATGCTTGTTAAGTCTATCACTATATATGTTGTTAAGCTACTAATATTACATTGAACAATACTTTTCTGACACTGTTCCAAAGTATTATTCCAAGGTTCAATAATAGGAGGATTTTATAAATTTGTGCTGAATAATTAATAATTTTATCTAGCAAATATAAATATAGAATTATGTGAACACAGGATCAAAGTTACTTGAATTAATTGTTTCACTTGAGATTCAAAGAATTTGTATGTTTATCCAGGATTTATTTAAATATTTATTTCCCAAAGAAACTCAATAATTAGAAAGCAGGAAATTAATACTCTTTGAAATATATTCTTATCCATATTGAAAGGAAATAAAAACACCCAAAGCCATTTAATCTGAAGACAGACTTTCTCTAAAATCACCCAAATTACTTCCTGTAGGGCTTATTGAACAGGCTGTTCCAAGAGATGGATGGACAGTCTGGAAAAGATGCAGAATGATCAATTGAAATGACAACCACATTTAACTTTATCAGAAATGACCTGAAAACCCATTTACCACAGTCATCTTTTGCATCAGCCTGTGTAATAGTGCTTTTAATGAAAGAGACAAGCATAACTTAACTAATTACTTAGAGATACTGCAATCAGTCATGTCAATGACTCTATCACAGATACTCAGTTTCTCTGCTAGTTTTTCTTAAAGACAAAACACTTATGAGAACATTCTTCATCTTAAAGAATAGCAGACCAGATGGTGGTAATATATTAAAAAGGTATACTTAAAATTTATCAAAATTAATACAACAATTTTCAAGTATAATGAAGTTCAGAAATTTCTTAAGGATAGTTTGGGCTACTTGAATCATGAAAATCTTTCATCTATTGTTGCTTGTTAGCACTTAATTATTAAATAGCTATTAATCCCCCAATCACATCTTTATGTAATTAGCACAGGTTGGAGAGGAACAAAATAAATGTAGATAGAAAGAAATTTGAATGTATGAAAAATGTATTCCTGAAGAGGTATGTATAAACCATATTAATTTTCACAAATATCCCCATAAACTTCAAAATCATAGCTGTCTTTGCAGATACAGCAGTGTGCCAGGAACAATAAAATGCTAAGTAGAGATATTTTAGATCTGACTATCCAGTTTTAGGATTGATTAGTTGCCTGTCAATAATTCAGCAATTGGTCTGATCAAAAGGTCAAGCCTCATCAGACTTCTCAATGACTAAAATACTCATTTTATGATGAGTGATTTCAGCCTTACATTATGGTTGAAATTACTACTCTTTTATTATACTTAAAATTACTGATTACTTCAAAATCTTCATTTCCTCCTTGAATCCAGAATAAACAATGTTGGCAAAAGCCACCCAAGTGAATGAAGGAGAAGGAATCCTGGAAACGGATGAAAAGACAGATTAAATTCACTCACTTATTTCTAATAACAATCTATTCTATTAGTTTACATTAGGCAAAACCAATGTTGAAAACAACTGACTTGACAAACACTACCTTAGTCCAAGGCCATGCCTGCTGCAAGGAAGTTTTGTATAGGCAAAATGAAGGACTAAAAAACAGAGCAAAGAAATTCTAATTGTGGCAGGAACTTTTCTGAAGGCTGATGCGATTCCACTTCCAGCCACTCACATGAAAGTCAAAGAAACAACACTTCTCCGCTCCTCTGGCCTGGTGCATTGTGTACTTTGTGTGAATTGCTGAGAGCATTAAACATCAACATGTGAACAGCTTCCACGGGGAAGAGAGGGAAGCTTGTGAAGCATAATCCCCTCACTTGGTATTTTGATACATTGCTTCTTTGGTGGTTTCATGGAAGTAAAAGCAACCTTAGGCAGGTTTGAATTGTCATTTCTCCCTCTCTTTGAAACTCAACCAGCTTTCATGGTCCAGCCTAGCTTAAACATCCAAAACCTGGCTGAAGATCCAGTGAAAGGCCTCCAGCTCAAATTCCTATTTCTCAGGTAAGTAACAAACATTGCCACTCAAGTCAATATGTGACCCAGCAAAACAGCGAGTGCCATGGTGTCAGCATAGCTCACAACAACCTCAAACTCCAGGGCTCAAGCGATCGAAGAGACTGGGGAAAAACCCATCTAATACAAACTAGTCCTGAGACTTCAGTTTACTTTATATACCTCAGTAAAACTCACATTGAGTCATTAGGACTGAAAATGCTAATAGCTCTAGAACTTTGATGAATGCAGAATACGACGTGTAGCCAGGTAGATTTCCAACTATTCTATGCTACAGACTTGCATCCTAATGCTTTACTCAAGCCCATTCCACATATGAGTTCTTTTTTTCCTATCCTTTCCCATATTAATGCCCTTAAAAAAACAAACTCTATAATCTTGCTTTGTAGTGGAAAGGAAAACCCAGCTAGCTACTGTTGCCTTTTTAGTCTTTGAGTATTTGGACTCAAGATTGCAGCAAATCCCGCACTAGAAAACTCAAACTCAAATGAAGAGCTGTGGTTTCCTTTAGGTAAGTCAGAGATGCTATAGCTGGAGATATTGTGATGGGAAGGGCTTCTGACCATCTTTCTGGAAAACTCTGAGATAACTGAACAAATCACAAAAGGAAGCAAATTGAAGCAGAAGCCAGACTAGGTCCAGAAACTGAGTAATCATAGACTGCAAAGAAGGCAACCAGAAAATTGAAGTCAAGTTGATGGCGTCTGAGCACTGAGGCAGGCTAAGAAATCGTTAAAATTCAGGAGAGCATTTGTGACCAGAATGACGCAGTGACACAAGTCTCAAATTTATTCCCACTTGCCCAATCTGAAAACAACTGGTTCTTAACATTTTGTGATCAAAGTTGTTTATAAGATTTTTCAACATAGTGTACTAAGTGTGAGGCTAGGGCTGCTCATTTATGAAGCATTCAATATTAGAAAGAATGATGGATCACTTCAGAATAACATTTTCAGCGTTAAAAATGATAATAAATTGGCAAATACAGAAAATATTAGTGGCAGAATTGGAGGAGAGGGTGGAGGAAGAGAAAAACAGGAAGGAGATGCGACTGTATGTTTACAGACTTATTTCTTTCAAAAGGATCTCTCCCATCTACCCATCTAATGGGTTTTATGGATTACTTTTAATTAGCTTAGGTTTCCAATTTCCACAAGAGAGATTAGTTAACAAATAGGAGGTTTTCTTCTGTTCTCCAATATAATTCATTTTGGGAAAATACATTCAATATGCTTTATTATGCAGATTTCTCCTGCCAGCACTGAAATAATTTCCTTGCAAAGCTGCATCCTTTTAAAGTATTCTGATAGGGAGGGAGAATGACTATAAATACTATAAATCTGCCTTAAATTTTTTACCTGTAATGACAGGTTTGTTTGTTTATTCGTCGTTTTGAGAGGGACGAAGGAGGGGGAAAAAAAAGGAGCTTCAGGAATAGAGAGAAGGCATTGAGCAAAAAAAGTATTCTGCAAGATGGTGCCTTAATGAGCTGTGTTTTAGTGATCAAAATAAACTCTTTATTTTGAAAATACATAGGAACCAAGTTGAGTAGAAGATAATGAGTGAGCCACTATTTAAAATAATAGCAGGATTAAGCATAATGGTATATCCTTGATTCCTGATCTGCTCTCAGATTCAGATGTTCTAAAGCACTGCTTCCCACGTCATCACCTGTCAACTGAAGAATGACAAGGTTCATAGCTTTGGAAAGGAGAGCTTTTATTCTCATAAGGGGTTGCAGCCTGCAGGCTGGCTATCTTGCAGGCTGGGAAGCATAGCCTCCAGCAAAGACCAGAGACAGGCGTTTCAAGGGAGGGGAAAAGGGGACAGAAATTTATGCTGAGCTGGGTAGCTACAGTATACATATTCATATATATATTCAACAAGCTATAGAAGGAATCATGAATATTTATGAAAGGAGAAACATGTGCATGCGCAATTGGGCTTCACGTCCCTTTATGGGTCACCTGTTCAAAATATGAGGGCATAAGCATGATCCCAGGGTGGAGTTTTCCACCCTCTGCTGTCAAAAGGTGAAGCAGAGGACACAATGGTACACAGAGTACTGCCTCCATAGATTGGCCAGAACCATTCCTTGGTCGGTGATCTCTTATCAGGAAGGAGTGCTGGTCACTTGTGCCGAGACCGCAAAAGGGTGGGACAATCGTGAGGTTGGCTGAAATCAGTGTTGGATCAAGACTTTCCAAAAGGCTAGTTTCTATCTAACTCTTACAGAAGAAAACCTGATGGTGATCAGTGAGTGTGGGGGTATAGCCAGGCGTGTTTCACCTCCCATCTCATTGTGGCCAGGATTTCAGCTTTTAAGTTTTCTGTGGGGTCCCCTTGGCTAAAAGGGAGTCCCTTTAGTTGGCTTAGGATTTTACTTTTATTTGTCAATCCCAGGGGACACCTAAAACAGTGTTTCACTCCAAATGAATGATGTCAACCATTTTTATTCTGGTGGGAAAAAGGTAAGTGCATGTATTGCATTTTATTATTGTTTACATCCCTCCCATTATTATTTTCTTAAATTTTATCACTTTTTAACATCTGTATTAGATGTTAACATAGGTGCCTTTTTACCTGCCTATACTAGAATCAAGTACTGATGACACATTATTTTTGTCAAAGTAACATTTTAAGTTATTTTATGTCAGATTTTATGTAAATATAAAATATATGTTACATGAATACAGTGACATCTGGTTGTCTAAATCACATTTTAGAACAACGTTCTTGATGTGTGGTTAGCCAACTGGCAAAATTATTTAGCACTTTGATTCCACGGAGCAGAGTAATTTTTCTATATTGAAGGGGAGATTGTATTTGCCTAGAATTTGGAACTAATGAGGACCATAGGGGAGAAAAAGGAGATAAGGAGGGAGAGACAGAAGAGTAAAAGAAGGGAGGTGAATAATAGAGATCATGGCAAAATTACTCATAATTCTGGCAAAACTTGCTCTGTGTAAGAAAGAAAGGCCTTGGAAGAACTTGGAATAGATCCATCAGAGATAGGAAGAACTGAGCAAGATGACTTTTCTCTTGTTACAGTCTTCTCTCTCCTTTTTGTTTTCATTTATTTCTCAATTTTTATTTCTCCTTTTGTTTTTCCCCTCTGTTTCTTCCCATTTATCTTCTAATACTTTCTGGTCGATCCAACTTCTTTTCTCTTTTCCTCCTCCCCTTACTCCCAAGGAGAACTGAGGGTTCTTGTCTCCCTTGAGAGGGAAGGAGGGCAGCGTCTGATTTTTGTTTCCTCTTCCATCAGTCTAGCTTTTCCCACTAAAAAAGACTCCAGGAAATAGCTAGCCTGGCATTGAGTAACTTGAAGAACTTTTAGAACTATTTCTCATTTCTGAACTATTCAGAAAGAGATGACAAGAAAGATAACCAAACTGGGGTCGGGAATCAAATACGTGATCCAAAATGCTATCGAGTCAACAAATTGTTCCCCGTTCCCTGCACGAGAAGCAAATAAGTTTTTTCCAATGTCAAGAACTTTGTCTGCGAGCCTCATAGATATTTATCTAGTATTGATGGTAGATTTTGACTACAAAAATATCCTTTCCTGATACCGTGGAATGCATCCTCTTTTGTATGGTATATTATATTTGGCTCTGATAAGAGATATTCTGAAAACAAAGTTTATTAATGGAGCTCATCTCGCACAAACATCAGGAATGGCATAACTTTAACAAGCAGATCACCTGGTGATCAGCATCCTGAGATGCTCCGAAATGAAAACACCAAGGTCAAAAGCAAAGATAAGAGTCTGGATAATGACAGACTTCCCCTTATCCCTGGCGTTAGAAGGGGAGACGTGGCTGTGTAGGGAAACGGGATCATCTGTTTTCCTTATCAGGACTCTGCATATGAGTCAAGGCTGGTAAATATACTTATTCTCATTTAGATCTCTTCTTGAAGAAAGGGAAGAAAAATTATAAAGGAGCAACGAAGAAGAAAAGAACTGATAAATTATACACCAAAGCAAGGCTATGCTTTGTAGTTTAAGTAGAGATGAAGCGGTGTGTTATACACCAGGAAGTGTTAATGAACCTAGGTAGAAACATGTGGTGTTATTCTTTCTAGGGCATTCTCTCAGTTATATCAGCCATGTCTGGGAGGTCTTTCTAACGCATTCAGGCTTCAGAGAACAAGCTTTTCACTATGTTGAACTGAAGTAACTTCATTTAAAAACTCTACGAAAAAAGTGTGACTATTTCAAATAATATTTGCACCGTATTTATGAAATAAAAATATGCGTGGAGGAGTGGAGAGATTCCTGAGGGAAGAAGAGAAGAATTATATCTTCTGCATTTGTGTTTCATTTTCAGCAATGACAGATTATATTCGCACAAAATAGTCCAGCCTACATTGATTTTCCTTTTTCCAGAACATTGAGCTACAGATGATTATATGCAAAGATTATGTGCACTATTAATGTTCTCTAGTTGTATATTTTTAAGTTACCTATCCCCAATACACCTACATTTTAACAAGCACTGAATCCTACTTTTCATAGATTCCTCACCACACACAGTGTACAGAGTCAAAAGACAAGAGACTAAATTCGGACTCCACTTCCTACCATATTTGAGTTCAGACAATAGACCTATTCTTATCTATATACCTTATGCCACATTTTTCTAAGTCCCTTAGATAATTTTTTCCGAGAATCACATTTAAAAAAAATAAAAGAATTTTGCAAAGCAATAAACAAATGATGTTAAATGATATTACTATATCCTCTTACTAATTTCTTTCTTGTTTGTTTTCCCCAGATTTATTAAGATATAATTGACAAGTAAATGTTATATGTGTTTATGGCATACCATGTGATTTTTTGATATATGAATGCATTGTGAAATGATTAAATCAAGCCAAGTAACAAATCCATTGCCTTGCATATTTATTTTTTGTGGTGAGACCATTTGGGATCTAACCCCTTAGCAATTTTCAAGTGTACTATGCATGATTAAATATTATTTTTAACTATAGTGTCCATGCTGTACAACAGATCTGCAAAAGTCACTTCTCCTGTTTAACTGAAACTTCGTACCCCTTAACCAGGATCTCCTCATTCTCTACCCCTACCCCAGCCCCTGGCAACCACCATTCCACACTCTACTTCTATGAGTTCAACTTTTTTTGATTCTATCTATAAGTGAAATCATGCTGTATTTGTCTTTCTGTGTCTGGCTTATTTTATTTAGCATGATGTCCTTCTGTTTCATCCACACTGTTACAAATGACAAGATCTTTTTCTTTTTTAAGACTGAATAGTATTCCATTGCATATTGTAGTATATATACTACAACTTCTTTATCCATTTATCAGCCAATGGACATTTGGGTTGATTCCATATCTTGGCTATTGTGAGCAATGCTGAAATCAATATGGGAGTGCACATATGTCTTTGACATATTATTTCATTTTCCTTGAATATATAACCAGAAGTAGGATGGCAGGATCATATGGTAGTTCTATTTTTAATTTTTTTTGAGAAGACTTCCTATCATTTTCTGTAATGGTTGTACCATTTTACAACCCCCAAAACATTGGAATTCCCTTTTCTCCACATTCTTTTTAACACTTAAGAAAAATTAATAGCACTTGCTATTTTTTTTTATTGAAACAAGTGATGAACTTGGACTGCCTTTACTGAGAAGCTGGACTTGATTCTCCCAACAATTCCAAAATTTGTATATAAACTGTCCTACGTGCTGTGAACATTCTCTTGAGATTGGGCCAGTTTAGAAATTTGATCTTGTTCCAATATCTCTAGATCGTATACTTAGTTGCCATTTTCATATTAAACTTTCTCTTTCCCACTTTTCACAAGAATCTAGTGGCCCTATTTTAAAACCTTCTCATGGCCTTTTGTGCCTTCTTCCCTTCCCTCTTCCCATAAAAACTAGATAAACAAAAGTTTACCCAAATGTCATATTCAGGAAATATTTTATTCTCTGACCCTTCACACACTTTATAGGCTTGAGTAAAGTTACAAGGGGAAGCTAGTTCCTTTGAGGCAGGGAGGCTATTAGAGGGTGTGACCTGAGCCATATGCAATTTGTGCTATGATGTTGATATTATAACCAAGTTCCAATCCTGAGTCTTGACTCTGTCACTATCAGAATCTGAGCTACCTGAGGAGTGAGGGGGTAGAGCTGCTGAGACAGAATCACACGGGAGGTGCTAGAAGCATGTGGAAGTTCATGTTCTTCAACGCTAATGTATGGGTGGACATATAACCATTTATTTATTTTCTTCTTGGCAAACAGTGGAAGACGCTAGCACCTATGGGGAAAAATTTAACCCTGATGTTATTGGGAGAAAATCAAGTTCATTGGTAAGTGGAGGTCATATATAGATGATTTAAATGAAGCAGCCTTGATTTCTCAACCACATTTTAGGAATTAAAGGAGGATTTCAATAAATTTTAACATTTGGATGAAATTTAATATCGTTGCTTTTTGATGGGTAAGTAACATCAGGTGATGAGAGACTTCTTGATATTTAACGATATTTTTTATAACTGTCAAGAAGAAACATATTTTATATGGGTATTGTATTAGTCAGAGTTCTCCAGAGAAATGGGACCAATAGGGTGTGTGTGTGTGTAGACAGATAGATAGATGGATACATGGAGAAAGAGACAGGATGGATATGTGGAGAGAGAGAGAGAGAGAGCGCATGCCTACAGCTTGGGTACCCAGGAAAGCAGATGTTCTACTTCAAGTTCAAAGATAGTCTAATGGGGAATTCTTTCTTGCTCAGGAGAAGCTAGTCTTTATGTTTTATTCAGGCTTTCAACTTATTGGATGAGACCTTCTGATACTATGGAGGGTAATCTGTTTTACTCAAAGTCCACCAATTTAAATGTTAATCTTTCCAACCCCCCCTCACAGAAACACCCAGAATAATGTCTGACCAAATATACAGCCACCCTATGACCTGGCCAAATCAACACAAAATTAACCATCACTGGTTTTATTAATACATATTTGTGTGTGTGTATGTGTGTGTATATATGTGACTTATGTAAAATCTGATGTTCTACAAAAATTATTATACCTCATAATCCCTACTGGCTAATGTTCTAGTATGTGCTACAAATAAAAATTCCAGAAAAAATATATGTGAGGGATGGGATCTTTGACTTTGTTATTGCACATTTTTGAATTGATTTTTTATTAGATGGGATATTTTAAGTAGCCTTCAAAGAAATGTATGACATTAATTCATCATAGAATGGTGATCACATTTTATGTTAATAATCCTTAAATTAATGTTTGCATATTTAAAATGAAAATATATTATTTTGATTCATTTATGCTTCAAAAATGTTGGTGTTGTCATAAATGTTTGAATATCTTCCTTGATTAATTTTCTAGCCACTAGTTTTATTCATCATGTGAAGTCCCTTGATGACACTGCACTTTGCTTCAGCTTCCAAAACAATCATAACTATCTATACTTTATATACCTCATATGTTTACCACTTCCTGTAAAGATAACAGAAGTGTTGAGAATATGAAATCTAATTCAACATGTCTAAAAATACATCTGTGATTGCAGAGTTGTCTTTAAGGCATTTATCTTAAATTACGGCTTGACGTCGCATTTAGCAAATGACAAATGATGATTCTAATTCTCTTGGGCCTGATTCCATAGTGCTTTCCACATCAAAATCTGTAAAACTTTAATCTGAATGAGGTCAGCAAAATAAAGAACAAGGAGACATGCAATGTGGTTTGAAAAATATATGTGTAAATAACAATTAAATTACATAAAATTTTTATATGAACAAAGTATAGAATGTTATCTTTGATACTGTGAAAATTAGATAATTTCTAAAAAAAACTTTTCTACCAATTTCTTTATGTTAATTATGATCTGTTCTCTATATCATTAAAGCAAAATTGTAAATGGGTTGTTGCATATATAAAAAGCATAAATCTTCTATATTAAGCTGAATGCTTAGTGAGATATTTCTTTCTTGAGTGAAACTCTACAATTTGGATTAAAGTGATACTGTCTGACCCCTTTTAGGCCCGATGCTGAAAAGGCAACACTTGGCAGCATCACATCTGGAAAAAATATTGTGAAGCCTTAAGGAGAAATTGGGAGATTTGGGGGGGAGATTAGATAAAGATCAAAACCCCAAAAGTACAAGTAATCCAGACCTAAAATGTCTGGATTCGGGGGGAATCTGGAGACTGTCGTTCTATAGTCAGTATCAGCAAGTCTTTGAGAGGATTTGTAAGACTTGGAAAAATTTATACAAAGATAAAGCCCTAAGAAGAACTACTTTTCCATATCTAAGCTTCCAGATTTGGATGAATCTGGAGCTTTTTATTCTATTTTCAGTTGCATCAAGCCAGTTACCCTGCATGGTTACACCGACCTCACAAGTAGACAGGGGCTTTCATTTGACCACTGGGCCTGCCGGGAGATCTTACCGTGATTTGAAAGTCTGCCACTTTGTTTTTTGGGTTTCTGGTTGTCTTTGCTGAAAACATTCAAATAAACAAACAAATAAATAAATACTACATCTTACTGGTGATTCTGGAAATTAGGCATGTTTTTTATGGCATTCACAAACTTCTAGAAAATCACATTTAATCTGACACTCGCCAGGAATTCCCACTATGGAGATCAGTAATAAATTTTATTTCTTAGGAATGGAACAAGTATATTGAAAACTAAAGCTTTTTTGCCATTTTTTTTAAGAAAACATTTTTCATCTGTACAGAGATGGGTGATATTTATGCATGTGCTCAGATCTCATGTTGTTTCATGGTTTATAGTCAACGTAGTATAACTTTTAAACTTGCAACTTAGAATAAATAACTAATGTGTTTTATATTTTTTATGTTTTAAGTTATTTTAAGGTTATTCTTCTATGATATTTTTATTGTCAATTTTCTTCTAACTTGCAGCTTTCTTTAATGAAAATACAAAGAATAACTGACCAAAATTTTCTTCTGTAACACATTTACATTCAATGTTGAAAGCTATTAAAATATGCAGCTATCTAATGGTTGTATTTCTTTTATGCCCAGGAAAAATAACAAGCTGGATATATTAAATCACTTTTCCCACTGTAAAATGAGTTTTCATTTCCTATTCCACACAATAGTTTCTCTCTTTCAACACAAGACCCTATGAATTTTAAAATCATACCAATTATGTATGGAATGAGAAAAGGTCTTAGAAGAACTAATTAAGAAACAAGGAGCGATGCCTCCTGTGTCTATAACCAGATGCCTGACCTCACTCTCATTTCCTCTTGCCTGCAAAGGGCGCAGATGTTTGCTCCAGACTAATACTTAGGCCCTGACATCTGGCCCACATAGACAAGGCTGGGAATGGACATTCTGAAATTGAAAAGAAAAACATACAGGTATTTAGCCCTGGGAAAAGCAGAATGATGTGGACTAGAAAGAGAAGACAGATGTAAGGATATATTAGTGAATAAAAAGGCAGATCTATAATGCCTTTTTGAGGTCAAGAATAAAGTCATCTCAGAAGGATTTTTGTAAAGTAGAATATAGTTGCCTTTTGTATGCCCTTATATAAAGATATTGTTTTCTGTAAGGGTAATTATCATGATCCATTGACATCTACAGCAAAGTTGTGTTTGCATAATCATTACATAGGGTGTGTTAGTGCTAGGGAGTATGTACAGATGAGGAAATTAAAGGATAAGAGGATTTGACATAAAATCACAGGCTGAATCCTAGCTGTCTCCAGATTGCAGTACTAGGCATGGCTCTCAAGAAGCCAGAAAGGTGAATAATGAAAAGGGCAAAAACTAGACAACTATATAAGAAGGGGCTAGCGTTTTATGAAGTTTGGTTTCAGAGAAAGGAAGGAACTTTGAGGGAAAAACATAATATAGTTCTTCCATTAATGGATGCCATTTATAGGCTAATATGTATTTATTATACTCACTTTATTTTCAAAATTTCCTAAATCAAACAATCCATATATATCTATCTGTTTGTCTAACTATCTTATTTTGGTTTTGCACCATTTTACAAGTTCAGCAATTCACTCATTATAACTGCTTTATGAAAATAGTACTTCAACATACCTAAACTAAACCTATATTGACTGACCAATTAGTGTCCTCTTCGTAATGTATCCCAAGATTAAGTAAATAGATTCATGCTACTTTGCCAGGTTTCTTACCACATAGTAAAAATTTTAAAATGTAAAAAATCACATAGGCCATTACTCTATCTAAAACAAGTCTTCTTTTTGCAAAATACTTCTGCATAAAAAAATTCAGTTAAAAGTAAAATTTTTATTTCCAAATCCTTTGTCTTACATCACCTACTTTCCTGTAAATAGTAGAGGGGGTAAGAAATGCTTCATACTAAGGAATATTCAAAAATGGAAGACAGTCCTTCTAAGATTTTAAACAAATTATCAATAGCAAGCAATGATTTGATTTTATAAAACGAGTCTGCTAGTATCGAATAAGTAGCAATCATGTATATATCACTGCGTTAAACTACATTCAATAGTACTCAAGCATACATCATGACCTTAATGTATTATCTTTACTTTTAACCAATTGAATCATGATGGGCTTCAGTGTAGGTTTTTTCCTTTTTCTTCTATTTGGGATTTGTTGGTATTTTTATATCTTTACATTCCAAGCTTTCATCAAGTTTGGAAAATTTTCACTCATTATTACTTCAAACATTTTTCTGCTTCTTCACCCTTTTAAGACTCCAAGTTGCCCCACAGCTCACTGATGCTTTCTTAATTTTTTCAGTCTTTTTTCTCTTTGTGTTTCGTTTTGAACAATTCTGTTGCTGTCTTTAAGTTCACTCATCTTCTACAATGTCTTAGCTCCCAACAATCCCAGCCTATGTGTTTTTTCATCTCTAGAAGTTTGATGCAGGTCTTGTTTACATCTTCTATAAGGTACATCCTCATCTACCTTCTGAAATTGCAGTAGAGTATAGTTAGTTAGACTCTTAGAGACTCTCTTCTAATATCATTCAATTCTGGAAGCCAATAGTGTTTACAAAAGGTCACAAATTGATATCCCATTTTTTAGATATGTGTATATATAAATTCAAAACTCTGAGAATTAAGGAAGAAAGGAAAGAATGAATGTATATGAAACATGAAAGACAGAACTGGTTTTTGATATGACTCAGTTTCAATCCCCAGAGTAACAAGGAAACTGCATTGATATTCCTTTATCATAAAGAATTCATTTGAGGATGTTTATTAACCCTAACAGTCTTCTACCTGGCCTTTGAAACTATTAAAATAAACACTTCTATGACTATTGCAATTTGAAATATTATTTTGTCAAACTGTTAAACTTGAAGTTATAGCACAAGTGTTATGAAGCATGAAAACTCTTCCAACCTAATTTGAAGCTGTAAGATTCTCATATTTTATAATAGTGTAATTTTTTTGTTTATATAATGTCAAAGAAAAGAGCATTTTCTTTGTCAGTATATACTCTATTGGATCAACAGCCTAATATAAATTCATGGGACAATTTGTAAATAGTAAATTGTTTCTAAATTATAATGGGGAAAATTAAATATTGTAGCCTTCAAAAGGGTCATTCATAATTCGGCAAACACTAATACTGTTGCTGACTTTCAACCTCAGAAATGCACATTTCCAGTAATATCAAATAAGAAGAGAGTTAGTTCTTGAGACAATAAAATATCTCTTTTCCTTACTGAAGCTATATTCTTGGAAGAATTGTGCTGTGGCATACACTCTTAGTTAAGCAATAAAATTTAAGCCCAGAGCAACATTTAAAATCTTATTAATACATCCATTTGTCCCCCATATTTTAGATTCAGCATAAATCTAACAGAAGCATATGAATTTAAAATGTAACTTGAATAACATAACATGACCTATTTTCTTAGGCAAGTTGACCAGCACATTTATAAGATGCTACTTTTAATTTGTCTCTTTAAAATAGACAACTTTTAGAGCTAAATGAAAAATAAAATTAAAAATTAATCTTGCTATACATCGAAACTACAGTTAATAAAACTTGCTACTTTTTTAATGCCTAAAAAACAAGTCTAAAATTAGAGCTGGGCTTGGGTAAATTTTGCAAGCTGTTCACTTTAATGGTCAGTCTCATGGGCTTTTATATGCTATAAAACAATAAAAGCAATGGGATGTTTTGTTGAGCTAGGGTAAGACTCATAGGTGAGTATACTGTATATTTCAAGTAGATTTGTCTCTAGGCATCTAAATAAGAAACTTCAAGAGCTGCTCAAGTGTTCTGTGTAATTCTAAATATTCAGAATTGAAAATAAATCAGCATGTGACAAAACCCACCTGAGATCTACCTGCACTGATTTCTCATTCACTGTTTCAATGTCTCACATGTTTTGTTTCAGTTTTTCTCCTAGAACCCAACTGGTCTTTTTCTTAGCTCAGTGACCACTGAGACAAAGAATAATAGGGATTTGTTTTTAAAAATAAATGTTCACTGATGTGAATCTGACACCATAGTGCTCTGAAGAAAGTGCTAGTGTGGTTGCAAATGTAATTTATTTTTTCTTTTCTTCTGCAACACCCTCAGCCTTGTACATTGAAATAAAGGGTTTCTACATTGTAGAATATGCAGGAAATTTCTCTAGATAATTTGAAGCTGAATGAGATATTAAAATGTTCACAGCCCCCACCCTACAAATTGGTTTAGTCCTTAATAATAACCTAGCAACTGTTAGCAAGATTGTTTTTCAGTTTTCCATATCAATACTTCCTACTATCTTATACTACCATTATTATTTTTAAAGCATACAATTTTTATTTAAATAGATTTTTATTAAAGCATACACTTTACATTTATGTAAACACATGACGTCAAGTTGAATTCCTCAGGGCAATATTGCCTTTGGGAATCTTTCTCAATTTACATGCAAGGTCAATTAATTTAGGAAGAGATCTATGATTCTTTTCTGCTTTGGAGTTAATGTGATTCTTCTTTTTCACAATGTACCAATCGGCTAGAAGCAACTTAGTCACCTTACCAAGATTAATGCCATCGCCTGAATAATAGTTTGGAGAATATATCTTCTTAGGGTTGCTCGCAATAAATTTCCTACTCAAGATACTAGAATTCTATTAAAAAAGAAGAACAGCAACAGATATTTGGTACAACTTCAAGCTAACCTAGCATTTATAAAAACTCTCATTATCATTTCTGCTATAATTAGGATTTTAGGAAATGTTTCCACTCCTAGTTCATTCTTTTTTCCTCCCTCCTCCATTTTGCTGTATTACTTGCTATCTTTTTAAAAAAATTTCAGAATATTACAGGGGTACAAACATTTTGGTTACATGAATCGCTTTTGTATAGTTTGAGTCAAAGTTCTAAGTGTGTTCATCACCTATATAGTGTGCATTGTGCCCATTAGGTGTGAATTTACTCATCCCCTCCTCTCACCTTCTTGATTTCCATTGAATTTTACTACCATATGTGCATGAGTGTTGATCTCTAAGTTTCAATTCAGTAGTGAGTACATATGGTTTTCGCTCTTCCATTATTGTAAAATTTCATACTTCACTTAAAAGGATGCTCTCCAGTTCCATCCAGGTTGTTACAAATGGTATTAGTTCACCATCTTTTTTATGGCTAATACTCCATGGTATACATGTATCACATTTTATTGATCCACTCATGTATTGATGGGCACTTGGATTGTTTCCACATTTTTGCAATTGTGAATTGTACTTGCTATCATTATTTAATAAAGATTTTGAAAATACAGCTAAAATGAAAGTAGAATATAGAAAATTGTCTAGATGATGCAAGCACAAAAACAATAAGAAAAGGAACTCTAAAGAAACACACATGTACACATACATGAACACACACATCCTCTCTTAGAAAAACATTTGATATTTTAATAGGAAAATGTCTCCTTGTCTCGAACAATTAAAAAAATTCTCTCCATTTTGTATTTCAGTCTGTAAGTGATCTGAACAAACTCTTTTGGAATACTTTTGTTACTTCTTATGAAACTGTTTACTCTAGATTTATATTATATAAGGCATTCTGTTTCAAAAAAGAATGGTGTCATGTCGCAACTAGAGACAAGCATTTCTAGGAATTTTGGTCTCAGTTACATTTCTCTTTTTCAAATTTACCATTATACAGCAGGTCCTGAATTGTTGAGCCTAAAAAATATTGATTTATAGAAATGTCCCCTATATTTTTAGAGACAGATATGATTTCAGAAGTCAAGCAAGGCTTTGCCCTAAAGGAAAATGTAAACGTGTTAGTTCGCATATCAAAAGCTGCCTCGCCTCAGTAGGGTATTTCAATGGTCAGTAGCAGCTGCTTTCCAAGGAGACGCTGCAATCTGGGCCTATGGCTCTCACCTGTTTTGAAAGACAAAGCAGGTCTTGCCTAGAGCCACAGGATGCTGGAACTGATCAACAAAGACAGGCCACCGGAGATGGGAGCTCATAAGATATGCTGCCAGAGGGAACCATGCAGTTAAAGTAAATAGCATAAGGGACAGCTCATGTTGACTTCTGAAATCTCTGTTCTAATACACTATAACCAGAGCCACGATGTCTCTGTTTTGCTAAAGTAATAGCCTTATCATAAAACTTAGAAGTTTGCCCTAAGAAGATTTTATAACTCATTGTTTACCTAGATAGAGTTAGTTAAAGGATCTGTAGCAGCCTTTTAGAGGATTTGGACCCTAAACCAAACTACCTATCATTATGTCAATCCCATTGCCCTTGGCAACCAAGAACCTGTATCTGCCCTATAAGTATCTGTGTAAAACTTCAGCTTTGGTTGCATTTCTGCAGGAAGGGATGTAACCTTCCGGGCACCCTGCTTTATCTATCTTCATAAATTTTTACTTTATAAACTATATCTTTGGCTCTGTGTATTATTTTTATTTCTGTTTCCTACTATTTTTTCATCCTTTGTGATGACCCCTGTCTGAGAGACCCAAACTTTTGCGGGGAGCGTAGCTAACTCCCCGCACTGAATGGATGATTCCTTGGCTTGATTTTGTCTTATTTACAGTTATAAACATCAGGAATAAGATTGCAATATTTGCTGTGATATTTATTACAACAATTTCATTATACTTTTGCCACATTAAGAGTAATGAGTTGAGTATAGCCTGTGTTCCATTTCTCTCCCAGGAAAAAAATTTTTGCAGCCCTAGTATAAAATCTGACTCTTTCTGGTAATTCTACCAATATTTATTAGAAGAAAATTATTTGTTTATGAAATGATCTTAGCAGAATGTCCCTGGTGAGGAATCACTTATGGTAAACATATAGTAAAGACATTTAGAATCTACACATCTATGAAACGTGGGCCCTTGTAAAATGTTATGTAATCCCTGAATGTCTGAATGTAGAATGGAGATGTTTGCTAACACTTCTCACTATAAAAGGTGACCAGCAACCTTAAATGACCAGCAGCCTTAAATGGCTCATCTATTACTTTGGTCCAGGAAATGTATCCACTGCAGGAAAGAAGGACCAGGATTCATATGCGATGTTGTATGTCACTGGTATACAAGGTTACTTGTATACCTTATACTAGGTAAGTTTCTGATTCATGTAAGTCTGGTTCATTTTTACTCTGTAAAAAAAAAATGTGATAAATACCAACTAATCAGACATCACCAGAGATAGTACTTTCTATTAAGAAAATGGCTTGTGTATTAGTTCTCAACAAAATGAAATTCAGCACAGAATAAAAGGATTCTTAGGACTTTCCCCCATTCCTTCTACCCCATTCATCCGTATCTCACCATTAACACACATAATAAGTAGAATTAATTAAAAACCTATACTGAGAGTTATCATAGTAAAATTTAAATAAATAAAATTCAAACATCCTGAAGGCTTCCAGAAATGAAGAACAAAGGAATAAAAATCAGATGACAGAAGATGCCCAGTACACAAGAAGATAACAATGAACCATTCTAAAGTGTAAAGGAAAAAGAACTGTGCCTCACAATTTTAAAGACAGCGATTTCACCAGTAAAAAGTGAGGGTAAAATTGATATATTCTTAAGTATATACGACTCCAAAAGTTTTGCCACATACAGATAAACACACAGACAGTATTTGAAAATTACTTAGAGAATGTTCTCCAGCAAGAGGAGAAATCATTCCAGAAGAACAAGTTAATAAGACAGAAGACATGAGGCATGTGCAAATACCCTATGTTACCTGTCAAGTTCTGGAAGAGCATGACGAACTATCAAGTTTACAAGAAAGACAGGAAACATTAACATTATTATATGTTTCACCGTTTTCCTGTTTTACCATTCCTTTGTTTCTTTCTGGGAAGGAGATGATAAGGCAAAAATCAAAAAATAGTTGTTAATCTCTGGCTTTCCTTGTGCCCTTGTTACCTGGCTGGAGACAGGGGAGTGAGGGAAGGAGAAATGAGGCAGTAGTGATGAGAGAGGAGCTCCACGCCTCCTTTTCAAGTCTTTGGGAAGTGGCAAAAGTCTAGAGAGAAATGGTAGATTAAAGAGCCAACAGGACATTCCTTGATAGATCTCAGGTAGTCAGCCAGATATCAGATGAAGATGATTGCAGGGTTTAGGAAGATGAACTCATTTTATAGCCATTCACATCCAGTGATGGAAACCAGAGGATGATCACCACGCCCATGCATGCAACTAGCAGCAGAGAAAGCCACTGTAAATGAGGGGGTCATGTGGACAGAAAAGGAAGTCTATGCATATCTGTAACTGAGGGCCAAATAGGGAGATGGACTTTTCAAAGGACACCTGCATAGAGAGATGACATGATGACAACATGGATATTCATTGTCTGGTACTATGTAAGACTCCTGAAACTTAGTCACAACCTCAAGACAAACACTTATTTGGTCAACCCCGAAGAATAGGGTTTGAGAAAGATACTAAGTTCCCTTTTAGGTAAAAGTTGCTAAACAGCTGAAGTTTTGACCTGAGAGTCATTAACCATTACATATGGTTACAGCTTTATTCCAAAGTTTTCCTGCTGATATGATTTAATAAAGGTCTAAAACATCAGTGAATATATCCCAAGATCACCTCTTTGCTCTCTCCAAATTCTTCACTGTATAACTAAGTGAAATACACCTAAAATTGTAGAAATGTAGAACACGTTGTCAGTGTAGCCTTTTGATTTACGTCCAGTGGGAACCAGAATGAATTGTGTGACATTCCAAATGCACAACCAACTGTCACCTTAGGTATTTGGTAATGAAGACAGTGCCTCAATGAACTGGCATCTCCTGACCTTAAATTCCAATATTGAGTTTTTCAGTGAACTGGATGAGATATTGATATAAAATAATTATACAAAATGAGAAATATGAATTGTGGCATTCATATTATCACAAATGAGGCATGGGCTTTTCAGGGTTGTAGTTTAAGAGATTTTGGGAAAATATTAGACAGTTTTAAGTAGCTTTAGCTCTCTCATTATCAATTACATTAAAACAACGTAAGATTGTGGAATATTTACACAAAGCCATTGTTTTGGTGGAGAGCTAAGTAACTACATCTCCCCAGAGAGTCTGATTAAAAAAAAAAAAAAAATGAAGATACACACACAGACAATATGACCAATGTGATTTTAAATCTTCACATCTTCTCTTCAGGTAAAAGATATATCCAGCCACTTTATTAAATGTCAGGTTATATTGCTATTTTACAGTCATTATCTTAAGGGCTTTCATTACATCCTTTGGATTTTAAATTGAATGTCAAATAGAATTTGGGTAAGAGAGAAATACAAAATAGAGAGTTTCTTATGAGAAAAGTTAATGGATAACTTTCAGCATTTTTCATATACTTTATTGAATCTTAGGTAATAAGTTTTAACCAACCACACTTTAAAGTTAAAAAAAATACACATCTTAATTTACTTTTACTCCTCCAAGCTTTTAGTACTAGGACATGCTTTCAAAAATCTATCCAAAAAAGTAGTGTAACTGGTCTGGTAAATTTTAGTATGCCTAAATTCATAGTAGGACAGAGTATTCGAATGTGGGATGGTTTCAGAAATTCAGAAAATATGCTTAGTGTGCATACAGTGTATGAAAAGATGATTTTTTTAAAATAACCTCTCCAGAGCACACAATCAAGTTGGAATCTATGTGACTAAGGCAAGAGTCCTTCAGATATATGGAATTAAGGAGGAAATTCTACTTTGTGGCAAGTTGTAGAAATTTAACAGTTGAATATGAAGAAGTGGGTGTGCAAGTGGATGCAGACAGTAGTGTGTTGGGAGCATCTGGAAATATGGGGTGAGTTTATGAGATGAGATCTGGACTGAACATGTGATATTCAAATCATCTACTTGGAAGTAACGATTGACACTAAAGAAGCAGATACGATACTAGAGCAAAAGGAGACAAGACAAAAAAAAATTTCAAAGAAGTTCCTGGATAAATATCCATAGTTAAGGGAAGAAGTAAAGCCTGCTGTTGGCTCTAAAACCAGATTGAGTACTAAAGAATAGCAAATCTTATTTTTATGTCAAGGAAGTTAGCGGCTTCTGCATCAATAAGCAAACCACTAAACACTTTAACAAGCATAATAACTTAGAGAAGGGTAACATAACCTTGGTGCACGTCTTTGAAACTGAAGAGAAAGTTTTGGAAAAATGAGTTATCTTAAACACAGGAAATATAAGGAAGGGAAAATATTCCCCTTCTCTGGGCAGAAATGCGCTCCTCAGTGAAAAAAAGATATATCGCTGCTGAGGTCCTCCAGCCAGCTGTGGTGGTACTATATTATTTTTAAATAAATGATCCAAAAAATGATATGATAAAATCCCCAAGATTATATATTAGCCTAAATTGCTCTTAAAATTGCAGTGTAAAGCCAACATGAATAAATTAGAATAAAAACTTTTTAGGGTGTGTCAATGGCCCAAAGAATAGGTATGAGTTTAGAGGCATTAAAAACTATGCTTCAGGATGACAGGCTATGGTCTTTCCAAGAAAGGGAATCAGAAAGCAAAAGGAATTCCAATTTTTCCAATGTTCTCTAGCGTACATTCTAAATTTTTAGAGATATCAACAAAAGCTCAATAAAAACCTATCTTACTTGCAGAAAATATATTGTAAAACCATTATAAAAAAGGTTTCTGGAGCTCAATTCAGAGTGAGAGAATTCTGGAAAATCCAGAAAAGAACAACTAAATTCATCAAAGATTTGAAAAAACAGTTTAAAAGACCACTGTTATTATTATTTTTCTGAGAATGACCTACATTTTCCGACAAGGTGAAGGATAAGGTATGATTACAATGCACAGTAATAAAGGAAATATAAATGTGACCACTAGTTTTCAATTCAGTATAAATATGCAGCACAGACTCCTGAAGGTGTTATTATGTGGACAAATAATCGACAGTGCTCACTCTTTTATCCAATAGAGAATAAACTTTGAAAGTGTTTGATCCCATACAATTAAAAAGGATCATAATATAAATAAGGTGAATAATCAGTGTTTCACAAACTGTGTTCCTTGGAACACTAGATCAAAGGGATATGAATGAATTCTGAAAAAAAAGTTTCTATGGTGAAATAAGTTCTCACCGTCTGGGGGATGGACGTGCTTGAGGCTCTGACTTGGGGGGCGTGTCGGGAGGCAAGGGCAATATACATAACCTAAACTTTTGTACCCCCATACTATGCTGAAATAAAAAAAAATAAATGTAAACTATAATTAAAGAAAATAGTAAAAAAAAAAGTTTGAATATGTGACTTCTTTACTGTATGGAGTCTAAGAGCTTTTATTTTTTAATATGCATTTTACAATATATTTATTCTTTAATATTCTCAAATTCTTTGCACATTATACATGCATCCATTATACACACAAGGACTGCCCAGAAAGTATCCAGCCATTATTAATATGTATTTTTCATATTACATGGTTGGATACTTTCCAGGCAACCCTTATATACATATGCATGATCAATGTAAGCTAGATTATACATTGATAGCAAGCCCTGAACTCCTAGTGGCTTAGCACAACAAATGTTTACTTATCGTTCACACTGCATGCCCATCATGAGACAACAACAATGCTCTGTTCCACAAAGACCCCTGGCAGATAAAGGCACTAGCGCCTGTAGTTGCACCACCTGCAAGATGAAGCTTCCTCTGTTGCCATGGTAAGAAAAGAACAAAAACAAACAAGAAAACAGAGATCGGGGAATTGCTCATGAGTTTTTCAGTGCCTTAGTCCAAAATCCACTTCGCTTCTGCTGCCATTTTACTGACCATAACTGGTCACAAGGTCCAGTGCCCAAAGGGACTGGAAAACATATGGAAACAAATCAAATGTTTGGTGAGCATTAATCTCTTTACCACAGTATCCAAGTAGGAATTCAAAATGCAGTATTTACCAAACTTATTTTAGTGTAGAATTATTTTTCAGTGTGGCATTTTATAGGATTAAGTGTCAATGAAGCCCAAATTAGGAAATACTGATTTAAATAAGCTTTTGTTTGATGAGGATTTTTAAGCAAGGTGCTTATAATTTAGCCATAATATAGTAATGTAAATGCAATGAAGAATGGTAAAACAATGCCAAAATTACCTCTAGCCACCATAAAAATGGTACCTATTTCACTAGCAAAATGGAATATAGTTTTGATTCAATATGCTACTTATTATTTTATTCTGTTTAGTATGCCACCCACATATGCACACATGATCCATGGTTATATCTTTGAAGTGGTAGTTTTGTGGTTTAAAACCACACTTTATAGCAATTCTTTTCCTTCCACTATTTCTACAATGTTAGTGCTAATAATACCAGTCTTTGATATTGCTTGTCAACAGGGAAGTCTGCTTAGCCCCTTGTCAGTTTCATATTCTCCATTGTTTAATATCACTGAACAACATGTTTATAGTTAATGTTCCATAGAGTTCATTCACCAAGCACTTTATATTGTACCATTTAAGAAATTCCATAAGTCATTTTCATTATACATCCTTCAAAATCACAGTTGGATTTTGAAACACATCCATTAAGTTTTAGAAGTTTCCATTTACAGTACATAAATAATCTCTGTGTTTTTGTTTTGTTTTCTCTAAACTGGTTGTTTATTGTTTATATCTTCTCTGTAAATATTTATAATTTTTCTGTATGTCACCTATTGGACTTTTATAATTATGTTGAATTATTGTAAACTTTCTTTTAATCTCCATTTCTTCTGATGATTTAGATGCTTATTTTTTAAAAGAAAATAGTTTTGTTTTATATTAGATTTGAAAAATACGTCAACACAAAACGTTTCACAATAGATGAGCTGTTTGCCAAATGCCACGTAAAGAACTATAAATCCACATTTTTATCATCACTACTGCAACTTATATAGTCTAATCTTTCCATTATTAATAACTAAGTTTATTTAGTCTCTAACTCTTTGCACGGACATGCCTAGCGATATCAAGAACATAAGAGATCATATATTGTGTAGACATTGATTATGAATCTAACTCCAAAATTGTCAATTTGCAAAGGAAATAAAAAATTTTTACTCACTTCCCTAACACAGACAAAAATATAATTTCCAAAGTATTATGCTGGTTTAGACCTATGATTCATTCTGTCCAAGAGTTTATTTCTGAGACAGATGCATGATGCTAGTTTTGAGAGATTAACAGCATCTTCTATACTTTAAGTTCAGAATAATATAGACATTCCCTCAACTGTCACAGTTTCTCTGAAAAACGTATCTGCATTATAGGGAAATGTGTTCAATAACTGGATGGTTTACAAAGTACATATCGTAATTATAAAAATTCAGGTTTTTGGCTTCAGCCAAATTTTGGTGCATCTTTTACCAAGTGTATTATTCATTAGCTGTTTGTATATGTTGTGTTTGACCCAAATAATATATTGTAGCTATGCTTCTATCAAAACATTCCCCCATTTCCTGACATAACTCTTTTTAAAATATATGATACCATGACCATATCTTGTAAGGAGGGGAAATAACTGTCCTACAACGTATGTCCAAATACAGACATATGTTGAATAAAAGGGCTTGAAATATATATTTACAAAGAAGTAATTAACATACATGACATGCACATACTTACTGAATATCTCAGAAGCACTAAGTGCTTACGTAATATACTGTCTGATTTATACTCCCAAACATCTCTTAACTACAGCTATTGTCAATTCCCCCTTTATACACAAGGAACTGAGATTTAAAAGTACTACTAGAGATTTTCACCACCAATATAATTGATGGAGGTGGAATTAGATGCCAAGTCTAACTGATTACACATCGTTTGTTCTTAAAATCTCTACTCTTGCATAGGCACATGATTATTTTAAGTAAAAGTCACAAGAGGTGGACTAAAATGAAAACTCTTAAAATGTTGAGCACAGGTTCTTTAGTAAGATCTGGAAGCAGATGGCACTAACACATCACCACATAGTTTCTTGCAGTGGTGCAGGGAGTGATAAAATGATAATTTATGAGAATTATTACTAAAAATGATATACTTTCAGTATGAAGTTTTGGGTTAAAAGAAATTAGTGCAATGGAATGCCAATAACACTAAATTTTAAATTAGACCATCTAAATTCGAGATTTTATATACTCTTCTCACTGGTTATGTAGATAAAAGACAAGTCAATTAACCCACTGATTATGAGAATCTTTAACCTGTAAAATAATATCTACTCCCCCTTATATTAGGAATTCCTCAAAAGCAGAAGCTTCATCTTATACATGTTTTGATTTTTTGATCAAACAAAGAGCTTCCAGTGCTCCTGAGTTGCACCAGGGAGGGAGGAAAGTGGGCACGACGGTGTCTCTGAATAGCACCCTTTGTACGTGTGTATCGCAGAGCTGTGCAGGACGGCCCTGACCAAGTGCCTTCCCCAGGTAAGGGGTTCAATAAACACTGCTGCAATCCACACTGAATCGCCATCAGTTTCTTATTGTTTTTTTTTTTTTTTTTAGGAATTGTGTATAAAGCAATAAATATGGGATTGCTAATTCACTGCAAATCAACATGGTGATTATTCTCTTATGATTTCTATTGCTCCACTTCCTAATATTGTTTTAATCCATTGCTGAAAGAGTTAACCAGAAACCACGTAACTGTGCCACTATTCTCAACAATACCATCCTCTGTGTTTTTAATCTAAATAAAATTTGATTCAGGATTTGTTTCAAATGTTCTTCACCACCTGCCTAAAAATTATGCTCACACCTTTTCTGAAGTGTCCCACGCATCCAAATCCTGTTGTCCGTCATGTTTTGTGAAGGAACTTAGACTACTAACATAAATTTTGAGGGTTATGATATTATAATAAGCTAAAGGGTAAAAGTCATTTTAATCCAGGCTTGAAAGTTTCACATTACCATAAAAATCATCCCATAGCTTCAGAAAATCCCCTGGCAACATGTATTCATATGGTGTAAAATCTGCGAAAGCACCATTAAAGTTTTAGTTGCACTAATAAATAAGAAAACTAATAAGATTGCCTCTTGGAAATTCTGTTGACTACATTGGCTCTTCTTTTTATGTCACTTTATTGAGTAGAACCAATCCAAATGTAACCTCACAGTGCAATTCTCTCATGAATAGCTCCTGCAGATTTAGATTGGAATGGTATCTGGCCATAAAAAAAGCAGTTTAATGCTACAATGAACACCATTCACTAATCCTCATGTATCATTTGTGAAATTCAGAGTCTGTTTGGCAAAAATAAATGCCCTTTTGCTTTTAAATACTCTGAAGATGCAGTTTGAAAACGATACCCGAGCTTTGGTCACTTGTGGAGGAAAGTAAAGGACCGGAATGGGTAAGATCATTATTTTCATTCCAGTAAGCTAATGCAAAATAAGTTTCTTCAAGAATAAAAGGATTTTTGAAAGGTCAAAGCAGTGGTTACGTTTGCTGCTCGTGCTTGTAAGACTGAGCTACTTCTAAAATGATTACATTTTGTGCATGCATTCACTAAATTCAACACATTATGACTGAGCTCTCTTTTGCACAGGCAATGTGTGGCTCAAGACACAAAACTAGTGTGGAGTCTTGTGTAGATACAGATACCACACTCCAGGATATAGCATGGTGAGGGGCCTTTGTTACAGAGAAGAATTTCACAACCGTTTGTGAACTCATGACTTTGTACGTGCTTTCTCCTGCCATCTTCTACATTCCTTTGCCAGGCAAATATGTGCATTTTTGAATTTACATAATGAAAGAAAGAAGTTCAATGTCTCTTGCAAGCTATATCTGCAACGACATCTCCAGCCCAGAATTGCTCCCACTGTAGGTTTCCCTGTGTCTCCTCAAGCTTTCCTACCCTCCATTTCCCGAACATCACAGCTCAACAGTCCCCGAAATGAAGTTTTGAATTAGAAGGTGTGGACCTGACACGAAACAAATTAAGTTAAAAAAGACTAGCAGATAGCTTTTCCATTTTTAATTATTAATTTGTTTTCTTTCTGTGCATACAAAGACCCCAGTGATCACTTGTAGCAAATATGCTAAATTCAATTTAGCAGAGAGGACATGAATATTGGGATCATTAATCACCCTATGTTCTGGACCCGCCAAATACTTTGTAGTCAAAACAAAAGCAATTACAATAGAGTACTGATGGTTTGGTAATGCAAGACACTCCTTAGTATGAGCATGGATAATTCAGCCACTTCAAACACAATTGTTTTGGGGTTGAGTTGATTTGTATTTTCATTAGCTCTGGTCTCTGTAGAGAAGGGGCTAGGCCACTGAATGATACTGGTTTAATAAATGCACTTACACTTCATCTGTGCTCCAAAGTTAACTGGCATGGAAAATGCAGGCTCAGATTCTTATGAAACCAAAACAACAAAGCAGTAAACTACATTAAAGAGAATACAATGAATTATAAATCTCAACTTCCTGTTATTTTGGTTTTGCTCTTCATGCCTTAAAAATGAGGAGCAAACACCATAATAATGAAACGTAGGAGCTAAATGGAACTTCCAAGGTCACTTAACCCCACTCCTTCATTTTAACAAATGAGGAAAGAAGTGAATTAGTGACAGAGTTTGTGTAGAACTCTTATTTTCTCTCTGGCCAGCATTCCTTCTACTAGAACAGGCATTCGCAAAATTACTGGAAAGAGATTGATTTTTTTTTTTTATTGCCAAATAGCATCCTATATAATTTCTGGTTCCATAAATTCTATATTTACAATGTTATATAATGAAAATTTATATTTAGAAAAAATAAAGAATGATAGAGTTCTGAATGATTGACAAATACAAAATTCATTTATTCTACTGAACTTGCTAAGTCAAGAAAGAAAAACAATGTCTTAAACTTAATAGTATGTAAAAATAGTGACACGATTCAAGATGACAATTCATAGCAAGATGTTCTCTGAAAACTATAAAAGCTATTCCATTTGCTTCATAATTATTTAACAGAAAACACCTCATTCCTTGATGATCTTATTTAAATGTTTTTTTCCTGAGTATATATATTTTTTCTATATCAATGAATAGATGAATTCATCTGAATTTGACTTTTCCAGGTGATGGTAGAACTTAGTTTGTTTTGTTCACAATAACTTCTTTACTGTTATGACTTTGTATAATAAGGCATGAACCAGGATTTCCAGTTCTTAATGACTCTTCAATAGCACTGCAGGGTGGGAAAGAGCTATCTCAGCCACCTTGAATGCTTGGGCATTCATGTTTTTTCTGTGCATGAAATCCCCCCAAAATGAGGAAGGGAATATTTGATATAATATTCCTCAGATCCTAGGAAATCTATTTTTAAAGAATTTAGAGTCAGAGGGCTATGATCCAATATCTAGGTATTTAATAAACCATAAAAATAAATGTATTAGCTTAGAGCTAGACTGTCTTGAGTTTGAATCCTGACTCCCTATGAACTAGGTGTGTGACTTTCTTCTAACCATCAAACCTTTCTCTAACTCACTTACTAGCTATGTGACTTTGTTGTAACTATTAAACCTTATGATAACTCACTTTCCTCATTATGAAAGTGGAAATAGTAATACAACATAGCTCACTGATCTGTTATAAAAATTAAATTATTAAATTCACATAAAGCATATAGAATTACACCTGATTGGCAGGGCATGGTGGCTCACGCCTATGAGAGGCTGAGGTGGGAAGAGCACTTGAAGTCAGGAGTTTGAGACCAGCATGAGCAAGAGCGAGACTCCGTGCACACGTATAGCCCCAGCTACTTGGGAGGCTGAGGCAGGAGGATTGCTTGAGCCCAGGAGTTTGAGGTTGCAGTGAGCTATGATGGTGCCACTGCACTCTACCCTGGGCAAAAAAATTACACCTGGTAAATAGTATATACATAAAAGTGTTGGCTATAAATACTATGGTTGTAAACATAGAAATGATATCCTATGAAGAATAACTAAAGCAATTTTATCTACAAGAGAAGGTAGTTCTGAGCAGAGTTACTCCAGAGGGCAAAGATAAAATCAACAAATGGACATTTCAGGACCACAAACTTACATGAGATTAATGGAAATATTCTTTAATAATTAGAATTGTTATTAACATGAGCTTTGTATATACTGAAGATGTTTATGAAGAGAATGAATAACTTTCAGAAACATGATTATGAAATGAACATAATAAATGCCTTTCTGATTCTACAAGTTATATTTTAATATTTTAAAATGGGAAAAATAATACTAATAATATATGTATTATTAGGATTTGGCATCTCTCTGGCCCCAGGCATTGTCAGACCTAACTTTTGCCCAGCCTAACCAACATTGTGTCACCTCCTTGTGTCAGATATAAGAAAGATATTTCTTAAAATGTCACATCCAAAATTGAGAATATTATTTTACTAATATTAAAAAGGGACAATTATAGCAGTTATGAATATGTAGTCTCCAAAAATAGAAATAAGAACCTTGTGACATACTTCTAATATTGCAACAAGCCTTTACAGAACATTTACTATTTCCCATATTGAGAATGAATATATTAACTAAATTGTTAAATTCCATTGCTTTATTGGAACTATGTTGATTTAATTATATTATTTCAGATTCTTGATTATATGAAGTTCTAAATGTTTTCAATATTAAAAACAGGGAAAATTAATCATTGGTTTATACAAGTAGTTTGGTATTTAGAAACTTTCAAAACAAGCAATTCTTCAGTTAAAAAATAAGTACAGTAGAAAGAAGATCAAGTAAATTGGTCACCACTCAGTATTTCTATTAAAACAGTCAATTAAATGTTACCTGTTTTACGTGTGAATATATCTTGGGGTCAGGAAAATTGAGATGCTACCAGGCCATGCCAGTTAATTGCTCTGATGCTGAGTCAATTAGGTAACATTACTGAGAGTCAGTTACCGCCTCCTTAAAATGAGGAGAATGTCTGTATTTGCTTATTTATTCAGTCAGTCATATTCTGCCTACTTATATGAAAGATACGGTATAGACCACCAAATGAAAGGTAGATTATATTATAAATAGTATATATTCAAAAACTGCTTTTACCTTAGGAAATATATTTACTGCTGTCAAAATAGTCTAGTTTCAGAAAAAATATTTTGAACAAAATTGTAAATTTTTAAATAATGCATAGATATAGTTTCTGTGATTATTTGGACATATGCATTATTAATAGGCTCCTCCCATTCATTGATATTTCTTTATACACTAAGATATGGGTTAGATTATAAGATAATGAGAATATATAACTGAAGTAAAAAAAATGTTTAATAAGATAAAGCAATCATGGATTATCCTAGCAGTTTTTAGTTTTCCAGATCCTGGATCAGCGATCTATGGTTCTTGGGCAAAATCCTGTCCAATGCCTAGATTTTAAGTGTCCTTCAGCTAAGAATGTTTTTAATGTTTTTAATGGTCAATAAAAAGAAGAAAATTTTGTGATGAGTATATGGAAATCAAATTTCAGCATCCATAAATAAAGTCTTATTGAAACACAGCCATGCTTATTCATTTACAAATTGCATGTTGTCTACAATGGCAGTATTGAGTAGTATTGACACATATTGTTTTGGCCCTTGAACCCTAAAATATATCTGCTATCTGGGTTTACCAAAAATATTTGGCACTGATCTAGATGGCACAGAATTAAACCATTTCCACTGAAGACTATCTTACTGCTATTTACAAGTCATAAAATAATTTTGACTTTGGAAGTGAAACTTAGAAAGTATGTATTTAAAGATGCATATATATGTAATCTTCTTAATTATCATGGAGAGGAGTTTTTCTTTCTTTCTGAAAAACAGTGTTATCTTTGCAGATGTTTAATATGTAAAGCACATGTGAAACACTTAACTAGAATGGTAGTTTTGTTTTAATTTTAGGAATGAAATGAGAAACTTTTAGAGGAACAGTGAAGAACAAGCATTTTTTTTCCATTGGCAAGTAAAAATTGTATATATTTATGGTGTACCACATGGTGTTTTCATATTTGTATACATTATGAAATGGCTAAATCAAGCTATTTAGTATATGCATTTCTTCACATACTTATTGGGGTTTTTTGGCGTGTAGTGAGAACACTTAAAACCTATTCTCTTGGCAATTTTCAAATACACATAATGTTGCAATTGACTGTAGTCACCATGATGTACAATAGATCTCTTAAACTTATTCCTCCTAACTGAAATTTTTTATCTTTTCATCAACATCTCCCAATCCTTCCACCCTTCAGTCTCTGGTAACTAGCATTTTACTCTGTTTTTATGGGTATGACTTTTTGACAGGAGTTATTAAAATAAGTTACTGTAATATTAATATATTTTTACTTAAAGTGGATTTAACTTATCGATGCTCTTAATCATTTCTTTAAATAATTTTTAGATGTTTTAACATATATACACCTGTATAAATAGACCTATATAGATAAACACACATTTTATTGCAATACCTACACACAGAAACACACACATAAGAACACTGGGGCAAAAACAAGGCTGAAATAGTAACACAGGCTTCCGGTACCATGGTGCTAGTGTGTGAATGTTTGCTCTGCTCCTGCAGCAGGTGTTTGGGGAATGACGCTCACACTGCATCAGTTTCTTCATCCTTAAAATGTGGAAGATGATTATAATAATAAAACCTACTTCATAGAGTTCATTTAGAGAATTACATGAGGTGACATATGTTTGTAACATATTAAGCCCTCAAAAATATCAGTCAATAATTATTCTTGTGGTGGTTGTTGCTGTGGCATTTCCTTTTTCCCACTATTCAGAAGGGTACTCAGATATAAAAACACCTTCACAGACATGTCTTTGTAGTCTAGGAATGCAAGATCCCAATAGGGACCTTGAACATTTCACTCTGTGAATATAATCGTTGATGTCCTAATAGATTTTAGGTGAGGGAGAAGGGACCAAGCCTTGAAGATGTTTCCCTATTTGTCAGATTTACTGGTACAGATTGCTCTGAAAATGCCTGCTAGCCTATTCTTTGTTTTTATTGGGAGGAAACGTTTTAAGAAGGAAGAGGAAAAGAACTTTAGGAATTTTCTACTTTCCTGGAGACTTATGGCTTAGCTTACAGTAGTAAAGAGTTTTCTTCTCTTATTGCAAGATTTGTTCATCATCATCAAAAAAAGTAAATGGCATAACAGTTGACCATCAAAAAAATAGCATCAGGAAAGGATTAGGAAAGTATGAGGGCATTATAATTAAAAAATCCAACTGACTACAGAAATAATTTGAAATCCTTAAATTTTGATTTAGAAAATTTATGAAAAGAGGCAAAAAGTAATTTTGGAGAAAAGATGCTTTTTATTTTACTTGTTCCTTTTTAAAAAATTTTAATCTAGTGTTGTGTTTATGGTTGTAATGGTGGATCTATCACATTTCCAGTGCTGGATTTGATTTTCTGCTAGTGATTACTGATAAAGTATAAGTTGTAAATGTATTAAATTGGTGACCACGGATAATTATAAAGCTTGATTTGTAAAACTTTTTTCCAATATATATGAAATGTTTAAAGCCATTTTATTGACAATAAAATGTGTAGGGTAAAACTAGTCTTTGAATGGTAGATCTACTGTTTATATCATTTCTACTCTCCTTGAATCTTTTCCCAAAATTCTTCTCTGCTGTTGTTGAATATAATCCATGCAGAAACAAGGTAACATCGTAGGCTTGAGACTGTTAGAAAAGGCTGGTTGCAAGGTTAGCAATTGGCTGGCATCAGGAACTCGAAGGGTAAAACATTTCCCTAGATCAATATAAAGCCTTCTTTAAATGATAGGAGGAGTCCACTGTGCCTAAATTGTTTGTACAACTATACAACTTATACCAAATACTGCTTTCCTTATGAAGGTCTGGAAATGTGGTATGTGTTAGACAGAAGGTATCTACTGACCCATGATAAACAACCACGGACTTCTATTATCAGCCAAGATTTTGTAGTAAACATTTCATGTGTGTTGTCACAACTCATTGCTGGAGGAATTAAGTGTCTCCTGTCTGACTCCAATATGAGAATATTCCTGGAAGTTTGCACCTGGTTTTCTCTAGACATGGTTTTTCCCTTTGCTGATTTTGCTTTGCATCCATTTGCTGTAATAAATCACAACCATTAGTACGGCTATTTACTGAGTCCTGCGAGTTCCAGCGAATCACAGAAAATGGGGGTAGGGGGGGAATGGTCTTGAAGACCTCAAATACATAACCCAATTCAATTTTGTTGAGAATCTGATCTAGACAAATTCCATGGAGTATAGGTTTTCTATAATTTTAGATTAAAATTGACATTGGATGTTTTAATTTTACCACCACAAATTGAGAGTATTTCATTAAATTTTCCCTGAGTTTTCCTCAAGAGAAGTATGAAACGTAGTAAAAGTCTCTAAATATTCTGAGTGATTCAGACATGTTATCTCATTTAATACTCAAAAGAATTATTTGAGGAATGTAACATCATCTCTACAGCACATATGACATCAGCCCTACAACACATACGACAATAAAAAAGTTTGGAAATAGCACAGGAATTGAGTAAGGTGATATATTTAACAGCTGTATTGAGTTTAATCTAAGTTTTTTGCTTTCCCTCTTATTATGCTGTGTAATTTGTCCTGAAAACAGAAAGGAGAAGATCTGCCTTCTGTTTTACTCTAGCAGTGTTTTCTATGACTGTTTCTATGAAATGCTGCTGAGCAAAATGAGTGCCTAGTGTACAGAAATGTCATGCCTAAAAGAAGACCTGCTTGGAGACATAAGGAGGCCTGTCAGCGTGACCTAGAGCATTTGAACAAGGAGCTTGGTCATTCCTTTCATGTGTCACTGTCACTTGTTTTCTCCTTTGGAGAGCTGAAACGGGGCGGTTGCTAAAAACTAGAACACAGATATCTTGGATTTGTAAGTGAAGTGCTCAAAAATGGAAGAGTAAGGATCATTCACTCCTCTCTCCAGCCCTTCTTCCCTTACACACCCACCTCTAAAACTTATGGAATTTTCCTACATGACTGTTATTAACTCCACCACTTTTCTCTGTGGAATCAATTAACGATAATGATATATCCATTCATCATAAAATTCCTGAGGTCGAGAACTGTACTATTCATTCATTTCTAAGGAAAATAAATACCCACTTGTGGAGTTTGGAAGGAAACAGAAAATCCACTTGTAGAGTTTGGTCTCCACTGTTATTATAAAATGCACTAATATGTAAAATATAAAAAGTTCCAAATACTATTTTATATCTGGTAGCTCTTCCTTCTCAAAAGATAATAAACAAATGAAAATGTGAACAATAATAGAAAAGTTGCCCAAGAGATGAGAGAATGGATAGGATGAAAAATAATATCAGATTAAAAAGTACATATGAAAAAGTATTAACTACAAGTATTAAATAACCAATATTAGGTTCATTTTTCAGGGAGTAAAAAAAAAATTTCTAGTAGTGCTATAACAGTATTTTATTCATAGAAAATACAGAAAGCTAGAGACAGAAAAATTCTTAAGTGACTTTGATGTATATTTCATCCCTTTTGTAGTATAATATACTACATATAATTTAAATAAGTTATGTTTTAATTAACTATTTGTTAAAGTATAAATAAACTAATTTCTCTTTTGAATGGGGATAGTATGACTAGCTTGAAAATGAGCATTCATATGACTGGATATTTTATGTTATATGCTACAAGTCAATTTACTCTTGTAAACTGTCTAGCTTTTTAACCACTTAGTAGAGAATCCCTCAGAGATGAGAAGTGTCAAATGGAAAAGCCAAAGCACAGTCTTTCAGGTAACACAGGGAAGGCTTTGTAGGGTAGAGGAAGGCCACAATAGCATAAAAACTTCCTTGAGGGTAGAGAATAAAGCCCAAACACAGAACTGAGACTTAAATGTCTTACTTTTCATATATTCTTATACAAGAATGAGATGATACATACATAAGAATGTTCATTGCAATATTTTATGTACCAAGGAACATTATATAAATTTTTTTCATAGGAAAATGATGCATCAATACCACTTCTATTGAAAAGAATGAAGTAGATCTCTGTGTGCTAATATGAAAAGGTCTTAAAGTCCTACTTTTAAGTGAAACAAGCATCTCTATATAATAGAAAGGTCCATTGTGTAAAAAAAAAATCTATCTAGGTATCTATCTACCTACCTGTCTACACATATACTGATGTATATGAGTGTTTGGGAAATTTCAGAGGAAATACAAAAGAAATTGATGGTTTAGTTACTTCTATGGAAGGAGAATGCGTGACTGGAGTGGGAAGACTCAGTATACTTTATCTTATATACAACTTTGAAGTCTTCTATAGTTCTAGCATGTGTACTTTATATCAATATTTTAATAAATGGTAGTTTGACTTTTAATACTTTTAGATGATATTTGCAATAGTCTGAAAATTGCTGATTAATTAAAATTTACAAATATTTAGATCATTAGCTATATAAATGATAAAATATTTAGGTGACTAATAGTTTAGTGACTATTTAAATATTTAAATGATTATTTTTTGAATAATATACACTACTTACTTTTTCTACCTGAGGTAAAATTCGATTTTAATTTGGAATTAATGGTGTTTGCCAGAAAATCTTTTGTGTATGTTCACATTAATATTATTCTAACTAACCAATATATTAGAAGCTAGTTAAATAAGAGTCAAGGAACGTGTGTTAGATTTTTCATGTCTAGCATTATGCCCCATTGTTTAATAATACAATTGATTGCCAACTTATGATACTGGGATAGTTTATTCTAATTCTATGTCAATAACATGATATACATACTTGAAAAAGGAGAAGCGTAGTCAATATCAAAATAAGTTCCATTTTTATCACCTTATTTTAAGAGGAGATATAACAAATAACCAATCTTATACCACTTCTAGAAACTCAAAATTCTTTATCTCATTTTTACTCTTCTTGACGTGATGGCTTTTTCTATTCTATACCTGTGATTGCCCTTTCATTCGGAAGTCTGTTTTTGCCCAAGAAATCCTTCATATAAATGCATAAAATCATGCATAACAAAAGTTGCCATGTGTCAGGCCATTCTGAACACGCCAATGCAAAAGCTTATGTAACTTTTCTTCATTCATTAATCCCCAAAGATACTGAGTGCCTACAAATCGCTAGTAATGTCATTTGACCAAGAATGAAACAATGAAAACCAGTGATAGCTCCTATGCCAATGATGTGTCTCATATAAATCAGTGGAATTCTTTTAATATTATGAATACATTCCATACTTTTTATGGGACTGTACGGTGGATCAGGCAGTTTTAGGAGTTCCCTATTAATGGGAGCATTCAACAGGAAAATTGATAACCACCCATAAGGACTGTTGCAGAGGGGATGCTGGGGTGGGTAAGTGGATGACTAAGGCCCATTGAACTGTGATATAATGTATTTGTAGGTGTACTGCCATCTCTAGTTTTCTGACTACAAATTATATTGTTAGAAAACTCTCATTAAAAATATTTTCACTGAATAATGGAATATTAAAAATTAGATTGAGAAAAAACTCACTTTTTAAAATACAAATTCATTTTTGCATCTTTCTTCAATGATCTGATGAAGATGGGTAAGATGGGGAATAAGAAATTCTAGAGCAGGAAGAGAGGGGGAGACATGGAATTTGTTATTAAAAGAGACACTGGCGAAAGTAAATTAGTTCTTTCAGAAGTCAAAGGATAAGTTTATTCAGGACCCTCAAGTTTGAAGGTGAAATTCCAATAGCTGGGCCCTAGTCACCGTTGCCTGGTTTTTTTCACTAATTCAAAGTTAACTGTGAAAATTAAAATTAGCATGAGGTGAAAAGTACTGACAACTGCCTCCTTTTCCTTTTCTTTATTTCTACAAATATTTCTCAAATGCCCCTGGGCTGTAGGAAGCTATGAAAAAGTTACTTGACAAAGCTCCACTTTCTCTTTTTCCACAACTATTCCTAAAGTTTGGCCCAAAGCAAAATAGTCTGTCAATTAAAAAACAAAAACAAAAACAAAAACAACATTTTATTTTTATGAAGAAACTTCTATAGACCTTTTCTGTGTGGTGTGTCAAAAGTTCTTGATATTATTTTCTTAAATCCATCTATAGCTTTGCCAGTACCATGCCAAGCCTAATACTCAGATTTCCAGAGATAGTCACCATAGTAATCAGGAGTGTGAAATGTGCAGACTTTAGTGATCTTTCAGAGAAACTCAGTGTGAAAAGTCACCCTTGTGAAACCTGGTGGCAGGGATGTCAGTCACTCTCTTTGTCCTCTGACAATAACTGGAATTAAATGACCAATCCATAAATAGTTATGAAATCTATATTAGCGCCCTGAGGCTGTCATAACAAAGTATCACAAACTAGGTGGCTTAAAGAATAAAAATGTATTGTCCTACGGCTCTGGAGGCTAGAAGGGCAAAATCAAGGTGTCTGCAAGGTTGGTTCCTTTCAACAGCTGTGAGGGAGAATCTTCTCTATGCCCATCTTCTAGCATATGGTAGTTTCAAGCATCCCTTGGCTTGTAGAAGGCCATCTTCTCCCCGTCTTCACATCACTTTCCCTCTGTACAGGAAGGCCTGTATGTCCAAATTATATTTATTTAGGGTCCACCCTAACAAGCTCACCTCAGTTTGATCATTTCTAAAGACACTATTTCCAAATAGGGTCACATTCGCCGGCACTGGGGTTAGGACTTCAACATGTTTTGGGGGAAACAATTCAAACTATAACAGTATTTGTAGGAGACAGTACATTATATTATTTTATATAACATTGGTTTCCTAGGGGCTGCACGTGACAGAAAGAAGGATATTAAAGGAGGATTGTCCTGTATATATTTCATATTTGATTACTTAATAATGAAAGATACATGCATTATTTACTAATGTAAGACAGTTAAGCAAAAACGAGTTGTAGAATACTGTATTTTCTCTTTTTACAACTATTTAGAAATACATAGAAAAATGAAAAACCAAAATTTGGTAGTGATAACCTCTGGGGAGGGAAATTTATGTTGTAAAAGAAATGTAAAGAGCTTTTATCTTTTATGTCTTTTTCTTCTTTTTCTACTTAAAAATATTTAAAATTTAATCTATAATTTAAAAATTCATTTAAAGATCCCTCATTAGGATTTTTAAAAATTATTATGGGTACCTAATAGATGTATATCTTTATAGGGTACATGCAATGTTTTGATACAGGCATACAATGTGAATTAATCAAATCAGGTTAATTAAGGTATCCAACATCTCAGGCGTTTATCATTTCTTTGTGTTAGGAACATTCCAGTTCTAGAGAGATTAAGTAAGTGCTGGAATATTTCCTGCAAGATAACAGTCTTCTGCAGAGTAAAATAGAATTATGCAAGTCCGAGCAACTGGAGAGAACTCCAAACTGAGACCCCTCATGCACACAGAGCCCAGGGCTTTGGGCCCTCGCTGAACACTGATTTGAGTTTTATTGTCCCCTAAAACAGGGAAGTCACATATTCTTAATCCCTTTCACAGATAAGGAAGAATGTCTGGGAAGTTAAATAAGAGCCTCAGATTTTGAGGCTAGTTGTCCATGTGTTTCTAAGACCACACTTTCTGGTTCTCTAGCTCGTTCTCTTGTTTGTGTCTTTTCTATCTCCCCCCATTGGGAGGTAAGCAATCCAAGAACAGCAGTGTGAGCATAGTGTGTACCAGGACACCTGACAGCTTAGTGTGGCATTTGGTGCCTAGTACACAATCAACATATATATATAAAATGAAATGAATAAGTAAATACTTCAGACAAAGATGGTCACAATGTATCTGACCAAACTGACCTTGTATCTAATAAATAACTATATAGTATATATAAGTATCTGTAACTTTATATACTAAATTGCACATTGAAGATTCTTTTAAGCTCCAGATCTTATTATTTCAACTAATCATGAATTTCAAATATATACCTTTTATGACAACACCAAAACATACAAAATTTTAAAACTAAGAGTTTAGTGAAAAAAGAGATGATTAAAAACGATCACATACTATGTTGCTAATGGCTGTTAAAAAAAAACACACAGAAAAAGATTGGCAAGTAAATAGTCTACATTTGACTTAAAATGAAGAGCTAAAGTCTTCATGTTTAACTTGGGTCTGCTTTCGAATTCCAATTTAAACACAAATGTTGGCATAAACATGCTGTCTCTGAGAACTCCTCTTACCAGAGAGGTACTTAGCATGCAAATCTAGAACATAAATTTAGTTTACAAATGGCATTGCACAAAGATTGCTGCTACATCTCATTCTCTAGTCACAATAGATGTGAAAAAGATAACTAGTTAGTGAAATAACTATAATTCAAGTAGAAAACTGACATAAAGTCTCATAAGCTTTGCCAAGTAGTTTTACATTTGACAGTACAGAGCTCTTTACACAGATATATCTTTTGGCTCAGTGACAGTTTTACTAGAATAAAGGATGGACAAGAATTAAAGTGCCTTAGGGTAGTTAAATATCTGCAGACGTAGTTAAGAATTCTTTCTCCTCTGCTGTCCCCAAATTCCCATCAAATGTCAATCTTATTGTATGCATGGAAAGTGAGTCCGTTGAATAATATTTTAGGATAGAATCCAAGTTATCCTCACTTAGGTTTTCTAAAATCAGGGGATAGAATGCCACGTAATATTTAAGAAACAATAGGTTTTCTCATTGGGGAAATTCTGTGAGTTATGCATTATGTATCTTTTTTGTGTGTGTGCACAAAGCTATGTATCTTAAAGAGATGAGAAAATTGGGCAATTGATTTATCCTTACCTTCACATCACAAGTGATAAACCAAATGTGATCAGAACTGATGGTAACTGATATTTGAAATACACTAGAAAGTTAGTCATTTCTGAATAAAAGGAACTCTGACAAGCAGCAACACTGTTAACCACAAGAGGAAACCACAGAATTCCAAGAAGTCTTACTGCCTTTATACGATTTTATGGTCATAAGGTGAAGGGCTAGAGAAGTTTTTCTTTAGACAATAAACTGCATAGAAATTTTTAAAATTAAATTAGAAATAAAATATGTGTGTATATCCTTAACATTTTATGTTGATATATATATGTGCACATGTATATGTATATACATGTGCACATATATATGTATATACATATTCATTCTTAATCCTTCGGTGTTGACAATGGAATAACATTATAGAATTTTGAAAATTTAGGCTATGCTCTGAGATCAACTCACCTCATTTTTCATTTTGTATGTAATGAAATAAAGGCCAATTGAAATCTTATATATGAAAAGTCAAAAAATTATCAATTTTCAAGCAGTAATAGAAATGTAAATAATATAATGAATATTCTTTCAGTGTTACTTTGTAACTAACTCAAATATCTTTGATGTGATTTTGAATAGATATTTAATTTTTAAACTATCACAAAATACCTATTCTCCAAAATAATATTTGACAAAGAGAGCCTTAAATTATAAAATTATTAACTGAAATGAATGGATAAGCATTGTTTTCTACTGAAAGATAATTTATATTGACCTTTTAATAAATAGGGACAACTTAATTTTATAGTTTAAGACTTTTCCCTCATTCTACATACATAATATCATTTGTCCTTTTTTATTTTTATTAAAAATACTAAAAAAAGAGTACTAAAATGAGAAGTAACATGACTTTGGTTGCAAAAATATTTTTTCATTTTTTTTAATCTTATAAGGAAAATAAGATGTAGAGATTTTCCTATGATTCTAAAGTGGGAAGTGTCTCAATTACAGAGATGTTAAACTATGTAGGTCAAATACAACAGACACATTTAATGGAAATCTGAATGAGTTGCATTAAGGTAATAGTTGACACTTTTCAAGAAGTTCATCAAGCATTATAATTAATTTTTATTTTGGCAAGAAAAGCCATTACAATTTCATTTTTATTAGCTGTAATGCTTTTGTAAGTACAAATAAAGAAATTTTACTTAAAAGTATACATACCCAATTATTTTGAAGTAAAAACACAAATGTGCTTGAAATTGATTCCTAACATTGTGACAAAACATAGTGTAATTAAAATGAGTATATTTTAAAGTTGGCAATACTAGAGACGTACAAATAAGAATTAATTTCAAAATCCACCACTCCTTTTCCTTTAGCGAAGTGATCGGATTTTCCTGAAGCTGAGTGCTCACCAGGGCAGTTAATTTCTTCATAGACTCTGGTGCTTTGCTCCTTATGAACCGAAGCTGTCAATTGTGATTTTTCAAGCTGAAGCACAGCTACAAAGTAACACGCTTCACCAGGCACACACAACTTGCAATATAAACCAATGGCATTCTACCCTTTGCTGCCAAGGGACTCCTAAGTTAGTTTTTGCAAGTATTAATCATTATAGAATACTCTCCAATATTTCCACATAATACTCTTTTTCTTTCACTCTATTCCCCCTAAGGATTTTATTTATTGTATTGTTTTTCAAATTGTGTTTACATAAAAAAAGTAGATGAAAAGCCTATATTAAATCATTCTAGAAAAGCAGGGAAGGGTATTTTCTTCAGCATATTGCTGATATCCACAGAAAAAAAACGCTTTTAAAAGTGCCCCTCTCTACCCAAAGGGGACCTTTTCCTCCAGCCTGTTAACCTGTTCCCAGGCACTGGAATGTATTTTCATTTTCACTGTGATAAACACCATGTGTAGATATGACGCTTAAGCACGCAGCATCTGAGAAATCACCTACGTCCAAACCCAGCACCTGTGCCACATTCCCCCCAAACACTCCCCCATGCCAGTCTCTTTCCAATTCCCCTTCAGTCACCCCTTATTGATCTACTGGGGTATAAACTCAAAATAACAATTAGGGTAAGGTCAGGAAACAAATGAGCCACGTTCAGGGATAAGACAATGGGCAGTTCGGGACTGTGAAGACAAGGGAACTGTCCCCGGACTCAAGGTGGCAACCACAACCTTACGTATGAGGACTACGGTTCCTGTCTTGCCAGACCCTTCATGTTTCTCAAGAGACGCTACAAACTCTGGATACTCATGGGACATTTCCCAATTTTTAAAAGCAGACACACAGCTAATTCAATTTTAGAACAATATTAGTGAGCTAAACAAACCATATCTGTAATCTAGATTTGACCAGTAAAAGAGCAGAATTGACACCACCTTCTTCTTCAAATTCTTTAAGTACATAGAATACTGCTTCATATCTAGTTAATAACCACTAAGAACGATGAATAAATTTAAATAAACTATAAATAAATGTAAATATATACATATAAAATATTGTGATATACATACATATAAATACATATGTGGGTGGCCCCTGTGCTACAAACATCACATTTACAGAAATATAAAGGCAAGCAAATTTGGCAGTTAATGTAGTTAATATGCCCAGCTTTTCTATGAAGACACCAAATTTTGTGTATCTATTTCAACAACTGGCCAAACTACAGAGGAGTCCACAAAGTCTCTGGTTTCTGAAGTCACTAATACTACAACTGATGCACTGAGCCCAAGAGGGGTGAGTGAACACAGCTTCACCAGCAATGACCTTACAAGAAGAAAGAAGAAAGAAAAGAGAGAGAGTGAGAAAGGAAGGATGGAAGGAAGGAAGGGAGGGAGGGGAAGAGGGAGAGAGAGAGAGAGAAAGAGAGAAAGAAAAAGGAGGATAGGTAAAAGGTACTTTCCTTTTTAAAGGCTTATTTTGAAAGCCCCACATGCCCTCCCCCCAAAAAAATTTTGAGTGTAATTCATCTGGATTGTTGAAATCTCTTATGCAAGGGAAATGAGAAGGAGGACAAAGAGGAAGAGGAGGAAGAAGAAAAAGAAAAGAGGAGGAGGAGGAAGAGGAAGAAGAGAATTAAAATGGGAAAGTAATTAGATCACCCCAAGAAGATGCTGTGAAATTCTTGCAAGGTTGAAGATATTTCTCAACCTGCAGAGATGATCTAGAGCTTTGTTTATAGTGTTCTTTCCCCATAAATAGAAAATAACCTATTTCCAACAATGTATATTGTTTCTTTACTCAACTTTTACTTTAGTTTGCTTAGAAATATCTAAACTCCTCTCTTTAATTCCCCTTTTGGCACCCTGAGAAACGCACCAGAGTGTCCCCATACAAATTCCAAGCAGAAAGTATAATATAACCTAAAGACGTGACACACGATGATTTCAAATAGAATAGTTAGGCAATGGACCCTCGTTCTACTGAGACTCCCCTCTCATAAGGCTGGACCATCCCTTTTGATCATTTTTTTCTTGTCTGCATCTTTCACACGTATCAAATACAAAGATCAGGCAGTCAGAGGGCCTTTTTCATTTTATATACCAGCAAAGTCCCATTCCTTTACCATTATGTGACTTTATTTTGCTAGTTTTTTCATTACTTATAATAAAAATTATCCTTCTATTTTTTTGTATTTTGCTCTAAAACACAGTTCACATGCCTGCAATTGCCTGATTCATCAACATCCAACCATATTTTGCGGCCTATTCAAAATGAAGGGGTCTCCATTTTCATACGACTGGGATGTAAATGTCTGACTAGGTTATAGAAAAATTTGTCCATTTTCATGAGACACAGATAAAAGTAAAGCATGCATCCAGGTTTTAGGTTTACTCTATAACTAAACTGAAATCATTCATCTTAAAGCTCTAAGATTTCACAGTAATGTTTGAGGAGCAGCAGAAAATGCACCAGCTTTATACACTGGCAAACTCTACTTCTGTGTCAGTTGGTTACAACTAGTGAATTAATTCCAAGCAAGACATCACAGCAACTTACAGCTCCGCCTCATAGATAAGGCACTATGGCTTTAATATGCAACTAAAAGAAATTGCTGCAGTAACTTTAAACTTCCCTACCAGGCATCTTTAGCACTATGGAAGCAAGAATGCTGCATAAATCTCACAAGCGGTAGAATGAACACATGGCCTGAGTAGATATTATTCACACTGGAAAGGCAGTCACATATGTACCCTGCAGAAATTTAATCTAAGTCTTGTTCTGGGTTCTCTGTCCTGATTTGACTGAATTAAATCAAATAAGGAATTTCCCTTCCTGAGACTCTTCCCTTGTCTCTGGCCTCAAATTAATAAGAAGAATAACAGAACACATCCACAAACTAAATCTTTCTTTTATTGGAAACATCTTTCCAGACATTTTTGCGCAAGTATTTTCTCTGATTTAAGATAAGAAAACTGCAGCTGTGAAGTGAGTGGTGACGTGAAGTCTTCCAGTTGGCCTGCTCAGTGGCTCTTGGTCTGCATGGACCGAACAGGGCTTTAGGGAGAAAGTAGCTGTTTTGTTCTCCTCTCACCCAAACACTTTAAAACAGGAATGTTGGTGGTGCTCAAAATATTTTACAAAATGTTTTGTCAATCTCTTTAAAGCTGACTTTGTATTATACCACCCTCTATATATGGCAATTTATAACTTTTATTAATGATTGTGAATCTAAGCACAACATGGTTAGAACTATGATAACTATTTTTATAAATATTAATGTATTTTGAATTGGCAAAAGTTGTGTCTATTTTTCCATTCTTTAGATACTTCACTTAGGAAAGCAGTCTTCAGTTCCATCCAAATTGTTGCAAAAGACATTAATTCATCCTTTTTATGGCTGAGTAGTACCTCATAGTATACACATAGCATGTTACTAATCCACCCATGAACACAGTATGTACTCATTATTAAATTGAACTAACCAATGAGCACACATATGCATTGAGGGAAGTAAAATTCAGTGGAAATCAAGCAGTGGGAAGGAAGTGGAGGGGAGGGGCAAAAATCTACCCAAGAGCTACAATGATCATTATTTGGGTGATGGGCACACTTATAGCCATGACTCCAGCATTATTTAATACAAAAGCAATCCATGTAACTAAAAACACTTGTATCCCCTTAGTATTTTGAAATAAAAAAGTATATATTTATGGTATGCAATATGGTGTTTTCATGTATATATACATTGTGAAATGGCTAAATCAAGCTAATTAACATATGCTAGTTAATGTTACTTGACCTGCTCATCATTTTTTTTGGTGATGAGAACACTTAAAATCTACTCTATTAGTACTTTTCAAGTATGCAATATGTTGTTTTTAGCTATAGTCACCATGGTGTACAATAGATCTCTTGAACTTATTCCCATGTTCATTGTAGCATTACTGACGATAGCTAAGATATGGAATCAAACTAAGGGTTTACCAAGATGAATGGATAAAGAAAATGTGGTATGTATACACAAAGACATACTGTTTAGCCTTAAAAAAGAAGGAAATCCTGTCATTTGCAACAACATGAATGAAACTAGAGGACATTATATTAAGTGAAACAAGCCAGGCACAGAAATTCAAATGCCACAAGATCTCCCCACTTATATGTGGAACCTAAAAAAATCACAGTCAGATAAATAGAGAGTAGAATGGTGGTTAGCAGGGGCTGGGGAGTGGAGGACTGGTGATATATTGGTGAAAGGATACAAAATTTCAGTTAGATAAAAATTAATATCTTATAGACAATTTAAAGTGCCCGTGAGAGTTCCCATAATATCCACTTACTGATTAATGGGGTTGGCTTGTGTTTCTCTAGGGCAGCAGTCAGCATTTTCTTTAAATAGTAAGGTAGTACATATTTTGGACTTTGTGACAATAGAGGCTCTTTCATAAACTACTCAGTTGTGCCTTTGTAGCATAAAAGCAGCCAGAGACAATAAACAAATAGGTATGGCTGTGTCCCAATAAAACTTTATTTACAAAAATAGGAGGTTGTAAGAATTTGGCTCACAGGCAGTCATTTGCCCAAGCTTGCTCTAGGGAATGGAATTTGTGGTAACATCAAAATCACAGAGACAAGAGAGAAAAGTGAGGGTAGTTAGAATGGACTCTTCAGATACATGAGGTCCTTGATTTTATTGTCCTTTCTAGCCCCAACTTTCTCACTTATTGGATGTTCTAAGTGATATTACAGAGTACAGGCTACACACAGAGAGACCAAGTCAGAAGGACTTTGAAAGTCACCTCATGTACCTCTCTGCCCTCTTTGGATACTATGGAGACCTTGAAATGTTAAATGTCAAGAACATAAAGAATCTGGAACTATTACCAATATTATAATGCATGATGCATTACTATTTCTGCTCTGTCACCCTGACTCAGGTTACTGCCTAAGAGTGGTTGTTGAGAAATATTTTGTGGTTTTGGACTAGGTATAAAAAATCTTAGTGGAAGGTTAGAAGGCATTTGGTTAGGAAGATGCAGTGATTAGTCTTAAATATAAGCAGGATATTATTCCCTCTGAGAAGGAAAGAAAATTAGAAAAGCTAACAAATTTAACATTTAAATATTCTGATCATGATTCAGATTTTGTGATAGACATTCTGTTTATCATTTATATATCATATTGTTATATCTGATATTTAAAGGACAAGATGTCCAAATGGTCTAATTAGTTGAATATTTTACTTCCTGAATTATGAAATCACTTGCTTATCCTGTGCTATATGGATACTACATTGCCAACTATTAAACATTTCTAATTTATCTTTAAATCTAAAGTAATTACATACTGTTACTAAAAGTCTATTAAAAGTTTGTGATGTCTTTTTAAGTAATTTCAAGTAACTTGTTTTAAGCAATTGTTTTCTAATAATAAATTATAAAACATTGGAGTTATGTGCAATATAACTTATTCTTTATGAATAAGAAAATATAGAATAGAATAAAAAAATTATTAAACACCTATAATATTGTAGTTTTTAGAATTGATGCAAAGCTTAAATGAGATAACCATATATTAGTTATCACCACTATGCCGACAGGAAAGCACAGTTCTGAAGCTGAACTGACCAACGGTGGAGTGTTAATTGGGTGTGGATCTGATTATAGGCCTACATGGTTATAAGGACCCTCTCTTTCCTCAACTCTATTGGTTACTCACCTTCAAGGAAATTCCCGAAATTTCAAATTTAATTTAAAGAGGTTTTTGAGATAGTTTCTTTTACATGAAAGGAAGGTTAAATGCTGACTTTTGTGTACGTAGTTTTGCAACTAGTTTATTTTACTAATCAATCCTTGACTAAAGGAATGAGAAGTCCTATTTTTATGGATGTATTCTGTCAATAATCTCTATAGGGTGATATGGAATGCTTATTTTTAATGGTTAACTTGCTTGAAGTATTAAAACTGTGCAACTTTTTTTCATCTGTTTTAGAAGATTTGTATGACTTTCTCCATATACAGTTGAGCTTCGAACAACACAGGAGTTGGGGTGCCAACCCCTGCACAGTTGAAAATCTGCGTGTAACTTTTTCCCAACAACTTAACTACTGTTGACCAGAAGCCTTATTTATGACAGTCAATTAATGTATTTTGTATGTTATATGTATTATATACTGTATCCTTATAATAAAGTAAGGTAGGGAAAAAAAATGCTATTAAGAAAAACACAAGAAAGAAAAAGTGCATTTACTGTTCATTAAGTGGAAGTGGATCATCAGGAAGTTCTTCATGCTCCTCATCTTCACACTGAGTAGGCTGAGGAAGAAGAGGAGTTGGTCTTGCTGTCTCAGGGGTGGCAGAGGCAGAAGAAGATCCACATATAAGTGGACCTAAGCAGTTCAAACTCATATTGTTCAAGGGTCAACTATATATTTAATCCTCCATGACCATGTGACAGAGTGTTCAATTAGAGCACTTGTTCAAGGAAGTCATACATTTCTGAGCTTCTGGGGGAACTTGTAGTAAATGATTATGAGGCAAAGTAAGTTCCTGTATTGATGACTATCCCAGAAGCTTCTTGGAAGAGGTTTGCTATACCAGCTGAGCTTGTTATCTACAATTCTTTCCTCAATCAAACCTTGCATGGCATGGCACAACTTTCACAAAATTATAACTCATAAATAGAAGCATACTACAACAGAGTGGATTTACTGTATCTACTCTTGACATACTTATATCTTATTTTGAGTTGGTAAAATAATATCTCATTTCACAAGAAGAACGTTTGTTCAATATGGAGAGCAATACAATAGCAACAACACAACACCATAGATACATTATTTAATGATGGTGATCACTATACTTATCTCCACACCTTTAAATATTTCACTATATTTAACTGACTACACTTTTTCCACCAGACACCAAACAATTTGAAATCAAGTATTAAGAAAACAACTTTTTGACAGTATTCCTGAGTAAACAAAGTTATTTCTTTTTTTTTTTCCCCCTGACTCTTTGTAATGAAAACCCTAGGCAAAATTGGAAAAGTACAAACTGTATTCTGAGTCCACTTTTTCTCCTTTCCAAAGTCTTCACATTACTGAAACCTTCTGCCATCGGGCACCCAAGGCACTCTTCTGGTACCCAATGCAAGGCAAGCTACTGATCAAAACTATCATCCTATTATCTGGCCCATGTGTTTAGTTAGAAAGTGACCTATGAAAATAAGACTTAACTTTGTAAGAACTTTATCCAAACACCTCTGACCCAGGTGATGAATGGAAAAATATACCCCAGAATTGTAAAAACTTTTGGGGCATTCCTTCACCTGGAAATTATGAGCCACCAATACTCCATAGTTCTCCATATTCTATGCATATGTAGCCACCATCCTCCAGACCTGAGGATGCTAACCTTAAACAATCAGAGCAACTGCTCTGGCTTTCCAGGTACCTTATTCTGATACAAAATGCTCTGCAACTCTGATTCATGGCAGTCCCCTAAAGATGAGGCAAATTCCTACCTACTATAATGTTGTGCTTCAGCCCAACCCTGAAACCCTCTTTGCCTTCCTGGCTACTTTCCTCCCCTTCCTCTTCTAACTGGGACTTTTGATTGGTCACTTTCATAAAGTAAGCCTTTCACATATCTTTGCTGTTCTATACATCTGTCTCTCAAGATCTCAGCTGCTTGTACTATGTATTTTATTTAGTTGTTTTAATAAACCACATGAAAATAAAAGTCTAATTCTAGAACTGTCCTAGTTAGGAATGTATTAATAGTGTCATGCTCAAAGATCTGCAACTATTTGTTGAATGGATTAACACCTGCTCTTCTTTTCATTAAATGTATATGAATATTTTTAAAACATCAAAAGAGACACACAGTAAAACATTTTGTTAATAAGTAAATAGGATTTTGGGATTTTTATTAAAATGGCATTTGGCAAAAAGTGCTTGATCAGTGTTATCTTAAGGTAACCACTATATATTAAAATACTTATGAAGAATGGGTAGATTTAAACATAGATAGGTAGTAATAGAGATGAAAGAGAGGGGGAGAGAGAGAAAGTGAGACCTTTAGGGCATATCTTAATTAGGAAGCATTTTTCTACTACTACTAATATATAACTAAAGATCCACTTAGCTTGGAATCTCTGGCCCACCCTTTGACCATTAGTGCTGTCATTCTCAGTGACGGGGATTATGATTTGTTCATTTAAGTTCATTTTAACGGTTCCAGTGGATTGATCACTGTCAAACACTCTTCTAAGTGTTGACTCATTCCTTGAATATTGTTTGCCCCAGTTGCCATAGTGGCAAGAAAAGGTTATTTGGGGATTTATTTTTTAAGTCAGATTGTACTGACCCCATTCTGTCTCAGCAAAGTTAATCATTTTTTACCCAGGGTGTGTAAGTATCTTAGAGCTAAAAATTAAATGGTTTTGGTGAAATAATCAGATTAAAAATCTCCTAGAAACCTGTGTAAACAATCCTGAATCTTTGTTTCAAACACAAAATGAAAATCTAATTTTTCCAAATATCAAAAAATTCACTAATTAATTGAATTTGCCTTATTTGTTACCTATTTGTTTTCTTAATCACTTTCTGTCTGCATACATAATTTTAGAAATTTATGGAGAAATAATACCTAAATATAATTTCATCTTTAAATTCAGTGGCCTTGAAATATTTAAAATTTTTCCCCATTCAGATCACATTTCAAAAAAGGGTGATTACAGGTTATGTCTACTAGAAAATTAAAAATATATTGACCATTGCATGAAGCATATTCATTTAACAAATGTTTGTTAAATACCAACTTTGCTAAGCAAAGCAGACTTCCTGGAACATAGTCTCATAACATAAGAGTTTTTTCAGTCAGGGCTGTTATCCTTGCTCTGAGAGAAAACTGAGTCAAACAACTTAGAAATAAAAGTAGTATTTTTATTGTATACAAACTAAGTGACCATCAGAGCAGGGCTTCAGGTGGCTTTAGGGACAGCCACAATGTCCCCTAGTACATATCCACACCTCTTATCTCTAACACTGGATGCTAACTTTATCCTTATTGGCTTTAGGTACCAGATAGGGACTATATTTCCTTTATTCCTTCCAATTCCAAAATTATTGGGGAAAGTCTCTTACTGTCCAATGTGAGTCACATGCCTAGCCTTGTGCTTAATGGGGTCACATTTGATCACTAGTAATCCCTACTAGCAATGCATTTGATTTTTTTGATATGGAGGGGCATAAACTTCCTAACTGTGTGAAGAATGGGAAATATATTTCTTCCTTTTGAAGAGGTGTTGGGTGGAAGGGCCAATAACTCTCTACTCAGAAAGACATATTTCTTAATCTTTGATAAATATGTAATTACAAAGTATGATAATGCACGGGGCATGCCGAGGGCTGCAACAGAGGATCAGAGCTATTCTGGAGCATCAGAGAAGATTTCTTGAGGGAACTGAGGTTGGAGATGAGATGTGAAGGATGAATGAAAGTTAGCTCAGCAGAGAAGCCTGGGAGCCTCTGAAGCACAAGGCCAAGAATGGAAGAAGCATGGCATGTTGGAGGATCTGAAACAAGCTGGTGGGCCAGGGTGACAGGAATGACAAGGAAAGGGCTAAGAAGGACTGGCCAGGTAGTAAAAATGAGGCTCCAGAGATGTGCGAGGACCAGATCCTGCAGGACCTTGTTGTTACTCCAGGAACACGGGTCTTTATTCTAAGGGCAATGAAGAGCTTTGGGAAGAAAATATTTCTTCTGGCAAGCTGATTTATATTTCAAAATGATCACGCGGGCTGGACTATGAAATTGGATTGCAGGCAGCAGATGTAAGATGAAGAGATTAGTTAGGAGGTGGTTACAGTAGTCTAGGTGAGGACTGAGCTTGAATTTGGAAGACAGCATCCGGGATGGGGCTCTCGGGACACTGCACCTGCTAAAAGGGACAACTCAGCAGGATGTGCGCTAGATTTAGTCATTCCAGCCCAGGCCATGATTTGCTGCTTGAGCCAGTGCAGCAGGAGCTGGGTCTGCCTACGTGGCTTCCCTTCATCCCCCCTCTCCTTCAACCTCATTCAATCCACAAATACCTGTGAAGTGCTGAGCTGAATACAGTGAGAGTCCTCAGGGAAAGAAAGACCTTATCAAGGGGTGTTCACTTTTAATCCTCTTATTTTCAAGTTGCTAAAACCAAGAGGGTATGTTGTTTATTTGTTCCAAGTCACAGATTCATCCAGAACTGTGTTCTTAGCACAGCAGAAGCTAGAAATTCATGAACGTCTTCATGGACACAGTGCCAGCCTCAGCTCTAGTCCTACCTTCGGGGATAATTTTTTTTCAATTTTCTTTTGTCTGATAGTCTTCTATAATACAGTTGTATCTTAAGTAGAACTTAAACTAGATTTAAACTATGCTGTTTGTGTTCTTATTATGTGAAGGCTTATATTGCTGGTGTTTTGTTATTGTTTTGGTCATTTCAAGAAACACTTTCAAAAATATATTTAATTAGGGCCAAAGACAACATTTCAGTTCATTGTTAATCAACATTTTTCCCATAAAAGTAAGCATATTAAGTAGAAACTGATCAAAATTTAAAATAGGAATTTACATTGTCTGAAATAGTGTGTTTCAAAGTTTTATTACAAGCTGACAAAATGGCCATACGAGAGAAACTTTAACCTAATGTTATATAAATTCTATAAATAATTAACAAGTCTCACAATTGTAATAAAATAAAAGGAAGCCACCCATTTGTCAAATGACTAAAACTTTGTTATACTAAGGTATGTTCATTTCATCTGAGTATGATAGTAAATGACTATTGGTAATCACTCAAATTATTTTATGGGTATGATTTTATAAATTTCATAAGTTCTAATGCTGAAAAAATTACAATTAATTTTTGAAAAATTCTATGAGTACTACAAATAAAAATCTTAAAGTGAATTGACTAAACTCTTCAGTCACACCCCTACCAAAAATTATAAAACACATAGAGTGAGAATGACAAGTATAGGTGTCAACTGGAATTCATTTAAAAAAATCTCAAACTGACATATGGGCTATTTCCATAAGACACACAAATATATTAATATAAAAGAATGCTACCAGGTCATGAATAGCATTATAAAGTAGAATAATTAATAAAAGATTACTTTAGTAATTCAAATAATGCAAAAGGATTTTAAGTTACCCAAATTCAGGATTTGAATTAAAGATTTATACATGTAAAAAAACTTTAAATTCATCACTAAACTTTACAAACATTTAAATAAATATTTTTGCATTTAGTCAGCAAGTTCAATCATTTTACTACCTACACATCTTTCCTTTATTTTCATATTTATCTATATTAATACATAGAAACCTAGTTGTATCTAAGAAGCTTTTCAAATACTGCAAGATCAATTCTAAAACCTAACAGTACATTGCACTTATAGCCTTACCACATTGTAATATAATTATTTGCTTATTTTCCTTCTTTATCAGAGTAGAAACAGGTATAATATTACTGTAAATAATGACTTTTGTGGTATAAGTTTATTAGTAGTATGATTAAGCCATCTTCCTGATTTTACACCTTATTTTTAGAATGATAAAAAGGACAATGGTTATATCTGATTCTGGATAGACCCTGCTGAGTATCTGGCCCCTAGACCAAGCAGGAGGGATTTTTCTCTGATCCCCTTGTTACTGAGCAAAATGTAGACTTAACAATTGACATGCAAAATTCACGTTGTAATTTTAGCTCAAATACATAGGAAACAGCTGAAGCACAGCTTAAGAATTCACATGCTGATGGTGCTCTAGAAAACACAATACCAATAAAATCGTTGGTAATTTGAAGGTTTATTGCAGATGCTAACAATATGAAATGAACATATACTCCTCATTAAGAATATAAGTGCTACAGTAGTCCAAAGTAAATTATATAAAGGATCATTATATATGAACGTATTTTATGATAGATCTTCAACTTCTGAGAAAAATTCATCTCTACATATAATATTTATAATAGTAATATATATATCATGCTCTTAGTTGAAAATAAAGCACATTTTCATATTTTAAATTTTACGCTTTTTACATTGTAGCTGTAAATATGAAAAATATATTTTCTAAATACCAATTTTACACTGTGACCAATTACAGTGTGAAATATATTTTGCATAAAATAGATTGGGGATGTATACTTGGCAGTGATATAATAAACTTTTGTTAGGGGAGATTTTTAAGAAAAATAGCTAGTAAGTTATACTATTTGGTTCAAATAGCTTTTCACTGAGTAGAAATACTAGACTTAAAGGAGAGAACATATCTCACAAAATTTTATGGAATGGAAATGAAGCCCGAAGCACATACAAAAAATATAAAGCAGATGGAAGTTATTTATCAGGATAAACAAAATATTTTCAGAATCTATGAATAAGAATATAAACCATAAAGGTGTTATTAGATCATACTATTTCCATATGTGAGAAATAAGCATGTGCTTTTCTACAAAATCAACTATCCCATAAATGTGCCAAGGAACAGATTTGTGGGATACCAAATACATGTTTAATCACAAAATATTGGGCCACGAAAAAAAACGTAGGAGCTTCCTGCCTGTCAAGTTCATTGACTCACTCTAGCTGCCTATGTTGTTGTTCATTTCTTCCTAATCTACTTATTTTTATTTTTCTCTACCACTAGCTGTTACTTTGCTTGTTAATAATTACCTTCAAACAAGATCAAGTCAATGAAATTATTACATAGATTTGAGATAGTGTTGGTTTGATACTAATTCAAATAGTAGCTTCAGTTTTTCAGAATCTGCTTGTCATCCTTTTGGAAGAGAGAATTTCCTTATCAATCCAAGAATTTTCAAATCATTCCCTCAAAGTTATTTAGATTCCTGTGTCTAAAAATTCCAACATCTCAGCCCTTGGGAATTCCTAATTTATCCTTAACTAATTTTTCTATGCCCTGTTAGAGTTTCCAAGGGCACCATAAACAATAATTGTCAAAGCCGGTTCTATACATACACAATGTTCACGTACTTACTTGTTATTCAAAGCTGGTTATGTCATGAGCCTTGAATAAAACAATCTCGAACTCCTGCTCTGCCTATCTTCACATGGATTTTTATGGACAATTCTCAGTGGTTTGGCAAAATGGGAATATCTTTTTCAAAGATTTCACCCTATTAGATCTCACATGAAATTTCACTGTCTAGTTATGTGACATCCTTAATTTTCACTTCTTTTGCTGATAAGAAATAATTAAAACAACTTCAAAGTGATGACCATCCATGCCTTCTTTTGCATGATGCTCTCATATCTATCTATTTATTCTACCTGAATATTCTTCTCTACGGCAGGAAGGGGAGTGAGAAGAGTATCTACCAGTGGAAAAAAAAAAGGTAATTTAAAGAAGAGCATTAATAGTTCATCTATTGTCTCCCAACCTCCTCTTCATTCATAGTTTTTACTAGAATAGTTTTCTCTAATTAACTTATTGCACAAATGCAGGATTTTCTTTCTAGAGGTTTCAGTGAAGAGTTGAGAAAGCCAAAGCATAACAAGACAGTACAGATTGAAGAAATTTTTGGCTTGCTGTTACCACAGCAAGTAGGGAGGGAGGTTTGCCTCAGGGACCATACCTAACCCGGTTCTCTTACTCAAACTGGACTTTGTTTTCTTATCTGTCCTGGAACTGCAGTTGGCCACATACTTCAGTTTTCTCAGAAAGCCTACTTGAGTGTTGTAAGTTGTGCTATTTAAATAAAAGTGATATAATAATTGTGGGACTACCCCAAAGTAAGTTAAGAGAAAAAAAGTATTTATTTTCTTAGTTAAGTGAATCTGAAATATAAACAATAAAATTGGGATGAAAATATATTCTGTCATACAAAAAGAACTACCAGTGAAAAAGTGAGTAAAAACAAGTATACTTAACAGAGAATTAAAACTAAAATTCAAGGCAAGTCTGCCTATACATGTAATTATGGACCAGAGGGAAAATAACCCATATTTGTTTTCATTAAATGATAATTCAAGTCTTTTATGAGAAAATAAGTTTTGTAAGATTTTAAATTCATAATAAAAAGTATTAGTTTCCAGCTTTTCTCTGCCCTGGATGGCCCCAAAGTTTAAAAGGCCAAATAAATATTTTTTTCAAAGTAACCAGGTTGACTTTTCATAAAGAGACCTAACTTGCTTATTCTCTTGAGGGACAGATTTCAAAGTCCAGAGAATACAAAACATGTTTAGACCTAGTTTAGCCTCACTCCAGAGATGAAAGATACCTCTCACTTACTATTTACCAAAGCAATATATAGCTTTAGGATTTTATATACAGAAAGAAGGCAGTGTGATATTCTGATATATAAAAAAGAGTTTGTAAAATTTTGGTATGTAAAATTAATCTAGACATACTGCTAGATAAAATATCTTAACTATTCTTATCTGCTCTCAAATATTATTGTCTGTTATCTTTGGGGCTTATACTCTTAAAACGGTGGGTTATTCCCACTTATACACTGGTAAAGCTACTGCAATGTATACTCGTACTGGAAGTTAACAAGGAGGGGCGTGCATTTCCAGATATTTTGAAAATATTTATTTCAACATCACTTAAGGAATTGAGAACGTGGGGAGTGTAGATTTCAGAAAAACAAATAATCCTATACATAGTTCAATCACGAGTAACAAATTCCTTCCTCCTCATCTTTCATGATTATTTTCACAAATAGCATCTGAAACTTTCATTTGAACCTGACTCATCCTGTGGCTCTGTTGGGTTAATTGACCTTAATGTTACAGATTCTTATAAACTGCAATAACAAATAACCCTTTGAATGACACCTGGGCAGTGGGAATGATGGACAATCAACGGTATCCTCCTGAATGGCAGATAACTACAGAACGTGAAATGCCCGCGGACCACTGCTGTCATGAGTAACTGCTATAAATGTTGTCCCCAGAAAATGTGTTCATGTAAATCTGCAAAAGAATCTACTTACAAGGAGGAGAAAAGGCAAGGGCCTTACCAAGACATGTGGAAATGTTTCATCAACCAAGAGAAAAATGGACCCAGAATCAGTTTAAAACATTATAAAAGCCATTGGGACTACAATTTTCAGAAAGAATGAAGCCACTTTATAGTAAACTACAAGTAGTAGTGCGTCTATTCATTTAAACAGAAAAGTGAAATAATAGAGATCATATAAAGATTCGAAGGTCAAGATTATTAGAAGTCCATTATAATATACTGCATTAATCAAAAGGATGCAATACACTTACAAACTTCTAAAAAGTAGATTGCTATGTTTCTTAGATAAGAATGGGAAAACTTATTTTCTTATTTATGAAAGTAATACAGACATTGGTGTAGGCAAAGAATTTATGAAGAAGACCCCTAAGGCAATCACAGCAACAACAAAAATAAATTAATGTGACCTAATTAAATTAAAAAGCTTCTGCAAAGCCAAAGAAACAGTCACGAGAATAAACAGACAACCTACAGAATGGGAAAAAATTTTCGCATACTACACATCAGATAAAGGATTGATAACAAGAATCTATTTAGAATCCAGGAAAATCAGCAAGAAAAAATCAAACAACCCTATCAAAAAGTGGGCAAATGACATGAATAGAAATTTTTCAAAACAAGATATAAGAATGGCTAACAAACATATGAAAAAATGCTCAACATCCCTAATCATCAGAGAAATGCAAATCAAAACCACAATGAGATATCACTTAACTCCAGTGAGAATGGCCTTTATCAAAAAGTCCCAAAACAACACATGTTGGCGTGGATGTGGAGAGACAGGAACACTCATACACTGCTGGTGGGACTGCAAACTAGTGCAACCCCTGTGGAAAGCATTATGGAGATACCTTAAACAGATTCAAGTAGACCTACCATTCGATCCAGCAATCCCATTATTGGGCATCTACCCAAAGGAACAAAAGTCATTCTACGGCAAAGACACCTGTACCCGAATGTTTATAGCAGCACAATTCACAATTGCAAAGATGTGGAAACAACCCAAATGCCCATCAATTCATGAATGGATTGTGGTATATGTATACCATGGAGTATTACTCAGCTATAAGAAATAACGGTGATACGACATCTCTTTGGTTCTCCTGGAGAGAGTTGGAACCCATTATATTAAGTGAAGTATCCCAAGAATGGAAAAACAAGCATCACATGTACTCACCAGAAAATTGGTTTCCCTGATCATCACCTTAAATGCACATTGGGGAATGATACCAACTGGATATTAGACTGAGGTGGGGGGTGGGAGGAGGGGATGGGTGTATGCCTACATGATGAGTGTGTTGCGCACCGTCTGGGGAATGGTCATGCTTGAAGGTGCTGACTCCGGGAGGTGGGGGGTGGGGGGAGGGGTGGAGGTATGACTAAATGGTGAGTGCCAGGCGCACTGTCTGGGGAATGGACATGCTTGAAGCTCTGACTCGGGGGGGATGGGCGGGACATGGGCAATATATATAACCTGAACTTTTGTACCCCCATAATAAGCTGAAATAAAAAAAACATTTTAAAAAAAAGTATTATCCCTTCAGATTAAGCAAATGAATACATTTATTTCTTGTTTCATACACATAAATTTCAGTTGCCTCACAAATGCTTAAAAAAATATTTTTATGCCAGCATTGGTTTAGGAGAAAAGGCCTGTATTTTACAGAATATATATATTTGACATTCTCTAAAACTAACAAGACCAACAAAGAAACAGATAATTTCCAAAATTTAACAGAATGTTTTTGCAATAATAGTGTTACCTATAATTCTGCAGCTTTGCTATCATCACATTAACTCCGCAAAACATTTTAACTGACTTCATTGTTCACACAGAAAAAAAATGTTAATTTTCTTATAATTGCCCACTCAAGTAAACCCTAATTACAATATACTGTGAGTACCTTTGATAATGCATTATAATTCTAACCTAGGACTAATGAGTTGGTAATACTAATTACAATTATAAAATAAAAACCACAATGATTCATTAAAAAAACATTTAAACAATAGATCGGTTTTCTTGTTCAATATCTCATTTAAAAACACTATATAATTAACTTTAAAGTTTTTATTATATGAAACACTGAAAAGCAAAGAACATTTTATAAGAGATTTTTTTAAAGTCTTAAAAAAAATAGAGTCTGACTAGATAAGCATTATTCCCCCAGAAACTTGAGCAGTAAAAATATCATTTAATATATGCTGTAGTATCTTTAAAGAAATGATCTTTCAGATGTCAAGGTATATATGGAAGGAGAGAAGCTTTTTTATTGAAGACATTGAGCATTTACTGTACTCTGTGCCAAGAATATTTAGAAATATTAACTCATCTAAACCTTGCAGCAAATACTGTAAGTGATAATGTTCTCCAATTTACAGACTGACTCAACTTAAAATCCTAATGGTCCCTCAACCTGCTTCTCTGAGACAGTCGTTTTTGCCTTTTGCTATCTATCTATCTACCTATCCATCATCTTTTCATTTTATTTTATGTTCTGCTCTGCCACGTGGAACATTCAGGGTTGTGACACTATTTATGAACTTATCAATGTAATTATTTACATTGAATGTAACTTGTAGCTGTCTTAATATTTATTTGCATCAATCTAAGCCGATTGAGAATATTAGCCCTGAAAGTAGGGACACTGTTTGTTCAACACACTTTTTATAGCAACAGTTTCAAACTGTGATTTGTGAAATATTTAGTGTCTATACCCAGGAATGAGGAATATTGGGGGGAGGGAGGCTGTGAGACCCCACTTGCCCCTTATCCTGAAAAGGGAAGCTATAAGAAATTATTTAGCACTCTTCTGTGTTGGCCATATACTGTATACACAACAATGCCTGTGAACTACTGCATACATGAAATGAATAATAACAGAATGCCTCCCCTTCCCTCTGCATGGGATGAAGTGGTTAAGTCTGGCATTAGACAACCGGGGTTCAAATCTCACCTCCACCACCTACTAGCTTTGTCCTTCAGATTGCTTAGCTGTAAATAAAGGTAACAAAACTTCCTACCTTATAAAGTCAATGTGTGGAATAACTAGACTAATTTTTAGGTGTATAAAGCACTTTGAACAATTCCTAATACATACAATAGATGATATTTTTATTATTGATCGAAAGATAAGACACAAACTACAAATACAAGAAATAACCTTTGAATTTAAATATTCTCAGTTTACCTCTTTCAACCACTTATTCACTTAACTTCTCAAAGCATATGCAGGCCGACGTCATATGTTAGACCTGTAAACAGAATTAAGAAATGAAGCATTCTATCTTAGATTTCATGGCCTCCAGAGAAGACTCTACAACTATAATTATAAAGTGTGGAAATTAGTCTTATGCACTGAATTGGGTAATAAAGGATAGATTGAGATTCATTTCTACAATCTAATCCAATTGCTAAAATACTCAGGCCCTGTCTTATCCCCCATGTATCTTTTAAATCTGGTATAACATTATTTAAAAACTAGCACTTAGTTACCAGCCTCCCCCTAGTATTCCTTTATTCCATGACTATTTCCATAGCAGATCTCTGCTTTTCTTTCCTTTAGTCAGGTAATCCAGATGCAATTTCAGATAAGCTTATCTACACCTAACTAATCTAAGAAATGCCATCCAAATGCCCCTGGCAATCCCCATCTAGTACTAACCCTGGCCCTAAATCTCATTCCTCCAAACACAAATTGCCATGAGTCAGCCGGACTGGCTCATACACATCTATCAATTCCTTCGAATAAAGCAACAAAAAGTAGGCTTTGAAAAGATCTGAAAAAAAAAAAGTCACTGGCTGAACAACTATATTATAGAATACCTGTTAACAATAAATTTTGCTCCTTAGTAAACAAATGTGCCATTAAAATTAGACTGCCAACAAATCTTCATGCATCTTTGTACAAAGAGTACAGACTAAATGCAGATATACTTAGGTTTATGGCTCTTTTTAATTACTCTGTCTTTAAATATTAATATTTTATTTGGTAAATTTCCATAAATAAGTCATCCAAAAAAAGAAATTTATTTTCCATAAGGCTAACCAGAAAAAAGAACTGACACAATGGCATTGCCTGTCAGCCACATCTGTGCAGAAATATTCCAGAGAATTAGAACAATATCAAGAGATAACGAACTAAACCAATGAGGCCCCAACACAGGGCTTTCAGTTCCACTGGAGGACCTGGCCATCCTCTGGGATATTGAGTTAAGGAGGCTTCGTTAGGGAACTCCCAAAGTAAATAGATATACTGTTCAGCAAAGTAGGCATGAAATGATGCAAAAGCAACCATGATTTCTCCCTATTGGTTGGTCCTTCTATGTATTTCAAAACCCTCACAGGGGAAGACACCATCATGGCTACACTAAGTTGCTTTATCAAGATCTCTAATGCCAAAGAAAAATCTCCCAAAACCATTAAAAAAAAAAAAAAAAAGTCGCCCCTAGGTGGATTTTTTTATTTATTTAATTGGCAACTCCAAGTTGAATGAGGCATCTATTATATGATGCCTAGTACTCCTTTGGGAGTGAAAACTATGAATAAGTCTTTGTGTTCCAGGTGGGAAGGGTATGAGAGAACTTTGCCAGTGGAAAAACACTTGAATAGAAAAATTTTAAGCACTGGAATATCATCTGCTAAGTATAGGTACCTTTACCCTACATACTTGACATAAACCATTACGTGGAAAATTCTAACAGCTTATGCTGTTATCAGTTAGAAGATAATTGCAAAAGGCAACATTTTCTTCTTTATTTAATTGAAGCTCTGCCATTTGGATGTTTTAAAGTTGAGCCCAGTGACTCACTTGCTTGTCATCTCTGGGTACTGTAGTTGTCAGAAGCATCGGACTCATTTTTTACCATTTTCCTCAGCTAAACCTCAAATATTTTGCAAAACTCTAAGTGCAAATGATTACTCAGCAGTCAGTTTCCTTCAAAAGAAGATGGGAAGAGGATTAGAAATACTAGCCCGAAGCAGTTCTCTGAGATCTTTTGTAAGGAGGTGAAATTAGTCTTCCTCCACATCTGAATGCTTCCAAAAGTCATTTCTTCTTCAGTACATAATGTTAGTACTTCAGACCACATTTTTGTGTGAATGTTAAGAAATTGTTCTAAAACAGGGAGAAAAGCAGGGGGGGAACTCCACTACTTTGTGGTGTTTTATTAGGAAAGAGAAATATAACCATGCAAAGAAAGTCCCCCTAACCAGAAAGAGCAGGGAGCGTTATCCAAGTAGACACAAATCCCACGTATTTTCTCAAATATCTGGAATGTTTACTTTCTATCTCTGAGCTTTAAACTGAAGAACACACCAGATTTTATCTGAAGGATACATACATATTCAGATTTGGTGGAAGATTGGAGGATTATTTATAATTAATTTTGATTTATCCTTTTTTAATCTTTACATGATTATAATGCACATTCCCATTTCTTTATTTTGTTTCTTTTTTTTCTTGTTTGTGTACCATCTCTTCTTTCTTATACTTCTCAATGATGTGATGATAATAATAATTATACCAATAGTGAATATTAATACTATATTACCATTTACATGTATTCTTTAATTCTTAATATCATGAAATATATCCATTTATTATGAATACAATTTAAAAATTGGAAAATTGAAGCTTAGGCCATATGTTAAAATCCAAGGTGGACTTTAACAGAAGTATCAAACTTTAGGTTATTCTAATATACCTACAACCACATATATAACCATTATATTTAATAATCTAAATACATATGATTTTTCAGGACTACTGAAGTTTTCTATCTGTTTGAAATTGAGAGAAAATATTTTATTCCTTTTCCAGTTTATTTAGCCACCTAAATTAATTAAAAGCAATTAACTTGGTATGGATCTCCATAAAGTGAGTTGACAGTCATTTGAGCATTTGACTAGAAATGAGAATTAGTTATACGTGTGGTTAATGTATATGAGCAAAGTTGGGGGTATAAAAATAAGTCAAATCCTTAAAAAAAAAGTTGGACTTCCATTTAGTAAGGTTTATTAAGTATAAGTATATACCTCTTCTCTGTTTTGCAATCCCATAAAATTATTATGGGAATAAAATATTATAAACCTATAAGAAAAAAAATTAGGGGCAACTACAGTAGATGAGACACGAGGAGACATTTTTTGAAAAATAAAAAGCAAATGGATGAGTGGTGGAAAAGCTCAAATAATCTAAGTGCTAATATTGCTCCTGCAGGTACCACCAAAATCATGCCTTTCTTCCCATAAAACTGCAATCGACTATAAGACACATAAAAAAAAAAAACTTTGTGTGATTATTAGTTACATACCCCAGATTATGTTCCTCAATGCACTTTTTTTTTCAGGATCAATCAAGAAGCGTGCGTGGCATTTACTTGTCATGTCTCCTTAATTCTAGTATAGCCCGGACTACCTTATGTTTTTCATTTCATGACTAACACACTTGAAGGGTCTAAGACAACTGCTTTGTAGAATCTATGTTTTCCTGATTATTTCCTCATGATTAGATTCAATGCAAAAACGTGTTGCGCTTCTCATTGCGTCTCATCAGACAGTCCATCGTGTCAGCCTGCACCTCACGTTGCTGGTGATACCACATGTGATCACTCAGGTAAGGTGGCAGCCCACTATGTAACGCCTGGTACATACAAGTTTAATGAAAAGGACTAAAAATCACCAAGTATAGGGTGAGGCCAGTATAGAATATGAAATGCAGAAGGCAAAACTAAAGGAATTCAGCAACAGGGAAAAGATAACACAAGCATCAGAAAAATATTAAAGACTTCAATAATGTCAGAGAAATTTTCAAAACATTACATCTATTAGAATAGAACAGCTGCTGTAAAAAGGACAGAAATAGAATAAACAAGAAAGTACTCATATTAAAATGAAATTATAATATTAAAAATTAAAAGTTGGGATGAATTGGATAAAATTTGAGGAAAATTTCCAGAAAGGATAGCAAAAAGACAAAGACAGACATGAGGACAAAAAAGTTAATAGTGGAGAGTAGATTCAGAAATTCCAGAGAGACTTAAATGGATGATGGGGATGATATTAGGAAGAAAAATATCAAGAAAATTTACCAAAACTGAAGAATACCAGTTTCTAGTTTTGAAACAAAACTAGACATTTTGTTTTGTCTAAATGCTAAAGTCTAAGTGCTTCCCGTTCCACAGTCATAAAACACACACACGCACGCACACACACACACACACACACAATTTGACACCCTATGATAAAGTTAAAGTAATGTAAAGGCTGTCCTGATTGATTCTTGAATATTTTCCATAACTGGCTCCCTAATAAAACTAATCTGTGCCTGATTTTTGCTATACTGATGTCTGAAAATAAGTCAGGCCTTTTGTGAACATGGTACTCATATGAGAAAGTTGATGTTTTTCTACCATGAATAGACAAATTAAACTCAGAAATTTAGAAATGTTATAGTTTTTGTTGCTTTGTTTTGTTTTTTAAAACTTCTGTGGTTTATTTTTTTCAGCAAGCCAGTTCTGCTGAAGCCTGACTCCCCTGCACCAACGTAACTTTTCTCTGTTCTCTAGATACTTGTCTCTGCCTCTTCTTTTGACACTAGATTGAAGGGAACCACACCAAGACATACAATCACAGAATTTTAAATAGCATGAATCAAGAGAAGATACTAAAATCTTTCAGACAACTCAGCAACAAGGAACATATGCATGTGTGCACACACACACACACACACACACATACACACGTGCACGAGATATAAAAGGATTATAACTCAAAGTAGAATAGAGATCTTAAAAACAGGATGCTAGAAAACTGTAGAATAAATGCCTTTAGCATCTTGTAGAGAAGTTATTTTCCCCTAAGACATCTAATTAGTCAAATTACTTGAGAGTAAACGTAAACTAAAGGCATTCTTTGACATACAAGTCTCAAGTTTCAAAATTGTGTCTCCTGTATACTCTTCCTCAGTAAGCTAGCAGAGATGCTCCACCAAAATAAGAAATTAGAATGACCAGAAGCACAGATGCCAAGACGCAGAGGTTCTCACGCAAGTACACAGAAAAGAAAGTTTACAGCCTGATAGAAAAAGTAAGTGCCAACACCTATGCAGTGGGATTGGGGGACAACCAGTCTATTCTTTAACATACCGAAAAGTCTTCAGGAATCCTCTCTTTAACAAATAAGGAAGAAAGAGAAAAGAAAACAGATTACTTCAAGAATTTTATCATTTGTCCCACTAAGATGATAAATTACTGAGAATACCTGCATCCTTTTCCAAGGCCAACCAACCCAGAAGAACTATAGAAGAAATAAGTGAAAGGAAAAAAGGAACACACAAACAAACTGTGAACAACCTATGGGATGGGATGGAGGGGAGTGGGTTATTCTAAGCTTGTTTCTGTGAGTCACCTAGGGCAGGAGGAAGCTGCCCAGGCTGTGGGGTCACAAGGACCTTGAATGTCTACTCTTGTCTTCTCTTCCATTGTTTTGCACAGAATAGTTCCTGCTGTATCTATGACCTTGAGTGCAGGTGTTCTGGATGTAATATCAGGGATGCCCAAAAGCCCAAAACCTCAGTGTGAGGAAGTGAGAAAAACACATGGGGATTATTCACTTCTCCTCTTCTTTAAAATCAAGGCTGGTAAATTACAGCCTAAAAAATGTTCCCCTCACATTCTGCTTTCCTAAAAGAGCAAATGGTGAATGAAGCCTTGACTTGGGAGTGTTTTTGCAGGGGTTGTGAGTTGGGACTATGGTTTTTCTGGTGCCTCTGGCTTCATTCACCCTCTATTTGGTGGGTTCTCAAAGGTGAACAAGAACTTAGGCCTGGTCTTCCCACTATCCCAAACAAACCATAACCTTAGGGGAAAATGTCAAGACCTTTGATGGACACACTATTTCAAAAAGAAAATAACATACTAGATTACAGATGTCATGACTTTGATCACTCTCAGGGGCATTTTATGGTTTTGCTGAGAATTTTGCAAAAGAACTAATGATATAGAGAAAATAAAGCAAATGTGAAAATGAGACAATTATTAAAAACAAAGAAAATAAAAAGGTATAAAAAACAGGATGTGAAGTTATAGTATGCTAAGCAGTTAAACTTTAAATAGTAGCTATGTAATCAAAATAATGTGAGCATTGAGCATTGATTTATCCAAACTTTTGATATATTCTGTGATTATTCTGTGACGGGAGAAATGGGGGAGAGGATGAATGAGTGTGTAGGGTAATGGGGTTTATAAATGAATAAAAAGTATTTATTAAGAAATACTAGTGAAAGACTTTGTTTGTAAGAGTAAATGCCAGAAGCAGCAGCTAAGAAAATGAAAGCTATTGCCTGGGGAGCAGGACATAGGTCGTGGAGACAAGGCCAGAGAGTCTGCTATTATTCACACAAGCCTGGTTTAGTACTATTTAATTTTTAAACTGTGTGTGATATTTTGATAGAAATTAAAATTCAATAAAAACACATTTTTAGCCATTTACTACCTGAAAACTAACATTTTTTTTTTTTTTGTCTTTTAAATAGTTGAAATAAAGTGACAGCATACTATAGAAACCTCATCCGGGGAAATACAAAGTGAAGCTCATTGTTGCAAGCATTTTAGAAAACGCATCTTTGCAACAGAAAGAAAATTATTTTAATTGTTGTATGACAAGAAAATAGGCTGCCCTGAACCCCAAGGGATCAGTAACAAGTGGAACTACTGCCCTTTGACTCGCAGCCAAACAGAAAGCAGAAAAGCAAGAGTATCCCCAATTATAAAAGGAATGTAGAAAAGAAGGCCAAATAAATTATATCCAACTTAAACTAGAAAAGAGATGACTGTGCTTGAGTTTGAATTGTCTTTCATTTTGTTTCATATTTTGAAATGGTTGCACTTAATGATGATGCATGATGTGAATTTGATGTGAAATAACACTTCTTAGCTGAGTTCTGAACATACATTCATACGTGTTACTTTAGTGGTATGTGTGCCCTATTTTCTCTTTTTGTTTGTTTTTTTAGCTATCAGTTTTAAAATCAAACCAAGACATAACCAGGCTCATTCCCCAGGGGAAGCACTACTCAAGCCCGAACTCTGTACAGGTGGAAATACCGTAGGGAAATAACCTTAATCCCCATGCAAGCCCTTTAGGGATTTTCTAGCCCTGGAAGAGCAACAAGATTACAAGCAATAGAATTTATGAATAATTGATATTAGTAGAATTAAGGAATTTTAGAGTTGGAAGGAAACCTAGAGATAGCAAAATGAATAGGTGATTTGTCACAATGTAAGGGTGTAACACAAATACTACCAATGAAAAGGTGAGTTCAGTTTAGCAAGTGTATACTGAGAAACTTCCATTACAGTGTCTAGAGGCTGCAGAAACAGGGACTTATTCATTCACCAAATATACTAAAAGCCAGCTATGTTTGTGCCTTGCTCCAAACACTGGCAATAAAATAGTGAACCAGATAATCTCATGTTCTTCCCGCAGTGATTATTATGGCCAGTAGGGCAAATAAACAAACTATTAAAGTGTGATGAGATTGTGGTAGAAGTAAAATTCTCTCTGTGATTACATTGAAAAGAAACTAACCAAATAAATAAATAAATAAATAAATAAACTAACTAAATCAAGGAGCCAAGAGAACTTTCAGAGAAACAATCTTCAGGACAAAAGCCTAGTTCCTACTTTTCAACCCAATTCTGTTTCTTGACTAATGAATATATGTGCATTTTTTACCATTACTCTTGGCTATCTGTTGTCAGCAATATTTTGCATACTAATAAACTGATCAATTAGAAAGCATCTTTCTCTACATAGGATTGTGTTATGATAATGGATTCAAAGAGACATAGGGAACAGAGACCTCATGGTTCATGTGCAAATTTTAATTAGTTAGGATATTTAATACTTACAGGAGGAGATGTAGCTCAAAATAAAATTTGAAGATCTTATATAACAAACCATAGCTTATAATTCCATTAATAAGTATTTATCATCTTTGATGACTCAGAAAAGCTAAAAGTACCAAACTCCTTCAGCATGGTTTGTGCGTCTCATTTTATGACATGCTGGATGTCTTCACTGCTTGATTAAATGTTTCAAGCTGGGAGTCTTGTGCTCCATTGAGCTTTATATTTCAATAAGCAGAAATACTTTCTGTACAGTGATAGTTCTAGCAATATGAGTGGATTTATAATGGCATTAACTTTGCTAATTATTCTGAGAAGGCTACACAATTAACTTTACATATCATATTTGCATTATTTCATTTTTGTTTTGTGATACATTTCCTTGGGTATTTTCTAGAGATCCTCAATGAATTTCAGAGATTCTGTTTGTTCCTTTCTCAGCAGGAGATTCTGAATGCTCAGAGCCTTGTTTGGCCCCTCTGTGTAAGCCATCTGAGAGTGAGCCAAAGCTTTTTATCAAATCAGTGATACAAATAACGAACAGGCTGAGGGTAAGATTTGTCCATTCTTTAAGAAAGAAATAACCTAATTCATTGATACTTATGCTACCAAAAACTTGCTGAGGCTAATGCATAAAAAAGTCCATGAACAAATGATTCTAGATATCATAACTCTTCCCTCCTCCCCCCAAAAAACCCAAAAATCTCCACCTTAATAGTGTACGAAATTCAACATAAAACATGAAAACAAGCCTATTTTCCAAATGATATATTGTGCTTTTATTCAAAATTTTAAGATCAGAATTTATTAAACACAAATTATTAAAAAAACACAAGAAATGAGAAACATAACAAGTCACTTTCTTACCACTAAATAGGAAATTTATAGTAAGTGTAAAGTTTGAAACTAGTAATTTGAAATATCAGGTTCAATTATGTCATACCTAAAAGAAATCTATATCAAATATCCTACCATTAAGAAATTACGGGGTACTTAGAAATCATGTAACCGAATTTCTTATTAAATATAAAATACCTAAACACAGAAAGGTGACCCAAAGTTTCCAGCCAGCTAATTTTCATCAGAAATGAAGTTAAAAGCCAGCTACGTGATTTCTACTTTGAGGATCTTTCCAGTATTCCATACTGCTTGTTAGATAATATGTAATATGTGAAACTACATTGAAGACCTGATGTTAAATAGCTATACAAATCTAGTTTATAATTTCTTATTAATTGCCTTAATATTGATTGGAAGAACACATTTTAGCAAGTCAAAGCTACGCAAAAATAGTAAGGCTATGTCAGCTATTGCTGGATTCCTTAAAATTGGCATGCTTATACTGCATGTGATTTTTACATTTCAGAATAAAGTGTACCAACCTTTCCCACAACATGGAACTATTTCATACCCATTCTTATTGTTGCCATGACACTAAATAATCAGTGAGTTCAGTGAAAACACCAGCTAAGCCAGATGCCCTTATAGCAGTATTTCAGAAGAATAAAAGAGATTTTTAGAGAAAATCATATTTTAAACTGTAAAATCATATTTTATTTTGGGAGTTAAATTTCAAAGATTTTATATAGTTGTGTCAAATTCTTCATCTATGCCTTGCCATAAACACTATTTAAATATTTTTCTGCTGATTCTGTTTGACTATATATCTTTCTAAGATCATTATAACTCATGGCAGGATAATTCTGAAAGCATCTAAGTGCAGTTCACTGCACTAATGAGAACTGCTAACTTTATTTATTTAAGCAGAGCCTGATATGGAGATTGGATTGCCACCTCTGGTTTATTAGATGAATTATCCTATTTATAGACTTCTATGCTTTTCCATAGCCAGATTGGTTTCAAAATTGTTAAATGCTATTTACCTATTTTATTTGTTAAATTACTAGATGGAGTTACCTGAAAAGTAATTATATGGACTTTGAAAATTAATTATGCAATTTTATTGATAGTAATATCGGTGTAAACTAATGAACACTGACATAGTTTTCAGAAAACATCAGAAATTACCTTGTTTTCAAGCACACTTCTCTGTCAAAAAGTAGGTGTAAATGAAATAGCTTTACCCCACTTTACCCCACTACTTCCTTGTCTTGTCCCTTCTCCTGCCATACCTCTGAAAATTATTTTATCCCTCTCATGTCTTTAAGTAGGTTACCACCTCTGTCTTTCTGTGCACCATTCTTGTTTTTCTATTTGATTGTACCTGACTCTGCAATGTTATGGCCAACAATTAGTCCCACTGCTTCACATTCTATCAGTCTTCCCTTTCTTTCAGCATTACTTTGTCATAAGTTTCCAACAGGTGTAACCTGACAAGACCTTGTTTCAGCTGTCCAGAAAATCTCCTGATATTTGTAATAAGCCTTTTTTGATGCCTCCATAAGGGCAACCTGGAGGAACCCATCCACAATTCCTTCATTAACAACATGCAAGTTCTAGAAAATTTATCCCATGAGGACAAACCTTGATCAATGAGAATGGGAGCCAGCAGATAAATGCTCCCTTCCCATTTTCCCTGGAACAGATATTTCTATGCCAGTCTTCACAGCCTAGGCAGGACCAAGCCTAGCGGACCAGCAGTAAAACCCACTCTAGTGTTTGGGTTTTCCTCCTTGGTTTCCCAGTCCTTCACTCCTGTTCCTGAAATTTCTTCCCAAAGTAGAATGGATTCTTGTAAGCCCTTATCTTCAGCTCTGCTTTCTGAGGTCTGACTCTATTTAACTGACCTAGGTCTTTGAGCTTTTACAAAGATCTTGCCTCCGTAAAGCCCTAAAGTCTAGTCTCTAACTATTTATTTGACAAATGTTTAGATAACAGTATTGCCCCATACGTTAAACATTATAAAATATTAACTCATTTAATTCCTCATAAAAACTCTATGAGGTAGGTACTATTATTACCATATTACAAATGAAGAAACAGGCACAGAGAGTTTAAATGACTTGTCCAAGGTCATATATGTCATAAGAGGAGAAGCCAGGATTCTAAATTCAACGGTCTTTCTCTAGGATGTATTGTCTTATTAAATTGAATAAAGAAGCAAGTGTCTTTTTGATAACTGTTGTAATTCCATTATGGTAATACTTCAGTAATATCCTTACTCATCTCAATTATGCTTTTTCTCTCAAATTTGTGAACAAAACCCTAATAGATTTGATATACTCAACATGGCCATCTCAGCTCAATGATCAAAAGAGCATGTCTTAATGTGCAAGAGCTCATCAAATCTCCGTGTATGACGTGTTTGCTGGTGTGCCATTGGCAAAAGCAACATGGTCAAGCATAGAGTCATTCCAGGAGGGGAATATATAGCAACAGGGACACTAGGAAGAGGTATTTTGTAATTTTTTTCTTTGAAGTAAATAATATAACTACTTATGTGTAAGTACAATGAGAAATGATGCAAATAGAGAATAATGTTGGCATGGTTTGCCACCATGACATGCATAAGTAGAGTAATTAAAAATGCAAAACAAACTAATTGAAAAAAATCCTTAGAAAATATTTTGGTATGCCAGGAATTTTTCTTAATGGTTAAAGGTAGGAGCAATTAATATGATGGCCAAGCTTTTTAAAAAGCCTTTGGTAATCGGGCCAAGAATAATGAAGAGAAAACCAGAAATGCTTTCAATGGTAATTTTGTTCTTCTCTTTTCTAGAGAACATAAATTACCTTTAGAGAAAGAAATCACTTCTCCTAGTTCTGAAATTCTTATTTAACAAATCTCCATTTACCTCATTGTTATTTATGTCCTTCATAAAAATATGAGATATAACACTTTTACTAATACTTTGAAACACTCAAATCAAAAGCACTACTAAACAGTAATTAAGGGTGCTGCATCATTACCTTTTATGGTAGCTATAGGCAATTTGAGTGTATTTTTTGCAGTAGACAGGGATATGCTCAGTTAAAAAGCAAAATCATTATAAGACTGATTGGTCTAAGCAGAAATTTAATATTTTTTATTCTCATTCAAGAAGCCAGCATTCTCAGAAAGCACATTAAGTTCAACATATTCAGCTGTTTTCAAGTTACCTGAAAAGGAAAGAGAATGTACTTTCTTGCTTTAGAAAAAAGAATTGTAGAAAGTCTGTACATAAGGTAAAAGAACTTACATTTATAACTTCGAGCTCTGTAAGTGTTGATTATTCAGTAGGAAACAAATGCTTAGGTAAATTTGAAAGCTAGAAAAATATCCTATTATGGAAGTGTTTTCCTTTGTCAAGACTGATTCCTTATTGTATTTTTGAAATTTATTCAAAATCTCAAGATATGACCCAAATTATCATCCCAAGCACTCAAAGAAAGAAGGATTTTAAATGATCCTCAGAAGATTTTATTATCAACCTTCAGGTCAAACAGAATTAAAGCAGGCAGAGGAGGCTTCTTTGGTGAGAACATTATGTCCGGAAGATGACCAACTTCAGTATCAGTTTTCCTAACACAGGAAGAGTGAAAATGGAAACCTCGTCCCATCTTATAGCCACTTAATATGAACAGCCTTACTTTTTTTGCCACATTGGGAAAAGGGAAGAAGTTGTCATTGGTCAATACTCTAAAATAACAAAGTATTTTGAGGGTCTCATCTCCAATTCAAGATTAAACCGTTACTTTCTCAAGATTAACCCCTCAACCTTATCTGTGGAATTAGAATGTGACCTTGGATGCACTCTTTGCATGAGAATACAAGTAGATGCCCCAGGTCTGTCCCCTAATTCCTTCCCTGTTAATCTCCCTCACATACATACACCAAACTAGACTTTCAAGCACACACACAAATGAGTATCCAGTTGATTAGTCCAAGTCACAATGACACGCTCCTTCCAAACAATTGTCTCCTAGCTATCCCTGAGAAAACCTGTCCAGAGGACAGGCACATAAGCTCTGGAAATTGGACGGAGCCCATCAGGGAGGAAATCCCAAGGTCCTGGGTATCCAGATCATGGTTTAAAAGAGGAGCATGGAGGCATAGGCACATGGGGCCAGGGGACCTATCTATCTTGTGCCTATGGTGAGGTTTGCCGTGACCCTCTCTGGCTCTCCTTTGTCTACACCCCCCACGGCATACTACAAAGAGAAAGGGTCCTGTCAGTGGCTCTGGTTGCCCAATCTAAGCACAACTCTTCTTGATCTATTGATAATTCATTCTCTATCTTGCATTTCCATCTTTATCCTTCTCTGCTTTCTTGATTTCCCTAAAACGATTACTTTAGGGATATTTATATATATGTTTCTTCTGAAAAAAGTTTAGTCTTTCATTTGCCATATTTAAGTCCTACATTTCATAGTATGTGGCTAAGTGATAATTGAGAAATTATCTTATACACAATTCTATGTTTACAAGTGCTTGTAACATATGTGCTATCATCGTAAGTCAGTGGTGAAGGGCATGGGGTCATACTGCCTTATTTAAATACTGGTTTCATGATGCATACTTGGTTGATCTTAAGGAAGTTATAGACCATTTCTGTGTCTCAATTTCCTCATTTCTAAAATAAAGATAGCAGTATGTACTTTATAGGATTATTATCAAGATAAAATAAGGTTAATACATGTAAGGCACTTGGAATAGTTCCAAGCAAATAGCATAGTAGAGGGTGGTGGCTGTTGTTGTTGATATTAATATTATTGTTTTCATCATCGTCGTCATCATCATCTAAGGCAGTAGTTCTTAACTTTGTTGTCACAATAGAATTAGCTTGGGCAGTTTCTCGAAAGGCAGCATTCCAAATCAGTTAATCTAGAATTCTGGGAGTGAGACCTAAATAGCAGTAATTGGTAATCTCACAACCAACATTACAAAATTCAGTTTTATGCCCCTGTACTATTACTTACATCTATTATTCACCTGTTATCATTACCTGTATTGCCCTCCATAACACTCTGTCCTCAATATTTATGAAGTACCTATTCTTCAAGCACGGAGCTGGGTTTGGAATGTAGTGATACATAAGACAGGTAAGATACATGCTCTTAGAGTGGGAAAGGCAGACAATTAACAAGGATAATGGATAAGTAAGTGTAGATTAGTAGGATGAAATTCTTATTAAGAAAATAAATGGTATAATTACACACAGAGTAATTATGGATGACGTAGGAGATACTAAAAACACAATGGTCAAGGAAGACTTTTGTTTCATTGCTTTTCATCACCTGATAGCTTTTTAGACATTCAGAATCTTGGATGCAACCTAAGAACCACTGAATCAGAATCTGTACTTTATGTTACCCATAATCCAACTTCGATAATTAATATCTCATGGCAAATGTTTCTTTTATAGCCCCTGCCCTAATCATTTTAAAGTAAACCTTAGACATCATATGTTTATCTATAAATATTTTAGTATGTACCATTAAAAGTAAAGACTCTTCTCCTAGGCTTTTAATTTGGACAACTGAGTAGATGGAGATAATATTTACTGAGATGTAGAAGACGGCAAGATAAAAAGTGGACAGAGTGGTTGTGGAGAGTGGCAGGTGATGATTAAGAGGGGACCGGAATTATCCTTTGGACATTGCACATTTTAGACTTTCATTAGGCAAAACAGTGGAACTGTCAAGCATGCAATTGAATGTAAGACCCAAGAACTCACAGAGGCCATCAGAGCCAGAGATATACACTTGGTAATCATTAATATATAAGTGGCATTTAAAGTTCTGAGACAGATTTGAAGGAGAGGGTAAGGAGAGAATGAAAGGAGCCTAATCCTAGGCACTCTGGCATGTAGATGGCAGGAGGAAGACAGAGAAGGGCCTTGAGAAGGCCAAGTCAATCAGAATGGAAGAAAATGAGAAGAGTGTGGAGCTGTTGGGCCCAAGACAGGAAATATTTCTAGGAGAGAATGCTCCACAGTATGGAATGATGCAAAGTAAGGTGATAGTACATTCCTGTTATGTTGGTTTTGGCAACTGGTACATCAACAGATTAAATGAAGAAGCCATAAGCCAAAATGGAATAGACATTAGACTGAGTGGAGAGCCCAGAAGGTCCCCCAGTGTTTCATTATTCTGTAGGTGTGTGTCTTAGTTCATTTGTGCTGCTATATTAAAATGCGTGAGACAGGGTAATTTACAAAGAACAGAAATGTATTTCCTTACAGTTCTGGAGACTGAGAAGTCTGAGATCAAGGCACCTGCAAGCCTGGTGTCTGGTGAGAGCCCAGTCTCTGTTTCTGAGATGATGCCTTGAATGTCGTGTCCTTCAGAGGGGACTAATGCTGTGTCCTGACATGGTGGAAAAGGCAGGAGAGCAAAAGGGCCTAGATAATTCTCTTGAGCCCTTTTAGAAAGGTTTCATTATTCAGGGCTGAGCCCTCATGACTTAATTCCCTCCTAAAGGTCCTGCCAATCAATACTATCACATAGGGTCTTAAGTTCTAACCACATGAATTTGGGGAAAACACAGACACATATTCAAACCATAACAATGTGTCCAAATTAGTCATGGAGTATAAGAAAGATATGAAAGTTTGTGAATTATTTCCTTTTTAAAATATAAACTAGATGAAACAATAACAATACAGATGAAATAAAAGAAAATAAAGTTAGTCAACATAGAAAACTCTTTTAACAAGTTTTGTTATTTAGGGAGCAAACAAAATGAGATGAGAGCTGAAAAAGCTTATGACATTAAGTAAAAAGGTTTTTTATTTAAAAAAATGCTTATTTTTTTATTTTGAATGAGAAATACTATAGCAGGTTATATTCTGAAGGGAATGATTATGTAGAAGAGACATGAGCAGTGAAGAAAAAGAATAGAGGTAATAGATTAATTTTTTAAGACTACAGGAGAGCAAGAGATTCAAAGCACAATTATAGCAATTGAACTTAAAAAGAGGAGCAACAATTCTTTTTCCCCCCATTTTATCCGGAGGTAAAAGGCAAAGGTTAAGAATATGTGCACTGGCAAATTTATAAGTTAGGTTGTGGGAAGGTGATGGTGGTTGTCCCTTATAGATTTAATTGTTTTTACTGACACATCAGAAAAGCAGTCAACTAAGATAGTGGGGTCAACCCCATCTTATTGGGAAGAGGTAGCAAGATTGTCCTACAATGTTGAGTATCAATTTGGGGGTAGACATATGATGATGCCTTTAAAGTAAAGCAGTCAACCAGGTCATGTGACTTTCTTCAGCAATTTTTTTTTTTTTTTTTTTCTGTTCAAGTGAAGGCAATGAGAAAGTAGAGAGTTGTTTTTAACCTATGGGAGATTTTTCCCAAGTACTGTAAGTACAATGGTGGAGAAGGGGCTTAAGGGAATTTACATGGGAGTAAAGTAAGAGGCGCTTGTAAGAATCTCACCAGGGAACTCAATATCATTTAAAGTCATACATTGGGTCACAAATAAAATGAGATCAAATCCATGTCTACCTACCTAGTTGTACAAATAAATTAAGATTAACTAACTCAAATGGGAAAAATATTTATTTGGTTTCCTTTATAAAAGCAATTAGAGTTCTCCAAGAATACATGCCCAAAACCTAACAAAATTTGTCAGAAGAAACTATAAACTGTAAGAGTAACTGATTAAAATTCAGGGTTAGAAACTGTTAGAGTATTTATGCCTACAACTTTTCTTTATTCTTTCATCTGAGGACCATGACTGGGATTCCACCCAGCCTCCTATTAGATGAATGCAATTCACAGCACATACAGCAAAAGACACTCACTAATCCCTTCTCTGACAGGGCTGATGCTGGAGCCCAGTGTGTGGTCTTAGCTGGAAGAAGATTATCAGGGATTGTTTGGGTGAGTTACCTCTGGTCTCCCCAGGTCTCTGCAAATGTCACAGGGGTTCATTCTGGCTAGAGTCCACACTCCTACAATATAAGCCGTAACTAGTATACAGAAAAAGCTAAAGAATTTCCTCTGAACCCAGAAAGTAAAATCAATGGTTGAAATAATTGTTAAAGGTAGTCTGGTAACAGAGAAGCAATGAACTAGTAAATGTATTATTTTTTTAAAAAAGTGAAACCAGGGAAGTGAAATTGCTTTAGGAAGTCTTTGTTTTTGTGAATACTTAAGTTTCAAAACTAAATTTTTCAGTGTATCTTTTAAAGGCAATATGAACAAATGTAAGTGTCTCTCTTTGTGGTTCTATCAGCAGCTGAAATAATACCTGAAATGAACATTTGATATATTTTCCCCAGCACCAGACACTGTTAATCTAGTTTATCAGCATAAATATCTGGTAAGATTTAAAATAAATTCTGGAGTTGAACATTCATATACTCCACTGTATATTCCATTTTACAGCATCATAACATTGTTGAAAAGACCCTTAAAAAAACCCAAGCTAGTATCTATTAAAGTCTTAGCTACTTTAATCCCCACGAATGGCATCATTCACCAATAGATTTTAAAATATGCCATGCTTTGATCATTTTTATATGCTTTAGGAAAAGTTAAAACATAATATTTAATTTTCCACATCCCCTCTGACCCTGATAAGGAGCCCAGAATATTTGCTTTCATTGTAAGAATCAATTAAAAAGGTTCCGGTCACATCAGCTACACACTTATTCAGCTACATCAAAGGCCTCATGCTAAGAACATGCACTTCCCTTAAATCCTTCCTCACAGCTAAAGTGAATTTTTAATGATAATATAGCCTCTTGTGAATATCTTTCTTGTCATTCCCTTCTCTTCACTTTTGTAGCATATTTGTGTAAGTATAAGGATAATTTGATCTCTTAACAGCAAGGGGATACAGCTGATTTAGTGAAGACATTAAATACTTCTATGACTATTGAGATTGCTAATATTTATGAGTGAAGTTCTTCTAAAATCTGTGAATTTCATAAATATTTTAAATTTGGAGGGTATTTATCATTTGTGTTTTTATCCATTTTTGATTAATTCCTTTTTGAAATTTGAACTTTCTAAGGCAATTTTAATTTTTTGTAGTCACGCATGCAACTGTAAAAGTCAGATTTGATCAAAATCATGAACAAACAAAAGCAAACCCTAGTTCTCTAAAATGCCTCCCCTTTCCCACTTTGTAGCCAGAGGCAATTACTTCACTCTTTAACATATCTTCCTCTTTCTTGGTTTACAGCCCTTTTTGATGAAATACATCCTCGGATCATAGAAAGTATACACATGTAAATTTTATGAAATTGCATGATTGAAAATGTTTTTAATACATTTTCACATTTGTTTGGAAATGTGATTAAAAACTATTTTCCTTCAAAATTTTGAAAGCTTTTTTCCACTTGCTTCCAATTTCCAAAATGGTGTTTCTGACACAACCTCAGATGATGTGTATGGGACCTTTTATTTCTAGAAGCTTTTTGGATCTTCATTTCTCAGGGTTATGAAATTTCTCAATACTGTTTTAAATATGGAGACTCGTGTCTTTCAGTTTTGGGATATTTTCTGTGTTATAACAATTTCTTGTTGCCATTTTCTCTGTTCTCTTCTTCTGAGACTCTTATTCCTGAGAATTTTGGACGTCCTGAGTTGATACTCCAAGTTTCCTGTCTTTTTCTTCATATACTCCATCCCTTTATCTTTCTGATCTACTTTAAGAGAGAGTGCCTCAACTTTTTTTTTCCAATATATTTCCAATAAATAGCTAAAAATAGAAACTCTGTGATTCACAAGAGAGTCCTACCCGTTTCGTGGATGTCTTGTTGTACAATCAGTTATTTATTTAGATGTTTGTGGAAGACTCCCAAATGTCTTTAGTCAAGTCTCGTTTCTCCAGGGTGGATCTATTTACCCTGAGAAGGGTCTTTCAATGTCCACCATGGTTCTGAAGTAGAGGTGAGTAATTTTACTGTTTAGTATGATTACTTTCCCTTTATATTTTAATTTTCTTCTAGTTGTCTTGCTTCTTCTTTTTATCATATATCCCTATGTCCAGAGCTTCTCAAGTGATTTCCTCAGATAATATGTAATCTGTCCCACAGACAGCTGGAAATGGCTAGTCATCTGACTGAACCAGGTTTACAGTGAGAATCTGGGGCTTTCTTGTCTCTTCTGTAAACTTGATGAAAAATCTCCCTGCATCATCACTGTCTTCCAAGTGCTTTCTTTTTGGTGTCTTCTACCCCTTAGCCTTTTTCAAATTATCTCTTGAGCTCATCCTTCTCTGGAGAGTTGTAAAGTGGAGCTTCGTTGGCTAGATCACCAATCTTCACTCACTCTCAGTCTTCATTTAGGGTTCTTCTAGGTTTATCAAGAATAGAGCTCATATTCCTGCTTCTTATTTGCTTTTTACTTTGAGGTGATCATTTTGGAAGATGTAAATATTGCTCTGTCCACACTAAAAATTGGGTTTGTTTTAAAATATAGTGGTGAATTTTTTGATACACTTTTATTCATGCATGTAAATAGAGAAGTGGTCATACACTACATAAATAAAAAGTAGATAAACACCAAAAGAATTTTTGTATGAAGCTTTTCAAGTGTTGTATTTGTTTATTTGGTTTTGGTTTGTTCTCTTTTGTGTCCATTTAAATGTTAGAAGATCTGCTATTACGGAAATCACTTATAATACACGGAAAAGCCATTCTATGGCACTGACTCAGAAAGAATTAGGATTCTATGATGCTTCTTTAGCATATCTCTGTAGGTAGTATTCTACTCCTCTTCAGTTACTTAAGATAAAGATGTGGTCAGTGCAGACATGAGTATTGGGAGAATTATAAATTGATATTTAAGGTGCTTCTTAAGATGGATTTTAAAATCTTTTCATTCTACTCATTCTATCCCCAGTTGGTATCCTTTCTATTGTCCTATATTGTAAATATAGGTCTTCTTTACAATTACTTTTATTTCTGACTTCTCTTATTAAAACAATAACATATTTTAAAATTTTTATATGTGGAAAATGTTTTAAAGGGATATAAGAAAATTAATAATGGCATGACTATATTGCAAAACAACATAAATTTTAAAAGGAATAGATATGTAGAGATACACATATAAATATTTAGAGATTGTTACATTTTAACACTGTATTTGGTAGATTGCAAGCTTCTTAATAGTGAAAAATTTCTTTCCCATCTATCTTCCGTAACACACTGTTTTATCTATGGTAAGTATTAAGTACTGTCTTTTTAAGTCTTATGTTAAAGAAATTGCTTGTTTGATATATAAGTATACCAAAGGCTACATGTTTTTTGTTTTTCTGAATCATGCAGGCATAGAATGACAAGTATAACTGCATTGGTTCTACCTCTTATAAATTGAGTAGGTTAATTAACCTAAAATAGGTTTAATAATAATTACCCCATGGCATTTCTATGAAGATTAAAGTAGATAATTTGTATAAAGCACATAGTTCAACCTATGACACAGAGCATACTTCCATTAATGCGGGCATCCATAAGGACAAGCCATCATCAGTTACCTTGGCTAAAGGAAGAATCACGCACTCTCTTTGAGAACTTGTCAGAGATGGGAATATTCTGTTTGTACATTGGAACTGATAGTTCTCAAAGCAGCCATTTTTATGTACAACATATTTTGAAATTAACGACAGTCTTTCAAGGAAAGATACAATTGAGAAAACGTATATAAGGTTATATTTCATGACTTGACCTGACAAAACATCCACATCTGTCTAAAAATAGACCGGAGGGTTTCCTATGAATTTTATGCCATTTTCCAAAGTAAATCTGAGCTGCAAGACTCCAGATGCCTGGAAAGTATAACTTCTCTCTCAGTAAAAGGATATATCTTGGAGCCAAATTGCTTTTCACAATTCTTATATTCAGTACATGACTGAAATGAAGATCAATTCAGACCCTAGTCTCTCTGCAGATAAATAAATGATGGGCAATATCTCTAAGACAGGTGGAGCTCTTGATGGATGGACAAGCTGAATACATAAACACACATGAAAGACCAATTTTGAGCACACATCCTAACTTCCTTTGGTCTTCTTGATCCCATCAACTGATGTCAAAAATACCTGTTGTAAAGGAATATTCTTTGAGGTTTTAATGGTATTTGTAGGCTTTTTTCTTATCATTTTTGTCTAAAGAGTAATATGACACAAGATTTCTTTCCAGGGGATCCAAAGCAACTGGTGTACCTTGTCCAGATAAATGATTTTAATAACTTATATATAATACTTTAATAACTTATAATTGATTAGAAAAAATTGTTATCAGAAGTACATTGCAAAAAATCTAAATGGATTTATTCTGACATTGAGAAAATTCTGATAGAAAAATTCTGATATTATGGATAAAAATTATTTTAACAAAATATTTTCAGCTGTAAATTCTTACTATGTCACAGAAGTATGAAAAAGTGATTAAATGTAGAACATACATACTTTTTATGTATGTAAATCACTACCAGTATGCAAATATATCTATATCTACATCCATATCTATCTTTTCATTTATCTGTTTATCTATCTGTTTTCTCTGGGTCAGGCTCAATTTCATGATGAAAAGAAAACTTATGTAAAAGTAAGGACATCCCTATTATTATATTAGTAGACACCACTGGTGCCAATACAGTAGTTAAGGTATAGCTTTGATGTAGGTCATAAAAATTCTTCTTTTAATATAATTGGAATCAAGAGTTGCCCCGCTGGGTTCTTAACACAGGAAAAGGCACATACAGACGTTTAACAGTTAGTACTGAACAATGACTAATTTGGTTCCTGGTTTATGTTTATTCTTGGCCCAACTGCAAACAGTTATTTTGCAAACTTTTTCACATTTCTACTTCCAATGAAAGTAGACCATTGATTTAATGCTGGTTTGTTAAATTAATAGACATTTCTTCATGTCTAATGCTAGGTATCAAAAAGGGATTGCCTCAAACTCTACTGTGAATTGAAATTGATCAAGTGACTGATTTAAACAAAACACAACTGACTCATGTTGCCATATTACAGGTCATGTTTTTTCATTTTTGCAGCATGAGGTAAATTACAAGATCTTAAACAACCTAAAACATTTGTTTTATAAAATCAAAAGCCTAGGCAAGTATTTAAAATACACTGAAATAAAGTTCTGTGTTTGTATGTGTGTGTGAATGTTTTGATAAAGTTAAGATACATTTTGGCAATTGGATATGAAAATTAAAGACACATGTATCTTCCCTTTATAATTCTGAGGACAGAAATTTAATTATTGTCAGTGTTTTAGCCTGGGTCATAAACTTAATTTATTTGGGAATGCCATCCCTAAAAGCACATCTGAGGAATGAGGGAATGGAAAGAAGGATCATAAACAATCCAAGTTTTATTATTAAGTTGACCGCCGCTTTGAAGGACAGTTGCTCCATCCTGTGGGACCCACTGAGGATCCTTCGAGAGAAGCAGTCTGCAGGATCTGAGTGAAGTGCTGTCAAATAGCACCTGTACTAAGCTATCTGAACTCTGTGGGTACCACAAGCCACAACGGCTGAAATTTAAGATGTGCATATGAAATGGTGCATTGGAAGCAGTTGGAAAAATAAATTAAAAAAAAACCAAAAATCTTGAAGATGCCACATTTACATGACTAGACTGTAATTATACAATAAATAATAAGAATGAATAAAAACATATAGTTTATAATATGCAATTTTAAAGTTCTCTTGGTACTTCATAGTAATAACTTATACATTTGACAGCCATTCTCTTAGAAAAAAATTAAAGATTAGAAATTTCTCTATTATATTGCGGAAAACATTTAGCAAACACACACATGTAACAATCAAAAGATTGCCACTGCTATTTTTTAATCAGACTTGTTCAAAGAAGACTTGTTAAACTTCCTCTAAATTGCTTCTTGAAGGTTTTGTTACTGTGTGTGTGTTCAAAAAAGAACCTTGTCCTTCATTACATTTTTTTTCCTTACATAATCAGACTGTGCCTAATCACCTTGGCATCTTGATTAAAAGTTAATCAGGTACTTGGAAAATTCTTTTTTAAAACTAATTGTATGCACTTGAAGTTCTCACTACAAAAATCTGTAGTAGTCATACAAAGAGTCATTTAACTTATTTTATTTCTCTCTTGAAAAACAATTGTATCTGATTCTCATGATTTTAATCATTATATTGTCCTCCCCTAATTACCACCAAATTTTCAGTGAATAAAGTTTATAATCAATACTTATATATTTTTACTTTAAAATGTTTCCTGCCTTTAAAAGGAATTGAGAAAATAGATATCTATAATGCAAAGAACACTGAACTTAGAGTCAAGAGACTTGGGTTCTGAACTAAGCTCTGTCAGCAAAGAGGTGCATATGCTTGCTAAGACTGATTTAGTTCTGTGGACCTCCCCACTTAAATGAAGGTTAATAACTATGTAAATTTCTAGCCCTAGAATCAGGCTTTGGAGTCAGGCTGATTGCCTTCATATTTCAGCTCCAGCAATTAGTGGATTTCTGATTTGGGACAAATCTCTTGATTCCTCTAAGCCTGAGTTCCACTGGCTATTAATTAAAAATTAAAAATACTGATTCAGAACTTTTTGAGAAGTAATTGAAATAGCATATGTGAAATATCAGCACAGAGTGTGGCTCACTACAAACTTTATTGGCTCCCTCTCATCATTTGCCCTGTCCCAGAAGGCAAAGCAAGAATTCACCAGCCAAGGGTCTCTATTGTCCTTGCATGCATCTTTTCTCTCACACAAGCAAGGAAAGTCCCTCTTTCATCAAAGGCTGAACCTCCCATTTCTTCCCAGAATTCTGTCTTGCTTTGTTTCCTTGAAGAGATCTTTATAACACTCATTTCCATTATTATTTTCTCTTCCGCATTCCCAATGGCTCCCTTTTCTATCATTAGCATACGTATATGTTCTATTTCTCTATTCTTACTTCTGTGTGTGTGTGTGTGTGTGTGTGTGTGTGTGTGTGTGCTCCTTTGAATCGAAGTTCCTCTCCAGCTACTTTTCTCTTTTATTACCACACAAAATTAAAATAGCTGCCTATCTATTCTATCCCAGTATTATCTTTCTACAAACATTTGCCCTAAAATATATATATCTATTCTCATGAATTTAAGTACCATTTTATGGTGCTTATGAGCAACTTTTAAAAGATATTGATAGATGTGGATAGATAGATGATGGAGATAGATGATTAGATAGATAGCTAGATAGATGATAGAGAGCTATGTATAACTGGGTATGTGACTGCCCAGGTTTGACTCCTAGTTCTGCAACATACTAGCTATACAACTTTATACAAGTCATGCAACTTTTCTGTGCTTTGCTTTAATTTTATTTCATAAGGTTTTTGAAAAAATTAATAAACATTGGGTCCTTAGAAAAGTGTCTGGCACATAATGAGGGCAATAATTCAGATTATGTCACTACCCTATCTGAAATACCCCTTCCATTGTACTTAGAATAAGATTCAGCTTCGTTTCATTAGCCCACAGGCCTCACGTGATCTGACACAGGCTTTTCCCTCATTCTCAATGCATAGTACTTCCTTGTTCTATCACATGGATCTTTTTTAAATTCCTCAGGTATGAAAACATCTTGTCTCACAGAACTTTGCACATATGCAGCCCACTCCACCCTGCTTTTCATATGCCGCTCCTTCACATCCTTCAGAATTAAGGGTACTTGTGTCTTCTTAGAAAATAAGTGCTCAGTGGTGACTTTATCTGTGGTTGCTCCCCACATCCCCTGTTCAAGTTAGTCTGTTTTGGACCCTTACTTGTTTTGCTCAGAGCACTCATCACAATTTAATAATTCAAGTTTGTGGCTTTGTTTTGGTTCTTCTTCACTAAAATGTAAAGTTGGAGAAGTCAGGGGACCTGTCTTTCTTTTACACTGTGCAGTGCCTCACGCTTAACAGGTACTCAAAACTATTTGTAAAATAATGAGCAAATGAAGACGTAGCAAAGTAGTTTTAACCTTAACATAAAGTAAAATCTTCAAATAGTTCCATCTATTAAAAAAGCTTCTTATAAAAGCAGTGAGAGTATTCAAGCAACAATAACAACAAAAAAATACGTGTATGGACAAGATGCTAGAGTGAGTCTTCTGCATTTATATCTATTTATGTCTGCATTTTTTAATGAATGAAGAAAGGGATGAATGCTGTTTGTGGTATGTTTGTGTAGTACCACAAATAGTCTGGGCACCTAAATAATGGTAAAACATTCCAGTTAATAATAAAGTTAAAATCCCATGTTGTCACTATCTTACACAACGTTAAATTTGCAATACCACCAAAATCCTGTTCCATGTCCTTATATTTACTTACTGTCTTTTTAAGTTTTCATTAAAAGCATTTATATCTTCTCATAGTCTAATCATGACTATTGTATGACACATTTCAGAAGTTTTAGCTTGTTGATCAGATGGAATCTAATTTTCCGTTTAAAAATGGATCCTGACTAAGACAACCACTGGGAGTCATCTACTCTGTACCAAAGAGCAAAATAACTATTTGAGGCAAATTCAGTCTTCTAGAGCTGTGGGGTACTGTTTAGTAATTTACCTCCTCTGGGGCATTAATTGGTACCCTAGAGCACTGGAAGAGTTAATTGACCTCATACAGTGAGCACTTGAATTCTGGAGAAGTATACTTAGTCTAGCTCAAAACAAAGCAGGATTGAAACAGAAGTCGAAAGTAGTTTACATCATGTACTATAACACCGCGGCCCAACCCCCGCTGCTCACCCCATTTCTTGGAAAAATTTTTTTCCATGAAACTTAGGAGGGGGCTTCACAGCAAGAGGTGAGTGGCAGGCTGGGGAGTGAAGCTTCCTCTATGCAGCCGCTCCCCATCACTCACATCACCGCCTTGAGCTCCACCTCCCCCGTCCGTGAAAAAATTGTCTTCCAAGAAACTGGTGCCTGGTGTCCAAAAGTGTGGAGCCCGCTGCATAGTATAACACATATTCAAGTGAAAAAAAATTATGTACAGTCCCCTCGGTACACGTGGGGGATGGGTTCTAGGACCCCCATGCATACCCAAATCCATATATACTCAAGTCTTGCTCTCAGCCCTGTGAAACCCACTTACGGGAAAAGTAGGCCCTCTGAATACACAAATTTCACAATCGCGTATGTTCGATCTGCATTTCGTTGAAAACAAACAAACAAACAAACAAAAATCTGGGTATAAGTGGACTTGCACAATTCTAATTGTACTGTTCAAGGGTTGACTGTATTGTAGTTAAGATGCCATTTTCCTTCCACAGATATTTAAGGAATTTGTAGTTCTTAAGTTCAATGTCCTTTTCTCTTGCTTCTAAAACCAGAATTCTTGCTGCAAAATATTGACGCATTTGCAATCAACATAGGGTATTGAGCCATCGTTAAAGATCGTGCTGCTATACAATAATTTCTGATAAATACTCTTTCTGTGCCAGTCAACTAAAAGCAAAGGCAAAAGAATAATGAATGCACATGACATGTGTATAGTGTCCTGAGTTTTCTCAGTATCACATATACCCTCGAACTGATGAATCACTCTTTCACTTAAGTGACTTGGGGAACAAGTGCCTTTGCACATCGAGGGGATACACTCGTTATATACCAATTTCCTTGGGAATATCTACCAATGTTATAATGTACTATTATTACAGTGGAAAATGCCTGTGGTTTTCAAACCTCAAGCCACAGAAAACGGAGGAGCTGCTCGAAATGAATTGGAAGTTGAAGGTTTGAGACCCACCCACCTGATCCTTGGCCAAGATTAGCACAAGAGGTAACTTTCAGAGCTAAGGGTCCTTTAGGCCAATAGCGTTTGCAAACTTTGGATAGAATAATACCAAAATAAATTGCTTTCTAATTCAACAAAATGTGATCACCCTCTATTCTAAACCTTTTTAGCGCCTGGATTTCCTATGTGATATTTTACATTACTATTATGCATATATTTCCCATGTTTCTTCTTTAAACAGGAGTCTGTCTTGCTCACCTTTATGTTCCCCTGTGACATTTTTACACAACAGTAGCAAGTGCTCAATAAAAATGAATTGATTAATTAGGTAAAATCTTAGGCTCTTTGTCTGCGGTATGATGTAGAACTGATATTATAAAATTCTTATAATCCTGTTCACTATAAGTCAGATTTGTCCAGATGAAATCCGAGGGAAGAGGAGGAGTTCACTGGCAAGGAGGCAGGGGAAAGGTATTTCTGTCAAAGCAGACAAACACTGAAAAGGCTTAAACACTGGAAAGAAAATTGAGAGTTCAGGCGTTTGAAAGTAGGTCAGAATGGCTAGAGCTCAGATTGTGTCAGGGAGAAAAATGGTGGACTTAGAGCCTGGAGAAGCTAACAGAATTCTGATACTGAGGTGCCTTATATTCCTCGTAAAGCATTTTACACTTTAGCCTAAGATAATTTAGAACCCTCAAGCAGGGAGAGGTCTTTTCAGATTTGTATATCAAAAAGATCATTCAGACTGCGATACTCTAAATTTAAGGAGAAAAATATTAAAGTCATTGAACTTATTTGAGACATCATCGCAACTTTTATCACTGCTGCAAAACCTCATACACTCACATGTGTGCATTTGCACAGACACACACACATATAAATTCATATAGGATTTCTCTTGCAAAGTCATTAGAGATACTTCTAGCAGAATGTAAGCCATAAAATATGCTATTACCTTATAATATTTACATGTTATTTATCAGACACTATAATTTCAGACAAAAAGAATATTGAAATGTCCATAGAGACACGGAGACAATATGTTTTTCTACAACCCTACCATAAATACATGAAACCCTATAGCAATACTAACATTTGATTGAGTGGCAGATGTGATTAGCCATGGCAATCTGCCAGGGAACAAGAGCCCGCCCTAAGGTAAAAAGGAACAATATGTTGTTTGTTCATCAGAATGCTCTGTGGTTACCAAAAATTCAAGGATTCCAATTACAGCATAGGAGAGCTGGACAGACGTCAGAGATCATGGAACACAAACTCCTTCTTTTCACAGATAAGATGACCGAAGTCTCAGGAATGAAAATAACTTGGCCGAAAGTCCTTCTATCTATTCCTTGAGAACAGAAGAGAAAGCTTTGAAAGCCTTGAGAGGTTTTTCTCAACTGCTTGGACTTGCCATATAAAGAAAACCCTGTGTGCTACCGAGCAGCATGTCTACGCCTTACGCTGAATTACAATGGCGCTGTGCCCAACCCCGCACAGTCACTTCAGAAAATCTCTATTCTTTCTAAATTACGAGGTCATCCCTCTGATTTTAGAATTCCTTGTGTAATATAATCAAAATAAATGGGACCACAGTTTGCTTCTACCTCAAAATAGTCTTTCCGATTGAGAGCAACTGCAACAAAAGGAGAACACCAGCTGCTTCACAGACAAGATTCAGTGACTCACAGCCTTGGTTGGTGTCATCTTTGTGAGGTGCATAAAGTGCCTGATTTTCCTTACCTGTGAAAACATAACCAAAGCCCTTCCCCCGCCCCAGCCCCATACTCCAAGGAAGGAGAAGGATAAACTATTGGCTTTTTTCTACTCATCCACAGAGTCTATGTCTTAACCTAAATCACTTCAAGTTATTTATTTTAAATTTAGTGATTAACTGCAGCATCATTATTTTAGACTTCTTTAGGTTTTATTTTGTTGTACAAAAAAGAGATTTTTTCAAGTTATCAAAAAAAAAAGACTACTCTTTTAAAACTGGTTAATGTTCTCTAGAATAATGAATTAATTCTAACCAATGATCTTCAGTCTGCTGTTATCAAAACTCTATACATATTAATACTGTCTTTTCTCAACATTCATAATCCAGCTATAATAATTTCTTTTGATCTTTCTTTCATTAGACTCCACACATCTGTGACCCTTCAAGATCATTCCTTTCCCAAACAGAGCCTGAGTCTCCGATCTCTAGTCAAACAGTCTACTAAAGAACTCGGTTGTTCTTACAATTGAAGGAGATGTTATAATGACCTCACTCATTGGAAACTGGATGCTGTTGTTTTTGCAGAGGAAGCTGTGCTTGATGAGATGTAGAGAAACTTGGCAGAATTGTTTTCTGTGTAGAATCTGTAACCATAAGCAGTGACCTGAAGAAAAGTCATTTACAGTGAGCTCCCAAGCTGTCATGCTTAGGAGCTTAAAGAGATATTGAAAGTAAAATATTTACAGAAAGAGAGAGAGAGAGAGCATGAGCGAGCACATGTGTTTGATTGATTTTGCTTGAGGGGAGGAGGAAAGGCTTACTAAGATCTAGTAAAGCTGAAAAACCATGTGAATCAATGCACTATATGAAATGGTGGTTCCATTCCTTGTCCAAACTCTACAGAGAACCTCTAACTTCTCAATTAGGATGAATTGAATGGAATAATGAACATGAAATTGGCACATTTATCCATTTTGCATAATTATATATCTTAACGATTAATCTTTTTAACATTCAAATCATAGGTGAAAAAAATACACTTTGTATTGATTTTCCATTAGCTTATTGATTTCAAAGCAGCTACTTACTACTGATGTTTTCAAAACACTTAAGAATAAGACAGTGTACCCTTCAAATTCTTAATTCCTAATTCTTAATTCCATAGTTATAACTACTCTGGGTAATCATATTAATATGTAATGTCTTTTATATCACCTTATTCAGTTGGACCTCAAATTTATTCCCCCTATCCCATATCTTCTTTTTTCATGTGAATGTTTCTGAGACAGGATGTTCCTGTAATTGGAACTGGAACAGGAAGTAAGCGTCTCCCCACACCCCAAAAGGAGGAGGAGACATACAGAGGCTAATTTTGTTTAGGGAAACCTAAAAGCCATTACTTAGTAAGCAGTAGGGGCATGTATAGGAAAGCACAACTGCACAGCTCTGTCAGCGCAGGCTAAAGGGTTCTAACTGGCATCTTATAGGTTAGATGTCAGAAACTTGCATTCTAAATGAAAAGATTGTTGGAATTATAAACCCAGATTACAAGCTTACACACTCCTGTTGAAGATCTTCAAACAACAATGTGGACTTTGAGTCTACATCTGATGCCTATGGATAGAGGAGCACAGAAAACAAAATGTCACTTGTGCTTGCAAAGCTCTATAATGTGTGTGTGTATACATGTGTGTGTGCATGTGTTTATGTGCATACTTATACATTTCCTAATGAAGACTTTTACCTAAAGGAGTTTGTTTTCTTGTTCGAAGTAACATAATGTAGTTAAGTGAAGGTATTAATTTTTGATTCTGCTGTATCGGTAAATATATGCATACACCCCTTGTTGCTGCATTGTGCAAAGATGAGATCAATGCTCATAAAACAAAGAGTGCTCAAGACACCCATGGAAGAATTTAATAAGTGGAAAAATGACCAGTTTGATGAACAGATATTTCTTTTCCTCAGTCACTCCTCCAACAACATCCAAAATTAAAAATTGCTTGAAATATGACAAGAACAAAAACATTATAAAAAGATGTTTGACAGAGGTATTGTGGACTATGTAAATGAATGCACTTATAAAATCTAATTTTAATTTACTAGGGATTAGACAAGGAACAGAACTTCCCTGCATTATTTTCTTATGGAATCTCTAAACATCTCTAAAACATGGGTTTTATAGATTATGGGAGAGATTTATTATCACAATGTAGGGACAAATAGCTCAGCAGCAGAGAACATTTTGAAAGGTGTCTAACACTCATGAGTAACATGATTAACTGATTTTAAATAATGCAGTGCTGCCACCACAGGGGGTCTTTGTGGTCTTGGATGAAATAATGCCTATAAGGTTGCTCCTGGGTTATTGGAACCCCATGCTGTTAGATACCATTTACTTCAGTTATCTGGCATTATTAGTATCACCCCCCATTGGTCAACTAATTAGGCATAAATCTATTAAACAAAAATAAATTTTTATGTACTTGCTATGGTTTAAATCAAGCTTTTTGCATATGTAAATTATCATCTTGTTTAAACTTATGGTGCAAAATACATTCTGAGTTTTTCTTTATGGGCAAAGAAGAATTGAAGCATGCATAAAGAAAAACAAGTAGTCTGCAAGGATAATTTCATTTGATGTGTATGGAATCTGAACAAAGGAAGAAAAATGTGTAAAACTATAAACACATTTTTACTGTACTCATTTTTAGGCATCACACATGTCCTCTGAGACCCATTTTATACTGTACATTTGAATTTGCAGCAAAACTGGCACATATAGCCAACTGTGCAGACTCGTATCTACTGCCAACTAGGACAAGCCTGAAGCTGTTGTCAATCCTTTTGCCTACGACACCATTACAAATACAAATTTATGCCACTGATGCACCTCATATTTCCTCCTTACCCCACTGAAATCATGCCATGTTTTATTTTATGAGAATATGCCCAAAGCCACAGCTCAATTTCTTTCTCCTCCTTAATGTTCTCAACTGAATCTATAGAGAAAGAGACCAGGTTGCCTACTCAATAAAAGAATCTCATATGATCTCTTAAAAGATAATAAATTAGGAACTGAAGAATAAAATACATCTGTACCTACAATAATAACAATTACAATGCCTTATATTTAAGTATTTTCAAAGTACAGTTTCATTTAAATCTTACAAAACCTCCAAGGTAGACCAAGCTGGCAATACTATACCTATTTCCACAGATAGAGTCTAAAGCTCACAGTGGATAAGTGGCTTGTCCAAGATCACATAACTGGTAAACAGAAAAAACTGAACATTAAACAAGAACAAGCATTTCTGACTCCTAGTGTTGAACTTTTCCCCTAGAAGAGTAGTTATCCAAATGTATAGCACAGAGTTCTGCAGGGCTGCAGGATTGTTGCATTGGGTATAAAGATGCCTCAATCAGCAACAGGACTTAACTGAAAACTGATTATTCTTCACAAATATTCTCACCTAGTCTAGTATAATAGCAATGGGGGCTTGAGGGTGCCAGGTGGTGGTCAAACATCTCTCTCCCTCTCTCTCTCACTCTCTCTCATTCCCTATCTTTCTTTCTCTTGGCAGAATGATTAGAAGCCATGGCTTTAAAGTCAAACAGATCTGAGTATATATTCTGATTTTACTGTTACTAGCTGCATTACCTTGGGCTAGTTACTAACTTTTAAACATAAGCCTTCATTTCTTAAACTGAAATTAGCCATATCCATAAAGAACTCAGTACAACTTAGCTAACATTAATAGATATTAATATAACTAGGAATATTTTTAACATATGCAGTAGTATCATAATTAAGTAAAAATTTATATTGTAAGTACATTTAAATAAACATTTTTATATATCTTCTTACTCATAGATACCAACCAACAATTATAACTCTATCCGATAAAAGAGTCTATCATTATTATTATTATTATTTTAAAAGGCCATAATAGCCTAACAAACCCCAATACAGATACTATTTTTTTCAAGTGTATCAGTATATACACTACTTTTGAGGTAAAGGTTGCCAATTAGCTTGACTGCCATGCTTAGTTCTTATTTAAAGCACTTTTCAAACTACCTTATTGGAATGGAACATTTTTATGACTCAAATGCCTATTAGTCATCTCTACATGTGGCGATGTCACATAACGAGTGGGGATACAATCTGGGCTTTTGAGGAGAAGGCAGGAGTAGAGATATAAATTAAAAGTCATCAGCATATGAATGATTTTTCAAAACACAAAATTGTTTTGAATGTAGACAGAGGTCCAAAGACGGAGAAGAATGGCACGTAAGCAATTTGAGTTTAAAAACATTGAGTAAAGAATAAGATGAAGTGACCCATAATGTGAAAGGGAAAACAAGACCAAGTAATATCCAAAACCGAGTGCAGATGGTGCTTCAAGGATAAAAAAAATGTTTAGTCACTGGCCAGCCTGATGGCTCACGCCTGTAATCCCAGCAATCTGGAGGTAAAGGCGGGAGGATCGCTTGAGGTCAGGAGTCGAAGATCAGCCTGAGCAAGAGCAAGACCCCATCTCTACTAAAAAAAGAAAAAATTAGCTGGGCATGGTAGTGTGTGCCTGTAGTCCCAGCTACTAGGGAGGCTGAGGCAAGAAGGTAGTTTGAGCCCAGGAGTTTGAGGTTGCTGTGAGCTATGATGATGCCACTGCAGTCCAGCCAGGGTGACAGAGTAAGAGTCGGTCTCAAAAAAAAAAAAAAGAAAAGAAAAGAAAATCTAAAGCTTACTCCTATATAACTGCATAACTAGAGCCTACATAAAATGTAATTTTTGTGTACTGTTGTATATCCAAGAAGCAAGGGAAATTTCAAATGCTTTTTTAATTAAAGATGAAACAGGAGCCTCTAGGGAAAACAAAATGAAAAGTCATGTTTCAGGAGTGCATCCTGGATGTCTGTCAACGCCACACCTGTGTATAATCCTTCTGCTCCCCATCCACAGCCTACCTTCAGTGCTGGAAGAATTTGTGACTTCTTCTAGGGAATAGAATTTGGCAGAGATGAAGAGATTTTTTTATATGTAGCTGGGAACACTCATCAGCTGACTCTGAATTAATCAAATGGCAAATTATCTTGGATGAGCCTCATCTAATCGAGAAAACTCTTTAAATAAAAATCCAGGCCTTGTAGGGACTTCTTATGCAACAACACAAAAGGAATACACTCTGATTTTAAGCTCAGCTATATTTAAAATTTCTTTATCAAAATGCCAATAAAAAGTGAAGGGAATGACTTAACAATTATTTGAAACTATTTGATGGGTCTATTAGATAAGTCTATTTGATGGGTCTGTTTGATGGGTCTATTATTCAATTATTTTTATATTTGAAAATTGTATTTTATATATGTATTAATATATTTATATATATATATAAAAGTCACGAGAACAAGGAATTTAAAATATCTTGATTAATACCCATGATTGTTTGGTGCTAACAAGACAAGATATAAAGATCAATCTGTTAATATTTTTACTGATAGCATATAAAAAACAGATAATTTTAATCAAAAGTGTTTGTAAGTGAGAATAAACCTGTAATCCCAAAGATGTGTGGCTTTAATATATAGCTTGATACTTAAAAACATAAATAAGAAAAAAGTTATACATCCCAGGGAAAGTTTTCCCAAAAAAACTTTTGAACCAAATTTTTATAAATTAATTTATATTTAAGAGAATATAAAAGGATTTGTTAAATAGAAGGAATATACAGAAACCTAGATGCTTTTAATTTTAACAAAGATTATATATGTGGAAATTTTGCTCTAATCAATGTTTCTGTTGCTTCATATCTATTAAAAGACATGTGGAAAAAAATAATATTATATTGTGATAATAAGTTTAAGTTTTTAACAACCACACCTCATCTCATTCTCAGTTCACTGAACTATCTCTAAAGGACCACAGATTTATTGTTTATTCTCCCAAAAACATGCATAAAAGTCTACCATCTGGTGATAAGTGCTTCAGGGACCAATCTAGTATCTCTAAAATTCAAGTTGAAAGAATTTCCTATGGTGGGTATATAAGGATCTGCCACAAAACAGAGGAGAAAAGCCAATGCTGACTGAGAAATTTAACAGACAAAAATTATTATAAGCATTTTTAGAAACTCTGAATTGCCAATGTAGAAGAGATATTCCAGGGTACAGGCAGTCAATAGGAACCCCGAGATAACAAAGATTCAGAAGCCTGACGAGATGACCTCTGTGGGCCCTTCCAATTTCAGGAACCTATGATTCCAGTGTCTGGCTCACACTATTTCTCTACTAGCAGGGAGTTTAGGACCAATGGTGAGTCTGATTTATATTGGCAATATCTGCATGTGCTCTACTCTCTCCTTACCTTAGTCTCTCTGCCTGAATATTTTTTCCTGTTTCATTTCCAGCTTTGAAATCTTTTTTTCTCACCCATCCTTTATTTTCATAGCATTCAAAAGAATTGAAATAAGCACGTTAAATGACCAAGGCAAGTCTAATTCACAGAGTATGGATTCCTAACCACGCCATCCTGGCTTTCCACTGTTACGCGCCAAAGTGCTGCAAAATACAGCTCTTGCCAACTCTAGGAACATTTGACTACACCCCTACCATTCTAGTCATGGTTCTTTGTTCTATGTGTATTTTTTATCTGTCTCTCTTCTCCATGCCTAGAAGGGGTATTAATAAATAGAAAAATAAAAACCAAACCACCAAAAAAAACTTATTCTCTCATGACACAAATTAGTGGCCAAGCCCTGTGAGTCCTCTGTATGAGCTGTCTTTTTTTGTCTTCCCCACCAACTTAGCCCTTATTATCTGTATCTTGCATTAATATTTTCCCCCAGATCCTCTTTAACCTCCCTGTGAGAACAGTGCTTTTATCTCACCCACTTTTACAGAGACAGAGTATCACAGATCTCTTAGCAAGCACTCAGTAAATATGTATTCATTTATTATTCATGGTGCTGCATGATGTCATCAACTAGATAAAGCTCACTTTCCAGTAGAGCTGTGGGACTAGTGACTAGTTTGTGTCTTACATATTGTTTCTCACTCTCATCCTGTTCTTCTGCCATCTTGCTAGTAAAGAGCTTCATTTACCATTTACCATTTACGTTTATTTAGTGTCTAAATCAAAATGCCATTTTCTTTTGGTTTCCTTTGTGCACATAGCAATTAGCAGACATTTTGTAATACTGTGGTGGTAAAAACTGTGATGCTCCAAACTGCTTATTGAAAATGTAGTGGAGTGGGAAAAACAAATGACTGGTTCCAAGGCATCATGCTAGCCTTGTCATCAACACTCTATGGCTTTTGGCATTTCAGACTTCTCAGGTTTTGTGTGGGTGTAAATATGAGTAAGTGTGTGCGTGGCTTCTCTCTTTAGCATAGTCGTTTGTACTGTAAAGACAGTGGAAAAGCTGTATCTGTTCTCACCTTTGCTCAGTGGAGTACTGAAATTGGGAAGAGATGCCAACAACACAATGATCTCAACAGTTCTATCAGGTGCTGTCAGCTAACCCCCTATAATGAAAGAACCCTAACAGTCCCTTAACAACAACCCTGTTGCCTAGGTCTTCTTTTCACCTAACCCCTCAAACCCTGTAAAGTACAGGGGGTAAAAAATGTAAACTGATTAGAATATATGGATGAAAAACATCTTAATTCATACATACACATCAAAATATGAGAGTACCACTATTGGAATATGGTACTTCTTGTTGGCCTATTTATCAATTCTATATCTTACTATATAGATCAAGTCTTTAATATTCAGACACAATTCCACCAAGCCACTTAGAAAGAATGTATGCCTGCCTTTCTTAAAAATATGCACTTAAAGAACTCACAGCCTTTGCTAAATTTTAAACCCTTTCCAATTAGTAGTACTAACCATAAAAATAGAGAACCAGCTGTTCATTGACCTTGCTTTATAACATTTCATGTTATTCTCCAGACTATTCTAGCAGCTCTTTCTCAACTTAATTAATGCCAGACATTCACGTTTCTAATGATGGGTATTATTTTTGCTCAATTTTTAGTAATTTTATTATATTTTTCCTAAATGCTCTTAAGGTATGGAACTATTGAATTATTTAACTACCAGGGTGAAGGTAATATTCGAGTAAATGCTAGTCCAGTGAAGAATGTGATGGAATTAACAACGACCAGCATTGCCTAAGAAAGTTTGTTTGAAATACCAGTTTAAGAAAACTTAGATTCAAGGCAGGAGTTACGATCTCCACCAAGTCTTCCATCCGCTTCCCGTGCCAGCATTGCAGCCCGGCCCTGCAACTGAGCCGACAGCAGAGACCGAGGTCGCCCCAGCGCAGGGGGAGCCCCAAGACAGCCTGGAGGGCAGTGCCGCCTCCTGGGGGGGCAGCGGAAAGTTACAGGACAGAGCCTCTAGCTCACCCCTTCCTGCAGATGGTGGGATGTCCGAGGACAACGCCAACCATTTCACCCTTCCTGGGAAAACTCACCCCATGCGAACTCTCAGTAGCATCCGGAAGGCCGCTGGGGACATTTGTGACATCCTCTCGGGCCAAAGAGTTGCGGGCCACCCCGTGCGAGGAGGGCACTGACAGGCTTCTAGAGCGGCTGGACACGGAGCTCCCTCTCACTGACCTTGACTGCCAGAACCACCCACCTTGTCTGGAGAGCTGGGCGCTGGCAGGCGAGCGTGAGAGGGACACGCTGAGGGACCCGGAGCGGGAGGAGGCCAGGCTGGCCCCGGAGCTGGGCGAGGTCGGCAGGGGCCGCGTGAGGTCGGCGGGTCTCGAGGCAGCCGGGGCCGAGGCCGCGGAGCGGGACGAGCAGGAGCCGCAGCTCCACGGGGACCACAGCGCGCTCCGGCGGCACCGGCTGGCGCTGCTGGACGAGGGGGCAGCGGGGAGAACCCGCTGCGGGCCCGGCCCGGCCGCACGGGCGGCAGGAAACCCAGGCCTGCAGCGCCACGTGGAGACCCGAGACCCGGGTGCCGGCCGAGGGCGCCGGGGCGTCACCCGCAGCTCGGGCCGGGCGGCCTCCCCAGCGCCCCGTGGGTCTCAGATATTTAGCCGACCACTACGCTCAGCTGCCGCTGCGTTGTCACGTGGGTCAGAATGCTTTATTGGACGACCAACTCGACAGTGCGATGGTGGCCCTCCTCAGCTACAGCAGCAGTTCGAGGAAGAAGCTGGGGAGGCCACGCGGGGCCTCCGCCTGCCCTACCGGGTCCAGGCACAGAGAGGCCTGTTGGAGGACGAACACCCAGGGGCAGGGGACCAAGGCGCTCAAGTTCGTGCTTGTGAATTTCAAGTGGAGTCTCCCTTGGGCCTCCTTAAGTTGTCATCGTTGTTGAAAGTGACTTTTGGCCCGGTGCGGTGGCTCTTGGCTGTAATCCCAGCACTTTGGGAGGCCCAGGCGGGAGGATCACTTGAGGCCAGCAGTTGGAGGTTGCAGTGACCTATTGTCCAGCCCAAGCAACAGAGCGAGACCTTGTCTCAAAAAAAAGCAGATTTTTTTCCTAAAATATTGTGCAAATATTACCATATAAATCTTCCTTAATGCACCTCTGTCTTCCCCTCCTTATGTCTTCCTCTCCCCTTCCCCACCCAAACGTTGAGAATGACAGGAAAACTCAATTGCAGGAGAAGATTGCTCCTATATAATGGGATACAGGAATCCTGATGGCAAGAACTGAGGCGGGGGTGGGAGGAGAGAGGTGGTAAGGAGAAAGATGGAGGTTTTTAATGTTTTCGTTAAAAAAGATTTGGTGCCACTATATGTAAGTAGAATCTTGGGGTGAGAGGAGAATATCCAAAAATTAAGTTTTGTTGTGATGCAGAGTGTTTATTCCCTCCTTTTCATCCCTGGGAAAGTTTCAATAAATTTCTACACATTCTTTAAAAAAATGAAATATCAATTTAAGATACACATGAAGAACTAATTTTATTTCTTTTTTTTTTCTTAAATACATAACCTCTAGTTTTCTAAATTATCTCTCAGGATACCAAATATTTGTCATAGCACGGACAATCTACTTCAGCAAAGATAATATGCTAGAATTCATTTTCTAGTGAAGACAATGTACAGCTCCATGTTTGATTGGTCTCTGGCTATGCTGACGTGGAGAAAATGTAGTCTGAAAACATTGTCTTCAGAACTTGGGTGTAACAGTGAGGAATTATTGCAAACAAAATAGTATTTTGAGTTTCAAAGTTAAATAGTAGAAAACACTGCTTTTCAAATTTTGTGTAATTGCATCTTCTCCATCTCCTTCCCTCTTATATTTTTAGTCATTTATTTTTTTTTATTATTAGACAAGGAATACATTTACAAAAATGATGTTTTCAAAATTACAGGAAAATAAAATATATTATCCATAATTTCAATAGAAGAATTAGTTGTACTATTTATTTTAAAAATCACATTTTTTATTTTTAGATTTCTCACTTTTTAGGAGCCTATAGATTCTCAATAAGTATTTTAAGGCATTTTTTCCCATTTACTAATTATATATAGACATGAGTAAAAAACTATCATTGGTCTGAAACATAGCCATTACTTTCTTTTATACTATCAAATATCAAAACTATGCAATAGTTCAAGGATGCAACAAATGAAATATCCTATTTACTATCTAAATTCATATTTTAATAATTCTAAATTGCCTTTCACACAATTTATGATAATTCACTCACCTCAGATTATCCCAATTACATGCATATTTTAACAGCGTAAAATGTAAGTTATCGTGGAGTCCAAAGAAGACCCATAGATGATTATTTCCAGCCCACCTGATTTTGGAAAAAAGAAGGATCCTCTGGTGTGAGGTGCACAGCCTCCTGTCTTCTTTCCCAGGAATGCTTTTCTCTTCTCTTCTATGCTTTGCATAAAGTTTCATTACTTAGTGAAAACCCACTCAGGGCTCAAGATTTTGCTCAGCTGGTAGATACCTGTGAAACCTTCCCATTCCTTATGTGGAAATGACCACTCCATTCTCCACCCCCAGAGTGCAGACAGAACTTCTTTCATAGAATCACTATCTCTCTCTCTCTCTCTCTCTCTCATCTCTATCTTATATTATCCCTATTCCTCATCCCTGTAACAAAATCCTATAGGGAAAGAAATTTCAGCTTATTTGTATTTGTGCCCATAGAATCTAGTATAATGTTATGATAATGCTGTGTGTGTATATATATATATGCATCTTGACATATTAATACATTCGTGCATGCATACACACTTATGTCCATAGTGCTTGCTTAGAGGTATGAATTCCTGCTTTTAAGTTTCCTATTAAAAATGGTATTTTAAAAATTCCCTTCAAATTTGAAAAACACCGAAAGCTTTGATTAACTCAGCCTTTTTTGTATGGCACATACAATTATTATGTAGTGACACCTCCTGAGATAATATTCAGATTCTCAGAGGAGGCTGGATGTAAGTTTTGAGAATCTTGGACAATATTTACATGGATACTGAGTGTTTGCATATTGAACTTGTCTGTCCTATCAGTTCCATCTTTGAAAAAACACATAAATTAGGGTCCTGTGGTTATACCAAGTCTTTTAAAAAAATACTTGCAGAGTTCAAAGATATATATTTAAATATATGTAACTAGAACTACTGGCTGTTATCTTAGGACTTTGTGGAAATTATGAAAAAATAAAAGTGGTTGTAAATGGAGCCAAGAAATTCCTAGTGATATAACATGAAGCCTTTACTCAAGCCTTAATTAGAACAGTCACAGTTGTGACTTTAATATTTTTGTGCAATAATGCATGCTGTTAGTCTAATGAACAAAACAAAACAAAAAACCCTCTTCAGAGTAATTCTTTTAAATGCATAATATAAAATACATACGGTTACAGAAAGAGAAATAATCATATTAAAAACTAATTCTAATTAGGAAACCTAGATTATTATTATTATTTTTTTTTTTGGTTAAGCAAAGTTGCCTTTTCAAATGTGTCCCGTGTTTGCTCACTGCTTATGAACACTAAGTTAAAGCAAGGAGTGATTTTGTTTTCTGAATTATTACATCATTACCTTATTCCTTTTAATTTTTTTAATTTCAATAGATTTAGGGGTACAAGTGTTCAGGGATCATTTCTATAGTACATTATTCTTAACAGGTAAAATACAGAATACTCAGTCAAATTTGAATTTCAGATAAACAATGAAAAATATTTTAGCACAAGTATGTACCAAATATTGTGCGGGATAATCTTATACTAAAATTATCTGTTGTTTATCTGAAATTCAAATTTAAATGGATATTCTGTATTTTTTATTTGCTAAACTGGCAACCTTTCAAAAACCAATCCATAGCTAACAAATTTTAGAGATCAAATTGTCATGATCGTGCCGCAGGGAAGTAGAATTGGGTCTGTTAAGATTCTTATTTTATTTCTGCCTGACAAATATTAACCTGATAGATTGAATTAAGAGCTGTACTTGTGTCATGTTTTACAAATTTTGGGTAGGCAAATCTTTGCTAAAATAAGGTTTAATTTTGTGCTTTAATGTTTTATTGATGATAATATAAAAGTGGTAATAAAAGAATACTTCATTTTTGCAAAAGGCAGTTGAAGATACTGACTGCTATTTTCCCAGAAAATCTGCCTCGATTTTAGTGCTAAGAAGAAAATATATCTTTCAAGATTATCTACTGCACTTCCTTTTATCAACAAGAAAATGAAATTCACTACATATTTCTCTTTTGCCTTTCTGCAAGGGGCTAGTTCAACTAGTAATGCTCAGTAGTGATTGAAATTAACTTACTTATCTTTCTGTCTAAACACTTTAAGACATGTCCAAATTTTATTTTCATTTTAACTGTTCTATTTTATACACATTATTCTAACCCTGATCAATATATACAAAGTGATCAGATTATAAGTTATAAATGAAGTATGACTAATTTGAATCAGAATGTAAAATTTGTTAAGCAAGAAATTTTACAAGAAAGGTGATAGACCATACAGAAATTATAAATCTTAAATTCAACATATCTCTAATCAATTTATGTTAGTATTTATTTTCATTATAATTAAAAATTAAGTAAAGATTGCAATTGCCCTTGGTGACATTGAAGACTTGGGACAAATTATGATTATTAGATACATTAACACAGATGATATAGTGATGCATGCAGTGATGTATGCAAGAAGAAAAGAAAAGGAGTTGAGGCAGTTTTGTGGAGAAATACTATAATTTTGATATACAAGTAGAAAAATTTTATCACAGATAACATAATAATTATGCTTAATATTGCTAGAAAAATAGGAATAACCCCGGACTTCACAGTTTAGAGGGAACTCACAGTCTTATGGCTGAAATAAATACAGAGACACTGACTCTATTACATGTGCTGAAAGAGAAGGGAGTTTGGGATGTGATCAATAAAGATTGGAAACTATATATTAATAAATTTTGTCTGGATGGAGAAATGCAGAAATAGAAGCGGTAAGTGAGGACATTAGCTTACATGTGCAGGGAAGAAATGAGGAATACTATGAGTAACTGGGGTAGGGCATGGACAGGTCCCCTGACATGTGCAAATGCCATTCTGACAAATCAGCATCTGCCAGGGGGAAAGTGATGCATTGCTCCCGCTAAGAGAACCTCCTTACCGGAGGCGTGGAAGTGGTGACATTGTCAGGGACTTGAGGATCTCTCAGAGAAGGCATTGATATCTACTGGTAGAAATAAAACAATCTTTGATGGTTTCAGACATACAATACAGAAGGCAATGACACACACATACCATTTATGATCTTTTACTTCTCAAACTCTCAGGTGCCATGAGGGAGCAGGTAGGGGAGCTAGATAGTGATAGATTTTAGTTCTATACTAATCTCACAAATAATTCTCAAATGTTGGAGCCTGATAAGAGGCTTGAAGGAGCCTGCTACAGGACCTGTAACCTTTTCTCTTCCTCCTGCCCACTGACTTCATCTTGCTGATCTCCGGATCTTAACTAGAATGGGCTTCCTCTGCTGTGGCAAAAACTAGGTAACTATTCATCAAACCTATTTTATCTCCTCCATAGGCATGCATTGGGATTACATTTCCTGGCTGACTTGGTAGGTTAGGAATGGCCATGAGACTGAGTTTCAAGCAAGTGCATGTCTTCCAGGACTGACCCCTGAAAAACTTCCAGGCGCCATTCTCCGTATTTCTTCAGCTAGTATAGGCCTAATAAAGACAACTACGGTGATCAGAGAAGCCACTGTGGAAGATGCCATAGGCATTGGGGAAAGAAGACAGAGTTCCTGAATTATTGCCCTGAAAAGAGTTACCAGCTGAGAGTACCAGTTTTATACGTGAGCAAGAAATTATTTTCTATCATATTTGAGCCATGATGCATTTATGAGTTTATTTTTTTAACAGCTGTTGTCCTAACTAAAATACCTTCTAATTGATATTAATGTGACGACTAAGAGAGAAATGTGATTTGGATTTGAAAATGGATTTTTCCTCTCCTTATATAGAAGGTGCATTGTGGAAAACTAGTTTTCAATAAAAAATTAAATACGTATTATATTCTAATAAGTTAACACATTTAATCCATACCTTTTTCTTAGGGCATGAGAGATGAGACATATGTTTCTACTCTGATATTCCCAATGCTTTGTAGAAACTGGCTTTTCTGAGTAGTGCATCTTGACTTAAAGTTTAGATAAATAAACATTTTTGAAAATACAAAAATAAATCATAACCATCATCTTGGTCACACAACAACAGAAGTTTCAGACTGATATAAGCTATTCTTTCACAAGAAGGAATTGACCTTTGTTTCCATTCTCTCTGGGAACATTTCAGTTTATTTCTCATTTACCGGTTAAAGTATATTCGGACATGCATGCAAATAACAGTTTCTGGATTAAGCATGTGAATCTAGTATCCAAAACAGTACAACTGAATAATTATTTTCATATTTAATAATATTTACTCTTTGCTTTGAAAATAATTATTTCTCAAGTAACCATTATTAACAGATAATAAAAGCCTATATTCACAATTTACTTTTTCATAGATACAGCTTTCCATTTGGGAATTTCTCTAAGCTCCTTTGATAATTCACATATAGAGATAATTGAATATGTGACATATTTTGAAGGGTAACTGCTGATTTCTCATTGACTAGATAGATAAATAAATAAGAAATTATTAAATGAAAAGAACAGTTGGCTCACAGTCAGTACAACAAAGGGCACACATTTTCAGCTTCATTACTGTTCACAAAATATTTAAGACATTATAATTAATTTAAATTTTCCTTTAGGCAATCGATTTCCTGATGTTTCCAATTTTGTTTTTCAGTGAAGATCAACAGTGTGAATACATGAGAGTTTTATGATTTTCTTTCTCTTTCTATTTACTTTTTGAGTAAATAGTTCTAAAATTGATTAAGTAATCCCAAGATAAAAATATGCATTTGATTATAATATTTAACAGTTTGAATCACTTTGGGCCTTTAGTAACACAAATATCACTACATAGTTAGAAATTTAAATTTATTCATGTAATAGATTTAATAAATAAAATTTATTTATCAGTGGGATATGTGCATATATATGCTATATATATATATACAGAGAGAGAGTGTGTATATATACACATATGCAGGGGCCGTGACTGCCCAGAACTCAGTATCCCACAAGGAACCCAAGCCATGGGATGCCCCTGGAGGACAAGGAGCCATGGGGAGAGAAAAAGAGGCCAAAGAGCAGTGAGTCACCAGACTTGTGAGCAATTAATGCCTCATCTGAAAAGTATTATAGATCCCGCAGCCCTGACTACTACGGTACTACACTACTGTACACTACTACAGTCAGGGCGGGAGGATCCGTAATACTTACTCTGCTTACTCTGAGCTGAGTATATATACTGAGTAACTGAGACAGCCAGATCACACTGATGGATAAATTAAATATACTTGATTAAGGTCAGAATAATTTATATGCTATTTGGTTACTGAATAGCACTTCTGACCATTCTCATATCTTACAGGCAGTTTGATTATATTTGAGACCTTAGAAGCATTATTGCATAATATTAATTTTCTCAAGAAATCGACAGCATAATTATATTTGGGCAAATTGAAAAGAAAAGATGAGGATCCAGTACTGGCCTGGACACATAGTGTATTACTGATACACATTTGTCAATTGGTGAATTTAAAAATGTTAAAAACATTTGATATTTTTCCCACTTTTGTAGCTACTACCCTAATCCAAGCCACTGTATCATTTCTACTTGCCTTTCTTTCGACAGCCAAGAATAATTCAGCCTCAGGGTCTTTGGTCTTGCTGTTCTCTTTGAATGGAAAGTTTAGCAGCAGATACATGTATGGTGTGTGTGTCTCTCACTTTATTGAAATATCAGAGGCTTTCCTTGAGCACTTTATAAAAATTAAAATCCCCCATTGCCCTGTATTCTCTGTCTTTGTATCATACTTTACTTTTCTTCACTGCACTTTTCACCATCTGACTTTTTAAAAAAAAAAAATTATATACTCACCCACACCACCACCTTCAAAAAAAGATACAAAAACTACAATATTTCCAAAATCTCAAACAGCACTTGCTATATTGGTGATAAAAAATATTTGTTGAATCAATAATTGAGAAGTTTTAACAGATATATAGTATTTCAGTGTAATAAAAAATAAATCTGGAGAAAAATGAAGAGCTAAAATATGTCAAATTGGGGAAAAATTTATACCTTGATGCGATAGGAAATGGAGAATTGTTATATAATGTTTGAGTGGGAAGGAATTGAAGATATTCAGTACCACACTGTATGTAGAATGGCTTCAAGGTAGAAGAACCTGAGTTTAAGGAAGGTTAGCTGGAATGTGCTGTAATAATAATAGTGTGCTAAAATGAAAGGCCAGTTTGTGAGAATGGAGGTGACATAAAATATCATTAGAATTTGGTATATAACAAAAGAGTAAAGGAACTGAATAATCAAAATTGGTGCTAAAGCTTTGAGGTGAGAAAGATCAGCAACATTACTGGCAAACACACTCAGAGACTTTAAGTTAAATCAGGCCCACTAAGTATTTATTTAGTACATGCTATGTACAAGACTTGTCCTGGGCTTGCAAAATACGAAAATTAGTAATATGTACCCTCACACTTGAGAAAATACTGGGCAAAGACACATATATGCAGCTAGCTAGCCTCAATATATGTCAGAAGAAAACACAAATAAAAAAGGAAAGGACATAAAAAAAGAAATGATTATCATGTTCACTTATGGATAAGACAGTGTCCTTTGTTTGGAACATTATGGTCTGAAGTGCTTTAAAAAATGGTCTGATTCTAATTCTGTCAAGGAGAAAACATCTTGTTATTAGTCATCAGGGAAATGCAGAACAAAACAACAATGTCATAGCACCTTGCACCTGTTAGGATGGCTGTTATAAAAAAGTCAAAAGATAACAAATGTTAAAAAATATGTGGAGAAAAAGGAACCCTGGTACACTTACTGCTGGGAATATAAACTGGTATGGAAAACATTATGAAAGTTTCTAAAAAAGCTAAAACTGTATAATCCAGCAGTCCCACTTCTGGGTATATAGCCAAAGGAAATAAAATCACTGTCTCAAAGATGACATATTTCATTCTCATGTTCATTGCAGTATTTATTCACAATAGCCAGGATACAGCCTAAGTGTTCCTCAGCAGATGAATCGGTAAAGAAACTGTGGTGCACAATGAATGTTATTATCATATGTGCCCCTAAGTGTTGATCAATTAATTCTAATTTAGTGGTGAGTACATGTGGTGTTTATTTTTCCATTTTTGTGATATTTCGCTTAGAAGAATGGTCTACAGCAACATCCATCCAGGATAATACAAGAGATAGTTCACCATTATTTTATGGCTGAGTAGTACTCCATGGTATACATATACCACAATAAATTAGTCCACTCGTATTGATGGGCACTTAGGTTGTTTTCACATCTTTGCAATTGTGAATTGTGCTTCTATAAACATTTTGAGTGCAAGTGTCCTTTTTATAGAATGTCTTTTTTTCCTTTGGGTAAATAATCTATCTGGTGGGAACAGGGAGGAGGGGATGGGTAAATTTACACCTTGCAGGTATAATGTGCACACACTTATAACCTTGACTCAAATGATACAAAAGCAATTTATGTAACCAAAACACTTGTACCCCCCATAATATTCTAAAACAATAAATAAATAAATAAACTCTCTATAAACCATTTTTTCTTTAAAGAGCAAAAAAAAATTATTGTATTTTTGAAAGACATATAAAAAATTGTCACTTATTTCTGGGAGGTGGATTATGACTGATTTTTGTGTTCTTGAGGCTTTTCTGTATTTTCTGCATTTTCCTACAGTAAAAAAAGTACCACTCTTACTGAAAAAAAAAAAAAAAGAAAATGTATACAAACATTGGAATATTATTCAGCCATAAAAAGGAAGGAAATTTTGTCATTTGTGACCAGATGGGTGAAGCTGGAGGGCATTATGCTAAGCAAAATAAACCAGACACAAAAAGACAAATATTGCATGATCTCAATTACATGTGGAATCTTAAAAAAAATAAAAATAAAAAGCAGTTGAAGTTGTAGTAACAGAGAGTAGAATGGTGGTTCCGAGGGGAAGGGCTGGGGGGTTAGGGGAAAGGGAAGATACTGGTAAAAGAGTAGAAACTTTCAGTTATAATATGAAGAAATTTTGGAGACCTATGTGGATTATAGTGAGTATAGTTAATAAAAAATATATTGCATACTTAAAATTTGCTGTGAGAGTACATCTCAGCTGTTCTTACCATACCAAAAAAAAAAAAAAAACGGTAAGTAACTATATGGGCATATGGATATATTATATAATTAACTTATTGTAGTCTTTTCACAATATATAAGTTTATCAAAACTTCACTTTGCATACCTTAAAAATATACAATTTGTATTTGTTAATTATACATCAATAAAGCTGGAAAAACAAAGGAGAAAACATTTTGATGTCTTGGAAGACATAGCTTAGACTGAGACCAACACTTCAGTACTGTACCCACCCTGTGGTTATAGTAGGCTAGGGTGAAAATCTTGTCTTTAAATACCACATCATTTTGTGCCTCTTTCTAGTAATGTTAAATTCCCAAGCCTTCTTTATATCACCCTTTCTAATATCCTGGATACCAATGCAAAAGTCTTGAATCTTAGGTCTTGCCAGTTTATTTCATGGAATAAAGCTCTTAATCCTTTTACTTAAAATAGGGCATGCTTAATATTCTTTTTGTTTCTGTATCAAAAGTTCACTTTAGTTAAGAGGCCATTAATTCATTCCCTTTTATTACAAAAGCCACTGAGGATTAAGCTAGTTTAAAATTATGCAACCATAAAAATTGACCTTCAAAATGCATTGGCCATTTATAGCCTTCTCATTTGTTGATAAGCAATGAAAATATGAATGGACTTCTTGCTAGATGAACTGTAAGTCATAGATGTGGATGTTTAAAACTTTTTAATTTCATTTGAAATATGTCAGGAGTTATATTGTGTCATAGTGAAATTTTGCCAAATGAATAGTACAGAATTTGTATTTATCAAAGTTTCATTGTTTTTGTGCAACCAGATACACATTTTTTTTAGTACTTAAGAGGTGCCTTCTGTCATCTACCTGACGTTAATATTTTTTTTTAATTTAGTGTTTAACACAACTGCTTCATTGTATACAAAAAGGTGTGTATTATATGGTTTATAGATCTCTCTATTATTTAATTCAGATGAACCTTATATCAAGATTTTGTGTAGACTCAACTTAAAAAAGTAGAACCACGAGTCCTATAAATATGAAATGTCTTTTTTCTCCAAATACCCTTGAATTAAGTTTAGAGACTAACTGAAATTTCTTCCTTGATTCCTCCATCCCAATGAGATTTTCTATCTTCATTATGACCATGTCAAGTTTTAGTACTTGCAATATAAAATAAGTGGACTCATAGTCTTGAGTATTGCACAGGGCAGGTGTTCCATTTTATACTATGGAAACTGGCGGGGGTTGCAGGGGCGGTGCACCAAACTACTTATCTACGTCGATGGGAAATATTTTATTCTACATACTTGACATCAAAACAAGAATACAATTGATGAAATGTGACTTTCCTCCTATTAAAAAAACTGAACATCCAATGGGCAGCATGTTTACCAAAAGGTACAGTTAATGCATTTTAGGTTAAGCTAGTTCAAACACAAACCTGCTATGGCAAAATAGTTCTGTGAGGAGACTGCCAGCAGTGCTGTCTGGAGCTATGATACATTAAATATAAAAAGTCATCACTCTTCTAATCCATGGGGCTTTTATTTTCTTGTGGCCAAGGTTTGATTTGTGCATGTACCTGTCTCTATGCACTTTAATAGTTCCTTGTAGCTATGATGTGTTATCAACATATACAGGATTGTAAATGGAATATTAAATGCTGAAATCCCTCAATTTATAACACAAAGCATAGTACCAACAGGCATATGACAGTCTTGTCCTACATGGATAGAGAGCTGTCATGCAACTGATTTATTACAGTTCTGACAAGAAATAAAGATTCAGTAGCATTCAGGGAGGAGATATGAGAGGCTGACTCCAGAACTTTGAAATGGATTGCATTAATTCTCTTTGAGGACTTTGAGGAAACAAACAGAAATAATAGCTTATTGATTTTCTGAATCATGTATGTGCAAACGTGTGAAAAACTAATGTGTGTTCTTCCACTGGCATCACTACAAATATTTATTTTTCCCTCTTCATTATCAGGGGTTTGTGCATGTGTGATCTTTAATAAAGTAGGATTTTGAGAAATAGAACAGTGAAAATATTTGCTAAATCTTTCATGTCTGATCACTGTGTTGAGTATTTAATAATTATGTATAATTGTAGATAGAATCATTAACTTAGATCTTCATACTATTTAGGCAGTATATAACATCAGAGGTTAATCACCATAAACACAGAAAATAATGTCAGGATTTTTCTAGTCTGAATGATTATTTTGAAGATTGATAAAATAGACCCAGTTTGTGGCCAGATGAATACCTAGACAACATCTTAATAAATATATCTAATGTCTCCATATGAAAATATATTCAACCTTGAAGTTAATTATTACTTGAACTGTGATCACATAATGTGCCTTGTTGACCCAATATAAATTTTACAGATTTTTATTGAAAATGCCTGAAGCAGGGAAAGTAGGAAGAAAGATGAAAGGAAATATTGAAGTAAGGAACTGAGTCCTTAAATGCCTACCCTGTGCTAGTGAATCCTATGCTATCCTATGTGCTAGTCTTACCTGATATTGACCTCCATATTCACATTTAATCTCTCTTTCTCCGCAACCTCCCCCCGCCCCCGTGTATATGTGTGTGTATCTGTCTGTCTCTCACTCTCTCAGCTGGAATTCTAATTCTAAATATAAATTATGCAGAATACTTCTTTACATATAACAATTTTATGTGTGTATAAATAGGTAAATACATATACAGGAAAAAAGAAAGACAATATTGCTTAATCCATATAGGTCTGACATTCTAGGTCTTCCTTAGCCAGAAAAACACCTATACACAAAACGAAGGAAAGTATAAGTTGAGTACATTTGCTTCAATTCACAAAGACAGAAATCTTTTTGATTACTTCTTAAATTTTCACATTTTAGTACACTTATCTTTTAATGTATTTAAACTCAGTATATTTCTATTTTCTAATTATGTTCAAATTTTTACAATGTTATTAAAAGTATATTGTCATTTTTATTATTTTGTTTTATTAAATAGTAGTCCATAAATTTTTACTTCCTGTTTTGTTACGCTAAAATTGCATGTTAGCATCTATTTTTTTCCAAGTTTCTTTTTTTGTTTTGTTTTTTGATCAAACAAATATTTTATATTAGCACATACCTATCTATATATGATTACCTTTCCAAATATGTTTGTACATCTTTCTACTGAAATGGGTTAATTTAGGGAAAGATAGAGGAAAGAACCATTTCAAAAGTTCATGGTATCATAAGAAAAAGAAACTATGTATTTAAAGGAAAAAGCAAAGAAATCAAAAGTAGAATAAAATAATAGATGATTCAACTTTCCTCCAGAAATCCTGGTTCGAAGATGATAGGAACATAATAGACAATGACCTTCCATCTAAGCATTCTTACTACAGCTATAGAGTAAAACACCGGACACTTCTAACTTCAATTTAACAGGAGACATAAAAGGAATCTTTTCTCAGGGTGGGCAAGAGTCACACAACAAAATTATTAGTGATAGCATGTCTGTTCATTTACCTTCATGCTATGATCTGAGTGAGTGCACAACTGGTTATAATACCCCATGATAACTTTCCGTACTTAGGTTTCAGAATATCAGAAATCTTGGGTTAAGTATTGTCCTATTTTTATGGGTATGGAAAGGCATAAAGTCACTTTAAGTTTTATGAGAAATAGTTTACTAATGCACATTCCTTATAGAAGGAATTTCTTTAGGCCATATGGCAAGAAATAAATACCTGAGACAAAAGGGGGCTGGTGACAATAGAAATGGATATGTATCACAGCAACGATAAACTTCATTAACTTCACAATTTAACTTAGGGTCAAATAGTATAGAGAATAAAACAATTTCAATAAATGATATATTTATTATGGAGTAAGAAATTCTGTATGTTCAGCATTCCAGTTTTCCCAAGAAGCTTTCGAATTTAAGAATAGGTGAACACTACTCCTTCAGGTTTATATTTAATAGATCTCCATTTTAATACCTTCTTAGAAATGTGCTTGGCCTATAGTTTTTCTTAGAAGGAGCAACGTTTCCTTTCCTGGACAATGCTATTTATGGATCTACCACAGATCCATATTACAGATGATATTATGGATCTATTATTAGTGGGTCTATTTATAAAATTTATGGATATAAGAATGCTTAGCAAAAAGTCATTCTAACAGGTTATTTTGTGGGGGAGGGGTTGATTTTGTCATTTTCATGCATATATGGCAGTTAACTTCCTTACCTGTTGTTTTGGTCTCTGCCAAAATCAGTACTGCAGCCTCTGTCTGCTTACCATTATACTCTGATTCTTTTGATCTCAAGAATAAAGATATTGCATTACACCAAGAGACAGAGATCAAAAGATTTTACTTTCCTTTATTCCCTATCAATTACAATTTCAAGTACTAGCCAGGGCTTTGACAATGAACCTTTAGACAAAGAATAATTAATGAGAAGGAGGAAAAAAGATCTCATCAAAAGACCTTTAGACGTTGCATCATTACATGCAAGTGGACTCTAGCATACTTTGCTTAAGAAGAGTAATCAGATTTTTATCCCATCTATTTCCCATAAGGAGAAAAATTTCCCATATGGCATTTCTAAGGAACTTCAGGTCACACATAGGGAATTGTCCTGAGTTTCCCCAAACATATATGAAATAAGAACTTTAACTGGATGATATACGAGACTTCATTAGCTCTAAATATGTGAAGACTTTGAGGATGCTATATCATCTGTAACATTAAAAAGGCTAGATATAACATTTTGCGACAAAACGCTAAAATTGCCTCTTTGCCATTATTTTTTCTAATGCTCAAGTCTTCCCTTCCAATATAATAAAAACAAATTCATACCCTCTGATTTCCAATTCATAACCTGTCATGTATATTACATGGTAAACTATCCACTCTAATCAAATTTACTATGTTGGCCACAATGTCATTAGCACCACCTCTATTATTATCTTTGTGTTTATGCCCTGCTTTCTCTCTCCACTGTGCTTTCATCTATTCATTCAACAAATATTGAGGAAAGCCCTACTGAGTGCCATTTACTGTCACAGCCACTAGAAGCAAAAATAATGAATACGAGAGTCTCATCTTACTCATACGGGAAAAAAAAATCCCTGAAAATAAAAGAAGATAGAATAGGCTTCCCAAATTCAAATTTGTGTATTTCACTCTGAGACTGCACCCATGAATGAAATAATTCCAGAATACAAACAACAATCTTTAGAAGAAAACCTTCCCTGGACATTTGAATAACTGCTATTTTTCCAATGGAAATGTTATGTTTCTAAAAATCATAAAATGCCTCTAAACATTACGCACATTTTTAAATAGGCCAGCTGAGGTCCGACCAAAACTCACACATCAGATTTAGTTATTTGATGCTCTGTTAAAACTTGGGAAGGAAAATTTTTTACTGTGAAGCAGGCATTGTCATTTATCTGACGGTAGAAATACCGGCCTAGCTGCTGAGTTTACTTGAATCTAAAGCTAGGTGCTGCCGTGGGAGCATCATTGTGTTGGGCTGTAGAAAAGAAATACAATGTAGTGATCAAAACACATGAATATTTCAGGTAGCTATCAGTGACAAGCCCTAAAATGTGCTGCAACATGGATGTCACTTGGGTTGTAACCACCAGTACTGGCCTTAGGCAGAGAAAAGTAAAGGTTGCCTAATATCTCTCTCTCCTTTTTTTTTTTTTCTCCAGATCCATTTCTCTTTATAGCTCCACCCTCCCTATTAGTTTATTTCCATGTGGCCTGGTGATCATTAAGACTTGAAGGTCTATTGTGCCTAAACAATGCAGTTATTTTTGTCAGATATTTTTACATATTTAAATGGTATTTCTAAAAACTGAAAATATTTAGATTACAAAGGGAAAGATCTCTAATATAGGAGAATTTTAGGTCTTGAGTAAAATTGATAAGAAAAAAAAATGAACCCACTAATCCCACACGGAGGCTACTCTCCATCCCAGATATTTTTAAACTTTGCCTTTATGACCACAGTCGAAAATTATTTTCCTTCTTGACGTTCTAAGCATCCACACTTAGGAGAACACCTTTGTGTGTGAACGTGTGTAGAAAAACATCTCTATTCTTGGTTTTGTCCGCTACTCCTATGTACTTGTTCTCTGTGGCACACACAGACTTGGAGCCATGTCACTTGATTCTGGGGCCAGGCCGTACTGAGGTTCAGTCTGCATTCCACATTCCATATTTTCTGGTTTTAAGGCTGCTGCAGCCACTGTTATTGTCATGTTCTCATTCTAAGGAGTCTGTTAGGCAGCACTTAAAAAAGTAAGTAGTACTTAAATGCAAGTAAGTAGCCTGCATTTGTTCTCAGCACGGAGAAAGTTTCAAGCTCTGCAAAGCACTTAGACAAAATGAAAATGAGATCTGAGATGCAGACAGTGAGTTCTGTCCTCTCCAAGGGTTCAGAGGGAGATTCCGATTTTTTAAAGTGAAAACCAGACAGTGTAGCACTTACCTTTAGGTCACTGAAAAGTAAAACAATTTAGAAAGTTCTCCCTGTTTTAATTATTTCAAAATTCATATCTGAATCTTTGATAATCAAATTATTCAAATGGAAATAATGATTCGTTTAATGCTTGATAACTTGAGGTTTGTTTTATTTTGTTGTTTAATTTATGTTTTACTCCGGCCACCCTATTTTTCCTCTCTGTTTTCTTTATAAGTGCGTGATCATCCTTAAGGCAAAAATACTATCAATTAAAATTTCCTCATGCACATATCTTACAATCTGTTTTTGAAAACTATTATAAAATTCATCAGTTTGTAAATATTTAAAAACTTAGTAGAGCTTCTAATGAGAATGACAGAATAAGAATAATTTTAATAAGTTCTTAATTAATATCTGATTTTTAAAGATCAGAAAATCCTGTTATTGCATTTTCCTGTTTTCTAGAAATCATGCCTTTTAGAAAATAACTTTTATTTTCTTTATTTACTGGTGATCTTTTAACTCTAGTGTGTGAACTCAGCAACTCAAAGAAACTTGACTGAATTGTACAAATGGAAATAGAAAATCCCTTTGTTTATTACTATATACTCTTATAATGAGATGACCACTCCCTGCTAAGTTTTGGTCAATTAAATCAATCTACCACTTTGGAATCCATATGAACTATTCTACAAAGCTTCAGTAAGCTTAAAGGAAAGGGAAAAAAAATAGTTCTGATCATAGAATCATGTCCTGGGGGGAAAAGGGAGCAAGATCAATTTACATTGTAACCTTAACAGGAAAATAAATAAAACATTTTGAAAGGCTCTATCTAATCTGGTGTCACTTTCTTATTGCATGTAACATTCTGCCTCAATGTTATATTGAATTTATATAATTTGTTCCTGAATGAAAAGAAAATGAGCCGTTTATACTTCTTAAGCTATAGGTATTATCTCTATGCATTAATATCTTTATTTGAAGTATACCTAATCACAGCCATTCCAGAATACCACACAAAAGAGAAACAAAACCTAAACTGCAGAACTGCAATATCTGAAAAGTGTAGGCTACCACCAGAAGGATTTCGTAGTTGAATATATGATGATTTATTATTGCAAAACTGACAACTTGGAAGCATTATGTAAACATCCTTTATTATATAATCTCCAGCAATATTTTAAATAATTTATATGCAGGGTATTTTCCGATGTTACAGAGAAAATATTAATTCGGATATGTATTTCCACACAAAATTATTAAGGGAGTTATAATCATTTATGTACTAAAGTTTGAGAGGGAAGAATTTTGCTTTCTAATGAAATACATTAGAGCTGTGGTCCCCAACCCCCAGGCTGCAGACTGGTGGTGGTCCATGACCTATTAGGAACCAGGCCACACTGCAGAAGAGAGCAGCGGGCCACTAAGCGAAGCTTCATCTATGTTGACGGCCACTCCCCATCACTCGCATCATTGCATAAGCTCTGCCTCCTGCAGATCAGGGATGTGACATAGGAGCATGAACCCTACTGTAAACCGTGCGTGTGAGGGATCTAGGTTGCAGCTCCTTATGAGAATCCAATGCCTGAAGACCTGAGGTGGAGCTGAGGCGGTGATGCTAGTGCTGGGAAGAGGCTGCAAATTCAGATTATCATTAACAGAGAGGTTTGACTGCACAATAAATGTAATGCGCTTGAATCATCCTCAAACCATCCCCTCCCACCATCCGTGGAAAAACTGTCTTCTGTGAAAGCAGTCCCTGGTGCCAAAAAGGTTGGGGACCACTGCATTAGAGGAAATGGACAATTTTACTCTGTAAAATCAAAAGAACGGATTTGCCTCTTCCTCCTTTCACGTAGCAGGAGCCCTGTTGTCACTTAAGGAGGATGTTTATTAGTAGCTGACAACGCAGCCATGCCTGGATGACAGAAATGCACACACAGCCCAGACACCTGCTATTCTGCTGTCTGGCTACATTAGATCAGCTACACAGAAAACTGTTTTTATTAACACATGCTAAAATAAACAAAACCAGATTCGATTCAACTTAACTTATTTAACATTGTTAGACATCAAGCAGAATAATCAATTCGTGTTAGAAAGGAATTGAATCCCAAATATACACATATATGTCAAGTATGTCTTCAAAGAGTATAAGGAAACAAAACAAAGTGAGTTCAAATTTATGAGCTGTATATTTTTAACAAACTTTATGAAAGAAGTGAGTTAAGTATATTTTGTGTTCAGTATTATTTTCTAACATTTCTTTGTCCAATCTGTATCCAAAACTACTAAAATCTTTATAGCCTTATGGGAAAGTCTTACCTCAACACAGGGATTAAGGCTTTTACTACCATATTTTAACTTCTATTTAACATAATAGCCAGTGAAATTTGATGATATAACAACTTAAATTCCTTTATCAGTGTCTCACTGTGAGAAGTCTTTTAAAAAGTATTTTTTTTTGCTGTAGACCTATATAAATAACTTTGAGTATGACAGCTTTGATATATTTAAATTTAAAAGGATGCTGAGGAAAAAAGTTAAGTCTGAGCAAGACATTAAAGGCCTAAGAAAAGTAAGAGTTATCTGACCTAGAGTATAAAGATGGTTCTGTGATAATATATCTTACCATGGGAGAAGCAACAGAGTGTGGCTTTAGAGACCAACACCTGTAGAACCAGGTTGCCTGGGTCCAAATCCCACCTCCATGACGTGTTAGACCTGTTCACTTTGGCAAGTTACTTTACCTCTCATGCCTCAGTTTCCTCAACTGTAAAATTGGATAACAGAAGTATCTATTTCCAAGGACTACTTTAAAATGTAAATCAGCATGTTTGTAGAACATTTGTAAGAGTTATGATTATATACATATTTTATATATCATTATATTATATAACAAGATTATTATATAAAATATTTCTCTATGTAAATTTTAAGATATAAATATAATTTTAGATATATTTTAAATTTACATATAGATATTTCAGGTATTCAGGTATGCCCAAATGTGTTACAAAATTTTATATATACCCCCTACCCCTGCCCCACCATTACTCCAGTTCAGGTAATTCTGCAATTTACTATTGTAATTGCTTTCTTCATATCTTTTTTCTTGAAATAAGACCAGTTTATTCTTTTCTAAGTATCTACAGTCTGCATAAAATATATATTTTGCAAACACAAAATGTTTATACTTATTGAGAGAAAGCATTAAAATAAGTTGAAAAATTGTTCCTAATGTTGAAGAAATCTGTTTTCATTTCATAGAAAAAAGTTATAGCATGTGTATAGTGATTTTCAGAAGCCTATACTACCATTTAAAAATTTTTCATTGATATATGCTGTATCTTATTTTGTCTGTATACTATATTGACAAAAGTAGCATGGAATTATTATTAGTATGGAAATAAAATCATCTGTAATAACAAGATTGTTTTGGGATGAAAATTCATGATTTTGACATTTTAGTAGGCTTCTCAACAAGTTATATGTTCTTTTAAATATGATAAACACAATTAAACTAAAACTAAATACGTAAAACCAGGATCTATTTTGCTACAAATTTCATAATCATAATGATCACTATTTTACATCCAATAATACAATGATGAAAAAGGTTCATTTCACTTTTTTTCTTAGACGGAATATCTCACAAGACAGCATTATAATACATTGTTTTGAATTAGTTCACTACGTGTACTTCTTCAGGGAAAGATGACATGTGCAATGTGAACTTGAACTTCTGACATTCTGTCTGCCAGTATAGCAGCATCAGTAATTGTATAGCATGTTTTGATCCCATTAAGCAGAACCAGTTAAGAAAGAATAGCTTAGTTTTAAACTAGTTGTAGAAAATGGATAAACTTTAGACCTCCTGTTTCAGAAAACAGAGTGGCTAACCATGGAAACAGAACAGCTTAATGTATTTGTGGCAGATTGAGAAGAAATCAGTACCTTCCAGATCATGTGATGAGTGCCTATTTACTAAAATAAATTGCTACTGCTGAAAGAACTATACAAAAGGAGTGTCAGAGAAGAATAAAAAAACAATAAACTCCCAGGCCCAACATGCAGGAAAAGGAAAAGAGGCATTTATTTCTCCTCAGACTTGACATTATTATCAAATTATACAAAGATTCTCAGAAAGACTGAATGAAAACACATGCCAATATATCGGATTTATACTGCTTTAGAACTCCTATTAGAGGTTAGTACACATGATTACCTTTTTGTGTTTTGGGGATAATTACAAATTTTATTAATGATTCTTATAAAGTCAGCTGCTAATTTCTAATTTCAATGCATTGAATTTGTAAAGAATCTTATACTTAAAGGAAATGCAAACATTGGGACAATCAAATATTAAAATTCATATAAATACATGGAAAGGGATTGAGAAAACACAAATGTTTATTGACCTTCACAACTCTATGAGGTAGAAAGGTGTGGAATTATCCACAATGTGAAGAGGTAGACAATAAAATTTTCTGATTAAGAGATTATAGTTTGAATGGTTTGTAAATACATGTTGAATGAATGAACGAATGAACGAAGCCCCATTTGAGCAAGGGTCACTGATAGCCTCTCTTAGGTGGGTAAAAAAGTCACCAGAACAAAAGCAGCAGTGCCCCCTTCGATAAGATAGAGTTAAAGCTCTTGGAAAGACCAGAGCTTGGCGGAGCCATCCAGTGGTCGGAGTGAGTAATTTTCATAAAAAAATAAAATAAAATAAATAAAAAAACATTTTCCTGAACACATTTACAAGTTCTATCATATAGGAAGCAGTTACAAATATAAAACATCCTCTTGATGCTTTGAGTATACATGTTTTACTGACATGCATTAACCATATTCCACAGTGGAGTCAACCAACTTCTCATAGCCAAACGTAGCCACGTAACAGTTATCTCCTATCAGGGGTAGATTCACAGGGTTTCTTTTTTTTATATATGCAACTTTCTTTCTACCCTTTGATGTTCTTAATTCTCAGTGCTACATTTTGGTTGGTGACTTTTATCTAAATAACCAATATAATTCTCGCCTTTGGCCTGTCGGGATCCCAAACAGTGAAATGTCGGTTCAAGAGTGCAGAGTTCAACGTTTGCATAAAAGGATCTAATGAGACATTTAATCTGAACTTCAATCAGTTGTTCAACTTCTTTCCTCTCTCCCTTCACTTCTAAAACTGAAAAGACAGGGAAGCACCAGGGTTTCTCTCTTTTACGTGAAGATCCTAAATAAATAAATAAATGCAAATAAAAATGTTACAAAGGTATATAGGAAAATGTTATATGAGGTAAAAGGGAACAAAAAAGCAGCTCTCAACATGCATTATCTTATCTACAAATAATTACAGATCACTTGATAAACAAGAACAATTAATACACAAGGTAAATGGCCTCTTCAACTCAAAGTGAAATCAAAAGATTAAAAGTCATTGTCTAAAACTAAATCAGGAGGCAAACGATCATGTAGTTTCCTTGATTTGTTTAAAAAAACTAAAAGAAATAAGCAGCTATGTCTTAATTTAGAGGTTGTTTATTATTTCAAATGAACAGCAATGCTTCAAGTTATAAGTACTTTTTTGTTTTGCCTTTTATAAAAAGAGAGAACAGACAAATTTCTGTCTAGCCCATTTCAATGCATTTTCTTTTGTGACTAGAATTATTACATTCTCAGGCAATTCTAAGCCACAAGAAGCTGTAGCTGTAAGAGGAAATTAAATATAGCAATTAACCTAAGGCTACTCATAATTGATAGCATAAAGCAGCATTCATGAATTGTAGCATCACTAATTAAAAAAACAAATGTATAAACAAAATGTAAATAAGCACAAGTCAAAAATATTCAACACAGGAAGCTAGTGACATGGTGAAATCGGAGACTCCTGACTCTCTCTCCTCCCAAAGACACACCAAGTAAATATCTACGGATGTATCAATATCTCTCAGAGAAAGCCAGAATCCAGTTGAAAGACTCCTGCATACTGGACAACAACGAAAATACATACCCGTGTTAAAATGGGTAGAAAAAGTGGAGATACACTCATGCCCTCGCCCCACGTTGAGCATAGTGCCTTCTGCTTGGGACTAAAACCCCAACACCCAGTTTCTCCTGAGGGGTGAGTGGCTTGTACCACACAAGTAATGCCCAGCATTTACAGTCGCTGCCAGAGGGCTTGACTCTTAAGTCACCCTGCTTGAGAACTGGCAGGGGCAGGGCATTGGAGGATTTCCCTGGAGCACAAAGACAAAGGGAGTTTTGAACTACGTGGGCACTCCCAGCAGCTGTAGCCCCTGGGATCAGTCCAGCTTTCTCCTTCACCCTGGACGAGGTTTGGCTGCAAGTTTTTCAAGCAGCTCCTTGTGGTTCTGATCTCCTACAAGCCAGTCCCTGGGAGCCTTTATAGCAAGTAAAGAATAAGGCCCCTTGAGCTTAAATGGGAAACAGGGCACTTCCTATGCTTTCTCCCTGGGCTTTCTCCAGGGATGCGTCCAGCCTTGCAATCTTTCTGTGGAAAGAGATTGAAGTCCTCTCCCAGTAAGAACAGGATGTGTACCACTCTTGTGCCTTCTCCCCCAGCTTGCTCTAGAGAGAAACTGTGGCAATCTCCTGTTGGAAAAAAGCAGAGGGACCTTCCTCTGAAGGGAAAGTAGGCACTCAAGACCAGTGGTCTACCTCTGCTAGGAGGGTGTGAGCCTTCTGCATGCTCAGACATAAGCATGGATACTCCTTGCACCTTCTTCTCTGGCTTGATCCAGCAATAAATGCAGACCCTCCCTGGAAGTAGTTTCTATGTATATAAAGCACTTCAACTTTTACAGTCTTCGCTCAAGGTTCTGACTTCTAAATCACCTAGCTCTGGGAATTGCCAGAACTCTGCAGTCCTGAGTCTCCTACACCACAGAGAACAAAAAGGTGACTTGTAAACTTGTAAACATCCAACAGCTATCTTCCCAGGTTGAAAGTGAGCAGTCTGACCAAGAGCACGGGCCTCAGCCCCTCTCCTTGGTGTAGGGCAGAATGAGTGACACATAAACTCTGACTCTCAGCTGCTCTGAAGGGAAGGACAGAAGGAACTGAAACACACATTCAATGCCCTAACCTTTCCAACTAACTCTACCCTACCTCTCGCAAGGCAATAGCATAACTTGACGCTCTCTAATCTCTCAGAGCCACTAAGAACAAAGACAGTAGGTTGGACAAACACAGTTTAGACACACCTAGAATCTCTGGCTGGGCTGACTGGGGAGAAATATCTGACAATGGAACAGGATAGAAAGCCCAGAAATAAACTCAAGTGTTTACAATCAAGTGATTTTCCAAAAAGGTGCCAAGAGCATACAATGGGGAAAGGACAGTTTTCTTCAATAAATGGTGCTGGAAAAACTGAATATCCACATTCAGAAGAATGAAATCGGACCCTTTCTCACAACATACACAAATATCAATTCAAAATGGATAAAAGACTTAAAAGACCTGAAACTGTAAAGCTACTAGAACAGAACGTAGAAAAAAGCTACACAATAGTGGTCTACAGGACTTCTTGGATAGGACTCCAAAAGCACAGGCAACAAAAGCAAAAATAGACAAATGGGATTGCAACAAACTAAAAAGCTTCAGCACAGCAAAGGAAGCAATTAACCAAATGAAGAGATAACCCACAGATGGGGGGAATATATTTGCAAACTACACATCTGATAAGCAGCTATTAATAATATCAAAATATATAAAGAACTCAACAGCAAGAACAAAAATTATAAAACTGCCAAAGGATCAGAACAGCGTTTTTCTAAAGAAGAGATACGAATGACCAACAGGTAAATGAAAAAAAATGTTCAACATCTGTAATCATCAGAGAAATGCAAATTAAAACCACAATGAGATATTACCACATGGCTATTAGAATGGCTATTATCAAAAAAAGAATGATATGGGTGGGGGAGGAGATGGGTGTATACACACATAATGAGTGCGATGAGCACTGTCTAGGGGATGGACACATTTGAAGCTCTGACTCGGGGGAGCGGGGAGTAAGGGCAATATACGTAACCTAAACTTCTGTATGCCCACAATATGCTGAAATAAGATTAATAAAAATAAAAGACAAAAGAATGGTAACAAGTATTGGCAAGAAGGTGGAAAAAAGGGAACCCTTACACACTGTTGGTGAGAACATAAATTAGTACAGCCATTTTGAAAAACACTGTGGCAGCTCCTCAAAAAAACAAAAATAGAATTGTCATATGATCTAGCAATTCTACTTCTGGGTACGTATCCAAAGGAATTAAAATCAGTATGTCAAAGAGATACCTGTACTCTGATGTTCATTTCAGCATTATTCACAATAACCAAGATACGAAAATAACCTAAGTGTCCATGAATCGATGAAAGGATAAAGAAAATGCCATACATATACACAATGGAATAATATGCAGCCTTTAAAAAGAAAGAAATTCTGTAATTTGCAACAATGTAGCTGAAACCTGGAAACATTATGCTAAGTGAAATAAGCCAGGAGTGGAAAGACAAATATGGTATGATCTCACTTATATGTGGAAACTAAAGAAGTCAATTTCACAAAAACAGAGTGAAAGATGGATTACAGAAGCTAGAGGGGAGGAGGAGGAATGGGGAAAAGGAAGATGCTTGTTGATCAAAGGGTACAAAATGTCAGACTGGAGAAATAAGTTTCAGTGACGTAATGCATTGTATGGTAACCACAGTTCATAACATATTGTACATTTCAAAATTATTAAAATAAATGTTTCATATTCTCACCATACCAAAAAATGATAAATTGGTGTAGTGCTGGATATGCTAATTCACTTGATTGAATCTTTTTATAACGTATACATAGATCAAAACATTGCATTATACCACATAAGTATATCCAATTGTTATTTGTCAATTATAAAGAAAAAAAAATCAATCTCACACACACACACACACACACACACACACGCACAATGCCCAACACTTTAAAGCCAAACAGTAAAATGAAGCTGTGTTGTAAAGACATGTGCTACTGGTTAATCTGGGATACTTAAAATTTAAATCCTCTCCTCTACTAACCCTCACCTGTAATTACAAGCTTCTAACACTCAAAATTGCATTATCATACATGTCTTTAGCCATAAATTAATGTTAGAAAATTCATGAAGTTGCTCAAGGAATTTGAGGTTAAAAAGTAATGGTATCATAGCTCCTTGCGATTTATCTCAAATTTTAAGGTGGCAAATAAGTTGGTTTTAAATTGCTGACAGCTTATTTGTTGCTCGTTGCCTCTTCCAGATAAAGTCTGGATAGTTTGGGTTGTGGGGAAACGGTACTCTCCTCTCACTGCAAATCCTTACAAGAGCTTAAAACAGATAATAACAACCAGCCTTTGATCCATTTACTAGAGAAGGTGTTCATATATTATGTCTATTAATTGTCTTTTCTGTTTCCTCCCTGGTTGGTATATCTAATAGATGAATGTTTAATATTATTTGCATGTTCTACTTTTCTTCTTATAAAATTTAATACTTTCAATAACTTATGTGATTCATCATAAGGATCACTGGAATTAATGATTTGACCATTCCTCTCCACTAAAAATTAAGTGATATATAATATTTGCTGCATATGAAGGAACTATACACTTGTTTTTAAGTTAAACTACACTATGTATACCTAAACTTGAGTACTCAAACGTGAGTTTGAGGCAGAGAAATTTGCTTTAACTCTATTTGTCCAACTAAAACGATGTATATGTCTTTTATGGGGGGAAAAGTTTATTCTTAAAACTCAAAATCACATTTACTGGAGTATAAACATCGTGCTGTTATTGCTTTGTTATCAATGTAACAATATCTGTCCCAAAGAAAAAGTTTCAGAATCACAATGAATTGGTTTGTTTAACTTAGTCAAGGACAATGTAAACCACTGGCATTGCTTCCTGTTTGACTGCACTGAGTGGCATTTCCTTAGAACCAGAGTGATTTCACAGAGTATTATGCTATATTGTAACAGTTAATAGGAGCAACCGTTAAAACACCAAGTATCTTGAACTTTTTGAATTGCATATTAAAGGGTTTGTGTTGCTATTGGTAAAATAGAGATTTACAATAACTAACTCCAATTACACTTCAGTGTAAATCCACAGTATATGAAGGATGGAGGCTGGGGGAAAGGGTGGGTGGATGGATAGACCATGAATATCACTCCTATCCTGACTACAAATTGCTACTTTGTAGTAGGTAAAAATAATCACAATAGTAATAACATGATGGAAGAATAGATAGAGATATATTAATACTTAAAAAAATTATTCTCAGTGTTTTCTCAGATACTAAATTGTAAATCAGTATAACAGATATTAAAAGCATCAAAGTATCTAAACAAGCCAAAGGGACAAACCAGAAGAATAGTGTATAATTACAGTTACACTGAATTACTCCATTTCTAACCTCTAACTCTTCATAGAAAAGGAAAATATGTTTTGTCTATGTGCAATGCAATAGCATCTACTCCTTGGCATTTTTTTTTCTAGCCAGTCAGATTTAGTAGTGGGGGGCTGAATACAAACTTTAGTGACTGAGGACCCACTACCATCTGACCAGCCTACTCCTTGGCTTTTAAAAAAAACTGAGTAATCTGAAATAATTCAATTCATAAAAAAACACTGATACAAATTCAATCTCAGCCTAATATGGTATTAGAATAATATCAACATAAATAATAACTTCCGTGTAGTGGGTAACAATGACGGGTAATTTCATTTTAATTAAATGTCAGTATGAAAATTCTGTTCATATTTACATGTTAACTATGCAGACCATGTACCAAAATGAACCAAAACAGCAGTTTGAAAGTGGTTATTTTCATTCAAAAATATTGTACCTGCTGACATTCTGATTAGTATTTACTCATTTTAGCATTAAAAATATCAAGTTTAATTTTTGAAATTGTGTAGTACTATCAATATCATATGAGATAATTATACAGAAAATCAATTTACACAGTCATTACACAATAACATGTTTGCACTAGCACCTTGTCACAATTACATTTCAATAGCAGCAAAAGAATTTTTTGAATTTAGTTCAAATTGTTAAATTATAAAGGGGAAATCCTTTATTAACAGAAGTCTCTTTTGAATTAGTGTGATGTTCAGAGCGCCCATGAAATGCCTTTGAGTTCAAGTTGCTATAGTTAGGACCAGTGGTCTCTAAGATGCCTTACTGCAAATTAGAAAAATGCACCTCCTGAGCTACTTGGAGAGTAAGCTTCAGCTCAATTTCTGCTCACATTCCTGGAGCCAAGATATTCAGGGTGCAACCTATGCAAGGATAAATCACACATTCTGGATGCCCAGCAAAATCCCCGGTAATGGCGCTCTCCGAAGTTAACACATAAAATGTATCTAAGATTTCAATGGTCAATGGAGAGATCTTAAACCTATCTCACTCAACCAAGCCAGGCCTAGTGTTCCATGACTTAATCCTAGAAGTTTGCTAGGCCAAGGCAGGAAGACTGCTTGAGGCCAGGAGTTCAACACCAACCTGGGCAACAATAGCAAGACCCTGTCTCTACAAAAAAATAAGAAAAATTGGCTGGGCATGGTGGTGCACACCTGTAGTCCCAGCTACTCTGGAGGCTCAGGCCAGAAGATTGTCAGGAGTTCAAGGGTACAGTGAGCTATGATCGAGCCACTGGACTCCAGCCTGGGTGACGAAGCGAGACTGTGTTTCAAAAACAAAACAAAACAAAACAATTATCTTAACCAAAACAATGATCATTTCTAATAATGGAAAATGTGTTTCTTCTAAACTAAGTACAATATTATGGGTATAAAAGATAGTCTGATGTTTGTTGTTCAATGGATATAAAGTTATGCAAGATGAAAAACTTCTAGATACCTGCTGTACAACACTGTGACTACAGATAACATTAATGTATTGTGCACTTAAAATTTTAAATGTTAGATCCCATATTGCATTCTTACCACACTAAAAAAAAATGAAATAGACTGGTGCTTGGTATTTGTGTTAAAAATAATGTTTACAAAACTGAGGAAGGCTACACGATTTGAGAATGGCAAATTGCTTATAACTCTTTGAGATAGTCGAGAGGTATGTGAGGATTTATTATATTATTATATTATAATATTTTATTATAATAAGATGATGGTGGTGATAATAAAGAGCCATAAAAAAGAATGAAATAATGTCTTTTGCAGCAACTAGGATGGAAAAGGAGATCATTATCCTAAGTGAAGTAATTCAGGAACAGAAAATCAAATACAGCATGTTCTCACTTATAAGTGTGAGCTAAGCTCTGAGTAGGCATGGCCATATGGACTGGAATAATAGACATTGGAGCCTCAGAAGGGTAGAGGGTGGGAAGAGGTGGGGGATGAAAAATTACCTGTTGGGTACAATGTATAAATACACTATTCAAATGAAGAGTGCACTAAAAGCTCAGACTTCACCACTATATAATATATCCATGTAACAAAATTCCACTGGTACCCCCTAAATCTATTGAAGCAAAAAAACGAGTGCTATGTTCACAGTCTTCAGGGCAGGACCTGTAGAGTTTGTCCCACATTTTATTCTCACCTCATCACTGGACACTCAACAAGCAATATGTCATGCCGTTTAGAGTCCTGCCTGTAATGTCAAACTGCCTTTTCATGTCCCAGCACCAACACTTTTTAGCTATGCAATATTATGCAAATCACTTAGCTTCTTTGTGCTTCATTTTTCCTTTCCATAAATCTTGGAGAATCATCTACTTCATAGGCTCCTTGTGAGATTAAGTGTGTTAATATATATATGACACTTAATACTATGTCTGAAATATAACAGATTCTATATGTGCCAGCTATTAATATTTCTGCCATATAGTAGGCACGCGAGATTTTTGAACAAGTGAATGAATGAACACATACATAAACCATTTTGACTTAGTTGACAACTTATGCCATTAAATACTATCTTACCAATTTGATGGATACAGAAGTTGAGACTGTAAAAATGCTTTAAAATCATCCATAGATAATAACAAAACAAACATCTATTATCTGGGACTGAAAAGGGGTGGGCATGTTTTTATTTTTTTCTTTTTCTTTTTTTATTTCAGCATCAGCATATTACTGGGGTATAAATGTTTGGAAGGAGAAAGATAGAAATCCTTTTATATTGTCATGATGCAAAAATTTTTATATTATGCCTTAAAGATGTTGCTTTGCAGAATACTTTTGTCCAGTCATTTTATCATTAACTGTACTCTAAAACTTGCCCAATTATGACTATAAACACTGGCGAACTACTCAGAACAATGTTTTTCTACCCTTACGGAAAATAGTCTTCCATTAGTTTTTCAGAAAGAGCCAAAGAAGAGCTGTCCCTTTGCCAAGGCCCGAGAGCTTCCTCAAGGATCAAATTACTAGGAATGAAGAGAGATGGGACTTACAACTTAACCATAATCATTCCCCTTTCTTTAGTTAACAAGAGGTTTACCATCAACCTTCTTCATAATACTACACTGATTTATTTTGCTACTTCCACACCCAGCACACAGATGTCCCCTCCTGTGTTCATGTTTGTTCCTTCCAGAAAGTTCTTAGCACTATTATAAATATATATGTGTGTTTATTTTGAAATCACTCAAACAACTTTGGACATTATAGGCATTCAGTGTTCTTAAAATAATAAATGTAGATCTCCTGAAATGGAAATAAGGGAACAGATCTTCTTTTCTTCCATTCCCAAATTAATTCTAAGTTGATTTCACAATCTCGCACATTAAGTTGCATAAAGTCTGATAGGTTTTGGAAAGTCATTAAAATTTATCACAACTAGCCCTAAATTATATTATTATATATAATATTTTCTTTGACTTTTGCTGACCTGAAATGTTGGGCCTTCTCTTCTCTTAAGGAAATGTCTCCACTGAAGTATTTTCGGTCTTAAATAGCATGCCTGTAATATTCAAGTTGAAGATAGTCATTCATCGTGTTGATCAATAAACCTTTAGCACTTGAATATAAGTATGCAAGTCTCTGCAAATCTAGTTTCAATTATTTTTACAAACATTATAAAAATCCATGTTATGTTTCCTTCTTTGACTTAGCTGTCAGGAAGCTCAGAGCTAACATCAGTGTACAATGTGATCGTAACAAACACATTATAGAATCCCAATGACATGCCTAGTGCCTTTCAATATATCTATTTTGATAGTTTCTAAACTCTGTCTTGAAGCACATGACTATAAGTCTTAAGTAAATTTATTGATTTTTGATAACTTGAAAACTTGAAAGTATATGGCTAACCTTAAAGGATCTGGTCATTGTTCCCCTTAAAAATCAACCAGCCATACCATTTCTAATATTAAAAAGATAACATTTTTATACAATATGGTACCCTCACGTCTGGCTGTTTTTAGTATGCTGTTCTTAAATTTTAATGTAGTGGAACTCTCAAAATTATATCTATTTAGTTTAATGTTCTCTGTCTTAAAATTTCAAGTATAGGGCCTATCATTTATCCAAGATTACCAATTTCCCATCGGTTAAACTCACAAAACTTGCTTTCACTTCCAAAATGTAAAAAGTGTGCTATATTTATACTCTAACCCTTAGATCCTTTTATGCTAAATTAAGGACACTTGATTTAAGATTATGGATGACCCATAATGCTTATGTTTCACTACTATTTTACCTATAGAATTCTTACCTTTTATTCTCTACACGCAGATTCTTATATATTCTTTACTTACAGACTTAGAGCTTTATATAATAGTTTATTTTATTTTCAGCCAAAAATCATTCCAAGTCCTCATCACCTCATTCCTCAATAACTGTGGAGCTTTCCAGTATCTACTGAAAAGAGTCTCTTTGAACTTCATTTCCTCTCTTGCGTAACACAATTGAATAAACTTTCTATACCACCATGCTCCAAAATGTATAACAGCTATTTCTGACCTCTCATATTGAGGTAAAATTCCCCTGAAGTTCAAGGTCTGTTATATCCCAGACCCATTCTTAATACCTAATCTCCTTCCCTGCCATCACACCTTGTACCTACCCTAAATTCTCAACAGGTAGCCTCCCCTCATCCCATATGTGACATGTTAATTCCTACATTTGTGCATGATTTTCCTCACAGCTAACTTAAGATTCTCCTTCTTCCTCCTTATACAAAATGTATGCATTCCTTAAGGCTTAATTTTAATTGTACTCCCTCCATATTTGTGGAATATACTGGGCTCTAAATTCCCATAGGTTTTGAGACTTTTTTATATTTAACAATAATATTAATGATAATAATTACCCTGTAATTGTGCATCACAGACTTTGCTAAGCACATTGTGCACATTATTTCTTTTAATACTCACATGCAAATTTTGAAGTAGAACATAGTATCCTCCATATTCCACAAGGCCTGTGAGGTGGAGAAATCTGAGCTCACAGGGAGGGGCTGACATGCAAACTCAGGTTAGGCTGACTGTCAAGGGCATGTTCATCCTCTCTTCATTGTTACCAACACACTATCACTCCTACTGTCTCCATGTGCAGTGTTGGAACACAGTAGTCCAAGAGCAGCCTATTTTCTTCAGTACTGAACATGTATTTAAAAACATACTTGGACACATCTACTGCGGATCAAAGCTTTGGTCAGATTTTGTGAGAAATAAATTGACGAGATGGGGAAAAAACAAAGCTAAACTCCAAGCACCTTGATAATCTTAGATCTGGACAGAAATCTGTATAACCTTGTGACCCCTGCCCCCAGCCCCTCAGAAATTTAGGCAAAATTGAGATCTCACAGTCACCCCAATTCTACAGATTATCGATGTCAAGTCTCCCCCAAACTTTTCCTGAAATTTTGGGGGTCAGGCAGTGAGGTGATTTGTTTTCTAATGCCATCTTCTGTTTCTTGAGCTAAGCTGCTATATCTACCTGTTCTTTCTGTGCTTGAGTGTCTCACCTTCTGGAAGAAAATCCCCTTACCCCAAGCATTTGTGAACAGTGTAGACTTTTGGAAGTTTTGTAAACAGACACAGAACAGCAACTGAATAACAGCAAGACAAACACATTCAACTGGCAAGTAATGGCTCTTCACTAAGTCGTAGACTCTGTTTTCTCCTTGTCTTCCCTTGCCCTATTCTTCTCTCCCTCTATCTCCTGTTTTCTGTAGGAAAACCTATAATTTCCTTTCCTTATTGCATGGAAGAAGCATCTCTTCCTTTGGTATGTTGACGGCCACTTTCTTTCATGCCCACAGCATCTCATCTTTTATGTCAAGTGCCAGAAGAGGCTCACCAGGATATTTCTTCAAACAGAATACAATAATTTTTGCTAGCAGTTAGTATAAATTTTTTATCATTTATTTATTTGTGTGTGTGTGCCTATGGGTAGGCACATTTACATTAACATTTTTAGGGACTGCATCTCTAGCATTCAGCCTGGAAAACCAGATACCAACCATATACAGCTTTCCTTAGCCTTGTAGCACAGAAAATGTGCTTATTTATACAAGACATGCTTATGAGTGTGGAACTACAAATAATTGAAACATTAGTACAACCCCAAAGCCACCAGTATGAATTACTATACATTTCAAAGACGAATATATAAAAGTTACAACTCTCTGATGGTTATTGCCTAGATGGAATCCTTATAGCCTCTACTGAAACTTTTAAAATTTTTCCTATATCATCTACCTATTTCTTTCTCTTTTCAGCACTTCTACTTTTGTAAGTATTTATATACCTTTTTTCTCTTCTGTGATTACTTGCCCATTTTCTTCATTGGCCTATACATTTCTTCTCCCTCACTATTATTTCTTACATCTTTATGGTTTCATCTATTGTGGTCACCCATCTATTTTTCTCCCTTTTCTCTTTCTGTGTCCAGTCAAAATTTCTCTTGCCAAAATGGCTATAAAATGGAATAAAAATATATAGCCACTATTGAAGCTGATTAGTTTAATAAAACTTAACATTTTGATGTTAATTTAAAAAAATAGAAGATATAATTTTCTTTAAAAAACAACACATACAGAATCTGAATATAGATATATTAAAAGGAACCCCAATAAGATTAATAATTCTCAATTTAAAATGTTTTCCTATATATATCATCTGTTGGTATTCAGAAATGTTACAGTGAACATATGATGAAAATACCATACATTCATTCAAGAAAAAACAATTTGAATGAACAGCCCAGGAATTAAAATATTTTTGCTTCTTGGCTTTTAATACATTTAAAAAATCATAAAAGAAATATTATTTCTACTGCTTTTATTAATAATAAAATAACATTTTAGGAATATATATATATAGAAAGAAGTAATATACTTGCTAATATATCCTATAATCTTTATCCAAAAAATACAGTACTTTGGTGATGTATTTTCTAAAAATAATTAAAAGAAATTTTTAATGTTCTTAAAAATTGAACTTTAAACTTTCATATATATAATTTTCCAACTTCAACTGTTTACTTATTGACCTCATCAGGATCGTGATACTTTAGATTTAGGTGACAGGATGACAAATAGGCCATTATTTGAAGCTTTATTATCTATACTAAAATTAGTGTCCAAATTAATTTATATTGTTTATTTTGTTAATGGGCACTGGGTTAATTACCAGGGCAAAGCAACAATGTGTGCTGTAAAATGGTATGCAACAACCACACAATATCCAAGTTTATCAGTCAGCATGTTCCGTCAACATAATTATAGAAAATTAGGAATGCTACCTCCTGAAGTTTGATTCCCCAAATCAGAACAACCTGATAAATACTCAAGAGGAAAATTTGCTTTGCTCTGTCAAACAGTTTACAGCAAGCAAAAGGTAAATAAGGTAAAATGAGATAGTTTATAAAAGATAATTTTTCATCCTTTCATGAAAAAAAGTTTGTTTTTGCTTTCAGAACAATAATTCCAAGCTTTCTGGAATGGGAACAATTGAGCTAGGTTTACAAGATTCATTAGACCAATATTTCAAAAAAAAAAAAACACAAAATTTTTTTGTCTTTATTTGGGGGGGGGGCAGGAAAAGCCATAAAAAACAACAGTATTTTTCTTGTATTTGGAAGAAAAATATTTTCATGGGTGAATGGGGGTTATGATGCCTATTATCACATATTTGAGCTTATTTCATCTCTGAAAAAACTGAATACTCTAGAAGAACAATTCTCAGTATAAATTTGAGACACAGTCATTAGTTACAAATATATATTTTTATAAACATTGTTAAAAAAGATCAAGCAGCCTAGAAAGCCAGAAGGATAAAACCACCCCCCTACTGCTGGACACATGCTTTTGCAGGACAATAAATGCTCCGTAGTTGTTGGCTGAAATGTACGGACTACGACTATTTAGTTAATTTTTAGATGTAAACTTATGACTTCCCATATCTGTTACTTAAACTTGGAATTATTTAACTAAAAATGTAATCAATGCAATTATTTTCATCTTGATAATTTAGTATTTCTAGGTTAAAAATAGAAAAGATCAAAATTACTATGTATTATAATTTGGTTAATGGCTAAAAGTAGTACATAAAAAAGCACATAATGTATCAACAAAGTTTCAGTTGAGATTTCTTTTGATAAAAATCAAAGAACTATTTTAATAACTGAGACTTCTAAAATTGTATTTTAACACAAAATTACTATATCACATCTCCATATGACTGAAAACCTTACGGAATTAACTAAAAACGTGGAGAAATATATAAACTATTAAATGATGATGACGTCAACCTTAAGTGAGTTTAATTCTCTAAGGTTCAGGCTTTGATGCTGGATGGTAACCTAAAAAAAATCTCAAATGATAAACTCAAAAGTAAAATCATCTTTAGCAATTAGATCTTAAACCAATGACATTATAAATGAAAGTAATTATACTAATTATATAAGAAATGTACTGTGAGAAGATTAGGTAAACAGGGCACTAACAAGTATGTTAGTCATGTATCTTTGCATTCGTTAACATAATAACCACGCAAGGTTTGCATAAGCAAAAGCCTATTTTAAGTTGGACCAACTGTCACTGGCCTATCAAGTGATCCTCCTCTTTGAAGGGGTGGTTAGTCGCTAGTATCCTCTCTCCCTCCAGGCCACATTTCCCTGAAGGCAGAGTCCAGATATCCTTTCACCTCATTAAAACTTCCCACACTTTGCCAGAGGAGGCTCTCAGTAAGTTATTTGAATTTCTCGGTTGTGGGCATGTTGTGGAGCTTTCAATTGTTAAGGATGCTTAAGATGGATGGCTAAGTGTTTAATCCAATTTTGCTTAAGGCACTAAATTTACAAAACCATTAACCCGTATTTAAAAAGCACTTCTCCCCTTTATGCTGTTGTTGAATTGTTAGTCAGCTCTAATCACTAGCCGAGGAAAGCCTAGTCAGAAAGCATGGGGTGAAGACAGGTTCCTTGGGGGTGATTTTTCTCTTTCGTGGAAGGGGTCCTGGAAATCTTTTCTCAGAAACTGCATCCGTGACCCTTCTTAGAACAACTTTTTAGGTGCTGTATGTGAAAATTTTGAAAAAGAGCCTTTTTTTTTTTTTAAATGAGAGACAGAAATAGGCTTTTTAAAAAGAACAAATTATACATTTTAAAAGCTCACTGCATTGATATTTTTTGCCTTTTAAGTTTTTGAGAAATTATTTTTTATTCATTATTTGAGAGTATATCGGTAGTATTTTTTTTCAAATTAGAGAATTTAAAGAAATGAAAAAAGAAGCAGCAAACACTAAGCCAAACCAAACATAAAAGAACAACACAAAATAACATGACTCTGTGGAAAGCCATATGTCTGTATTTGACCAAATTCTAGAGGCTGAATTGAAGATGAATGAGATGGATTCAAAGTTACTTTCTGCTAAGGGAAAATTCATAGCCTGTAAGTCAAACATACTAATGTACTTAGTTATTAAATGTTGATCGATAATTATTATACTGTATGTTGTTTCCAGAGGCATGCTTCCATTACGAAGAGGTTTTCCATTAGACATTTTATATTACTGGTATTTTCATGTTGCTAGCCATCTACGGAATTGAAACAATCAATAAACAATCACAGAAGCCTAGGTCAACCTATTAATTATACAGAGCAATTTTGTAATCCATTTTTATTAAATGGGATAAAAGCTAAGAGAATTCAGTCAGGTCTAAAACTGAACAATTTTAGAAAAAAGATGAAAAGCCTGGCAGAGGTTTCATTGAGTATGTTCCTATGAACTTAAAGTTTTCTCCTATGAATTCCTACATTCATGATATTATAAATTTTAAAATGTAGTGATTGCGTTGGTCTCTTATATATAATTTCTTTTCATTGTTTCAATTGTACCCAATTTTATTCCATTTATATTCATTTTTAAATTTTTAACTATAAATTGATAAATTATAATTTTATATATTTACGGGGTACAAACTGATGTTATAATTTATAAATGCAATATGGAATAATAATTAAATCAAGCTGATTAACAGACCCATCACTTTAAATACTTATATTTTGTGATGAGAACCTTTGAAATTTATACTCTTGGTAATTTTGAAATGTACATTATTATCTATTATCTATTATCTATTTTTAATATATTAACCATGATGTGCAGTATATCTCAAAAAAACTTATTTCTCTTCTCTAATTGAGATTTTGTGCCCTTTAACCACCATCTCCCCATTTTCTCCTCCCCAGCCTCCGGTAACCACCATTCTACTCTCTGTTTCTTTGAGTTTGATTATTGTAGATCCCATGTATAAGTAAGAATACGCAATATTTGTCTTTCTGTACTTGATTTATTTCACTTAGTACAAATGTTCTCCAGTTCCATTCATGTTGTCACAAATAACAAACTTTCTTCCTTTTTTAAAGCAGAGTAGTATTCCATTGTGGGTATAGACCACATTTTCTTTATCTATTGATTGGTTCATGGACACTTAGGTTGATCTCATAACTTGGCTACTGTGAATAGTACTGAAATTAACATGGAAGTACAGACATCTCTTCACATACTAATTTCAAATTGTTTGGGTAAATACCCAGAAGTGGGATTGCTGGATCATATGGTAGTTCTCCTTTTAATTTTTTGAGGAACCTCTATACTATTTTCCACAATGGCTATACTAATTTACATTCCCACCAACAGTGTGTAAAGGTTCCCTTTTCTCTACATACTTGTCAATACTTGTTATCATTCACCTTTTTGGGAAAAGTCATGGTAACAGGTATATGGTGACATCTCATTGTGGTTTTCATTTGCATTTTCCTGACGATTAGTGATACTGAGCACTTTCTCACATATCTGTTGCTTTTATGTATGTCTTCTTTTGAGAAATGTCTACTCAAATCCTTTGCCTATTTTTTTCATCAAATTGTGTTTTCTTTCTATAGATTTGTTTGAGTTCCTTATATATTTTGGATATTAACCCCTTATCAAATGTATGAGTTGCAAACATTTTCTCCCAATCCATAGGTTGTCTCTTCATTCTATTTACTATTTCCTTTGTTGTACAGAACGTTTTTAGTTTGATGTAATATCATTTGTCTATTTTTACTGTTGTTGCCTGCACTTTGGGAGTTAAATATAAAATATTGCCCTGACCATTGTCATGTAGACTTTCCTCTGTGTTTTTTTCTAGTAGTTTTACAGTTTCAGATCTTTTGTTTAAGGCTATTGACTTCTTAAAAATTATAGGTATTTGGTCCTTTTCACAATGGGAAAATAATTTCAATGTTTTTATATATTCTTTCTCCTGTTACTTATTATGAACAGACCTATATGTTAAGCACTTAACCAGGTGCTGAGATTTGATATCATCCCTGTCTTCGGCTATTTATTGGGCAAGGGTAAGAACATTTTTTCTGTGATGGTCCAATTAGCAAATATTTTAGGCTTCTTGTTTGCCAGGTCTGAAAAGAAAGAAATTAAAAAAAAAACATTTTAGGCTTAATGGGCCACATGTGTTTTCTGTGGCTACCACTCAACTCTCTCAAAGCAGCACAGACAACACATAAATATGGGCGTGGCCTCATTTCAATAAACCTTATGGACACTGAAACATAAAGTTTTCATGCATCATGAAATATTATGCTCCTTTTATTTTCCAATCATTTAGAAATCTAAAAACCACTTTTAGCTCAAAGCATATACAAAACAGAACCTGGTTGAATTTGGCCCTTACACTGTATTTTGTAGTCCCTGATTAGTAATATTAAAAAAGGGAAGATTTTCTTACGGGATTTTTATTTTTTATTTAAAATATTCCCCTATTCTCTCAAGTTTCATCAACCTCTCTCTTAGTAACATCTTAAGGATTGTTTTTATTTCCCATAAATATATTAATCATTTGTCATCTTATTATACTGAACACTAAATTGATACAACTGATTGTAGGAAATGGAAAAAAGCAAATAAAATGGAACATTTTGTAGTTGGCAAGAGAACTCTGCTGCAACTTCTGCTGCCACCATTTGAAAATGGAACTATAGAGGTATAACAACACTTTTTGAAGCTAAGGCAACCAATATGTATCAATAAAACAAATCTCAGCTATTTTGCTACAATGCTTTGCTATACAGTGAAAATATTCTTGGCACGGATTCTGCAATGAAAATATTTGCGTACATTAGGGGAAATATAAGGATGCTATATGTTTTCATTTAAAGATGCAATTAAACTCAGATTATTAGCCTAAACTTGTTATGTAATAAATGACAAAACTCGAAGCTTAGGGTGTTTACGTAGCTTGCCCAAGAGCACACAGATAGTTTCAAACTCAGTTTTTTTCTGATTCCAAAATATATGCTCTTTGCCCTACAAGTGACTCCAAAGATGGAAATACAAATATATTTTCTCAGAAGGAAGTAAAATTAAATATCTTAGGCTTTAGTTCACAAGTAATTAGTGACAATTTAATTGGAATTTAAAGTGTTTTCACTGTGTTAATAAATAATTAACACCCATATAGAAAAGCTTTGCTCTGCTTTAGAATTGTGAATTAGCAGATAAGCTTTCCAAAGAACCAGTTTAACAAGTGGTAGTGCCTTACAGAATTATCCCTAAATTCTGTACCCATGGAAGTACTTGAGCTTTATTTGCTCTCTTGTGCCTGATGTTAGAGAAGCATTTGCTAAAATTAGGGTTAAAATGGGAGTCATGTTCAAATTGGAGAATTGAACTAGGTGGCATCTAAGGTTCATTGCAGTGCTGCTTCTGTAAATGGAACCAGAAGGAAACATGCCTTCACACCTCCACACATACTTTCCTTAAACATGTAAATTAAGTTATATATGTAATTAATAATTTACATTAGTTTAAATATTTTGAGCTCCTTATTTATACCAAGAATAAAATAAAATTCTTATTTTTCTTCTCTTCTTCTGCCAGTAATCTTCCAAGTTCTATGGTATAAAAAGAGTATTCATTTGTCAAAATAATAATAACTAAACATAGGAGAAAAATGATAGTAGCAGCTCCACGTTTTATTGTCAATCACAAAGTACACATTAGAAATATTGAAATAATGACATAGGCAATCCCTGTTTTAGAACATTTGGAATAAAAAATATTTTGTACTAAGATTCACCTCACCTTCCTTTGTTTCTGCTTTAGAATACAGAATGAAATAATTTCTTATGAAGAAATTTCTTTTTTAGTAAACAGATTCTGGATATAAAATTTTCCTTTTCTTAATAAAAGAGTAAATATAAGTGATCTCTTTCTGAACTCTCAAATCACTCAAACATAATAATGACTCCTTATGCAGGCAATAAGCTTAATTTGATTTGTACTTGTTGTGTGTACACCACACTGGTAAATAATGAAAATAGTCACAATTATTTATAGCACTTTTTTATAATTTCCTTCAAGATTTTAAAGGAAAATAATTAATCAAGGCAGAAAAATGTATTAAGGATAAGGAAAAATTAAGCAATACTTCCATAGTCTATTAATTCCCACGGATGGATAAATCACATGACTGGATGCAACTCTCTACATTTTGAATATCTTTTTTCCCTCAAATAAATTAGTATTTTGCATCATTAATCAATGCTTTATCAGCATAAAATATGCCTGTCTTACTTTGTTAATTTAAGTTTGCTCTTTGTGAAAGGGGAGGGGAGAAAATATGTACCAAGGTGAATGGAAATAAACAGCCTTTTCTTCTTACACTACATCAATTCTTGTTTGTCTGAATGAGTAGTCAGGCCTATGGCACAAGATACATTAATTTAACTGTACTATTTGCCTTTATACTGCAGGCAGATTAGAAGACTAATTAAATGATCCATAGTTCTATAAAGTACAGTAGTAATTATAATTTCCTGATTTTATGATTTTTAACGTACAGCATTTTAGTCTCTCTAGCTATTAAGTAGCTTTGTTCAGTCCATCAGTCAAAAATATTAATATTTGTAATATTCATTTTATTTTACGAATACAGTATGTTCTCACTCAATGAAATAGGTTTGCGGAAACTAAGACTTTAGGTAAAAAGACATAAAATGAAACCATTTTTTTTTTCTCTTCAATGTATAATGAAAGAATGTTGAATCAAACATTATTCAAGGACCTGCTGTACTTCCTTTCACTAAAGCCATAGTGTAAAAGAACCTATCAAAGACAGTGAGGACATACTGTACATATTCTAAAATCAGTAAAAGTAATTAATATTCCTATATCCAACACTTTTTGTGTACACCAAAGGTAGAACCAAGAAAATATAAATTCTTTATCACTCAATTAAGGATAAAGGAATAGATTTTCTAATTCTATGATATAGGAGGAAATTTAATATAAATTTAATCATTTGGAGACAGCTATTTTTGTACTTGAGCAGAGGTAACGTTTAAAAAACATGTATAGATGTCTTTCCAGATGACAGTAATTTTATACATAGTTATAATTCAAAGGTTCAAATATGATTGTTTGGTCCTTTCTACATTAACAGAAACTTTTATCTAAACAGCAAAATTCTTGTAGATTTAAAAATAACTTAGCTTTAGATTCTTATTGTATCAACTCTATATGGTCAAATAGATGTGTATATAATCTGCTCCCCTATGCAGTATCTGTATAAGCATATTTTGCTTAGTTGGAAGCCCATGATCAGAAGTCACAAGCATTAAGAACAGATGAGCATCTGTCGGTAGCTCTATCCCTAGAGCATTCAGTTTTTTTCTGAGGTCAACATGGAGGTAAGAATGATTTGGAAAATAAGCTCATATCTTTCCAAACAAAAATTGTGGAGGCAAAAAAATCATAATATGTCTTCAGAATACTGGGGAGAAGTTGCCCCTACAGGCAACCTGTTAAGTTCGGCAGGCTTATCTGCCTCTCAGCACCTGCCTATGTTGTTGGCCTCCATATTTGCAAGCCTTCTAATGCTAATTCTACATCCCAGTGGGGGACATCTACTTTGAAGAGATATTTTCCAATGTAAATTATATATTTATCTTATGGCACACAAATTGATCTCATGTGAGTTTCAGCAGTGTGAGTCATCTCTCCCCTCCCAGCCCCCCAGGAAGATCAAATTTTGTGAGTTTTTTACAAGGCAGAAAGAATCATTTGAAAACATTTTATTCTATTGAAAAAGGTAGCAAGAACAGAAATGTCCCCTTCTGTCTTATTTGCTTTTTCTTTAATTCACATTCATGTCACATTTGCTTTTATGTGACTCTTAGAAAAAAGTTGCAGTTCCTATTAAGATTTTTTTATTTGTTTCAGATGCATGCTATAATCACCTATTTGTTGTCGATGGGGTCATCTGCCCTATTATCCTATGTTCTGATCATTACATACAGGTTTCAAGAGATACACTGGGTCATAACTGAAGGCCAATCACTATCCACAGTGGGGGAGGTAAACAGCAGCCGGTTCATGAATCATTGCTCTGTTTCTGTAAAGTTGAAGAGGGTCAGACCACGCAGGTCCTTGAAGCTACACTGAGGATTTGGGCTCTTGTCCCAGGAACAATGGGAAGTCATTCAAGGGTTTTTAACAAGGAGTGACACAATCACTTTTTTGTTTTGAAAAGATCATTCCAGCTGAATAGGAAGAACAGCAAATGTTGAGAAAAGCAATGTTCATAGTGATGTGAGAAATTGCCCTGAGAGACAGCAGAAAAGGGTAGGCTAGTTGGTCCCTGCAGAAGATTCTACTGCAAAGACTTAGCATGACTTAGTGGCATTTACCATGATGAATTTACCACTGCCTAACTTTGCAGAGTCAGAAACAGGTTGATTGGACTCAATTCTTATGGTGGAGGTTTTACACAGAATCAATGCAGTAGCAAAACTAAAGAAAAAAAAAATCAAAAAACAGAGAAGCTGTTGTTATTCCCACTTTAGAGAGGAAGAAACTAAAGCTCAGATAAAGCAGATAGTTTTCCCAAGTGACAAAAATTCACATTTTCTTTGTTTGATTCCAAAGCCCCCATGATTTTCCATATTAGCAAATAGGCTTTCTGTTAAGAAATTCAATTACCCATGGACCAGTCTCTCTATAAATCAAGTACATGGGAAACCTCAGCATCTTACAAAGGAAAAAAAAAAAATAGAAAGAAAAAAAGGAAAGAAAAATAAAAATTCTGCATATTTGGGTGATTAATTTCTAGTGGGCTCATTTCAGAGTTTCCAGGAGAGAAATTCTAGTCTACTATTGACCCTAACATGTAAGTTTTGACGCCTCCCACCTTGGGTAACATTTTCTTCCCAAGGAATCACATTTTGCCTAAAAATGGATCACCTCTTAACAAAAACTTTAAATGTTTTTTCTGTGGTATACAAATTTTACAATTTTCACTAAAATAGAAGATTGATGTTAGCCAAATTCTTTATGCCTGATTCAGATGTTTCTGTATTATAGGTATTGATTGAGTTGTTTTTCATGTCATGGAATACAAGTAAGTGAAATGTGAACATTCTTGTGATATTCAAGGTTTATTAGCTAAGGATTTATATAATACCTGTTTTCAAAGCTCATGTTAGATCATTGTTTTACATATTAATATCCAGGTCTGTATCAAGTCAAACTCCACAGAGTAAATTACTTCTTTATTTAAATTACTTTGCTTAAAGGGAGGATAATTTTAAAATTTGCTAATTATTCTTCCCTTTGTGGGCATTAACCTACACTATCTATAACAAGGAAATGGCTTAAATACTTTTCACATGAATTTCCTAGAAATGTCTACAGCACTTGAATCAAAAAATGTCTATAGCACTTGAATTATTGTGAGAAGCGCTGCAGAGAATCTGAACATTAGAGGAAAATTGGGTGAATATCATTGGGAAACGAAGTGTCAAGTTGTTGCTAACACAACTCAGCAGCAAGCCATCAAGACTGCAAGAGGCATCTTCACAGCCTGTCAGAAGGTGGGGAGTGGAGAAATGGAAGGGAATGCTTTGCTAATCCAGGTGGCACAAATGAGTACCTGCTCAGAAGACAAGCAGTGTTATCACTCACACTACCTGTGCCCTGCTCAGTGAAAAATCCAGTAGTCAAACCCCCTCAGGCTCCCTCCATTGGATGCTTTCATCATCCTTTAAGGTTAATCTCACTGAACAACTGGTGAATTTACTGTCGATATAATATTGACATTTCAATTACTTTTAAAAGTAAAAATGGGGGGGCGGTGGGAGAAAACAAAGTAAAAATGGAGAACATCAGATAATACAAGGACTTTGTTTTAGCATCTTGGTTGACAATTAATCAAATTCTGTTTTAGCTAAGTAGATAGTTTGTTTGCCACTAAAACTGGAAGCTAGAAGAATATAAAAATTGAAATCAGAAGATCGGGGATCAGGTCATGCTGTTTATTATGATAATTAGCCCATAGATAAGTTGTAATCTTTCAAAATCTTGATTCTCTCATTCATAAAATGGGGAAAATAGCATAGACATAGTAAGACTTTTATGTAAATTAATGTATAATATATTTGAGAAGAGGTTGATAAATTATAAAAGTTCCATAAATGTTTTTGGTTTTAATTAGAGTGACTAGGTGAAATCATTGGAAGATACTTTCCCCCTGCATAACTCATCTCTAAATATTTTGGATTGTTCGGTCCTGTCAATAAAATCATTTTGTGTTTGCATCCCCTCAAAATGGGTGTTTTTAAAAAATAATTTTCCTACCTTTACAACTAATACCAGCTAATCACCAATGATAAACACACAAAGTCAGGTGTATTATTAATAATAGTGGATGTATTCACAGTTTTAATTACTTTCTAGACACTTTTTTATCTCTCTGGCCAACTTTTTGTCAAATCTGATTAAATCGTCATTGATTTTTACTTCTTAATGTGACTAAGAGAGAGCTTGTATTGAGAATATAAATAACCACTCTGCCATTTTCTTGATAATCATGTTTTCATTTTAGTATAACACTCATTCTGAGATTTCTTCATAAAAATCTTCTTTAGCCTCTTTTCATTTTAGGAAACTTAACAGACAAGTAAAATATGTGTGTCTCTTCTCCCCAGGAAACCTTGGGACCATTCATAAAATGTGACCATGTGACATACGGATGAAGTGAAAATACCAATGTCTGTCCATACATTAAGTATGAGTAAAACTTAATTTCTTTTTTTAGATAAAATAAACAAAAATAGAAGTCCTAAATTTTTCTTCCCATCTTTTATATCTTAACCCTGCTAGCATCTTTACTTTGGGGATCACTCCCTAAGTAAATCTAAGGACTCAGTATTCCTTTGAAACTTTGAAAGATACATTTGATGTTTTTAAATTTTCACAATAATACCAAATTAGAATATATGACTTTGAACCTACAAAATGTTCACTTAAGTGATATTTACTTTAAATATCAATGCAGTTGGAAATTTATCTTAGTTTATATTGAAGAGAACACCAAAACCAAAACTTATGTGATACAGAATGAACTACAGAAATGTTCACTGTTTTCATCTACGTAATTGCAGTTAGTGTTATGTGTCTCATAATAATTGATAGGACTTGGCATATAGCATTCTGTAAATATTTAAGGATTTGATATTCTAGCTTCAGAATCATGTGAATATTGAAATTAATCATTGAAATCATGTATCAAATTTGGCTGTGCTACATTGCAGAGGGAAGTTCTAACTTCAGCAATGTATGGTTCAGAGTTTCCCAGGATGTTTCAAAACTTCAAATATTCTGACCCTATTATTGGAGCATTTATTTTTAAGAATATGGTCACTGTATCTATTACTTAAAAATTTTATACAAAGTTCATTTTAAAAGGGTAGCCTACCTTTAAATGACAGGGAAAGATTTCTCTGAAGGAAAATTCCAGATGTCTCAGAAACTTATTCCTAAATAGTCCCTTATCTATTGGTCTTCCTGAGAGCAGACAGATGGTACTCTAAGGCATAAACTCACTTTTGAAAATTCCATTAATATCGAGTGATATAGTATTGGTATACCTCCCTGAATCATTTTTCTGTGCCATGAGTTTTGGTTTGTTTTCTACTTATTCAGTAAACCTATTTTGACAGTCATCCAACGTGTTGGCAGGGTTCAAGTAGGCTCCACCTAAATCTAATCATTTCACACCAGAAAGAGACAGACAAGGTTACAGATAGAGTGTAGTGAGTGGAGCTAGGTATATAGACAGTGTCTGCAAACATCAAAAAATCAAACTTTGCTTCAGAGCTATTAAACCTTTTTCCCTTGCCTTTTGTTAGCTGTCACTTTGGGGGCGAGAGGTACTAAGGTTTAAGAACAAGGATGGAGCAAGACCATTCGGGTATCTAAGCATTTTCATCTAAGAAATGCATTGCATTTCTATGCAAAACTGAGGTTTATTTGTGGGTCTGTTAGTTATTAAGTTAAAAATTTGTCAATCAGGTAAGCACAGATGCACATACTAACATCTGTGGAGACTCAAACAACACCACTAACGTAAATGTTTCTTTCTCCAGTTCCTTTACTTTTAGGACTGTTAGGTCTCTATTACTGAGAGGAGTAAAGCATCTAGATATATTTTAAGGCCACACTTTCCTCCATGATAAAAGAGAATGTCCCATTTTTATTAAAACACCAGTCACTGTGTTAAGAAATTTTATGCACATTATTTCATTTTATCCTCACTAGAATCCTATGATATATGCACACTTTTACAGGTAAGGAAACCTGGAAATATTAAGTAATTTAACTAAAGTCATACAGGAAGTGAAAAGCTAAGATTGAGATATGAATCAGAGTCCTTCAATTTCAATATATTTTTGTTGAATGAACAAAATCTTGTTATCTAAATGTTCAGTTAGATAAAATTGATCTCAGTAATGCCAAGAAAGTACCATCTTTACCTCATCTGCTTGCTGATGCCTGAAATTCTACCATAAAAGATTTATCCTTTAGTAGGAAGCTACTCAACCTTTATTAAAATGAAAATACCTCTGGTTATAGGCTCATATTAAGTCATATCAATTTTTTACACCTCTGTGTAATGGAAAGCTGTGTTGGTTAGAATGCTCTCACATTAACAGAAAGTTAAACTTTAACTGACAAAAAAAAAAAAATACATAGTAGATTGTTGCACATGACCTAAAATTTCAGGCGTAGGGCTGTGACCAGGCATGGTCCATATAGAACTTTGCTTCCTTCCCTCTGTAGTTCTGTAGATCGGCCCTTTCTCTCTGCAGCCCTCATTCTCAGAGAGGGTGCAGGATAGCCAAACTTTCCAAGAAGAGTGACAATCACTTCAGGAAATTTTCAGGAAGCTTCCTGCTGCTACTCCTTCTCCCCAGAAGCTGGCTAGGAATCTTGCGTGGTATCTCATTGGCTCAAAAGATTCCTGAACCAGCCCCTGTAGCTGGTCATTCATTGATTGGCTTAGAACTCCTAAACTTTGAAGTGAGCACTGTCACAAAGGGAATGGGATTATATTGATGGGATTAGGCTAGAGATTAGTAAAGTTTGTTGGGCCTCCAAACAACTCCAGGAGCTCTGAATGACTATGACTAAACCGCATACCAGATAAATGAGATCAGAATCCAGGCATAGGGGTTGGGGGAGTACATAAAGTGAGTAGCTGTTGGTCATATTTGTAAAAATCTGTCCAAATGATGTTAATGTGCAGCCAGTCGGGCTCAGACCTCAGACTCTGGAATGACGGTCAGTCTGGTACCTAATCCAGGTGGCTACAAGACAAGGTGGGAGGGGTCAAGTGGACTGAACGGGAGGTATCAACATTACACCTGGCCTTAGCACCAAAGCTCAAGTATTGAGGACAGGAAGAAAGGGGATGCGGAGTTGATCCCTTGAGATGTGAAAAAGGCATCAAGGGACAGGGAGGAAGAAATACAGAAGAAAAGAAGGTAGGAAAGAAAATAAAAGTTTGTATTATCTACTTCACTTAAAGATCATTCTTAATACTAAAAACAATAATTACAACTTGTATTGGCACAAAGTATCTTTTGAAAGTACTTTCTCATCTATTGTGTTCTGTATATGTCATAGTTTAGCTGCATGTGGGAGTTTCAGGATTTTGTCAAATGAAAAATTCTCTGATAAAGGTAATGGTTTTTATAAAAACAAGATAGAATTGGATAATTTGATACAGTTCAATATTATAAATTAATATCAAATCACATTTCAGTATATGTTTGCTGCATTGCCAATAAAAAATCTCAGCAGCTTTTTATGGTTATTTAGTAATATAACCCTAGTAACCTAAAAATTGCCCCAAAACACACTTGGATGAGTCTAACTAAGATAATTTTTACACATTAGAAGGGAGACTTAGTTCTACAGGATATTAAATATACTTCAATGACAGTATTTAACAGTGTGCTGTTTATATAAGGATGGACAGGCAACAGAGTAAAGTGGAATATACTGACAAGAAACGAGCTTTCTCAAAAATAACCTGAATAAAAATGAAAAAAAGAGAAAACACAGGAAATCCTACAAAAAAGTGTTTTTTAAACTATTTGGTATTTTTCTGTTTACAAAAGGGAATAAATACTTCAAAAATCACAGAAACATATAATTTAAAAATCACAAGCCCTCATAGCTCATCCTCTAGAGATTAGCATATTAATATTCTGGTTATATCCCTCCATATATGTGTATTATTCATTATAAAATATTATTTCTTTTGTTGATTTTCTCATTTATGTTTTTCACCTTTTTTCTAGTCAGTCTTTAGAGATCTAACTCATAGTTTTCTAACAGTGATAAGATATTGAAAAATATATTTATCTAATCCCTTACTGATGAACATGTATGTTATTCATAATTTATCACAGCTACAGTCATGGTGTAATTAATGCCCATGAACAGGTAACTTTGTGGTCTCCTACTTCCATCCACATTTCAATAAGATTATTAAAATGTTATTAGAAATTTCCAAGTCAAAGAATTAATATTATTCAGAATGCTGGGAAAAATAACTTATTCATGATTTACACATGGAAAAGACATAAAATAATAAGTTTTAAAAGAGGGAATAAAAATTGCTAATATATAGAAAGAAATTAACTGTAGTAGTAATCAAAGAAATGCTAATCTAAACATGGAGACCTAATTTTTTCCTCAGCAAAATTATTTTACAATCTTTTAAAAAATAATATGCATCAAGATATTTAAAATGTTCTTATTAAGGAATCAATAATTATAAATACATAAACAGTACATTAGACAACTTCTAAAATGAATGTATAAAAAATAAATAATAAAGAGAACAACTTTTTATATAAGTTGTTATATAACAACTGTTTGTTATGTAACAAGTTGTTATATAATAATAAATGAAAGGGAATAATTATTATAAATACCATATAAATATATTATGATACAATTAATCATATTATAAATGTAAAAAGTTTTAAATAAATTGAAATAACTATACCAACATGTTAACAGTATATAAGTTAGCAATATGAGTTTTACTTTGTGTGTGGATGTGTGTTTCCCTGTAAAGGTATTTCTTTTACGAAGCAGCAAAACCTTTTGTGACAAAGATGAATGATTTCCTCTAATCAGGTTCTACACATTTATATTATTACATATTGGCTTTCAAAAATAATGCATAACTTTATTTTAACAAGATGCAATTTTACATTAATGATAGTATGTACAGTATTGTGATTTATATGGTAGCAATTTTTACCATGTGTTTTAAAGATAGCAAAAAAGAACAGTTTTCATTATTTAGAGTAAGTACAGAAAGTGGTTTATGACAACTTTCAAAATCCAATGACAACAGAGGTTTCTCAGAGAGGTTTTTTTTTTATCCATTTCACTATATTCTTTAGAAGGTTTAGAAAATTATTGTTTTTGAGATATGTGAAGACATCTTATGTTGTAACACTGTTTGTTCCTTTCATATGAGCTCAGTCAGAACCTTTGAAGATAAGAGTTTTGAAGTCGTTTAAAATGATCTACCTTTATTCATTACATGTGTGAAGGCTACTGACTTCTTAATGTTCCAGCCCTTGAAATACTGGTCTAAGCCTGTCTCAGTGCTGGACAAGAAGAGGGCATTCATCTATCTTTTCTTATTTCAGTGATTATTTTTAGCACTGTATTGAAAGTGGGCACCAACCAGAAACATTGGTTACCTCAATTTTATTATTTTCATTTCACTCCACATTTGGGGTTTATTAGATTTCTGTATCACCACAAAATAAGGTTAATCAATCCTTATTTTCTGCTTTTTGCTCATACTGTCAGGCAAGATGATACCTCAAAACACACTGAATTATAATTTATATTTGGTGAGGATACTCTTTTAGATATCCTTTCATATTGAGGAGCTGGCACAGTGATTGGCACAAAGTAGACATAATAAATTTATAGCTAAAGAAATTAAATAGCAAACACACTTTTTCATTTTCTAATTAATTGGAGTGAGGTAGAACATTTCTATTTCATTTGATTATTTTAACATATTTTTTCTTTAATTTTCTTCTCCTTTGATTTCTAATCTAATGAGTAGTCTTCACACTGATATCACATAAAAGGCATTAATTCAAATTCCAGTGGAAAAGAATAGAGAGTTTTGTTTCCCTATATTTTAAGATGTTCAGAATTTCAAATGTATACTTAGCCAGAAAAATCAGGAGAAGTGCAGTAAATTATATCAGCCATCTGGAGAAGGGGCAAATAATGGAGAAATTTCAAATATATCTTGAGTTAGTAACTTTGAAGTAATTTCATAGGGGCGGGATTGCTTTAGCTCATCCAAAACTATAGGCACATCAGTTGACTCAAGAGGTTGCTTATCATGAAGCCAAAAGCACTCAGTGGGAGTTAGCAGAGTAAATACTCTGCTAACAATGATATTTCAGTGCCCTCTGTTCCTGTATCTTCCTTGTGTGCCCACAGCTTGATGTCATTAGGTAGTAAGATGATAAACCAAATGATTTCATGTCTCTCTGCTTTAGGGTGTTTTTTTTTTTTCCTTTACTTTTTAAAAACAATTTTATTTAGGTGTATTTGCAAAATGCTTCAATCTTAGGAAATGATAGGAAGCTTCCTGTAAGGATAAATGAACATAAACCCCAAAACTGCCTGATTTCTTAATGGATAAGCAGGAGGGGAAGTTTGTTCTGAAGCAGCATGAGTAGCAAGATTAGGAATCTGAATAGCTCTACATAGAACCCAGCCATAGCGAGGATGTGGCTGGAAGGTCAGGTGCTCGCAGGACCAGACTCCCTTTGAAGGCTCTAGGGAAGGATACTTCCTGCCTTCTTCCAGCTTTTGGTTGCTCCAGGCATTCCTTGGTTTGTGGCTACATATCCTCAATTTCTTTCTCTGTCTTCACAGGATCCTCTCCTCTGTGTCTTTTATCTATCTTCCACAAGGACACCTGTCAATGGATCTCATCTCTAAATCCTTAACTTAATTATCTCTACAAAGACTTCTTTCAAATAAGGTCATATTCACGAGTTCTAGGTGGTTGTGTGTCTTTTGGAGGTTGAAGGGGAACCACTCAAAAAACTACAGCATTTTACAACTTCTCTTTATACTTCTAACTACTTCACTCTCTTAGTATTTTTGTTTCAAAGCTAAGAATGGGAATCTGATTTGTTATAGTCCATTTACTGCTCAAACTCAGATCATAAAAAACTGCCAGTTCTAGGTTCAGATTCTCTCTCCCCAGTGCATTCAAATGTGACCAAGGCACAGAGTCACATGATAGCTAACAAGACTGCTGAGGCTCGGACCTTCTATGGTGCTGTCAGCAGGGTAATGTCCCTTAAAAAGGGCTATGGCTTTGGCATCCTGACATAACTGGTAGAGTGTTTGTCTAGTCCACCACAGTCAGAAATGTCTGCATAGTAGGGACTGTCTCCTTTTTCTTTGTAATCCCGGTGCTTAGAATATTGCCTTGTGTATATTATAGATTTAATACAAGTTTGTCAAACTGAAACATTAAAGACTCATTCATTCACGGATTTAATAAACATTTCTTAGTACCTACTACATGCTGGACTGTGCAGTTAGATACTGTGGTTAAGATTATGCATATTCAAGTACATTCCATGCCCTCACTGAGTTTTTAGACTTAAAGAGGAGGAATACATATAATCATACAAATGATCGATTTTAATTGTAGTAAATTCTGTGAGGATTATCTATCTCCATAGAACTGATGCTTCACTTTAGAAGATAAATTTCTGACTCAAATTTGGCTCTTTATATAGCTTTTCTAGAGGGAGGAAATATATTCATTAGTAGATGTAATGATCTTGGTCCACTTGACAGTTCTAGTTATCATTGTAAATTAATAACATGACATTCTGGTGGACATATTAGTCTCTGGGAACATGGGTAGCATGTTTCCATTCATTCCCACCAGTGTCATCGCATTTTGGCACGATAATTCTTAGTTGTGGGGACAATCTTGTGCATATAGGATATTAAGTAGCATCTATGGCCTTGACTCACTAGATGATAGCAGCACAAACTCTACCTCTTGTGACAAACAAAAATGTCTCCAGACATTGCCAAATTTTGCTGGAAGGAAAATTGCCCCAATTGTGAATCACTGCTATGAGAATAATTCATGCAATCTGAATTATTGAATTAGGTGAAAATGAGAAATGCAAATAGTCCAGTTCTATGAACAAGGGTCATGGAATCACATTACAAAGACCAGCCATGTGTCCACACTGCATTCTTGTGGTTGCAAAATAATATGTCTTTAGTTAGCAGGATATAGAGGCTCATTTAAATCAGTGTGTAGCATCTTATGTGATTTACTTCTCCTATATACAGCCAATTTGCCAGAAAGGGGGCACATGGAGTTTAATATAATTTATGTCCCAGGAGAATTTCGTCCAATGGTTCCTGTTTTCTTGATTGATATGAGTGTTTTTGAGACCATACGATCTTGTGCATCTATCTAGAAGAAAGCGTTTTAAAAGACATCACGCTTTAGACGTTTTACTTTAAATGTTCATATGTATCTAGGTGGGGGTCTTGTGTGTACACACATGTGTGGTTTTACCTTGATCTTCAGCTTTAGAAATACTGTTACAGAAATATAGACTGAAGCAAACCCCTTTCAAAACATATTCTCTTTATTCCTTATTTTATATCAATCCTTATATCAACAGCCGTCTATTTCCAGTGCTTCTATTTATGCAATAATCTTTCCTTATGAATTAAAGATAAATAATAGATGTCATTAAAATAAGTTACAGGTAGTTAGAAGATCTGGGTTTGAATCCTCCTTCAATTGGTGTGTGGCCACTATAATCTTGTTACGTCACTATTTTTAGCATTACATTTTAAAAGACCTTCAATTACAAGGTAAAAACAAAACCTTCAATTAAAAGATAAAATTAAATGGCAAGTGTCATGAATTCTCAAGATGAAGATTATGAACATCACAAAATGGCGATGTGAAAAATTATGTCTATTTGAATATGAGAGAGAGAACTTCCTCGAAGTGGACATCTGCATCCAGTGTTTGACACAAATACATGGTGTGCATGCCCCCACATTCAAGCTCTATAAATGCACTATGTCAAAAACAAATTTATATGAAAGCCAAGGATTTAAAACTACAAAGGACAAATGGCTCATTAAATGCCAAAAATCTAATCATCACTGTTGCAGATAACAGGTGTTTCAGGTGAAGGCCCATGTTTCAAGAGTACCGTAGAACATGACATTAGTGTTAATTTCCACTGATTTCAGTGGGAGAGCCACCTTTTAAAAGAATTAAGGAAATAAAAATTTTTAAAAAAGGAAAGAAAAAAAAGCCCAATCTCTGTTTAAAATGTAGGTTAACTCTTACAGCGAATGCTTTTTCTTCTGATGAATCACACCTGACCACCAAGGTTTTCTATATATTTTCTAAGAAATGAGTTGGAATTGCACCTACACTGCACATTTCTCCCTCATTAAATCCTTCTTCATCCATGGAAAACCGATTGCTGCTTAGCCTGCCCCTCCTGGGTGGCTTGAAGAACTTTAATGGGGTGGAATCACATAATAACCAGGCATTCCCTGGTCTGGTGAACAAACTGCACATACTGAACAAACAGGGGCAAATGCTCCTCCAAAGGGCTGACGAGTACATTTGCAGTTTAATTTAAGGCTGCCCCGGGGTAGCTACGTCTCATCTGGCCTCTTAATGTTTGTGTTACCATAGAATCAGACAGGGGCTTTCCTTTTAGTCTGGGACTGTGGCTTCTAAGGCACAGAAGAACGAAAACTCTCTCCTGATGTTCATCTGAAAACTTAAAACCCAGCTTCTGAGTCACTGGCTTCCATGACAATTGTCATTCCCATTTCTTAAACTATTTGCAAAACAGCCCTAGGAGGCTAACATGAAAAGTATATTGTTGTGACGTCCCTGCCCATGGCTGCGCCAGCCTTGTACTTAGAAGAAGTCGATTTTGTCCCTTCAGGTCCTATGCGTCAGAAACATTTGACAATTTTAATGGGCCTTTAAAAATTCATAACCTTATGTGTCATTTATTGAGCATATACTGTATGTCAGGCACTGCAGCTAAGCAGTTCACATACATTATTATTCATTTAATACTTACAACATTATGAGATAGAATTATATATATCATGTCAAGGTCTTGCATATGAGGATTGAACTAACTTTTTCTAATTTTGTTGCAAATGATAGCAATTTCCTTATATTTATAATGTTTTTATAGCATTTACATATGGGCATTTTATTCTTTAATCTGTTAAGATTAAATAGAGTTATTACATAATTTCACAAAGAAGGGAACTAAGTCTCAAAAGTTTTAAGCAACTGGGCAGCACAAGTGGAAGTGCTTCTCTAAAATCTAGGTACTCTTTCCCCTGCCTGTTCCATTATAAATAGAAGAAAATCTCCTTGACTCACAAAATATATAATGACAATCGAGCATGAGCTTAAAATACCCTGAGGGAACAAAGACCTGCATTTCCCAGTGTCAACTTCTTCATTGATTTTTATTTTAGAACTGCAGTCAGCAAATCCTGCCCACCACCTATTTTTGTAAATAATGTTTTATTGGAACACAATCACCCCCTTTTGTTTATGTATCATCTGTGGCTGATTTTGTGCTAAAACTACAAGGACAGTGTTGAGTAGTTGAGATGCAAAAATGCATTGCTTACAAAGCCTGAAGTATTTACTATCTGGCACTTTTTGGATAATGATTCCCAACTCCTGTTCTAGATTATAAAGATGTTCTCCTCTCTTTATATTTGGCTTAGTTATAATTGTAAATATACTTTTTTATTATTACTATTATTACAACATTAAGATAGTGTCAGTATGGAATGAGTTCTGAATTTGTTTTGCATGTGAATCATTTATTACCAAAAATTCATTTCCCAAAGGAGTTTGTGGATTTGCCTCTGGTTATTCCATCCCTCAGCACCCTTCTCTTTCTGTGGACACACACACACACACACACACACATACACACACACACACACACACACACACACACACACACACACACACACACACACACACACACACACACCCTGATCTGTAGCTAACTGAAAGTCACAGGGGCTTCAACCACCTGTGCTGCGGATTCTGTGCCTCATGCATCTTGGTGACCTCTTCCTTCACTTCTCTTTCTGTCTCCTCTATTTTTAGCCTATTGTTCTTTCACAATAATGTTTAAACAGGTTCAAATATCCCCTGACATAAATAAGATTGCTTAGGTCCTATCTCCCCTTGTAGCTATCACTTTGTTCCTTCTCCTGTCTTTCCTAAGTAAGCTCCTAGGAAGACTTGTCTACAATTAATGCTTTTGTTGCCATTTACACCTCGATCCATTGCCTCTGACTTTTTGTGCACAGCACAGAACGTGTGGGCATACATGTGTGGGTAGATGTGTGTGTGCATGCACATAGACACGCACTGACACACAAGCACACACGAAAATCTGTAAATTTCCGTAACTTCTTTAGGATTGATTCATAATAGTGGAATTGCCATGTGAAACGGTTTGGAACATTTTAAGCCCTCCAGAAAAGCTGTGCTGCTACTTCTGCAAGCAGGGAGCAAGTGTGCTTACCTCCCAAGTCATTGCTGACCGTGGTATATTATCATTCTTAAAAACTTAGCCAGTTGGATAATGGAGAATACCCGTTGTCACAATGTTAGATTACTTTGGGTTTTCTTTGATTACTCATAAAGTTTTATGTATATTAATGGATTTATTGGTAGAGGATGGAGATCCAATTTCTAGTACAAGTCCTTCAAATATTTTTTAATATAAATCAATTTTAAAATAAGCTAGCATTTTAAGTAACTGTGAATTTTTTTGTTTTAACCAAATTGTAGAAAAAGTTTATCTGAAATAAAGATGGCCATGAATCTGAATAAGTGTGATATATTAACTTAAGAAAATATCAAGAAATAACTTCAAAGATTTGTGAAAATTTTGACTCTCTAAAATACTAGAATTCTAAAAAAATTTTTCAAAATTATAAAAACCAATGGGATTATTTCATTTAATATTTCTCCCTGAAGAAAACAAAAAAATTTAAAATCTAAAATAGAACAATTATAACTTAACACTATGAACTAACTTCCTATTTTGTTTTCACAAATTCTTTCACAATGTATGCTTGAATAAAAGCATATTATTTATTGAAAAATGAAAAGCTTATTAAAATACTTTTGATTATTTCACACTCTTTGTTAGAGACTGTGAAACTGAGCAGTTAATTCAATTTAGATAAGAATTAAAATATGATAGAAAGCGGTGAAAGTATTTCAGTTATCTTGCTAATTAGACAGTCTAGTATTAGACACATCAAAGCAATAATCTTATGGTCTTTCCGTACAAAATACTTGAAACCATGCAGGGGTCCTTTGCCACTGCTGAGACGTAAATACAAACTAAAATATAAATAAAATACATAGAAATATCTTGGTTTCAGGGTTAAGATTTGATGATAAATTTGGTCTTGATGACTAAATATGACTTAAAAAAATCTTATGAAGAAAGATATAAGACTCCTTTTGTGTACCTGTGATGTCTGCTAAGTTAATTAAAGAGCAAATCACAGCCTAGCATGTTCTGAGAAAGAAAGAATCAGTTAGTGCCACTAAAGAGTAATCCTGGGGGACACATCATACCACAATATTTTTAAAAAACAAATGGTTTTGTTTGACTCCAGACTAACTTATGCATTTTGATGGTTTATATATTCACCTTCTCCATCAAACTGAATTCTTATGACTCTATGTACTTAGGATGGGGTCTTGCACATGTTAAGTGTTTAAGAAATGGTTGTTGAATGAATATATTTCTCTTTTGTGATAATTGACCCTTCAAGAGGTTTTTAAGCTAACAAAGTTAAATTTGTGTTATGTGCGCAATAATATACTTTTCTTGTTGACAATTACACAAAGTGTTATAATTGAGCAAGAACATTAACAATCTGGGTCTGAACTGATGTTCATTTTTACAGAACCATTTTACAGTATGTGTCATAAGGCTTAAAGTGTTATGTAATTTTTGGCTCTGGAATTCTGCTTCAATGAATATATTCTAAGAATATCATGAAGATTTATGTAAAAATTGATTATAAAACAGCATATTTAAGAAATATGAAAAATGTTTTAGAATTATCTTCTTTTCTTCTATATGACAGTAAACGATACTACCATTATGGATTATCACCAAGGTAATTGAACAAAATGGAATGGGCTACTCATAAGAATTATAAAATTGAAGAGTTTCTAGGTTTAAAATTTTAAGACAGTTGGCAAAACAAGCAAAATTCATCTATTTCTGGACACCAGGGCATCATTTGGTAGAGGGGCACTCAATCACCCCTTTATTCAGTTTACCCAGCACACATTTATCTACTGCGAGTCTGCTATGTATTGGGCACTGTGCTAAATGCTAAGGGACAAGAACCATTTATGTAGGAACATGGAGGGTCTTGCCTATTATACAAAAGACTTAGTAGTGTATGCTGTAGGCAACGGGGCAGAATAATAATATGCTTAGATTCCAAATTTAAAGATTACTATCGTGACACTATAGAGCATGGAGTGAGTAACGGGCAGTCTGGAGCAAGAAAGTTCAAAGACTCTTAAAATCATCCAAATAACTGTGAACTGGAAGCCTGGGATAAAACAGTAGCCATAAATACCATAAATACTGAAAGAGGAAACAGGAAGATCAAAACAGATAGGCCTCCTGTCTTTTACAAGTATAGTGGTATATAAAATACATTATAATATTTGAAACTGGAGAGTTTAAAAGGCAAAGATGGACTTCCCTGAGGAAGGTCTATAGCGACACAGAAGCTATTGTCCTGGTCTACGGGGCCAGGCTGCCTCTCATCCTTCAGGTGTGGATTGTCCCTGCCACGCATGCAAGCAACAAAGGGCAACTCTGAACAAGCACGTGCAACCATCGAAATGTGTATACTTAGCTAGTGGCAATTAATTATGTTTACATTTGTTTAAGTAGTTGTTTAAATGGGTATACCCTCTCAGTTGCTATTTGAGGGGTGATTTTCTTCCCCTTAATACTGAATCCCAACACAAAGATCTCAAAAGTAAAATACAGTATCATTGAACTTTGTTTTTCTTTAACAATGAATTATGTAACATAATGTTTGTTTCATTTTCCCACACCAAAATTAGCAATACTTAGGAATAAAACTTCAAATGTATAGGAGATCTAACCTGGTAACCCTTCTTGGTGTGCATCATTTAGCATAATCAATACCTGGTAGTGATGTCTCCTTACATAAAATTCCCTTTGCCTTCTTAGTAGGATATGATCTCTTCCTAGCTTTCCCTTTCCACACTCTGCTATGTCCCAGTGTGGCATTTCTTTGCCAGCTGATATGAAGAGTCTCTGTTAAAGGCCAAAGACTTTGATCACTAGGTAAACATGGTGGCTTTAAATTACGCTTTTCTTTCCCATTGTCATCTAGAGCTTCACGACAATTCTTCCTAGTGTTATTTCACCTGAGTTTATATCCTAAAACATAGGTGCTTGTTGAACTATCTTCTTTTTGTGAATCTTTTAACCAATCAAATAAGAATTCATATAAATAATAAGCATGCCACTAAATATATTAAAAACACAGTGCAATATTAATTTGGTTTTTGTTTTTTCTTGAAAGAATATGAACTGGTTTTTTTTTTCCATAATTCTACTCCGAGAAAAGGAACTAAATGAACTGTCCTCTTGTTGCTCTCACTTCCTCTGGGTGTCCTTGGTTTGCAAGCTCAAAAAACAGACCAATCCACTCTAGAACTATTTTGGATGTAGAGATGGTAAAATAGATCCAGACAGAGGTGAGAAAGAAAACCCAGAGAGGGGAGAGGTTATAAGATGGGTAGTTATTCAACCTCAGGGAAAAAGCAGGCATGGCTCCCAGGCAAGGGCTGGGCTCGGGTATTATTATTTGTTTTTAATATCTCTTCATGGTGAAGATCTATTTGGACTACTGGGGCACTTTCAATTGGTTAGTTAATCGACTGTAAGATGACCATAAAGGATAAAATTAAGCTATTAAATTCTGTGGTCTTAAAGAATTTTGCCTGGATGGTTAGAGTTTCAATAGATGGCAGAGAACTAGTTTCAGCAACACCTTGTAGCAGAGACAGCAAAGGTAACTACGGTAAACACCACAAAATAAGGGTCAGACCTTTCCTGTTTTCTGAGCAGGACAGAAGTTTCCTGAATATTTATTCAACTATAGGAAGAATTAAAAGTTCTCCCAGATTTGGCTGAGTTTGAATTTCTTGCTGTTATGGTTAGCTAGAGCTCTGAACAAGTTAAAACATTAACAGGATTAAGAACAAAGAAATAATGTAATGTTTTTCACTGGAGTATTTATTATGAAGTGAATTTATAACCACTATGACTTTATAAATTCTAACTTCTCATGCTTCAAACATCTCCATGAGAACAAGAACTGTTGGTATCTTATAATACCTAGATTCCTGCACATATATTCATTAAACAAATGAGTAAATCAAATGATATAGAGCAAATTGGGACTTCTTCTATCAAAAGTCTTTTTTTATTTTGATATCTATAGAATATCTGATTTGTACATCCATAGTTTTCCCAGTCCATTTGGGCTGCTATAACAAAATAGAGTGGACAGCTTATTACAAATGGGAAATTATTTCTTCAGTTCTGAGGATTAGAAAGTCCAAGATGCCAGCAGATTCTGTGTCTGGTAAGGGCTTTCTGGTTCATAGATGATGTTTTCTCCGTGTGTCCTCCCATGGGGAAAATAACAAGGTGGTTCTTTGGGGCCACTTTAATAAGAGCACTAATCCCATCACTAATTACTTCTCAATAGCTCCACCTCCTCATAGCATCACCTTGGGGATTAGGATTTCAACACATGAATGTAGGGGGACACAGACATTCAGAACATAACAATGGTATTTGGTATTTTTTAAATAATATTTAGGATTTAAAGTTCTCCTTCAATTATCAGCTTTAGCAGTTGTAATCCACATAGAGAAGACCACATAAATATGGAAATAGCACATAGTCCAGACGCAACTGGCCTTTAATTGTTTACCTCTCTCCCCACCCTTTGCATACCGTAGAACAAGTTTCAGAGCTTTATAGCATCACCTGTATAAAAATGTATCTCACAAACCACTATGAGCAGTAGAGATATTCATTTGATAAGGAAATGAAGGGAGGCTTCTTTAAACTGTATCTCCCTCTGAGAAAATCCTCATCAGACATGGACATCTTCGTTCCTTCCTGGTCTTTCCCTCCTCTCTTCCTTTTCCTCCTCAATCTCCCTTTGTGTTACATAAAGACATTTACATCTGCTCAGGTCCCTCCAATTTTGTTTTGATATCCAAATACCTATCGCTTCACACTGTGTTCAACTATGTGAAAATGTATTGTATTAAAGACAACTTTGTACCACCTAGAGAAAAAAAAATCCATTGATCTGAACCTTCCTTAAGAGAGTGTGTAAACATGTTTGTTGGAGTGAGGATAAGGTGGTTGTGAGTAAACAGATATCTTTTTTCCTGTCACACCTTTCTCGTCACATGTGCAATTTAAACCTACACTATTTTTTTTTATACCAGTCTTGTCAGCTTCTCTTTAGAGCAGTTTTTCCTTTCTATTGTCTCTTCTCTGCTTAGCAGTTTGTACTTTCCACTGCCTCACAATCTGCTGCAGAAAGCAATTTAGAATCCTTTTTCTCCTCTTTAACATTACAAATCCCTTTTGAATAGCACTTATGACAAAAACAATTTTTTGAATAGAGAGAGAGCATCAGTCTCTTCACAACCTAAATTTTATTCTGAAAATGAAAAAATCAAGTTATAATCCCAAACTATGCCTTATCTACTATACTTGTCAAGGTTTTTTAGTTAAAGGCAACAGAAACTAACTCTGGAGGATTTGAACACAGAAGGAATTTTCTAAGAGCTAATTGTGTTAGCTTACAGAACCTGCAAGATGCTTTCAAATGCTAGCTCAGAAAACCAGAAGAAACAATGAAAGGGTAGACAGAATCAAAGTCGGAAATCACTCCTCACAACTGTCTAGCGAAGACACTCTTGGTAACATTTCTCAGCAGCAGCTGCTTCAGCTTGCACTGCCTTTGTCTCTGAATATCACTGTGAATTTGGGACATGAAGGAAGCCTTGTTGGTCTGGTCTCCTTGCTTCATTGGCTCTTGGATTGATGCTTACAACTGGTTCAGGGGAGGTCACGTGCCGATGGCTTATGCCCTGGCTGTCCCTAATAGTAAATTAAGATAACGCGCATATAACCTATAGAACTTTAATAATTACTTGCAAGGGAGGCTGGGAGAGAGCACATTGGTCCTTTTAGGCTTCTATGGTCTTCCTAACTACCAAGACCCATACGTAAGTATTCTCTCTCCAAGCACAGAAAGGAGGTTCATTTTCCCTTGAAGAAACAAAACAAAAGAGCAACAATGATAGCAACAAATGTCCCATTATAACAACATAATAGTATAGACATTTTCAAATTGGATTTGACTAAATTGCATTTAACTTAGTTTTCTGCATTTGAAAATATACCCACATATGCCCAAATGAAGAACTATTTAAAAAGTTTAGAAACATACTTCAACAATTTTTAACCCTTTTTAACATAAGCTGTAGGTTTATTATTTTGTCATGAACCCATTTGTAATTTATAATTTCATTTTAATAACATCTTGGATGACATTAAATGATATATGTTGTATAATATTATATTATGTATCACCATATATACTGCTACTGTGTACAGTAATTATACATTATGGTAATATAAAATAATAAACTTACTAATATAAACATATACACAGAAAAACACATTTTCAAAAGGACTGGGTTTTGTACTTTTAGCTTTCCTAGAATCACACTACATTCCCTTTAAATTACGATTTTATTATCTTTGATCTTTTCCCCTTTCAGCCCCGACGTATTAAGATAAACAGTTATAATCTTATCTGACCTCATAATGAGTGTGGCTACTCATTTAGACTCCTTTGAAACTAATGAACTGCAGACCTTTAATATTTTGTGATACAATGGCTGGAGTGGCATTTCAAGTAGCAAAGTCATTTGCCAATTGCATTTGGAGCATCATATTCTGTAACCCCAGTATCTGCTCTAAATGCTCTAAATGGTTATCAGCACTCTCCTTGGTAGCTTCCACAGCCATCTGCCTCGCTCACATTCAATGTGTTATCAGTAACTGACACCTCCAGAATTTCAAATGCTCGTTTCTTCTTTGTTTCTTCCTTGTCTCACTTGCACTTCTGCCCTATATTATTAATATTTCAGGGTTCCCTCCCTAGCGTCAGACAATCCCTTGTGCCCTTTCTGTTGTCTTGTGTCTCTCATGCCAGTGCCAACTTTTGGATCACTCCCACCAGCATTTTTGCCAAATATCAGACTGATGGGCAAAGTCATAAAGGCAGTAACTGTTAAAAGCCAAAATATTAATACTACCTGCCTTTTTGTTTCATCTACCAGTAACTGCAAATAAAATCTGTATGAAAAAACTTGTCTTTCCACTTTCCCAGGAATTCCACAGAATGGACCTTACATAGATTTAAGAACTTATTATCATAAAATAAAATGCCCAAGTTGAATAACATTTCATCATGTGTTCAATCACTATGTTCAGTTTTAACATAACTAACAATAGAACTCTTCCCTTCCACTTTTAATGAATTAGGAATGTACCTCATAGGCAATTTTCAGGACTTAGAAAGTAGTGCTGACCCGCTGAGCCTGCAAGAATGAAAAGGCAGGTAAACCTCTGACCCAGACAAGCTTCTAGTAGGGTTTGCCCCCAACACATTTTAGGCATGTATGAATTCATTCCCTACTGAATATTTCAATAACCTCTGCTGCAGAATTATGTTCAATAAAATGAACTAGTTTTTCTCCTTTCATTCACAACTGATGCTATTAGTAATGATCTTTTCTTTTGCAACAAGATTTATTCACAGTCAAAATTAAAGAAGAAAAGGGGAGAAAATATGAAATTCCACTGAAGTGGGTCCATCCTTCTTGTTTTACCTTTTCTTCTTCCCTACCCGATTCACTCTTTTTCATGAAGAATCCAGGATCTTATCATCATAATGAACTGCTCCAATGCAAACATCTAGAATCTGGCTCTTCCACTCTCCAGCCACATCATTCCAACTATCTCATGGGCTGTGTCCATATTAAGTTACATTTTCAACTTTGTCCCACCTTCTAATTAAACCACCTCTAAATGAAGTTAGCACAGTAAGCTGGCCGTGCTCCCCATCCAGGTTTGCACGCATGAAACCTGCTTTTAAACTTTCTTTACAAATGCTCCAGATGCCTTCTTTATTAACTCCCTGCATGTCTTTCCTATTCATCTCTCACTGTCAACATCTGCTTACCCTAATTCGTATCCTAGGTAGCTTTCATTCCTGAGAAAAGCACAGAAATGTATGTTTTGGCTCACTAATCACCTTATGTTCTTGAATATCAAGTTAGCATTGCTACTGCTTACTGTCATTATTGATGCCCTGGTATGAAATACTAATTGATAATCCTAAACTTCAGTATGAAAAATTTAAATTTGTTCAGTCTCTACTAAGCACCAGAAAAGTGGTAGACACTTCAAATAATCTTCTTATATTCTTCATAATTCTGTGAGGACTGTTTATTGTCATATTTTCCAAATGGGAGCACTGATACTCAGAGAGATTTAACTTGAAAGCACTTATCACAAAATCCTTTGCTACCTGGCTATTTTGGCTACACAATGCTGTAACTCTGAAATTCAACACGTTCACTGATGTGATTATTCAGCATGCAACTCCCGTGGTTGAGACCTGAGTAATTCTACCCCATCTCAGCACCACCCTAACAACCTCCCCTCCAATTTTAGTCTCATTTTTACAACTTTCTGCTAGAAATTCCCATTTGGACATCACACAATCCTTTGAAATTTGATGTGTATAAAATCTTAAAAATTGTTTCCAACTTATTTCCTTTAGTACAACCAGTACTCAGTGTATGTTTCTCTATTTTTTTAATGCTACAGCCACCTTGGCAGTTACCTTGCAGATAGTTTATTAATTGGTTTCCTGTATTTAGTGACTGTAGCCTAAGTATGCTGTCAGACAAGTCATTGAAATTCAAAGTTCTTATCACCTCTTTCTCTCTTCACTAATATTTGCTGAATCCACATTTGCAAGACTCTGTTTTTTCTAACGTGAATCCTTGTTTCTAATTTTGTTAAGTACTCTTACATTAAATTAAACTTCAGACAAAGGGTACACTATCATTTCTGCCAAATTGGCATGTACTTCCCTGATTCCATTCAGCTTTTTTTAAAAATGGCTTTACTGCCTATCTCTATCCAATAATGTCTCACTTATCTGAACCCATCTGAAAGGACATCACCTTTGGAAATCATGCTACCAAATCTAAATGATGTTCTGCTTTTACTGCTTTACTTCCTGCTTTCATTTCCATTCTTTCACCCCCCTTCCCCCCTGCCCAACACCCAGTGAATGTTACATTCTTAACCATTTTATTACAAAATTATATAGGAAAAGAGGCACATTTTAAAATTTTGGTTGACACCACATCTTGGCATCATATATACTTTTGGTTTATAATTATGCATATGTGGTAATGTTTCTCTAGTTTATGTAATATGATAGTCATGAAAACTAGGTATAATATTCTGGTTTATATTACCCTCTCATTTCACATTTATATGTAAGAAAGATTCTATTAAACAAGAATGTATATAAGTGGAAAAGATCATCACTAATGCAAACAATAAACTAAATGACTTTTACTGTAAGAAAATAATGGCTATTTTGGCACCTTGAGTTCACTAAATTATGACCTTGTTATGTTATTGAAAGTCAGTACGAAGGTAATTTTATATCTTTTTAGATACTGACTAGGCATACTTACATCCCAGTTAAATGCTCTTCTCCTCAACCTAGAATGAACACAGTATCTCTCTGATTTTAGAAATTTGAGGGCATCAAATACAATTCATATCAACCCACCACCAGCATAGTGACCTACACATATCCACACCCACACTTTCTATGGCCCTGCTTCTCCAAGACAGCAGGATGTAATGGGTACCGAGCTAGCAAATTACATATCCAAGAACCACACACATAAGGCAATGAGCACAGTGATGCAATAACTAGAAGCCATGGCCATGGTTAAGAAGAAATCATGGGATAGGTTAAGGGTCACAGAAACTGTCAAGTTGGCCATAGTAAGAGAGTTAAAGCCATGAGCTAACTGAGGCACCACTATCCCAAGATAGGCAAGAGGGGGAGGTTTGTCTTAAGCAAATCTGCCTTGACCTTTCTCCATAAGAATTTTAGCTTGTAATTGGTAAGTCTGCTAAGTCCTTGCTAAAAGTCAGTTCTGTGGGAATAAGAAATGCACAATTATTGAGGAACACTTAGGTTGAACCGCGTGCAATTGTGTAAGCTAAAAAAGCTTTAATGTTAGTAATTTCATAGGGTTCAACCACATGGTCAGTATTAAATGCTCCACATATTTTGATTCAGTTAATTCTCATAACAAGCCTCAAATGTATTATTATCATCTCTCTTTTAACAGCTGCTGAAATTTATCATCTAAGATCTTACCTACAATTTTTAATCCAAGAAGTAACCCTGATGATAGTATATTAGGTTGACTTTGGGGTAGTTTGCTTCTGCCACCTAACAGGTTTCACTTATATAGCTGGTGTTTTGAAATGACTACAGTATTTTATATATTCAAAAGAATAAGATGGCCAGGAGTTTGAAAATGAAATGTAAGTCTTTCTAAATAAAGAAGATAAAGCATTTCACTGAAGAGAGCCTTCACATGCAGATATTTGACTCTAGTTACATTCAAAATTTAAATACCCTATATTTTTTTCTTTTTTCCAGGAAAGATCTATTATTCCTTTTAATAAAAATAAATACAACCTAAATCTTTCTTGACATTTCTAATCTAATGAAGGGGCAAGGAAATAAAATGCTATGTTCCTTGTCATTTTTCCCAAAAGGCTTCGAAATAAACTTGTTCAGTGATGACAGCATAATAATGAAAAGTGTCTAATGAAAACAGTATTCTGACAGGTTTTCAAATACGTATGTGAAAATAAGAAAAGCAACTCATGCTATGAAAGGACTGAATGGACCCAGTCCAAATTTAGAAATAAAGAAAATAACATTGAAGCAGCACATAATGAGTGATATTTGTGTTAAAAGTGGCATGGGAGGAATTAGCAGAGACTTACGGCCACATACCCAAAGCCAAGGTGCACACCACCAGGGCAGAGATGTGGGTGAGGTCAGATGAACCTTTTTCATACAGTTGCTCCAGGAGATATATGACAAGTGACAGTTATAGGTTCTGAGATTCATATTAGGGGAAGAGGAAAGAAATTTCCTCATTTCCATTAACAGATATAGAAATAAATCATTTAGAGAATATATTTTGAGAAATGGAGTTAGGTAAATTTTTTTCCAGATTAGAAAACATAAAAATCTCCAGAATATTTTAAAGGAATAAAGATAATGAATGTTCCTACACTAACTGCATTTACTGAGCACTTACCATCACAGATAAGCTATGCTCTACTTGTTCCTTTAAAATCTCACTTAGAATTCATTCTAAACACATGAGATTGGCATTAATAATCCTATTTTGAGAAGAAAGATCTTGAGAGAATTTAAGTGATTTTACCCGAGATTAAATAGCCATTAAGTTACAAAATTCAAATTTGAACCCACATTCTACTCCAAGATCCATGATTTTGCTATTAAATATATTTCCTTTGAATAGTAACAAGTATTTAAGACTAGTAAACACAACACAACTGCAATAATTTTCTTTCAAACCATGTGATCGATCAAGTCATATGACACATGATCCTCCTCCCTGTTTTTTAAAACATTTTCAATACTTCCTTTCAGATCAATAAATACTGTCCAAGAGAGAAGATCTAGAAATATAACAATAAAATAAAAAAAAAAACAGTCTGCTATCAATCTAAGAATAGAGAGATCAATTAATCATAGAGAGTAATCCAAGAATATATCCTCATATATATGTAAAAGAAGTTATATTATAAATAAAGAGTTAATATAGAGGTAACACAAAGGATGACTAATAAATCAATGAATAAATGTAAAGATTAGACAATAATTGGTACTAGGACAACTGAGATATTTGAGAATTAGTTTTGATCTTTATCTTGCACAATTGAAGACAGTAATTTTTGATAGATTAATAATCAAACATAACTAATCAAATTATGAAACAAAAAGAAAATGAAAGTAGATTACTAAATGACCTTGAGAGAAGACCAAGTTTAAAAGGGGCAGAACTCACAAACAAAAAAGGGATGAATTTAATTACATAAAATTGAAACATCTGTCTGTTCAAAAATTGCCAAAACAAAATTAAGACAAGCAAAATTACTGTTATATAAGTGCATATTCTTAAAAATAATTATGTAGATTTTCAGCTCATCCAACTTCTTAGAGTTATTATACTTCTCTAAAAGGCATAGCTATCTTTCTTAATTTAAAGATAACATCATCTTTTACATGTGCTATTGTTCTATAAGATATTTAGGAAAATAAAAAGAAGGTGATATGAAAGGGTATTTTATGATGTACTAATTTTTTATGCAATAATGTTTTATAACGGGCTAATCCACTGATATTTGTGTTTGGTTTACTCCAAAAAATAAGGTAAATGTCAAAGTCTGTGAATCTAATAACAAAAGTTTGTCCAAAGCTTTTGAGTAGTTTTTCAATTATTAATAAGTCCCCAGATTCTTGATTCACTGTATTCTATTTGAGTATCCATGCTTTTAGGTGTTTTGTCTGTTTGTTTTTCCTATCCTTTCCTGCTTCCCTGAGTATGTTTAGACAGAACTTAATTTTGGTAAATTTTCAGTTTCATTACCTGGCATCTTCAGAGTCATACTCATAAATAGGCCTAGAGAAGAGAATTTATCTCCTACAAATGCAAAACCACACTTAGCTTCACCATTGCATTTCACTCAATAAAAGTGCTTTTTGGTATTTGAATAGAAAGACATTAATTTGCCCTCTTTTGACTAGATATGATTTTTAAATTATTTTTAATATATGCATTTCTATTTTGCAATGACATAGAATTTGGCTTTTTCATCAATCACCAGATCTTTCTCCTCCTTAGTTTACATATTTTCCAACATTTTCTAACAGTATTTTTAATATTTCTAATACTCTTCACAGAATAATTTTTATGTTCATGATATTCTACTTTGAGTGCTGGTAAATCCTTAATATAAAACAAAACTTAAATTGCCCAGAGTGATTTTGTGAATCAATGAAAAAGTTGGCTTCTAAGGCTCAGAGTCCTGGGTGGTTGTGATAATTCTGAGTTTATCATAGCAGTTCCAGTTGAAAACAAACATCCATCATCATTTCTTTGGGAAGCACATAAATTTGTTTCTATAGTTTGAATAAAATAATATCTATTACATATCAGCCCTGGGTGGCAGATTTTACATTATAGTCTAACTGAGAGCCTAAGGAGCTGTTAAGAAATTATTAAAAAGATTATTAGGAATGTTTTTATTTGATTTATTTTACGGCTAGAAATAATTCTACAAAAGTAGAATTCTACAAAAAGTACATGTATTTCACGCTTAGATTTTATTTTAATTTGAATTATTTCTTTGCTACCTTCTTCATTCTGATACCAGCAATGTAGCATAACCTAAAAATTTTCCACTAACTAAAAAGTATTTCACCTTTGTAAAACCATAATTTGACCATGCATTGTCATCATCATCACCTCAATTCCAGTGGTAAAGGCAGTACTGCACAGTAGAGAGTAAATTAGGCAATTAAGATGTCCATCTGGTCTAAGGAAAGTGAGCTCTTGCATTTGTTCCTCAGACCTTTACTCAAATAAACACACAGACACACACTTATAAAGTTGCTAGATACTCAATAGCTTTCGAATACTAAATGGATAAATGTAATTTCTCATTGCATTTTATGTTTTATCAAGCAACGCAAAAATTATAGTCTTCTTACCTAACCTTACAAGACATGTATATTAAAAGAGAAAATTGCAACAGAGAATACGAGAGCAAAATAGGGATTGGGTGAAAAGTGGCAATAGAATCACACATATCAAAATTGTTGTCATATCGCCATTGAGCAAGACTTTTAAGATTTTTTTTAAATGTCAAAACGTTTATTCAAACCATAAAATAAAGCATTAAAAAATGCACCTTGATATGTTTTAGTAACAATGGAAATTTCTATTACCCTTAAGAGAAATTAAGGAGAATTCTCTTAATCCCGTAAGAAAACGGTGTCTTGAAAGTAAAAACAGAAAATGTATGTGACAATATGTAAATATAATATATTATTAACGGCCACATACGAAAGATCAATGGTTAGCCATTGACTGGTAGAGAGTGAACAATACATGTTTAGTTACTGATCTGATGAATTTTATTTCTTAGAAAAGGACAGTTTCATATTAGAACAATACAATAAATATTGGGTTTCTATATGGCATTTACCAATCAATAAAGATGCTTCAACATAATTTTTGAATATGGCCCAAACATACTGTCAATGTAAACTAAATTATGGTTAAATATTATCCACTCTTATATCTATACTTTATTAGTTTGATCCCTAAAAGTATTTACTCCTAATGATTTATAGATTCAAGTCTTAAATTGTAAAATATCTACATTAAATCTATTGGTATAAAAATTATTTTGAACCTGTACTTATGATTTCTTCAATCAGTTTAGCAAAGGCTTTTGAGCATGTTCTCTGTTTCTGAACTGAGGATAATAGTGCTAAACTTTTACTGAGTGACTATAAAAACCCTGAGTGAAGTATTTTACATTCCTTGTCACAATTAATCCTCACAACAGCCCTATGAGATATGTTCTATTTTTGTCCCCATTTTATAGTTCAAGAAACTGACATCGGAAGAACTTATGTAATTTTTTGAAAGTCCGTATATTTTTTAAATAGTGGATTCAAATTTCAATCCTGTTTCATTTAAATTCAGTGCTGTCCATCAGGCTTCTAAGGAGGGATTGCCATCTTATTTGAGTCCTTTCATTTATGTATTTACAGTTTCAAATTTTAGAGAGGTCATGGGATTCTTTTTAGAGTTATGGACTGATTTTAGATTCTGATTGCTTGAAAATATGTTACACATCTCATTACACAGGGAAAAAATTATGGGCTATGATTCTCTAGCATATATCAACCATATTTCACAATTTCCTCTAAGATTTAGAAATAGATTTGTGGAAGGCTGTCTTTCTAAAAAATGTCCCATTAATGCTTTAGGCATCTTTATGAAATGACTTATTGTATCTCCTGCACTGTCTTTTTAAGTTAGTATATGGAAGAGTTAAGCCAGTTTTTGAGGTAGTTTTGTGGCTGGAGGAAAGAAAATTTTACTATTGAGCAGTCATGCTTGTGTGTGTGTGCGTGGTTTCCTAAACATAATAATTACTATTGTCTGAATAAATAGAATATATTTTTAAGTGATGGCCTAAGTAGAATGATTTAATCCTTATTAACGTTCTTGATATCACCACAAGGAACAAGCCTATATGAAACTTCTGTTTCTTTAGACACCTCACTTTAGTGAACTCAAGAGATAGCAATAAGGTTTTGAAGTCTATGTATATATTTAAATGTCTAATTTCCGAACATTCTTTTCATACCCTAGCCATATGCAAATAGTAACATTAATTTTAAACTCCCAAATTTTACAGACATACTACTTTGTGTGGAATTAAATGTCTTTGATTCATATCCTGGAATTTCTGTATTACAGTTTTCTCATCCTTAATTCAAGCAAAATACCTTTTTGTCTATATGAGAAGGTTATTTTTGGATGATATAATATATATTTAATGTATTTAAATATAAGGCATTATTACTTAATTATTAATTTTTAAATATGACTATGATTCATAGTTTTTATTAGAGTAATGGTTTTTCCCTGAAAAATGACTCATTAAAACTTTATTTCAAGGTAGTAATTTTTTGGTATTATATCTAGCTTTTGTTTGTTTATATATGACTTTTATTTTACAATATTAAAGGTATACAAAGAAGAACAGGAAATAATATGCATATAAAATTCTAACATAAGTAAAGACAGGTGCACTCTCATCAGTTATCCGAGATAAATTCATTTCTGTAACTAAATAATAAATTTAGGCTGAAGCTTCCTGGAAGCCAAGGGAAAATGTAGAACCCAATAGTTAATAGTTTCCATTGTTTAAAAGGAAATAAAAACTACCAAGAGTTATATATAGTAGTTACTTAATAAATATTTATTCAAAATGGATAAATGATTGAATGAATTAACCTGGAAAGATATTCTACCCCATCTCTAGCCTTTCGCCATTATATATTAGGCATAGCAAACCACGTCAATCTTTATGTAAGAGCCAACGGTTGATGTAATTGTTATTATACTATAGGGACTATATAAAATCTTTCTGATATATATTTTTGCATTGCCCCTTTATAAATACAATGAAATTAAATTAAATCATGACCCAATAAAGATATGTCTGTGAGGATTTATATTTTAGTTTTTAAAATTTTATTTCCATTAACCCGATTTAGAGAACTTAAAGGAAAGATTGATAAATATTTTCCTCAGATGTTTTGCATCTCATTTTGGCAAATGTTTGAAAATAGCCTGGTTTAGTTTGAGATTTAGATTTCCTGTACTTGCTTGATAGATGGTATTTACAAGGTGGGCTCATGAACTGCTCACCAACTTTGACTATAAGACACGAGGGTGGGATTTACCAGTGTTGATTTGAAAATTAAGAGTCTGATTTGAAATCTTATTCATATACAAGATAACACAGCATAGAGGTAGGCTGGAGGGAGAGTGGATAATTGGAAGAACACTGCTTCAATGTCTACACAGTAGCAATTAATGAGATACTCCAGGTTATCCCATCGACTGTAACTTTATTGTTAACTCGAGAAACCTGCACAAGGGTTGACTAATTGTGACTCCTTCAGAGTTGTGTGGCTGGTCATCTTTCCTGTGAAGCTATTGCCACTTTAATCATTATATTTTGTTGTGGAATGGAAAGCTTTGCTTTTTATTCATGAAATGCTAGACAGTAGCAGAAAATAAGATTTTAAATTGAAAATGGATCACCAAGGAGTCCTATTATCCATTTATGCACAAAGCTAATGCTGGAGAAAAAATAAAATCAAGAAGAAAAATGCCATTGAAACCAAAGAATAGAATATGCAATTTAAAAATACATATATTCCAGCATTATTAATTCAAATGTAATCAGTATTGCTACTTTCATAATTCTGGTTTTTTTTTTGAGACAAAGTATTACTCTGTTGCCTGGGCTAGAGTCCCATGGCCGGCAGCCTAGCTCACAGCAACCTCAAACTCCTGGGCTCAAGCCATCCTCCTTCCTCAGCCTCCCAAGTAGCTGGAACTACAGGTGCGTGCCACCATGCCTGGCTAATTTTTTTTTTTCTGTTTTTAGTAGGGGTCTTGCTCTTGCTCAGGCTGGTCTGGAAATCCTGACCTCAGGTGATCCTCCTACCTCACCCTCCCATAGTGCTGGGATTACAGGCGTGAGCCACTGCACTCGGCCTCTGTGAGCTCTGTATCTAAATCATTCCAAGCACATGTCTACCCTAAATCTAGAACATTTTCCTCTAGCTGTTATTGCCAGCTTTAGCACCAAACTCGCACATTTCTTCCTAATGCTCAAATTGCATTCCTTGCATAGCAGGTTACAACCATACTTGTTTCTCAGTGACAGAAGATAATTTTTGTTTATTGCCAATCAGCTAATATCCTTCCTGTAATTATAGAGCTTTTTTATGCCTTTCCATGATTTTCTCTTCAATCCTGTCATATTTTCAACCTCTCTCTTTATTCCCTACTTTCCAATCTTCAGACATTGTTACTGCTCTCATTCCATCCTCAAGCGCTTCACATCATGCTTAAGGTTCAATGCCAAATTAGAATAGGTAATTTAATGGTTGTAAACTGTGTATAATAACATAATTATCTCCTTACTCACTCATGTAAGTGTTCTGTTAACTCACTAACATATTAAATATTATACTTTTAAGCAACCACTTTTCATTCATTCCCAATTCCTATTTTCTAGAGATGGTCAGTTGTATTCTCAATCCTTAACTAAGAGAATAGCTTTCTGAAAATGTCTATGGCAGAAGATACACATTTACTCTATTGTAAGGGTGACCTCTTTGCACAGCATCTGGGATCTTTATCGTGCTAGAGTAGGATCTGTGGGAATGTTAGCATGGAGCTAAATTTTCTGTGTCTCTCCTTTCGTGAATCAACATAGGAAATAAACAGTCATATACATAATCTTGCTTTGGGGGCAAAGACAGAAATTTAGATTTGAAACTATGATAGATTCCTATTACTTTGTAGAGCAACTATTTATTTTTCCTTAGGTATCCACTATTTCAGAAGATATTTATTACTCAGAAGTACCAATACAATTTTATGGTCAAATAAGTTTGGGCAATTCTATTTAAAGAATGTTAGACTAGTAAGCAGGGGTTACCTCAGAGCCTTTAATATGCTACATGTTTTGTGAATCACCAAAGGGTTTTCCATTGCCCTAATATTGATATTTGTTAATACCAATAAGTTTCTTCAAAACATCATGCCTCTGATTCTCCCTAGAACATGCTTTAGAATATGCTACCCCAGCCACCTACAAGGAAGAGAGGGTAATTTCTATTTCATTTCTCTTTTAGCGAATGGCCTTAGTCTGTATGTTAAGATCATACGATTTAAGAATTGCTCCAAAACACTCAAGGTACAATGCAAGGTGTGTCAAATTTCATTATTTTTTTCTAAATCAAATTAACAAGGCCAAACTAACCACTCAGTGAAATTAGCAAGAAGCTTAATATTTATCATTATATGATGGCTATCCTTGCCTCCTTGTGAGTGAAACTGGACAGAACACTAGTCAGTGGTTCTCTGCACTTGAAGTGGTGGCTCCTTTGACAACATGCCCTTTCACTGTACCAACTCTGCCTATGGAGACCTTTGCTAAGGTTCCAGGATAGTCACAGAAGGCCACAGAGCCTCTGCCTACAAGGCCCTGCCTCTTGTACAGTTATGTCTATGGCTGCCATTTTGGAACAAGCTTGGTCTCATCACCATATTCTAAGGACATCAATCATCTTTCTCCCTCTTGTTTTGGCTCCCTCCTTTCTTTTTCTGAAAATACCAGCTTTTGCACAGCCTTTGCCAGCCTTTACTTTCCTTTTCCACAATTCAGCTTAATTGTCTAGAATACAGAAACAAAGCTCCTCAAATACTATCTTGAGTTCTTGCCTACACTAATTGTTTAACTCTGAAACATGAAACATCTATTAACTCCCTGCAGAAGCAAGGTAACTCAGAACTAACCCCTGTGAAGTGAAAACAAAAAATTGCACAGTAAATTGTTGAAGAGCCCATTTAATTAATTAATAACTTACAATCATATTGATAAAGCCATCTATCTTGAGGGTAGTTGATATGGAATTTGATATATCATATCATACATAATACCAAGGGCTCAGAAGCTTATCTAGTTCTCTGGAGAAATAAATGTTTGATTGGGTAATTTGCTGCTGTCATTGGTTAAGCATGAGATTGATATTAGCCCCACATTGATAATCCCATGAAAAGAAAACTTTAACATCAGAAGTCAAATATATATTTCCCAGGTTTTTATTAGTATGCATCATAGCTTGTCCTCAGATGTTATGTTGATATTTACTTTTTTGAAAGAAAAAAAAAGCTATTAAAATATGACTAACTATATAGCATTCTTATTTCAGGCTGGCAAAACAAAGCCTTTTTATTAAATAAAAAATCAATTCATATAAGATAATTTTTCCATAAGTTAGAACACTTGCTTATTTACTTATTTGTGTATTTTAAAAATATAAGAAGAGCCTTACATATAAATGCTGTTCTCACTCATATATCCAAGTTAACATAACTTGGATAAACATTGCATTATTCAGTGCATCAACTCATAATTGATAAAAATTTTAAAATTTCCTTTTTTTAAAAAAAACACATAATTTTATTGGAGAAGCTGGTCATTTTGGCTCTTAATTCTAATTAGTTTTGGTGAAATAATTGAGAAAGCATTGACATTAGAAAAAGAGAATGTAACTAATTTAAAAGAAGTGCGTGCTGTTAGACTCACATCAGATAGCAGTATTATTTTGTGAGATATATAGTAAAAATTGACATAGTACATTGACTGAACTTTGAGATGAGACAAATACAGAGTACCAGAAGTAGTGACATTTTACCAAAAAATATATATACACATATGCACATAAATTTTCATGTGAACTACGGATCAGAGAATATTGATGGATAATTAATATGAGTCTATAATTGATTATGTAAAAAGTGTATATATCAAAATCTTGGTTGATTTGGTTTTCATAAGGAGGTTAAAAAAAGGCAGAGAGGAGAATTTCTCCCTTCCACTTCCTCCCCTTACAGCAGAACTGCACTGTGTCATCGCGCCCATGAGCCTCCCTACTGTGCTGCTCTCCTGGCGTCTACCTGGCTGAGAGCTTTCTCATGTGGCCACTACCTGTGTGCCTGATAAAAACACAGGGTGGTAGTGTAGGAGAGAGAAAAATCCCTTGGGGAATGGGGTATAAATAGTCCAGATCCCTCATGCGCTAGAGGGGACAACTCTGATAGGAGCATTTTCTAAGGATACCTAGTTTCCCAGCAGGATTAAGCTGCAGATACCTACGGGTTGTAACCGGCTTGATGATGCTCTATTGGCTGCCTTTCTTTTCCTATGTGCATCTCCACTTTCCTGTCAAATCAAATACGTGGCTTAGAGTCTTTGTCTCACAGCCTGCTTACAGGAGAACCAAGCAAAGTTTGTACTCTGAATAAATTCCAACCTTGAGAGTCAGTGGGGACATTATTCATTTTACATGCACCTTTCAGGGACTGAAGCAGAAAGTAAAGGAGATCAGGACAGTCCCTCACTCTCCTTCAATTCACAATTCTGAGATTCCCATGGTTTTTAAAAAAGAAGACAAAGGGAAAAGAAATGAAACTATCTTAATTCTTGCCTCTTTTATAGCTTTGATCTGTGAACTTTTAAGACATTTTCTATCTAAAGCCATTTCATTGTCTCAGTGAAATAATGTTTTTTGTGACTGCCTTTCTCAACTTTCTGTTTATCCTTTTCCAGCCCTATAAACAGACTCTACTCAAAGAGGCCCCTACTTTGCCCTAGGTGTTTGCAAATAAATGCTTATTATGTACAGATCCAACTCTCCAAGGAATAAATACAATTATTCACCAATTTCAATGTTATCATATAGGCTTAGGGTGTGCTCTTTAAATTGTAAATTGGTAATTTGTCATTTTTCATTTACATAAGAATCTTTTTTAGAACTTTGCCCCTGTGAGTCTTTACACGAAGGAAACAATCTTCTTAGTTCTTCTTTTCCAGGGCTATGGAAAACCTCTCTTGGGAAGCCCCTTGAGAGATGGTCAGGCAGCTTCTTTTACAGTTACTTGAAATTTAGCATGGGTATATAAACCACAACAGAATAACCACTTTTTAACTTTAGGGATATTGGACAAAGTAGGAAGAATTAGAAAATAAATGTGTTTGCATGGTTTGTTCTAGTGTTATTCTACCTCTGTTTCTGAATTAGTTCTTACCCATTCCATGTGAATAGAAAACTATAAGAGTACTAAGCCACATGTGTGCCTCACGTACAGCCCCCTTCCAGGAAGTTCCTCCAGCAGAAATGGCCAAGGTATGTGCCACATGGCTCCATCCCTCACCTATCCCCAGATGCACTTCCTCAGCACATTCACAGCCTGGTCGGGCTGTAGTCTAGCAGAGGAGCTTTGCTCAAAAGGAATCTAAGTTATTAGTTAGATCAATCAGATTTTGTCTTTATGAGTCTCAAGAAGATACAAAGAAAGAATCACTTAGCTGGTGGTAGGATCACGAGACAAAAGGACAGAGTCCCTGCTAATTATACCTTAATTTAATTGTGTCTTTTTTTTTCTCAATTCCTACACTCATGTATCTGTGCCTTGCCTTCTCTATAAGTCAGCATACATGTGAGTGACTGGATACTATGAGTAAGTAGATGTTTAATATGGAAAAGCATTAAAACATGAGGTGACTAGTTGCTAGAAACAGGACTGGTAGGTGCAGAGGTAGCATAGAACTAGACACAATGTTAATGGAAAATAGGTTCTCTCCCACGTCTTACTGAGATTTGCTGAATAGGATTACTTTAGCTTTTTCTCATTTCTGAACTGAGACCTAGATGTGCCCTATGTCTGTGTTTCCCTAAAAAACTGTTGCAGCGTCAGAATTCCTATCTTACTTGTTCTATATGTATTAATACTTTCAAAATAATTTCCCTATTAGTTGATATTATCCTAGTAAATTTATATTTACCACAATCATAAGAGCTTAAAGGACCCACTACCCACTAGCTGCCATGTCTTGGATACTCATAATGTTCCAGGTATTCTTCCAGAACTTTTAAGCTCTGTTAAATATATTAACTTCCTAAATATATGAAAATATATCAACTTATTTAATTTTTACAACTACATTTCCAGATGGGAATCAATTTAAATGACTTGTTTACATTTGTATAGATAACAAAGAGTGGAGCCAGCATTCAAAGCCAGGGCTACATAACTCCCAAGCCAAGCTATCCTCACCAGTTACAGCCAATTTCTCTGATTGTTTTTTAAATTTTTCATTTCCACTTACTTGAGGTCTTTATTCCTCATCCATCCAAAGGAAGAAAATTTTAAGTTATATTTACTATCTATAAACTGAAACATAAATTAAGGTGCTGATCAACAAGGAGAAATGAAATGAGATATTTTGTAGCATTTTGTATCACAGCATAATAGAAATTCTAGACGGATGTCAGATTACTCTTCAGTCAAGGAGGTACTTGCTTCTGAAGTTGTTCAATGACACTAATGCTTTCCTGTTCCTGCCAGCCACTGGTCTGAAGTAGGGCAGAATCCTTGCGACACTTCCACATTAGAATAAAATCTCTGATGCCAAATGGATTTGTATCTTCACCTTCATTAGTTTTAGGACCTAGGATGTCCCCACCTACAGTTAGGGCAACCTTTGGTTTGAAGTATGTACCAGTTCTAATACAGCAAATTTAATACAAATTTATATTAGACCAAAATTCAACAGGATGTTTCATATGCTTTAAGAAAGGTTAATTTAATCTGTTTTCAACGGAGTTCTCTGCTCAGAAGCATGCCTTTTATCCTTTCATCCATTTACTAATATGCTTATTTATTTTTATTTTTATTTTTATTGAATACCTGAGAGATGCCTATTGCTTGCTAGTGTGGTAAACTATATCAAAAATATTCATGATTAACCTAGTTTAATCAAGTTGAATTGGATTTCTCTTGTGAGAAGAACGAAGGGTGGCAGCAATGATTTTCAAAAGTAGGGTTTTTTAAATGTATTTAAGAAGAGGAACTGCAACCATACTAATTTCAAATTGTGACTATACCAGTATTATTTCTTACTTTTAAATTGATTTTTTTTTCTAAGTAAGGAAAGAAAAACTTTATAGGCTAAAAAATAAACTCTAGCACAGAGAAGTTTACTACCAAAAGATGAATATGTTATGTAGCAAAGTAATTTTGGGAACTGAAGTTTCCGTAGTTGGATGGTATAAAAAAGTATAATGTTAACAGTGTATTCTTTCTTAGCCCAGGGAACTTATTGATATATTTTTATTAGATATATTTTATTGTGACCTCATGTAACCTTGGCTAAATCACTGTTTCTCAAGGTCTCTCTAAAAAGCAGTGTTTTTATTAGGCTGGAGTAATTCAAACCACTACCTGGAGTGGAGGGATTACAAAGAAAGGCTTCAGGAACTAGGTCATGGGGTTGTTTCCCCAATGTCTGCACTCCACAGTAGTTATCTAGTTTAAGCATTAGATCTTTAAGCAAGATTTTATTTGAAGAAAAAGTTTCATGACTGAAGAAGGCAAACAAAAGTTTGTGTACCACTGAGATAGAATGTTCTTAGTCTTTTCTAACATTCCTGTTCTTATAATCCATAGTCATTTTTCTTTGATACCCTGCCTTTTTATTTAGAAGGTGAAAATGTGATACTAGGTATATTCACTGAGTATTTCTTATTTAGTACTTCCATTATCCAGTGCTCAAATTTGCTAGTCCTTTTTTGTTGTTGTTTGTTTTTCTTTAAGAAAGTCTTCCATGGGAAGATAGGTTGAGAGATATATAAATTTTATGTGAATATTAATCTTTTTAAAATCATGTGAAATGGTTCAGTGATCTAATAGAGAGCTTTATTATACTGATGCATTTGTGATTTGAAAGATAATTACATAAGATTAAACTCCTTTTCTCAGCCAATCAGAAAAGAGATCCCATTCATTTTTACTACCCACAATAAACTTTGTGGATGAGAAATTGTGCTATTAATCTCAAGTACAATGAAAGAAATAAAATATTATGAATAAAATTTTTCCTTGTGCTCCATGGGCAAAAAAAATATGGTCTCTATTTACAAGAATCATTAAAATGCTATGTTCATTATTTATAGAATAAAGCAATAGGAAAATGATAAAACAATAAGGAAATTGCATAAAGAGATGAAATGTGAATCATATTTATCTGAGAGAGGAATTAATGTTGGTAATATTTCTATAAGGAAAGAAATTCTATAGTACTCATACTGAACAGATTTGGATTTTTAGCTAGATTACCGGTTCTATACTGATGCATGAAGAGCCTGCTTTGTAGAAATAAAAATATATCAAAAATAAAATATCATCCAACATGTATATATTAATAATATTGACTATCTTCCAAAACTGTGTTCTGAGTACTTGCCATATATTAATCCATTAAACTTTTACTGTAAGTCTACAGGTTTTGTACTATTATCATCTCCATGTAACAGGTGAGAAAACTGTGGCCCAATGAGATTATGGAACTTGCTCAAGTTACACAGCTAGAAAGTTATGCTGTGAGGAGTTTCATTTAGGCTGCACATGCTACTAAACAATGCTTTAAGCTGTTGCCTCCAAATTCTACTTCTCATCAGTGTCACAACCATATTGCCAATTATGTTCTGGATATTTCCAGCTAGAACAGTATAACGACTTTAAACTCTATTTTGCAAAATGAACCCTGTAGAATTTTTACTTTTCCTGGTCATGAACCACAGTAGAGGATAGGCCTGGGAATAGCCCTTTCTGGTGCAGAGATGTAGTGCATGCTTTGTAGGAAACATTAACAATAATAATAATAATAAAACAAATAAAATCAATTTGCTGTTTATTGTCATTATGTGCAGGCAATTCTAAACTGTTGGCATTAAAACACCCCTCTCTTCTGACACCAAAAGCTCCCCCTGCCAACCTCCCCTTCACCTGCAACACTTCTCACCTCTCATTTATGCTGAGTCTCTTCTGCATTGCTGATTTTGTGAACAGTTGTACCACTTCATTCAGCCAAAAACATGAGTTATCATAGAAGCCTCCTCCCTCTATCATCCTTGAACATTCGCCAATGAAAACCTGTTGCCAGTCTGACCCTTTTGGTATTTCTAAGACCTGTTCTCTGGCCTCTTCTGGTTATTCTTACTGATACTTAGTTTAGGTACTCATCAACTGGCATGCTTTTATTTATTTATTTATTCATTTATTTTTTAGAGACAGGGTCTCACTCTATCACCCAGGCTATCCTGTTAGTGGCACAATCATAGTAATTATCAATACCCCAGTACACACATACACGATGCTTCCTCAAAAAGTACTTCCCCTACTTCACATACTTTGCTTCATTCCTCATCCCAGTAAAACTGGAAGGAAGTGATATCTTAGGTACAAAGAGTAACCTCAGCAGGGCTGAGGCAGAATCTGGGTGCTGTAAGATTGGGTCACCACAGTATGAGAGAGTGGAACTGCCTAGAATTTCCTGTTTTAGGTCAAGATTGGTTCTCTGAAATGGGGTTAGAGTCGAGCCAATTTATAATCTAGTCTCATCCTTTGTGACCAATCTTCGTGTCTGCTAGTATCAAATCTGAGATAATAGTGTAGATTTGGGAGCTAGCAGAAAAGTAGATTGGCTACAAAGGATAGGAGTAGATTATAAAGAGCTAAAGAGTCAAAGAAGGCTGAATCTAAGTTAGTAATAAGTATTTTAGCAGGATTTTGACCAGGAAGAGACTACATGAAGTTATGCTTTAAAAAAAAAAAAAATACCAAGCTAAGAGTGACATGGCAGATTAAATTATTGGGGAAGTGGTGGATTTTAGGTAAATGGGTCCGTGTGCTACTGCAGTTCTTATATTGTGTGATGAGGATAGGGGATAGGTTAGTACACAAATAGATTAGATAACACACGTTCCACCAGTTGTCACCAGAGTCAAAGCCTAAGCCGTGTCTGTTCACTGCCAATGCCTAGCATCTCCCTGGCACATAGCAGATACATAGGGTTTTTTTCCCAGTTGGTTATGGTGGCCTATGTATTTAGTGTCCTCAGATTTCCAAGTTGAATGCTGAGTTTTGGGTATCCATATTTTCTAGGGTTTCCATTGAAATTTGATTTATAAATTGAAATCAAGTTGACTGTCCTCTGCAATGGTAGTCATTTCACAGGACATTTGCCACTTTAAAGAGTTTATATATAGTAAAATAATTCTACCTGTTAGTTTAAAACATTCTTCTAGGATACAATATATTTTTCTCTATGTACCTTGAAAGTGAAGCCTAGATTATCTTTATTTGCCATTATTCGATGTCGTTTATTAGATGAATTTGCTTTCAAAAACTATTACTTATGGATATTTTGAGTTGTAGTTTTATCTAAATTTATTCAGTTTATTTTATTTAAAAACATGATGTAATTTTTGAACAGTATTGCTAGATATCTGAAGTAATTTTCATCTTTGAAAGTGACTTTTTAAAGTTACTCCTTTTCCACCACAACATTTTCCTACCTTTTTATACTTATTTTGTCTAATATAACAATTTTAAAAACACTAATGGGATTCCATATTTTTTTTCTTCCAGAATTTAATTGAATAATCAATCACTAATACAAGGTGTTATCACTGCAAGGGACATTTGCATTATAAAATAGCACAGGCCTAGCCGATTTCAAGCCAAACTTGGTAAATCATTTTTTTTTTCCATTTTCCACATCTGTTGATGAGGAAACTCTGTAAAGACCAAAATAAAAGACACATGAATCATCCCATTCTTGGTTAAATTAAAAAAAAAAAACCCACATGTTCCTTGATAAAAATAGTTACTTGTTATAACACAACAAAATTAGTGTTTGGATTATTATGTGATATCTTTATTATATCATAATAAATTAATCATAATATCATATAATAATAAGCAGCACTTTCATTCAAGTCCTGCTACAAAATTCTGTTCATTTCCTGACCAGCACATTCTAACTTGATGTTGTGCTATAGATAGAGACGGAGGCAGTTTTCTGAAAGTCATAATAAAAAAATAAAAAAATAAAGGAGTGTACTTATTGGCATCTGCATTTCCAGCCAGGTGAAAGATTCTGATTTCAAATACCTTTTTTTAAAAAAATCTGGGAACCCAAATAAAACCATGAATAAAATTCTACTGGCCCCAAACTATATTTTTTAAAGGACAATTTGTTCCAAAGTGTATCATTTTCCCACTGCTGATGCTAATGGAAGGAAAATGTGTTTTAAATGCTTAGCAGATGTTTAGTGGTTTTATCATCATCATTGCCCACAAGCTATGCCAAATTATGTAAATCTGTCTTGGAATTTAAGGCTTATGTATACTTATTATACTTTACAGCTATTTTTCTCCATTTGGTAATAACCTCTTTAGGATAAGAGCTAGGTGTTTATTTTTTATTAATAGGAATATTCTAATGTAAAGGTTATTTTATTTTCCCTCTTCACATATCTTTCATAGACACATTATAATAACTGGAATACAAGTGGAAAGTGTGAATCCCTCACAGTTGCATTTGCCTTATCTTTCTACCTACACCTGTTAAGAAGATATTCTGATCTCCCATGCTTGTCTCCAGTTAAGATTGCCAACAATGCATCCTTCTGTACCCCAGTCTTGTACTAGGCATTTCCTTTGGAGGTTCAGTAAGAAAATCAAACTCCCCACTCTCATTCAACCAAACTAGACACAGGAACGATAGCTACTCCACCCCATTTCAATTCTCACTGAAGTTAGTGATTCAGTCCTATTGTTCTACCTCTTAAATGTCTCTTTATTGACCTTTCTTTGCCTTCTCTTTCCAGGAACAACTTTTGATCCCATTTTTCCTACTTTCTTCCCTCTTAACTAAATTTCTATAAACTGGGTCAGAATTTGAGGATATTGATCACAGTATTTCACACTTCAGTTTCTCTCTAGTCTGAACCCCTCGGCATGAAATAAATGACTCTTCAGAGACTGGCTGCTTTCAGCTCTTGCCTCTGCTGTTTCCCAGTGTGATGAGGGCAAAGTGCTTCCCTTATCTATGCTCAGGATGATCACAATGGTGTATGTCTCACAGGTATGTGCATGTTTCTGTCTGTGTTTCATGAATGAGTTAGTATGAGAAAAATATTTATACCAATGCCTGGCACCTAATGAGCACTATATAGACACTGTATGTCATCCCTAAGGTTATTACTATTATTATCATCTTGACCAAGCTTTCTCACTCTCATATTAAATTTGCCTTCTCCCACCCCAGCCCATGTTGTACATACCCAGGTACACACATGCATACATACACATCTACATACATGCACACACACATACATAAACACAGAGCCTATGCTTGAGTCATACCAAGCTAACTAAATGGCCAGGGAAGTTTCATTATAGAGTTTCAGCCCCCAATCCTTCATTTGCCATTCCCTCTCACTGAAACGCCATCCTTTTACTGTATCTGACTATGCAATTTCTCTTAAATATTCAAAATTAAGTTCAAGAAATTCTTCTCTAAATTTGTTTTCACTATTACCATTTTCCAGCCTCCTTCCCTCATTTGACTACAAGACATTACTATGATCCTTAGAGCCAGTTTGTAGAAATTTGGAAAGTATCTTTTTTTCTTACCAGCCTGTGGATATCTGGAGAGCACTGACTTGTGTTTTATTTGTGTTATAATCCCAAAAGGCTCTGCACATAGCAGCAGCTCAGATATTTCTTGCTAGAATAAATGACTTGTTATTTACCACTTCTAGATAACTTGAGCACTAAAAAATGAGTATTCTAAATGAAAGTCAAAAGCCAAGAGTTCTAAATCCAACTTCTACTTCAACCTCTTCACATGCTGTAATAAACCTTCCTTCCTTTTTTAAATTCTCTTGTCACCCTTCCTTCCTTCCTCCCTTTAAGAAACATTTGCTGATACACAACTACACAACGATGTGCCTGGTACCTTGCAAGGCACTGAGAATATTTAAATATCCTCACTGTCCTTTCTTTGTATGAGTGAAAATTTAATTTTCAAATGTGTTGTATAGACTTAAGGAAAATACTTGTCCACTTGGCAAAATACAGTTTGTCTTTGATATGTCAAGAAATAATACAGTCCTGGATAGACTTTAGGTTTTTTGAATTGTAATGAAATTTGACAGAAAATGAGCATTGTGTTAAATATTCTCTCACATTACTCTCTATTTAGTTTATTTTACCTACATAGTAAACTGCTACATATTGAGCACTTACAATGAACTGATACTCTTTATTTGATATTTTATTAGGGTTTTACCTAGGAGATATTGGGCTTTTTCTTTGATTGATAACAAACATTGGGAGGAAAAACATAGAACAATCTTCAGGTCTACAGCTTTAGATTCCAGGTCTAAAAGATTATCAGTAATTGTAATAACCATCAGATTGGGAGATCTGAAATGGGACTAATTATATTTTTCTCAGTATGATTTATTTCAGTTATTAAATCATATGAGCATTATTAAAGAAGATACAAAGGGAGGAAATTGTGATGATTTGGGAAAGGCAGAAATTGCAAAGGTCACAAGATCTCAAAGATGTTCTTGGTTGTGGGAAGAAGACCTAGAGTTTCTGTATAGAAATGGAGTGATTTGGCTCATGGAAGTTTATTCTCACAACAATTAATTGGAGTTAAAAGGCCAAGTTTATTATATCTATGGTATAATTCAATGCAAACAGTAATAACCCACCTAATAAAAATTCTTTAAAAATACTTCTTTTTGATATACAAAAAACATGATCTAATAACAATGTCTGATCAAAGATACTTAAAACTAAGAATTTTTTAAATTTCTAGGTATTTTTTTATTTCTAAGTAGCAGAATTATGTATTAATTAGATGTTGATAATACTAATTATTGTTAATATTGAATATTGACTCAAATGTGTAAAGTGTACAGAACTATTTATTAAATTTTATTATATATTTCTCAACTCTATGTGGCAAGCACTATACTAGATGCTTTCTATATCCAGTACAATTTTAATCTCTTTAAACCAAAAACAAACCAAGCCTTGAGCATTTAGGAAATGCTCTGGCTGAGACTTGAACCTGGTCTATCCAAATCTAAGCTTGTGCCCTTCTTGCAACAAGTACTTTAAATGATGACAGAGGTGGAAAAATGTAAACAATTGGAAGATAATTTTGCATAGATTGATGGTAGACCTAACCATAAAATTTCGCTATAAGTTAATATGTTTTGAGGTTAAACCCCTAATCTTTCAAGATTTTTATCAAGGATAAACATTGTATACTAGTGTTGCCTGATGCCTAAGTCACAAAGAAAATATTAGATGATATGAAATTTTGGCTTGACAAAGTGGTCAGTTCTAACAGAATTATAAAACATATAAATCTCAATTAAAATATCATTTGAAGAGACAAAAGTCAGAATAGCAGGATGTATTGGTATCGGCTCACTGAGAACAAGCTTTGGGGATTCAGAGACCTGGGATCTAGTGTCAGCTTGGACACTAATTATGTGTCGTCACCTTGAGCAAATCAATCTGCCTCACTCAGGATTTTGTTTCTTCACTGGCAAAATTAGGAGGCTGTACTGCATGTTCTCTAAGGCTCCTTCCACCTCTAAAAGCCTATGAGCACTAATCTTTAGAGGGTACAGGTCTGATCATTATAACTTTTATTGTAAAAATAATAAGCTAGTCTGCAAAGCCAACACTATCAGCCAGGATTTGGAAGTACATTAGCAAATACCAAGTCATTGACTGTGACATTATTGGTCACAATATGTCGAAACATTCTTTGGAAATCTCCTTTAAGTAATTCGAGAGTGCAAAGAAAGATCACATCATAAATTACGTAATGTTATGACTCCAGACACATTTCATTCACCTGAGATTTTTGAAAGTTAACTCACACAATCCTAGAAAAAGTTGGGAAGAATCTTCTTTCCAGTCCTCAGCTTTCTCCTTGAAGGGGCCACTGTTATGTTTGTCTATTTATGCCACCTTTCATTCATTCTTGGAGAGGTGGAAAGGTTTATAAGAATTAGCCATTTGTGTTTATTTACTAATTATTTGTTGTTTTAGAGAAATGGAAATTTAGTCACAGTAAATTGTCCCCCCACCCACACATCTGCTGTGTATGTTTCTTTTCACAAATAGTGTTATAAAGATTACTTTATTATAGTCATGTTAAATGGTAGCACTCTGGAGGAGAATCATTTGCAGAGATGCAGGCACGTGTACTTCATTAGCTCACATCCCCATGTCATAAGAAGGGCAGGAGCGGAGCTGGCCGTCAAGAGAGCTCCACTTCCACTAGGCTTCCCTTCTCCCATGTCTGACACTTTGTAGATATCTGACTCATCCTCCTAAACTTGTGTTGCCCAGTGCATCGTTAGCCACTAGCCATGCCTGGCTATTTAAATATACATTAATTAAAATTAAATACAATTAAGTTGTTGGCTCCTTAGTTGCAATAGCTACCTTTTAAGAATTAGATTGCCTTCTTCAAAAGTAAAGGACTTGGCTGTCAACAAGGAGGACTCACGTACCTACAGATTTGTCACCATAGAAAAAAATATTATTTATCTATCTACTTATTTATTTATTTATTTTAATTGCCTAGCCCACAGATTTTAAAAGTCCCTGGGAAGAATTTTTATTGGCTGGACTACCAAGTGCACAACCGCTGCATACTCAAGCCTGCTGGGAGGCAGGATGAGGAGGTGCCTGGCTACTTTCATTCAGTTACCGTGGCTAAAAGGAAGGTATGAAAACACCACACCTAAAGCAGGTGTGCTTCTATATACGCTTTCAGTTAATTTCATTGATCTTAAGTGTTATCACTGGATGAGTTTTGACCAATGCTCATACCCATATATAAATACCCACATACTGATCTATATAACTATGTGCCTATTAGATATAACATTTTAGTGGCTCATGGGTCTAGGGGTATGATTCTTGCTTAGGGTACTAGAAGTCTTGAGCTCAGATCCTGGAGTATCTCCTCTCTTTTCACAAAATATAATATTTTAACCATCCCAGAAAATTTGCTCATACTCCTTCCTAATCTCACTTCCCCATGCAGAGGCAACCACTACTGTAATTATTTTTCCCATAGATTAATTTTATCTATCCATATTTTTTCACATGGACACATGCTATTTGATAAGATAGTAGAGTTCTTAAAAGCGTAATTTCTGTATAGAAACTTGGGTTTGATTCCTGACTCTTAAGGAGTTATTTAATTTGCCTGAGCCTCAATTTTTGCCTACCTAAATGTGAATAAGTATAGTAATTATTTCACAGGATTGTCATAAGAGTAACTGAGTAACTGAGGCAATGAACGCAAATAATTAAGTCATAAGTCAGTACAACGTTTGAAACAGTACTTATATTCAGCAAATGCTATCTTTTATTTTGATATAATTACAAAACGTGCCAAGGTTCTTATTCTATAACCTTTAAACTCCCTCCTATCTATAATGGTAGAAGATTTATTTGTAATTCTTCTCTGATTCAATGTGAAGAAGAACAATAGGTAAAGTTTTCCCATCTTTTTTTTTTCAGAGAGGAGGGTGAGGAGGAGGGTTCAATTTCTTTTTCTTTCTTTGAGACAGATTCTCACTCTGTTGCCCTGGGTAGAGTGCAGTGGCATCATCACAGCTCACTGCAACCTCAAACTCCTGGGCTCAAGCCATCCTCCTGTCTCAGCCTCCCCAGCAGGTGAAATTACAGGCACACACAATGATGCCCAGCTAATATTTCTATTTTTAGTAGATACGGGGTCTCACTCTTGCTCACGCTGGTCTTGAACTCTTGAGCTCAAGCAATCCTCCCACCTTTGCCTCCTAGAGTGCTAGGATTACAAGTGTGAGCCATGGGGCCCAGCCTCCCATACTTTTAGATCAGAGGGCATGGAAAGAAAGTTAAAATAAAAGTCCTTAAAATTGAATTAAAATGCAGCACTGAGGATGATTCAGGTTCTTTTGATAAAATGTTTGAGCAATATCAAAACTGTTGAAGTGCATAACCTGGTTTTATGAGCCTTGGAAGAACTTTACAACAGCTACTCCCGAAGTTTTATTCTGCCAGTTTTATAGATGACTCATCACAGCCCAGATTTTCAATGAAACAGTTGATGATATAAACCAATCTCCTATAAAACAACTCTAGTACAAACCCCATTTTTACATAATGCAATTTAATAGAACTGCTATTTTACAAAATGACAGCCACTAGGCAGCTTGCGATTTCATGTGTTTGCTCCAGAGTGGGAGGTAGTCCCTTAGTTTGTACTTTGAGCAAAGGAAAAACAGATTTTCTCAGAAGTCAATGAGCATGAGATCCTGTGAAAGAGGAGCAGAAGAAGAGTGGGTCTCTTGGATCACGGTCTGCCTTGGCTTGGAGGTCAGGCTAGGATTAGTCTGTGGGAGAAACAGATGAGCCACACTGATCGGCTCTTGTTCTGAAACATCAGCTTCAGGGAGCACAAGGGAAAGGGAACAGGGTGTTCTAAGGCAGCTTTTTGAAGTAACTATTTAACTGCAGCATCAAAAAATGGTTCCACCAAAATACAAAAACATTTAAAAACCCCTCTCCAGTCACCATAAGAGAAATCTTTTGATAGATATTATAATATTAAAAAATAGGCCAGGCCCGGTGGCTCACAGCTATAATCCTAGCACTCCGGGAGGCTGAGGCAGGTGAATCGTTTGAGCTCAGGAGTTCGAGACCAGCCTGAGCAAGAGCGAGACTCTGTCTCTACTAAGAATAGAAAGAAATTATATGGACAGCTAAAAATATATATAGAAAAATTAGCTGGGCATGGTGGCGCATGCCTGTAGTCCCAGCTACTTGGGAGGCTGAGGCAGGCGGATTGCTCGAGCCCAGGAGTTTGAGGTTGCTGTGAGCTAGGCTGATGCCACGGCACTCTAGCCCAGGCCACAGAGTGAGATTCTGTCTCAAAAAAAAACACAAAAAAAAAAAAAAATTCCAGGACAATTTCAACACTGGATGTCATTCTGGCAGATGCTGGTTGTTCTCCACGCATATTGCCTTGATATGACCACATCATCAACCACTGCCTCACTGCTGAGAGACAGAAAACACCTGCTCTTCTTTTCCTGAGGGCTCTGTTGTCACTGAAGATCACTTTGCTACTTTCGTGACAGTCTGGAAAAGCCAGAAAATTAACCCTCATAGGAGCAGCCCTTATCAAAAACACTTAAAGGCCAACAGGAGCTTGTCCGTAGAGCCCCCAACTGCAGTGGGGACAGCTCTGAGGCACCTGTTTCAATCTGGCTCAAGAGCGAGATTAAGCTCCAGTTGCCCTTGGTACCTGGTGCTTTGATAATGCACCTTTACAGACTGACTTGCCTCCCTGTCTCACTTCTACATAGCCCTACGGTGTTTCTTTTAACTCCCAAATAAAGTACTTATACTTGCATCTTCATCTAAAGATCAGCTTTTAAGGAAACTCAAGCTAAGATAGTCATTACCCAAATTGTAAAATAAAATATCCTTTATCAAACCAAATGTGATATTGGCTGAGGGCAGAGAACAGGAAAAGACTTTGAGAAACACTCTCTCACAAACTCCCTTGGCCTTCTTTGTCTGAATTCAGTAAGTTCAACAAATATTTATAAATTTATGTATGTCTCCTACGTATAACACATTTTTCCTAGATATTTAACAAGATTAGAAATGTATAATATGGTAATTCACTCCATACTGGAACTTTAACAAATTGTGGAAAGTTTGTCCCAATGGTATTTAAATATTTTTCATTTTTCACAAGGAGAATCCTCTTCCTTGAATGACATTGGTCCTGATCAATTCCATAAAATGGCAATTTTGTCAGAATCACTTATCTGGTGTGGAGGTTCAATTGTGTAATGATTTTCAGCTTATAATGGTTTAGAATTACCTTGAACTAACCCTGAGAACTTGGATGGGTTAATTTTATTTTTGAAGGAATATTAAGACAGTAGGATGTGTATACAGCTCAATATGTATTTTTTATAGGAAATGATGTTTAGGATTTGTAGAATAATGACTACATTTTTGTTAAGAAAATAACTTTAAGGAAAGGACATTTTTGAATGCAAAAAATTTTATAAAACTTATTTCTAAGTCAGTTGGCCAATAGATTATTTGAGAGCTATGCATTATTTTTACATGAATTTCTTCATTCTGTCAAAATTCAAGAATATAGTTCAAGTTAGAAACCAGAAGATTCCATGCATTCATGGCTAGAAATTTGCTCTCTACATATTTAATATTCATGCATCTGTGACATGCATCATTTGATGTGATGTCAACTTAACTGAAATGTGATGAGTTGACATCAAATTGAGCAGATTTTCTGAAACCTCAAACTGGATATTTTTATGTATGTAAGGAAAGACTAGCAAATGGGGGCTGTATAAAAGCAGCAGATACTTTTGTATAGGGTTAGTCCAATTACTTATTTGAATGTTTGGTTACATTATTTCTATAATACTAATATTATTTTCCTGAAGTTATCGGGGCAATGCAATATAGCCTGTTTCTTGAAGGAATAACTCTGAATTTTACAAAAATCCAAGAAAATTAAGACTTAAATTTTTAAATACATCATTACAGATTGAAAGAAGTTATGAATAGACAGAAATACATTTAATGATTTACTGCACAATTAAGAAGGAATACGATCTTTTAATATTTTAAATAACAATGGTTTTTACTGTATTGTATTTCGTAATTTGAATATTATTCAGAAGCACTAAATCACATTTAATATGATTAAATTAATACAGTAAGTATTTGCTGAATGTCTTCAGTGTGCTATGCACCATACTAATGGTTAGGGTTGAAAGGCAAGCAAGATAAACACGAGTTTTCCCTTCTGTAAACAGCACAGCCAGGCATGTAAATGCAAACGGTGCTGGGTGGGAAATACGATGACAGTCGCTCTATCAAATGAGTATTTTGCCTCATGAAGCACATAGAATTCTACACTGAATGATGGCTATAATAACAATAGTTTATATTTAAGTACATACTGTGCACAGCATTGGACAAAGAGCTTTACATGATCTCATTTGATCCTCATAGCATCCTTATGAATTATGTACAAAAGTAGACTTTGTGGGGCTTGAATTTTATAGACTATGAGAGTCTTTAAGAAAATACGCACTAATAATTTATTCAAAAAATTTTACCAAAACATATGGCAATGCAAACATATTGGGTAGGCTTTTGCAAATGTAGCTTTTAAGTTTAATCTTTGTTGCTTCACAATAAATATTCTTCCTAGAACTACCATTTTACCAGTTTTTTAGATGAGAAAACTGAGGCCTAAAGAGCCAGTGTAAATATTAAAAGAAAATTTAATTTGCATGAACATCAGCAGAGGGTGTAGACCGTTACGTGGAAGAATTAATACCATGGGCCTCCTTAACTGAATACTCTGATTTCCATAGAAAAGCAATGAGGATATCTCATTGGCCAATTCATTTGATTCTGGCATTGGCTGACAGGTGGAATTAAGTTCTGTCTACAGGAGAAGACACAAAGATTAGAAGTATTTATCTTTGTTGCTAGTATTTATTTCTGAATTAGAGAACATGCCTTGGGAACTGGGATATTTGAATCTGGTTGTCATTGGGTGACTTAAAGTATTCAACTCACAACTTTATGATGATGCAAAGTGTTCTACCGACCAGACTAGTCATATTAGTCACATTATTTAATTTCCAGCATTAGTATTTAAATAAATTAATTTATGGGACGTTTAACATGCAACAATGTCATATATTCTATTAAAGTAGCTAAAAGTAATCTGACATTTGATTGATTTCAAGTCTCATAAAGGAAATAAAGAAAAAATACTAGTGTCGCTGGGTTAAATAAAGTAGCTTTTACAATTCCATCTATTTAGTTTTCAACTCTAATTTTTCCATGATATTTAACACAGCTGCAGAGGAAAAGGGTGATCAATAGCCAAGGCTTATGCCCAGAAAAGTGCACTGAGATTTATAGCTACCATGGAAGCATAATTTAAAATTATAAAGAAAGTTTCTTTTTAATTTTGAGGTTTGCCAACAGAGTTGGACGTGTATTGAAATTTCACCTTTAAAAAATGATACCTTTATATGAACATAAACAACTCTGCTAAAATGAAATTAGTCCGGGAATGGCAATTTAGATTTATAGATGGAGGTACGTTAAAAATTAATCAATCATTCCTCAGTCCTTGATAAAATTCATCATTTTCCAAGGGCAGTTCTAAAGTAACTGTCCGGTGATGTGAGGTGCTACACTGTTGAGAGCACTTTAGACATTTACACTGAATCAATGAGCAACATTGAACACAAGGAAGCCCTGGCAATCCTAGCAGCTAGTGCTCAGGTTAAGCACAGTAAGTGGGAAATATTAGCAGGTATCATCAAATAATCAATTTTAATCACCTGGAAGAAAACATACTAGACATAAACCAAGGATACTTTATGAAGAGCATTTTGTTGGTGTCTATAAGGGTCCCATGCCCTAGGCATGTTGGGGTGATCTGTATTGCCTAACTATACTACCTATGTGCTTACTTCATGACCACTTTATCTGCCTTTTCTTCACCCCGGTGTAGTTGAAATCTTCTCATCATTCAAGGTCAAACTCAAACTCTATTGTTGTTTTTTATTAATTTCAAAATATTCAAGGGGTACAAATGTTTTGTTCCTCGGATGCACTGTGTATATAATGCCATATAGTCAGAGCTTTCAGAGTGCCTGTCACCAGGACAGTGTTCTATACATGGCAAAATTACATCTTTTCTTACATTGCCATAAGAAAATTTAATTACTCCTAAAAGAACTTGATAATATGACAAATACTCTGGTCATTTTTTAATTTCTTTGTTGATCTTTCAACTGGATTTATGACATTAGGCATCTAATGCTCAAAATCATAAAAGTCCTAAAGTGTCAAGGCAAATTGCCTGCCCTGGCCTTGCTCAGCTTTGCGATTTTAAGGTTGCACATTCACAGATGCTATTGAAATGTTTTTTAGATTTCATGAAACTTTGAGATTACTAGACTAATCTTTAAACCCTATGGAAGAATGCTTATAGATGATTTTGTTTTATTGCTGCAGAGAAAAAAATTAGAAATCTTTTACAAAAGTCACATGTAAAGGTATAGTCTTTAGAGTGTTTGTGCTGGCACCTAAATTAAAGGGGATTTTCTAACTAAAAGGAAATGTATCCAAAATCTAATTAAAAGTCAATTAATTCAAACTGATTTTAGTAAAACTTCTGTGTATATTTCATGTTTCTTTGAAGAAAGTGAATAATGAAGGCATTATTGTAAAACATAACTATATGTGCAGAAATAATCCAATGAAAAGACAGAATTTGAATACAATTCCTGAGTTGTCAGGGTGAAGAATAAAGCATCTTGGACAACAGGTTGAGCACTGCAAAAAGAAGGAAACTTACTGTACACGGCCTGGCTGTTCTATGTTCCTTAAAATGCCTGAAGGTTTTGTTCTCAAATATTCTATTCCCACATCCTCCTCTCCCCCAGAACAAATCTGCTAGTGTTTCGAAATACCCAAATTTTATAACTTTTCAATAGATATTTTAAATAAGTCTTATAAAAAAGGCATTGCTAGATTGATGAACATATGCACTCTGCAGTTACAATATCTGAATTCAAAAGCTTCCTTGAAGTTTGCTCACTGTGTGACTTTGGGCTGATGGCCTAAACTCTTCAAACCTCAGTGTTACCATATGCAAAATAAAGATGATTATCTTCCTCATAAGATTGTGTGAGACTTTAGTGATATATATATATATATATATATATATATATATATATATATACACATATATATTTTACATGAAAGCACTTAACACATAAGGATGATTTGGGTGAGATATTAAAAGGATGTATATTTATTTTTCCATAAAATATTTTCCCTTCAAGTCTTCCACCCTCAAGGGTCAGCCAAGACAAATATTGCCCAAGGAAGGAAAGGATTTATTCTGCGTAGAATAAGGAGGGCACTGATTGGCTCTGAGCATCAAAGCTGATGCGGAGCAGCAGTAGCAAGATCTTGAAAGCCTTACCTGTGCAAAGTGGTTTTCTAAATCTCTTTAATTCAGCATAACATATCAAATGCAAAAATCTGCTTGATCAGAGTATATAGCCCAGGGTAGAGGGAAAAAAAACAGAAATTTCATCCCTTCTCACCCTGGTAGGTCTCAGGAGAAGGGAAGCAGAGATAAGGAGAACTAGTGGTGAGACATCTGTATTTTGGTACTGGTTCTCTGTGCTCCAGGGAGAGGTAGGGAATTGTCGAGTGAACCCTTAAAATAGAGGATATTTCCTTTTTTTCCTGTTTAGGTATCTGGAAGAGAATAACCCCACAGACTGTCTTCTACACCCTCTGGCTAAAGTAGATGCAAAACAATAAAAGGCAGTAAAAGTAAATGTAGTTAGCAAGAAAGAGAGCCTGCAACGGGATCACTGAGCAGCCTAGAACCCTCTGACAACGTGAGGGGGCCAGGAATCCCTCATGTGCTTGGGGATGCAGCGGGGGAGGGGAGGGACAAGTTCAGAAGTCGGATGCAAGTCTGACTGGGGAACCTGCGGAAAGGGTTTCCAAGGAAATGGGAGAGCTCTGTGGAAAGCCATTCAGACTAAAACTGAATGAAGCCATGACTAGACCTAGAGTGGTGTGTGATCAACTCAAAATCCAGGTAGCACCCAGTCATCAAAGGGAAATACTCTGATTTGCAAGCTGATGATTCCTGGAAGCAATATTGATGACAACCAGAATTACCACAGTCACAAATGCCAGTCAAAAGCATAGCATAGCCCGGATCAACCACACTTCACTGATAGCTGCCCACGTCCACCTGTGAATCAGACCAGCCACTCATGAAGTCAGAGGTGGCCTCTCTGGTCCGCCCTGCGACCAGACCACATATGCCCTTTGGACCTCTTTAGTACTAGAGAGGAGAGGAAGGAGAGGTAAATATAAGGGTATTAAATATTAAGAAGCTTCCTCCAATGCATATTACCTGGTCAGATTAGAGTTAAGCTTCTCCATCTGCTATCTATTGGAGAGGCAGAAGAGCTCTCAAGTAAGATTAAATCATTTAAGGAAAATCTGAGTATGCTGTCGTATAGTTCTTCCCTTCTGATTATCAGACTACAGCTATACAATAACTCAAATAATCCTCACAATAGCATTATCAGCAAAATGTGGCTATCATCCCCCCCAACCACTGCAAGACTGACAGAAGGCTAATGTGTATCACAGTTCTTTGCTCTAAGGTTAAGGGAGCCACCTTGGCTGTTGCACTGGGAATGGGTTGTGGGGTGAGATAGGAAAGACAGATTCTTTGTGGTTTTTGTTGGTGTTTGTCACGGTCACATATTATTTGTGTAACCCTGGATGGGCATCTCACTTTCCACATAATTTTGTTCAAAGGTAAGAAGACTAAATAATTAAGAACTAATCAACTATCCTGACATGAAACCATGCTCCCCGTATTTAGGCTCAATAGTGATACATTGTACATGAAAGAAAAGCAAATGGAGTTGAATGTTTCTTGGGGAGAAAAGGAAGAAAAACAAAAGCAAAGTTTTACGTGTAGGTTTAGATATTAATCTAGGCCTTCCTAACATAAACACATTTTAACCAGTAAACAATTCTAGGATCCTTTCCACCAAACAATGCAAAACAAAAATGTATCAATTTCACTGTAAAAGCTGCATACATCCACGTTATGTAAATTGCTTAAAGATTAAGAAGTCAGTTATTGTGCATAAAGTTGACCTTCATTTCAGACACCTGAAAAAAATAAAGGTTTAAGTTAGGATGATAATAAATTTCCTCAGGCAATTTTGAAAGAAGTGTAATTTTGTAGCTAAAGTAGAAATCTTAAAAAAAAAAAAAAACTCTACCTTTCAAATATCAATTCTTAAATCAGTCATTCGCTTGATATAAAATCAATGACCATCACCAGGCAAACATTAGTAAGTTCCCACTTTTTTTTCTGAAGGTGACATTAGTCTTTTAATGTTGCATTTTTAATGTTCTCCTTTTTGCTTTATAATGCTTTCAGTTAGGTATTTCCTATCATTCCTAGTCAAAATTTTAGTAACAGTTTTGTGCCTGGGCTCATGTCTTGATGAATCTGTAGTAATTCTTACAGAAATTTTAAAGGGATATTACCCTAAAATATTAGAGTTCCATACAAGTACTTTGCCTACATACTAACAGAAACTTGAAGAGCTATTCTAGAGCAGCTTGGCCACTTCAGGATTAGTGGACCAATCATAAGGAAATATTGTGAATTAGAGGAAAAAAACCCTAGATTTATATATTATTTATTCTAAATTAATAGCATTAATTATTGGTAAATATTATATAATTATAAAACTGCTATTAAAAAAGGATTTTCAAGATGTTATATGTAAGCATGCATATATTAGGAATTATATTTATGTAACTGCTACATTGTAGAGTATATAAAGACAAATTCTAGATATTTTTTCAAATTTATTCACAAAGTATATTAAAATTGCTAATCACAGACCGACTTTGAATAACAATGATTTGTTGGTGTGTATGTATGTATATATATAGCTTTTCTTGTTTGTGGAAACTGCTAAAATCATATTAGACTAATAGGATGCAATTTGATATTGTGCCATGCCATGATGCTCATTAACATATATTAAGATTCTGATAAGAAATACTTCCTAAAAGCAAAATAATAACATTCTTAAAAATCAAGGATATTATAGTTCAATATACAGAGTTGCTTAAAAATATAACCAGACAGAAGAATATATTCAATCAACAGACCACACAGTAATGGCAAAAATCAGAGGATCTGGTGATTTAAAATCTGTCATTGAGTAATAGTGTGAATTATGTGAAATGCATGATCCTTGGAGGTCAGTTTTCTAAGATAAAATGAGATGGTGCTGCTAAAAGTACATGCTTTTGAGGGCCCTAGTAAGATTCTACAAACTATTTGATGCACTAAATAGCTGTAGGTAGAAGATTTAGCATTCATCAAAGGTCCAGAGGGGCTAAAAGATTTTCCAGATTGGGCTAAGTAGTAGTCTGGTGCCTCTCCGCTTTAAAATGGTGAATTATCCAATGGGTATAGAACATTCAGCCCAGGTTTGTACCTTACCTTTAGGTAATGAGCTGGTTGGGAACAAAGTGGTAGTTATGTTGAGTAAGAACAGGATGATTCAGGGAGGCTGAACTCAGGGAGAGACCCAAGGAGAAGAAAGTGTTTCATGAGTCCCCATGAGAGACCAGGAGAACCCTGTGGATAGGGAGGCAGTGCAGGTGTGCAGCTGCAGGTGAGACAGCCAGTGTGTCTCTCAGGCCAATGCTGACTGTGACTTGCCAAGGGCCAAAGGAGGGCTGAAGGTTTTTCTACTTCTGTTCTAAGTCCACCTCTGCACTTTCCTCATATGGCTCATTTCCAGGTATTTAAATGATGATAATGTCACCTACAGAAAGAGGCATCAATGGACTTTAAGTTTTAGGGGTCCGTTCTGAAGCCCTTAATACTTCAATCTGGAGCTGGTATATCCAAGCAGCATAAAAGGCTCAGAGTTGGCTAATGCTTGCCTATATTATATAGGATCTTTTTCACGTCTCCGTAATGAAATTCTTAGACTGGGTAACACCAAAAATCTTAGCAGTGTTTTTTTTTTTTTTATCTTAGCCATGTCATGAACTTGTACACCAGGCTGAGGCACCATATAAAGAACTGAAACTATAATAACAACACTGAAGCTTGAAATTCCTGTTTATTGAGAAATGAAACTCATGGCAGCAAGGGCAATGACAAGTTGCAACCATAATGGTTGTGTCCCAACTCTGTCCTGGAGTTTCATGTTCCAGGGGTGAATGAATAATTTAATCTTCATGAGCCATCAATTCTAGTCCTCCTTCAAAAGTTTGGCAGTGGTCCCAGCTAATTTCATTTATGATGTGGATATTTTTTTGAGACCATGAGTATTCAGAAAGTGAAAAAGGGCAACCATCATCTCATTATATAAGTATGTTTCTGTTCTTCTCTTTTCCTTCCAGTAATACTTTATTGATTTATTAATCAGCAACAAATCAAAGGGTAAGGACATGCCACTTCCTCATTAATTAGTCATAGGAACAAGCAGCACTAATCAGTCTTACTTCAATTTTAAATAATTAGTCTTTTTAAAAATTTTCTCTTGAGAGAAAAGAGTGAAATATAGAAACTTGATAATGTTTTATAATTTTTTTTACAGAATGAAAACTTACATATTGAGTATTAAATCTAAGTTTCAAACCTTGAGAAATATGTAATCATGAAATACTTTAATTGCCTAGCAGTTTTTATTCATAACGTGAAAGAGTTGCTTTGTCATCAGCTAACAGATTTTTTTTTTTTTTGGTACCACTCAAATGCCACCTCCCTCTACCCCCTCCTCCTCGGAAAAAAATGAGTCTGCTAAAGTTAGAAATAGTAATAGTAAGAACAGATTTTGGAAACTAAGCAAATAAAGTCCTAATTATGTACTGACTGAATTGTGGCAACTTTTTCTACATTAAAACGGATTTTTGTTTCTATTATTCATGCAACCATTCAGTTACTTACTCATTGGTCATTCACTGAATTTTATTTGACAATTATTATGTGCCCAACACTGTGCTAGGTGCTATATTTCCTTTATAATATTTTACAAAATACACACGGTTCTAGAAATCATAGTCTACCCTCAAAAGAGATAAGGCAAACATTAAACAAATATAGAAATCAATGCAATATTACAAACAGAGATAATTTCCTGAATAAAAATAATTACTCATACTTCTCAATTCTAAATAGTTTTGAGGGCTTCGGTTACACTTTTTTGTCTGATATCTCTACAAAGTACAAATATTTCTTCTCACCAAAGTGCATCTTTCCTTGTTAGCAAATCTCCTTACTATCTTTTTACCTTTCATTTAGAAGAACGAATCATTCTTGTAGTTGGTTTTCATTCATTTATTCATTTATTTATTTGACAGAATCTCATTCTGTTGCCTGGGCTAGAGCGCACGATCATGGCTCACTGCAGCCTCAAACTCCTGGGCTCAAGCGATCTTCCTCCCTAAGCCTCCCGAGTAGCTAGGACTACAGGTGTGCATCACCACGCCAGGCTAATTTTTTTATTTTTGGAGAGATGGTGAGGGGGTGTCATGCAACGTTGCTCAGGCTGGTTGCAAACTACTGGCTTCAAGCAATCCTCCGGCCTTGGTCTCCAAGTGCTAGAATTATAGGCATCGTCCACCTGCTTTTAAATCCTCATTTTATTTATCCTAGAGAGGCTGTTTTTTGTTCTGTGATCTGGACCTGATCAGAATGATTGTATTATTGTTCACACTGTCATCAACCTAGTTTTAACTTTTATTAAATCAATCTCTTTTCCAAATTCATTAAAATCATCATCTAAATATCCACAGGGCAAGTTATCTTGATATATTTCCCAGTTAACGTGATATACATTTGTATCAGTGCTTTTATTTGAACTCACTTCTTAATGGCATCTCAAAAATGGAAAATATTCTTGTTGGGATTGTACTGGAACATTGGGCTTTATTTTTGCTTAAAGTTTCAAAAATATTTTCTCAACTCCCAAGTTACTTATTCTCATGTTTTGAGTTCCATCAGAGATAAACTGTATCATTCAGATTTTATTCTAATCACTATTATTAAAATATCTCTTAATCTATTATTTTGAATAAAGCAAGCAGCCAAGAGCAAGTTTACTATCTATCATTATCTATTTACCTATCCATCTATGTTTTTATTTATGGTGTTTTGCTGATAAACATGCCTCAAAAAATGTATATTGGATAAACAAACTGAAAACATTTTCCTGTTATATGTTTGAAAAAAGCATTTTGTAAACTAAAAAGTTTCATTCTTTAGCACATTTGTATCATTAACAAATGAAAGATATTGAAGGAGTCCAACTGAAATTGATGGAAATCTACTAATAACCAAGAATGTTATTTGTATAATATTATTTGAAGGAAGCCAACTAAAATTTAGGGATGCCTACCATGAACTATGAATTTTTTTATGAATATTCTTACTGCTTAATGTAGAAATTTATTTTAAACCCAGGAATCCTTAAATGGAAAGCATTCTGATGCCGATTTAAAGTAAACTGAATGTTCAAGAGATTAAATGACTTAGATGGGATATAAAAGAATGACTTTATGTCAGCTCCCATTCTTGTTCCATCATACTCCATGATACATTTCACTATGCTATGAGGTATAGAATAGTCTAAATAAAAACTTTAAAAACCCAATTATACATGTAGATATATGGGGTCATAATAAATTAGAATGAAGGATGTCATTCCCTTAAAGCCCCCCACCAGAAAGGGGAGGGGAGCTCTGATTTTTTTGAGATTGACTTTGTCAATGCTACTCGGTCAAGCAGTAATCACACAGTCAGATTTCAGGTGAATATTTGAAGCTAACGTTGTTCTTTGGGCTATTTACCTTGAGATCATGACCAACCAATATCTGGTGTTAGTTGAGCATCTATATACTCTTTATGAATAAAAATTGATGCAAACAAACATAAAAGAAGCAAATATCTAAATATGTATTTTGATTGTAGACTTAAAAGATACCATTAATTCAGTGAAATTGGAAGAAATTAAAAAACTTAAATAAAAATAAAGTTCATGTTTCCACAGGTTCATGTTGGTGATTAATTTACATCTAGAAGTTTTGTTGGTAAGGTCTAGCACTAAAGGAATGCATGCATATAGACTGATAAATTGTATTTAATGAGTTGTATATTTAATGTTTCATTGGGTTTCATCATTTTCACCTTGCAGCACAAAATAATGTTGACCAGAAACACCTCTTTAAAGTACTGCTTATAAAAAGAAAAATGGTGCATTATAATCCTGACACTTAAGGTCAAGTTCTGAAGATGCATTGTATATTAATGTATCCAATATATCAGACAAGAAGTTAATGTCTATCCTCCCTTTTGGGTCTAGACTATTTTATAATCCTATTTTTACCTTCTTCAGTTTGATTAATAGTATCCCAGAAATACTCTGTCCTGACAGCACAAAAAGACAACTTTAATATTATATAAGGATCAGGAAGAAAATAATTCTCATTATATTTGAAATAATACATTTAAGAAATTTAAAATAATTTTATGTATAGGTTTCATTAAACACAATATAATGTGTTGTTTTCCTCTGGGAATTTATTCAAAGCTATTGATTAATTGTTGCAAGTTTTGCTGAATCACTTAATGGATTCTCCCACTAAAAACCGGGCTAGAATGGTTCAACACTTTCTTTAACAACACAAATTAGTTTTAAATGCTATGACTGACATACATAATACAGAACTATTTTACAATTTTCTTCATCTGAGTCAATTATTTTAATTTGTGATATGTCCTTGAAAACATAGTGTTTTAATAATGTTTAAAATATGCTAAAATAGAACTTAGCGAAAACCAAACACAAATAACAAAATACTTAGAGGTCATTAGATTCTTTATTAATGGATTCTGCATAATTGCGTGCTTTTTCTGGGTTTATTTTGCCATATTGGTGCACTCATGGAGAATCATTACTGTTGCGTTTTCCTGAACCACACAGAGAATAAAACTCTATGACACCCTTTACAAATCTTAAAGAACAAAAAAGATACATCTTAAATATATTTTAGTTCATGTAAAAGATTTAAAAATAAAGTCTCTTGAAAGATGCAAGTTGCTGTGCTAGACATTTCTTCCTTATTTATATATATATACATGTATATATATTATGGTCAGATCCATTTAAATGTAAAGTTTCACTTGTAATTTACTTCAAAGAAAGAAAAGCGTATGGTCTGACACGTAGGAATTTATTTTGTCCCTAGAATCTAATACCTCTTTATTGTATACTTTATTTTTAATGTTAATTTCTCATATCCTATATCCTAAGTGACTTTCCTTTCCAAATTGCTACAGTAATACATTAAAGGTTCTTGAAATGCAAAAATCAGTAATGGGGTGCTAGTAATAGTTTCCATTCTCCTAAACTTTGCCATATTTATGCATTTTTTAAAAAAATCTACTGACTTAATTTCAAACATTCTACAATTTCTAGAAAAGTCTTTCAGAATACATAAATATGTTTATCTGAAGTGGTTCTGATCAGCAATTTAATAAATTGTGTGGTCCACAGAGAAGAGACTACGATTAATTATGTAAAGACTGATGGGGATTCATTTACTTGGTTTCTTTCTGAACCACTTCACTTGTCTCTGTTTAATTAAACAATAATAAATGTGATGGCAGGGAGAAATTTATGCTGTCACTGAACAATACTAAATATGTCCCTGGAATAGAGAATGGGATTTTAGATGTCTTCATATTTAGAGAGAAAATCAGAGGAAGATAATTAAAACACTTGCTTACATGCCTACATCTTATTGACATGTATCTTTAATCATATCTTTTCTCTAGTTTCCTATTATGGAGAACACTGTGAAGGCAAATAACTATCAGTGCATCAGCACAGTCCTTTTTTTCATCTCTTAGAGAGTCCATTTCCTCTTAAAGTAAATGTTATGCATTTTATATAATGTTCACATGTCTTGCTTCAATTAGAAATTATGGCATTCTTCACATTAACTGTTCTATTACATGGTGAAGATGAAAATATCAAAATATTAAAGACACATTGCTGAAGGGTGGGGCATTTAACTATATACAAGAGTCAGTTGTAAAAAAATGAAATCACAAAATTGTAAGCTGATCTTTTAATAGAATTATAAATATACTTGAAGCATCTAAAATATTTCAACTATATTGTTGAAATATTTGAAATTTTTTACCTACATGATCCATGACCATATTAAACCACCAACACCGAAGTGTTGGTGTGAGAGAGACTGCATACAGGGACAACCTATCAATTTTCTGGTTTTAGGGATTTGGGTAGTTTTTATAACTTTTCTACTATTATTTCTATCTTTGTAAATTGAGCTTGTAAATGTCTACTTTGGAATAGATATGATCGCATAGTCATAATATATGCAAAGTATCCATACCAGCGCATATCATAAAATAGCTTTAGTAAAGTATATCTTTTATAATAGCCATTATGCTCTTTTCTCTGGTCATACGTTTTAGAAACAAATTTTAGCACTAGGAATCAGTAGAAGCAACGAACATTTTTATCACACTGAGACAGCACTACAAAACCTACTAACTTGTTAGTGGATTCATAATTTTCAATTTAGAGTACATCATTTTTTTCCTTAAGGTACTGTTGGACCCATGAATCTTTGAATAGATAATTTAGCTGCGCCTGTGGTATCAATGAAATATTTTGTAAAACAAAGTTTTACAAGTATTTTTTGCCATAGATAGATTTTATTTAGCTTAAAGAATGTCTTGAGTTGATGAGTTGATAATGAGTTGATAATAAGTTAAAATAAATATATTAACATTAATGCTATGATGCCCCAAATAATTTGTTGAATAATTGAAAGTTTGTATGTGAAGTAAAAGTACGGTATGTAAGTTTTTAATTAAAAAGAATCCCCCAAAATCACAATTATACTTTAATAAGCAGGGTTATTGCTTTTTTTAATTTGAAAATTTGTCTGGCGTGTGATATTGTAAAACTTATATTTGTTCTTTATTCCCATTTCTTGGCATACAATTCCTAAAATACTTGGAATCTTCAAAGTGTTGTCTCTTTGTACACTAATGAGTTCACTGGTGGCTGGTCACCAAAACTTCCAAGGCAGGATTACAGGGTTGAGACTTGACCCCCAACCCTCCAACCTCTAGGGAGGGGAGAGGGGTTGAAGGGTAAGTTGATCACCAGTGGTCAATGATTTAATCAATCATATCTTTGTAATGAAGCCTCCATAGAAACCCAAAAGGACAGCATTCAGCGAGTTGCTGGACAGTTTACATATCGAGAAGTGGTGGCTCCTGGAGGGTTGTGCAGACGGCATGGCAACTGCTTTTCCTCTTCCTCTACGCATTGCCCTATCCACCTCTTCATCTGGATTTCATGGGTATGTTTGGTAATATTTTTATAAAAAATCAGTAAACGTGTTTCCCTGAGTTCTATGAGGTGCCCTAACAAATTAATGAACTCGCGGGAGGAGGGTTGTAGGAACCTTGATTCATAGCTGGCTTATCAGAGGCACAGGTAAAGCAACGTGGTGCTTGCCAGCGGCTTCTGAAGTGGGGGGAAAGGCAGCCTTGGGCACTGAGCCCTGACCTGCGGGATCTGACGCTACCACCAGATGGATAGTGTCAGAATTGAACTGAATTAGAGGATCCCAGCTGATGTCTGCTGCAGAATTGCTTGCTGGCTGGATGTGTGGGGAAAACCTCCCCCCCATATATTTAGACATAGAGGTCTTCTGTGTTGATTGTTGTGGTGTGAGAGGAGAGGAAAAATTTTTTGTTTTTGTTTTTTTTAAGAGAGATGAAAAAGAACAACATTTGCATAAACTAACCAAAGGCTTATAGCCCCAAAGTATATCAGAGAATAGTATTTTTAAAATAGCTGAGAGGTTTTTTTTCATTGAAACGCCATAATATGCCCATTGTATAAAGTACAAAAAGAAAATTAGAAAAAAAGGATAACAGATTCAAAATTCCACTAGCAGAGACAACTGCACTCAATATTTTGGTGTAATTTTTTGGTTCCTATAATGTACATGTTCTGCAATCACAGTTGAGTTCATTATTTTCATGTAATTTTATATGATAATAGTATTAAATATTACAGCAGATTTCATTTGTATATTATTATAAACATTTTATGAATGTAATCTTAATAGCTATATAATATTACATCTAGTAGCATTACAACTATTAGACTTTTTATAATTTGTACAGTTCTCCATTTTAAATATTTTGGCTAATTTAAATAACTATATCATAAATATGCAACAATAAATTTGGGAGAGTATAGGTTTCTTTATATTTTGGATTGTTGGAAATGGAATTACTAGGTCAAAATTGAGCTTTTGTATGGCTCACGATAACATGGGCATTGAATTTTTAACAATAAAATTGAAGCTAGATAAATATGATATTTTCTGTAACTAAATCTGAGGACTTTACTCAAGGGATTAATGTAGTTTCATTATTGATGCGAAATTTAATTTCCAGTAATATTTAACCATCAGTTAAAAAATAAAAATACCTTGGTTGAAATCAGGTAATGTGGGCTATGAATGGTGACCAGAATAGCTTCTTCTCCACTGTTACTGGTATCTATTTATGGAACTACCGGTGGCAGCTCAAGAGGGTGGCTTGGTGTGATTATCAACAGTCCCTCCAGATAACCAGAGATAAGGATGTAGTCTTATACAAGTGTAACCCCATTCACCAGGATTGTCATCCCTAAGTTCCTACTATGTAGAAAATCTGGAAGCCACAAGTGAGCTTTCTTCTTGTCTATTGTGTCTTTGCTGTATCATCAACTTCACTACAATTGCTCTAAAGAAAACTGACTGTCAAAAGATGTAATTTGCCTGGTCGCAGTGGCCTGTAATTCTAGCACCTTGGGAGGCTGAGGCAGGAGGATCACTTGAGACAGGAGTTGGAGGCCAACCTGGACAACATAGCAAGACCCCATCTCTAAAAAAAAAAAAATAGAAAACATTAGCTGGGCACGGTGGTGCATGCTTATAGTCCCAGCTACTTAGGAGGCTGAGGCAGGAGGATCACTTAAGCTCAGGAGTTCGAGGTTACAGTGAGTTATGATAGCACAACTGCATTCCATCCTGGACAACAGAGAGAGAAAGATCCTGTCTCTACTTAAAAAAAAAAAAAAAGTGTGAGTTTATCATATGTTTCTCTACCCTGGCATTTTATGAAGTTGACAAAATGGTTTGTAACCAAAAACAAATTAAAGAATATAATTAAATGTATTTTACAAAGCATTGACTAAAGCAGAACTACATATAATTCCAAACACAATTTAGATGAGGTCAGATGTCAGTTCTCAGTTCTTCCTTAATAAATATTTATCTGATTAACTAACACATATATACTCATACAATACTGTGAATTTAGGAAAGTATTTTTCTCTGCTCCATTTGGAATTTTTCTTCTTCTGGGATCGTTGATCCTCTTCTTCTGTGTTATTGTTTTCCACCTCTAATACATGGTGGAAAAGCCAATAAACAGTAAATTTGCGGAAACAGAGGCTCAGGCTTGTGCATATATTGCACTAATGCATCTTGAACACCCGGCAGAGTGAGTGGCACTTACCAGCTACCAATAAGCATCTACTGAATGGATGAGTTATTTGAATGTAATATTTCTCCTCTTTTAGAATACTAAAGCTATTTTCAGATATTTTGATATGTCTCATATAATTGCTCCTAGTTCTCATTAGCGCAGTTTTTGCTCATTGTTTTCGGTGACACTATCTTCCTCCAGAAAGCTCAGATAAATGTTGAGGGTGTGCTTCACTTCTAAACTTGATTTCTTTTCTTTAACACTAATGTTTTGTGCATTTGCATTTTGTGACTCATTGATGAAGTGAAAAGAGTTATATTCCCCTCTCTAAGCAGCAAAAGTTTTGGCTGGAGTGCAAATAAAAAAAAGGAAAACCCCATTTTGCAGAAATATGAATTTGATGATGACTCCTGCAAAGAAACATCATAAGACATCTATCTCTTTTGGTTTCAGTCATTCAGGGTCTATTTCTTTTGAAACTGTTTTTAAAACCAGTGGCCAGCCTACAAAAGGACTTTTCATTAATTCCTTTGATTACTATACAACTTCTCTTTTAGTTCCATTCAGAGGCCACACTCACTACAATTTAGTAGAGTAACAAACTCTGTGCTTCTCCAGAAACAAGAGCTAGAGGAGAAAACCCATGTACAATCATGCATCACTTAACGATGAGGATACGTTCTGAGAAATAATGTCTCTGGGCAATTTCATTGTTGTGTGAACACCATGGAGTGTACTCATGCAAACCTAGACAGTACAGCCTACCACACAACTAGGCTCTATAGTATAGCCTATTGCTCCTAGGTAACAAACCTGCACAGCATGCAATTGTACTGAATTCTGTAGGCAATAATAATACAATAGTAAGTATCTGTGTATCTAAACACATAGAAAAGGTATAGCAAAGTAATAGTATTATCATTTTATGAAACCACTCTTGTATATGTGGTCCATAGTTGACTGAAACATACACTGTGTTTCAGGTAATAATAGCTTTAGTCTTGGAAACAGAATGGAACAATAGCTGTGGATATTTTGGAAAGATTCTATTTCTCGACACTACTGGAAGTTGCCACTCACAAATTGACCTATCTTTAGAACTAGTTTTCAGACTTCATTGAATACTATTTTGAGGAATGAATTAAAACATTTTTGACCAGTGTACCTGGCTAGCCATTACTTATGGCAGAGGTGACGGGGAGAAAAAAATTTCTCCCAGCATAAGAATAGAAATATTAAAAGTTCAAATCATAATCTTTTAGGTAAAAAAAAATGAGAAATTTTGTGTAATTGATGTTACACTGTATGATGAATTACACTGTCACATTTATGCTAAATCTGCTTTCACATCTTCATCAATTTCTTCCTTCCCTCTTTCTCCCCCCAACCCCATTCCTCCAACGGCCTGTAGCACTGAGAAGGGCACTTCTGAAAAAGGGGTGGTACAGTGTTTTCAAAATAGAAAATTTATTCTTAGGGCAATCATAAATTATTTGAGCTGAAACATTTATACACAAATGAAAAGGGACAATACAGGATATTTTTTCTTCCAGTTTTGTTCAATGATAATACTATAACCCTAATTATTTAAATCAGGTGGTAATTAATCTTATTTTTTATTCTCTGTAAATTATACTCATTACTTCCACCTTTGAGTTCCATCTTTCTTTCTTCTTATTTCCTCCTTTCTTGTTTGTTCTCCTGTCCTAGCCTGGGCAACTTTGCTTCTAGTATGTTCTGTTCTACCCCAACCCTACAGGCCCATTCTTAGGATTCAACCGATTACTCAGTGTCACGGTTCTTAGTCTCTGACACCTTGGATTAGTACATTATATTGATTTTGGGTAATCAATTCATATCTAGAATTTCTCCACTGAAACTCAGGTTGATATTTTAAGGCATAATCAGCTCCTGCCTCATTTGCTGGATTCTGTCTCTGAGGTTACGTATCACCAACAAGTAGCAGAGACAATTTTTAGACATGTTTTAAAGAGAGAATTAACAGACATACTTGCTGATTAGGTGGCTAAGAATTAGAACTTACAGTTACAATCATCATTATTTAGAGAACAAGGTAGTGGAAAATAAAGTGGTCTTTGGCAGAAATTGACAAGCGCAGCTGTGGAGAAGGTCAAGTATTTGGTTCCACTGACTGAATATAGGGTAGAGATTAAAGGAAGGTATTATATTTTAATATATTAAGTCAATTTTGGAAGGAATAGATGATTCTGGAACTTTAATATGTACTACTAAAAAATGCCAAGAAACCAATGAAATTATTGTCACTGAACAAGTTTCTCACCAAAATACTACCTTAAAACTCACATACAACACTAGAAAATGATCCAAATTAGCATAAGTGCAAAATATAGCTTAAGTAAAAACAAAATATGTTCTATTCCAGGCTCACTTTTCTTCTTATTGCCTCTGATGAAAACCCACCCCTGGAATATCAGAAAAAGGATTATAAATTTGACAAGATTGTGGGATTTTCTCCTAGAATGAAGATAGGCTAAGTGGTCTTATATACTTTGTATAAAGTCTAAGGAGAAGACATCAAAGGATGTATTAATGTAGATGGTTGAACCAACAGCATGAAACCAGGGTAACATAAATTTAACTATGTTAAAGCTAATAAGACTGCTGTTTCACTAGCAACACCCAGTTAAACAAATAGGCAGCACAAATCCTGAGCAACACATCAAGTTTATAGCACAACTATAATTTGGGGACACAGGCTTTCCTTTTTTCAATACAGTGATTAAGTCATTCACTTCTAAAGTATTCGATCATTCAAGTCATATATCCATCCATTTGCTGAAACTCTTTAAATCATCTCCGTTTTATGAGTCTTCAATTTATAATTGACATTTTATGAAAGACTGCCCTCAGGAATTTCATTACTTTTCCTTATATTTCCAAATTTTACCTAAATGGGTCTGTTTTGAATTGTAAGCTGGAATATTGGGGAAATCAGAAAACTTCAAGAAATCCACTTTCAATTAGAGACATATTTTTAAAGCTTGAAAACTTCTTTATATGCAATTTAACGCCAGATAAAGGAATGAAGTCAACATATTGTCAGACTGGATTAGTCAGTTTTCCTTCAAATATAAAAGCAGATGCATATTTTAAAGAGCAAGTCAAGGATTAAATATCGTGTTAATGCTTTAACTACATTTTAAGTCTAATGTATCTGGAAATAAATTAGTGAGCCTGTAATTAAACCTGTAATCTTTGAGCACATTTTAAAATAGAATCATGAAACAAAACTCTGCAGGTACTTCAGAGATGAGGCTCTCAGTCTAACTCCCTGAATTTAAATTCCAATCACATTGTTACACCTTAATTAAGAAAAAAAAGGTCAGCAATTACATACCTGCTTTCTAAGCTCAGTTTAACTTCCTATCAATCTTCGAGGAAGCTGTTTAAATTTAGTTGAAGAAAAGACTTGGCAAATTTTAAACTAGTATAAACAGACATGGTGTAGTAAATTCCTTCATATAATTTCTTTGGTTTAACTTTTGTGATATTACTACTACAAGAAACAGAATATATGAGTTTAAGTTAGGCTCACTTTTTTCTGGTTTTTATACCATTATGGCCTTTATACTATTTTAAAATACTTAATTTACTCTTGAGGAAATGAAGCCAGTTCACTGGTGAAAAAAAATTTGTATAATGATATTATTCAGTATCCCAGAGATAATATACTACAGCTTTGACACTAACAAGAAGGTGAAAGTAAGCTGTCATTCATGGAAATAAAATGAAGCTTCCCAGAATACCAGGAGTGGACAAAATAAAGAAATTGAGAAATTTTCAACAGTAGTGCAACATCATAAAAATCCTCTGTTAACTTTTGGTGTATGTTTTTCTATGTATATGTTTCTGTGTGAATGTATTTTGTATTTGACATTAAATGAAAATAGATAAATATTATCTAGACTGCTAAACTATTTGTAATTTTCTATACATGCCATTACAATGCTCTCTTCTACTGGCATGTCCCAAAGTAGCTTTTCTCTTTAAAAAAAAAAAATATACACACACACACACACACACACACACACACACACACATTATGTGTGTGGGTTTATGGGTGTTACAGAGGAAATGGCCTGAAGAAAACATGGCAAAAATGATTTCTGTCTCTTTAAAACCTCACAATCTTTGAGAACTGAAACCTGCACCCCTGCCTCAGGCCAGTGACTGGGGGAGATGGGGAATGTCCTTCTTTGTGCTACAGAAGAAGACTCAATGGAACTTTCCAGCCAGAGGTCCTGGGAGGAGGTCACGGCATTGTCTTCCACAGAGATGGGATAATCAAAATCATCAACTGTAGTTAAATAGCAATTGCCTGAAGCTGAACAGCTTGCCTTTCAAAAGCTCTGTATTTCTGCTTATTGGGAGGACAATGACATTTTAGACAGGAGTCTCCATCCTCCTCATTTGCTGGCAAATTAATAAACTCCTCTTTCCTTCTCAAAATATTTGTCCTCGTTCTTCTGATTCAACCTAGGGACAAGTGCTGAACTTTCAGTAACATATATACACACATACACACACACATATTTATATATGTATGTATTTCTGAATTTTAAACTATATTATATTTGTAATTTATACATATTTATGCATATATAATTGTATATGTCCTTCTATAACTATATCTATGTCTCTCTATATAAATATATACATAAAATATATATGTATATATATAAAATGTAGTTTTCCCTATAAGCTTGAGCTTATCTTAAATGATGATCCTCAGTAAAGCATTTTGGGATTTTCTAAACTGTAAGTAATCTTCTACTCAGAACTCCCACACACCTGGCTGGTATTTTTTTTCTTTCTACCTTTCATTGTAGTTATTAGTGTACACAGCCAGAAGTGTGTTTGCTATTATGGCAAACATAAACTAATACGTCTAAGTGTCTACATTTATTTCATTTTGTTCTTGAAATTAGTAGAGTAATGCCAGGGAAATGCGAGTTCTAAATGTCCATTTTAATTTGACCATAAGTGTGGGTGATTCTCTGTCAAATGACTTTTAAGGTTAAGCACTATTAGTTAATATACTGCATTACTTACTGTGCATTCAAATTTAATGGTGTGTAAGTTTTCTATATTCATATTCAAACTTCTTGTCCTAACAGCATTCTAAGGGTTGGGAAGGCAGAGTTAAATTTCACAAAAACATGGAGACCACGAGAACTTACATGTCTAGAGACATAGTAGCAGTTGATCTCTATATAAGAGGTGTGGAATTCACACAATCACTAGGGAAGTGGTCATGAAGTGGGTTTGACGTATGTATTTCCAGAGCATTTAACAAAGTTCAAATATAATGAGAAATGGTGTGGTGATTACAAATCCTTTTCAGACACTGGCATAATTCTGGGGCCTATGTTGTAGGCAAAAAGCCAAGGCTCCTGGACGATGTGCCTGGATGGTCCTCCTTTGGCAGGAGTGCAGTCAGTGCCTCAGTATTTACTGGAATGGAAGGTCACCACAGAGATTGGCTGTCATGGACTTGAAGAATCCGGACACCATAACGTTTTTCTTTTCGTGCATCCTGCACCCTTCAAAATTTTTAAGCAGTCCAGGGATAACAAAACTAATAACAAAGAGTCTTTTTAAAACATGTCTGAATCTATAATTCAGTGTATCTTTTAAATATCATTGGCAGTAAAAAAGAGAAATTGCAAGCACAGGGAGTAGGTTAATTGAAAGTTATAAAGAAGCCATTGAGTGAAAAGTGTTAAGAAGGAATGAAAGCAATTTTAGACTATGTAAGTCACTATTTAGTTTATGCCCTCCATGTTAGTTCAATACTTGTGCAGTTTCTTCTATTCTCATTTTCTTTTTGAGTGTTTGAATGTGCAGTACTCTCTGCTTTATTTACTGTCTGGTGTTCCTTGCTTCGTTGGCACATAAACTGCACCTGATTTAATGTTTTTTAGTGCAAACTTTTTTTTCAAAAGAAAATCAAGCCATCCTTAAAAATGCATCCCTTGTTTCAAGAATCAATTGCATACATAAATACTCTAGCAAGCAAAGAAACTTTTATCTCTCCAAGGCTGGATACACTTGGAAATGCTTGCAGCATCTGTTTTAGAGAAGAAAGAATAAAATGAGAAAGCTACAGAATTACTCTTGCTATATGCTTCATTGTAAAAAAATTCTATAACTTGGTTTTAAAGCAACAAAGTGAGGTTCAGAAACAAACACTCTCAAATTAATATTTAAATATTTCAATGTCTGTGGAATATAATTTTACAAATGGAAAAACCAGGTTGGCAAAGTACCCAGCAGCATGGTTGGGACCAGTACTGAGGTCTTCTGATCTCAGACTCATTCTTTTCTTACTACAATTTTCTGCCTCTTATAGTAAACATTGACTCAAAAGAGACAGCATTTTATGATGTTTGCAAGGATAATTTTAGGACCATTAAAAGATGAAGTATCATGAATTTCACAGAAAAACAATTTTAGGGTCATAAAATCATTTTTGTTCTTCTTTTCAGGCAGATAAAGCTCATTAGTCTATGGATGAAAAGCAAAGGTTGGCTTAAATTTTAAAATTTTCTACTGTAGGATTAGAATTTAGATATAGTCATAGATAATTATATCTATAGTGACTTAGCAGTGCATTATGAAAAGGAACTAGAAAACTTTTTCAGGACAGGCTAAAAATTCATGTTACAAGTAGTTATAGGCCCTTTTGAACACTGGAATAAGGACATAAATCTGTATTTGAAACACACTGAAGTTACTGGTGACCAAAAAGAGTGATATATACACACGACACATACATAATGACCTTGACTAAACTTCTGGTAACTGAATGATAGATGCATAAGATTAAACTCCTCAAATTTTGTTGCTACAATTTATTATATGTGTGTGTATATATATATACATATTTCTATCTATGACATTTACACCAGACTTTTACCTCTTTGACAACAAAATTTTAGAAGGAATGTTTCTTAAAAAAATATATAACATTTTGCATGTTCTTAATGACTAGATGTCTGTTTAGAAAGGAAGAGAAGGGATCTATCTTCTTCTGTTGGTAAAAAGAAATATGTCTTTGACAATTGTCAGTGTCACTACCAATGCTGTGAGCAGCAGGATTTTGTCACTTTGTTATTCATGTATATCTTTTAAGCTTTAAGATGAATGTTAAATATTCTGCTGTACTTTTCATTACTACTTATAAATCGTTCCGTAATGATTCTTATGTTGTTTCTTTACCAAATATAAATGAATAAATCTTGTTTGCAAGTTGGGGGTGGGACTCTTATTTTGAAGCCAGGACATCTCCTGCTAAAGGGCTTTTGTACCACTGGGATGTCGCATATGTTTTAGCAAAGGGCCACAGCAGTGGCAGAAAAGTGTCCACTGGGTGGTTTGCTAATGTGGTACAGCATGCCATTGCTACAATTTGCACAGACACTGATAAACGGGGTCTACCAAAGCAAAACAGCTTTGTACGTCCTTTATCTTATTGCTACAGTCTTTCTAAGATGATGAAGTGCAATTTGACAGCGCCGATACTTGCTTCTGTATCGGGGAATGAAGCCCAGAACATGAAAGGAGCACAGCTGCGGGACGCTGCTTATCTCCCCGGTGTGCAGGTTTGTAGGACGGCCACAGCCAATACCCTTCCCCCACACATAAAAGGCAGCAGAGATGAATGCTCAGTCTCCTAATTAACAAACTAATTCATGAGGTTTGCATCATTTTCCTGAGTTCTTACCAAGGGTCAGTAAGGAAATCGCTCCTTTGAAGTGTATCTCTGTTATTACCCAACACTGTAAGTCAGAGTGCTGTCTTTAGTGTCTGCGAACATATGTTCTAGGAAGATTAGCCACAGAATCACAAACTTATGTGAGAAAATTACTGCTCCATTAAAGTAATTTATGGGATCATGTGAAGAAGAACCATTAGATATGGCAACCATAGTGATTGGACAGTATTTCATATTGTTAAAAGAGTGTTGTACACGATAAACTCTCAATAGAAACAGCTGTAAATTACTTTCAATTGAAGGGTGATAAGGCTTCCAGTGATTACATTACATGAGCACAAGTGTTAAGGAATTGCATCTGAATGTTGAAATTAAAATGATTTACCCTGAATTTCAAGGACCCTCATTCAGTCACACCTGCAAAATGTTACCTCCAGGGTCTTATCTCTTTTCTTTTTCATTGCTTTCTAGCTAAAAGGTCAAAGCTCACAATCCACTCTTTTAACTTTCTCTTTGACAATGTCTAAATTCTTAAACCCATTTAATTTCAAACTGCTTTGTCATGTGTATAGACTTTGTTTTACCTTCCGTGTTTCTCTAAGACACTCCATTAGCCTTCAACTATTTTTAGCTTTCCACTAAATAAGCTATAACTGGTTGTAAGAATTTTAAACTAAGATGTGTATGTTACAAGCTGGAATTTTCACTCAATCCTTGATTAGGTGTATGACTGAGAAAGCTATTTAATTTCTTGGGGCTAAAGTATTATTAATCAATATCATCATCATCATCACTGTCATCACAGATAATGAGCATTTGCTGTAAGCACAATGTAAGGCACATTACTATGTGACTAATTTAATTTTCAGAATTATTTTATGAGACAAGAAGTATTATCCTATATTACAGATTGAGTATGAGTCAAAGGAGGGACTCCAAATTCCATTACATGACAGAATTAGAAAATATCTGAAATTGATGCATCTCTCTAATTTGTATTTTATGATTACAAACAGATTTACTATCCATCTGAACTTCTGAGTATCATGATTAAATATACCTCTTGTGCTAAAGAAGTTCATAATTACTATGATACATCATAACTAGCAAAACTTTTTAATGAGTTTATCAAAACCATAAGCTTTTAAAGTATCAATGCTCAGCACTCTCCCTCCCCAGAGATTCTGATTTAATTTTACCTGGGTAGTTTTAATGTTATAGCCACAGTAGAAAAAACAGTGAAACACAGTTATTACATTATTCACATGGCCTAGAAATAGTCAAATTTAGATGTCAAATTGATTTTTCCAGATGCAAGCTCAAAAACTCAGTGGTTTGGTCCATGTTCATTTACTCATGTGATATAAGATGCAAAATAAATGAACTTTGGTTATTTGGTTGGCTGTGGGTATGCTGATTGCACAATTTTTCAACCATTTCAACTTCCATGCTGAGAATAATGTTATATGCCTTATATTAGAGAATCACCAGAAATGGCATATTACTTTGACATAATCCTCTAGAATCAGGTGAGTCCAAGAGATATCAAAGTTTCTCTAGAACACATTAACATATCTAAGCCATGTTTTGCAGGACACAGAAGGAAATTTGATAAAGTGGAAGAAACCTGACATTAAGAGTCTTTAAATTTGGCTTTTAATTCAGATTCTACCACTAACTACCTAAATGCTTAGGAAACCCAATTGCCTTCGCTCAGTCTCAGTTTCTCCACCTGAAAAGTAAAAGAGATGAAATAAATGACTGCTAAGGTGTTTTGTAGCCTTAATATGCTTTGAATTCTGGGTTAGATGGTATATATGGTAATTGAACATTCCAAAAATGCTACATTGGAAAAGTTCACAGTACTACTTTAAATCTCACTCATATAAAGCAGGAAATATACTGATGGGCAGAATTCAATGTTAATCAATTAAAAGTTGATCAGATTCCCTGTGGAATCTTTTTTTCTGAGTCTATTTCAATGCAGAAATTTTTCTTTATGGATAATTTCCCTTTGCCATCTGTGATACATAAACTGATATAAGGTCTTCTTTACATATGCCATTGTAAGATATTTTAATTTATCCATACTCTAATATCTACTCTAAAATATTAAGACTATACAGAAAGGCAGAGAATTGTGATTTTTAAAACTATCGAAAACTGAGAGGATCTCTTTTGGTTGCAATGGTATGAATGAATGCAGAAGAACATTTGAATAGGCAAGTTAGCAGCAGAAAACATATTAATGGGCTGTGGAAAAACAACCTTGCATTTGTCATCAAACTTCCCAGACTAGAGGGTTTTATGCTTCACAGTAATCCACGCTTTGTTCTAGGAAGGCAGAAATAGTGGCCATAGTAAACCTAAATAAGAGAGAGTTCTGTGTTGTTGGCTGAATTCCTTATCACAAAGATGCCCTTTAAGAGGTTTTCAGAGAGGAACAGAGGGAGAAAGGGAGGGAACTAGGGAGGGGGATGGGGAGAGGGGAGAGAGAGAGAGAGAGAGAGAGAGGGAGAGAGAGAATGTGAATGAGAGAATTTAAAAAGATGGAGAGAGGGGAAAAAAAGAAAAGAATCTATTCTATATATAAGCCAGATCCTACCAAATTGGGGGAGAGGGTGGCACAGGGTCACAAAGAATCACCAAACAATATTTATGGGATCACATTTTGTGATAATGTGTTGTTTTATGAATTCTGCAGAACTGCCCCACCAATGTGCTGTAGAGTAGAATCACTGTGGCTATTTTGTGACAGCTGCCATAACCTCCTCTTCTGCTCTAAGTGGGTTGATGTAACTTGCTGCTGGTGCCCAAAGCAGCGATCAGGCCCACCAGTGGTGCTGCCCGCCTCCGCATGTAACACAGCTATTGTGGATCTGTCTCTCCATAGAGCACAGGTATCTGAACCAGTGGTGCTAATGCTTTAGGGTTCTTTTATATCCCACTGACACTTACTAGAGTTGGGTGGCATGATAATCTGAGTAATAGTTATGCTTCCCCAGAATAACTCTTTCCTTATGAAAAGACCTTCAACAATGTTTGTGGCATAACTAGACTTTTTAAAAATTATTTCTAAGGTAAGGTCTAAATTAAGACATTTTCTACAGAAGAACTACAGTTTGTAGTCAGAGTTTTAAGATGCAGGGCTAGTGGAACAAGTGAGGGAAACATAATATAGAAATAGGATACAAGAGACTGATTTCACACCCTAGCTTTGACATTTATTAGGTTCCTAAATACAGGTAAGTCATTTGAATGCATTGTGCATTCTTAAAATGTAGGTAATGTAAAATTAATGAAAATGAATCACATGGATGCATTCTCTAGAGAGGTTATTGAATTTCAGGAATAAAGAATGCTATAAACTTCTAGGTAGAAGACATATGACACCTATAATACAAAAAGAAATCAAGTTATTTTATATTTGTCTTCTGCAATATTAGATGCCAGAAGATAACAGAATTTGGGCAGAGAAAAGAGTGTGACTAAGGATTCCCTACCCAAATTGTTATTCACATCTGAAGGCAAAAGAAAGTCAATTTTAAATACATAACACATCAGAGAAACAAATAAGCATCAACAGCAAGACATTATAAGAGAGATATGTTGCTTTTCTTTTAAAAAAAGAGTAGATAAATCTTGATATGAAACTGCAAGAAAGCACAGATTTAATTAAGCACAGAATGTAGATTTCAAAAACTATGATAAAGGTTATTTATCAGGTGATATGTATAATTCAATAAGCATAATTTCAATCAAATTTAAATGTATAATTATTAAGGAAAATGCACAGAAAGTATGTACAACAGAAACAAACAGAAAAATACAAGAAAATGAACTTTCTTTCCATTTGTTTTTTGTTTTGTTGTTGTTGCTTGGGGGAATGGAAGGGAAAGTAAGACATGAATGAGAATTCCCTCTTCTATTCTGGGGGCATTAGTAAATACTGTTGAATAAAATTAGGAAAATGGAAATAAGCAAACATGAATGTATTATCAGTAATATGCAAAGTGGAACCCAGCATATGTTTTATTATATGGGAATGAGAGGGTTTCTTTTACTGATAGAGATTATAATCTTAAACAGAAAGCTAGCTGTATGCACTGATACCTCTATTAAGCAGTAATTGTCAGCAATGCCAGGGAAGTTTAAAGAAACAATTTCAACACATCTCTCTTGGTCTAATACATTATGCAAATAAGAATACCTGAGGGAAAATGTGATTGAATAAGATAATTACTAAGTTTTATCTGAAAAAATTATATCTGAGCACATACTCCAGAAACAGAATATTTATTTTAATACCAAGTACCCACAGAAGGTTTACAAAAGTCAACCCTACATTAGGCCACAGAGAGTGTATTCCGAAAAGAAGAAATAATGCAAACTGTATTCTCTGAAAGTGATATTTAATTATATCTATAATTTTTCAAGTTGCAAATGAGATGAGAAAGACCTAGAGGCATTGATCCGTCAAGCCCTTGAAAGTTTACTAACGTTGCATCAAGCACTACTCCATGTCAGGCCTGAGTCTTGTTTCTGGAGATAGAATGCCCAGGGAACCACAGCACTGCTCTACTGGAGCTCACAGTACAGATGCCATCATTAGAATTTACAAAGATTTCCATCTAGCTAGCTTCTGTCCCTCCTCTAATTCAAGGCCAACATTTTTTTTTGGAGGGGGGGGAGGTCTGGAAAGGGCCAAATAGTAACTATTCTTGGCTTCGCGGGCCATATGGTCTCTATTACAACTACTCAACCCTGCCACTATAAGGTGAAAGAGCCATGGGAAAAAAACACAAACAGGTGTGGCCAGATTTAGTGTGCAGCTCAGCTTGCTGACTCCTGCTCTGATTAAACCTACTTTCCCCCCGACCCATGGCAGTAAAAGCAGCACTTTTTCAATTATGTTTGTTGATCTTTTTTCTTACAATCTCAACAAGATAGTTTACTTTACATGTTTTAGTACAAACATATTGAGGCTAGATTTAAGCTATATTATGGAGTTAATAAGGTATTTATGGATTGATCTGGGAAACTGACCACTGTAGATCATTTTAATTTTATGACAACCTGTGTTCTGGATTTGAAATATGTCTCATGTTAAAGCACAATTTTTGGAATATGGTATGTTGATGAAATAATTCTTACATCTTTATTTATTTAACTTTTAGCAGAATTGACATAGTAAAACCATCACTGAATATGGGGGAGGGCAGATAGTGACACTTGCAAAATAAAAAAATAATGTAGTTATTTCTGATGTTTATCTCATTCAATTTAGGGATTTCTATGAACCACTTTATTGCAATTGTGAAGTATTTACATAAATGCTCAATAACTCTCCTGCTTTTCTTTGAAGTCTGTCTTCTTTCAGCTACAAAGGAGAAATTCATCAAAATAACTAAATTATCATTTGAGCCACACACATTTCCTTTCAGCAACTCCAATCATCCTTCATGATGTACCAATATCCACCTGGGAAACTTTAATTCAAGCTTTCAGGAAAAAGGAAGGAAACCTTTTCAGATATTTAGCTGAGCCGGGGACTGAGAGAATAGAGCAGAACATATAAAAAAATTAAAATAAATTCCATTAACTAATATGTCTTCTCTTAACTCTCATCAATTATTTAATCCCTAATGTAATTGTCCATATTAGCATCATACAGTTTTTTAATTCCTTAGAGTAGGCTTCAGTGTTTAGTGTTACAGATGTTTTGTTTTTTGAAATCTATTTAGTCTCTATTATATTTCACAATATCCTGTATACTGCCTGCCACTTAAATTACTTTAGAAACCTATACTCAATTTTCATGGCCCTATTTGGGTTCTTATTGATTTATCATTAAGGCATTTCATCAATTGATAAATTAGTACTTAATGTGTAACTTCATTATGTTAGATATTATGAAGGATGCAAACGAAGTACAGTGCACAAAGTTCTTCAAATTTATAGCCCATAATTTTTGCCTTTAGGCATTACCGAGTGGCTGGTTTGGGGCAAAACTAGAGCTTTTCTATGTCTGGGATCTTGGGAGTTGAGGAGGGGCATATGGAAAAAAGGGAAAATAAAATAAATAGCTTCCACAACAGAGACCTTGAAAAATAAGGAAAGTCCAACGATCAGTTCTCTAATTCCAGGGAGAGATCAACCCATGTATCTAAAGTAAAGAGCCAGCTACTGTAGCTGGTTGAAGTGAAAGATTTGGAATGTGAGCCCTGAGAGATTCCTCAAGGTAATGGTAATGGTAATGGTAATGGTAAGGGAGGATATTTCAGAGAGAGCCTAAAACAGAGAAATGTAGGTAAGAAGAGTATTATAAAGGGCTCTGAGTTGGTTTAGACAAAATGTCATCACTCCAACCCATGCTTTGATGTCATGGAAGTGACCCAGTTGTTTCCCATACAAATTAGGGACTTTATGCACTCTGATAGCACAAGTCCACAGGGAAAATGGCAGTTGAGTTTCTAGTAGAGATTGTGGCGATACATATTCTTGTGGTGATAAATTCTCTGGACAGTCAGTGGTAAGAGCAGATCTGCAGCAGTGCTGGCTGACCCAGCCCCTTGTAGAGTCTGGCTCCCTTAGGCACAATTGGACGGCCTTTCATTGCAGGGTATCAGTTTTTATTAGGCTAGAGGGCTCACCAGGGGAGCAAGCCTTATAGTAAAACCAGAAGAAAAAAGGATGGAAAGTCATGAAAGCACCAGGTATCTTCTCATTAGTGTGCAGAGAGGAGACTTTAGGGCCAATGAAGGCTTGACTGCAGCTAATGAACCCCATGGCTAATGGAACCAACTGGAAGATCTGCAATGCCAGAATCCCATACAACTGTCTGATGTCTCCTCCTTGTATTGTGGGGTGGAGGCAGAGTTCTGAAAGGCCTGGCCTTCCTTCAGTGGAAGGTAATAATGGAGGAGTTGAAGCAGAACCAAGGTTGAATCTTGAAAAAAAGAAGCCTTCGCAAATCATAAAATATCAAAAAATACCATTCCCAGAAGAGAATTATCTATAGGATGGCTGTGGTTTTAGTTACTGGCTAAAAGGAATTTTTTAGGGATGATGTACAGGTATCAACAAAGTAAAACTGATGTATGAAAGAGTAGAAAAAATTAAATGGTGGTGAAACATAAAAGATCAAGAAATAAGAACCATGGCAGTAGAAGGTGTCATAAATAGGTGGTACTTCAACAGGACTTGGAAAACTGAGTAGGACCCAGATAGAAATTGTGGTAAAGACACGACATTTCAGGAAGAAGCTAAATTTGATCTTACAAGAGAGGTACGTGAGTAAGTGAGACATGAGCTAGCATTCTAGAACAGTGAGGGAGGAAGTTCAATGTGGGAGGCTGGATCAGACAGGAGGGCTTGTGAAATCAAATAGAATGAAGTTACATTTGGAAAGAAAAATTTTAAATCAATAATTTAAAGGGTAAAAGTCATGTTTAAAAGGATTAATCTGCTGTGTAAGAAGGAAAAAGAGCCTGTGCAGTGATCCAACGTGGAGCAATGGAAATGGATAAGAAAAGACGTAGATAGAGATCCGCAGGTACAACAAGTTGTGAAAAATCAATTCATAAGGGGATTCCTTTCACTGTTATAGAAGAGTACATTCTGTGTATTACTGGGAACATGTTATATAACAGAACAGAAGGTAATATTTTCTCCTGCTTGCCAATAAGGTAGACTTGCTATTTTTCTAAGAATAGAAATATGCACAAATAATACGTACATGTCTCCTAAATTTTTTGAGCCTCCCAATTGCATAGCCGTTTTCAGGAAGGATTCCTGTGGGGATGTCATTAAACATTAGAGGAAAGATCATTAGACTAATGGGGTATCCTAAATAGGCAAAAATCAAACAAAAAGTGGCAGAGTGACTCTCTTTGGTCTCTGGAATCTTTTTCTCACAGAAATACACAATTATCTCCACTCATATTTGCTCTTCAGTGTGCTCTCAGGGGAAACAATACTAAATATTTTAGATTTAAATGTATTTTTTTCTTTTTCTGTTTTTTAAAATAAATCCTTTATTTTTTTTTCTGTTTCATTCCTGTGAGCACTGGCTGCTCTACATTGCAGTCATTCTGACTGTTAGAATGACTTCCAGTAGAACATGACATTAAAATATATTCCAGAAATAATAACAAGGAGGGGAAGATAAGCTCTAACCTAACCTATAGGACAAATGAACCTGACATATCAACATAATGCAGGATATTAAATCAGCTCCAGAAAAAGAAACAATATTGTGAGTGCCTTGAAGTCCACTTGTGTAAGTGCTTGGATGATCAGCAATTTCTCTTTAGAGCCTGAACAGTTTTTAATTTTTTTTTTTGTTCATGGGACAGGACTTGTGAAATGCTCGATCATAAAACGAACTATTCATTCTTGGTTAAAACCTTGAGTTTCAAAACAAGGCCAGGCTTATTGTGCCAGGTAAGCATAAAACTACAACAAAATTCAATATATTAATAATATTCATTTTGAATGTTCATCTGAACAATGAAAAAACAAAGTCTTTAGTTATTCTATAGTTCCTATCCTGATCCTCTTTTTAGGGCTAAAAGGTCTTGGAAGGCGTGAGAAGAGATGTATTCCCCTGTGGCAGGGTTAAGGAAAGATATGTAAAACCTCATTGATTTGGATGCCTAAGATTTGCAAGCATTACTACATGCTAAGCCTTGTGTTACTGTTATTATAAATAATGATAAAAATTCAGCACTGCATATATAATCCTAAACACTATCTGGGGCATTTTTTCATATTACTAATATGGAAGCTAAAGCCAATACATGATAATATATTACTCACCCAAATTAGAGATGTTTAGTGGCAGAACTGAAAAACCAAAGGGTCTTATGTCTCAATTCCCTTAATTAATGTTCAAATAATGAAAATGAATCATACTCATCATGGCTATATTGGCAAATTTCAGTAAATTTATCATGCTATTAATATTTCCACAAGGTGCATTGAATACCTTGATGATGGTACATTTTGGGGAACCATAGGTATTGCAATTCAAAGCTGAAGTCATGGAAGTGTTTCTACTCACTAAAAGAGTGCAAAATGGTTTTTGGAAATTTGTAGACCAAGCCTTGGGCAAAGTGGAGCCAAACAATACTTGTAGAGCAGTCATAGTGGAATGAAGACACCCAGGATAATGTACCATCCCTCCTCCTCGTATATTAAAATATTTTCTAAAGGGCACATCAGATAGACTTGAGTTTGAACTTCAGAAGAACTGGTTTTGAATCACAGCAATTCTACTTAACTGGGTATTGATCCTGGTGATACTGATTAACTTCTCTGAACTTTATTTTTTATTTTATTTTAATACATATAATAGGGACAATGAAATACGACTTCAAAGGAGTGTGATCACATATTACATATGACAAATCCAACATAAATAATTTAGTAGTTGGTGTGATAAATAAATGGAGGCTACAACTATTATGATTTCCTACACAGTCCCTAACACACGGGAGGTAGGTGATTCAGAAAGAATAGAGGTGGGAGAGAGATCCTTTGTGGCAGCTTTCTGTTGAATACACACATTTTAATTTACTAGGTTACAAAGGGGATAATGAAAGCAAAATAATCACACATAGATACTGGGAATTTTTACAAATTTACTAACTTTTAAATGAAACATATCTATAAAATAAATCTATTTTGATAGAGAATGGATATAAGCCCCATATATTTTATCTTAAACTTTAACAACTTTAAAAATAAATGAAAAGGAAGGAAAAGAAAGGAAGACAAAAGGAAGGAAAGAAGGAAAATAAAGGAGAAAAAGGAGGAAAGAATAGGATAGAAAGGAAAGGAAAAGAGAAAAGGAAAAAGATGAAGGAAAGAGAAAGACAGGAAACATCTGATAAATATTCAAAAGGACTTACTAGTAGCTAAAGGCAGAATCTGTAATTGCTAGGCTACTTAAAACTTAAGTGTCTAGTCAAGGAGGCTGTGAATTAGCACTGGTGTAATTATTAAAGTGAAAAAGCTACACTAAGTCTCTGAACTTTCCCTAAGGGTGTTTTTTCTAGTACTTATTCTTTGTGCCAAGGCATCCAACAACATGCAGTGTTTAGTGCTTTGGCAATCATTGTTACGATGTTTTAGTAAAATCCCCTTCAACTGTGAATGGTTTGAAAGTAGGAGAAAAAGAATAACACACACACACATACTTACACACACACAAGCTGTTGCCTTTTCGCTAAAAATCATTTCATATTGTTTTAAAGGAAAATGGACAATATATCCAATATGCTGTTGCTATAAAAACATGTTTTTACCATTTCTTTTTCAAGGATTTATATCAAAATTATAGATATTATCATCTCGGTACACTTTCTTTTCATTTTAGTCACACATCTATACTCTATATAGAAAGGTTTGAAGCATTTATTTCTCAGTCTTGAAAGTATCACTTCAGACTATAAAATTCTGCATGAAGATGGGCTATGTGATCTAACCAATTCACTTAATCTTCTGGGATTTGTTTACCTCACTGACAAAATGAACATGTTTAACCTTAGGATCTCTATGGTATCTTCAGGTTCCTGATATTTAATAATTCTCTAAATAAATGTTATTTTATATATTCATGTTTTTCCAGGAAGGGTGCATATGACTAAAATTCATAGAAAATTGTGCTTAGGGTAGGTGTATCAATTACTGTAGATCATTATTTATTTTAGTGAACTAAATGCTGAGATTTTTTCTGACTTTTTAGGTTGCATTTCTTTGATATTGAAAAATATCAGATAGTCTTGGGTTTTCATATTTATTTTAAGGTAAATTACATCCCTCCATCATTCCTTAGGGTTCTACATTTACTTACCCTCTTGTTCCTGAAGTTACTGGTAATATAAAGACCTCCACTATGATATCCTGTCCAGGATAGCCCTGACCCCATCTCTAATACTTTTTCCTAATTATAGCTTTAATTACTCCCTCCATAATCATTCATCTCTCCTTCTTATTGTCTCGTTTCTATCTTTCTCAAAACCTGTATTTCCCCAATAGAGCCTATGTTAGCTAGGTGATCAGACAGGAGCAGACAAATTAAACCAATTTGAAATGTAAATGATGACACATCACCTGCTTTATTTCAGCCAGGAAAATTTGCATTTTGCAAAAGCCTTAGTTATCTTTGACTGCTGGGTTCATTTGCAGATTTACAGCCGGTATTTGGGGAATTAGGATACCGTTAAATCATACCCACCAGCAGACCTTCTGAATGGCTTTAGTCCCAAATCTAGGATTACCCAGATAGGAAACTGGCCAGATTATTTCAGGCCTTGGTTTTAAACTTAGTTCTTTGAACTATGAGCAGAACTGACTGTGGGATTAAAGGAATTGAACTGAAAGATTAATTTTGCATGTTGTTTCTCTGAACTCTAACTGTAGATGAACCATGTCATTTCTAATAAAATATTTAATATTTTCACAAATAACTTAGTAGATGTACATTTTACCACATTAAAGTGTGACTCCTGAAGATTACAAACATTAGTTTACAAAAATATAAAATTTAAAAATGTTATCCACATAGCATTGCACACTCAGGGTCAAATGGAGGATGTGTAGGTCACTACTTCCATAGGTAGAAAAGATTCTCAAATTGCTAATCAAATGTGTCCAAAGTTAATGTTTTGTATTGTATGGACTAATACCCAATGAGGAAATAGCAAATGATAACTTAATTTACTTTTCTTGGCATGTTTTACAAGTCTGATATATCAAGTTTACAGTGGCCATGATGAAATTACAGATTTAAATAATATTAACTGAAAATAAATAGAGGCATGTAAGGAATATGTTCCAGGTATTTATGAAATACCATACAAACAACATAAAGGCATTCAAAGCTCCTATATTATATTCAACAAAAGGAAGGCCATTCTCATAGGGGAAATGGAAGGATTAAACTTCATCTCTGACTCTCTATACTGTGGTTCTTTGATTCTAAAATTGGAGGATTTTTAAATAGATGAAATTATAGAAATTATAAGAACTCTCTATGGAGGTAGAAGTAAATAAAATAAACGGGAAAGAAATAGCATGAAAATGAACCCAATATTGTAAATAATAACAGTGAAGGTCCAAAGAATTTCTTACATATAAATATGTATTCTTGTTTTGCAGATAAAATAGTTAGAAAATTATTTTTAATGGGAGACACTGAGAAGTCAACCTTTCAATTTATCAGCTTATTTTCATGTCTGTGAAGAAAAATCCAGTACCGACAAAACCAGAAAGAATTTGAGGCATTCTTTAGAAGTAACAGCATAATAGCTGCTCTGGTTCAGTTTAGCTTATACTGTTATTTTACTGTTTTTTTTTTTTTTTGGATATAGGAGAAAATGCATTGAAAACCCAAAGAAGAAAATTACGTGGCATTATTGGAACCAATCCTAAGAAAATGCCCGTCTGTAGAGTTTTGTGTGTTTGAACAACTTGACAATAGTTTCTGGGTTTTTTTTTTTTTTTTAATATTATGTCTCTTGCCTGGAATACAAAGCCTTTGTTGATACCTAACATTTTTAGGAACTATGAAGAAATTGAACATTATCCCAGAATTTCTTATACTAAATCAATACGGCAGAAGAACTTAGTCAAGCAAAGCGGTTCTTCAGGAGGCCCTGCTACCTACAATACAGTTCAGATGTACAATTCAGGAAATTCTGTAGACATTAGACCTATTCAAAATTTACAACCCCTGAATAAGCAACATGAAAAGACAGCAGAGTGGAAACAAAGACTAAGGCATGTTGGGCAGAAGAGGCTGGATGAAAGGCAAAAGAATTCACGGCAAGAACAGAGCAGAATGGATCTCAATGCTCTCTGCTAAACCAGATTCAATACGTCTCTATCCAGAATGACCAGTCTGTGCCTACTGCCTCCTGGTTCCTTGTCTTCTTGAACCCTGCTGCAGGCATGAGGCCACTTGTAGCTATAGCTAGAGGCACTAAACCCTCTTTTCAAGATGCCAAAGTATAACCTTTCTATATGTTTTAAGTCTAATTTACTTAATTTAGGACACACAGGACAAATTTACTTATGAATTACCTAATAATAAAGCAACTGCATCAGAATTTAGGCTTCATTGAAGGCCAGTAACTAAGCTGTATCACTTCTGTCTGAATCTCTAGCAACTAAAACTGTGCTTGGCACATAGAAGGTAACTCAAATATTTGAATGATGAAATTACTCACAGATACACTGGTACCAAGCTCAGCTTTATGGAGAATTTCCACTGATTCCCAGGGAATTGGATGCTCTGATTTTCATTCCGTTTACAATAAGCATAAGTTGCTTTTGCCTGGTTTTCCAAAGGATGTCTAAATTCTCTGTCAACTTGTATTTCAATTAAAAATGACTGCCAAAATTCCCTCTTACAGCACCCCTAATCTTCTGAAGCAAAATTATTTTTCTTATTTTCACCCTCTTTCTTTATACCATCAATCCCTAAGCTTAATTTCCTTATTATTTTTCTAAAGAAACTCATAGGCAGTATGATCCATATACAAAGAGGGGAACAATTTACTCTCATTTTTCTCCCAATTATCAAGCATATGAGAGTCTTCAACACTTACAAGTAGGAAATTAGACTTGTAATTATTGTCCCCCAATATGCCATACTTATAGGATATTATGAGGACTAAATAATGATATAATTCATAAATAATTATAAATAATTATTGACCAGTACTTTGTTTTATTCTGACATGTGAAGGAAGAAGTTTACATATGTTTTTCTAAAGCATATACTTTTCATATACAGTATGTAAATTTTGTCTAGGGCATCAATAACTATAGATGTGGAAAGAGAGAGATTGCATGAAAAGAACTGTGAGTCCCTTTTAGCTTCTCTGTACACTTTCCATAGCTCCTACTAGGGACATAAGCCAATGCTGCTAAATATTTAACATCTGTAATCCTGTGATAGGGTTATTGCCAGTGATGCAATAATATAAAAGGAAGATAATATAACAGAGAGATAATATAAGAGATGGGCTGTATTTTCAAATAATGTAGGTCTCATTGAAAAGGTGCTATTAGACAGTAGAAAGTATGAAAGTGTTAATATGAGGCTATCTGGGAGATAAAACAGCAATGCAAAAGTCCTGAGGCTCAAACTTGTCTGGCATGTTCAAGGGCTTGGAAAAAGGCCAGTGTGGCTAGAATTGGGTAAACAAGGAGGAGAACAGTGGGTGATGAGGGCAGAGGTAGTGCAGGCAATTTATGTAAGCCATTTTAAACACTTTGGTTTTTATCCGAGTGAAGCAGACAGCTTTTCCAGAGTTTTGAACAAAGGAATGATATAATATGACTTTTATTTGAAGGATAACTTTGGTTGCTGTTTTGAAGACAGTTTTTCTTGGGAAAAGCTGGTGAACCAATGAGAAGGCTATTGCAGTAATCCAGGTGTGAAATGATACTGGATTGAAGAGGGGTGAGGATGCAGTGAGAAGAGTCTAAACCCTAAATATATTTTAGGCAGACTCAACAGGGTTTCCTTACCAATTAATTGTCAGCAGGAGAGAGAGAAAGAGAAGAGTCAAGCATAATTTCAAGTTCTTGGATTGAAAACCTGGGGAAAAAAATGAAACTGCTAAAATTCGTGGTATGGAAAGCTAGTGATGGATGAAGCATACAGTGATCGGGTGGAGAAGATCTCTTTTGACCACATAGAAAAAATAATGAACATCTCTATGCTCTATACTATCTATAGACTAGAGAGTTCCATATCTATACCACCACCCAGATATCAATTATGAGTGTGTATTTCCAATACCATATTAAATTTTTCTTCATAGGTAATACATGGCAACCTCAGATTTTCCCTGTCCAGACAAAAATTCAGTATCTACCCCTCAAATATCCTCCTCTTCTAGTATCCCTTATACCTTTAAAAGGCCAAAAATACAGTGGTACTAGTGGAATGTCAAGGCATCATTCTAAACTCTTTCTTTTCTTAACCACATATGTCCAGATCTTTAAACACCCCTTAAGTCTATGTCCATCTCTCCATCCTTTCTGCTATAGATTAGTCCTATACTCTTTCTCACCTGAATCATTGCAGAGGCTCATTAATACCTCAGCACACAACAGGTACAATGTCATTAACAGGATTCTTTCCTTCAGGTTGCAGCTAAAGCATTATTGCCATCTGAGTCTTTTATATTCCCCCCAGTTTGGTTTGAATCTCTTCAGCTATGCTCTCACATTATCTTACCATGTGTCCAGTATAATAGTAAAACATGACCAACAATTGGTATCATTTATTTGTAAAGTGTTTAGTGCATGAATAATTCATACTAGAGTTACTAGAGTTAATTCACTGTATGCTTTATGCATCTGAGGTTTGACTGTTGAAGGTGAACAGAAAAAGAACTAGTTGACTGGCTGGTAATGAGAGTTATAAGAAGTCCTTTTTCTTGTGATTTGGGTTTATAGAGCAGCTGCTATACACCCAGTTGTCACCACCAATTAAAATTCCCCAGCTCCCTGTCTGGGAAGAAATCCCCCAAAGTCCCTGATTCTTTCCCACTACATGTCATGTGGGAAGCCTATTTCATTGTGTCGCTCTCAGATTACTCACATGTAGTTCCTGACTTCTTTAATTTCCCACCCTTTTACAGCTCTGGCACCAGATTTGAGCTTTGACTTCTTGGCTTATGCCTTCAGAGCCCTGGGGGTGCCCAGGCATGAAATTCCAACCTCTACCAAACCTTCCCTCTCTTCAGAGAGATTTGCTTCACCACATCCTGCTGTTTCAACCTTGATTCTGATCTTACTTAAGGCAAACAGACTCAGCAATCTTAGGGTTTTGGACTGGATACAAATATTCACAATAATTAAAAAAAAATAATTGAAATGTTAGTTCACTATTTTCTTAGTCTATTTTCTAGTAAATAACTGGCGGTTAATAACTAGTATGCAACAGTGTACATTTCTACATTTTAAAAATTTCAAATGTATTTTATTTGCATTATGATTTAAGTAAGCTCACAAAGTTAGCATGAAATCTTACCCAATGTTATTATTATTGATTCTATGAGAAAATGAATTTCAATGTCCAAATTAACTTTTGGAGTATAATCCATTGGAAGCTTAGGAATGAATTGGCCAAAAAGAGGAGATATGTAAACATTCTCTTAAACATTAAGTACATATTGTTTCTGTTTTTTAAAATTATACACACGAATACACATAAATAATTTACTATGATACTGGAAGGAAAAGAAGGGTTAAATTATTTATTGATTTACAACTATAACACATGTTAGGAACTACCATTACTTACTATAACTTATATCATTGTGCATTATACAAATGACGCTAAATCCAAAAGGAAAATATTTTATTTTTGCTTATTACAACCTGTTAAATTTTGTTTTATGTTATATCTAATTTCACATGAACTATTTAGTTAATAACTTATATTTCCAACATTAATTAGTTTCTATGGTATAATGAAGTAGATATTTTAATTGAACATATATATTGAAAGATATATACATATTTATTTAATCTGGAAAAACCGCAGGGCAATTTAAATATTGCTCATATGATTTACATTAAAATCAGTCAAAGGTACTGATTGATGAATTGAATTTAAATGTTTAGCTTTTAATAATCATGAGAAAAAACTTGAATAACTTTTATAATCTTTTAAAAACTGACACACAAATTTAAATAAAATGTAATTGTCATAATAGTCTTTTGATAATATTCCTCTATTTTTTTTTCTACTATAAGAGTGTTTGTTACAAAATATATTCCATGATTCAAGCATGCCACTTTTTGGGAATATTATTGATTCATAATACAATTACCATAACTGATTTAACAAAACACTTAGTTTCTTTTGTGTTTTTGATGAATTAAACATTAAGTATTTTATTTTAAAAGTATGTCCTCTGTGCTTTATTGAACATTGCCAAATTCTTTGAAAAATATCTTAGTAATCATATGTTATGCTTTTCTAAGATACCAAAGAACAGTTTTTAAAAAAAAGCTTACTCAAATCACAGTAGATTTTTCTACTGCTTCACAGTTTGGAAGTTTAAAGATACTTATTATACATCATAGTTTTATAAGGACACTATGTTTTAACTCCAAACTATGCATGTTCACAGAAATATATATAAACAGCCAAAAATACTGTTTGTTATATTACTTTATGTATGTGCAAGGCTTTTATTTGTAGAGTTCTTTCATGCACACACACTGCTTATCTCTTTAAACTTCTAATAACTTCATGAAGACTGTTCGCATCTAAAAGATTAGAGATATTATCCTCAAGGAATTACCAGAAAGATGAGATCTAAACACAAATTGTCCTTTTGTCCAATATATAGAAATGTGAGACACATTTAAAATTTATGACACATTTTGTAAAACTATAGGGAAGGATGATCAGAAAGGTAACCAACCGGAAGTCATAAGAAAGAATCAGTGTCTAAAGTTGTGAGAAAGTTACCCAAATGTTAATATTTATGCAATAAGGCAAGGAATAGATTTGCTTTTAAGTCAAATGAGAAGGAAACTGAGAAGTGATCTCTTGATGGTTTTCAGGTTCATGAAGAGTTGTTCAATTGCTGTTCAGGAAATGGAAATCTGCCCTTCTGATCATGCCGAGGGATTTGCGGCAACAAAAAGTGACATAATAAACTCTACAATTTAACTTCATTAGTAGAGAGCAGGTACATAATATAGCAACAATAAATATGGAAATAACCACATATATACATACATACCTATGTATGTGCATACATACTGGCTTCCCTAAATAACTTTAAAAAGGAAGAAAAAAAAAAAACCCAGTAATTTATCTCTTCAAGATCAACTTTTCTTAGAGTAAGGACCTGGTTGAAATATGACCAGAAAATGAATGCCTATGAGTTAAGATTCTGTGTTTTAGTGTGTGTTTAATGATGTCTTAGAACATATTCAATAGGGCAAATGTTACCACATTAATTTTATACCTAGAGAAAGCAAACTTTAAAAAGAGGAAATTATTCAAGATATAAAGCTGTGAGATGTTCGAAAGTCCAACTAAATGTTGACGCACCAGTTTTAAGAGGCAATTTTCTAAATATGGATAACACTTAGAAAACTTACTCATCACTAATTCTACCTCATTTAAACATACTTCAAAGAGGCAGACAGATCCCAATAGAAGTGTGCATACAGATTTTTATTGTCACAGGCTGGAGTAAAAGGAGGGGAAGCGACATGCACTCTCTGAAAAATCTCTCAGAGCAGAGATGGGTCTGGAGAAGTTACCTTCCCTTGATCAATTCTACTGAACACCAATTATAAACCTTCAAAAGAAAGGCATTCCTAAATAAAAAACAACTTTATGTAAATCTGTGAATGATCTCCTTTCTTCTGTCTGCCTGCTTTCTTACAAATACACTTAAATAATAGCCTTTCCTTTTAAATGATATTTTAAGAAATGCAGAAGAATGTAAAAAATGACAGAAATTCTACACTATAAAGCTCTTTGCCACTGATTATTATGTAAACTCAAGTCCTGGAATGTTATTATTAGAGTACAGAAATGCAGATTCCCAGATATTACTAAAAATTGTTAACACAATAAAGCCCTGGGATATAGATGTTTAGAAGTTTCATTTCTGTCACTTTGCCTTTTTTTTGGTTATTATTTTATCCCATTTTATTATTGATTATTTTACCCTAAATTAGATTGAGGATGCATACTTTTGACATATTAAATTTTGTACCAAAAATGCTTTGATTCGCTTTCCAGTCTTAACCTTTTCTCATCTATGACCTTGTTGTGCCTGAATTTCCTCACTGGATTTGATTTCTACCCAGCTGATTTCAATGAACTCTTGGTAGGTTCAAAGATGACCTTCTATAAAAATGCTATAAAGCAGCTATTACTTTAAAACAATAAGTAGAGGAGAACTTTGTCAACAAATAAAAGTAATTTAAAAGCTGTGATCTCTCTATTATATAAATGATTTTTAGCACTTTTATTGTATAAAAGTAAGCTTTATTTTACAGGAAATTTTCTTTATCTTTTTCCCAAAATATAGAGGAACATAAAGTCATTACATTTATATTTGCCATTCCCCCATCACATGCGTATCACCAGTATCTATCTGTGATTCCAAAAGATGGATTAAATAGCTGATCCGCATTATTTTACAATATATTGATATATTCTTATACACAAAAAAAGAACAAGAATTCTCCATTACTTCTCTTGTTCTCAACATAGTTACATTAACATAAGAAAAAACATAGCAACCCTTAGACATCTCCACATTAGTTTTGCAAGACTTGATACCTCTGCCCAATTAAGACTAGCTCATTATGTGTTTTTCCTTTGGGTAGATTATCATCAGGGATAATTTCAGGTTTTAATTAAATATAGTTATGTCACAGATGATGTGAGAAGAGTTATTTGTAGGAGCTGATAGCTTCTCTAGTCTAGGATGATTGACATGGAAGACAGGAATTTCATTCGTGTCTATAATACTATTTTTTATATAAATACTCAAACTTATTTCTTTTCTTAACCTCTATTCTTCATTGCAGTTTCTAAGACCACATTCTGCAAATATTGTTGAGGCCCAAGTCTCAACAATAAGCCTAAGACTTGAATTCAATTCAGTCTGTTTCAATTCAACGAGTATTTTATTTTTTTGTCTAAGACTGGCAAAAACACTTAGTTGTAAGAATAAAATGGTGTGGGAGACAAGAAGATTCCCTGATTCCTAGAATTTACTGCTTAGTTGAATTAAATTTTCTAGTGCTTTCTGCCCTGAAACATCACTTTAATTTTGGATAACATCTGCACAGTGCTTTGGAGGAGTCAATTTATTTATTTAAATATTTTTTTTTTTTTTTTTTTTTTTTTTTTTTTTTTTTGAGACAGAGTCTCACTTTGTTGCCCAGGCTAGAGTGAGTGCCGTGGCATCAGCCTAGCTCACAGCAACCTCAGACTCCTGGGCTTAAGCGATCCTACTGCCTCAGCCTCCCGAGTAGCTGGGACTACAGGCATGAGCCACCATGCCCGGCTAATTTTTTTGTATATATATTTTTAGTTGGCCAGATAATTTCTTTCTATTTTTGGTAGAGACGGGGTCTCACTCTTGCTCAGGCTGGTCTCGAACTCCTGACCTCGAGCGATCCACCCCCCTCGGCCTCCCAGAGCTAGGATTACAGGCGTGAGCCACCGCGCCCGGCCTGGAGGAGTCAATTTAGATTAAATACCTTAAGGAATAAGATTACTATCAGTAATTTTAAAATAAATATATTTGTGCTATCTTTCCTCAGCTCTGAGAAAGCATAGCCTACTAAAGAGTCCGAGCGTCAGGGATCAAAATCCCAGCCTCCCTACATAGGAGCTCTCCATCTTTTAAAAATCATTCAACCTTGCAAAGCCTGAATTTTCTCATCTGTAAAATGGAAATACTAAACAGCATTTACCATAGAACTTCGTAGTAGAGATTAAAGGAGTTTATATCTGAATGTGGTCACTGGAACATAGTATTATTTGTTCTTGTTCTTATAAACAATATGCGTGATAGTAGAGGGCAAAACCACAATGTACAGTTTCAACATCCTTAATCTGTGAATCACAGACTTGTGGAGAAAACTCTTTGAGGAGTGTAAAACTTTCTGCTTTGTCTCTGAATGGGAGGAAAACCCTCCTCCCAGGTTCTTTGGGTCCATAGATGCTTTTTTACCAAGTGTAGAGTAACAGCCCAAGAGGTTTCAAAAATTCCTTGGAGTACCCTGAGTAGTGAATTGAGCTGGGTTCGGAGGCAGCTCTGAGCTGTCAGCTGCAGACTCACATTCCCTGCCACTCAGGGGTTCCCTACCTGTGGTTCTGAGGAATACTCTACACTCTCACTGAGACTCTGGGGCAGAGGAAGCATGGATCCATCCGACTGATCTAACTAATGAGCATTGTCAAAATTCCAGTTGTTATCTGAAACTCAATATTGACTTCCTTGTCAAAGTTTTTTGTTTGTCTGTTTGTTTTACAGACGTGTTCTCACTCTGTCATCCAGACTGTAGTGCAGTGACATGATCACAGATCACTATAGCCTCGAACTCTTGGGCTCAAGGGATGCTCTGGCCTCAGCTGCCTAAGTGGCTTAAGCTACAGGTGCATGCCACTATACCTGGCCAGTTTTGGGGTGAAGGCTCGCTCTCACTGTGTCGCCCAGGCTGGTCTCAAAATCCTGGCCTCAAGAGATCCTCCCGCCTCAGCTTTCCTCGTTGCCAAGATTACAGGCACGAGCCACCACGCCTGGCTCTCCCTGTGAATGCTTTAAGAATATTCAAGAGCCTAAATGGAGACAGCTGTGTCTAAGTCATCTCAACTTTGGGCTAATGCAGAAGAACAAGTTTTACTCTTACTCAAGTCTTTATTCTGGTGCATATGATAAAATAAATCCTTAAATCAGTAGAAAGAAATACTAAATCTAAATATGTAGCTTCTTAGAATTAAGTATAGAAAGTTTTGTGTAAGAGTAAAAAACAACCAAAAATTAAAAATAAAATCAGAGAGAGAGAGAGAGGAAGAGAGAAAGCAACCCTTTCACCCACTTTTACATCACTATATTACCTCTCAAAAATAACTATTACTTCATTATTTTAGGAGTTCAGTCATCATCACATTCTGTCTCCAAACCGTCCATTGTAAAACTAAGAGCAAAGCAATTTGAAGAAGATTGTAAGCTCCTTTTTCAATTGTAGTCTATACAAACTGATGTACTGTGCTCAAAACATAAAGTGAAACAGGGAGGCAAAATGGAAATGAACAATCAGTGTTTTCCAAATTGCTTCTTTGATAACAATATCATATCAATGTAATTCTTTTCTGGAAAAAAAAAAGAAAGGTGGAATGAATTGAAGAGGCAGAGTAGATCATAAAATAAAATGAGAAGTTTAATAATCTGGTGCTTTTCCTTTAGATGGAGAAAATGTACTTTATGAATACCTAAAACATTTTGATAACAGATTATTGCTGTTATGTATTATTCATATGACAATGAATTTACACAATGTGTCTACATCAAGTAAAAGAGACTAACCATAAGGAACTAACTTCAAAGTACATTGTCTTTTAGGTCTCTGAAGTAATAAAAATCCAGACACTTCCCTTTTAAGGTATTTGTTCTGCACAATTTAGAATGTAGTTTCTTTCCTCCATTAGGCCCTCCGCGTGAGATAGAGTAAATCAGAGGCTACAGAAATAGACTGCTTCATTGTACTGATAGTCTCACATGTTTTGGGCTACTTACACACTGGTGGTTTTGTAAACCGTATGCTACCCAATCCACCCATTTCTTAACAGCTGTTCTATAGATTTTCCACTTTTCTTACAGTTTGACTATCATTTCCAAAGAAACAACAACACAGACATTCTAAAATTAAAAGATTATATAGTAATTTGGCCACACTACCTTAAACTATAAGCAAAATGAGTTTCAGTCTATACTAAAAAGCCCTCCTTTACAGATTAGCTCAACATAGCTCTGGAAGGAACATGTAGCTGTACTTAATTATATATTTTTTAACAATGTCATGAAAACATTGTAGAAATTTTAAGATCACAGATTTTTAAAATTTTATTTTTAATCATTATTTTCAATTTCCTACAAAGAAACATTGCAATACATAGCAAAATAAAATTAATAACATTAAACATTTCCATAATTTATGAAATGGAAACACGAAGATTATACAGGTTCATGTTACCATGATAAAACTAGATGTGAAATATATAAAACCGTATGAAGAAAAAAATCCAAGATGTATTACACCAAAGACAAAAATCAATTAAGGTATTTCTATTTTGATAAGATTTGTTGTGCATGCAGTTGTGCCACTGAAAAACTTAGAGAGTAACATGAAATGCATATTTTTTGTTGAAATGCTGATGAGTAGAGCTATTTTAGGACAACTTCCCGTTTAGGGAGCAGTCAGGAAGGTAGGAGATTCTCAACAGTAACAGGCTGACCCACCTACACCCAGGTCAGGGAACTATTTTCATTAGGTAACTTGTGTTCATCACAAAGTCCTATCTCACAGAGGTTTTCTGTATATGGCCTACGTGGTAACTCCCTCATAGGCTTCAAGTTAATATTTTAATTGACAGATAAAATTTTATGTACTTACCATGTAGAGTACAACATGATATTTTGAATTTTGAAGTATTAATATATACACATTATGGAATGACTAAATCTAGATAAGTAACATACACATTACTTCTCATAGTTACCCTTTTTTGGTGAGAATGCATCCACTCTTTTAATAGTTTTCAAGAATAAAACATATTGCTAAGTATAGTCACCATGTTGTACAATAAATCTGTTGAAATTATTCCTCCTGTCTAACTGAAATTTTGTATCCTTTGATGAATAAATATCTGTCCAAGCCCTCCACCACCCTGACCATATCAGCCCCTGGTAAACACCTTTTTACTCTTTACTTCTATGAAATCAACTTCTTTAGATTCTACATGAATGAGACAATGCAGTACTTGTCTCTCTGTGCCTGGCTTATTTCACTTAACATCATGTCTTCCAGGTCCTTGCATGTTGTCACGGTTGACAGGATTTTGTTCTTTTCATGGCTGAATGGTATTCCATTACGTATATATACCACTTTTCTTTATCAGTTCATCATTGATAGACACTTACACTGATTCCATATCTTGGCTATTGTGAGCAGTGCTGCAATGAACATATGGATGACCTGGGAGGACACTATGCTACGGAATATGAGCCAGGCACAGGAAGACTAATACTGCCAGTCTCATTTATATGTGGAATGTAAAACAAAATCGAATTCATAGAAGCAGAGCATAGAATGGTGGTGATGTTGGTTAAAAGGTACAAAGTATTAGTTAGACAGGAGTAAGTTCTGGAGCTCTGTAATACAGAATGGTGATCAAAGTTAATAATATTAATAATATATTATATACATGAAAATTGCTAAAAGAGTAGATCTTCAATATTCTCATTATAAAAATGATAATGATGTAAGGTGATAAATGTTAATTAGTTTGCTTGACTTGTCCCATATATCAAAAATATTATATACCACAACTCTATACAACTTTTAATTTATCAATTTTAAAAAATGTTAACAAGCCACCAACCATGAAAAAAAAATGTAACAGAGATTTCTATCTAATGTCATGCCACTGTCAACATTACTATTTATTTAATATTCTATTCGGGGTATTAATAAAACAATTATAGAAGAAAAACCAGAAATATAAGAATTGGAAAGAAGAGTTAAAATTGCCTCTATGTAAATGATATAATAATGGAGCTAAAGGCCAGGCGCGGTGGCTCACGCCTGTAATCCTAGCACTCTGGAAGGCCGAGGCGGGAGGATCGCTCAAGGTCAGGAGTTTGAGACCAGCCTGAGCAAGAGTGAGACCCCGTCTCTACTAAAAATAGAAAGAAATTATTTGGCCAACTAAAAATATGTATATAAAAAATTAGCCGGGCATGGTGGCGCATGCCTGTAGTCCCAGCTACTGGGGAGGCTGAGGCAGTAGGATCGCTTAAGCCCAGGAGTCTGAGGTTGCTGTGAGCTAGGCTGATGCCACGGCACTAACTCTAGCCCGGGCAACAGAGTGAGACTCTGTCTCTCTGTCTCAAAAAAAAAAAAAAAATAATAATAATAATAATGAAGCTAAAATTTCAAAAAATGAAATTAAAAACCTACAAAGATATAAATTAATATATAGAAATCTATAATCTTTGTAAAAAAATAACAAAGCTAGGAGATATACTTAAGGGAACTTGATAGTCTGAAAATACACTCCACAAATATAAACAACATATAAAGTGTAAAATAGAAAGAGGTAAAAATCTCTGTGAATAAATTATAAAACCAATATGCAGAATAGAGTATATAATATGCTATATTTTGTGTTACAAAGGAAGAGAAATAGGAGATACACACAAACATATACATTCTTAATTTTATAAGAAGTTAAACTGGAAAGATGTATCAAAAACTACAATCACCACATGTACTCACCATCAAATTGGCACTAACTAATCAACACTAAGGTGCTCACATGGTAGTAATATTCTTCAGGGATTGGAGGTTGGGGGGGTAAACTCACAACTAGTGGACGTGGTGAACGTTGTAGGTGGGAAAGGGCACATCTCAAATCAGGGTTTGGGTGTGGCAAAGTCATAACATGCAACCAAAATGTTTGTACCCCTATAATATCCTGAAATTTTTAAAAAAAAACCTAAAATCATGGTTATTTATAAGGGTAAGGTAAAAAACTGGAGTGAACATGTATGGAATGAATTTTCTCTGAGAGTTCCTTTTATATGTCTTTGCCGTTTTACCTGGTTAAGTATTATATATATTTAAGAACTGCAGTCCTCATGGTTGGTGACATGTTATGAACCTGGCTGCACATCATGACCTGAGGTCCACTCTACCCCCCACCTCCACCTCGTCCCCAGTGTCTGTGGACAAGTTGTCTTCCATGAAACTTAGGAACCCAGAGACAGCTGAGCAGAAGGCAAGCGGGGAGTGAGGCTTCATCTGTATTTACAGCCGCTCCCCATTGCTGGCGTCACTGCCTGAGCTCTGCCTCCCCTTGCCCCCCACCCCTCCACCCACCGGACCCCCCATCCCTGTCCATGGAAAAACTGTCTTCCATGAAGCCAGTCCCTGGTGCCAAAAGGGTTGGGGACAGCTGTTTAAGAAGACTAAAAGACAAACAATCAATATATCAGAAAAGTCCTTTGGCCATTTCCTGTTTTAAAAAATTTGTAAAAATGATTGGCTTAAAGTTTAAGGAGGCAAGAAAAGCTTCATCTTTCTCAGTCACACCCCTTTTAGTAAAATGATTTGTTCTGTAAAATTTGAATTCAGTCAAATGGCCACACTCAAGGATCCAGAAGGCCACACTTGACCCCAAGGCCACAGGTTCCCCACCCCAACATGGGTTTTCAAACAGGCCAGGTACACACAGGTGGACAGCACTAGGTCTAAGACAGCATGTCATGACTTGACACTTGCTCTTAGCCAAAAGGTGGAGAAGCAATTACATATGGCAACTTGGGAGCCAGGAAGGGGGATTCTGTGGCAACAGTGAAATGCAGGAACAACTAGGTCCTACAGGTAAAATTTTCCGTTCATTCAGCATGTACTAAATATTATAAGATTGAAGCCAAACTTTTGTCTTCTTCATAGTTTGACCTAAGGGTCTTTGTTGATGTCGAAAGGAAACAGGTAAATGAAGAAGAGTTCACGCTAAAAAAAGTAACTGAAGAAATATAGTAGTCATGTTAACTATGATAACATAAACCCTACCAAGAGGAATTTTCCCCAGAAACCTATTTACTTATGGAGACTCTGATTATTTTGTTTAGATAAATGTCATCTTTATTTCAAAACATCATGTTGTACACGATAACTATATACAATTTTGTCATGGAATATTTTCTTCTATAGATTATTTTTTATTCTCTTAATGCTTTTTTTCCCCTGATAGGCAGAGGTTTTTTTGTTTTTTTATTTGTTTTTAATGATAATCTATCATCTTTTTCTTTCGTGTCTAATGCCATTTGAGCATTTCTATGAAATCTCTACCTGGCTCAGGTCCAGGGTCCAGAAAATATTCTCTTATATTTTCTTCTAGAAACATTTGAATTTAAGGTTTTGTATTTATGTCTGTGTGCTATCTAGAATTATTTGTGTGTGTGTGTGTGTGTGTGTGTGTGTTATGAGACAAGGATCAAGATTTGTTTTTTCCATATGGATATCCAGTTTTCTAGGTCTAGTGGTTGAAACAATTTTCCTTTCCCCATTAAATTACATTGGTGCCTGTGTTGAAAATCAATTGGCCATACCTGCGTAGATCTAGTTCTGGGCCTGTTCTGTTGTTTTGGTCTATTTGTTTATCCTCACACTATCCTAATTAATGTAGTTTTAATGTAAGTCTCACACTGTGCTTTTGTATTAGCCACTGCCCACCCATGACAATGGTCACATTTAAATAGAAAATGTTTCTTTCTGTGAAATTCCAAGCTTTTGATATATGCTTCAGTGTACACGGATTGACTTTGATGACAGTATAGGATAATGAATGAGAAAAAGCCTTTGGAGACAAATGGATCAGAATTTGAAATCTTATCACACAGGAAAAAAATTATTCTCTTGGAACCTCATTTTCCTCATCTAATAAAATAGGGATCATACCCAATGGAGTATTAGTCACATATGGAGCAAACCTATAGAACATAAACACTGTTATTCAGAGGCAGTAAGGTTGAAGGATTATTTGTAGAAATTCAAAACATGGAGACAGTTTTAAGTGACTGCCCTATTAGTTTTTGTTCAGATTAGCAATTTCTCTTTATATACTACATTATCAATTATTTTTAATTTACTATTTTCTCCTGTTTTAATAGAATGCCATATTCTTAAGCATTACTAATTTTTAATGATTGCTTTTGTAATGTAATAATTATACATGTTGATCATTTTCTCATCATGTTGACAGAAGATAAAACTTCATTATTTATGCACATACCTTTTAAATGTTTTCTCTTGCTTTTGAATTTCCCAGCATAAAAAATGAGACAAGCATACACATCTTTATCAGGAGGAAACAGAGCAATGTTACTCAGAACATTTTCCCAATAGGTTTACTCTTTCATTACTATGTAATTAACCCCACATTGAGAATTCTATTGTGCATTCTTTTGCAGCAGCAAATTAAACATTTGACTTTCAGACTATTATGTTTCTGTGAAAGGAACTATCATGTCATTGGAAAATAGGTGAGCAATATTGTGAGTAATGAAGAGTTTTCAGTAAAGTTTTCAATAAAGCCAGAAGATTTGTCCTGGGAGGAAATACTCTGTACATTTCAAAGGCCCAATCGCAATCTGTAGCCCCAAATCCATCAAAATCTAATAAAGTAGCTTCATTAACATGATCATCACCTTATTAATAATTTACTGGTTGGCAAAGGTACTGATGGGATTATAATGCATCATTTTAAACATAAAAGAAGATTATTGTGATGCTCATTAAGGTGAGCACTATGGAAGTCAACACTGTAGTAAATATTTGCAATCTTTAAAAATATAACTAGAAGCACATCTCTTTTGTTCTCCTGGAGAGAGCTGGAACCCATTCTATTAAGAGAAGTATCCCAAGAATGGAAAGATAAGCACCACATGTACTCACCAGCAAATTGGTTTCCCTGATCATCACCTAAGTGCACATTTGGGAATAACACCAATTGGGTATTGGACAGAGGTGGGGGATGGGGGGAGGGGATGGGTGTATACCTACAGGATGAGTGCCATGTGCACTGTCTGGGGAATGGACACGCTTGAAGCTCAGACTCAGGGGGACGGGGGGAGCACGGGCAATATATATAACCTGAACTTTTGTACCCCCATAATAAGCTGAAATTTAAAAATATATATATAACTAGATATCCTGCCATTTTCTAATAAAGTATTACTACAAGATAGCATATTTTTTCTAGGAATTATGCAATTCTTATCTGAAAATGACTTCGAGGCAACCATTTTGACATCTTGAAAAAATATATATATTTAAGAATTTTCATAAAATGACCTATTTTAGCAAAACAACAAAAATCAGTGTCAATATGTGAAATTAAAATCCTCATTCACAGAAAATGAGATTCCCAATAGGCATTAGAATATTTGTAATGTCCACTGTATTTTCATAATTCATTGTGTAGATAGTATGAAGAGGTCAATATAACAGAGCAAACATCTATTCTAAATCTCCCTTAGATTCACATTGATGCTACCTGGCTAAATGAATTGATAATAGAATACAGAGTCTGCAGTTCTTAGGTCACTAATTAAAATTTGATCCTGGTATATGCCTAGGGAAAAATAGAAGTGGGTAGGCTTCCTACTTAATCTGCATTACAAAAGCCATTATTTTGTGGATATGAGTGTCCTTCACCTGCGAATATAATGCTGCTACAGAATGAAAAGATAGGCAAAATCTAGTTGTCCACTTATAATGGCCTTTACCAAGACGTGAATTTTGAAATCCTATTCATTTCTATGAATCTGTCCTCTTAACAGAATGTAGTACAAGTTGGCTCCAATTGGGCTACACTGTCTACTAATTGACAGTCTTACTTTAAGAAGTAAAAGCAACAAGAGACAGTGCGCTTCCTTCCCAATTAAACATAATTCGATCCCTAGAGACATTGCTCCATTATTGTTCCAATGTTTAACTACAGTGTTTTAAAAAGAAAGAAGAAAAATCAGATTCAAGCAAAGTAGAATTCCTGGCAATTTCAATCACTGGGACTTCAGCAGTATTTTGATAAGAAACAGAAGTAGTCATTTCAGGGTTGTCATCTGTCTGAAATAAAAGTCTGTACACAAGGACTATATAGTTTTTTTTTTTATTGTTTACAAAACAAACTAAAGTACTTGAAGCCCAACTAAGGAAACTGTGTTAGTTTGACATAAAGATTTCACATTTTTCATGAACCACTCACTAGCACAACAGTTCGTCCTAAAATGAAAATATAGACTGTGATTCTTTTCTAACCAAAGAACACTCCAATGAATATAGCAAGCTCTGGATTATACTTCATTACCTAGAAACTATTTAGGAAGAAACATTTCCTTTCTCAGGAAAAGTTCCACATATTGTTTAACTAATAGTAAATGTTTAAAGTATTTGCCCCCAAAATTTAATGAACCATTTTCATCTGTGGCATCAGTTTTGTTTTTGGTTTGGTTTGTTTGTTTTCTTTTGAGATAGGATCTTACTTTGTTGCCTAGGCTAGAGTGCAGTGGCATCATCATAGCTTACTGAAACCTCCAACTCCTGAGCTTGAGTGATCCTCCTGCCTTAGCCTCCCAAGTGGCTGGGACTACAGGTGCACACCACCATGCCACACCCAGTTAATTTTTCCACTTTTTGTAGAGATGGGGTCCCACTCTTTCTCAGGCTCGTCTGGAACCCCTGACCTAAACCAATCCTCCTGCCTCAGGCTCCCAAAGTGCTAGGGTTATAGGCATGAGCCACTATGCCCACCATGGCATCTTTACAAACTTTCTAGCCCACTACTTTTTCAATATTATCTGCTAAATTAATTATTCATTATCTTATCCTGGTGGTCTTGGGGGTTCCACAAAGAAAATGACACATCCTAAAATGCAGAGATATCCACTAAAGAGATGGAATTTTTTGCAATAAATAACTTCAAGGCAAATAACTTGGCAAATATTAACAAGAACAAAATATATCAATAATGATTAGTTCTACATTATTAAATTAATGGAATGGGTCAGAGGAAGATCAAAGCCAAATTTAGTTATGTGTGTGTTTGTCTCCTTCAATAAACGGTGAACTTCCTATGGTAGGGGACATAAATATTCTATGGCCTTAGTCTATTCCCCTTTAAAACAGTAGGCCCTTACTTAACGTTTGCTCTTGAAATATAACATTTTTCAAGTCCAAATCTGTCTTTAATTAGATGTGATATTTACACAATTAAAAGAATCTTAACATTTTTTTCAAGTGTGAAAGCTATTGTTATAATTATTTGAAATCCACAATATTCTTAAATTTCTTTTAAATAAATAAAACTACAAAAGTCCTCAGATAAGTAATACACTTCTTTCAACTCATTAGAGTTTAGTTGTCTCATCCTTAATCTACTGATATTTGAGCTGGACAATATTGTTAAAAGAAAATATATCATTTAGAGATTAGTACTTTTAAATTCTATTTTCATTTCTATTTAATTTTGCAACTATTTAACAACAAATTGCATTATCAGAATTATATAGTAAGCATGCAATTCTGTCCTACATAATGAAAGTGCAAAGCAGCAGAGACAAACTCACAGCTGCTCCTGCAGGTGAAAACCTGCCCCTTTTTCCCCATTTTGGTAGTTGGAATTTCGTTCACCTGCCTTGAAGAGATGGTGTACCATAACACTATTTGTGTAGAGATGTGAGGTACTTATACTTTATATATTGATTTTTAGAGGTGGAAATCAGTGTGGGAGTCTCTCTCCTATGGGATTTTTTCCTAGTCTACCCCTAGAAAGAGAACTATATTGCTGTGGGACCATGGTTAGTAAGCACTAGGGGACAATTGGACAACATACAGGAGAACTGCTTACCATGCAGAGGGGAACAATTCTTTTACTTTTTCATGTAACTCCACTGGGAAACCAGCACACAGGTAATTTTTCTCATTCTGCTCATTCTATGTCAAGGACACAAAGAGACATCTATACTTTTCTAAATATAGATTGCCTCCCTTTCTCAAAGATATTACTGCAAAGATTTCTAATTGCCTGCCCAATATCTTCTATTTTTCTTCCTTATCAAAAGCTCCCCAATTTGGATTGGCATAGCAATGTACCCAGCTGAAATCCAATATACTCTACTCTCATTTGGAAATAGGAGAGGCCAGGTGCCATCATTCTGGCTAAAATTATGTAAATAGAAGTCACTGGGTGAGGCTTTTAGGAATGTTTCAAAGGTGAGCCAGCTGGGGACTACTCTTGCCCTTGACTTTTTATTCTTTCTGTTGCTCTGATCCTGGATATAGGGGCTAGAGCTGCATGTAGTCGCCTTTTTTCAACCATGAAAAGTGACCAATAGCATTCAGACTCAGTTTGACTTTCCAGAACAATGACAGCCTCAGCACTGTAGATTTATTTTGTAGGGTCACTCTTTGGGGGTTTTCTGTTATATCTGAACAGTCCAAAATCTAACTTCTATTGACAAAATTCATGAAATCCATCAATGGAATTATTTCCCTCCCAACCCTGACCTGTCCTGAACCCTGAAGCTTTGAAAAGTCATCTGGAGACTTTCATTAGGCCCTTTTCCTTCATACCTAAGGTCTTTCATTCATTTTTTCACTCTTTGTGACTTAGTTTTATCATTCATGCAGATATAGTTATAAAGTCAAAAGTGCTTAATGGGAAAGATGATTAAAGTAAAATTATTAGGAGAAAAAAACAGGATTTATGGGAAGCAGGAAGTAATAACAGAGTAAAACAATAATGAGGTAATACTTTATCTTCATTGTGTTCCCCTTATGATGAATTAACATAAGAGTGTGACTCCAAGTTCCAGAAGGACATAGCCTAAGTACTTAAATATCAGTGACTGACAAGGACTATCACAAGAGCCCACTCAACAATAACAAAGTAACCTGGAGTTTTACACACATACACACATACTCATCCACTAACCCAAAAGAAATTTAAGCCCGGGACCAGGAAGGAATGAAATAAAACTTTTTTTATGTGTTAAAAGTTATTAAAAGTTTTATGTGGGAAAAAGTTGACACATAGAAAGTTTAATTTTGTTTATTCAAAGTAAATTACGATTTAGGTCCATTGTATTCTAAAGTAAGACTGCAAACTTATTTTAGAAAAATTCTCGTTCACTGAACAAATTATTTCAGGAAACACATGCAATTAACTAATTTCTTTAGGCAACTGCATATTTGTAAACATTAGAGAATGAAACTCATAGATATTTTTATGTAATAGGAGGGAAAAGCTATAATGTAAGCCACTCTGAAGAGGGTTTCAAAACTATATATTTCTAGAGGTTACATCATTTGAATAAAAATAAGTTTATAGAAGTAACAATCATATGACTGGACTTAATCCACTGGGAACTTAAATGAGACAGCATAATATAAATGTGACAAGTTTTTGGAAATGAGGTTTTTGTCCTCATTCATGAAAAACTGAAATTTTAATAACTTAATATCTAATTTTAGGCCTATCATTAACAAAGTCCAATCTATTATATCTGTGTTTCTCGCTTGTGACTTCAGGAAAAAGTAAGTTTAAGTTCTTCATATTCAAAGACTTTTAAACTTATGTAATATAAAGGAAGTAAAATTTGAAAAAAATTTTCTTGTGTTTTCAATTTCTAAAAATATTTGAAAGAATCTATACAACAGTAAAATCATTCTCTCGGTGGTGCCGACAGGGCCACTATGTACAGCCACACTGTATAATTCCGAGGGCACCATTTACATAGACAACAATGGCAACCCAGCAATCCATCAGCCTGCAGCTTGATGTTACTGGGTTTGGGAAATAATTCGAAAGACTAGGTTTTATTTTTCTCCTAAAAAGAAAAATAGCTAAAAAGGCAGAGTTTTTCATATGTTAACTATAATTCAGTTTTACTAACTATTCTATACCCTTCTAGATATTGGTCTTTATGACACAGATTTTAAAAAGTAATATTCTTAACTTCTCTGAAAATAGCTATGAATACATATTTCAAATTATAATAAGATGAAAAGTAAACATTTTTCCTCCTTTATCCCAATATAAAAATAATAAAAATTTAACAACCCTATTAGGATGGGTGTCTGTTAATACAAACCAAAAGATTCATTATTTCACACAGAATTGGAAGAAAAAACACAATTAGGATAATAAAAAGTGAAATTTTACATCGATCATAATCATGTAATTTATGGCATAATGTTTATTTTCTGTTTATAAGTTGTACAGTGGGTACACCTTAAATTTAAAAAAAAAAAAAAGAGAGAGAAAGAGATTAGATTGGCTAGGGATAGATTTTTCTGTCTTCAATTTCTGCCTCTCAAATGTTTCTTTATTTTCTTACATAGCATTCCCTGGTTAAGAACTACTTCACCCAACACTTGTTTTTTGTTATTTTTTTTTTCCTATTTTTCCCTTTTCTTTCAAAGCCAAATTGATGTTTGGAATCATCATGCATGTGTATGAAGTTTATACATTGCACAAAAGTGTCCAATTAAAGGGGCAAGTCCCTGTCTAAACTTTAGTTCACCCACTGCCCACAAAGCTGTGAAAGGTAGTATCTCTTAAGAGGAAAAGAAGGAAGAATAAATAAAGGAACTTTCTGCTCACCAACCTCTGAACTTTGGGATTACATCTGCATATAAGGTATGGAGGTGCAACATTTTCTAATTCATACAGACTTCTCGTAGTCTAGCAGCAGCCCTGGTCTTATTAAGAGTTTCTACTCATATTGCAAATATTTTTTAATATATTCAATGGAGTGGTTATTTCCAAAGTTGATTGTAACACTGTAAGGTATGGGTTAATAATGCAGAAATACAAGGCAAATTTAGTATACTACAGAGTTAAGAAAAAAACAGCAGGAGTTAGTATCTCTGAATATCAACAAGAAAAAAAAATACTGAGACCTTTTTGAGATAATCTTTCCTAGTGAAACATAATATTAAAGAATAGTACCCTAAAGACTATGAGTCTTTAATATGCTTACTAAATTTTTTTATAACTTAACCTTGAGTCTTACAATATTTTAATTTTCTTGTATACAATGATACACATGTCTTACACGATTCTGTAAAATGCACTAGTGAAATTTTAATCATGCATAATGAATTATAAAAGGAAGGGGAAATAAGATTATTTAAATTCACTAATAGAACTCAGTAACATATTTTTAATGCTTGAAAAGAAAATCATGTAATATGAGAAAAAAATGTTACGTTTTCTTGAAGGTACAATCTTACAATTGAAAAAGAATTCACAAATGAATCTGAAATGTGTAATGATATAAATGTCATTTGAATATAGAAGACTTACCCACAAATGTTAAAGCAAATGAAAAGTATGTTTCTCATAGTGTCTAACAATCAACATAGCTTGTTTGTTGACCAGCCAAAGGGCAGATGGCTGTCAGAACGGTCTGTCCCTCAGCCTGAAGTAAATCCATGTAAAATACAATCTATCTACAAACAAAATTTAAACATTAATCATTTCAGTGCAAGAAAAGGAAAGTGATTTATACTGACAATATATATTTCAATATGTAATTATTCAAGCAGTACTACATTAGAAGACATAATAAAGCAGTCAGATTGTTTTATTGTTCCTAGAATCACCTTGAATGCAATAACTACAAACATAGACTAACACAAATATGTTGTATTTGTCACTCAAACACCATAAGCAGCAGGGTTATTGTGACTTTCTGAAACGGTGAAATCTCATAGTAATGATGTGAACACAGTACAAAGTTTCCTCCATTTACACAGTAGCTGCATCTAGAAAATTATTGCATGCTGAAACTATGTAATATACTTTGTCTTTATATACAAATTTAGTTAATGTCTATTCAGATATTTCTAAACAAATTTTTCAATAGCACAAACCTCACAAGTGGGGGGGGGCGGGTGTTGGAAGCTCTTTAAGGGGTAGGCCTGACATGCAGATCACAAGATGTTCTAGAAGTTCTGGTTTTCATCCTCTAAATGTCAACAGCCACCACTGCCTTCATTCTAACCAAGAAAAACACCACAGCAAATTTCTAAAATGTTCCCTTTGGTTCTGCTTTCTTTGAGAATCTATTCCTTTGAAAGAGGAGAAAGAATACCAATTCTCTTTCCTTCTCCTCACAGTTATGGTTGATGTAGAGAGTAAACTGTATGATGGGATTTAAATGAAGATCCATTACCAAAATACTATTGTTTGTCCCTACCAAGAACTGAAATACCAGCATTTATTGACTACCCAAAAGAGACTTCATGGGAGAGGCTGTCCGTCCTTTGGATTTTTCAACCTCAAGCCAAACACCTGAGGGAATGAATATTTTAATGGCTAAGAATGATGAGAATTAATAAATGAGAACATATTTTAAATGCTTTGTCCTCCTACCTACCTAGTTATTTTCCCAACTGCAGGTCTTAATGACATGGTTCTGAGACTTTAGTTGCCACAGGTGTCAGATACTTCAGGACAGAGACACAGATGGCAACAAAGTGGTGGGGGCCATGGTGGAGAATGGTGTTAGTCATGGGTGACTAGGAGCCTGGAGGAGGGCTCAGGGGCTCTTTTTGGAAATAGGTTCTAAAATAAGTCAAAGAAGAGATCTGGAAGAGACAGAGGTTTGAGTACATCAGGAACTGACTGATCTATTTTGTCAAGGAATTCACTACTATTGTCACTTTTCCTTTGCCAAATCCCCCCTTGATATTTTTTCCTTTTCCACATATGATGGAGGACAATTGTGTCTGCATCTTGAGTCATTGAACAGGAAGGAGTCTCTGCCATCAATCCTGGCATTGCACAAGAACCCTACTACGTCTTTATCTACCCTTGAAAACACAGGGCAATGTCTCATTTTCTCTTTTCTAGTTCATCTGTTGTAGTAAATTGTCTACAAGATGGAATTTTTGAAAATGGGGTTTTCTTCAGCAATAGTAAAGGCAAAATCTATTTAGTCATAGTCTGAGACAAAGAAGCCAGTCAACCAGATGAAAAAGTGGAGGGGAAACAGACACGAACATGTTACATCTGACAGTCAGACTCCTGCAGCTGCATAGACGTTCCAACAGGGGGCTTTGGCTGGGGGCTAGAGGGAACAGGAATTCTAGATGCTTACAACCAGCTATGAATTATGTGTTAGCTTTATATACAGATAATGAAAAGAGAACTGACATTTATTAAATATTAATACCTCCAACATTATGCCATTTACTGTACTATGTACTTTACATATGCCATTCCAATTTCTTCTTCACAGTATATTCAACCAGGTATTATCTTCCAAGTTAATTTACAATGGAAAAAAACTATGTTCATGGATATTAAACACACTTTTATTTCCACACACTTCTTAAATAAAGTCCCTTAGTTGAATTTGGGGCTGTCTTATACAAAGATCTATTACATTTGTACAACAAATGAATATTTTAAAAATAACTGACAGACTGAATGAAGGAGTGAGTACACTGATTAAAAAAAATTATAAACTCAAATGCCACTAACAGAAATTTTGAATAACATTAGTCAGAAACACAGGAAAAACTCAAAAGTACGCAGAGTTTTGTTAAAATGGAAGTTTAATGCATTTTTTAACACAAATAGGTCTTCCATAATCTTTCTTAATGGTTTTCAGAAGTCTTTTTTGAGTCAACAGTCAAAAGAGCCTTCTGACATTAATAGGAAAAAGCAGCAAAGCACAGTGTTCTTAAGCCATGTTAGATCCACAGATCTGATTGGTCATTGAGATAAGAATTAAATTAGTATACGAACAATTCCTGACTGACAGTAAGTAGTTCAATTTAGGATTTTGACTTTACAATGGTATGAAAGCAATATGCATTCTGTAGAAACTACACTTTAAATTTTGAATTTTAATGTGTTCCTGGGGTAGAGCTATGAATTATGAGACTCTCTGGCATGCGGGGCGGCAGCACTGGGCCAAAGCTCCCAGTCAGCCATGCAATCAGGAGGGTCAACAACCAATACCCACTACCTTGGACTATCCAGACGATGCTGCCCAGTTGTAGGCGAAGGTTAAGTGTTCAGAGCACACTTAAGGTGGGCTAGGCTAAGTTATGATGTTCAGTGGGTTAGGTGTAGTCAATGCATTTTCAATTTAAGGTGACTTTTCAATTTATAATCTGTTTATAGGGACATAACCCCATCATAAATCCAGGGACATCTGTACTTAATAAATGCCACATTCCTATGTACTCTGTTATTTTACATTGTGTTCAGGTCAAGAAGGCATAGAATACATATGCCATTTACAAATGTGTTTTTTTGTTATGTCATTTTGACGAAGTGAGTTTTATTAATAAAGAAATTTCAACTACATGAGCAACAGATTTCCCGTTATAGACTAAATAAAAATGTACTGCACATACACACAAACATACACGTTTTCAGAAGAGATACTGAGGATTACCTGTGTTATGAAGCACATTGTTTATTAGCCAAACTGAAAATGGAACCCAAGCCATATCCAAAGGTTATATTTCTTACTCATATACTAAAATATTCTGAATATATGTGAGCAATATGAAAAATATGTTTGTATTTTTCAATATGTAAGCTCATTTCATGATCATTCATCCCTTACAAATTTAATAGCATAAAAAGATAACTTGTATGAAAGCTGCATAGTAACACATGATTAAAAGTAATAACAACAAAATTATCAATACCAAAAGTCAAGGGATTAAAAAAATACAAGATGAAAGCATGCATAAATGGACCTAAAACATTTATGATGAGCCTTCAGGATTTCTGTATTCTTTAGACCTTCCATGTCATTTTAATATACAATGCATAAAGTACATTATATTTTTTTAAAGTTAAAAAAATGCCATTCTATTTCTTCATAGAATTCTCAGAAGAAACATGCTAAAATGACAATGTGACATTGGTTATCAATTTATAGCTAAAGTTTTACAGTTTTAGAGCTTGAGAATGTTTTCCCTCTTTAGATATTTTTCTTACATTATACTACATATCTGGCTTTAGCTTCATTTACAAAAGCAAAATTTAACTGAAAATAATTAAAGCATAATTTGAAAAAAATTAAAAATAAAAACCAAACCCCGTTATAAAGATTGCTTAATATTCTGCTCACTAAGAAATAACTAGATAATCTTTCAATAAATTTTTAATTGATTCTATATTAAGTTTAATGTGATCTTTTCTCACTTAAATTTTACTTTTAAAATAAAAACATTTCTGTTAAAAGGCTACATTTAAATCGCAATTTTATTTAAAGTTGTTTAATTTAAATTGTAATTAAATGTTACATTTTACAAAAGTAACTTTGGTCCTATCTTTTGGCAAAGTATTAAGGTTGTGGAACACAAAATTATCTTTTTAGTCAAAAAATATTCTTCTATGAGTGTTTCCATGAGATTAGAGGCTTTGCATTAACAAAATCACACATGTATTTTCTTATTTCTTTGGCTTTTAATGATAATTTTAAATGACCTTTATTCACATTTTAATAGTATAATCAAGAGGCTCACATTCTTCTTTCAATTACTAAGTATCTTTTTTATGTGTAGCAGAAGAGGCAAAAGAGAAAAAGATGCCAAACACATTTCAAAAGAAGCAAATATTTCACTTTGCTCTTAAACACAGGTGAAACATTCCTATTTTTGTGTGACAGATAAGCAGGTATTTAAGAAATATATTACCCTTTCCAGAAGCCTATACTATGGCCTAAAGAAATTTTAAATTATGCTCTCAGAACAATTTTAGGATTAAAAAATATTCACTCTATGATTCACTTGTTAGTCTTAAGAAAAAACAAAGTTTCAGAGCAAATCAAAATACAAAATTCATATTGCAGCTTATAGAAGTATATTAGTTCTGTTTTTATAAGGCTTGATAAAGGATGCTTCATGGTGTAAACCCAAAGAAAAGTTAGAAAATACCTAACACAGGTGAATAACTGGGTAGTTAATATGTTAATAGGCCACACGAGCTTGTATCTAATATTTTCCTCATTTCTATGTGTAATTGTTTTTTTATAGTTATCACTCATAAGTGCCTTCATGAGGAATAGCCATGCACAGTATTTTTATCATAAATCACAAAACTTGGTGCTAAAACATACCATCTGCTCATTGTGCTGGGATTCATATAAATTCACCACGAACGGTAACACTGCTATTTTGATATTTCAAAGCAGGCCACAGCTTTGTAAAGCAACATGTGCGTATACCCAACAACAGAAATCAAATTTCTGGATATTGAATGAGAGGGCTGGCCTAGAGCCTAAAGAAATGTGAATCTCTTAATTGCCTTTACCTGCTCCCAAGTTTACAAAACTAGCACACTAGTATGTTATTAAAGTTCTTAGGAAGCCCCACCTGTTACAGAACCAAATCAAGCAACAAACCAAACAACTCTGAATTTCTATAGGATCAAATCCCTTGGCAGAGCTGTAAGGGAAATTGAATTTCATACGCAACAGGTTTCTTAGGCCAAACTAAGATGACTGCCACAGTGTCTTTTCCAGCCCAGACCCCTTGGTTAGCTGGCCTTCCAGGGAGGAATGAGTAGTCAGCACAGTTACCTAACCAAGGTGTCGTCTCCTGTGTGAAGCCAGGTGATCGTGCTTTCCCAAGGCATGTTGCCACTATTGTTCAGAGCCATACATAAGCGCTTGCCATGTTCTCGGCCATGCTTTTTGCCGCTTCTGTATCCTCCACTCCCCCCACCCACCCCCGACAATAAAGAGCATGTCTCACCTGCCTGCTGCCACTCGCCTTTTCTTCCAGCTCCCAAAGCCTGCGCTGGAGCACACGCCAACCAGAGCATCCTCCTCACACTTGGCTAGTCGGTACGATCCGGACGGGTAAGTGTCCTCTCCACCCCAGCAGGGGAGGACATATGACCTCCTACGTGCTTGTGGCAGCCAGTAGCAACAGTCCTCATGTGCGCCCCTGCCACGGGGTGGGAGCAGGTAAAATGTACGCCTGCTGCCCTCCAGAAGGCCTTGGAGGAGTCACTGCAGCCTAGGGAGCGAGCAGCGGCTGGTCAGGTGGGCTGGCCCTTCCTTACAGGGACTATAAGGACACCCTGCGGCGAGAAGCCCAGGTAAGGGAGTTACAAAAGATAGAGGAAAATTTGGAAGCCGGCCTGCAGGCGTTGGAGCAAGAGTTAAGGAGTGCTCCGACCTTGGACGCTGAAGAAACTGCAAGGATGCAGGAGACTGAGGGGCCGCCTGGTGGTAAAACAGAGAATGGAGCACGCACAGCGCACGGCCTGGGTCGGGGGGGGGGGGGGGGGGGTGGGGCGCTGCAAGGCGCATTACTCCTACTCTGCCCACAGGCCCGCGGAGCTGCAGGGCTCGGGGAAACAGTGCACACAGGGTCCTGGGGACACTGTGCCTGCCTGGTTGTTGCATTTATGGGATGAAGTGACGCACAGCGTCCTGTGATCCCCAAGGGAGGTGCAGCAATTGGCCTCCATGACTATACATTCTTCCCTGAGGCAGAGGCTACAGACAAGTGGTCGCCACTCCTTGCTTGAATGGCTTATGGCTGCTGCCTGCATGGTATGGGATGACGCCAGAGAACTACCCAAAACCGTGAGAAGGGGACTTCATACACGGACTTAATGCAGATTCGTCTGGAGTTGGGAATGCGCCAGGCCATTTTTGCAGCAGATAACTGGCGGGCCGATGAGGAGCGCTTCACTACACGCATGCGCGACCTTATCTTAGCCACAGCTCCCCCCACTCGTTCCGCTCGCTCGCAGCTGTGCTCATTCCCTGTGTGGGGAAGCGGTCGCATGAGGTCACCACTGCCATGGCGACTCTGGGAGATGCCGCAGAAGCGATGAGTACCTATGCCACAAGGACCCAAAAAGGGCTTACGAGCTCAGGGCCCGCTTCAGAAGAAGGCAGTACAAAGGGGTCCAGAAGATGTCTCAAACCCAGATGTGGCTAGACCTCCTACTAGCAGGAGTTGCTAAGGAGAAGCTAGATAAACAGCCTCATGAGGTCTTGCTGGCTCTGTGGAATCAGCCTGTCCCCCACCAGGGATTCGTGAAAGCACCCAACACGCGAGGAGCTGAGACTCCCGCCAAAGAGACCCATAATGTGCGGCTGCAAGATTTTACGGTTGAAACCTCCCTCTTTGATGTAGACTAGGGGTTAGGTCAAGGCACCCTGTTAGAGAGGACCCCAGATGACTGGAGGCCACATGTGGAACTTGCCATTCATTGGCCCCCTACGAATGTGCAGTGGGTTTTGGCCTTGGTGGACACTGAAGCTGACTAATCAGGGAGCTTTCCCTAATCTATGGAAACCCTGAGCCGTTTTCCGGACAGACAGCCTTGTAGATGGCTATGGTGGGCAAACTGTCGAAAGTTAAACAAGTGACTATTCCATTGGGGGTACAGTGTTTGGCCACTAGGCCACACACTGTGTATGTGTCCCCTATACAGGAATATATTCTGGGTGTTGACATTTTGCGTGGCTTAACCCTAACCACCTCCGTGGGTGAGTTCTGCCTCCAAGTTAGCGTTGTGAAGCTGGTAGTGCATGGCCACCCCATCACCCACTGTAAGTTCTGCCCACACCTGGTTGTGTGGTACGCACCTGACAGTATTGTTTGCCCAGGGGGCACAAAGAAATTTCACAAACCATACTGCAGCTGGAAAAGGCCGGCATGGTATGCCCTGCTCAGAGTCCATTCAACTCTTCTGTTTGGCCAGTTAAGAAACCATATGGAACTTGAGGAATGGCAGTAGACTACTGGGAGCTGAATAAAGTGACTGCCCACTGCATGCCGTGGTGCCATCTATACTGGATCTGATGGATCAACTGACTTTGGTGCTTGGACAGTACCACCATGGAGTGGACCTGGCCAAAGCCTTTTTCTCCATAGACATAGCTATGGACAGTCAAGACCAGTTTGCCTGCATGTGGGAAGGATGACAGTGCACATTTGTGGTGTCACGACAAGGTTACCTCCACAGCCCAACCATATATGGCTTGGTGGCACAGGATTTGGCCATGTGGTGTGAGCCATCCTCAGTGTTTCTGTTTCATGATATTGATGATACAATGGTAACCTCTGGTTTCCTTATAGATCTAGAAGAAGACACCGCCAGTCCTCAAACATCATTGGAACAATGGGGTTGGGCAGTGAAAGACTCCAAGGTCCAGGGACCTGGCTTGTCGGTCAAATTCTTGGATATTGTCTGATCAGGGTAGACAAAAGCAATCCCTGAGGCAGTTATAGATAAGATTCAAGCCTTCCCCTGACCCACTACAGTGATACAGTTACAAGTGTTTGTGGCGCTTTGGGGTATTGGTGTATATTTATTCCCCACTTAGCCCAACTGTTGCAGCCATTGCATTCATTGTGTAAAAAGGGGGCACAGTGAGACTAGTCTCTGCAGACAGAGGCCTCCTTATGGCAGCCAAGAGGGCTGTTGCACAGGCCCAGATGCTACAAGTAGTAGATGGCTCACAGCCGTTTGACCTCAATGTGACAGTTGACTCAAGCAGGACGGGCTGGGGTTTGTGGCAATCCATGGCTCACAGCCGTTTGACTTCAATGTGACAGTTGACTCAAGCAGGATGGGCTGGGGTTTGTGGCAATCCCAGTGGGTCCCTATTGGGTTTTGGTCCCAGACTTAGAAGGGCCCCCAGGAACTCTATTCCTTGGTGGAAAATCAGCAGGCGACTGTGTATGCTGCCCTTCAGGCCTGTGAAGCTATAACTGAGCATCCTAAAGTGCTAGTGTGCACCACATACCCCATAGCAGGATGGGTGAGGTCATGGATAACCAGCCCATGACCAGGGGTAGCCCAGACACCCACTCTGGTGAAGCGGGGAGCTTACGTGGAACAATGAGCAGAATTCAGCTCCAGCCCTTTGACTGCAGAGTTGCGGACAGTAGTACTGGGTCCTGTTGAATTTGTGTCTGATGCTGACCCTCAGCCCACAGTAACACCTAGGGAAGAGAGCCTGTACCTTGAAGGACAAGGCCCCCGTCCAGTGGAGGCATGGTATACGGAAGGATCCAGTCACGGCCCCTTAGCCAAATGGACAGCAGTGGCTGTCTGGCTGGATCGTGATGAAATTTGGTTTGAAAGAGGGTAGGGAAAGAGCAGCCAAGGGGCTGAATTGTGTGCTGTGTGGATTGTAGTTGTACACAAGCCATCCCCTTTGCATGTCTCCACTAATAACTGAGCCACGTTTAAGGACCTCACTGTCAGCACCTACATGAAAAGCCAAAGGTTGGCTCCTAGGGCACCGCCCGGTATGGGTGGCCTTATCTTCCCACTCGTTTGGTGAAAAGGTGCACTCAAGGTGCACGTGGGGATGGCCATATATCCTGGGGAAGGTCCTCCCCACCTTTACCAAGAAACCACATAATTGGAATGCCGTGTTCTCCTGCTGGCACCGGCTGAAACTGACTCCATGGTGATTCCACCTGGCAGCTATCTTTTCGCCTGGTGGTGGAGCCATTAAGGTAGAAATAAAAGTGAATGCCCTAGTGGAACATACTGCTTGGTCCCTGAATCAAACCAGGGAGGACTTGACCCTCCTGCTGGGTGAAGTCACCAAAATAAGGAAAGTGGTTTTGCAAAACCACATGGCCCTTGATCTTTGTACTGCAGCGCAAGGGGACACATGTACTGTCATACACACTGAATGTTGTGTATATAAACCTGATCACCAGGAGGGTATCTCCTCTCCATTGAACGAAGTTGATGGTGAGGTATAGGCCATCCAACAGTTAACTGGAGACCCACTACAGCAATGATGGGAACGTCTCTTGTCCTCCTGGTGTTGGATCCTTTTAGTGTTAGGAGCTACTGGCTGTGGTCTGGTGATACTGTATTGTTCCCTGTATTGTTCTTGTGGACTCTGTGCCCAAGGGTCGTCCCTATGGGCCTTTGTGTTGGCTCCTATTACCTAGGGAGTGGAATGTAAGGGAAACTGCATTTGTGTAGGCAACAGGTTTCTTAGGCCAAACTAAGATACTGCCACTGTGTTTTTTCTGGCCCAGCCCCTCCCCCCCTTATCTGGTCTTCCGGGGATGCCTGACAGCATATTCATGTAACCAAGGTGTTATCTCTTGTGTGAAGCCATGTCATCGCGCTTTCCGATGGCATGTTGCCACTACTGTTCAGAGCCATATAGAATGGCTCTCCATGTTCTCACCCATGCTTTTTGCCACCACTGTACCCTCCTTCCCCCTGGCCCAACAATAAAGAGCATGTCTCACCTGCCTGCTGCCACTCACCTTTTCTTCCAATTCCTAAAGCCTGTGGAGCACTTGCTAGCCACAGAGCATCCTCCTCACAAGAGCACAGCATGAACTTTCTCATGACCACTCTGGGAGCCCCACTGAACCACACCCATTGCCCATAAATGCTGAAATATCTAGAGCAAGTGTACATTCCTGCCTCTTCTGTCCTGACTGCCTCACCTCCACTAGCTCTTGACATTTAAAGCCTCTTGATGATAACATAAGATACGAAACATGTTAATAGTAAAGTTTTGCAGTCCTTTATGAGTCTACTTTAATAGGAAAGACTAACCCTGATTGTCTTTTTTAAACCCAAATATCACCATATTGGCATAAATGCCAGGGAATTTATGGAAGGATAACAAGACTATTGGCAGTGATCTATCATGTTCCATGCAGTAATTTCTCATTGTATAAATGTAACAATCACACTCAGTTACTATTAAGAAGCATATAGAGTACACTAATCAATTCACTCACTTATTAGACATTTTTTTGCATATACTTGTACATGTTCATAAATATGTTTATAGATAGAAATAATAGAAATAATACAATTTTATGTTAGTAAATGAGTGTTTTATAAACATGACATCATACTATATGGCTTGGAGATATTTGAATATCGGTAAGCCTAATGTTTTCATAATGATATCATAATAAAAAAGGAATGTAAACACATTTTTTATCAAATATGAAGAAAGAGTATTTTGGTAATTGAGATTAAGTTGACTTTGGGGAAATTTTACCAGTATTAACATAGAGAGGCAAGCATTGTTTCTTCATTTGTTTTTATATTTCATTATAATGGCTGTTTTTTTAAAGGAATATTTCTAATATATTGTCAAATCCATACCTATTTTATTATTATAGGGTTATTTAGCATATGTCTAGGAAGCTGTATGTTCTGGAACAAGTTACCTCAGTTTCTAAGATTGAGTTTTCCTAAATTGTATTATATAATGCCAATAAGCCTCATTAATTGAGCACTTGTAAGGCAATGTATTAAGTACTTTACATGCATAATATTATTTAAACTTTAGAATTAACCTTGAAACTCTATTCCAAAGCTCTGCTTAGATATAAAAGCAAGACTGAGGTTTAGAAGAGGCTCTTGTTCAATATGTTCTAAGACTTGAAAGCCTAGGAGACCAGAATCATAGATTTTTAAAACTGGAATGCATTTTAGAGATAATCTAGTAGTTCAATTCTCTAATGTTATAACTGCAGAAACTAACACTTAGAGAGATTAAACAAATTTTCCAAGAGTAGCCTACTAGTTAGTGGAATATCTACATCTTTGTGCATGTTTATTTCTCCCTACCCACTATTACTCTTTCTATTTATACCCAAAATGTTTAATAATGTGGTATTATGATTATAGCTTTTCAATTTTATTTTTTAAAGCATGCTTCTTTATTTTAAAATAAGTGAAAAATTTGTTATGATATCTTTCATTTTAGATTCTAAGTTTGAGATCTTGCTACTCTATGTGTGGTCCATGGGTCAGTCTCAGCATTAGCATTCTGTGGCAGCTTCTTAGAAATGTTACATTATAGGTTCCACTCCAGACCTACTGAATCAGTGTCTGTCAGGAAGTTCACATTGCATATTAACGTACGAGAAGTGATGCTCTATAAAGTTCCTACTTCTTATACACTCATTTCCACCATGCCAGCTCCAGTAATGGCCAATGCTATTACTCAGTGCCAACAGACATCCACGTATGAGCTCTTCTTGGCCTATGCACTAAGTAAACTGATAATCTTAGAGAACATGCTTTATCAAAGACTATCATCTCAGATATAGATTGCATTCTGAGAAATGGATATAGATTATCTCATGGGTTAGTTATAGATAATGTAATCATCTAGCACTAGCAGGTAATTACCTTATGCCAAGTTTGATGATGACTGAGCCTTTGATTTATGTTGCAAAGTTAAGCTGCAAAGATGATGAAAGTTAAAACCTATATGGTAAATTCTATATTATTCTCTGTTTGAAGTGGTAATATTCAAGTTCTGAAACAACCTTCTTATAACACTCTATTTCTCAAAAGCAAACAAGTGGCATACCCAGGTAGTCTCATTGTAATAAGAATCTAAGGTACATTTTACAACAATCCTTGGACTTTCTAGCACTTTATAAATAAATACATTGCTAATAAAACTATGTGAGATGATGGACATGTTAATTTGCTTGATTACAGTAATCACTTCACTACGTATACATCTATCAAAGCATCATGTTATACACCTTCAATTTATACAATTAAAAAACGTTAAATAAGAGAAAAACATAAACTTCATTCACTATCCCAAAGTATGTAGCAATTCAAATAATTGAAATCTTACTAAAATAAGAAAATTTCTGAAAGAATAGAACACAGTAATGCCAAAGGGATATGCTTAAGAATACGAGGTTTACTATAATACATTTACTTACATTAAAAAAGAACTACCAATATCTTGTAATTATTGGTTTATAGTAATAGTATCAAAAATTTTATGTGAAAGTATGTTAAAATTATATACAATACTATTTACTTTCTTTAAAGTCAGCTATAAGCAATATACTTCAAAGAAAATTTTATTTAGGAAATTGCCTCTTAAAAATGCTTGCTGTTTCAATAACGTACATACATATTAAATGGTCAAACTTATTTCTCTCCTTAGCAAAATTCTCTAAGCTAAATATAATTGAATTATTGTAAATGTTAGTTTTGACATTTCTAAATGAACCTGGAACTATCTCTCATGTTGACAACATCATCCACAAACAAAATAATTATTTTAAGAAGGCAACAAATGAGTTATTTAATATTAAATTTAGACAATACATATTGACTATGATATAATTATAAAAATTATAACTTTTTGTAAATCACAGAAATGCAAATATAACTATATACTAAAGCACTTAAAAGCTCATTTAACAGTGTCTGTCATTTCTTAACTACTAAAAATTAGACATTATTGAAAGATATTTTGGAATTACTATTGTTTAATTGTCCTGAATTTAATTTGGATGTAAATATGTTTTGTGTCAATGTGTTAAATAACAAATTTGAAATGAAAATGCAGCATTTAACTTCCTTATGCCTAATATCCAAGTGTTTGATGAGAAAGAAAAAAAGATTATGATATTTTTTCTTATTGCTAATTTTTAGTGTTTGAGAATAACTAGACCAGTGTTTTTTCTCTCACTAGTGTAAACATTTTCTTTGCCATCACCTTAACTGTCTTCCTGGTTGATGGGAATAGTAAGGAAGAGGAGTGAACAAGGAATAAAACTAGAGCAAAGTAAACTGCAAGAGGCACTTGGGAGTTATTTTAAATTTTGCAGAGGTAGAACCCAGAGTGCAAAGCTTCTTCATTCTCTCCCTCATTGTTTTTCCATAAATAAAATTTTGATTTCTCCACTCTTTACTAAAAAGAATGGTCAAAAATTGAGGAGGGGAAGAAACAAATGTTTTCCAAGTTGGTTAACTATATCCTAACTTTATTTCCAGGAATTTTCAAATTGTGAAGATAAATATCTGGTACATATATTTTATCAGTTTCGGACAGAAGATGATAAAGTCATCTGGACCAACTTATGCCAGCTGCAAGGCAGGTCCGTCCAAGGGTCTGATAGATGAGTCTAGGAGTTCTGCCTAAGCCCCAGGAAACAGAATGACAAGAATTCACTATGACCTATTAATAGGACTTTAGACTGTATCTCAGAATATAATTTTCCAGTGACCAACTTTCATCATCACTTTTTATGATCCTATCATTTCTAATTCATGCCTTCATTATCTATGTAGCAAAAGGTAATTGTTAATTTTGCCTAGGCCTTTGAAAAAAATCATATAGCTTTCATTACTTATAAAGTTGCTTATTATAAACTTTTAATTATAAATGTTTTCTACCTTCCTAGAGATTATAAAATACTCAGGACACAGACCCTGTCTCCAAAGCTTTTGTAATTTCCAGAGTTTGCCACAGTGACCTATTTTTAATAGTCACTCAAATGTTTTATTTAAAAATGAAAAAAATTTCCATAAATTATTAAGGCCAAACTTCCAAAAGTCCTGGACATTGATTTTCAGGTACTTAAAATAATGGCCACTGTTTGATTCCCAGCCTTCTAATTATTTAGAGAGTGAAATACAAAACTAAAAAACAAATGTCAAATTTCTTTTTATACTGTTCATCACACTTCAGAAAGCAATCTTTATATCCTATACATAAGGCCGACAAGTTACGGTAAAATGTTTATGTTTTTAAATATGTTCCTCATGCTCACAAGCTCTCAAATTTGCAAATGTCATTTTTCAGAAAGATTCATGAGTAAGGTAATTGAATACCTGTTACACTGTAAAATACGCTCTATGAAACCTATCGACAGATCAGCTGTTTTGCACTGTCTTAATAATCTTATTACACTTTATAACATTTGAGTATACTTTTTTATTGACTCTAATGAACTAACATCTTTTTCTATAGAATATAGCAATATCATATATATTGTTGAATTTCTATTTGTTGATAAACTATTAAGCAGTATCCTTTACTCTTTTAAAGATTGCTTTTCATTATACATTTCACAAAAGACTCATTTGAAAGCCACCAATTATTTCCTCATCAAAGTGACGTCCAAACCTAGTCAATGCTGGAATTGCTTAGTTTTCCTCTTTTTCTTGGAACATTCTTCCCCTGATGTTTGCTTTCCTTGTTCCTTCTTGCCCTTTAGGTTCTAGCTAAAATGTCATCATGGAGAGGATTTCCTTAATCACCCACTGATAAACTTACCTCTCAGCACTGGCTGGGAGGATTTAATAATTATAATGTCTACTTTATCACACCTAATCAATAAAAAGGAACTTTGAGGTAACTTACTAAGATCAACTATTACAAAATAGACAGTTAAAATAATTTTGAAATTAAGAAACCATAAATAGGATCTGTGACTTAGTAGAAGCATATTATTAAATGACAATTCTTTTTTACTAAAATACTGAAAACTGAATGTGTTATGTGGAAACTGATAAAGTGGATAATAAACAAAATAATGGGAAAATAGTTTTAGCTTCAAGCCTAGATCATTAATCTTTCCAAAACATGCTGCTGTTCAATGCATGTTCCTGTGTCGTGCCCCTTAACTATTTCTTAGGCAACTGTTGTCACAGGACAGCTCCAGGAAGCCAGCGCTTCAGTCACTAGCCTGATTTGTCTTTGGCTCTACCATTTGTGCCTTTGCCATTTGAAAATTCAATATGTGGAAACAAACACAGTATGAGAGTTGCTCTAAATACTGTAATTATAGATGTATAAACAAGCAGCACATCTAAAAGCCTTTTTTAAAAAGGCCCTACCGATGCCAAATTGATAGAAGAAACCATGTTATTTCTATTTGCAATATTCTGCAATCTCTCCTTGAAAGTTGTTACATTACTCTGATTTTGCCAGCTATAATCAAAAAATGTGCAGTAATAACACATTTTAAATTCCAAAAATTTATATTTGGGGTGATTATATAGTCTTTGTAAAACTAAAATGGTTCAGATTATTGTGTACAATGACTATGTAACATTAGTCTTCATGATATGAAGACTACTCAAATGGCAGCAATATTTTCCTAATATACTTTGGACAAAGATCAGATAGCAAGTTCAAATTCAAGAATATATTTCACACTGAGCAAATAGGTGTGAACTATCCTTTAACATAACCATAGTAGCCCCATTACTTTGGAAAGACCCTCCTCTGAAATACTTATCTGTTCCATTTTTGGTTTTGACTCATACAGTCATGTTAGTTTTAAAGTAGGTTTTTTTTATATTAATAATTTGAGGATTAGTTACAGACAAACTTTGTTGTAAATAATGTTATAGTAAAATTGTAATACTTCTGATTACAATATTTTTAGCTATAAAAACACAACTGAAATTTTTACTTGTTACTACAACAAAGCTATATATAGAGGCACAATTTATATGCAGAACTAACCCATTTCGATTCAATTCAATTTGATTTCCAAGTGTATTTATTTAACAGTGCCTGTGTACCTAGAACTGTTATAGGTAGTTGGTAGGATATAAGTCAACAAAAATCACAGTCTTTTATCTTAAGGAATGTATTAACCTTTGAGTTATTTGTCAGCTATCTATAAAAATAGTAGTGACTAAGTATTAAAGGCATATTTAATTATACCCTGTTTTCAAACAGTTTGTGGCAGTAGAATATTGGGTAAATATTAAATTTTTATTGCCTTAAAAGCCCAGCTAGAACTACTGGCTGGAATTTGTGGGAGTGTAAATTTTGTATCTGTGTAACGGAGAACTTTGCAAAAGTCAGAACTATATAAAAATGAAACTAGTGAGCTTTAAAATTTTTGAGCATCCTTATGCTTTGAGTTTTCCAGCAGAGAGGTAACTGACTAATTTTATGTAATGAATGCTATGCAACCAGCACAGTGCCTAGTGTGATAAAAGATGTTTACTGAAGTCTAGTTCCTTTGATAAACCATGCCCTCATATCTATTAATATAAGAAAAAAATGGAGGCTCTCCCCAGGCAAACTGAAGACTAACAGAAAAGGCAGTAATTTATGTTTTTAGTAGGCATGCCTGTGGGAATCATTTTGAAAAATATAAAATTTAAAACAGGCTTTGCTAGGCTGGCTGGCTTTGAAATGGTTGAGAGGTAGTATGTACAAAGTGGCAAATGTAAGGATGAAGAGAATTAGTTCAAAATATAAACAAATAGAATATAAGTGCACATTCTTTGTACTTATCAAATTATATTTTTATTACATTAAAAATGGAACTGGAATTCATTGACATTTCATAACAACTTTCACAGTATCAACTCATCTGCCAGATTATTACACACTAAATATATATAATTATCAAGTTTCTCTGCAACTGCCTCTGTCATTTACAAGATTTGTTGACATCTGAAGCACTCTATTTAAAGTACCCGTTAGACACAATAATTATTTTTTTGGCACCTGTCATTAATTTGCATGATAACAGACAATTTTTAGAAACAATGTGTTCTGCAAAGGGCAGTCATGCTTGGGTTTTAAGGTGTGTGAACAACTATGTGGCTTAAAGAAACCACAGAAAATGCTTCTAGATAGAGTCCTGTTGGAAAAGGGTTGGGGAAGCTGTAAGCTTTCATACCATCATTTCATATTTCCCCTGAAATGACAGGTTCATCCTTATAAACTAAGACAAATATCTGTTATATCCTTTCAACATATATTGCTTGTCTTCTCTCTATTGTCAATATTTTGGGGTAATATCTCACTCCAATATCAGATAAGAGGAAGTGACTTGCATTATTTGTCATCACTCTATTCCTTGTAAGTCCTGAAAGCAAAGAATTTGCTTATGATGTCTTAGTATTTCACCTGTAATTACAACAAACTGCCACAGGGAGGTGGTGGTATCTCAGTCTGCTCCAAAATTCTGACCCTTAGAACATAAATGAGTTTCCCCCAAATCAGCATAGATCCAACAGAAAAAGGCATTTCCAAAGGAGGAAACAAAATGCAAGAAGGCATAAGAGAAGTGTGATTAGATAGTATGTTGAGTGGAGAAACTGCAAGGATTTCAGTGTGCTTGGTTAGATTATAGGCTGTAAATAGTGGGTTGGAGGGGAGAGTAAAGAAAGGGACAGGGAAGAACCAGAGAAGTTGAGTGTAATAACAAGATTTGTGTTTTGGAAAAGTATTTTTGGCATAGATATCGATGATAAGCTAGAGGGGAAAGATTAGAAACAGGAGGCATGCCAGGAGGCTACTAAATTAATGCCTGGAGGGAAATGCTGAAAATCTTAACGGCAGCAGCGGTGATGGGAATGAAGAGTAGAAAATGGACACAAGAGATATTTACGCATTAGGATTGGCAAATATTTTAAAGACAATTATTTTCTCACTGCCATTAAAGCAAAAGAAGAGATTTTCCTCTCAAAAAGCAAAGCTTTATGGATTAGATGTTACGTGAAATGAATACTCAAAACTGTGCTTATAGATTAAACAATTATCAACTTTTAACTTTAGTAATGGCAATAATATTTACAGTTTTGGATACAGACTGCAAAGTTTCCCAAGAACTGATTTTAAAAACAGCTTTTATTCCTACCAAAGCATTTTAACAAATATTTTATATAGATTTAACTTAATGTTTTCACCACTTGACTACTAAATGTAATCTAGTAGTACTTAAATGATAAAATGACATTGTAAACATCCTTTATTTTGAAAAGAAAGAACACAAATGGCATCTTATATATTATTATTTAATGCTCTCACCATTCAAATAATTGTATTCCTCTCTTTATGTAGAATACATTTCTTCCTGTTTACCAAATTAATATTTAAGTCACCCAAATATATAACGATGTGATTAAGCAATAAGTAAACAAAAGGATAGAAACATTATGCCAATAGTTTTTTCCCTTATATACAAGTAGTCAAATCTTAAAATGGTCCCTAGATGCAAGCTGAAACTTGGCATTAGTTACACGACTTGAACAATGAGATACTACTTCACTCTTAGCCACCGGCACCATGGTTACAAGCATAGTCTCTCTGGATAGGTCATACTGGTGGCCTGGACAAGTTCTCTGAATGTCTCTGTTTTCTCATTTGCAAACTGAAGCATTGCAGTAAGAATTAAATGACTTAGTTCACATCAAGAGTAGTGACTGACCTAAAGTCAACACTTAAAAAATATTAGCTATTTACAGAATACTGGCAAAAAAATTTTAAAGTATAATAATATCTATCGCTGTCTGGTGTTCTGGAAAAGGGCACTCATTAACTGATGCTAAAAATGTAAACTGTAAATTTGTGGAACTCAATCAGGCAACATTTGTTAAAGAAAAATTCACATCCTCTTTGATCAATCATCCTGTTTTTGGCATTGGTTCCACAAAAATAAACCCATAAGTATCTAGAATATCTGAATAAGGCTGTTTAATTTTGCATTCTTAATAGCAGAAGTAATGTAAATACCCAATTATGGCACATTCGTATCTTTGACACAGTACTTCCTTCATCAACTGACACAATAACATGGCTATTATTAATTCCATACTACGGACAGTCAAAACCCACAATGAACTATGGTGGCATATGCTTTAAACCAGTCATAACTAATAACTTAAATGCTTATGTTAAAGTGTTTGAATAAAACCCACTTATACTACAGAAGGGCATGAGGCATGATGAAATTTTATTCTTGGAAATTTCATTAATACTATTAAAAATGTTTTCTATGAGGTAGGCATACTTTTTTAAACATATTCTTTTCATATGAGAACATTAATCAAATGATTTAAATAACGATGAGTATATTCTCAGTTGGCTGAAAAACTGCTGGTGATAATACTATATATAACATGAATAAAAAAGTGAAATTTTCTTTTATAGACCACATCTGATTGGATTACATATGGCTGTTTTCCACATTGTGTGGAGGAGAATTCTATGGCCATATTCCAATTCACTGAGAAAGATACTGTTACGAATTAGTAACATTTGCATTGATGGTAGCATCAAACTCACTGTATTATTGTTGCTATGGGTACATAAGGAGAAAAAAATAATATTTAAATCATGTGTTCTCTGATCAGTTTACATTTAAAAATATTAACCTAGCATATTCATTTAATCATCTAAAATTGATATTCATATTTTATTTTCCAAATATATTATTTTTTTATTTGAACCAAAAAGGTTTCAAATACATTATGTAAAAATGTAAATTTCAAATTAGAATTTATTAACAATTAATTTAATGCATAATATGCCATTGTCTAATGTGTAATTGATAACTTTTAAACAAATAAGACCCCTAAAATATGCTATAATTTTGCTATGTGACATAATTAGGCTGAAATTTTTCCATGTAGTTCTTCTATTTAGGAATTTTTGTCCAATATCTGAAAAAGTTATATAAAAGTAGACACTCTATACTTACAATGTTACTTAATAATTTGATTCCCATTATGTAAGAGGTGACTGCCTAGTAAAATGAGTTAACAGAGTGATACAATTTAATCTACATTATGTTTTATGTTCAAAATAAACACCAGTCGCTATGATATACAAGTGACAATGAGCACATTTAATTTTAAGAGAATATTCTTAGAGATATTATTTTATTTGGTAAATCATGGTATTTCATCAGTTAATAGGCTGTTCCATTAATTCAGAGTGTATGTATTTACTTTTTCCATGTGTTACTTTCATATAACATAATATTGTAATTGAATGGAATAGCCAACATCATAACAGTACTTCATAGAAAATTATGAGTCAGGGAAAAATTTTCCATTTTACATAGTATTTCAACATGATATCTAATGCATAGAGGTGAGCAAATCCTTACTGAATTTAATTAAACTTTATATGCCTTGCTTCCATCTTAGATGCATCACACCACACAGATTTAGTGAATCAGACAGTATGTATGTAGGTCACACTTCTATTGCCTGCTGTTTTCTATGATTCACATTCCCAGATCACCATCCCAGTGCAGATGAAGAAGGGGGTGAATGTATTAGAAAAGGCAAGAAAAACTTACATATGTTTGGGATAATTTTTCTTGGTAAAGTATTCTCAGGAACTAATTTTGCCTCTTTCCTAAACATGAACACACTAAAACATATATCACTATTTATGTTCATGAGGGTATTTCAAGCAAACTTAAATCATAGGGAAAACGTAGAATATGGTCCCCAGGAGGTCTTCTGTATTTTTTCCACACTTTTACGGTATAACAAAAATATGTTATCTTCAGCAAGCAAACTCAGAGCCAGCAACTACATCTTTATTTCCAGATTTCCTACTATCAGGGGAGGTTTTAAAATCTGCAGTGTTATAAAAAATCAGTTACTTCAAGCTGTTATTATGAATAGTCTATCCCCAAAATGAACTAAATAAGAGTTTAACAAGATCTTTTTCAAAATATACAATTGAGGAAACGATCAACTTTGTATTCTCAGTGATGACTTTTTTAAAAAAAAATTTTATAATTGACTTAAACCATCTAACTCTTCATGTTTGTCAGAAGGAACATGAAGTAACAACTATTTAAGACATGCAGAGTTTACCAGGTGCTTACATGGATAGGATGAAAATGAACCTGTACTCATTAAAGTTTGCAAACAAGATACCTTTAAAATAGTAATATATTGACCACAGATAAAGAAATCATATTCCAAGTATCCCCCTGAAAGAAATACCACTAGTAGGACCATGCAGAAATGTGAATGAATGCATGAACAAATGAATAGGAAGGCTTGTAGGCCAGAGTTAGGATATGGCCAATTCTCTAACTCAACATCAGAGGGAAAAAAATGTCTTGTTCATTATCGGTGTCTAAATCATGCCAAATTCTTTCATATTCATTTAGTTCAATCCCAAATAATCTTATTATTGACAATTTCAATATATTTGGGGTTTTCAGGGAGAACAGTAAATGCCACTCCCTTCTCTAAGTTCTAGATTAGAAAAGATAAAGAACAAATATCACCCTTTATATAATCATTGCTGATATGAAGGAACAAGGTAAATGTGTGGCAATGATGAGATTCATTAACCTTAATTCTAAAATGAAACCGCTGTAGGAAGAACCAAACATCATCATGTTCTTCATACTATCACTGTTATTGCACAGACAAAGCCTACTTGCATACATCGTTCAGCAGAATCTATGCCTTCTGCAGGCAGCCTGGAAGGAGGAAGCAGGGACTGAGCTATGCAAATCTAGGTCCCCATGGCAAAGTCACCTAACAGAAAAGCCACTCTACCTACTATGGGATGGAATGAGTGAACTGTAGACATAAACAGTAAGAGTGTTACAAGTAGAGTTTCCTCCACAGAAAAGAAACTGTTAGGATGGAGAAAGAGGTAGCACCTCTACATCCCAACATCTTTCACCAGTCAGAACTAAAACACACAAATTTTATAGATCCCAGGAGATGAGAAAATCAAGTGCTTTATCTGATCACTTCATTAAAAGTATTCTTTTTAAAGTTTCCATTTGGAAAAGTTAAAGGCTGAATAAGATCATTTCATCATTTTTCTTATATACTAAAATGGCAAAAATAAAAATAATTTACTATATTAGCCCAATATTAGATTGCAGAAATATACGTTATTTTTCTGAGAGCTACTTAGCTTAAAATATGTATCTCTCTAGAGACACTGATAGCATCTAATTTCAGGTACTGATATAAATATAGAATTGACTTTACTTCACGTAAGACTAGTTTTGAGGTTTAAATTATTATATACTCTGTTTAACTTTGCAAGTAGCAAAAATGAAAAAGTAAAGCACTTCTCGAATCAGAACTAGATATGGGAAAATCTTCAAAGTACATGTTTTATTTATTCATCCCATTGACATCCACATTATACAGGTAACTTACATGAGTTGGATCTTCATATGGTTAATATTTTTGAGAAAATCAACTACATTTGAATTAAGAATTTCTGAGCCTAGAATTTCTCCTTATTCTGTATACCATTTATAACAAGTTAAAAACATCTAATTTTTAGAAAGAGAAGACAAGGATAGGCACATCACATTTTTTTTTTCATCTTTCAATCATAAAAAGATACATTGGACAAAAAGACTTCTTAGTTCACTTTAAAAGATTCATTAAGTTTTTCTCTAGAAGAATTTACTAATTATGACAAATGAATTAAAATCTCAGAGAAATTATAGAACTTGAGCGTTCTTGCCACTTAGAATAGAAAAAAAAAGCCCATATATAGTCATGCATTTCTGAACAATGGGGATGTTCTGAGAAATTCATCCTTAGGCGATTTTTTTCACTGTGCTAACATCATAGCACTTACATAAACCCCAATGGTATAGCCTACTACTCACCTAGGCTACATGGTATGGTCTATCGGTCCTAGGCTAAAAACCTGGACAGCATGTTTTTATATTGAATATTTTAAACAATCGTAACACAATGGTGAGTTTTTGTGTATCTAAACATATCTAAATATAGAAAAGGAACAGTAAAGATACCATACAAAAGATGAAAAACATATACATCTGCAGATGACAGCTATATTATAATCTTATGCAAGCACTGTCATATATGCGGTCATTATTGACTAAAACATCATGGTGTGATGCATGACTGTATTAGAAATGTTAAGTTTTAAAAGATAATGCACATCAAACAACTTTGATGTCACCTAAAAATGTTATTATATTGTATGTTTATAAATGTGTAAAGGTTAATAAAAACCTAAATTAAATTTGTGGATTCATTTTTTTACCCAATTTTGTCATAGATTCATGGTGAAAAAGTAAAATTTAACCAAAGATTCTAATTTCCTGAATATCAGTGCCTATAAGAAAACCGGGATTATATATTTGTTTCCAAGGAGTTAAAGATAATTTTATTATTAGTGTGAATTAACTAAATAATGTACTATCCTTTATCAACCAATGAATTTTCTTGGCCTAAAACTCTTTTAAAATTTAAATTCCTTTTATTAAGACAAACTCATTACTATGTTCCAGGTCAATATAAACAAGTAGCATTTGCTTTTATATTCATTTATGTATTTAAATTTTAAAAGATACCATTTGTGGGGAGGTATATAAATTGAGGAGAGAAAAAATAAATCAATGTACTATTATTTGATATTGTTGCATTTGTTACTTGAAATAATTGCACAGGAAAAGACCTAACTATAAACTTGTAAACAAGTTAAAATTCTTGAATGACATGTTAGAAAATATACAAATATACATGTTTACATATAAATATTTAATGTACATGCTATATTAACTGTATGTATCTATGTATTTACAACATGTATTTAAAGAATTTTACCAAATATATGTGTATACATACATATATATACACATAGGTATATATACATATATTCATGTATATATGTACATATGTGTAAAATTATATTTGTTAGAAAGTATTTGAATCTATGGAAAACACATTTCCCATATGTGGCTGTCACTGATATTATAGGTTAATGGCTATAAAAATACTGTAAATTGGCTTCTATCAGAGAACACTTATTTAAGCTAAAATTTAATAAACTTTAAAAATCAAATTGATTAAATGCTAGCTTAAATTCCTCATCATTTAGATCTGCACTCCCAGGGTCTTTCTAACATGTTCAAATAAATGCAACTCCTTAAGAATAAAAGATTCTCTTTAAACTTCCCACGTGTCCTATGTGCATACATTTATAAGAGGGAAAGGTACATGATTCCATCAGCTCAGCAGCAGCTCATTTTCACTATCTGTAAAGAAATTAGATTATATTTTTACTTAATCATAGAGATGAACATCCTTAAAGCATTCTACTTGTGTGAAACATAGTATTAACAGCTTTTATGTACATTTTAACAGAGGAAAAGAAATAATCCATAAGCAAATACATATTCAAAATGGAGTTGTTATGAAATGAAAAGTATTAACAGTATCTTCTAAAAATGTCCATCATATTGAAAAGTTATTTGGGAACTGAAAGTTTAGCATAGCCATCACATTTTAAAAATGTGTACTAAATAAAAACGTTACTTTTAGATTTTCATGCTACTTTTTGTCTTGTGATGACCTCTCCTGGTTGAGTTGTTCATTATCTTAGATTCACACAGTTTTCATTTTTTTCTCCTTTGAATGTTTTTAGTATCAAGAGTAATAACTATCATAGTCCTCTTCAGAGTTATATATGATGTAAATAAAATTTTCATTAAGCATAAAAATACAGTAGAAATTTAAAATACTGAATGCATGAAGCTCATTCTAATCAGTAAAGGCCAATATTATTTGTATTATTTAATTCACTTTCAGGATATAGGGCAACTTTGCACCTTGTTCACACAGTTCAAATTCAAATGAAATAAAAGGCCATCTTAGTTAAGCCATTAAACATTCTTAAACAATGAAGAATAAGAGCTAAATAAATCAATACTAATAATCAAACATAACTATTAACTATTTTTAAAGGTAATGGTTTCTATGTTCTTCTATATAACTAAATTCTAAATAAGTAGTAAAAACTCAGAAAATATTTCTGAAATAACAACTTTTCCATTCTTAAAGTATATTAACCCAATAACTGCCTGCGTGTCATTCTTGACACATGGTGAATGTTTCAGATTGACCCATTACAATTAAAGTGTACAAAAAATGAAACACAGAACCCAAGGAAAACCCTGGATAAGAGGACCTTCAATCAGTGAATATAATAAATTTAACTTATAATGAGTTAAGTTTCCAGGAAAAGTGGCAGCAAGTTCTATATAACTAGACCTTGAAATGGAAACTGAAATTTCATGAGAATAGTTACGTAAGGATACAGTTACATATTTGTGTAAATATCAATATCAAGCATTATAATTTCACAATTTCTGTTTGAATTTATAAAATTGATATAAAATATTGACAATACATAACTTTTTTGAGCTTTAATCTGTTATAAAAGAACTATAATTTTTTCAAGTTCATTACTAACTTTGATTGCCATTTAGGTATATCCCTATCTTTAAACATTTGCAATAAAAGAAAACCTAATACTGTACTTGGGAAAATATGTCAAAACAATAATACTAGTTCATCATATGATATCATTATGTAGTAGATGCTTTGCCACAACTTAAGTCCTTTTTCAATGTTATTCTTATTGATATTTGCACACCCTATTAACATATAGCCAAAGATGCATTAATACATCCCTAAACCTTATAAACAAAGAAAGAACTACCTCATATATGTGAATTCTGGAAAATTCTAAACTTTTTTTTCCCTAAATGGAAAGCACTCCTTTTTAAACTCTGAGATCTCCATGATAATTTTTTACCAACTTACTTCCACATTCTCAGAAGCAAGAATGTGCTTATGAATCTTACCCTAAGATTCCTACGGGCAGTCTTCCTAGTGATTTAACTCTTTCTGCTCCAAAGGAGCAATCCTGAATTTCCTCTCTGGATGTACAGTGTATGCCTCTAAAGCAATGCCGAAAATGGGCCGGAATCTTCCATTTCTTTCCAAATCTCATAAAATCATGAGCAATCTTTTTTTTTTTAAAGCTAGTTAAAACACACAGATATGCATATTGAACAGCATCATTTTCCTGAAAAGTCTGTTAAGAAGTCTGTTCGCTATAACATTAATGATGCTTTTCACTGACTGTCCCAAGTCCTGAACTGCAGGAGTCATATCCATTCCATCAAACTATCAAAGAATTAAAGTAATTTCAGATACAACATTGCACTCGCTTTTAATAAGCAAGTATTAAACAGGCATTAACTTTTTAAGGGGACTGGGAAGGTTAAAAGAGAATCTTTAGGTGCCCAAACTGTTCAAAACATGCTCCTCTTTTTATCCTCAACCCCGTGCTCGTTAAATTAAAACCATAAATAAAAAATAAGAAACTTATTTTTTCCCAAGGTCTTCACTTTTCTTTCCCTGACCTACCTAAGAAAAATGCAATGAACTCTCTCTGCACAAACAACTCCCAAGAAGCGGCCACCTACGCTAATCACTCTAACCAAGCTGTTGCCAGCCAATCTCCAAGACCAGGAACAACTTTCCAGAACCATCACCACCGTCAAAACCCTCTCTCCCAAACCAGGAGCGCTGGGTTCGGAGTTTCTCTGCTGCAGTGGCTGCAAGTGTGCGACCACGGAGACACACGCAAATCAGGGGGCGAGACCTGCGAGCGCACCCCAGAGTTGACACCCCGGTTTCGAACATCAATGCGGCACTGAAGCTGCTCCAGCGCAGCGCAGGCCGGCGGGGAGGACTACTTACGGGACGGGGAGGGGGCCGTCCAGGCTCTGCAGAGGAAGCTGCTGACAACCCAGAGCGAAAGCGCTGCCCCGCAGCCGGCGCGCGGAGCCGCCACCATCCTTCGCCTCCCGGCCCGCGGTCCTCCGGAGGCTCGCTGCGGAGGCGCAGTCCGGCTCTCCGTGGGGTTCTCGAAGGGAAAGGGGCTGTCCTCAAATCCGAGAGAAAGCCAAGCCCCTCCCGCTTCCTCTTCTCCCCTCACCCCGCTCCAGGCTCCAGTTTTCCTGGGCTTGGAGCAGCAGGGCAGTCTCAGCCCTCGTTTTCCCTCCGTGCGGGTCTCGCCTCCTGCTCCGCGAGCCAGGGTAGTGCCAGGGGGTGGAAGGGGTGGGCAGAAATTCAAACCAAGAAGGGAAAGGAGGGGGGAGAGGGGAGGGGACGGACACCTACCCCGCCCTCTCCTTCTCGGGGGGGGGGAAATCAGGAAAGGACAGGGAGGGGGGACCCAGAGGAGCGCAGGCTGCAGAAGCGAGAGGGAGAGCGACGGGGACGGTGCTGCTGCCGCCGCCACTGCGGGCGAGCGCTCCCTCCGCCACTGGGCAGCGTGACTCGCAGAGGGTTCCAATCGCCTGGCGGCTCACATGCGGAGACTGCGCGGGCAGCGCACGCCCGGCCTCAGCGCGGCCGCTCCCGGCGGCGGAGCGCACGCAGCAGCCGCGGAGGGCAGGACTCGGGGCCGCCGCCGCCGCCGCCAGCGCCCGCAGACCGGCGCGATGAGCCAGGCGGAGGGCAGCCCTCCCCGCGCTTCCCTCCTCCGTCCGCTCCTCGGCTCCTCCTCCTCCTCCTCCTCCTTACCGTCCCCCTCTGGCTGTCAGAACCCTTCTGCCCTGCCCTCGCCTCGTTTGGAAGCAAACGGGAGAAGGAACGGACGGGCCCGGGTCCACCAGCCGGGGCGGGGGCCGGGGAGGCGGGCGCGCGCCTCTCCCGGGGCGCGAGGTGGTGCTGTCCGCGGTGCTGAAGTTGGGGATTCGGATTCGCTGTGTAATCCCGGAACCCTGCTCCGACCCTGGCTGCCCCCCACCCAGCTGCAGGGAGGAGAAGCCCCTCGCTAGGATGCTTTCTCTTTCCCTTCTCGCCTCCCCTTCAAACAGAGATGGTACAGGCTCCCGGAGCTCCGGTCCCCCGGGAACCACAATCAGGCGTCCGACAGGCAGGTCTTCCGAGTGGTCCTAACACCAAGTGACGGAGCTAAACACCCCCCCGACCGACCGGAGCAGCAAGGGAGGACTGCAGACGCTGCTAATGCAGATGTTTTCAATATGTAATTAATTCATACTCATAAATATGCTCACGTACACCATACACACGCTGCTGCCAGGAAAACTACATCCAGGCAAACAACACACAAACAGACACAAACACAAAACTGAAATAAATAAGCAGGCATATGGATAACTACTTCAAGGTACCTGAGGCATTGCAAGTACTAAGAATTAAGAAAGTCTAGGGAGACCTAGATTTTCTTCTCATATTTAGATAATTTCAATAATAAATCTCAAGCTCTTCTCCCCAGCTCACATCTCTTCACACTCTACCCTCCATATGGTTTCCTTGCATCCAGTCTACTTAAAGTATTTGGGTTCTTACATCTCTGCAAAACCAATCTTTTCACTGGCTTTATGGACACAGTTAAGAATTATCAATCATCTAAATATCTAATGATGTTTAGGGAGGACTAAGTAGGAGTAACCATGTCTTTCAATGTTATGCAATGAATATGCATTTGCCTTTCAAGATAAATAAATTTTTTAGGGAGACTTGCCTACTCCTGGAATAGACTCTGAATTTTTAGTGTTATAGTTAGGTCTTAGAAAGGTCTACTGTAAACAGCACTGTGTGTTCACTGCATAATTAGTATGGTGTTAACGGGCCTGATTCAGCATTCTTTATTTGAGATTTGTTTCTTATTGATTTAAAAGGATGCTTTGTCCTAGTAAGAACTGCAGATTGGGTACAATCTGGAGAATGAAGAAAGACACAGATGACTAACAGGGGGAAAACTAAATCTTCATGCTATACAATATTCCTATAAAATAATACAATAAATACATTCTTATTATAAAATGCTCCTTTTCCATTTGAATTATCACAGACTGTCTAAAGTCAATGAACACTTGCCAAAACACTCTGGTAAAGAATTGCCATCATCCATTTGTAGAGCTCAAAACAGCGTAACTTTTCAGAAGAGCCTATTGTTTAACTATGTCTCTCTATTTTAACCATTGCACAAAGCTCCACTAACATGGTAATGAAGCATGTTTAATAGAATAAAAAAAGGCAACAATTGAAAGTATTGCCATTTCAGTACTTCAATGGATGTTATTCAATGGGTATTTCAAGCAGACTTGAAACCATTCTTTCTTTGAGTACTGAGCTAAAAAGATGCCATAGATACCTATTTAATTGTTTTGTAAAAGAAAATGACATACCTGAGGGTGTATTTTCTCCAAATATCATTCTGATCAGTTTGAAGTCATTTCTCTTAATGAGTAAAAGCAAACAAAACACAATTTAAAAAACTCATTTTAATGACACATATGTAACCACCCTGCATCACCTCTGTGCTATATAGTATGGTTTTCTCTCATGCCAGTGTGAGCTAAGTACCTGCCTTCATCTATTTTTGATGCACTTTATAAGGTTTGAAAGTTATGTCACATTATTTGTAATAAAACCACCTTTGCTTCCAATTTGTGTTAATTAGATATGGACATCTAGAATCACAATATACTTAAAGAAATAAGACTTTAATAGTGGAAGGATCAGAGATTCCTTATAGGCTAATGCTACATTCTTCCTATATAACTCACCATTTTTACCATTAGAAATTAAAGGTAGGAAGCTTATTTTTCCTTCATTTATAACTATGGGTATTAGTGAAAAGGTGGGAATCAATAAGCCTCTTTAACCTGGTCAAACTACAAGATCTAGTAAAACTGATAAGCCAGTCAATGGACTTACAATTGTCCCATCAAATGTCTATTAGATATGATAAACATGGAATATCTTGTTTCAGAGAGTCAATTCATTATTGATATCTATATTACATTGTTGTTCACACATAACTAAAGATAGCTTATATGATTTGAAGTATGTATCTTTAGTTGGATATAAGGTCAATCAAGGCTTGAGAGTAGTAAAACTAAGAAGATCAATGGTACACAAAGAAAAAAAGAATACCATGATGGGAAAAGAAGGTGGATAAGTTGTATTATTTTGAGAGTAGAGCCATAGAAGATAAGAAAGGGTAGACATTCCCTGTTTACCACTGCTCACATCCTCTTTTCTTCAACACAAATCTTTGGAATCTGTCTTATGTTAACATAACCAACAATTGATAATAAGTGGTTGATACATAGAAATATACTCATCATTCATTTATATCCCCAATATTTGTTGAGTATCTACTATTATTGGGCTTGCCATTGTGCTAGATACTGAGATCATGCCTTTGACCAAGACAGATATCATTTTTGCCCCCAGAGTTGGTGGCCAATGGTTGAATAAAGATCAGAATAAGTCTGTATCATTTTTATATGAACATCTATTCAAGTAAATATTAACTGGATATTTTTCCAGTATCTCCACATCTTCTTAAAAATGAATGTCATCAGAAATAGAAAATATATTGTTATCATAATCATCATTATCATTCCAGAGATCTGTACATAATCTGTCACATGGTAAATCATCTCAAAATTCCTCCAAAATTTTGAAACTTAAATGACAAGAAGAGTCAAAATAGTCTGGTCTTAATTCTTTGAAGTGACTAACTCTATTGACTCAAGGACTGAAAAAATTCAGGACTTCTCAACAGGTGGAGAAACATTGGTATATCTCTAGGTGAGGTCCTTGTAGTAGAATTTCCTTCTGGAAATAGACATGTCTAATTATGCTCAGAAATTAGTGAATTCTCTCAGAAAAAATGTGTCCAATTAAAGTAGAAACACTTGCCACTCTGATTGCACACTCTAAGAAGAATTTAGCACCTGTCTAAGGCCATGCCCAGGTCTGAATGCATATGATGCATTATCTAGTGAGAAAGAACAGAATGAGGTCAAGTCCTATAGTTAAGTCTCTGGCATACAGAAAATCTACCTAGAGTCTGGGTCTTCCACAGTGCTAATTGGCCTTGGACACAGCGAGATACTTAATATAATAATCAAATATTAATTGTTAAAAGGCCTGATTGAGAAAGATGCATAAAGTGACTTCTCAATTTTAAAGGTTTCAGAGAAGTACATGAAGATATTTGTCTAGAAACAGTTCATGTTTAGGCAGCTAAGTATTATTAATGAGAAAGGTAAAACCAGAAAATAGTGGTCTTAATGCATATATAAAACATTTTAATTAATAATTGTGTTTAAGAAACTGGGAGGAAGATGACTAAGCCAATTTGTAATATTTAGAATGTAAAACCGGACCTTAATCTTCACTGCATTCTTCACTTTTAGAACACTCGGCTTTCTTTTGCTTATAGTCTAACATGCACATAGGTGAATCACATAACTCAGAATAATTATTCTTTCAGAATTGCAGTAAAACAGTACCTTTTTCTTTGACATTTTAGAGCTTTAGGTCTGATGAATCAATCTACAAATTGTGTAGTGATTACATTAAAAAATCTCCCAATATTTTATGATTACATATCAAAGATTATAACTACATGGTGAGTACCAGGCACACTGTCTGGGGAATGGACAGGCTTGAAGCTCTGACTCAGGGGGATGGGCGGGACATGGGCAATATATATAACCTGAACTTTTGTACCCCCATAATCAGCTAAAATAAAAAATAAATAAATAAAAAAAATAAAAATATAATTTCAAATGAGTGTCTCCAAAAAATGCCATAACTGCAAATGGGAAAATATACTATTTATCTTTTGGAAAATAAATCGTTTAATACAGTATATAAAGAAAAATACATATGTTTTGAATGTTAAGAGGCGTGGTAATTTTTTATCAGTACGATTTAAAGAAAGAAAGAGAATACTCTTAGAATTAACTTTTACTTTTACTGGTTTATCATTTCTCTTTAAAGTGTTATAACTTCAAATCAAATTAGAATTGTTGAGAAGAAAGGGAAGGGTTAAGAAAAGAAGACAATGAACGAAAAGGAAAGAGCAAAGAAATTGTTAAGCACACACCTGTAACTTCCTAGCTGTAAACTCTTATGAAAATACCTCAATTACATAAAAGAAAAATGGATCAATTATAATTATTTAACAATAAATGTCACTTTTAGAGTTTGGAAAATTCAAGCAACTTTTTCAGCAAGTTTAATGCTTGTAAAATTTCAAGTTGATCTTAATAGGATTTTATTTATAGCTTCAATTGGGTTATGAAAAAGAACTCCAAGAAATAAAAGTTACTAAAAGTTATACTCAGGGAACAATAAAGTGTTTTTGTTAAAAACTAAATATTAAATGGATTACTTTTGAGTACAATCGCAAAGAATTTAGAAAGAACCAGATGATTATGCAGAAAGCAATTTAGGGCCTAGATTGAGTCCGGTCTCTGGGCTTTGTGTACTGACTCAACACAACTCTCTGTGTGACCTTACCCAAACACTGTACACCTTAAATTCCTCATCTATAACATTGGAGTAGTATTGACACCTATGAAATTTATTTCTTTTGAGAATTAAAAATAACTATGTGCTATACCTGACACAATAAAAGTACTTTATAACAGATTATTACTATTGCCATTCTCCATATAAATGAATTAGCTGAAATTCTAAACTAAGGTTCTAGAATCCCAAGTTTATCCTTCAATATATTCACGTTGCAAAATTATGTAGATTTTTTTAGATAAAAAACAAACCTTTTATTGAAAAGAAATTATTTGAAATTGTCTGGACAAGAAGAGCAATTTGTGAATTGATGCTAAAGCAATGGGAAAAATAAAATGAATATCTAAATAAAATTTCAGAAATTTGTTTGGAATTCAAGAGGACAGTGAGAAAGTGATGTCTATAGAAGTATAAGGTGAGGTTCAGTACATGTTAACGGAAGGACATATTTGCCAACCTCAGATCCTTTCTTAAGATTTTTAAAATTATCTTTATTTCAATTAAAAAAGAAAGTTGTTTTCAATTATTCTAAGCATTAACGTAATACTAATCCATTGAGACTAGAGCATAGATATAGAGATACAGATTGTCCTTAGCAACAAGAGGACCTATTTTCTAAAGCAACATTTTGAGGAAATGGAGGAGAAGGAAAAAAAAAAAATAAGAACTTTCAGAGTTATAGGCTGGTCACAGAAAGGTAGTCAGGCTGTCAGAATTCTAATTCCAGACATGGGTGCTACTGAAATATTCAAGATCATGAGTGGATTCTCTCATGAAAAATCCAGAATAAGTTGGATGGTAGTATGTCTAATCAGTATGGCCACTCAAAGTAGAATGCCTACAACAGGGTTCAGGGACTAAGAATTGTTACAGAATAACTAGTCAATAGTTTGCAGTTTGCCATCAAATGTATGTTTATGAAAAACACAAGAACTATAACAGATAGAAAGGCTGTTAAGGGCATTTATGAAGGATAGTCTCATGTGAAAAGGCTCAAAGAATTTTAGATTTTGTAACACAGGTCGTTTGATTTTATAGAATTTATCTATATTATATAAACTAAAGCATGCTTCTCGGATGGCCCCATTTTCTTTATTGTTAATGCTCTAGACAAATAGCAGACTGGAGAGTACATAGTTATTATATAATAGGGGTTATGCGAAATCCAAAAATCAGCTTTTCAGCAGCAACAACATCAATAGCAACAAATAGAAGTGAAGAAAACTCACTACCTAGCATATAAATTATAAACACATAACCCAGTTTAGGAGATGGCTTCTGTCTAAGTCTGTTTGGGCGGCTACAACATAATTACCATAAAATGGGTGGCCTACAAACAGCAAATATTTATCCCAGTTTTGGAGGCAAGAAGTCCAAGATTAAGGTGCCGCCAGATTTGGTGTCTAATGAGGACCCCTTCTCACATACAGTATTTTATAGCTGTGTACTCCTGGGTGGAAGAGTAATGAGCTTCCTTGAGCCTCATTCTTAAAGATGCTAATCCCAATCATGAGAATTCTGCCCTCATGATATAATCACCCACAAATGCCCTATCTCCTAATACCATTACCTTTAGGGTTAGGATGTCAACATGTAAATTTGGGGTGTACTCAAACATTCAGACATTAGCCATTTCCATGTTATTATAAATACTTCTTTGCATGCCTTATGATATAATGCCTGTTTGTTGAATGCCTAAACTTCTAAGATCCTCAAAGTTTTCCTTGAGTATTTCTTGGACTTTCATCTTGTATTTTCCCCTTACTAGTTTTTGAGAATGCTAAGTCTACTGGCAAAGTGGAATGGCATCAGGTAGCATCCAAATCCTTATTCAAGGACTAGATTGAACCCAGTAGTTACGTTAGACCAGGAAACATAATATAGCAAACAGGGCATATTACTCTGGAGAATCAGGGCATTTTAAAAACAAAATAAGCAAACAAAAGAACAAAGAAACATTTATTGTTCACATGGTAGGACCTGACATTGCTGAACTAAAATTAAAGATCGCTAAAAATACTTTTTTAATTCCATCTGGAAAGATAAATTGTTTTAAATCTCCCTACAAATTTATTTACTACATCCGCAATTTCAGTGGTGAATGTACATATTGTAGCAGACTTGCAGGTGATAATTACTGCCTAAATGTTTTAAACTAGTTTGTATAGTTTCTGCCAAAACATTTAAAGCTTGCTTCCATAATTCATAGTGTTCCTAATTTCATGTCAGGATGCACTGTCTCATCCTGCAATAGGAAAAGGAAGGATTCTTTCACTTATGCCGAGTTGAAGACAATTATAGATGCTGTGGTCATCTTTTACATCAACTACATAAAACTAATAATAAATTCTACTTCAGTTTGAACTATGTGATGGTTGTAAAATGAATTTAGGGATGGCTGTAACCATATTCTTCAGTATGAACATGTTTAATTCTTTTTCCAAAAATGTTTTCCACTTGAATATATAAATATTACAGTTCCCCTGTTATAGCAACTGTACTAACATCCAAATATCTGTATTATTACAATTGAATGATAATCAAAGTAGTTTATGTGATAATATAATAATTAATAATATGTTAGTATATTGAGCTTTCTGCTTGGTTACCATTTATCCAGGAATGGGGAAGTGAGAGATAAGATGATTTTTTTCATTTATATTTTGTCTAAAAATATTTCTAATGCATACTAACTCACATATCTCCTTTAATATGTTGAGTAGACTGAACATAGTTTAAACTTTCTTTCATAATTCATTAATTTAATAATGTAATCCTTCATTTCAACTTCACATACTATAATTGAGGGTATCAGGTTAAATGTTTTCTGATTCCAGTGTTAGTGTGATTTTATTTTGAATTTGCTTTTTTCTGATCTGTTCATTGCCTTAAACCCCTCAAGGCCCATGCAGCAAGTTGCTTTCCACTCAGGGGGTAATTCTCCACTCCCCTAGAAGACCTAATAAGAACAAAGTTGTGGCAGAGACAAGAGAGGTGAGTGAGGCAAAGTCTATTTAAGATTTATCTTTGGGATAGGCTCATCTTCTGATTTCATTCATCATTTTGTGCTTGTGCAGGCAGGTGTGTGTGTTTGTGTTTTGTAAGAGTTGTAAGATTCCAGTGGTCAAGAATTAGTCAAAATACCAGATAGTAATAAACAGTAATTTGACTATTTAATTGGTTTTGCTTATGTTCCTTTGGAACTAGCACACTTGGTTGCAGCTACTTGTAGAAGCCTAAGACTCTGTATTCTTAAAAAGTAGCTTTGAGCCATATATGTTAATTTTAAGACTTTGAATTTATCTCATTTTCATAAATGCTAAATAAAGAAGACAAAGCTGATTTACTGTGGAGTTTTAGTCACTGAGATTTAGGTGATAACTTTTTTTACTGTAAGAGTTACAGTAACTTCTGAATTCTGACTTCTTAGCATTTTTTTTTCTGAAGCTTACAGATTCTTTTGTCTCTTATTCTGAAATACCCAGTAAAGAATAAAAATAAGTTAACAGATTTCCATATTGGGAGTCACAGGAATAAATTATTTATAACTTATTTCATTTCCTGAGATAGTTAAAAGCATGAATGTGTAAGTGTAGAGAGGGATAGCGTGTTTAACCAACTAGATGAAATGTACATGTATCTACTTCTTACAAGGCTATGCATATTATGCTCATTATTATAGGTATAATTATAAATATGCTTCACCTTTAATAAACAAATAATTTATATGCTCACACTTTTATGTGTAGCACACTTTTCATAGTTATGTAATTTGAATAGAAAAACCACTATCATCTACTTTCAACAAATTTGAAATGGGACATGATCACTTTTACAATTTATTATATCTAGAGTTAATGGGAAGAGCTTTATTCATATTACTTTTTAAATTCATGTACTGTGGAAGTGTTATTCACATTCACATTGGGGTGAATAACCAGAAGGATAGGCTCAAGGAGAATTGATTAAAATATAGCTCTTGGTTCCAGTCATTCTTTATTAGTTAACATATGCAATCAAACTATCTTAACAAGAATTCTCTCAATTTTAATTGACCAAGGAACTCCAAGGACTTTTTGGTGTTTTTTTGTGTGTGTGTTTGTTTGTTTCTTTTTCTCCTCCTTAACATTGGTCTTCTAATAGGAAAAACAGAGAAACTTGACCCTAAGATAATCAACTTCACCCAAAAATGATCAAATTGCCTAAGATATTCAATTCTGATTATTGCTCAGTGGCTCCTTAAAGAAGAAGCTGAGCACATAGAAAATTAAACTAAAATAGTAATAAGATCTTTGGTGACCTCACAAAAGTGTTGCAAAGACCCAAAGCTGTTGTATGAAATCCGCCTGTGCCTTAACACCCTCTCTCACAACCCTGCCGCCTGACTCACTGCCACCACATCAAATAAACAGCACAATCTCTTCCAACCTTTCTCCTTCGTACAACTTGTCACTTACCAGTTATCTAAAGGTATAATAAGGACAAGTGAAGAAGTGGCGTAAAAAAAGAAAACCAGCACTTAATGAAGTTTGTCCCAGGCTCTCCTTCTATGCAAAAGGCATTGGCACGATTCCCATTTGACCTAAACTATTTCTAATTGAAATAGGTTCACAAAAATTCATCCTTTTATAGTTCACAAAACCCCTATGTAAATGTTCCCAAAGTGCCCATTTCTAAATAAAATGGGATTTCATACAATTAAATTCAAATTTCAAAACTGAATCAAATTTCCCTGCCTTCTGTGGTGGAAATAGGTAAGGCAGTTGTATTCTCCTAATGCTCTGGTGAGGACCTTTTATAATAAGCACAGTGTTTCATTAAATGACAGGACTATTCTTCTTTATGGAGCCAAGCAGTGTAGCCTGCAACACACTGGTTTGGGATTCTCTACTTGAAGCAATCTTCTTGATCATTATATTCTCAAATTTTAATTTCTCAACTGAATCCTCATCTTTTCAGGATTCCATTTTAAGATAACTTAAAGCTTGACAAAATTGCTTTATAATAATTAACAGGTTAATTGTGTACTCCAGGTTACTCTAGAAAGAATTATATAGAAAGAAATGAAGTAAGTTTTCCTTCTTATTTGACTTCAAAGACCACATAGTATATGGTCCTTATTTTCAGGAGAGAGTGAGAGAGAGAGAAAGAGGACACAAAGACATGGATATTTCAGTCTCTCTAAGCAAGGTAAAGAGGGAATTTACCCAGATAATTACAGCCATCAGATACTTTTGCTTACCCATCTCTGTTTAAGACTATCATCTGAGTAGTACCTTTGGTTTTCCTCCATTGTGCAGGAATTGCTTAAGAGAAGGAAGAAATTTAAAGAAGATGACAAAATTATATTTCTCATTTTAGAATAAACAACTATAATAAAGAAACAAAATCCAAAACAAGCAAACAAAATATCACCAGAGCATGAAACAGTTTGAAAAAGTCTGAGCCTTGAAACATTTATTCCTGAATTCAGACCATTAGCTCATATTCCACTATGTCTGAAACATTAAATACATTAAACCAATGGACTAGAACTAGGTGAAGCAAAAAAGTACTTTACAACTTGGTTACTTTAGATTCTCAAGAATGACAATATCAATTTTATACATAATCAGGAGTATATCAAATCAAAATATTATATCCACTTTTGTACTATTTTCTTTTTTCACATAGTTCTGTGAATACAGAAAGTGATCAGTTAGTTTCAATGTAACATTTGTTAAAACACTAGAGGAAAGGTTTCAAAAACATTAATATTTAAATTAACCCTTAGATTACAGTCTTGACTAGCATGTATTATTTTAAAAATCCTTAGAGAAGGAATCAAAGGAAGAAGATAAGAGAAATTAAAACTAAAATGTTTTTCAAAACAAGTAATTTATGGTTCATAGTCCCATAGCAGGCAGAGTATGAGATTAAGAACAAAGTGAAAAGCTTTTTTTTTAGGGAAAAGAAAAGAATGACTTCTTCCTTGCCTCTAACAGGAAAGACTGGTAGAGAATATGGGTATTTTGAAACACCCAGGAAGAAAAAATGCCAGATGCATCCAAAATTCATCAGTGAGCCACTGTCCAGTCAAATTCTCTTTCCTCTATTTGACCAAACAATCTATACCATAACAACCCTACACAACAGGAAACAAATATGCATAAGCTACATTATTGATATTTAAAATTATAATAAGTTTAATTAATGTCATAAAATAATGTTATAATTTAGATAACAAGTTTTATTGAATAGAAGAATGTCACTTTAAAAACTGGCAGTTCTTTTTAACCACTAAATATTAATATCTGGACACTTGAAGACCTGACAACATGAAGGCTGCTTCCTAATTTCCCAAAAAGTTCATTTTGCATAGCATTGTGGAGTCCATCATACACATTCAAATAACTCTCATTTCATTCTTAAAATATTATTTCCATTTTTATTGAACTGTTTGGGGAAAAGAAAATCAGATGAAATGAGTGATATAAATATCTCAGGCAAAGCTATATTCATTTCTCCATTCATTTCATTGTATGAATATTTAGTGGCTTCCTCCCACAAGCTAGGCATTAGGTGTTAGGTATAGAGCAATGGACAAGACTGATAAGATGACTGATCTCTTAGAGCTTATGTCATAATGGGGTGGGATAAAATATTATGCACTAATAAGTGATTTTTTTAAAAATAAAATTATGTGATTGAGAGCCTGGTGGGCTACCAAACATTGAATAATTAATACAGACTTGCAGAAGTGATTTTCAGGCTGAAACTCAAAGAGTAAGAAGGAATCAACCATATGAAAATCTGAAGGGAAACTGGCTTTGTTTTGTTTTGTTTGTTTCTTTGCAAAGGGAATAGTTTCTGCAAGGCTCCAAAGTGGGCATGGGCATGACTTTAGTATAATTGTGACTCTAATATAGCTCAATTTGGATAGAGGCCAAGGATCAAGTAGGAATGTAGTAGATGAGTCTTCAAGGGAAAAAAGAGTCAAATAGGGTGCCAGAATTGGAAGGAAAGAAATCAATTAGAAAACTACTCTATAGCCAGGGGAAAGATAATGGTATCTTGGACTGCTATAATTCTAATGAAGGTAGAGAGAAATGGATGTTTTTTGTCAAATTTTGAAGCTAGAGTCAATAGGATATGCTAATGTATTAGACATTAATAGAAACAGAAATCAAGTATGACTGCTATTTCTTTGCATTTATGTATTGATTTTTTTTAAGTAACTGGAAGTGTAGTGGTAACACTTACCGAAATGAGGAAAACTAGGACAGAAAAAAATTTGGAGTGAAAATTACACTCTTTCGGCAATTAAAATTTGTGACACCTATGAGAAATTCAAGTTTGGATGGAGGGTACGTAGACACCTATAGGGTCTGGAGTTTAAGATAGAGATCAGGGATGGAAATACATTATTAAATACATAAAATTGCCTGAAAAGAATGTGAAGATTGAGAAGCAAAAGGATGTAAGAATAGATTCTTAGAGCACTAAAATATTTAGAACTTCAGCTGGGCAGGAGGAGGCAGCAACCGTGATTGAGACAGAGTGGCTCGTGGCTAGGAAGAAAACCAGATTTTTAAAATGCTACAAAATGAAGAAAATGAAAAGTTTTGGAATTCAAGGTAGAATTAAGTAAATTTATGCCAGTATAACATTTATCAGACCATGGTTTATTAACTTTCTTCTCCCCCTCCTTCTAGAAGCACCCTCAACCATTTTTTACTCATGCTAATGTTTACATGGTGTTATTAATACTTGTTGAACAGAGTAGCTGACCCCAGCCCCCAGTGTGCATGTAGAGTGCATGGATTGTTTTTTAAAAGGTAGCTTCTAGGAAAGGAAAGCATTAAAAACGTGAAGAGACAACCTACATAATGGGAGAATATATTTATAAACTATGCATATGATAAATGATTAATATCCAAAATATACAAGGGACTCAACTCAATAGCAAGAATACAAATAACCCAGTTTAAAAATGAATAAAAGTCCTGAACAGATGCTTTTCAAAAGAAGATATACAAGTGGCCAACAGATTCATGAAAAAATATTGAGCATCAGTAATCACTAGGGAAGTGCAAATAAAAATCACAGTGAGATATCACCTCATACCTGTTAGAATGGCTATTATAAAAAATTTGAAAGATAATAAATACTGGTGAAGATCGAGAAAAAAAGGAACCTTTGTATACTGTTGGTGGGAATGTAAATTAATACAGCCATTATGGAAAATGATATAAGGTTCCTCAAAAAACTAAAAATGATGTTAAGTGAAATAAGGCAGGCATAGAAAACCAAATACCACATGATCTCATTCTTATGTGGAATCTGAAAAAATGATCTCATAAAAGTAGAGAGAGGAATGTTGGCTACCAGGGGCTAGAGAGGTAGTAGGGGTGGTTGGGGAGATGTTGGTCAAAGAAAACAAAATTTCGGTTAAACAGAAGAAATAAGTTCAAGGGATTTATTGTACAATATGGTGACTATGGTTAACAATATATTGTATTCTTGAAAAATGCTAAAAGAGTGGATGTAAAGTGTTCTCACCAAGGAAAAAATGGTAACAGTGTGAGGGAATGCATATGTTAATTAGCTACATTTATTCATATTATGATTTGTATATAACTTCAAAACATCATGTTGTACATAGTAAATAGATACAACTGTATGTGTCATTTTACAAAAATTAAAAAATTAAACATAACTGCCATATCTTCCAGCAATCCTACTTCTAGGTATATATCCAAAAAAATTGAAACCAATATGTAGAAGAGATATCTGCATTTCCATGTTCATTGCAGCATTATTCATAATAATAGCCAAGATATGGGAAAAAACCTAAGTGTCTATCAATGGATGAATGGAAAAAGAAAATGTGGCATATGTACAATGGAATACTCTTCAGCTTTAAAAAAGAAGGAAATCCTGTCATTTATGACAATGGATGAATCTGGAAGGCATTATGCTAAGTGGAATAAGCCAGGCACAGAAAGACAAATACTGGATGATCTCAACTATATGTGAAATGTAAAAAAGTCGAACTCATAAAAGTAAAGGGTAGAGTGATGGTTCCAGAGGCTGGGAGAAGGCGAGGGAATGGGAAGTTGTTGGTGAAAGGAGTTTCAGGTAGACAGGAGGAATAAGTTGTGAGACTCACTGCACAGGAGGAAGACAATGGTCAGTAGTAATGTACATTTCAAAGTAACTGAGAAAGCAAATTTCAAATGTCTCACCACAAAAAAGATAGGCAAATGAGGTGATGGACATGTTAATGAGCTTGATTTAATCATTTCACTTTGTACACATATATCAAAGTATCATATTTTATTCCATAAATATAATTATGATTTGTGATTTAAATATTTTAATAAAAAGAATAAGGAAGCTTCTTTGTTCATTATTGACACACCATGTGAACATCAGCATGAATTAAAAAATGGTGAGGGGGAAAGGGAGATGTCCCACTAAAAGCCAAGTAGACACATACATCCCTTTACACTAGATCTACTTCTGACTACAGAGGAAAACAATCCATTGGTTACAGCAACTAGCATTCAGGTTGCAGAACGAGAAGCATCATGAAATCCCACCCATCTCAGTACAGTACATATTTGCTTTTCTAGGTACCATAGGAGTGATTTTGGAGATGTGGGTTTTAAGTTGGAGTCTTAGATAGGTTTTGTTATGCTCCTTAATGGTTTTATTGCAAAGGTAAGTATAGAGTGCTATGGGCTGAATTGTAACCCCTCAAAATTTACGTGTTGAAGTCCTCACCCTCAGTGCCTGAGAATGTGACTGTATTTGGAGGACTGTTAAAGAGATAATTAACTTCAAATGACTCAGGGTAAGCCCTAATCCAATGTGACCAATGTCTTAAAAGAGAAGAAAATTTGGACACAGATCCGAAGCGAAGGCCAAGTGAAGACTAAGGGGAAAGACAGCCATCTACAAGCCAAGGAGAAAGACCTCAGAAGAAACTAACTCTGGCAACATGTTGATCTTGGTCTTCTAGCCTTCAGGACTATGAAAAAATAAGTTTCTGTTCTTTAAATCACCCATTTTGTGGTATTTTGTTATGACATCTCTAGCAAATGGATACAGGGAAATACGGTTTTCTACCTGGATGCAGTTAAGATAAAGAATTACACAAGTTCAATCCTGAGTCCTAAAGACAGTTTCTTTAAATTCTCTTTCCCATCTTTTGTGTTTGTCTTGATGTATAAGAATGAGAATCGAATGCAACAAGAGCTAGGCTATGTCACTTATTTGAGTAGTCAAGCATAGCACCCATGGTCAGGAGTGCTATTGCCTTCCATGCAAGAGGTCATATTTGGTTAAGTGTTCAATGAAGCTGCCCTTTATTATAGATTGCACCAGATTGCTAGTATAGACATATGGAAATGAGGTTAACCCATGTGCAGTCTCTAGAGTCTATTCTAGAACTCTCGTTATGGAAAGAATTTCTTTATTGCATGGTAGTCATCTTAAAGACAGGTTAATATCAAGTATCTTCCTTCAAAAAGTTTAACCATTCTCAAAAATTCAGCAATCAACTATTTCCTTTTTAAACTTTGTTAGCTCTGATTTCCAGACTACATGTCATTAAAAAATCATCAAGCCATAAAAATGTATTTCTTTTCACTTTTTAAATATATATTATATGCTTTAGTAAAAAGGTCACAAATAAGGATGACACTATCTCTAGGAAGAATTTTGGAAAATTAAAGTTATCTTTGTTGGTCACAATATTGTAAAGTGTTTCTGCACATACTGAGAGAGGAATGCTAGGTACTGTGTATTGTGCACTGCACAGTGCAGCACTGTTTTCATAACATTGATTCTAGAGCTCAGTGTATTAGTTTTACAATAAAAGTATTTTCTGCACAGTTTTAAAGTATACTAAATTATCCAGAAATGCAACAATGGTGTCAGTTAAGAAAAATACTTAATTTTTTCTCACAGAACTTTACTTAACATTATCTACCATTTCAGAAAAATCATGTCACTGATGGCGACGTCAGTTGTGGGATTAAAAGAATATCCTAGTAGTATTCCTAACTCAGCTGCCGGTGACTCCGAATAGCTGTGAGTTTCTGCAGACTTAATAATCTTTCTAATCTTATTGTGCCTGTGTATTAATGCAGAGAAATGCATAGTATTTTATTGAAAACTATTTCTTATATATTTTATTTATATTAGAGTTAAGGCATTGCATTGATTTTTTAAAGTGTGTGTTTTAGTGGGTTATATTATCTATGACCTTTGTTTCAGAAAGTGTGATAAAATATTTGTTTAAAGTGGTATTGTGCCTCTGGGGTTGGCTGTCGGCTGCTTTGTCATCATCATGATTACCTTACTCCTATCACACTAAAGAGGAAACTGAGGAACTGACAGGGTAACGTGCTTATAGTCTTCTCATTTTAACTTAATATAGCATGAATATGTACATTTTGATAAATATTCCATTAGACCATGCTGTTTTAATTGTTTCAAGATTTTCAATTGAAAATGTATGGGTCACTTCTAAATTTTAGCTCTCCAATACCTTATTCCTGATTAAATATATTATTCCCACTATCTTACTTTTCATAAATAATATTGCAATTAGTATTTTGGGCATACATTTTTGAAATATGCTCAGCTTACTTCTTTAGGAATGGTTTGAGGAGTGTGCTGGCTATTGTCTGTGTTCTGTGTCTTCTAAGCTCCATTTGCTGTCATGCCTGGTGCCCAGGGAGGGTCACTCTTATGAGCTTCATCACTTGGGACTCTGCTTTTCCACTTTTTTTTCCAATGAGAGGCACTGGCACCAGCAAGTTAGCTGGTGGGAGAAGAGAGAACTTGAAAACTTACTCTATTCTTCTCCCACCTCCTAATGACTGCCTCAGGGTAGATGATGGCTGAGTTCCGAGGTATAATTTACCCTCCTCTTCCTTTATACTTGACTTTCAGCAGTCCCTTGACTTAGCTCTTTTGTCTTAGAGGTAGGAATGGCATCCCATGTTGCTAGTCTCTAAAGGCTTCACCATGCTTTGGTACTCTTACCCCTGGCCACACCTCTATAAACAACACCTTAATTAATCTTTTCCACATTTACATCCTTTGAGTGAGTCATCTATTTTCTGCCTGAATCTGACAAAGGGATAAAGTATAGTAATTTATTAGGCATTTGGAATATATTGTCACATTTTTCTTCACAATTTAAAAGTACCACTAGCAATATATAAGAATTCTAGTGTACCTGTAACTTTATTTTTTTAATGGAGATTTTATTTATTTGTTTGTTTGTTTATTTATTAGATAGAGTTTCACTCCATTGCCCTGAGTAGAGTGCTGTGGCATCAGCCTAGCTCGCAGCAACCTCAAACTCCTGGGCTCAAGCAATCCTCCTGCCTCAGTCTCCTGAGTAGCTGGGACTACAGGCACATGCTACCACACCTAGCTAAATTTTTCTACTTTTAGTAGAGACGGGGTCTTTCTCTTGCTCAGGCTGGTCTCAAACTCCTGAGCTCAAGCCATCCTCACACCTCAGTCTCCCAGAGTGCTAGGATTACAGGCGTGAGTCACCGCACCCGGCCCACCTATAACTTTCTAAGACTGGATTTGCTGTTTTTAATTATTGTTAAGATGATAGGAAAAATAGAATGTAATACAACATTTCTTGATTGCTACTTAGGATAAATATTAAGTGTGTGTGTGTGTGTGTGTGTGTGCGCACGTGCGCGTGTGTTCATGTGTGTGCAGGTCAAGTAACTATATAGCAAAGTGTCTTAAATGCACTAGCTATGAATTAGTGTTCATATTTTAGCTCAAGCACAAACTAGCTATGTGAATTGATGCAAGACCCCCTCTTTTTTTAAAAAAAAAATCCTTAAGCCTTACTGTTTTTTTATCATCTGTGAGCTGGAGATAATAATAATGTTCGAATAAAGTGATAGGATTAGATCACTATGGTCCCTTCCAACTTCAAGTCTGTGATCTTACATCTCCAGCAGTAACAACAGGACAGAAAGAAACCCTGCATGGTCTGATAACGCATGGCGAACAAAGCAAAACCCACTTCACGTGGTGAGTTACTGAGTCATTTGTATGGCAATATTTTTTTCCTTTTTCTTTTCTCCAAAGACTGATAAATGTCATGATGTATATTATTTCTCTTATTATTCATCAGAGAATTATTTTTACAATGCCAAATGAACTAGACTTAACTTTTACTGTGCTAAGAGTCAAATTGTGTTAACGAAAACCAGCCATGCTAATAAGAGAAATGGAATTCCACACCTTTATCAATTCACATTTATTTATTGCTTTTCTGAACTCCTTTGTTAGCAAATCTCATTTTGATATCCTTAAGTTATCAAGAAACGGCTGGAAACACTATCTGAAATGAAATACTTCACTTCATCTAATACTATAGATCCCATTATTTTTCTTAGCAGAAGGAGCTTCATAAGAGTGTTAAAAGGCTGGGGTCTTGTGGCATATAGAGGAAATGGAATATTTCTGGGAAGATGAGAAGCATGAACCTCGGAAGTAGCTCATTTGTACTGGAGGTAATGGTGTGAGAGAGAGGTAATGCTAGGGCCTTTGAGGGGCTCGATGAAGTGGAAAAGGTAGATAGCTTACATATTTTCTGCAAATGTGTGAAATTTGCAATATGAGGACTAAACCTGGGAAGAGCATATAGTGTATAATGTGCTTGCTTTGCATATGGGCCAGGTGATATTGACTCACCTTCAATAGGTCTTGTGCTTTGCATTGTTGGGGTGATGGATTTACCCTGCTCAATGTGCCAGTCCTCCATGAGCGGGAACATGGGTTTGTAAGACATCTGTGTAGGGTTAGGAGGGCAGCTGAAAGCTGTTGAACAGAAGGGAACTAACAGGCTTGTGCACAAATTAGACTTGTAAGTGTAGTGCCATCAGCGCTCCGTGGAAATGCTGAGCAACCGGAGCTGAAGAAGAAAGAGAAAAGTCTTTAGGGAGGTAGGTGATTTGAGAGGTTAATGAATACATGAGAGAATGGGAGATTCACTAACAATATTTCTATGCATTATCTACGTTATCTTCAAGGAAAATAATCTACAGTAATCTCGTAACATATTCCGAAAGGACATGTAGATGTAGATGTTTAAACATGTATCTAGGTGTCTACGTTTAGTAAACTGGATTTTAAAACGTTTTTCTAACACTTAACAGAGAATCTGTCATTGAAGCAAACTATCACTGAAACAACAACAAGAGCCAAAAATAAAACAAAAGAAAAAAAAAAAAAAGAAACAGGAAAAGAGTAAGGGCTCTCCCACAAAAGCCTCAGGTGAGCAGGAGAGGAGGACAGACGGGGGCCCTGTGTCCCGTGCCAGCCGGCCAGCGTGGCCAGAACTGGCCAGAGATTCATGACCCTTTGGCTCTCGCGGGAGAGTGTAAAGTTCTGTCGGCTCATCCATTCGAGTAATTAGCAAAAGATATTATTTCCCTGCTCCATCTGCTTGCATTTTTCCTAATAATTGGAACACTGAATAATGTTCCCACGTCCTTCAGCTCTCTGTCACCACCACTGAGCACATCTCTGGGGAAAGGCCAAGGACTGAGAATACTCAAGAACCTTAGTCTTCCTGTGCAAGGGGCAGCCATGAAAATATGAGACCACTGTCACAATCCAGGGGCACACTCAGAAGTCATGAAGTTATTGAGTCCAAGGTGGCAGAGACCATTTTACTTTGAAATCCACAGCCTACAGCCTTCAGCACAGACAGCTGCCTTGCAAACGCAGGACTTAGTAATCATGAAGCTTACAAAAAGGGAACATGTAAAACCATGTACTCAAACAGAAATTAGCTTTAAGAAATTGCCTTATAATGGCAGGCTGGGAGTGTAATGTATTTTTAAAAAGCACACTTATGGATGTTAGATCATGGATCTCTTCAGACGGGGACCATGCCTCTCTGCCTTCCTCTGCATGGCACCTAGTGTGGTACGATGCACAATGGTATACTCAGTTAAGTCCAGTTGAGTGGCCAACTGAAAGTGCTTCAAACCAGCAATGAACAGGATAAATCAAAATAGAGAGAATGTCCATTTCCATTTTTAAATGAATGTTAAATTACCTTTTCAACTCCAAGTCCCTTCTCACTTTTTTTTTCTTTTTACTTGTACTATAAGCTAAATCTCAATAGGAGAAGTGTTTAAAACCCACCTAAATATTCATTCATTCAGTGTATTTTATTGAGTATCTACCATGTGCTAGTTATAAGAGGTGCCTGGATAGGCAAAAACCAAGCAGCCTTAAAAACTCTAGTAGCAAATATAATAAACCTTTAAAATTCTTTACAATCCTCTAAGTCTAATTTCACTATATTGATCTGGGATAACAATTATTATTTGGGGAGGTGGTCTTGATGTGCCAGATGGTAAAATGAAACTCCAGAGCCATGACTAGCATTACAAAAAAGGCAGGTCTCCTGGGATCTGATAGGCGTTGGGAAGGCCTGAAAATCCTAAAACAGCTGTGCTTTGGTCTGTCATCAAGCTTAAATTTCCAACATTAGAGATTTAGTTCTTTGGGCCTTGAAAGACTACCATTATAAACAGGCAATATAGTGGGGGGAAAGACAGGAAAAGGAATGAGAAAACTGCATTAGTTATTCTCAACTCACTGCAGAATTGAACTTTCTCTTCAAAATAGTAAGATGAGAGAGAGTACCCCCTAGCCCACCTCATATGCAACGCTGGATAGAAACCAGATAAATGGTCCAGTAGGGACAATACGTTTTAAGGGGCCCCTGGATTAGGTAAAGGTCCTAAATAAAAGGAAGAAGGACCATCAGGACAAACTTTAAGAAGGGCTGAGCTTTGACTAATTTGATCTAGCCAAAGAAATTTTATAGTCATCTGTTTAAGAGATTTTTATTTTCACATTTCCAAAATTATTCATACTGTAATATTATGTTAGAAACACCTTGACCACAGTATCAAGTAACATACACACAGGCACACACACTTTCATTTCACAGTGTACAAGTGGTTTACATTTACTCTAGATCAGATTAATACAAAACACACAACAATTCCAGTGAATATCCACTAGGTGGCGAGTGTGCTATGTAGTGTCCCGCTTACCTAGTTCAGGTGGAGCTGTTTCATCTTGTTCATCAAGATCCTATCAGATTGCTTCCTGGCCAAACAGATGTCTGAAGTAGATTTTAGAAGCCAGATAAGAGGTTTCAATTATTAGAGAGCAACTCACCTTGTGAATTAGATGGTTTCCCCGTCCACTAAGCAGCTTGAAGGGCTACTTACTGGATCATTATGTGTGTTAATACCAGTGGTCACTGCTTGCTACCTGGCTTTTCATCTGAATTCTGTTCCAGTGACTCTCCCAGTACCATGCAACCTGAAGTTGAGAGCTTTGTCCTCGGCTGCAGTTTCTTTCCTGTAATTTTCCTCTCTACTAAGGACGGTTAATCAACCGAATAGACCCGAAACCCTCTTTCCTTGGCACTTTACAAGTCTTTGTTCCCTCTTTATAGTCCTCTTATGTGAAGTACCACATTTTAAACACTGCACACAGAGGACTAATAATTGCAGGGCTGGTGGATAAGATTAGCTGATATGGGTATATATATAGCCAAAGTTACTCGACAATGAGTCTTCTGCCTTAGGAAATCTCACTTATGAGCCCTTTTTGGGGGGAGGAGTAATTTCCAGTAATCTACCAATTAGGCAAAGTTTAATAGTGATCTTTAGACTTTCCTAAGTGCATTTTCCTCCAATTTGACTTAGTTAACAAGAATTGTTTTCTTCCTGGCTTAAAATGAACTCTAATTATTAATCTTATATCCTTTATTTTTCTTTACCTCTTTGATTATTACCACATAATAATAGAAAAATTACAGACATAACATGATCCTTATCTAGTAATCTTGAAATCTCTTTTCAGGTATTGCAAATTATAATATTAATATTAAATCAAATTATTCATCATTCCCTTTCTAAAATTAAGATTTTGCACACTGTGATTTCTGATTGACTTTAAGTTGTGCAAAACATCATAAAGAAGTAAAAACATAAAGAAGAAATATCATTTGGGAAACCAAAGTAGAATAATATCCATAATTTTATATGTCAATTGTTAAAGTTATGTCCACATAAATTTCATAAACAATGAACAGACATAAAATAGCATCTTTAATCTTAAATCAGATCCCCTCAAATGCCAATTCTTCCTTGTGAGTGGTCTGAATCATCTGCCTTTCCTTGTTTGACAATGCCTTCGTTTCCTCAAGGCTCTTGATTGTGTCAAATTGGGAAGTAATGTGATAACCTACATTAATTTATTAATAACTCATAATAACTCCCATTTTTCCTTGACTGGATTTACTTAGGAATAAGGAAATGCCCTACAAGGAATTTTAAATTCCAGCATCTCGGGCAATAATCAGAGGAATCTTCTACAAGCCAGCATCATCAGTGTTGGCATGCCAGCCAGCCATGACGCATGCTCCTCTGGAGGATCTTCATAATGGGAGGCTTAGACTGGTGTGGTACAGAGAAAGTCTGCCCGGTGGAATCCCGGCTCCACCACTTACTAGCAAAAACTAAAAGCCTAATCATGCAAAACAAAAAACTACTTATGCAAAAACAGTGGTTTTGGACAAAGTCCTAATATTTCTGAACCTCTGCTTCCTACTCTGTTAATAGGCAGGTGTGTATGTAGGCTAATAATACCTAATACACAAAGTTAATGGGAATTTAAATGAAATAATATATAGTAGTAGTAGTTACATTATCAGTTTTTACTAACAGGATGGATCAGAAAGATTACTAAGAGGCAAGGTGTATCACCATTTTAAGTTTACCAAAATTTCAAAGGTAATTAAATTAAAATTTTTATGTGTGTCTGTGCTATTGCTAATAAAATTTAAAATATTTTAAGAACTATATTTCTTAAAATATTCATTTCTCAATGTACATGATTTTTTTGATTTTTTAATTCCAAAGTAAGACTATTTAGACAAAATACTTTTTCCTAATACTTCACCCCATTTTAATTATTTAAGGCTTCTCTAAATATATCAAACATTTAATATGAAGAAAATATAATTGGAATATTAATTGCATATTTTGAAGAATATATTAGATATAGTCTAACGTCTTTGAAAAAGCACAGAAAATGTTTTTATTGTTGTATAAGATTCACTAACTCTCTAAACATTTCAAAGAATTTGTAAATAAATTGAATATGTTAGGAAAACAGATTTTGTGTTTTTATGATAGATTATATTGTAGCAAAAACTTTATTATTTTATAAATATGGATGTGTTAGCTGAGAGTAAAACATACGCTTGAAATATTCTGGAGATAAATAAGAATTCCTACTTAGTCAATAAAGTCACCACTAAATTATTTAATGTAACATATATAAGTGATTATAAATTGTATACTGCTTTAGATTTATCCAGATTTACTTCCTAGGACCTAGCCTACTTAATGAATGTTACTTAATTGAAACAAAATATATCATTTTGTTTTTAAATAAGTTTTTTTGCAAAAATTTTCATATTTTAGTAATATTTCATTTTAAAAACTACAAATGACAAATTATAATGAAAACATGCTTAAAACATGTAATTCAAATATCCATTAAAAATTGACTTGGCTTATTGAACTTGTTCCTGAAAATTTTGTGATCCTTACAAAGAAGGGGTATCCGTTATACATACCCAGAATTGAAATTTTAAAAAGCACCAATTTTCACATCTGGTCCATTGGCTTCTATATCTACTTTATTTTCTAGGATCTGTTTAAACATTTGCATATCTCTTTGTTTCTCACTAGTGATATGAATATCATATGTCCTGTGATCTCCATGATAAATTATGTGCAACACTGTAATCTAGATATATGTCCATCTGACCACAGCAAGAGATAAACCAAATGTCATCCTGATATACGTGATAGAAACTTTACATTTATAGAAATGCCCCCAAAGACACATGGATCAGTACAATGTGAATTTCCATAGAATGACTGTTGGGACAGTGGTGTTTGGCACATGTGCAGAAAAAAGGAGGAAAAGCCAATGTCAGAAGAGAAGAAATTGCAGGAGAGACAGTGGACAAAGAAAGAAAAGCTTCCATTCCTGATAGCTTTCAAGCTCTTATTTCCAGCCTTTGTGAAGCTGCCTAAATTTCCCTTTCCTTTAGGTCCATGAACCCTCAATATATCCCAATAGTATTTTCCCCTGTTTCTGCCTCAGCTAACTTAAGTGGTTTTCTGCTTCGGGCAGTGGTTTCTTATATGTATATATAAGCATGCAATATTTCTTAGGAATATATTGTAGCATGAGAGGTACGTGGTATTCCTAAAATAAACAATATGAAAGCATATTTCACTAGGCTCATATGTCAAACCCCTTTAAACATTATTCTATAATATGACTGAAGTATTGAAAATGAAGTTTCCTTAGACATTAAAATTATATAGACATACGCCACTTTTTCTCATTTAATTATGTGCTACAAAAAAGCACAGTACAAGTCATTGCCCAAAAAATCATTTAATGAAAAATAAAAATTAAAAATATCAATGGTTTTAGATTTTTCTGTTGAATTTCCTACTTTTTTCTTAATAACAAACACATATTAGCTTGTGTTAAATCCATATCAGAATAAATAAAATTCATTAAGGGCTGATGTTTAATTTAACTTCTTAAAAGGTATTACTGATCACACTGGATATTAAGATTAATATCCAAAAACATTGTTATAGATTAGAGATAAAAATAAGAATTAGCATTAAATATTTTTTATATGGTTCTTGGATGAGAGAGATGAATTTATTTTCACTTAGTAGTTGGAACCAATAGTTTTGGAATCAAAGTGAAGGAACTATTAAAAACAATAAAAGGAAAACTAAATGCCAAATAAAACTTGAATATATTGCAGGTAGGAACAATTTATAGACCATGAGGACATAAAATATGTACAGATTCAGTAATAATATAAAATATTTTTTCTGTAGATTCTCATATTTTCCCAAACTACATTTAGAAATTTTGAAAGTTGGTTTTATCTTTTAAGACCCTTGGGGTAAACATTTCAGCATTTATCTACCAAATTCCAAAGACAATTTTCTCCAGTATAACTTGGGAAAAATATGCTGCTACACAGGTAAATCTAAAACAAATAAGGAAATTTTTTAATGTGAAATGATGGAAATAGTGGCTTAACCTATGTAAAACTGCATTTTTGTAGATAAAAATTGGCAAGGTCATATGGTTCAATGGGAGAAAAAATACATATATATTCTATTATATAGACAAGATCTGGAAATAAATTTGAAAAAAAAATCAGTATGTTTGAGAAGTAGATGATTTAGAAAACTTCTTTCAAGATATATATGTGTATATATATATATGTATATATATATATTATTTCAGCATATTATGGGGGTACAAATGTTTTGGTTACAAATATTGCCTTTGCCCCACTCAGGTCAGAGCTTCAAGCATGCCCATCCCCCAGATGGTGCGCACCACACCCATTAGGTGTGTATATACCCATCCCCTTCTCCCCCTCCCACCTGCCTGACACTCGATAATGTTATTACTGTATGTGCACTTAAGTGTTGGTCAGTTAATACCAATTTGATCTATTTTAACCTTATAGATAGATCACATATTTTTTAAAAGTATAACTTACTTGATATTATCGATGACTCTGGTGTTGCTTAATTATTATCCTAAAGTCTCTTCCTACTATCTGATAATCTGCTGTCAGTAAACAGACTAAAAGTCCTTCAGTCAGAATAGATAGTAACTTTGTGTACTCATACAACATATAATATCACGTCATTTCTATAGAATCTAAATTATCTTATGAAATTATAAAATTGCAGGTAGGTGATTTGTAGATAAGTTGTTCATCCATATTTATTTGAATGGGTTCTATTTTTTTTTTTTTAAGTTCTGGCACACCAACTACTTTAGAAGCTTAAAACATTTTAGCAGTTTATTATCACAGAGAAGATATATCTGATACAAATGATTATTAGTGGTTGACAGAATGCATTAATTCAGTGGATCGTACTTTTCGATATTAATTATCCCTGGCATGGTTTTTCAGATCCAGTCTCATTAATCACAGGCCCTAGGCCAATATGCTAATTTCAAGTCATGTAAAAATTAGTAAATATTTGTTCCTTGGTAATACAGTGATAAAATTCTGAACTAGAGTATATCATGACTGAGGACCATTGCTATAGAATGTCAAATACTGGATAATACTAGCCCAGCTGGAAAAGTCTTTATTTCTCCATACAGTATATATTATCTTAACAGTTTGGCCCAAATAAGTGAGATTATTCATGTGAGTTGCAGAGTAATCTCTTGGGTTTTTTGCTTGTTTGCTTGTTCTCTTTCTTGCTTGCTTATCTGTTTTTAAGTCCAACAATGTTTTTCAATTAATTCCCAATGTATCAACAATTTGAAATATGAAGTATAATGAACAATGTATGAGCCACGATCTTAGTTAAGCAAGAATCTCTCTCTTAATTACAGGGAAATGTACAGGGACCAGTTTCTGCCCTGTACAGGTAAGTCTTATGTGTTATAAATAACTGGCACACTCCCTAGGAATTATTGCAGATTATACCTTAGGAACTGATTCTTTGGCTTAAAGGACAGTCAAGCCATTATTCTTTGTGAATACCTTTCCCATATAAATTTGGAAAACTGTCTCTCGAGGACTGTTTTTCATTTCTACCTTGTCATATACGTTATCTACCCTTTGCTCCAAAACCTTAGAGTTTTGTCCTGGTTGTGTCACAACCTCCCTGTTTGACAAACTAAACTGTACTAGTGAGTAGGATTAGGCTAATGTACTATCCCTCCAAGATGATTTGTTTTCAAATTAACCATGCTATAACTCAAAGAGGTGATTCTGGCAGGGAAGAATTTAAGTTGTAATTGAGGTATCTTGAGGTAAATGAGCCTGTTCATGCCCTTCAGACCTTGGTTATCACATTGATCCTGTGTTAGTCTTTTCTGTTGGTTGGTTGGTTGGTTGGTTTTGGCTACAATTTTAATTTCTTAAACTATTGAATCTGAATCTTCTTATTTTGTTATACACCCATACCCATCTGCTTATGATTTTCCTTCTATATCTCGTAGTCCCATGTCTCTTATTTTGTTTATATGAATGGTCACTGTCCTTTCTTCTTCTTTTGTTTTGATGCACACCTAGCAGTGATTACAAGGCCCAGGGCAGTGATTTCTTGGACTGCTTGCTAGTGCTCTGACATTAACCCCTGGAGCATTTCTCTTTGACAATTTATGTTCATATAATGGTTTTGACATTGAGATCTCCCTCTTTGATTTCCAAATCTTAACTACTCCTACTCATGATAATTCAAAATGACCAAGTCTCTTTGTTAGGTCCCTTTGTTCACACTTAGTCACATTTTAAATTCTTTTTATTTTCTTGCTTTTTTTCTTTCTCCATCATGTGTCGGAATTAATTTTGGGGTTTGGAACCAAATAAACCTTCGTTATATCATGGCCCTTGATGACTTTGGAAAAGTTACTTAATCTTTATAAGCTTGAATTGCTTTATTTTTAAAATATAGGATATAATCTCCATTCCACAGGCTCGTTGTACCAAGTAAATGTGTGAAGATACACAATTATTATCACATGGTGACTCAGGAAAGTTTATCTCCTTTTCCTTCCTTTCAGAGGCTATTGGCATTATATTGGCATTTGACAAATACACCCATTGAAAGACAGAATAATAGTTGTTATTCATGTGCTTCCTCAATGTATCATGGGCTCAGTAAACATTCTAATTTTAGGTTATCATCCTCAATAATTCCAGTTCTTCCTGTTATAGATGGTCCCTTCCATTAATCTAGATATGACCACAACCAATTCCTTACTAGTCTTTCTACTTTCAGTTCTTCTCTCCTCCACTTATTCCTTCCCGTGGTAGCTTGAGTGAGCCTTTATACAAATATATGTAATTTTTTATTACACATATATACCCTACCATGTATGTGTAATAAAAGTATTAATATATGAAGCCACAGATATCCTTATGCAATTGCAAAATTTCTAGTCAGCAATTTTTAAAGATTAACAAAGTAAGAAATTACTGAACTAAACCTCTTAAGAAAAATTGATATCCTTAATCGCCCGCTATTACTTAAAAATCAATAAGCAAAAGACAAACAATGCAAGAGCTAAATGGACAGAGAACATGAATAAGCAGTTCACAGCCAAAGACATGTAACAGCCAAATAAGCTATTACATAAAGTTGATTCTATGTACAGTTTAAGACAATTTAAAGTAAAAAGAAAGAGACTTTTAATTTTACCTAAGAATTTAGCAAAGATTAAAAGTTTAACAATACCTAGTCATCTGAGGGCATGGAGAATTCCAGCATAAACCCATAAAGTTTCATTCTTCAGCTTGCTTTCTAAGTCCCTCTGACCTGGACCCTGCTTGCCCTCCAGGGCTGGCCCACCGCCCTCTCCCATTCTCTAGCCACAATGACCTTTGTCAAATTCATCTAATATAATATGTTATCATCAGTCTTCACACAGTTTTTTTTTTCCCTCCTGACAAAACACATCTTCTCTTTTGCAATTCAAATTGTTAACAAATCTATTCTTTATTGTTCATTTATTTTAAATATTTCACTGGGAAGAGTCCATTGTCTTCCACAGAGTCTGTTCTTTGGTCCTGCCTTGTCTTCACATGGAAACCCTCATTCTCACTTTTCAGTTCTCCTGCTGTCCTGTCACTGCTTGTTCTAGCTTAACCACCTGCTAGACCATAGGCTTTCTTGCTCACTTTTGTATCCCTAACACCGAAAGAAGTCACTGGAATTTAGTGGATTTTCAAAGACAGGTAGTTCAGAGGTAGTAAATAGGAAGTTAATCTGTTAACTGTTAATACTTGAATATTCTTACAAATGCTACCTGGTTATTCATAAACCAATAAGTTTGTTACAAAGACCTATTAGCTCATTCAGCACATTATCTGGTCCACAGGCATTTTCTTTTCTATAACTACAATATTCTTTCCTAAAATAATACAAATTATTATAATCACCGTATTTTACTGGTAAAATAAGGATACAAACAAGATTGAACCACAGGCATTACAAAGACATGTGTAGTTATCACCTGCTTGTTCTTAAAGTATCATTTAGGAGTTAGTGTAGTTGTGATTTTCCAAGCCTGTGCATTGGGTCTGCTATGAGCATTGAGAATAGAATGACTCCTTATTAAATAAGATTTTAATGGTTACAAATAATTAGAGGGAGACAGGGAGGGAGGGGGTAGAGAGACAATTGAGATATATCTGCTATGTTATAAATGAGGAAATTAGACTCAGGTGATCTTATACAATAATGTAGAACTATTAAGTGACAAATTTACTAGGATACAGATTCCCTAACATTAAAAAGAACTAGTGCTCTTTAATCATTCAATTATCCCACAAAATAATACAATTCCTTGGGACTTGGTGATTTTTCTGACATGAAAGTGTTAAATTAAACTAGAAGCTGAGTGACATTTGTTTTGAGTTGTTACAGAAAGGATTCTTAACACATCTGAGAGCTAGGACTATAGTTCTCCAAATATCTCAAATTCTGAGATTAATGAGTCCAGGGATATGTGAAGACACTGTAATCAGTTTGCTGTAATCACAAATGTTATACAAGCAGAATTCCATCTCAGCCTCATAAAAGTTTTACATTCCTTGTAATGAAGATCTAGTTGATAGGATTAACTCTTTTCTGTGCCAAAAAAGGACAACTGACCTGAGGCTATTACAGACCAAAGTCTCCTACATTTCCTATAAAAACACAAATTGAAATAGATAACTCAATATCTATGTTTATAACAAAAGATGTTTCATATTAGTATGAATCTATTTTCTGTATAACAATATTATTCTCAAAGATAACAGCAAAGCCATATTTTAAAACTTCTATAGTTAGAAGTTAAAATTCTATAAAACAATCAGCCATAATACACATTTAAAAGAATCAGTGGAATTGAAGTTATTGTAGGATATACATAAAGTATTTCATTCCGTGTATTACTGCAACCATGCCAAATTTCTGGGTAGGTTTTTCACCAGATTTGGAGGGGGCCATTTAAGACAATCTTCTATAAAATACAGGCTATTTGACATATGCCAAATTCATTCCTGGACATCATGGAGTCATCTTCCACAGCAGTTAAAAGAGAGATACAAAAAAATTGTCCATTTTCCTGTCCATTAGAAGAGATATTCCAAATATATTAAGGTACCATACAAAATAACAGCTGTTTTAAATATGAGCCCCAAATAATAAACCACTAAGGCAAATGCTCTAAATTGCAAACGGTGCTTTTACCATTGAGGTGCTTCTCAGATGACATCATGTGTACATCATGCACAGCTGAGGAATGGTAGGGAGGGGAGGAATAGCTCTACACAGACTTTTAAATTTAAAGCTGATTAATGATTCTAAACAATGATGAGGAAAGTAATTAAAACTGAGTAAACTGAGTTCATTTCCCTACAAACCATTTAAGGTAGAAAACTGCATTGCTATGGTTAGAATTTGGTAAGGTCCCTGTCATATATATGCTTATTTCTTCACTATGTAAGCTATTAGGGAGTACATTTGTTTTACACGACTAGAATAACACTCTTCTCCTAGAAGGGTTACTTCTTTAATCATCAAAATGATGATGAAGTTTCTAAAAGTTACACCTACAAAGTCTTATATATTAGAAAAATCTGACTTACATGAAAATATTTTTGCCAAAACTCATTTTCAGTGCTAGAGTTACAGATTGAGAGCAAGCAAGTTATTTTCAGAATTCACCGGAAGGCTTTTTGCATGTGCATTCAACATTTACTTTGAATATAACATTTTTTTTTATCCACTCAGTATTCCTGTTTAAGAGGCTCACACTTACAGAGGTTAATACTGCCAAGTAGAAGATGCCTGATGTCTTCAAATATATGAAAGGTAGGTCAGCCTAATGAATTGTCTTTAAACATATTTATTGGGTATTGTTTGGGGTGCTTCACCTATATATACCTAGCTATACAGGTATACAGAAAGCAGGACTGTTAAGGTATTTCTTCTGCTATCTCCCCTCTGGCCAAAATTCTCTCTCCTTTTCACTGTTATTTTTGAGTTCTGTGATAACACAATAGTTGAAATCATCAAAGCAGATTTACAAGAATCACAGATATTACCCAGCACCAGTCTTTGCTAATAATTCAGATGATACCAGCAAACATCAAGTACAGATAAAACCATCTCTTACTGGAAGAGACTGAAATCAGCAGACAACATCCAAAAGTGTCCCCTTTCTTCTTTCTTGGCACATCTGTTGTTTTCAGAATAATAGATAATTTTTTGGAACAAGATACATGAAAACATTGTTCACAAAGGGTTCCACTTTAATTTTGGGGGGAAACAGCTTTTCATACTCTGTTAATTGTGTAACTTACCAACCCCCATTCTCCAGGCAGCCCTGCAGCATAAATCAACAATGCCAGGTTTATTTACAACATCGCAACCTAGACTGCCCACGTATATCTGGATATAACTGTTTAATAGATATGACTCCTCTTTTCTGTGTAAATAATGTATTATATTAATAAGAGAGGTTGGCTTAGGTCGGTAGCATATTTACAAATGAGAGCTGGTTAAGGTTGCTCATTCCCTGAGCTTTTCCAATAGGAAAGGAATGAGTCACTGGCCTTTTCCTTTCCAAGTTCCCACAAAATTAATTACCTTATGCGCATATAGTAGTAACATTCATTTTTGTCTGGCAGGTGGAGGGAGAGGAAGGGATGGGTATATTCACACCTAATGGATGCAGTGTGCACCGTCTGGGGGATGGACACACTTGAAGCTGGACACACAAATTAGCTCAGGGAATTTCTTAATTCCCTTAGGTAGCTATTATAAGCCCCATTTTACAGACATGAAGAAGAAAGACTAAGTGTCTTGCCAAACTATGTATACCTAGGAAGGGTCAGACATCAAATTTGCACTTAAATCTTATTCCTTTTAGGCCTGTCCTCTCTCCCTCATGCCATTCTGTCTCCTAAGGCATTTTTCTATCTGCACATGGTTTTCATTATTACCACAAATATTTTTAAACCAGGGTTAGTAGATCATTGTTACTCTCTTGCTAAATTGTCTTCTCTGCCCCTTCCCTTTGTTAACTATTTCTATCCTGCCTCAGGTGGGGCAAAGGCAATTAGTAATCTAAATATTTGTACCCCTGTAATATGCTGAAATAAAAAAAATAAAAAATTGAAATAAAAAAATTTAAAAAGAGGATATGGAAATGTCCTATAAAAATCTTAAAATGCACAATATATTTTATTATTAGAGAAATGCAACTTAAAACTATGAAATCATTTCATACCCAATAGAATAAACAAAGTCAAAAAGACTAATCAGACCATATATTGACAAAGTTGTAGAGACTGGAACCTTTATATAATGCTGGTAGGAGTTAAAAATGGATCAATTACTTAGAAAAGCAGTTCCTAATTTTCTTTTAATATACACATACATTGTAATCCAACAATTATACTAGTAGGTATTTACTCAAAAGAAATAAAATTAAAACTACATAAAGACTTACATAAGATATATACATAACACACTTATTTACAATAGCCCCAAACTGAAAATGACTCAAATGCCCATGAGTAGGAAAATGGATAAATAAACTGTAATATATTTATACAATTGGATTCTACTCAGGAATAAAAAACCCTGTTGATGCATATAACATGGCTGAATTTAAAATACATTGAGCAAAAGTATACAAAACCAAAAATTACATACTCTCAGATTCCTTTTCTATGTAGTTCTAGGAAAAGCAAAGCTAATTTATCATGAAAAAATCAGAACAGTGGTTGTGCTGCGTGTGTGTGTGTGTTTGTGTGTGTTTGCCTAGAAATGAGAATGGGAACAAGGGGACTTTCTGAGGTGAAGGAGATATTCTGTGGTATGTGTGCAGCCAGTAAGAGAGCTGACGCAACCAGAGACTTGAAACGTGCTCGTGTGGCTAGGTTTGGTCTCTCATGCCTCTGCTAATGCCATAGATGAATATTGTTTTTCTGGAAAATATGTGAAGCAAAGAGAATGTTATATTTCAAGGGGAAGAACAGTATGCTGAAAATACATATATATCTAGTTTTATAACTTTACTTTTATTTATACATTCATAAGTACATATTTATGTATATGTGCATATATATGTAAATATATGTAAAACATAGACTCTGACTCATTTCTGATAATTGAACTCTGACATAAAAGCAATTAAGTGTAACTGCATACATGTGAATAACTCTATTTAATCAACAATACATAGAAACAAAGTGCCCAACAATAGAAGAATATTTAAATTATTTGAGGTACATATATGGAATATGTTGTCATAGCCATTTTAAGGATGAATTAAATCTATACTGAGAAGTCAGAAGTTTTAAAATGAAGTGGCAAGAAATGTTCAGATTGAAATGCCATTTTGTAAAAATTAATATTGCTCAAAATGGATTTTTATGTTATATATTATTTCATTAAAAATAGAGAAAAATATGGAAGCCTTCATTTTGAATTTTTAACATAAGTTATCTGGAAGGATTGGGGTAAATTCAATGGAAAATAGGGAGGAGGGCATTGGAAAAAATTTTAAGAGAATGATGGAATTAAAAAATCTATCATTTATGTAAATTTATATATGTGTGGGAACATGTGTATGTTGTGTTATCTATTTATTTTTCTTTGTGTGTAGATATTGCTTGTTTGCGTTTAGGCTAAGGCTTATTAATAACAGGGATAGAGAGTGAAAGAAATGAAAGTAAACAATTTCAATGAATTCCAGAAAAGGAGGAATCAGTGAGTTGCAAATGTCTGGAAAGTCTCAAGGAAAAGGAAGCTCCAGAAAAGGCATATCAAGAAGCATAAGAGCACTGAAGAGAAAAGTACTGGTGATAACAATGCAAGCAAGATGTGCTCGTAGAATACAGTGAGAGCATTTTGCAGAAGAGATCTATGGTAGCACAAAGATTAGAGAGGGTATTTAGACATTAAAATGTGAAACTAAGGAATTTCAATTTAACAACAAAAAAAAAGAATTTCAATTTATCCTTGGCCATATTTAAGAAAGAATTTTTTATCTTTTGCTATTTTCTGATTTTTTTTTATCAGGAGTTTCATACTCTTAGAGGTTCATTAAAGAAGACTCATGACAATAGTTTTAAAAGGAAATATCAGATCATATGTAATTCAATGTACAGGTAATACATTCATCAAAAATTGAGAGTAGGCTCTATCTTTCGGTCTTTGCATATTGCTTTGATTTTTATTTTGTATTAGTAAATGACAGACTCTGAGGTAACAAAAAGAGTAAAAGATTTGAAACACCTTTCCTCATCCATTATATATGCTGCAATGCTCCCAATTGACTTACGCCTCATATAACTTGTTTCTCACTATAACATCTCATAATAAGACTTCTTACCCCATGTTGTGAGATACTTAGATGAATGATGCATTATACAATATTGGAGAAAAAACATGAAATTTAGAAGCCATTCATATGTTATCTGTTTAGAGTTCCATTCTCATTCAAACCTATTAAGATTTGATTTCTCTTTTCTTCCTGCAAAAAACCCTACAACTTACTGATAAAAAATATACTTTTAAAAGTTTATTTTAAACTTTAGAAAGATAGCTTTGATAGGAGATATTACTAAATTAACTTAAAACATTGCATTATATTAAAATTTTAATCAAAAGAAAAGTGAGACAGGTTTTAGAAATTTTATCTAAAGGCTTTCAAAAATGGCTGCACAAGTAAATGTGCAGGAGACATAGCATTTATACAACTTTATTTACAGTCCTAGTTGATTCAATAAACACTCAATAACCCCCAACATGTGTGTATGATTCTCCACATGTACACTTTTGAGTTTTTTAGAATATCAATTTTATAATAATCTTATATTTTTCTATTTTTATCAATATTACTTAATATTATTAATGTCTTCTGATAGAAGAAATATGCCATGTTCTGGTATTTCTGCAATTTACAGTTTTTTAAAAGTTAGGACTTTAATGATAAAGAAATTGTTTTGCAATTCAATACAAATAGCCAGTTATTGTATGTATATGATGTACCTGTTCATCAAAGTAAGGACTGTGCATAAATAAGAGCTATCGACATTATGGTAAAATGGTTATATGCCAGGCACTGTGCTATTCCTTCTACACAAATTAGCTCAGGGAATTTCTTAATTCCCTTAGGTAGCTATTATAAGCCCCATTTTACAGACGTGAAGAAGAAAGACTAAGTGTCTTGCCAAACTATGTATACCTAGGAAGGGTCAGACATCAAATTTGCACTTAAATCTTATTCCTTTTAGGCCTGTCCTCTCTCCCTCATGCCATTCTGTCTCCTAAGGCATTTTTCTATCTGCACATGGTTTTCATTATTACCACAAATATTTTTAAACCAGGGTTAGTAGATCATTGTTACTCTCTTGCTAAATTGTCTTCTCTGCCCCTTCCCTTTGTTAACTATTTCTATCCTACTAATGTTGGTCATACCCTTAATCTTTTGTTATTTGCTCAGTCATTTTTTTGCATTCATTCAATTGGTAACAGCGTGATGGTTTCAAGTGTATATACCCTTCCTCTGTATTATAAGGTTTAATGAAGAATTATTCTATCTATCAAATACATGGTTATTTTAGTGGATGTTACACTATTTTGTTTAACATTGAGTCCCTTATTTACTTTGTATTAGCAAAAAGCACTCAAAACATAATGTTTTGACTTCTTTAACAACGTGGTGGGAAAAAATGGCTCCCTGAAGTAAAAAATGACCACTTCTTCTGAACACTGATGAGAAATAATTGCTGGGGACCACCACTTATCTTTATTCTCCTTTTTACAGATCTTTCTGCTTTCCATTTTAGAACATATCTATTATTTATTGCACTTAAGTGAGAGTCAGAAAAACCTTGTATATTCTGTATCTGCGACTCTCAGTATTGTTAAATTCTATTGTTTCTGGAAACTATGTGGACTTTATGTACAGCAATAATTCTGGTGCTGTGAAAGACGGAGGTGGGGTAGGGGACTGTAAACCTAATGTTTCCTTTGCCCCTGAAACCCTCATCATGTAATTTTGGAGAAAGGACATGAAACAACCAACCATAAGTGAAAGCAAGACTACAATGTTCAGGATACCACTAAATGTTTTAGAATTTAGAGGAATAAAACATATATACACACATATACACACACATATGTTTGTGTGTCTATATATGCTCAATATATTGTGTGTATGTGCTCAATATATACACACACAGATATTTATATAAATCATATATAAGTGTGTGTGTGTTAGGATTTGTAAGGATACAAGTGTTAAACTAAATCATCCTGGAAAGAAGTCCAGGCTATAGGTCTACACCTAAACCAAGAGCTGATGGCTCCCGTTATGGGGTGGAGGAAATAGGATGGCATATTTTCCATTTGTTCAAGTCCCTCAGTGCCTTTTAAAAGTGCTCTGTAGCTTTTCTCACATAAGTTTGAAACATTTATTGCTTAGTTTTTGTCTATGTATTTTATTTTACTATTTCTGTGCAACTATTAAGAGCCCATGAGGCCCCCCAGGGTTCTGCTGTTGGTGGTTGGCCCCGTTCACTCTTATTCTGCATTGTGGGGGCAGCTTTGCAGCTGGCTTTGGTGAAGATACCTGTGGATTTTCTTTTTTATTTTCCTTTTTAGTTACTTACTTGTTTTTAATGAGGAAATTTATATAGGTTCCTGGTATAAATATAGAAAATTTATACTAGGTTTGCTGGTATCATGGTGCTGTCCTGATGAGAAATCTGCTATTTGAATATTACTGGAAATTTCCTTTTTTTTGGAAGAGTTGTGTGGGGTTTAAATAAAATAAGGAAAAACAACTTTGGCTTTACAGTAATTTCAAGTAATTAATAAGAAACAACTTATTCATTCTTTTTATTATCATTATTTAATCTAAAATGTCAAAGACTTATTTAGTAACTGGAAAATGAAACAGCTATAGTGACAATACAAAGCACATTGATTTGTAGTAAAAATGAAAAGAGATATGGTTGTAAGTATCAATGTCCTAAATTGACAATATTGTCAGGTCTAGGAATCTTACTTCCAGGAATCTACTCAGAAAAAAGCATTAGGAATGCTGAGGATAATTTATGAACAAGATTATTTCTTATAGCATTATTTATAAAAGTAAACAATCAGTTTACTTTAAAGTGAAAGTCCAAAAATAGAGAAATGGTTAAATAAATAGTAATAAACTATGGGATAAAAACAGGTGTCTCTTTTTGGCTAAAGCTGAGATTCCTATAAGTCTGAGGGAGTTCCTGGGGAGAAAACTGCCGATACTTATTATTATATTGTACTATGTTGATAATTAGTTTTGAGATGTATGGGGAAGTGCCTAATAGATGAGGTAGAGGAAAGATCGATCAAAAGAAGCCCAGAACAAAAACGATTTGCTGAAAAGCAAAGAAAACAATCACAATGAGGGAAGGATCCCGCTATTACAAATCACATAGCAGAACAGGGTCTGTGAGTCAAATGGGGGTTGTGGTTCCAAATATAGTACAGTGGCTCTTGAACTTGTCTGATACAGACACCCCGGCGACAAGCAGCTCTCCTGGGGAAATGCTGCTGGATCATATTGGAGCCAGCTAGATGAATGGAAATAGCTCATCATTGCTAACCGGAATATATACATTTTTTAAAAACTGATTAAATAGTCACATGCCTACCTATTATGTTTAACTTAAATTTAGTCACATACATATTTGAAAATATTATATTAAGTGATATGTTACTGTAGGAAGAATGTTTTCTACTGTCACATTTATGAGTTAGTTTTATGCAAACTCTTCTCTTTGAATTTTGACACCAGTATTTTTGTCATCAGTGCAGCTAATTCTTGAGTCGTCTATCGCAGTTTTCAATACCACATTATCTCCAATTCTCATCCAAGTTGTTTGAAATACTGAACTTTCTCAGTCTTTGTATGGTAGTGTTATGAAAATTTTATCCTAATTGACTAAACTACAGGTAATCATTTGCATAATGTCACGTTTTTTACTTTTTTGAGAATCTTGTTGATATGTATTCCTGATTTGTAAATCCATCATGTTTATAGTGGTATGCAACACTTGTGAGTGATAGTTTAAACACCCCCCCCAAATCAAATATCTATTAAATGTCTTTTCCACTTTTTTATCTATATTGTGACTGAGAGCAGGGGGGTTAACATAACCTCGAGAAAGAAAATGGATGTGTGTTTCTATCGGTTCAAATGTGAGTGCATTCAAAAATGAATTCAAAAGTGAATTCAAAGTTCGTTCTAATCCTATTTTTTTGATGGTGACTGAAATTAATTCATTTCCCAGCTCAGTAGCTGAACATCAAGTACCCAGAGTGCATGTGGAGCCATCCCAGGGAAGACACCAAATTGAGCAAGCAGCTGCGATGGGGCCTCCACTTGGATGAGTCTGTGGTGGCTCACCACCATCTGTCATGCTGCATCTGTGTTATTCAGAGGCCAGGCTGGCGAAACAAATGCAGACAAAAGGGGACCACATCTCCTGCATCTTTTATAACTTTGAAGATGGCATTAATACCTGACATTTTACCTAAGACTGGGTATTGATTCTGATTTAATATCCTGGCTTTTACTGCCACTATGGATCTTCCCCCATAACTTGCCTTCCCTGGGTCCCCAGGCTGACAAGGGGACCATGATCACTTGAGTTTGCCTCTGGTCCGTCTATTTTTTTCATTAGATTTAGGGCATGCCCTCATTGTTCCTGCTCATCCACCGTGGTTATGGTTGTTACATCAAATATCAGATGTGTTCAAGAAAAGTAGATGCTGAAGTGGCTCTCCATATTTTATATTTTTCTGGGAGAGGCAAGGTTTATCAAGAATTGGTACATTAAAAATATTTTGACAGTGTAAGATTTTTATTCTTATTTTATCATAAAGTTGATGTTTACTAAAAAAAAAATAAAACTTGCTCCTCTTTCCTTATCTTTAAAGTTAGATAGGATTATAGTATTCTGTGAAATGTTAACTATTCATTTAATAAATTCTCTAAATATTAAATACTATGAGTGTGAACAAACTTTGGGAAAAGGGGGCATATGATTTGAGGTTTTGCTAAGAAGCCTTTGATGACTCTAATAGTGGGCGGAGAGAGAACTTGAGAAGTTTCAATGATAGCCACACTCTGTTTGGAGTTAGATTAACACAGAAGCACATCAATTCCTATTGGTGAATGTAGTATTCAGTCTTATGTGGCATACTAGATGAATAAGTAGTGATTAAAGCCTAGATCAGTTTATTGATGAAGGCAGGTACAGTGGATTTTAAATACAAAGGGGTACATTTATAAATGACTTAATATAGAATATGAAACTTAGGAAAAATAAAAATTTTCTGCTGTTATATTGATAACAAAGGACATATGTTTTAAGTTTAATCAAAGTGATTAGAATATATACAAAGGGCCTGGTTTTTATTGTGTAACTGACCAAATTATCATGTACTTTGTGATGGCTGGGGATGATTTGTTATAGTAAAACGTTATTTTGCTAATAATGCTCAAGTAATACTGTTAAAAGAAAAGATCACGATTGAAATTTAGAGCAGATAATCAGTGAGAATGCAACTGGGAAATGAAACCACTTTAATCGTAACAGAGAAAATTATTATAAGGAATTTTTGTACAGGTGATGGACATATGGAAAATCCAAACAGCAGATGGTGAGACAACCTAGAACTTAACAGCAACAGGAAGCTGCAAATTTCCTAAGGAGGAAGAAACAAGGGAAGAATAGTAGCACCAGAGTACAGGGTTAGAAATACCTCTTAGAACTATGGTGGGCCAGTCTGGCAGGAGCCTTTAAGATGTCATTTAAATTACATTTCTTCAAATAAAATTTTCTTGACCCCTGCACCCCAATTATGCTAGCTTTCTGTGTTTTACCTACTATAAAACTACGTTTTCTTTTTTCTTTAAAGCAACTATCATTTTTTTTGTAAATTCTCATTGATTGATATGATTACTTTTAGCTTTAAGCTTTATCATATTGGATCAATATGTGGTTTGATTAACACTGTGAACCTAGAACCTAGCACCTGGAAGATGCACAGTAAAGATGTTACTGAATCAACAAATGCATAATTTCTATGACATTTAATGTTGAACTTCTCAAATTCTATTAGATGTCTTAGTTCATTCCAATGGTAATTTCACTGTCCCTGAAAAACTGCACTTTCAGGCATTTATTTCATCATAATTATCTAATCATTCACTAAGTCCTCTATATCCATTCACTTTCTTATACACTCCCATCATAAGTATGCATGTATCTTTAACAATAAAAGGTACAGATGCGAAGGTCTACCTTTCCTACAATACAGCCGTTATATCACCCTTATGACCTTTTACTCATCTTTTAATGCATCTGTTGTTTGCTGTTATGTTTCTTACATTTTCCTTTCTCAAATCTTTGTTTTTAAATATATAAAGATCTTTTTTCCAAAGTATATATCTTAGAATAGCTGAGGATATTCATATTTGTTACTGAGATTATAAACAATTCTAGAACTTGTTAACTTTCAAAATGCAATATTCTGCTACAACCACTGCTATGATGTTAATGAATGTTGCAGAATGTTTGATGTGCACTATTTCACTTCAGCTGGACTAAAGGACCACAGAGTTGCACTTATTGATTTAATTTAGAAAGTGTCAGGTGTCTGGAGGCCTCTAAATTCATCTCATGCCAATCTTATGCCATTTTACCTTTACTACTGCTTCAAATTTTCATTTCCTAGGGATGATCTATATTACAGACTGCTAAATTTATGTTCAGAATAATTACTGGTTTGTGTTAAAGAAAACCTCTTCAATCATAAGTTGAGTGACATTAAAATAAAATTAAAATAGTTTATGTCCTTATATGCTTCAACTGTTTGTATAAATATCATATTTTTTGGAATTCATATGGTGGTGGAAAGAATTTCCATGACTTTATTTTCTTTCTCATCTGGAGGGAGTTAGAGTGGAGAAGCAGAAAGAGTACTATGAACACTTCAGCTGTAGGTAGCTGCTACTTAATAGTATTCTTCACAGAAGTACTTGTCTTCACTGTCTTTTTCCATTAATACTACCACTTTTAACTATCTCCATTAATCACAAATATTATGTATCAAAATACAATATTTTTTATCCAATTGACAAAAAAGGAAATGAAGAGGCACAAAATGTAAACTATTTTACTTTACTTATTCATAAGGGGTAAGACATGACATTAAACCTAAATTGAGATTGACTTTCCTTATCATGTCAAAACTTAACATTTCAATATATACTTTAAAAGTATATATTTAAAATTTTTAAAAAGTAAGTCCATTTGCATTAATGCCAAAAAAGGTACATATTTCGGTATAAATCTTACAAAATATGTGCAAGAAAGATGCTGAAAAGTATAAGCTTCTGAGGGAAAAAATAAACAAACACTGAAAAAATAAAGAGATATACCTTATTCATAGATTGAACAACTCAGTATTGTTAAGATGTCTATTCCCTCTAATTTGATCTACAAATCAATGCAAATCCTGAACAAATTCTCAGCAAGCTGTATCTGCAGGTATGCTGCTTATAGTTCATCCTATACAGCAGGTTCAGTCATTCACTACTAATTATTTTCCTGTCTTTATATAGTCTCAAGTTATAGAAATAATATCAGTGCTATTAGATGAAATATCACCAGTCTAGATATCACTGACAACCTCTCTGCTGGCCCTGGAGTTTGGTAAAATCTAAGGGAGCAGAGGATATTCTTATTCCAGTTTCATTGACAAAATTATAGATACTATCATCATGAGAGTATTTTCTTCTTTCTGGTTAATCTATTAGACATTTAGAAAGACTATTTTACAGTCATTTGGAAGAAATTGAAAGAAATAAAATAAAAGGTAAAAAAAACACTGAATAATGCCAAAGTTAGTGTTAAAGGGAAATTTAAATATATTGTGAAGGCTATGAAAAGAAAATTAGATCATCATTACACAGTTTTGTTTCATACAAATAAATTCAGTGTCCTAAGGGAAGGAAAGTTGGTAAAGAATATGAGTTTCTAGCCATCAAATATGGAATGTAAGCATTCGTAGTGAGCTATTTGTCAGTAAAATATAATACTAAAAGTTTTTGTATATATGACTTTATCATTTTAAGGGACATGCATATGTGCCAGAAGTTAAAGCAATTTACATAAATATTTTCAGTCAGTTCTAAATGAGAAGACAATATATTAAATTTATTGCTTTTATGTTTTATGATTTTTAATATGTATACATTATTAATTTAATAGCACAAAAATATCCTCATTTAGTGCATATATTTTTCTTTAACTCTATGCTCTAAACATGTAAAGAACAGAGGGTTCTTCTCATCATCATAACTAAGAGAATGGTTCATATGTTAACACGTTTAAATATTAATAATTTTCCATCAGGTATTGAAAGGATAGTGGCAAAAATAACAAGACATACAAAGCCTCCTCCACCTCTCCCCTGCCATCTTTCAGCTAGCAAGACATTTATTTCTTGATCACTCAGCAACATTTTCATTTCAAATCTTGAATTCTTTCTATTAATACTACCAGAAATCACATTAGTCAATTCTAGCTACATTTAGTATTATAGGTTCAAACTCAGTCTGTCTAGAATTCCCCAGCCCTGTCCCCACTCCACCTCACCCATCCCTACAAGCTTCTTCCTGGCACATTCTTCTAGAGCTGTAATGTTGAGTTAGGTTGGTTGGAATGGCATTTGATCCTTGGTCTGTCCTTGTCTGTCCATGTTTACATGTATGTGCTTTGCCACATCTAGTGCTCAAATGTGATCTTTTTCAAGCACTGATGTCTGCTCAGATATTCAATTTTTACTCAAGCTCTGCCGGTACAGTTCACACAGCACCTACTGTTTCATTTCCTGTTCCAAACTAAACACTTCCTCAGGTCTTTTAGTTCTCTCTCAGCTAACCTCCATATCCTCACAGGCACAAAGAAGCTTTGGATATTCTCTCATCCTTCCCTGGGGCCATGTTTCACCCAATGTCTACTTACCCCATGGGTCTCCTTTTCCAAAAACCTCTATGCTTCTGCTATTATGCTTTGACGGTTTTTTTCAGGCAGCTGCTGCCTAAGTTATTTTCATTAAAATCTTCTTAAATTATATTTTTAAAAATGTTCTTTCCAAACATAGCCAAAGTTAATATTTGAAATGTAAAATTTTCTAATATTTGAATATTTTGCATATTATTTTTTCTATATTGAGAAGATAAATCAAGAAAAATGCTTCCGCTGCAAAATTCCCTTTCCAACACCCTGTCCCTTTTTTCCCGACTTCATACCTGTTGTCAGCAAGCAAAGCAGCCCACAGCATACTTCCATGGTGGTCAGCTTCAGAGAGAGACACTGAAGTAAACATCTAGCTGCCATGGCCACCGCAGTAGTCTTGGATGACACTGTGAAAGCAAAATTATCTTTGTAAAGTTCAGAGTTAGGGGCATAATTACATAGATATCACCAAAGGCACACATCAGAACTCAACTACCACTGTTAAGAAAATAACATTATTTTATTTTTTCCAACAGAAATCCCTTGAAAATATAAACTAGTCTATTAGATAGATGCAAAGAAATCTAGATGAGTGCTTCTTATTTTGAAATAAAACAAAAAAAGAGAGGAGAGATATATTGGAAGACCTATATTACAATTAAATTTCATGCAAGCATAATATTGGTATAAAGCCAGTGGACAGTAAATATTTTCTGTAATGGGCCAGCTAGTAAATATTTTTGGCTTTGCAGGTGAGGTCTCTGTCACAACTACTAAACTCTGTTGTAGTATGAAAGTAACCATAGGCAGCATATTAATAAATGGGTGTGGCTGTGTTCCAATAAAGTTTTATTACAAAAAAACAAGTAGTGGGCTGGAATTGGTTCATGGGTGGCAGTTTGCCCACACCCAAATCATGTGTCAGTAACATTAATTTTTAGTCAGAGAAATCCCAGGCCACTAACTGTAATCTACATGAAGAGGCAGAATAGGCCTTATCACAGGCTTTTCTTCATAAGAGTTAGATTTTAAATTAATGCACTTGGATTAATGCAGGACAATATTTGAGTCTTTAACAGTCTGTGATGGCTCCAAATATTTGGAGTAAAATGGTTTTCAAAGAATGTTTAACTTAGTACTTTTCATTTTACCAACTTTTTTTTATTGAATCTAATTATTAAGATGTTTCATATAAGTATATACTAAAAACGTTTCATTTTCTATGCCTGGTGATCTTAATTGTGGCTTTCAAATTCAGAATTCTTTAGTGTATTTTTGTTTCCTATTCTGATCTTTGAATTAAGTCTTTCATCTTCTCAGGTTATTGTCTTGTTTCATTTATATACAAGTCAGAAACCACAAAATGTATTCTTTAATTGTCATTCTTTATAACCCAAGAATTTAAAAAAGACAAATGAAAATAAAAAGTAAGCATATTTTTAATGGAGAAGAAAAAAAATATCTGATTCAGCTTTTTATATTAATATTGTGGATCATAATAGAATAAAATCTGTTTCTCCTTGCATAATAATAAATTAAATGCTCAGACTAAAATATAGTACATACCCATTTATTTTAGAAAATAAAATTTATATAGCATGAAGAAATTTACCATGCACTTTTTAGTCCTCTTGAAGAATAATAAAGACTATTACAAACCAAAGTTTTCAAATGTTAAAAGTCTACTTAGCAGTGGAAAAGGTACAAATTTAACCTTTTTATAAAAATTAAAGCTATTATTTCACATTCATCTAGACCCATCTAAATTGTTCTTTACAAGAATCAATAATGGAAATTAAGGGTGATCTGGACATAATTAAGGGGCATGCTACAACATAATCAAACTCCTTTTAAGTTACATTCCTAATCTTATATGCCAACAATTTAGTTTCAATGGATAATTCCATAAGATATAGATGTTTTTTCCTTGTAGTCAGCTCAAAATCCCAGAACTGAACCAAATTCTCTAATGACTTACCTTAATTTATTTATATAAAACTTTATGTTTCTCTTAATCCCTTTGCTCATTTCTTTTTTATTCACCAGTATTTGCCAATGTTATTATGGTCTGTTAACAATGTTTTAGAAATAACTAATGTGCTATATTTTAGTCCTGGAGTTATTTTTGACAGTGTATCTAAAATTTAAACCAAAAGCCTGAAGCAATTCTATTAGCTTTTGGACACTTGAAAGATCTTTTTAGAGAGAGTAGAGCAGAAAGACTCAAATAGGTTTTTTTCTGTAGTTTAGCTATAGACATTTTAGATGTGTGAATTTTCAGGTGTCAAAGTTCTAAATCTACTTTCACCCCAAAATGTTCATTATAGGTTAATGAAGGTAGAATTGTTAAGATTCAGTTCTCAAATGAAAACTTTCAGTCACCTATTTGACATTTTTCTTGTATATTCAAATATTGGTAGATGTTAAATCTACTGAATCTCATGAACTGTGAGTTTTCTGAGGTAGTAATCATCACTTAATTTATAATTGCCAGTTTGATCAAGTTATTATCAATTCTTTGATGATGTCTTATAAACCTCCAATTAAAATAAACAATAGTGAATTGTGCTGCTATAAACATTCTAGTGCAGATGTCTTTTTTATAGAATGTCTTTTTTTCCTTTGGGTAGATGCCCAGTAATGGGATTTCTGGATCAAATGGTAGTTCTACTTGTAGCTCTTTGAGGTGTCTCCATATTACTTTCCACAAAGCTTGTACTAGTTTGAGGTCCCATGAGCTGTGTATGAGTGTTCCTATCTCTCCACATCCACGTCAACATTTTTTGTTTTGGGACTTTTTGATAAAGGCCATTCTCACTGGAGTTAAGTGATATCTCACTGTGATTTTGATTTGCATTTCCCTGATGATCAGAGATGTTGAGCATTTTTTCATGTTTCTTGGCCATTAGTCTATTTTCTTTTGAAAAGTTTCTGTAAATGTCTTTTGCCTACTTTGTAATGGGATTGTTTGACTTTTTCTTGCTGATTTTCCTGAGTTCTATATAGATTCTAGTTATCAGCCCTTTATTGGATGTGTAGCATGAGCATATTTTCTCCCATTCTGTAGGTTGTCTGTTTGCTCTCATGATAGTTTCCTTGGCTGTGCAGAAGCTTTTTAATTTGATCAGGTCCCATTTATTTATTTTTCTTGTTGCTATGATTGCCTTTGGGGTTTTCTTCATGCATTCTTTGCCTAGGCCAATGTCTATAAGAGTTTTTCAAACATTTTCTTCTAGAATTCTTCAAAGATGTGGAAACAATCCAAGTGCCCATCAATACATGAGTGGGTTAATAAAATGTGGTATATGTATACCATAGAGTTCTACTCAGCCACAAAAAAACAATGGTGATCTAGCACCTCTTGTATTATCCCGGACAGAGTTGGAGCCCATTCTACTAAGTGAAGTATCACAAGAATGGAAAAACAAGCACCAAATGCATTCCCCATCAAATTGGTACTAACTGATCAACTTATGTGCACATATGGTAGTGACATTCATCGGGTGTAGGGCACGTGGGAAGCGGGAGAAGGGGATGGGTATATTCACACCTAATGTGTGTGGTGCACACCGTCCAGGGGATGGACATGCTTGAAGCTCTGACTTCAGTGGGGCAAGGGCAATATATGTAATCTAAACATTTGTACCCCCTTACTATGCTGAAATAAAAAAATCCCTTTATACATAAAAATAAAATAAAATATTTTCCCAACTGAAAAAATAAACAATAAAAGAATAAATAAATTATAAAGATATCAACATGGAATTTACTGATTATAAAACCAACAACCTTCATAAATCTATTAATAAAAACAGTTCACAGGAATTTGAAATTATTCCAGTATGGGTAATTTTCTTAAAGAAAGATCTTAAAGGTTTGAGGATATTTTTAACTTCATACCTTTGTAAGAAATCCCAACAAATATTAAAATATGTCAAAGTATTAATTCTCACAGATTCTATACTATATGATATGTAATTCTCACAAAATCTACATGTGTAGTAAAAAAACAGGTAGAGTAGGCAATGTACCTTGTTCCCAAGCAATAAGTCTCTTAGAACAGTGAATTTAAAAAGAAAAATAAAAAACAATCAATAAAAATTCTCAGAAAATTTATAAGATGCGATCCCTTCTTGTAGCTACTTCTCTTCTATAAAAACTGAAAGTAAAACTCATATGCGTTTTATTGTTCACAAAAACAATACTGTGAGAAAAGCAAGAGAGTTGATCTACAAACTAACCAGAGAAATTCTTCCCTCACTCCCATGATTTTGAATAATAATTTCCACCGGATAACAAGATGAGTGTCTGTAGGCCATTCACAGAAAAACAGAAATAAAACAAGCATATCTGCAAACTCTGAGTTGAGCCTTTCACTATATTTACTTTATTTTGATGAAAGTAATAATGTTGGTATTTGAGGATTTGTTTTTATTTTTTTAACTCTCTGTTTGGAAATAATTTTAAACTCACAGAAAATTTGCAAAAGTAAAATCAGTACAAAGAACGCCTGTATTTTTTTACCTAGATGTATCTATTGCTAACATTTTACTTCATTTATTTATTGTTCTCTCCGTTTACACACACACACACACACACACACACACACACACAGAGGCATGCTTTTTCCTAAACTATTTAAGGATAAGTTACATGTATAATGGCTTCTTACTCCTAAATATTTCAGTATGTATTTCCTACAAATAGCAATGTTCCTTTACGTAACCACAGCATGGAAGTCCCCCCTTATCTGTGGTTTCACATTCTGAGGTTTCAGTTGCCCACAGGCAACCACAGTCTGAAAATATTGAATGAAAAATTCCGAAAATAAACAATTCATAGAGTGCACACTCTTTCGAGTAGCCTGATGAAATCTCGTGCTGTCCCGCTGGGTTTTGCCCAGCATCTCCATGCTGTACACATGCTACCTGCCCTCACTCACACATCGACATCTACTCCTGACATCCATCCATTGACATTGTCAGGGCTCAGTGACTGAGCATCACTGAAAACAGATGACCCTCCTTACGAAGTGTTGTCAGCAGCTCAGTAGTAGTGTAACGCTACATCACAACGTCTACACCATTCATCTCACTTCATCTCATCACTTAGGCATCGTGTTATCCCACCTCATCACAAGAAGAAGGGTGAGTACAGTATGGGAAGATACTTTGAGAGAGAGAAAGACCATATTGACACAAATTTTATATAGTATATTGTTATAATTGTTCTGTATTATTATTGGTTATTGTTAATCTTTTACTATGCCTAATTTATAAATTAAACTTTATCCTAAGGGTGTATGTATAGAAAAAACATTATATATACATATATATATATATAGAGAGAGAGAGAGAGAGAGAGGGAGAGGGAGAGAGAGAGAGAGCATGCTCAAGAGAGAGAGATAAGGTTTGGTACCATTTGTGGTTTCAGGCTGGAGTTTTGAAACCTAACTCTCGTAGATAAGAGGGGACTACTGTACAATTATCAACCTCAGAAAATTTAACATTAGTGCAATATTAACACAATATGTATGCATTAAAATATTTTAATCTAATTTATCACTCATGTTCTAATTTTGTCAGATAACCCAATAATGTCATCTCTACATTTTTTTAATTAATTTTTTTTCTTCCAGTAGAGAATCCTATCTAAGTTTAGAAACTATTAAATTGTCATTTTTATTTGGGCTTCTTTAATCTGGAACATTTCCACAGACTCTCTTTGTTTTTTATGACATTAACTTTTTAAATAAAATGACCCCCGTTTTTATTTAAAATACACTATTTAATTTTATGTTTATCTGGTGTTTACTTATGAGTCGACTCAGGCTTCTCATTCTCAGCGGGATTACTGCACAGGTGATGTGTTCTCAGCATGTCACATCTGAACACACATGCTACGAGTCCTTTACTGATGAAGTTAGTTTTGATCACTTGATTAAGGAGCTGTTTTTACTGTATAATTACTTCTTTTTTCTCCCTGTAACTAATAAGCAGTCAGTTAAAAAAACTTTAAGACCACGCAACTATCTTGCTTTTTATCAAATATTTTCCCTAGATCTAGCATTCATTGATGATTTCTACCTGATCCAATCCCAACCTGTGCCTAGACATTTACCAGGTCATCTTCTGCATTCTACTTCAGCAAAGGACCTCCTTTCTCTCCTGCTTGTGTATATTTGTATGTGTGCATGCATATATATTAATATATTTATTCCTTTATCTACTTATCTATTTCTTTTAATGATTTACTTGCATTACTGTACCTAATGTATTATAAGTATCCCAGATTTGACAAGTGGGAACCCTTATACCTGGCTTCTGTACCCATGTGTAATACCCTCTCCCCCTCTTTGTTATTTTAGCAATTCATTATTTTTTGGCATAGCAAGATATTCTTAACCTCACTTTTTAACTACCCTGCTTCAATCCTGGAACCATTAATCTCTGAGGATCCCTGGCTCAAAGATCTACTTTCAAGATCAGTTTGGTCAACTAGATAAACTCCATCGGCAGGGTTTACTTCTTTCTCTCAACTCAAAATGAACAATATATGTTGGCACAATTATTAATTGAGCATTTACTCACTATGTGCCAGGCACTGCTACTGGATTTATATAAATTAATTCAAATATGAAACAGTAACCCACAAGATAAGTGCTGCTGTCACCATTTTGACAAGCAACAAAATGAGACCCTACATAGCTAAATGACTTGTCCAAGTTTATTAAAAATAATTACAAGAGCCACTTATGAACACATTTTGTTTATTAACAAATTACTTCCTTATCCTATTACATTCTAGAACAATAGTGACAAAAGACATTAATCGAGGCATAGGAGAATACAAAAGCAAAATTTAACAGATAAGTCTCACCAGTTGCCCAGGATTTATTATGTTAGGTATTTTCCTAAGTAGTCTGTGGGGCCGTTTAATAGTGATATTCAGTAGACGTTCAGTTGTAACAGCAGATTTTTTTTCCTGCTTCAATTGAATACAAGGCACAATTTATTAAAAAGCAGTTTATAAATGATTATTAGAAGGAAAATATGATGTTAAGCATAAAAATACAATTCCTTACTTAAGCTAAATTTATCCAGCTACCCAACCTGCCATAAACACAACTCATATAAAACACACTGGAAGTTTTTAGTATGTTTTTCTAGCCTTATGCTTTCTCTCCCTTTTTGTGGATTGATAGCTACCGACTCCTGTACCTACACCCTATAAGCTCTCCTCTACACCAATATCTTCCTCTACATCAGAATAATTATTTTTGTTGTTGTTGCTTTTTAATGCACCATGGATCAAAAAACTTCTTCCTTAAAACTGTGTTCTACGGAGTGCAGGAGTTAACAGGCTGAGCTAATAGGTTTATGCATTTCTTTTTGGTTCAACTAGCCAACTAGCTCTAACACCTAAATACTTAACGCAGCTTGATCAAATTGCAGAGTAGTGAGCATGAGTTTTGAATAGTCATCCTTGCCCTAAATTGCTCTGAGAAACACCAGAGATATATTATTCCTGCAATTCTTATGACCATGTTATGAAGTCTCTTCCCACTTATTTGGAAAAAAAAATTAAGAAAATTAGACTTGGCTATGTTGAGGACACATGTCAAAGGTCAAACACCTAAAAAGGATAAATCCAAGGTTTTCTACTTTGTCCACCACAACAGTTATGTTTTTCCTATTTAGTCTCTAATGTTATAAACAAAATAAGGATCTTTGATATTAATGAATGTTAAATTGACAATGATAGTGTCTTAGGATATTTTTAACTAGGCTCTGAAATAGTACAGGAAAGTTTGAAAATTTTGAGGTACTATTTTAAATTATAGCATATAATAAAAATTAGTTCAAATATTATACTTTAGCAAAGTGGGCATACATTTTATATTTTATATACCCTGGTGTATGTGTTAGTATCATGCTTTACTTTAAATTAATTTTACCTAATGTCAAATTGAAATTTTAATTTGTAAAAAATGCATAGTCGCAATACACTATTGACCTATACATTATTGAGGCCAAAATCTTCTCCCATGAACTCTAGTATTGCGACTGGATTTCTGACCAAATTCTTCAGGCAATTAAAAACATTTTGTCTCCCTCTTAAGATACATATTCCCCCATGCTTGTGGCAATGTCGTGCTCTCCATCCATGATAAAGTGATAATAACATGGACACATCAACATCAGGTACAGTATATAATTCTTTAAAATGTTCAATCAATGGACTTTACATGTGATATCTAATGCACGTGTTTTTGGTTTTCTTTTTCAGAATTTAAATACAATATTGTGTGTGCCAATTTTTAATGATGTGTATGAGGAAATTGCTATTTGGCAAAAGTACTTTAGGAGGAGTAAATGCAGATTATGAAATCTTCTGGGAAAATGATTCCCAAAATCAACGTATGAAAATACCACTTGGGAAGCTAATGAAAATGTAAATTACCCAAAGACTGGTCTATAGATCTCAGTAATATTAAAAGCCGAAATTCTAGCAAATACATTTAGTGTTTTCAAAAGCAAGTTGTTCAAAAGCATGTGATGGTTAGACCACAATAATGCCTTCAAATTTAATCCCCAAAGAAAATTAAAGTCATCAGTCTCATTCTTCAGCAGCTTAACTGTACCTGGAAATTACCTCACTGAAATATTTTAATGCTTATTATTTTATATATTAATTATGTATTTATTAAATGCATGTGATATACGAGGTATGGTGCCTTTTAAAGAGAGGGAAAGACACAAAGCACGTGGTTCTTTTCCTCAAAGCAAAGTTCCTCAAATGAGCTATATGGACTATCTGCATGCAAATTGTGTCAGGTATTTTTATAAAATAAGATTTCAGGGTGGCACACAAACTAATCAATAAAATCTATGACATTGGATCCCAGATGGCTGCAATTTTCAGAACTGCTGCAGGTGATGCTAGTGTACCCTAAGTTTGAGAACCAGTTGCTCCCTTAGATCATATGGCAGCAGAGTGTCACATACATTGGGTTAAAAGAGTGGAAAAATTTAAAATCACAAAGGGCTTAAAGAGTTAATTTTATTAAACAAAAAAGGAAAACAATATATGTTAAAAATTAAAATTACCAATAGGTTTGCATATCAAATTTGGAGCCAGAATGGTGGATGGAAATGGTGTTAATTGAAAGGGAAGAATCTATTCATGGTAATTCTTAGGTCTGGTCTGAGATCTGGATGGTTACCCAAGAGAATACAGGGGGAACAAGGGCAAGTATGAGGAGTGGGGACAGAAGAGAATTGTCCAAGAAGCAAATAAACCTTCAGCTCCTAGACCTTTCAAATCCTATGTGTTCACATGGCCACTATTATTGTAAATATTCCAAAAGTAAAATTTCTTTTGTTCTTTTTAAAGAGGATTTTCAAATCTCTACAAGCCTTATGTCCATCCCCTCAAACCAATATTGAGCTTAGAATTGGAAAATAATAGTATCAGATTTATATGGTACCTGAGGGACTTCCAACTAGGGCTGTCTCATAGGAAATTGCACATACTTCTCTAGAATTTAGAGATGATATTTTCTGATAGCCTGGCCATTCAGAAATAAGCAATATAAAAAATGAGAACACAATTGTACTTCATTCCAAGATATTGCCAAACATATTATGTAATATGGCTTATGCAGGTATCTAGAAGATAAATTCTTCATAGAATTATCTGCAAAAAACTGAATATTTTCAGAAAAACTCATACATTTCCTTGTATCAGTAAATGAATATTAGCTAAACTAAATTTCCTTTTTCTTTTGTTTTATCTGTTACTAAGCTTGAAGATGAATACAAATCTAAGTTGCAGTAACTATTCAATTTATAGTAGTTGGTACAGCTATCTCTGTCCAGAATTTAGTTTATTTTTGATCCTTTTTATTATATACTTATTATTTTTCTGATGAAGCATCTTTTAGAATTGGAGTAGAAGGATAATTATGTATATTTAAAGTATTTTAAAGATGTATGTCCAGGACATTAAACTAAAAATATGTGGGCCCCAGTTCTTCACTGTTTGTACTTGCTATTTCACTTAAAAGTATCTGTAATTTTGGTCACCTTATGAGTGCACATTTATAACCTTGACAAAACATAAAAACTTAGAGCTCTGGTTTGGGTAAAAAAAAAATATTGAGTATAATTTTGCGTAAAGGCAAGTTCCTTCCAGACTATCTAGTTGGAAATATAATAGATAAAACTACTGTTGCAAGTAAAAGTATCATGAAAATTAGAACAATTTATAGAAAGTCATAAATTTTTTCCTTGGGAAATATTGATAATATTATTATTCACCTTGTCAACCAGTTTTAAGAAAAATAGCTCGCCTTTGCTAACTGCATGTATGGTAGAAATGGATGTCAAGTACCAGACCAAAGGCCAATTCTATTGTCATGTAAGTAGAGGTTTAATATTGGTTATCTTGTTCAATAATTATGTTTAATGTCCATGTCAATGTATATTTAAACACCACACCATTGAATCATTTTTCTAATATTATACAACCCATACCTTAACAGTTTGCTTGTTTTTAATGTCAGAAGAATCCACTCCCACGCAAGTTTCAAGATGAGGGTTTCTCTGTGTCATACGTCTACAATGTACACAAGGGCCATTTAAGCCACACATAAAAATAAGCCTTAAAATGGTTAGCAGAAAGAAGCTAGGCTGTCACAGTCAATGTGACAGAATTGGTACAGCAAATCTTAAAATAGAAGTTTGGAGAAGAATATATTTAATGTAATGTACACTACAGATATCATTGTCTGTAAGCATTGGAACAATGGTGTAAGGCATTTCTTCCAGATTTGATCCTGCAGAATTGCAACATGCATTTATTTCTCAGTTTGCTTCACAGAGCAAAGAGAGTCCTAGTGTAGCTCTGACATATTACTCTTCATCCAGAAATTCTGAATCAAAAGACGCCATCAGATCCTCTGGTGTGTACTGAGGTTTTTTTTTTTTTTTTTAAAGATGCCATCAGAGAGCACAATAGTGGTTTTTTGTTGTTATTGTTCTTAGAACTGCATTTAATGATTTTTCTTGAAAGCCAAATAACTCTCTCAAAAGCCTAGCTTTCTCTCTGCTAAATGAGGACTGTTTACTACAAAGAGAAGCTAAGCCTACCAAGTGTTTCACATAAACTCTGCAGATAACCTAGTGTCGGAGAGCAAAAAGTAAACAGGCAATTAGACTAAAATGTGTTAAGTGCTGCAATCGATGTGAGCACACAGATCTATAGGACACCAAACTTTACTTTGGGCAATAGAAAAGATCCACAGAGGATAAGTTACACAAATTTGAAGGATGAATAGGAGTGAGCATGGCTGAGTTAAAGGATTTTGGAGTATACCATATAGTAAAACAACAGAATGTCATCATCCTGATAAGGTCCTTTTATAAAAATCATTTGAGATACTAATTGGATGTTCACATGTCACTCTGTGTTTTTTCTGTTTAAAGAGACATTAGTGAGTATAATATAAGGCAAAAATTTCAAGTCAGAAGTAAGCTAGAAGCACAGCTCTGACATTCAATAACTTTGGAAATACAGTCAAATTATGTCATCACCAAGACCTTTAATTTTCCAATAAATACAATTGGAATAATACCTTCCTCACTAATTTGGTGTGAAAGTACATGTAAAATAGCAAGCGTAGTTAATCATGTGAGAAGAGTGTCATAAACATACCCCCTTAATTCATTACCGAATAATTTCAGCATTTTTTATACAACAAAAGAATATCAGTCTGATAAAACTAAGGTATTGTTCGATTAAGATAGTATTAATGAATCACATGTGTGTTTTATGCTTCTGATATAAATTAAGTTTAAACTTCCTTTTTATATTTCTTTCTTACTCAGTAGAAATTACCCTCATTCTTTTAACATCAACTCCTCCCTCCCTCCACCTGTGTGCTTCTATGCCAACTGATTTTATAATATTTAATTGGGTATATGCAAATATTTTATGATAATTTTAATGCTGTATGTTAGATATGGTCATTCTGTTCATGCTGATGTCTCATTGTTTATATTCAGTAGCAGCTAGATAAAAAATAAGTAAACTAATCATGAAAAGCATACTATAATGAACAAAAATGGGAGACAATATTTCATATGTAATAGCTATTTCCACATGAGAGCATTGGTCTGTAAAAGGATACATTTATTTTTTTTTCTTTACCGCATGAGAAATAATATCTAGAAGTTCTGGTTCTGAAATGGATGCCATAATTTTTAGGCTCAGCAGTCTCATCTGACCACTCTAAACAAAAATGGACCATCTGCTTTGGCTTGTTAAGATATAATCATTGCATTGATCCTTCCAGGCATGCATGTTTCAATTACAACTCATCCCCAAATTGCTAATAAGGGTTTCTTGTTGGATAGTTTTTGTTGCTGTTATTCAGTCCTCTTGTCATAATTGACTCCTACCTTTTTTGGTTACAATTAGCTTTTATGAGGAAAAAAAAAAAGACAACACTGCCGATGAATAATACAACACTTTAGAGTAAATATAATACTTTAACTCATATTTTCATACCTAAATATAAACATCTGAAATATTTTTAAGTATTAGAAAACACTAGAAGGTTATTGTTGCATTGTATAAGCAGACATTTGATTGTATAATGCCATTAACACAAAATCAACTATCTAGGGGTAGGCTGATCTCTAAGTTGTTATGATTTTTTTTGTGATGAAGAATGCATTATTTTTAAAGGCTAATTTTTGAGATAAACTAGCCTTTAGTCAATTTGGGAAATAACTTTAGCTAAGAAAAATTTTAATTCCCAACTAAACTGCCTCCATTTTTAACTTAAAGAGTAAAAATGATTATAATGAGAAAGCACATAAAATTATTAGGTTTATCTTTGGTGGTGTTCTTGGGTAAGAATCTGATTTCAGTTAAGAACAGAGGTTAAGACGGAACATTCTGGGAAAAGGCTACAATTGCAGAATTATAGCCTGTAGATGGTCTTGCATTTTAGGTAGTGGCAAAAAAAAGGGGGGGGGAGATTTACATTCTATTTCCAACTCCATTGTAAACTCTTACTTGACTCTTCAACTCACAGAAGAGCTCAAGGAGTTATAAATCTATCCTTCTTAGCGTCTGATTCACCTATTTACCTTTTAAATAGAGAATTACAATAATCCAGAAATTATAAAGATGTAAGCATACATTTTTCAATGTGTAAATGGAGATTATTCATGATGAATTATATCCAATTAAATATTTTGTATTGGTTGATAATTATCTTTAAATTTCTAATGAAAATACATAAATTCTTGTTACTTTTGAAGTACATTTCAATGGTAAACATTGCCCTTCATTTAACTACCATGATTTCTATGTTTCATTTTGTTTTTATTACAAGCTTATGAAATCTCATTCAAAAACAAGTACCATAATTATTAAGCACAGGTATATCTTTATAACATTCCCTAAACACTCAGTGTTATTCTATTATATAGAAAATGACCAAAATACTAACTCCCTAAATTCATATTGCCTGTAATGTCAACAGTCAACCCTGTTGGGTTCTATCACAAGAAATATAATTAGGAAAATTACACAAAGCTCAGGTTTCATCCATGCTATTTCCTCAGAGGCTGAGCCTTGTTCTAACTTTTACTTTATTAGGGTAGGAAGAAAATATTTTAACACAGCTGTTGTGACCCAAACTCCTCCTTTTGTATCAGTCTCATGGGAGGGAACTATAATATTATGAAAATGGATTTCTGGAAAACTGGCACCTCATGAAAAAGTAGACTTTTCCAACATTTTATTACAAAATTTTTCAAACATATAGCAGTATTTAATGACTATTACAGTGAACAGTTATTATCTAGATTCCTAAATTAATATTTTTGTATAAATGCTTTATCAAATATCTATCCTTTATTCTTCTATCCAATTATTAACGCATCTTATTTTTGGTGCACTTCAAAGTAAAGTGCATACATCACTAAACCTCTCCCTAAAACTCTCAGCATGTGCATAATTAACTAAAGCTCCTTGACACAAGTACTTTCTTGGCCCATATTAAAGCTATTTGTGAGGCAAAGACGTGTGTGTGTGTGTGTGTGTGTGTGTGTGTGTGCCTATTCCAAAAATGCTTTATAGATACCTAACACTGTCCTTCGTACTCCACCTAAGATATTATATAGACCACCTGTATAAAACGACTTCAATTACCAATCCTAAAATTTAATATGAACAGGAGTATTTAATTGCTAAGTTTCCACAAAACAAATTAAAAAAAAAATTAAACTTATTTTTATTGCCTTGCATGACAATTCATATTTTAATCTGATTTTATAATAAAAGAATCTCTGCTTTATGCAAGATTTTCTCATGTCTTTATTTTTGATGGTGTATTTCATTTTGTATTGTTCCATTCCCCCCATTACGGTGCATAGCACCTTGAAACAGCAGACATGGTGTTGTATGAAGACAGACAAAGAGTAAATGTAGTGGCCCTTATCAGACATGACCTAATATTGTGTAGATGCAGTGCCTCATCCTGTGACAGAAAATGATTTATTTTCTCCAATCAAGGTAGTATTTAATTTCAAAATCCATTAATGATCTTATTAATCAAAGTGTTACTATTTTGAATAATTTATGTAATAATGCAATGGCACAAGGAGAATAAAATGTTAAATCCATGTATTTCCAAGTACACTGAAGTAGTTCCAAGGCCAAATTTCAAGAGCTGAGTCATATTCAAATTATTTGACAGCTAGTTATAAAGTCATTACCTAATTAGAATAAGCTCCAGTTTGTAAAACTCATGCAGAGTCTGGAGGCAGTCCTCTAACTTGTTACTTACTGGACAATAAAATAATCATCCCTGGGCTGCAAGGGTGACAGGAGACAGTCAGAAGGCTTGGAACAGACTATGTTTCAACAAATATGAAATTATTTCAACATTTAAACAACTGCCCCAGCTCTCATGGTGTGTATTGCCCAAATGTTAGTCCTATCGTTCAGGTGAAAATCAAAATAGCATTCTTGGTACTGGAAATATACTTTCACTAGAGTTGAGGAGCATTGCCAAAGAAAAAGTTGTCTTTTCACTATATTTAATTATAATATTCGCTGGACTTAGTGTTTTTAAAATGTCATCGCACATTCTGATTTAGGGGACAGTGCTCTTTCCTCTAGAGCAGGAAATGTGAAATAAGAAGTTAGTCAAATTACCACAGATCACATTTTGAAATAAAGATAGATCAGTGAGGAGAGACAAAGTAATTAGAGGATGAAAGGAAAATAGATGCAGAAAGGTCAGTTAATTTTGATATCACTTGTTATAACCTTGGGATTTTCTATTGCTATCAATTAAAAATAAGCAGCAGTTCATTAAAGGAAGCAGAAGGCATAGAGATTATCTCAGCAAAACACAAGTTTACTAAAGTGGTACTCTCCAGGAAGGAGACTGTTCAACTCTTCACCTGCAGTAATGCTTACCTGGAGATTCTTTTCAGTAGCACTACCTTTCATTATTTTGTTATTTACCTATTCATGTTTTAAATTTTAATGCATAATAATTAAAAATAAATTTTAAAAAAGAATAATATGAGGTGTGAAAGATGACCAGCTTTTCTCCACAACTAATGAATATGTAATCTGAGGAAATAAACTCAAGCAGAACTGGAAGGGAAAAAAATTGATAGATATATAATAGTTGTACATATTTGTGGGATACATGTGATATTTTGATACAAGCATACAATGTATATTGATGAAACCTGGGTAATTGTTATATATCAGCTCAAACATTTATCATTTCTTAGTGTTGGGAACATTCCAAATCTACTCTTCTAGCCATTATGAAATATATAATAATTTATAGATCTTATTTCTTCTGAAAGTATTTTTATACCCATTCATCAGCTCCTCTTTATCCTCCTCACCCCACTAACCTTCCCAGCCTTTATTAACTACCATTTTATTCAATACCTCCATGATATTTTGGGGAAATGTAGGAGGTTTTCAGCTCACACATATGAGTGAGAACATGTGACATTTCTCTTTCTGTGACTTATTTCACTTAACATAATATCTTCTAGTTCTACCCATATTGTTGCAAGTGACAGGATTTCATTTTTTTATAGTGAAATAATATTCCATTGTGTATATACATAACCACATTTTCTTTGTTTTTTAGCTGTTCAGACTGAAATTAAATGGTTTTAATGAAATAGAGTGGCCAGTCCTCAAGGATCAGGGAAATGTGTTCAGTTAATTCATTTAGGAAACTAAAACTATTCCTATATGAATAAATATTTATTCATTCATTTAACATATGTTTTATTTGCTACCACCTATGAGATTGTTTTAGGCAATGTATACAGATTCTTAAATAAACAGAAAATACTCCGTCTACATGGAGCTTAGAGTCCCTTCATAAAGGCACATAAACTTACAATATTTTTAATAAATAATATTGTAAGTCAGTAAGTCAGAGTGCTAAATGCTATAAAGAGATGAAGAAGGCAAGGGAATTAGGTGTTGTGGTTTAATTAGGATATTTAGACGACCTCACTGAGAATGTGATGTGTATCAGAAACTTAAAGGAAAAGAGAGAGCAAACCGTGAAAATACAAGGGGATTGGGTGGCAGGGCCTGTGGTTGCAGGCAGCGGGAGGGCAGGTGCACAGCACGTCTGTGTGGCGGAGGTCAGTGAGCTGAGGGAATTGGTGGAGGCTGAGTTCTGAGAGTTAGTGGTATTGGGAATACACATAGGGCCTTGAAAGCCATTATAAAGATTTGGTTTTTACTCTGAGGAAAGTAGGAAACTATCACAAAGTTTTGAACCAAGGAGTGACAATCTGACTTTTATTTTAAAATGATCACTCTGCTGTGTTGAAAATAGACTGAAGCAATGGAGACTAAGGGAAGAATCGAGGATGTTGGTTGGAAACAGTGGCAATGTTCCACGTGCGACCTGATGGTGTCTTCAGCCAGGCAGGTGACGTGGGGATAAGTGATAGGACTTGGGATATATCTTGAAGGTAGAGCCAGCAGGATTTGCTGGTGTACTGGAATCAAGCACATCATCCAAGGTTGTTTTTGTTTGTTTGTTTTTATCTGAGCCACTGAAAGGATGAAGATGCTATCTACTAATTGAGAATATTAGGGACAACAGGATTGAGGGGTGTTTTTAATACATTTTCATTGTTGTTCCAAATAAAAGTGAAATTTGCTTCTAAGAATTTGCTGTGCAAAATTTTAGTGTATTTTCCAAATGATAATTTGGATTACTTATAAGAAGTGCTTTATACTATAAATTATTTTAAACAGAATTTAGTGAGCAATTAATCTCTTGAGCTTCAATGTTCTAATCTGTAAAAGTAAATGTTTCTGTGAGAATAAAAGGAGAAAATACATTTAAACATTTGGTACATAGTAGGCATATTCTCACCCCTTTCTTGATAGCTCTATAACACTGAAGGACATTTTATTGTTCAGTTTATCATAAAAGTGTCCTGAAGAAATGCAATAAAACTTTGCAGCCCTATTTTCAAGAGTTAAATTTAAAAATACATAGGCATAAAGACAAGAAAAAGAGAGGAAGTATAGATATAGTCAGAATTCTGCAAGATGTTCCAAACCCAGGTGTTGTTATTAAGAATTATAGGGAAATATGTTTCCATAATTTGGACTGTAAGGTATACAACAATGACTGAATAATAGATTTTCAAATAAGATTTTGACAAACATGCAGTCAGTGTAGTATAATTGTATTACAAACTATTGGTTATGGCATGCTTAATAGGCACTGAGCTTTGTGCTATGCACTTTTAAAGGTTCTTTTCATGTATTCCTTCTAACAGACCTAAGAAATATAATTTTTCCATTTTTATAAATTAAAAAAAATAACAGAGAGGCCACTTACTGTATAATGCAGCCAATGAACGCTAGAACAAGGAACAGGGATTCAAAGCTATCTCTAGCCTGTGAAATAGTCTATAAAAATATAGTACATTAAAAACAGAAGAAAAAAATCCTAGAAGAAAGTTGAGAATACAGAATTTTAACAGTGATGGTGAATAGAGGCAGTGCAGGAGACTTTAATTTTTTTCAACTTTGATACATTTTAAAGTGTTTTCAACAATGAGAACTTTCTACTCTAATAACCAAAGTATAAGAACAAAATCTGATAATCACATATTATCATTAATTCTCTAGTCTTCTAATTTATTAACTGAAGCCTTTAACAGATCATAGCATGATTATTTGGGCATGTTCCAAATATAAGTACCAAATTCTTTTAAACTTTCACTCTGTTCCTCAGCTGTTCAAATATCCTTTGATCAAGGTCTTCCCTGCTTCGATTTGCATTGGCCCTGAAACAACCTCTTTGATAAGGCTTCTTTTACAGTATTTAGACCTTTTGTTCCCCTTTAAGATGCTTTTCACCTTCCCTGCTCATCCATTTCTTTCAGGACTGTTATTCTCTTATATGACTTTCACGACATCTTAAACCTGGTCTTATCCCATTGCCCTGGTCTTCTTTCATCTTAGTGCAAATAGTTCTCTTATCCATTGCTCTATTTCTTATCTCTTTATTTACCAACTATAGCATTTTCCTGAATTCTAGAAACAGTTTGTATGACCTGCTAAATAAAATAAACTTCAAGAAAGCATTTTCTGCACCCTGGCATTTAAAGCAGTTATTCTGACTAGTATTCCATGGTATGAGGAAGGATGATTTAGTGCCACTTGCAACACTCTGGATGGAACTGGAGACCATTATCCTAAGTGAAGTATCTAAAGAATGGAAAAACAAACACCACATATACTCACTATTAAATTGGAACTAATAAATGAGCACACATGTGCATAGAGGGAAATATAACTTAATGGAAATCAATGGTGGGGGGAGGAGGGGATGGGCAAAAACCTCCCTAATGGGTACAACAAACACTATCTGGCTAATGGGCACACATAACCCTGACTCAGGCATTACAAAAACAATCCTTGTAACCAAAAACATTTGTACCCGGGAAATACTTTGAGATTAAAAAAAAAGAACAAGTTAGCCTGACTAATCTCCTGAACAAAACAAATCCTTCTAGAGGGTAATCTCTCAAACTGAGTGGTTTCAAACTGAAATACAAAAATGTTATATTATTTTATTGTATCAACTATTTTTCTGACTACACATTTAGAAATATGGACACACCTCTTACTATAAAATATGCACATATATCATAAAATCTCAATGTTGGAAGAATCCCTGAATATCATCCGTTGAAGTCCAATCACCCAACTAATGTTGCATCACTTCAGTACTTTCCTCACTGAGCAAACATTGCCTTCTACCAACACCTGGAAAACTCTAGTAAGCACCAAGCAGAAGATGTTGGTGCAGTTTGGCCTGTTGGATAGCTCTTTCCCTCTGTCATAGTGAAACCTGGCCCCCTAGAGAGTCCCTAGAGATTTTAGCTATTTATTCTCAGTTCTTCTCCCTGAATTTGCACATGATAAATCCAACTCCTCTTTTGTGTAAGAGCCCTTTAAATACGATTAAGGACAGCTAGTGCATTTTCCATGAGGCTTCCATCTTCTACCTGCTCCTGTTTGTTCTCCCTTAAAGTCATCTTTAAAATCAGCAAAAGAAAACCTTTACTTAAAACCAACAAATACTTTACACCTGATTGTGATTTTGAGTCTACTGTAAGGGCAAATACAAACTAAAAACAAGAAGCTTAGATCTCTCTGTTGAAAATAAAGAGTTTTCCCTCCCCTACTTTTCCTAGAAGCATGGTAAGTACTTTCTCTGCCTCCTCGAAATGTATGTAAATCTTTTAAAAGATTAAATGCAGATCCCAGGTCTTTGAATGTTTCCTGGAGGATCTGGGAGCCATCTCGTTGAAATGTTATCAGCAAGGAAGATAGAACCTCTGTCTCCCAGTTTCCTGGGACAATAGGAGCCTAACTTCAGCTGGCTCCAAACTGCAAACCTACCTTAGCTCATAAATATAGAAGACTTGGGTTGTTTCCTCATCTTCACAATTGTGAATTGTGCTGCTATAAACATTCAGGTGCAGATATCTTTGTTATATAATGTCTTTTGTTCTTTTGGGTAGATGCCCAATAATGGGATTGCTGGATCAAATGGTAGGTCTACTTGTATCTGTTTAAGGTATATCCATATTGCTTTCCACAGAGGTTGCACTAGTTTGCAAGTGCCCATCAATACATGAGTGGATTAATAAAATGTGGTATATGTATACCATGGAGTACTACTCAGCTGTAAGAAACAATGGTGATATAGTCCCTCTTGTATTTTCCTGGAAAGAGTTGGAACCCATTCTACTGAGTGAAGTATCCCAAGAGTGGAAAAATAAGCACCACACGTACTCACCATCAAATTGGTTTCACTGATCATCACCTAAGAGCACATTTAGGAATAACATTGATCGGGTGTCGGGCAGATATGGGTGGGGGAGGGGATGGGTGTATACATACATAATGAGTGCGATGTGCACTGTATAGGGGATGGACGCATTTGAAGCTCTGACTCGGGGGCGGGGGGCAAGGTCAGTATACATAACCTAAATTTTTGTACCCCCACAATATGCTGAAATAAGAATAAAAATAAATAAATAAATAAAAGAAACACACACAAAAAATTAAAAAAAATAAAAACATAAATAAAAAAATAAATATAGGAGAAATTTATTTTTTCACTTAAGGGCAATTAGCAAACACACATGGCTACCCCAATAATAAAGTGAATTAAGCATGAACTATTGGTGACAAACAGTGCTGTCAAGTCCCCTTAGTTGAGGGCTAGTTACTGTTTCTCTTGAAAACTTGTATGGGTTGTGTTTGCTTGGCTCTATAAATGGGTAAGAGTTCTTTCTGTTCTGACAATCTGTTTAGCAAATTGATGGTGATGTGCATCACATTCCTGTTTAATGCTTATTAAATAATAAAACTTTTATCTTTCTTCTATTTTGTGGAGAGGTTTTCTGAGGTGGCAACAGATTTTTATTTTATTTTATTTTATTTTATTTTAATAGATATATTTCCCCAAGACTGCCACATGGAATCTCACATATAGTTATTTAATTGAAAGGATACAGGATTTTATTTACAAATATGATCACATAATGAGAGCCCATTATTTGTGATGGGAGGCAAATGGAAGGAAAGTGTTTATGATTAATTTTAAAATTTACTTTTAAAATCAGCTTTATGATATCCATTAAAAGCATTTAAGAATTAGCTGATGTTATTGCAGAGCCATTAGTTATGATTTCTGCCATCTCACTGAAGACACGTAATGGCTTGAAGATTAAAGATAAATATAATGAAATATATATATATGTATATATACACACATATATACACACATGTGGTTCAAAAATAGTTTTAAAATGAGTTTAGAAGTTATATACTGATCATGCTAATATTAAACTTTCTGATATTGTAGAATAAAACAGCAGTCAAATATTTAATTTGCAAAGAACTTATAAAGAACATGTTTTAAAGGAAACTTTATCAGGCCAACAGAATGCAAATCCACAAGGCAAGGAAAAAAGTGATCTGACATGGAGTTAAATATCTACCTTTTATTCCTTTCAGCACAGTTAAGAACAGATTAAGACTGATCTTTATTGCTTACTGGATATCCATCCAACAAGCATAATGTTTTGGGATTACAAGAGTATCATCTAGTATTTCAATCAATGACTTGCAAGTTTGAATGGGTATGTATGCTCGTTAACTTTGCCTAGAACAAAAGAATAAAATGGTAAAAGTTATTCATTCATTTATTCATCTAGCATCTCTTCATTGGTCATGCCAAGCACTGTAATACATACCAGAAATTAAGTAAGGAAAGACATTCCATCTATTAAGAAAATACAATCATCAAGGAAATGTAATCAAATAAATGCTTAATAACAATTGTAATGCATGACAAGAAGAATGGGTGCTCTGGGTGGATGTGATGGGGAGGAAATACTCTGGGGAGCGGGAAAAGCTTCTCCGAGAAAGTAACCTGTGAAGGGCCATTTGGAGAAGAATAGAGGTGGGTTAGGTAAGGGGGCAGATAATATGGCCTAATGCAGAGACATCAGCAAGTGCCAAGGCCCTAAGGCAGAATGATGTTGGTACATTTAAAGAATTGAAAGAAGGTTAGTATGACTGGAAGCTAATGAGTGAGGCTCATCCTTTTTGGTGGAAAGAATTAATGGGCTTTCTTAATTAGCATTTAAATTTAAGGCTATTTTTTTTCAATTCAAAATTTCTATTTTTTTCTACAGCCAATTTTCATGCTTTGCATAATTCCAGAATTTTATATATTTAATGTTTTCTAACTATTTCATATTGCTTACATTTTTAGTGGTGAATAACTATTGAAAGTATTTTCTTTTTTTATTTTGTATTTTATTTCATCTTTCCCTCTAATATTTTGATGATTAATTTTTCCAGATGTTTGTGGATTGAAAAAGTCTTCTTAAGTGACTGGCTTTTAATGTTAATGATCTCTATTTTTGTTTTCTATTTCATAGAAATAGATTCTTGCTTTTATTTTTATAATTTCCTTCTTATTCATCTGTTTACTTTCTTTCTCTTTTTCTGAGTTCTCAAGTAAAAATGAGTTTGTTAGGTCTGGCAGAGGGTAAACAGGTGGCAAGGAAGTCGCTAAGGGTGGAAAGCAGTAACCGAATTATAGCTAGGAACCGAATGCGGCCAGGAACTGTTCCCTGGTGGGAACATACGTAGTAAAAAGTTTCTAGTAACCTTTCTCCTACCTAGAGCTCATTACCATCTAATTAGCATGGCATGGTTGGAGCTTCATGAAGGATTCCAGAAGAAAGACACATCCGCAAAGGGAAACTGCTACATAACCAGCCTGTTATGTAATCTGTTATATAACCACAACCTGCCAATCACTGCAAAAGGCCGGGAAACAACAACCAATCCTGCCAAGGGAAAGGGGGGACAAACTAGTGAACTTACAAAAGGCAGTGTGCTCAGACTTCAATGTTTTTCTCTACCCTTGGAGACTGACCTGTTCCACTCTCTCTAGAACATATTTTCACTTTGTGTAGCTTCCGTCTTTACTGCCATTCTTCCTTTTATATGATAAACTGTTTGTATAAAATTGCAGTGTTTGCAATCACTGTCATCAGCTTGACTGGGTATCAGTACTCATTTTTGACATTGTGAACCGGGACCAGGGAACATCCACACAGAAGAACCTAACAAGTTTGCCTCATTTATTTTGACTAATTCTTGCTCTTGATAATTACATAAAAAAATTTCAATTTAGATAGCCCATAAATTCTACTATATTTCACTGTTGTTTACTTTTAAATATTTCAAATATTTCCTTATAAACTCCTGTTTTAAAATGTAAAGTTAGTTATGGAAAACTAAAAAAGTTATTTTTCTTTTTAATACTTTGGACAATTATTGTTTTCTGTTCAGAACTCAGTATGTATTATATAAGGTTGATATTTCAAATTCATTGAGTTTTCTTTTGTGGCTTACTATAGGTTCGATCTTCATTAATGCCATATGTGTGCTGATAATATCTGTTTCATCTTGCTGAATACATATTTTATGGTCATATTCTCTTACTTTTTAATTGTTTCATAACTTTTCCTTTGGGTATTTTTGTCACTAAGGGATGCTCAAACAATTTTTCATTGATTTCTTAAGAAATAACATACAGATATTGAATTCTTCCAAGTATTGCTAGGGACGTGGTAAATCATGGACTCTCAGGCACCGCTGGTGGAAGTCTAGTATGATGTGGCCATCTTGGAGAGCAATCTGGCCACATAAGTGTGTCTGTGCTCTTTGCTAAGCAGATACACTCTGCCTATGTCCCCTACCTGGTGTAGGACACAATACATTGTAAACATTTGGTAAATGCCTGCTAAATGAATGAGTGAACCAAAGAGGAATGATTGAGTGAAATGTGTTATATATATGCAATATAACATTCTGCAGAGGTCTGTTAGAAGCTCCAGACCAGACACACACACAGTAGTGTGGATGGATATTAAAAACAGAGGACTGAACAACAACAGTAAGAAAGAAACAATTCTAACAATTCCATAATACATTATTATCTAATCAAACTACAAAAGCAGACACAAATAACAACACATTATGTAGGTGAATTATAGGTCAAGAATACTTACAAATTCAGTGATATAGTTCAAAAAACATTATAGTGGTTTTCTGGGAAAGCAGTGAAATGCAAGTGAAGAAAGAAGTAAAGGGAAAGCATTTAAATAAAAAATGAGAGAAAGACTTTGCATAGACTAATGTTTTGTGTGAGGAACTCAGCCCTCTGCACTTGAGTCCAAATCCAATCCAGTCCAATCAAATGAATATAGAATAAAATGGCATGAAGTGAAGTTGAAGAGATAGGCATTACCTGATTATTAAGAACCTACAAGAATACTGGATTTCTATTTTACTTCAGATGTGAGGCAGCCATTGGTCTGCACTAAAATATTACAGTGTGGACAACAGATGAGAAGAGAGCAACAGGGGAAGTACAGGACCAGATTGTACCAGTCTTGGCTGAGATGACGGCTGCTTGGATCAAACATTATTTGTGGAGATCTTGGAAGAAGGCTTTAACTTCCGTTTACATTTAAATCTAGTAAAGACACTATTAATTTTGTTTGAGTCATTCACATGGAGAATATTAGATAGAGGTTTATGAAGTTTTCTGCCTAATAGAGAAGTTGGAAATGCTTATGTTGCATAATGAAATAGGATCAGGTGAACACATTTTTATTTAAAGTCAACAATTTCAGCAATATTAGAAAATCCTTACTATGAATGTATTTCATAAAATAAGTTAAAATAAGCCGTGTTTTATGGGCTTTTGTGGTCTTCAAATGTTTTCTAGTACGAATTTAATTCCTAGAAAATTAAACAAAGAGAATGTATGGAATAGTCCAGGAAGAGTTTATAATTAACCTTTAATATTATAGGAAGCGTCCCTTTTAAGGGACAGAGCAAGAGAAAGAATCTGTTTACATGTAAACTTAAATTTGACAGTTTCCAAATGGTTTGATCTTTTTATTTTTTGTGATGCTAATGTTTCTAAAATATAAATGTTCTCTAGTATTCCCTATTCCCCATCTGATGGGAGAGGATAATAACTGGCCCAATGAAATTCAAAGTACTGACATACAGCCTTCTTTCCTTCTAAGGTTCATCACAGTGACACACAATTTCTTTAAATTTTAATCAACTGTGAATGTATGTTTTTGGTGTAAGAAAATATATGGCTCTTGGTGACATTTATTGAGATGAGGAGAAGGTATTGTTTTGGACATTTTTACCAGTGGTATGAATTTTTGCCAGACATTTTTACCAGAGGAGACTCAAGGACAAAACCCTGAAGAAAACAAGACTAGTGCTCAGATTGAAGAGTATGATGCTCCAAAGGAGACAGTGACTAGAAAAATGTGGGAAAAAAGTAGTAATTAGTAATAACTTACTTAGATATGAGCATGTTTTAAGGAGAGGGTAGTCAACATGGTTAAAACAAATGAGAGCTCAAGGGAAAGAAAGACTGGCAAACTTCTGTTGGCTTTAGCGGCTTGGCAATCACAGTAGAGGCAAAATTCAGGTCAGAATATAGTGGACACTGAATGGGATGGACAGATGTAGAGTTTGTATATGCAAATGCATTTTGCTTTTCTTCAGAACTTCCCTGTAAAAAGGAGAAGAGATCTCAGGGTGATGTAAGGGTGATGATATAAGGAAAATGGATTATTGGAGAAGGAAAGCCTGAAGAATGGCGAGAGAGATCAGCTTTGACAGGCAAAGAGACATTGCTTCTCCTGCAATAGGAAAGATGGTGAGTGCAAGTAGGTTTGTAGATATTTTAGCCAGTCAATGATGGCAGTCAGATGATCGCTTTTATACCCTCTACGTTGCAAATACTAGGTAGTATTATATTAAATTAAAGGGCCACACATTTCCAGAAGCTTCAGGAACTACAAACCCTTATTAGATTTGCAGTTGGAAGAGCATCTAGGTGTTCTCATTTGTATAGGGTAGTATCATTCCATAGTTTCTGAAGGAGGTCAGACTAAGTGGTTATGTTCTGAGTCACTCTAGTTTTCTTGTTGAGGGAACTGAACTATTTGTAGTCTTATTGGTTTGCTTGTTTTGTGCTCTCTTCCTCTTCGCACATCTTCAACAAGGTTCAAGCCTAGTAATTGAAATATCTGTGTGTCCACACAGAGTATGTCTGTCTCAGGGAAACAATGAATAACACACAGCACTACCTGATCTAAACTTTGTCTGATAGAGACTCCTAAGATTGTGTTTAAGCATAGTACTGCTTCAATTCCCACTGAAATCCAAAGTGTTCTAGTAATCTGAGGATGGGGATGAGATGTTTTACATATCATTAGTTCCTTTGGTTGGATAGTGCTGTGACCCAGAATTTTTTCATCCAGAGTCACTGTGACATGTGAATGGGCTTCAGAGTTTCATGGAACCTCAGAATTTCAGGAAAATTGTATATAAATGCACTTATTTTTAGGAAAAGGTCCTAAAGGAGGCTTAGATATGTTCTCAAATGGCGAGGACCCTCAAATCACAAAGGACCCAACACTATTTTTTTTGGATTATTTTTCCTCGTGAGCATAAAAATGGAAATTAATGTAAAATTATTCTTGAAATGTACATTCTTCTCAAGGATAAACCACTTTTTTGAAATTAATGATCTAGAATCAGCATGGACCTATTTTAATTTTCAGCAAAAGTTCTTTCTTTTGTGACTGCATAACACATTGTTCACACGGCTACTATAGCTTTTATTACATTAAAGTTCATTCAACAAATTTTTACAGAGCACCTCCTCTCCTAGGAATCAGGTATTGGGTTATAATGAATAAGGCAAAAATCCCTGCCTTTGAAGATCATCTTTGTCTTCCTAGAATATTAAAAAAGACTAAATTGGAATTATATCATATATTCATCCAGATCGCAACAGGGTGTCTAGGAGATTAGTGATTATTGAAATGAATTGAATTACTGAAACCATAGCAATAATTTTATCTTTTAATCACAAAATGTGCAATACAAGACATTGTGAATAGTCTAAAATGTCACATTCCAAGTAGCATTTTAGTGCTTAAAAAATGCCAAAAGATTAGTTTTAAATCCTGAATATTACATCAGATTCAGAGACAAAAATTTATTATCCAATATAAACATTTAAAAATAAACCATTTATTTTTTAATTTTTTGTAAAAAGTATTCTCCACTTTTTTATTTTTCAAATTGTTTCAAGGGAATCATTACCAAAGCTCATGTTAATGTTGGATTTTATTAACACTAAAAAGGTATTGCCTGAGACATTTATCACGGCAGTCCTGAAACTTTTTGGCACCAGGAACCAGTTTCATGGAAGATAATTTTTCCATGGACCAGCAGTTGGGGGGGATGGCTTCAGGATGATTCAAGTGCATTACATTTATTGTGCAGTCAGACCTCTCTGCTAATGATAATCTGTATTTGCAGCTGCTCCCCAGCACTAGCATCACCGCCTCAGGTCCAGCTCAGATCATCAGGCATTAGATTCTCATAAGGAGCAGCAACCTAGATCCCTCACACGTGCAGTTTACAGTAGGGTTCGCACTCCTAGCAGAGTCTAATGCCACCGCTTATCTGACAGCAGGAAGAGCTTCTGCAGTGATGCCAGCAATGGGGAGCTGCTGGATATACAGAGGAAGCTTCCCCAGCTGCTCACCTCCTGCTATGTGGCCCGTTTTTTAACACATTAACTGCCATGAAAATTGTATTTAACTCACTAGTTTTGACCCCAGGGCCACGTGCACTATATATAAAATCTTACTTGTTGATCTTCTTGTTACAACTAATATTGACAATTTAATTCTAAAAATGTGAATTAAATGAATAGAAGTCAATAAATTTTGTTTTTCTATTTATGTTTACCTTTAAATTACACTCGAAGTTTTTATTCTATTTTCATAATAAAACACTGTGACCCCAAGGAAAAGTTTCTGTTTTTTTGTGTGTGGCAGTCAATGTGTTAACAGGCCATGGACGGGGACCAGTTGGTGGTCCAGGGCTTGGGGACCGCAGATTTATTTATTGAATGCTATAGTAATAGCATATCAACAATGTGGAGTAAAACAATGAAACTGGAAGGTACAATTGAGCACGATGTTACACGTATAATCTCAAATCCTTATGCCTCACTCTGTCAGGAAGGATAAAGAGTTTACAATTACACCTTGTACTAGGGCATAGGAATTCTAATAGGGTGAAGAAAAAAAAAAGAAAGAAATGGTTTTGTTCTGGAACTTGATAGCAACAATTATACCTTTAAGTTCTTTGCTTTTTTTTTTTTCTTTCTCACATGTTGAATGCGGTTGTGTGGTGGTGAGACGATCTTCATTTTGGATTTAATTTACTGAAACTGCCTTAATTTCTCCTTAACTGAGACAAACTAGAAAGCCAAAGAAGTTACTAGGAAAATAAGTGTTGAAATGTAACTTAGGCCAATGTAGTCAATTGAATACGGTTCAAAAAGACAATATCCTTCCACCACTACCGTGGTAAGTACATACTTTCATGTTGTGTTCTTGTTGGATTTGGACACATGGCTCTATTTGGACGATGGGATATTAGCAGACTTGACTCAGGAAAGACTTGCCTACACTTTGGGGTCTGGCATCTCTGTTTTTGCCATGAGAGGAACTTACTTTGGGCTAACTCACGTCTCTCAGGAAGAATACAAGACACGTGGCAGAGCCGGACTACCCACCCAAAGCCAAATCTGTAAGTTAAATAATGCCTATTGTTATATGCTGCTACAATTTTGTGGTTGCTTGTTACACGTCATTACTGTGGTATAACTAATACAGGAAGCATTTTTTGGGTTAGTAATATCAAAAAATGAAGCTCAGGGAGTGTAGAGAAGACCAATTGTTAGTATTTTTGGCTTTTTTCTAAAGAAGCAAAAAAGTTCCCTGGGACCAAATAGTGGTTCAGCCTACTTGAATACATAGAGAATGAGAGATTCAATCTCCAGACTTTAATGAAATAATAATCACCTGGGGGCAACTTTTCATGTTAACTGGAGGATGAGGCGGGGAGTGAATAGGCACTCAGACCTATTAGGAGAGTGAAAGAACCCACAAAACTCTCCACAAGTATAAAGACATTACAATTTCTAAGAGTTGCATCTGTCTCAGGGACATTGCTATAAATTTAGTCATAAAGCTACCTACAAAAAAGCAAGCATTTTAACATATGTTTTAAATATAATGGGCAATTGTTTGTGAGTCTACGCACTTAGACTCACTCAAAATGGATTTTTAAAAATGGTTTACAAAACAACCACGATTCATAAATTTAAATCTCTCCATTAAAACAACTAATGGATGACGTTCTTTTTTATGCCCATTGTGGTGAAAGGTGTGATCTGCTGGCACAGTACGACTAGTTGAGACATCACAGCTGACCTATTTGACCAAATCCTAAGGGACAGATCAAAAATGATTCTATTCAAGATAATCTTATGAGTGAAAATCCCATAAATTTAATGAAACAAAGACAATTTACTGCTGAACAAGAGAGTCACCAGATAAATGTCCTGAAAGAAAAATCTGAAAAGGAAAGTCATAACGAGAGTAAGAAGAGGACAATGTGGATATTTTCAAAAGAATTGCTGTGTCTCCCTTTCCTTCAGTGTCTGCAGATTTAGTTACTACAAATCCTGTTGGTAAGCAATTTTGCCACATAGTCTTTAAAACATCGATGCAGATATCCAGCTATGTAAGAAAAGTTTTGATCCATTTGATTATTGTATGGTGCCTTGTAACATATTTTGAAGAAAAAAATGTGTTGCCAATTTTGAAATTTGGTTGACTAATTTCTTTCCCCATGCCATTAAATATTTAGGGTTTTTTTTGTAAATTTTAGTTTCCCTCCATTAGAAGGCATCCCAGAAGTGCTTGATATATGTAGAATAGCAGAGATGCTTAATATATCTCTAAAATATTACATGTTCTTAATATATTCTTAGAATAAAAATTGTTTTGAGATATAAACTATCTAAAATACATTTTTTCTGAACTATATTTTAATGTAATGTACCTTACATGCTAAGTATATTTTTTCAATCTTTGTGCTATTTAGAGCAAGGAACCTAAACTGAGTGGTGTGCTAGTAAAGCTTTAAATAATGGCTCTGTTGGGGGGTAAGAATTTGTAGCACTTAACAATTTCTGTGGTGTAAATACTCCCACCATGGTTGATTGTAAACTACTAATGCTACCAACTGGCTTGACAAATTCCTGAATATCTAGCAATTGTCTGTCTATAGCAGATGCCAATTGGTTCCAGCATCCCACTGTGAAACTCCAGAAATGTCATTAATCTCTAACAAGCTGCTTCTTGGATTTAAATATAAAGGATTATCTATGGTAATAACATTTTATTTTTCAAATACTCATGTTCTCTTTTGACCATTTGCACAATGACAAAGTTTGTTTCGTATTATTCAAGTCCAATACCTAAATGAATCTATTAATGTAGACAGTCCATGGGAAATTTTTTCTTTTAATAAAGGTCATATTCATCAAATAGTAAGTAGAAAACAGATAAAAAATAATCCATAAGGTGGAAGGTCTCATACTGTTGAGTAAAAAGTTATGTATTTATTATATAGAAATGTCTAGTTTATAACTAATGAATGTGCATTGTTTATTTAGGTTGTTACCACAGTAACTAGTTAAAGTAATAATTCAATAAGCTTGTTGGAAAAAAATTTACTTATAACCATTCCCCTTTGTTGGGTTTATCTGCATGGATGTTCTCTGTGTCAAGAATGAGTACTGGTAGGGAGTGGAGCTGATGACAGAGTGATTACAAACACAGAGCAACTTAATACAGTTTGTCACATAAGAGAAAGAATGAAAGTAAAGGAAGCTTACACAACGGCAAAATACGGAAAATACGTTCCAGAGAGAGTGGAACAATCACTCAGCAGGAGTGGAGAAATACGCTGGAGGCTGAGCACATGCTGCCTTTTATAAGCCCACTGGTTTGTCCTGCCTTTCTCCTGGCAGGATCCATTGCTGTTTCCTACCTTTAGGGGTGATTGACAGGTTGGTGTTATATAAGATCACATGATAGTTTACATAACAGGGTAGGTTATATAACAGTTTCCCTTTCTGTGCAGGCATCTTTTCTAGAATTTTCCATGAAGCTCCAGCCATATTATGCTAATTAGCTGGTAATGAGCTCTAAATTACTAGGAACTTTTTACCATGTATGTTCCCACCAGGGAACAGTTCCTAGCAGCAATTTGGTTCCTAGGTACAATTCGGTTCCTGCTCTCCACCTTTAGCCACCTCCTTGCCACCTGTTTATCATACGTAAGACTTAACACCTTCAACTATAATCTAAAAAGAAGGAGAGTGATAATTTTGATTACACTTTCATCTTGAAATGGAGTTTCCTTGGTATTGACATTGAAAGAGTTAAAACAGATGGCAAAAAGTAGAGGCCAAGTCCAGGACAGATGATATTGGCAGGCACTTGGAATAAATCACAGCTAGAGACCTGTCAGGACTGTGTCGTGAGTAATGGAATTCATTCGTTTTGGTATTTTTAATGCAGTTGTAAACTGCCATTTTCCTTACAGTTTAAAGCAGGGTTTTTCTTTTTTTTTTTTTTGGATGATATAGCTATAAATGTGAAAACTAAATTAACTTGTCCCATTTGACTGGCTAAAGTATTTCCCAATCCCATTTGTAGTATATTGATAAAACCTCAATAATCAAGAGGAAGAAAAACATTTTGCAGGCTCATAGAAATGTCCCAAAGATGAAAGATATGAATAAAGTGGTTAATATATAGTTATTTATGAAGTACAAAATCTTATACTAAAATTAAGAACACACAGTCCTATGGTTAATGTCACTAAGTCAATATCCACTGTCTGAAAAAGCACTATCATGCAATATTGACTGCACTTGTATTTTACTCCTTTGTGTAATTAACCCTTATGTTTCCTTAGGGAATTCTCTACTTTTGAATAACAAAGTTATTCTCCCCATTTTAACTCAGTTGCTTTTGAAGGTAAGGATTCTTTTTCTAAGTAGTGGTAAACTTAAATTCATACATCTACAAAGAATGATACATAGGCAATGAACAAGTCATTAATTTGAAGAGAAGGAGGAACGTTCCTTGCAGAAATGTACATTTTCAAATGAACCCTTGATGGACTAAAGGTCATTCCCACCAACATGATCAATGTACAACATACAGAACCTTTCCTAGGGCATTTTTATGAAAGAAGGATCTCCATTACTCCCTCAAGTAAAAGAATCACCTAAAAGCATGCTGTCTTAACTTGGCCAACTTTCTAATTGTAGAGTATTATCAGAATACATAGGAGACAACAGAGGTGCTGTGGAACTTTGTTAAATTTTAGCAATGCCATACAGACCTTATTTTCATAAAACTTTGACCTATCAAAAACAAAGATCCAAATCAAAAAAAAAACCAAACAACCCATGTATTAATAGTGAGAATTGAATTGTATAGCTCCTATAATCACGTGTCTTTGAAGTAAGCAGGTGTAAAGATGCTGACATTTGTCTACATTTCTGTCATAAAGAAGATAAATTGTGCATATTTTGAACAAACTAGATACTTTAAATACCAATGTCATGTTTCTATTCTTGAATAATTTCTAAATTACACTTATAATTATATAATTACTTTATATAATATTATAAAGTATATTATAAATTATATGTAATACTTTCATATTTTACACTTCAAAAGTACCAAAAGTCAACATTATATGATAACTTTGAAGTTACAGTCAAAGTTGCTGAACATTAACCAGAGATATTTTGTTTTACTTTCCAAAAAATTACATATTGCATGCCATCTTTTAACTTTTGAGTATTTTTCTAAGGATAATTCATATTACATGGAAATATGATTAACTCTCATATATAAAATAAAGAATAATAGAGACATAATGATCTCAACTTTACATTCTTTATACAAGCTGTAAATAGCTTTTAAGTCAATTACACAATTTAAAAAATTCCAAGAGAGTGTCTATTCTCTTTTCTATTCACTTTGAGCTACTTCCCCTCCAAGTTATTTCCTTATCATAATGCCCTATTCCCATCTCTCATCCTCAGATTCTTGACTACCCTTGATTTATAAGTATCTCAATTCCTAATTGCTCTTTTTGCTTAAAGACTGATTTTGTCAAGGATCTGATTATATAACACAAAATTCTTAAATAAAATTAAATGCCAGTCATGGTGGCTCATGACTATAATCCTAGCACTTTGGGTGGCCAAGGCAGGAGGATAACTTGAGGCCAGGAGTTTGAGACCAGCCTGAGCACCATAGTGAAAACCACATTTCTACAAAAAATATTTAAAAAGTAGCAGAGTGTGGTGTTGCGTGCCTGTAGTCACAACTACTCAGGAGCCTGATGTAGGAGGATCACTTGAGCCTAGGGCTTCGAGGTTGCAATAAGCTATGATGATGCCACTGCACTCCAGCCTAGCAACAGAGTGAGACTCTGTTTCAAAAAAAATTATTCTTGATTAGTCACTAAGTTAGGGTATACTTTAAAATAACTTAAAGAGTGGAATTGGAATGTTTCTAACACAAATAAATTATAAATGTCTGAGGTAATGGATACCCAATATCCTGATTTGATTAATACACATTATATGTCTATATCAAAACATTACATGTATCCTATAAATATATACAACTATTATGTATCCATAATACTTAAATATAAAAAAAATTAAAAAGTTTATTCATTTTAATGAAACATTTATATATTTGTATAGAAATAGTATGCTGTGTGTTTATTCTAGTGGTGGTATCAGATTCATACCTCAATAAACTCTATAAATATTAAATTAATTATATAAGATCACTTTCCCTGTTTGATTGGCAAAGGTTTTATAAAATATTAAACAATTGGTGAGGTCATGAGAAAATAAAGCCCTAATATTTCTTGTGGGAAGAAATATTTTAACTTTTAGTGAGAATGTAGCATCCCAACTGATCCAGATCCATAAACTTTTCCTCAGCTTCAAAAAAGAAATGATGATTATTACAATATTTTCTCTGAGATACTAACTCATTTGATGGCTTTATCCTTCCAGAGATTTATTGTTTAATTTACCTCGTAAATATTTTTACACCTGATGTAATAGAGGTATCTAGCACCTAATTCAAAAGTTGTTTGGTGGAGTCTCATATTTTTTATGGATTATATCACTGCATTCAAAATGTAAAAACTGGATAATAAAACACAAATATTTTAATGGTTTATTTAAATATATTCTTGCCACTAACATGAGTTAAACAGAAAATGCTAATGGAGCCAAATGACATTAGGTAAGAACCAATATTTATTTTACCTTTGGTCAAGTATAGTTTAGTAAATAACCATTTTTAAAAAATAATATAAATTATTATTTATATTATTTTGGGTGGGTAAAATATGCACAGTTACTCCTTCCAGAAAATAAAGTCCAGTAATTCACAGTACATATTTTAATTTTCCATGGAAATATACAACTGTATATTTAAACATTATCATGATTAAAGAAACTAGATATTAAACAATTTGATCTTCAAGAGGATATTAGAAAAAATTGACTTTCAAGGTATAGAGCCTTTTATATCTTTACTCTGGGATTCTGGGACAATATAATAATATTATCTTCTGTTTTTTTTGTTTTTTTTTTCTCCTTGCCCTCTTGGCTGATGTGTCTTAGTTTTTTCCACATCCTCCTTTCTTGCTGAATTATTACATTTTAGTATATTCTAAAGCTCAGTTCTCAGAGCTTTTCCTTATTCTATCCACATTCACTCCTTGGCGATTGCATATAACCCTGATTTGAAATACCATATATACCTAATAAGTCTTAAATTTAAGTCTCCAGGCTAAACAGATTTATAAAATGCTGCGAAACTATCTTTGAGCCTGAGGCAAAAGGAAAAATCAGTAATGCTGATTCTGTCTGTGTTCGTTTTCTATTGTTGTTTTAACAAGTTACCACAAATTTAGTGTCTTAAAACAAAACAAAACAAAAAACTACAAATTTAGTATCTCATATCTCTCTAGACTCATCTGGTTTCTCTTTTCAGATCCCAGAGGCTGAAATCAAGGTGGCGGCTGGGCTTTGCCTTGGAGGATCTAGTGGGGAATCCACTTACAGGCTCACTCAGGTTGTTGGAAGAATCCAGTCTCTTGAAGTTAGAGGGCTGAGGTCGCTGTTTCCTTGCTGTTGCAAGTGTTGTTCTTAGCTTTTAGAGGCCACCCCTTGCCATTCTCTGGCTCCTGCCTCATCCTGGCTTATTTTCAAAGCCAAAAATGCCTGTGGTGTCTTTCTCAGGGTTCAAATTTCTACTGCCTTTTCTTCTACCACACTCTCCAACTGACTCCTTTGGCTTCTTCTTTTGCTTTTAAAGACTCATGATAGTACAGAGGGTCCATTTAACAATCCCAGATGATCTTCTTATTTTAAGAGCACAGATTAGCAAATCATACCACCTTTAAAGTCCCTTTTTACATGTAAGGTAATATGTTCACACCTGGAAAACCCCAGAGAGTAAAGATAACGGGGGCAACATCCTGCCTACAAAATGACTTATATTTTAAAAATTTGATATTTTTTCACTATGGGTTTTTTGCATTAATTTTGATTTTTTAAATATATCATATTCAAATATTTTTTATCTTGATTAATGAGTGTTTTGGGCCTCTCCTAAACCTTGCATCTGAGGCAAGTACCTCACTCACTTCACCATAGTTCTGGCCCCACAATTTTATTACTTTCCTACTGAAATCTTCACTTGCAATTCCAATGTGCATCCTAAATGCATCATATCTAAAACCAGACTCCCAATTTCCCCTACAAAACCTGCTCTTCCTATAGTATTCCTTATCTCCATAAATAACACCTCCACTGACCCAGTTGCTAAAGAAAAAATTCTTAGAACTCATCCTGCTTTTTCATTATTTTCCAGTTTCACTCGGAATGAAATCCAAATTCCCATCTGTGGCCTACATAACCTCTGTAACTTGAGCCTGGCCATTTAACGTTCTCGCCCTCCTTTATTCACCCTACTCCCACTATAATCACACTGACCTTCCTGTTGTTTTACAAATATTCCAAATAAGAACTTGCTTATCCTGCTCATCCTGCTTTTTCATTATTTTCCAGTTTCACTCGGAATGAAATCCAAATTCCCATCTGTGGCCTACATAACCTCTGTAACTTGAGCCTGGCCATTTAACGTTCTCGCCCTCCTTTATTCACCCTACTCCCACTATAATCACACTGACCTTCCTGTTGTTTTACAAATATTCCAAATAAGAACCCAACTAGAATAATTCCTTTACTGTTTCTTTTGCTGGAAAGTTTTCCTTCCAGATTCCACTAAGCTCACTGCCTCAATTCGTTCAAGTCTCTACTCAAATGTCATTTTCTCAGACCCATCCCCAGTTCTTGTCTCTTCACCTTCCTTTGTTTTGTTCATGAAGCTTATCATCCCCTGAAAATCTACCATAATATTTTAAATTTGTTGTTTAACTTCCCCCACATTAAATCTCCATAGGAACAGAAATTTATTTTGATCATAGATGTATCCCCAATACTTAAGGCAGAACCTGACACATAGTAGGCACTTTAGATACTAAAATAATACTTGATTAACTGACAGATACATACAATCCACAGAATAAACGATAAGGTACTGTGGGTTTTGGGGGGGAAACATAAAGTTAAACATGAAATCTAAAGTCTCTATGGTATTTGTGAAAAATTGTGGGTTCTATTAAATCATTAGCCAATTTGTATTAAATGGTCAGAGAGAATTCTCACATTATAAGTAGACCTCTCTTCAATCCAAAAATTTCTGCAGGTTCCAAGGATCATAGATTTATGGATATTCATACTAGTAAATTGCATATCAGATCAATGGCATTAGAAACAATTTATAAGCAGAAACTAGATGGACAAGATATTAATAATTTATCTTATACCCTTATTTAGCCCCACTCACTGTAGACTGGTAACACAGGATCCCAGAGTAAACAAGATCATAAAAGAGTTGCATGGTACTCTGTCAGTTTATTAGTTACACAGAGTGTGGGTATGGTAGCATTTTGTCGTTCATGTTACATTAGAGAAAACTAATTGAAAGATATACTTTGCTTAGGAATTACCACATCTTCAAAGAGTACATTCGGGACACTCATTCTCTCACTAGAGTTTTATGACATTTATGTATGCATTACTGAGTTAGGCACAGTAGTGGTGGGTAGAAAGGTATATAATATAACAGACAGATGTCTCTGGCCTTAAAATAAAAACCAGTCTGGTTGTGAGATATTATATACATGTACTAACAATTACCTACATGTATACGAATAAACAATACAGAAAATTTTTAAGTAAGTAAATACTTTTAGGGGACCTATTATGTTCAAAATAATTTTCCTGAAGTAATGAGGTATATTTTAAGCACACTTATTCTTAGGTTGATTAAATCATATTTCAATAAAGATATATCAGGAAAACCTCCAAAAGGATGATTTAATAAATAAGAGTACTGTAGGGTGAAAGATCAATTTATGTGGTTGAGGAAATTTTCATACCAGAATAAATATTTGAACAGAGAGCCCTTTAAAGGGGTGAAAAATAAGTGCAGTGAGCATTCCAGGTTGAGAAAGTACTACATACAAAAGTTGAGAGACATTATAATTATTGTTAATAATATTAGCCAGCATGCATGTAGTATTTTTTTATTTTATAGAGTGAAACACTTCTTGATTTAAAAAAAGAAAGAATTCCTATATATTTGTCATATATTTTTTTTCCTCTGGATGCAGAGAACGAATGAAATTTTAATAGCACTTTTGGCTCCTATAGAAACCCTGACAACAAATTCTCACTCATTTCTGAAAATTTCAGTGTTAAAAATCAATTCCTTGTTCAAGAGTGCTCTATAAAATTGAAGCTCTCTGGAAGGTTTAGCGCCTTTAACTAATAATGGATTATTGGACAGTCTACTGAGAGCAAATTAGGTTTATTAAAAGACGTAAGGATTCTGAGCACAATATAGGGCACTTTGAATTTCCTTCATTCCCTCTTCCTCGTAGAGCCTAAAAGGGTTAGTGTGAAAGTAGTAGAAACATACTTGTCTTCCTTTAGAATTTTTCTGGGAGGCTAGCTTTTCATGTGTGTTATGTTCAAGTGACCCTGTGACGTACAGTTCAAAACTTAAGATCCATAGTCATTTAAAGGAGAATACTACTATGGTCTTCCAAATCACAGAGAGGATTAGTAGGGTCAGAATCTCAATTAATTGATCTCTAATTTAAATGATTTCAAGATCAAAGGAATGATCATTCTGCCAAAATATTTTCAGTTTCCTCATGTATATATTTTAAGTTCTATCCAGGGACATTTCTCATTTCACCCCTTTAGTTTAAGAGTTTGTTTTGCATGAAAATGAATTTTTTTCTTGGGGAGGTTAGAGATAAAATTGTACTAGTTTTCTGCACCCTTGTTGTGTTGCATGAGTATATAAGAACCTTTTCTAAAACCCCTTTCTTATAGTGAAGAATAATGGAATGTATGTATATAAGTGGGGAGAAATGCCAAAGGGGAAAAGAATAAGAAAAAGATGAAAAGAAAATAAGAAAGCCTAAGAGAAGCTACTCTTATATTAAAATTTTGCTCAAGGCTTCCCTTGAGTTAGTCACTTTCTTTATATGAAGTATGTTACATTTATTAGCAAACGTTTTATAGTGTGTGTCACTTTGACCTTTCCAACCAGTTCAATTCAGTAACTAGGAAACATGTAACTCACACGAAGAAATCATCTGTTCAGATCCTAGTGTATATATGTGTGTGTGTGTGTGTGTGTGTGTGTGTGTGTGTGTGTGTGTGTGTGTGTGTGTAAGCATAACAGGCCTGCAAATGTGTTAGAAGTCAGACAGAAAAATTGCAAATAACCTGAATGAAAGGAGATACAGTGTCTAAATACAACATTCTACAGCCCCTTTTCTACTAAAAAAACAAAGAAAAAAATATGTATCGGTTTCACAATGGGGATTACTGGGTATCTCTTAAGTGTCAGGTGCTGTTCTAGGCATTTGGCATTTGTAGGTGAATAAGAGGGATAAAGATCCTGGCCTTTCTGAAGCATCATTTCTAGCAAAGAGACAACAATGAAAACTTAATAAGAGAACATTATCTAGGATGTTAAAATGTGATCAATGCTATGAAAAAGAATGAAGCAGGATAGAATGGCTAGGAGTGCAGGCTGAAGGGGTGATATGCAGGTTACATGGAAAGTCTGATTACTAATGAATTAATTTGTAAACATATTTCTGTCTTAAATTAATTCCTATGAATTTAAAGATGCTTGAATTTAGCTAGGAACTTAGGTTTTTCAGGAAATCATAGCCAGTAGGTTAAGTAAGAAAGTAAGCTATGTCCATCTGTTATAGTCAACAGTGATCAATACTTACCAGCCAATTATTCAGATAAGAGCACTCTGCTGTGCTGTCACATATTAACATAACTAAAGGCAGTGTATACTGCATGGGGTTTTAGTAGAATGGTATTCTGCGGCAGATCTGAAAGCAGGTCCTTAACCATGAAGAGGAAGATAATGGGATTATAAGGATGAGTTTAAAGTCTCCTGTTCAGCTTCTAGAGAGCCAATCACGGAGCCCATGGAAGAATATGTCTGTATGGAGTTCAAAGTGAGGGGTCATGTTGAGCTTGAAGTTGTCTAAAATGAGGGAAGCAGAATAAAATTGAGATCTCCTTCAAGTCCTCTCAGTGTAGAGAGCTACAAAGAATACAGTCTTGACTTACAATGGCATGAACTTGAAATGACAGACAAGCACTAAAGGTTATATTATGGTCTGAACAGAAGAGCTGTTTTAGTCCTAAAGTGATTGGCAGGATTGGAGGGTTGATTAAATTGGAGGCCAAAGCAAAGTTCTATGTTTCAAAATATCATTTGTCTTTTAAAAGAGACAGGCTGAGAGATTTTAATGTGGTAAAAGAATGAGGACAGCTGTAATTTACTCAGTACTAAAATGATAAAGAATAAAAAGACCATATGTAGGCACTGATTTTGGTTTTTCACCAACAAAAATGAATATCAAGAATGTAACTCTTCTTAATCTATTTACTATTATCAGAAGGACTGCAAAGAGAACCTGGTGAAGATAAATTATATACCTTGTGGAAATCTGTGTGTGGAAATTAATAAATGACCAATAAATGTTTTGTGAATGAAAAAAAATGAATGAATGTGATAGTTTTACTTGAATCCCATGCATTATACATTGTTTGATTTTTTAACATTTTATAAATTGTAGAAAATGAGAAAAAAGTTTCTCAAATTTGAGGATCAAAAGAGCATATGAGAAAGAACTACTGAGCTACAATTTGATGCCAGATAAAATGCCAAAGAATTCATAAGATTTTGAGTGGTAATATTTCTTCACACAGAAACTCACCATGATTGAAGTGCTAAATTACATTATGAAGTTTACAACTCAAATTTAATATAATGGCAGATCTGAAATTTGTACCCCAGTGTGTGACTGACTTTAAGAATTCTGTTCTTTTCACACTATACTGTCCTCATTGAAGGTGAAAGAAGTTTAACTCAGGGTGAAAATGATTTTAAATGTCAATTAATTTTATTTTTATTGTGCTAATATATTTTTATTGAACAAAATATATAGATAATATGAAATCAGAAATGACAAGACAAAAAATCATTCCCAATTTCATCACTTTACAAATGGACTTTTCATTCTTGATCTTTAAATATATATGTATATTAATACACATATAAATGTGTTAAAATAAATGAAAATAAATGAATGTTTATTACATAATTGTACATAAAAGGTAGTATACATGTACATATACATATTATATGTAAAAGGTAGCATAGTGTACATATGCATACATATGTTTATATGTACATATAATAGTCATTCTGCTCATTATTTTCATTAAAGTAATAACATAAGCATTTCTAATTTGTTGACTAACCTTCCAGACATCATTACTAATGGCTGCAAAATATTACATGGACTTGCTGAACATCATTTGTATAATCATTCTCCTTTGGGGAAATTTCAACTACGCCCAAATTGTTTATTCAAATCAGGATGCAAATCTTTTTGTATACAGATTTTCCTGCTCAATTTTTGTTTCTCATAATAATTTAACATGGAGTTTCAATGTAACCCTTCTTACTGCATATATTTAAGTGAAATGTTTTTTCCCCAACATCTTAGGAAGGGAGTGTAGGAGATGATGAGAGTGCTCTACTAGACTCCTTTAGGCTAGCATCACATGGCAGCATCATTGTGATTTAGTTCTCAGAAGCCTGAACCTGTGGTTCTTTCCCAGCGTCTATGCCTTAACCCACTCCATGGACTGTTGTGGATCTGTGCTAAGCCCTTGCATGCCAGGCAGTCGCCCTTAAGGAACAGACCTGGCATGACCCTATTCCAGAGTATTCTTATATTCTATCAACTGAAGTGAGGTGAGGTATAGGGGTTTGAAAACAAGATTTTAACAGGAAATAGATGAGATAAAAGAGTGGTAACAATGTACAAAACAACCCCAATATATGTATGTTGTTGTTGATTTTTTGGTTTGTCTTTTTCTTTTCTGGGTTGTTTCTTTCAAGAGAGAAAGGCATTTCAACTTTTCTCCTGACTCTTATTTTTGACATGTCCTTAATCAACCATGTAGAAAAACTCAATAAGCTCACTGAGTACTTGATTGGAAAACACACACAGCCTAACCAAAGAAAACAGTTACTTAATTAGGGATAATTGACCTTTTAATATACATTTTAGAGGATAAGTAAAACACACTGAAGACTTATTTATTGACACCATATGGCATTTCCCCACAGTGATACCCAAATTATGTAGAACAAGGCTAATCAAAACTAAATAGCTCATCAAATGGCCTTCCATTCTAAGATGCTGCTATTTTAATTTTGGCAGCTTTTAGTTATCTCATTGGACCCAAAAGTATTTTATACTTCCTTTTACTCAAAGCATCCCAAGTATTAATATCTAGTAGAGTAGCCTGAAAAAACTGTCCATAATTTTCAAAACATAAATGTCATTTTAATGCTTATCTTTTATTCATTAATTTATTAAATATATGTTTTAAATAACAGTTGCACAACTACTGCCGGATTTTATACTAAAGATTGCAAAGGTAAAAGTCATCATCACCCTGATCTCAAATAATTGACACACCTTGCATTAGAGATCTGATTTACAAGCAATAAAATGTGTCTACCCTGGATATATGCAGAAAATATGCAGTGAAGCCTCACTGTCGCTGCTTTCCAGAGTTTCTTGATCCCTGACTGTAGATACAATATTCTGGGGAGGGCTGGAGGTCATATGTGTATTGCGCTGTTAGGAGAAGTATCTTTGCTAACAGGTGGCAGAGTCAAGATTTATAAGACAGATAATTTCCCAAGTATCAGTCGACAGTTCATGTAACATGGAGAGAGAAAACAAACAGATAAACAAACAATATCTACTATGTACATTCAATATACTAAACCAAATTCTAGCTGTTGCAGAAGACTATACTGAAATGCTTTCTGAATTGTAAAAATTAAAATCATAAAAATGCTTCAGTCCAGATGTAAGATGTATAATTAATGCATAATTTTATTGGTACAAAGTTATTTTATGTTTTTTCCTCCATGCAATAAACTAGTACATATTGTTCACACCCTAGTAATTTTTCTTAATATCAGTAATTATATATATAATACTTAATCCATAGAATATTATAAAATGCTATATTATCAGTATTATGCCACATAATATTCAATATTTATAACATAGTATTAATATATGTACTGTATGCTATATTATATATGCTGTACTATATTATCAATAGAATATTTTATATCTCATATTTTTATAAAATTATCAGAACATTTGACTGTTCCTGAATTCCATAAGTATAAAATTTAAACGGCATTAAAATCTTTCATAAGCTGTTTCCAATTTATCTTTCTGGTATCACATTCTATAACTCTCACCCATAAAATCTGTGTTCTAACTTAATATCTTTTCTTGCTGTTTTCTAAGCATGGAATACATTTTTATAATTCTGTGTTTTGGTGTGGTTTACCCTTGACCTAGAAGATTCTTCCTCCTACTTGACCTCCTAAGAAAATATAATTGGTATGTTAAGACACAGCAGGAATACCACCTTCCCTCTGAGCCTGTTGCCTACTTTTCCTAAAAGGAGACTAGATACTATCTGTTTTTAACACTAGAAATACATTTTAACAGGTGAGTTTCACTGCAAGAATGGGAAGACTTCAGAATTTGGAATTGTACCTTACACTCCTGTGTGTGTGTGTGTGTGTGTGTGTGTGTGTGTGTAGGAGTATGTCTAGAACAATGTAAATATTCACTAAATATTTGTTAAATCCAAGATTATTAAAAAGTGGCACATGGGCACATGTTTAGAAGGTATTATCTCATCTACTGTTTCTTTAAATCTCAGTAAAATTCTTACGTAACATATTTTTTCTAATTATTGTGTAAAAATTTGCCAACAATATGAAGTACATAATTTTCATAACCACAATATAACACTGTAATTCTCAAGATGGTCAATGTGCAGAAACATTAAATTATACTAGTTCAAAGTGGAAGAAGTGATAAAAATTAAAACTGACAAAATGCAAAATTAGTCATTTATTAACTCTAACTCTGTATGTTCATACAGATATTACATATATTCAGTATGTTAAATGCCCCTTCTTACAGTTTTGTTCAGTATCCGCATGTATGGATAGTTATATCTGTCCAGAAGGTGAAGAGAATTCACGTTATAGTAGAAGAATAAATCTCAAACGGCTTATCTTTTCAAAATATACCAGTGTTTTGGGGACACCAAAGGTGAATTTTGCTCTTTCTTTCCCCCGGCTATCCCCTGCCCCTGTAATGCTCCAGGTTGGTTTGTTTGTTTCCTGTTATCTGCCAGTGCGCTGGCACATACCATTAAGCTGTCAGGCCACTGGTGAATATATTCCAGGAGGTAATGGCATTTGTTGGTTCCCAGCATCCAACCAAAGGTGGTTGCATTCACCTTCAGTTGTAATAATAATAACTGCTATTTATTAAGCAGAGCGTGAGAGCCAGACACTTTCATAAACACATTACATAGATCGTTTTAATCCTTGAAACGACCTTAAGAAAAAGGTATTGCCATCATAATTTTTAACCCATCAGGAGTTTGATGCTTGGGGTGGTTATGTGATAGACATCACAAGGGCCCAAACCAGGTTTCTACTGGGTTTGTGGGTCTCCAAAACAGTGCTGCTTTCACTGAATCATCCTCCTAGAAAACCTGTTATTCAAAAATCAGCCCTTGCAAGTTTCTTCAGATTTTGATCTCTGCATAAGACCTCTCTAGCCACTGCAATTCAGGGCATGTTCGTGAGGGGTATGCTTCTGCCCACATAGATTAAGTACTGGATGCTTAACAAATCTGCCTACATTGTCTCCCTATCAACAGCTTCTATGGCCACACATGCCAGCTAATAATCACCAATTTTTGGTCCTAATGAATGCCAAATGACTGACTATCTCTAAGGTTGTCGTATTGGGTAGGAAGACAGGAGTTAGCAAACAGAATCTGTATTCTTAAATTGTTGGAACAGAATCATTGGTGGATCAAAGCAACTGAAGGCTGATTTCTGATCCTGATGTGATGGAGCAGCTGGTTTCAGATATACCTTCCACAGTAAACAATTATACAACTGGAAAATATATATAAAGAAACTATTATTACACCACAGACAGTGCAGGACTGAAAGTCTTAAGAGAAATGATATAAGCTCCACATTTACTGCAGCTTTTTGCCCGGGAGCTTTTTCTAAGCTATGATGCAGAGAAATAAAGTACAAGAAAGAAAACCAATCTCATTAGATGAAGAAAACAGAATGGAATGTGGAATTGCTAAGGCAGCTAGAATCTGCAGGACATTGTAACTGGGGAGGATTTTAAGATTTACTATAAAGCCACAGTAATATAGTAAGTATAAGGCTACAGTAATTAAGATGGTGTGGTTATTGGCAAAAAGATAGAAAAATAGCTCAAAGGAATAGACCAGAGAAGCCAGAAATGGACTTACAAATATATGGCCAATTTGAATTTTAGACAATAACATCATAAACATGGTTAATTAATTTTAATTTTAGACAAGAGCATCAAAAGAAATCAGTGGGGAAAGAAAATTATTTCCAATAAATGGTGTTACAACAATTGGAAACCTTATGGGAAGAAAAAGAAAAACAAAGTTTACCTTCTGACTCCAAACTCCAAAAAAAATTACTAGAGAGAAATCTTTCATCTAAATATGAAAGCTACAATTCTGTTGCTCATGGAAGAAAGCATGGGAGAATATTTCATCAAGCTGTGGAAAGCAAAGATTTATGACGTACAGGCACTGATAAGGATTGAATTGTGCCCTACAACCCCCCAAATCATATTTTGAAGTCTAACCCCCAGTATGACCTTATTTGGAAATAGGGTAGTTGCAGATGCAATTAGTTAAAATATAATGAGGTCATTAGGGTGGGCCATAATATGACTGGTGTCCTTGTAAGGGGAAACTTAGGCATAGCCATATACAGGGAAGATATGAAGACACAGAGAGAAGACAGTCATCTACAAGCCACGGAGAGAGGCCTGGAACAAATTCTTTCACAGCCCTCAGAAGGAACCCACCCTGCGGACACCTTGGCTTTGGACTTCTAGACTTCAGAACTGTGAGACAGTACATTTCTCTTATTAATTAATTTATTAGTTATTTTATTTTATTTCAAAATATTAAGGGGTACAAATGTTTTAGGTTACATGGATCACTTTTGTAATGCTTGAGTCCCGGCTTTAGGTGTGCCAGTCACTCAAATAGTGTTCATTGTACCCATTAGGTAGGTTTTTGTCCCTCTCCTCCTCCCCTCTGCCCCTTGTTTGATTTCCGTTGAGTTTTACTTCCTTCTGTGCACATGCGTGCTCATCGGTTAGTTCCAATTTAATAGTTAGTACATGGGGGTGTTTGTTTTTCCATTCTTGAGATACTTCACTTAGGAGAATGGAAAATGGTCTCCAGTTGAGACCCAAATTTCTCTTATTAAAATCACCCAGTTTGTATAATAGTATTTTGTTACGGCAGCCCAAGCAAAATAATACAGGTACCAACCACCACACACACAAACACTGAAATGGTAAACTGGACCTCACATCAAAACTGAAAACAAATATTTACCCAGCAAAGGCATCATTAAGAAAACAAAAATGAAAGCAACAGACTGTGAGAAAATACCTACAACATGCATATCGAGCCGCAACATTCATCAGGAGTCGGGCAGGTGGTGGGGGAGGGGACGGGTATATTTACACCTAATGGGTGTGGTGTGCACCTTCTAGGGGATGGACATGCTTGAAGCTCAGACTCAGGAGGGGCAAAGGCAATCTATGTAAGCTAAACATTTGTACCCCCGTAATACACTCAAATAAAAAAAAGTAAATAAATAAATAAAAATGTACGTACTGCACAAAGGACTTGTGTGGAAGATAAATAAACAACTCTTGAAAATCATAAAAATCAAGTAACCTAGTTTTAAAAATGGGCAAAAGCCTTCAACCAACATAAAAACGATATCAGAATGCCAAATACAGAAATAAATACATGCTCAACATCATTAATTATCATGAAAATGCAAATTAAAACAATGGGATACTATCAGACATCCACTAGAATTGCTAAAATTAACAACACATACACATACATGCACACACATATATGGACCGTATCAATTGCTGGGAAGGATGTGGTGCAGGCATAGATCTCTAAAAGTACTACTGCAAATTTAAAAAAGTGGAACTACTTACACAATGGAATACTATCAGAAATCACAAAGATGAATTATTGACATGTGCAAAAAGCATAGATGGATCTCAAAAGCATTATAAGTTGTGAAAGAAGCAAGATGTAAAATAGTGAATATCAGGTCTCTACTTATGTGAAGTTCAATAGGCAAATATTATATAATGGGGACAAAAATTTGAATAATTGCCCCTGTAGTGTTGGCACTATCCCAGAAAGAGGTACAAAGGTGAATTGAAATATGTCAATATTAACATAGAAATATCCAATGTTAATATAAAATGAATAAAATTAAATAAATAAGTAAAATCCACAAATTAAATAATAAATAAAATTAGCAGTGGCCTGGGGTTGGGTATGTGGAGTTTAAACTTTCAAATGTGATACCTTCTCTACCCCTTGGAAGCACCTTTTGACAGAATTACTGACTTATCCTGTAGCTACAAAATTACTTTTACATACTCTTACTGAGTTTAAAACACTTGTTATAACCAAGGGTAACTCCCAATACCGAATTATTTACAGAGTATGGTAAAGCGGATTGCAGAAAAGGTGAAATATTTAGATAGTCATATACATGTATATGTATATATTAATATATACACATATTTATATTTATCTCTATATCCATATACATATCTTTACAGATATGTAAATGTATATGTATATGCAGATTTCCCATGATTTAGAGAAACATAGGAAGAGGAAATAGAAGATCAAACCTGAAAGTTTTCTATGAATTTCTTTGGTATTGCACAAATTTATTTTTTCCTAATTTTAAGTCTTTTTGACTTTGAGTACAGCAATCTACATAAAGTAATTCAATAACCACTTCTTGATTAACTAATTTTTTCATACTGAATTTATGTGTACAAACTTAAATAAATGGCCTATTAAGCATGTTAATAGCATTTACAACCAAGTGTGCATTTACTGAAATGAATTATCCATACATTGAGTAACTTCTCTGTATAAACTGAAGGTAACACAATACTTTTTCTAGACATGTTCAATAATCCCAGAGACTACTTGGTGCATTACTCTGATGTTTAGCCTTTTTCCTCATACACACCTGATGAAAATCTAGACAGATGAACTTGAACATACTAAATATAAACTAACTTTTTTTGGTGAGTTTTGGTAGCAAACCAAAGCTCAAGGATCTCACAGGATTTTAGTTGGCAGGTGTTTGCAATGGGTCATTTACGTCTGCTAAGTTATGAACACCTGTTTCCACTTAAATCACTTTAAAGAAGGGTATAAGAAAGCCAATTCTGTCATCTTACTTGAACTTTTTAATGACTGCCAGGTGGTAAAAGAGAAACAGCATTGAATTCTATCAAAAATATCTGTGTTCTACTGAATTTTTCCATTTTTAGAAGTCCTGTGCTTCAAAATTGGAATTAACTTTTCCACATCTCTGTGGGGAAGGAAACTCTTTAAAAGCATATTTGATGGCTTCAAAATCACCATTACTTTACTAAAATTAATTTTTCAGAGTTAAATGCTTATGCATTTTATGACTGAAATACAATTATGGCTTTATTTCAATGAAACTGCTCATATACAGCCTTCAGACTTTATTCTGATTTTTATTTTGAAAAACTATTGAACTCTACGCAATAAACAAGAAATCTCTTATAAAATATGAAATATTTTCACTGCTTCTATCATATCTTATTTGCTGTACTAATAATAATAGAAACAAATGAGAAAAGAACCCAAGTTTACAAAGTCCAAATTCTTCATCTTATAGGCGGCACATGAAGGAGGAAAATCATTTAGTAGAAGAAAAAATTTATTCTTCAGGTATCTTGGCTCAATTCCATACCTGTATTACTATAGCTCACTGCCTCCAATGTGCTAGTCTATCCCTCATTTCAAATATAAACACGCATTTCTGCACAAAATGTTAATAGTTTGCTTTCTACTCATGCATTTCATTAAGGATCTCATGTTAATTTTTGTAAGAAACATATTGCCTTGCCAAATTTTATAAGATGAGAGTCAGAGAAACTAATGAATAAAGTCTCTCAAATAGAGTTTCAGTAACTTTTCTTCATATTATTCTAGTTCTTTAATTTAAGCCTATAATATCTGTACCAGAATAAACCCTGGATTAGGCAGCTAAGTACATATGTTTATGTGTGGTAGGGAGTGCTTTGAATTAGAGAACGCAAGTTATGTCAAGAAGAGGAGTGATATAAGCCACTTTGAAGAGTCTGAGTTCCATTTGTTAAGGAGGGACAGATAAAAGGATCCTATATCAGTGTAGATTAAATGAAATAATCCATGTAAATGTAGTCACCATCAGCATTATCAAGATTTTGATGATTTAATAGAGAATTTCTTAACCCTCATAGTTTGCTCATGCTGAAATGCTGAGCTATTTGGAATGCCTCATATATCCTTATCCATGTTCAGGTCCTTATCACATCTATACACATGAACATATGTGTTCACCAGGCACATGTTATTTGAAACATGAGCATTCAAAGGTTGTTTTTTGTTCCTCTTCAATCATCCAATGTATAAATACATTTACTGTGAGAATAATTAAAGAAATATATAGCATTTTTTAATTCAACAAATATCTGAGTGCCTATTAAACTTCAGAATCATGCTTGTAAAGGGAGCACATTTTTGTGAATAAAATTACACAATAAGTACACAAATGGTTGGACATAATTTCAGATATGGTAAGTGTTAAAATATAGAGCATAGTTGTGTGATAGGTACTGTTTGGGGAAGTACTAATAATAGTTGCCCTGGCAGTGCCTCTAGAGGGGGAACTGATATTTAAATTGATTCATTAATGTTGAGAGAGAGTCTTAGAAGAAGAGCATGTCAGCCGGAAGAAACAACAATTAGAAGGCACAGGTCAATATGGATGTAGGGTGTGAACGAGGCATAGAGTGGTATAAAATGAGAGTGGAGAGCAGGTGCCAGGTCAGGTAAGGTCAAGTGGGCTTTGATAAGAGTATGAATATTACTCTAATTACATTGGGAAGCTTCTGAAAAGTACTGGAAACGTATGTGTTAAAATTATTTTACCTCTTGAAGATTTTTGGAAATAGTACCTTTTTCTTTCTTTTCCCCACATTTCATAGAAATGATACTTTTATTATTTACTAAAATATAATCAATCAGCAAGTCTCTTGGGATATACTTTTTTAATATACTGAGAATGTGACCAAACTTCCACATTTATTATCATGTTGGTCCAAACTATCACTTCATTTCTAAATGGCATGCTGGGTTAGGTCACATTCCCAGTAAACTGACTCTGAGGTAGAGCTTCGCAGGTAGGAAGTTTATCAGGGAATGTCCCTGTGGCTTCATTACCTGCGAGGGAGTAAAGAAAACAGCATTAGGTAGAGCCGAATTGCTATCCCATCCCAACAAAGACTTCATCTGATAATACAGAGATCTCTGTAATGTTCTCATAGCTGCCCCATCTTGAGTGCAAGCATTTCAGGCTTCTATACTTTGCATATCTACTAGAGACCATGATTAGAGAAGCCTCAGAGAACGTGGTGTGGCCTTGGGCAGGGTGACACTTTTGGACTGGCAGCAATTCCTGGAGAGAGATTCAGTGGAGCACTCTCAGTCACAAACACTCCACAGTATCTGGGAGAATGAATGCCCAATCCCCAAAGAAGGCTCTGGGTGGTTCACCACAACATTCACTTGAATCTATTTACTTCATATGATAAATTCCAGGAAAAGCTCTTTTGGAATTTGGTTAGCCTCTTTTCCTGCAAAAATTAAATAGGGAACACTAGTGGGTGAATTCCTGGTCATGTGATGTCCTATAATCGGGCACACTCTTCCTTTCACGGCCCAGTGCTAAGTGAGAAACTGCTTTTCGGTTAATGTCTAATTGTCCGCTGAGGCTGACGTGGCCTCATTTAGCACACTGTGAGTCTACACTGCAGTTCTACTCTTGGACTTTCCATGAACTCTACACTACACCTTTTCCCACTAGTGATGTGGAAATTTTCACCACAGCCTGGATGTGCTGCAGAGACCTTTACTGCTCTACTCAAAGTCAGCGGCCTTTTGTGTCACTTTGTAAATTGGTCAGAGGGATAGCCTTCAGTGTGCACTATGCTTTTTCTAAAACTACTAAAACCTGAAAAAAATGAGTGACTTGAAGACTCATTAAAAATGTGAATTAAACCAACTATGCCAAAATTTAGAATTGAAATTGATGGATAAAGATAGTAAGGAATGTGATTTTGATGGGATACAGATTTCTGTGGAGCTAAGGAATGTGATATTGATGGGATATCAATTTATGAGAATGAATCTTAAGTTGTTCTTAAATCTAAGATAACTTATATTGAGGAACTGAATATAAATAATTAACTGTACATATTTTTCAAACACATTTGCAGGTTCACAATTGTAGTGAGGCATGGCCAGGCTAGCCACATGGGAACCTGTAATAAATGTGAAGACTCACTAGAATATCCAACATGTGCTTATATAATTATGGTCCTGTAAATATTTCCTTACCCTTGATTATTGATATAGCTCTCTAATCCTTTAGACAACTACCACCATATTGTTTTCCCTCTTGCAATCCCAGCCCATATTTTAGAAATTTAGATTTCCTCTAAGATTCCACCTTAGGAAACTACAGAGAAGAACAAATAAAACAAATCAAGCACAACAAAGAAATAATAAAAGAGAGGAATTCAATACAATTGAAAACAGGAAATCAAAAAAGAAAATAAACAAAATAAAAACCTGGCTCATCCAAAATATCAAAAAATCGATAAGCCTCTAGCTAGGCTAAGAAAAAAGAGAGAAGATGCAAATTAGTAATATAAAAAATGAAAGAGTAGGGAAGGGTGATGCATGCCTGTAATCACAGCTCCTCCGGAGGCTGAGTCAGGAAGATGGCTTAAGCCGAGGAGTTTGAGACTACAGATCCCATGGACATTATAAGTCTCGTAAAGGAAGATTGTCAACAACTATATGCTGCAAATTTTATAACCTATTACTACTAGTATTCATCAAAGTATTTGGGATTCTGGGTGAAACAATAAGAAACTTACATAATGTCATTGAGTAATAACATTCATCGGGTGTCGGGCAGATGAGAGGGGGCAGAAAGGGATGGGTATATTCACACCTAATGGGTGCAGTGTGCACCATGTAGGGGATGGACAGGCTTGAAGCTCTGACTCGGGTGGGGCAAAGGCAATATACATAACCTAAACATTTGTACCCCATCATATGCTCAAATAAAAAGAAAATTAAAAATAAAAATACTATATACGCCAATAACACCTAAATATGGGTTAGACAAACCTCACTGTGTCTGGTTCTAACTCTTTAGGATTCTATATTGTTTATGATTCTCTAATATTGGATATTAATTGGTACAACCTCTTTGGAAAACAGTATGGAGATTACACAAAGAACTAAAAGTAGACCTACCTTTTAATCCAGCAATCCCGCTACTGGCTATCTACCCAGAGAAAAGGAAGTCATATCAAAAAGACACATGCACTAGTATATTTATTGCAGCATCATTCACAATTGCATAGATACGGAATCAACATAAGGGCCCAAAAACGGATGATTAGATAACTACTCAGCCATAAAAAAGAATGAAATATTGTCTTTAGCAGCAACTTGGATGGAACTGGAAGCCATTATCCTAAGTGGATTATTTCACGAATGGAAAAACAAATACCACAAGTATTACTTACCAGTGGGAGTTAGGCAATGAATATGCATGGTCATATAGAGCTGTATAATAGACTTTGGAGAATCAGCAGGGGGAAAAGTGGGAGTGATAAGGGATCAAAAATTACCTATCAGGTACAATCTATACTATTCAGGTGATGGGTACACTAAAACCTCTGACTTCATGACTATGCAATTAATCATGTATCACAAAACCACCAGTACCCTCAAATCTATTGAAATTTAAAAATTTATTTAAAAATAAATTTAAATAGAGCTCTGGAGTGGTATTTGAAATGCTTTCAGTTGTACTTCTGTGGTCACCTCGATGTACACAAAGTTGTAAATTATAAATTAATTATGAAACAGGTGAAGATAGTTCATCTTTTTCTCCTGTTTCAGACCTGGAAGAGCCTGGCCTGGCATAGCTCTGGCATAGCTCAATCATACTTAGTTTCAGGACCTGTAACTCATTGCTTTGGTGACTTCCTCAATTTTGACCATTAAAAACTTCACACTGCCTCTTAGGTTATCCACAAAGTCTATTTTGGTTTTCTGATGAGGTCTGCCTTGACTGAATAGCATACCATAACTGCAGAATTTTGTACCTTTTCATTTGCATTGAAATGGGCCAGCCTCATGTCCCAGGTCCCTTATGGTCCCTCTCTGTGTTGTCAATTACACTGGCAAAGCTAATTTGTGTTAAGTTTTTAATGGTCCATTTTACTGTCCTTCTGAGAAATCACATTTATATACAATCTCAACCCCAAGTGATATGGTCAACCTGAAAGAATCACAGTACTTTGGAGGAAAAGACTAATGAAAGCATTTTGCAAAATGAGCCACACTTATTTACCCTTGTAAATCTCTCAAAATGATACAGAGAAGAGGCATTTATAAGAAGAGTTCCAGAAGAAAGTAGTTGATATGATTTAAGCTGCCAGGTCACTAAAGATAATAATTGCTCTGAAAATTTGCATTACAATCTGGCTCTTGTTTATTCCAGTATTTCACTATCAATCTCAGCACGTTGAAATCCTCCCATTTCAATAGCCACAGCTTGATTCTTCAGGTCTTTGTGCTCTGATACACGCTATTCCCTGCACGTGCTATGTCTTTTTCTCTTTTGTTGTGAAATTGCGTTCATTATTTAAAAGCCAGTTAAAATATTACCTCCTCTTTAAAACATCTCCTCTTGTGCTCATGAAAATTAGTTTTTCTGGCTTATTTTTAATATCATTTGGTTCACATTGTCAATACAGCAGTTATTACATTGTATTATAGTTATCTGATTATTTTCTTTTCTCCACCAGACCGAAAATATTTGCTGGTAGCAAGTATACTATGTTCAACTTAGCATTCTTTTTTGGGGCTTAGCATTGTGCCTGAACCATAATATATAAAAGCAAATTAATGAATGAATGAATGAATATTATGACCTTACAGAAAAGTAAGTTTATGAGGAAAAACGGGGAAGCAGCTTCTGGCACGTACGATAATCAAGGTTTATTAAGAAGAAAATCATATTTCTGCTATAGGGATTTTATAAATATCAGCATTAAACAAGTTCATAAATTATAAAATTAGGTTAAGGAATTGTAGTAAGTCCAGGCTGCATGGGGTGGCTCACACCTGTAACCCCAGAAATTTAGAAGGCTGAGGTGGGAGGATCACTTGAGCCCAGGAGTTTGAAGATGCAGTGAGCTATAATTGTGCCACTGCATTCTAGCTGCCTATCCAACAGAGCAAGACCCTAAAAAAGGAAAAAAAAAAAAAAAAAGAAAGAAAGAAAAACAAAAACAAAAGAAATTGTAGTGATCCTAGTCTTGACAATAGAGTCTGATTTGATGATGGTATCACAGTTCTATTTTGTTTCTCACACCAAAACAAACATAACTTGACTGTAATTTTTGATAAAAAAATGAATGGCTATTTTAAAATAATATATTATTCTTAACTATAGTCATCCTACTATGAATAGAACACTATTTCATAGTAGTGAATACTCTCACTACAAAGAAATGACAAAAGTATGAGGGACAAATATGCTAATTACTCTGAGTTGATCATTACACAAATGTATACATGTATGTAAACATCACGTTGTACCCATAGATATGTACAATTATTATTTCAATGAAAGTTTTGAAAAGAGAATAGAAATTTTATCACATATACTTTTATAATAGTAAAGAAATGACAATAAGAGAAGTGTGTAGGCTTAGCTGCAATTAATTTATGTCTTACTAAATATATGCACAAATACATTTGGAGCATTTTTTTCTTCAAAGAAACTTAAACACAAAAATTTGTTAAACACTGATATTTGCAATTACCTATGAGTTTGTATAACAACTTCATGATATATTTCCTACACCAATAACATTAATCTATCTTTTTCATGAGTTTTCCATTCACTTTTAATCAAACAACACTATCATTCCTTTTTTATTCTGTGAACATCTGTTGCTTAACTATTCTCATTTTTATGATTATTTTAGTTACTTTAAGAGAAGCAAGGTATTTAATTGGAACTAGGGAGCAATCCACATGTAGGTATGATAAAAGATTATATTAGCAATTTGAAAGGAAAAAAATTATGTTATAAAATTCAGAATTATTTTATCTTATATAATATATTAACTGTAATATCATTGATGAGAGTATGTATGGCTTAGTGAGGTTAATCAAGATTAAAAAACAAAACAGGACAAAAATTTAATTATTAATACTGTACTGTGTATTGTACAATTATTGTACTGTCTTATTGTACTGTCTACTTATAACACATTACAAAATATGTAGAGATATCTGAATCCTAGAAAGTTAAAGCCTTTTAATTCCAAGATAGGTTGTAGTTCATAAGGATAAAGTCAGCCTGAAGATATATATATAGCACTCTAAAACAGTATTTATATAAGATATTTGAATAGAATCACTATGGAAAAATATCTGTCATTTGTTTTCTGTTTTGAAAGTTACCCTTTAAATTATTTTCCTATATTAGTCTAATTTAGCATAGCAAATAAGGACTTAAATTCATAATAATTTTGAATTTGGCTTTTAAAAAATACATTTAAATACTTTGTTATAGCTCTAATTCTATATTGTAAGCCCCTGACATATTTCAAAAAGTCAAAATAAATGAATATAGGGAATTTATTCACTATCCAAATCAGTAGTCAGCTATTTAATTTTCTCTGAATATAATTTCTCTATCAAGGGAGCTAGACATTTCACTAATTATGCAGTTTATCTACAGAATATGAATAGATGGCTTTTATCATAAAATTGTGGTCACCCTCAGGAATAATATTTTTGATGATCACACAAATTCTACGAATTTTTCCTCTTCTGCCCTTTTTTTTGCCCATGAGTAAACACAGCTGTGGTTATTAAAATATGGAAAAAAATTCTCTAATACTATCCCTGTTGATCCTAGGAATTAAGCAACGCTTGCTTTGCAATAAAACCAGCTGTTAGGGAGTCACAACACAAGAATTCTCCTTCCAGAGTCCCTGTCAGTGACAAGGAGACTGAAATAAATTAATAGTGTCTTTGCTATTTCAATTTGCCAAATAAAGAAGACATTTTTAACTTTTTCCTTATTTTCTAGAAACAATATATGTTGAATTAAAATGTATTTATGCAGTGGACACATGTACAAGTTGTCATTATTTTGCTAAGATATGATAATGTGGAAATATTGGATATGAAATGCTGAAGCAGTTACAACCTCCTAAACTCTTGCAGCTAAGGGTCAGATCATTTGCTTAATGGTATTGTTAAAGAAGTGTTATTATGCCTCTTTCTTTGTCTAGTATTAAGGGGCAGAAATTTAAAAAATTCTTTCACCATGATGCTAATCAGAAATAACTGTTACTGTCAATACAAATTATCAGAATACTTTACATGTAAAAAGTTGACCATTAACTCTCAGATTAAGCATGACAGGAAAAATTATATACGGTGATATTTGAGGTTGTTTTTTGAGTTAAAATTTTAATATAAATGACAGGGAAGATGGAATAAACATATTTTTCCCTATTCCTCCAGCTAAGTATAGCTGAATATCACTGGACATTACATGTATAAAACAACCATTAGTAAACTCTGAAAGGTAGAGAGAAAGCACCCTGAGAGAAAGGATCTACATTGTAGTCAGTTCCCTGGGTTTTCATTTTGCCTCATAAATCGCACACTTGAAACTGAAGAAACGAGCAACCTGGAAACACCTACATGGGCAGGCAGAAAACAGGAAATGAATAAACAAGCCCTCAAAGCCTCCTCCCTCTAGCCAAAGGCCCTGGAAATACAGAAAAAGCAATACAGAAAAATTCTGGGCAATAACCACTCTATGTTCAACTAAACGCCACAGAAAATCCTGTAGTCCAATCCCATTGATGAGATTAAGGGCCAAACGAAAGGCACAAACTTCCATCTTTGCCTTTGCCTAGGTGTAAGGAGGCCCTCCTGCCTCATGGCCCCTTGGGATGGTGCTGTCCACAGCTGAGCAGGGAGTGAGGATGTTCTTTGACAGGCAGTAATGCAGTATTCTCCCCACACATTTTTTCAGTACCATGGAACATATACCAAGATAACCCACATGTTTTATGTCAACAAATTTAACACAATTGAATTCACACAGAATAGTCACTGAACACAATGGAATCAAACTAGGAATCAGTAACAGAAAGATAATAGGAAAGTCCCCAAACACTCAGAAACTAAATAATACACTTCTAAATAATTCATGTGGTAAGAGCAAATCTCAAGGGAAAACCAAAAATACATTGAACTGAAGGAAAATGAAAATACAGCTTTTCAGAACATTGGGAATGCACTTAAAGAAGTGCCAAGAGGGAAGTTTACAGCACTAAATGATTACATTAAAAACAAAAGGAAAAGTCTTAAAACAGCAATCTAAGCTCCTACCTCAAAATCCTAAAAGAGGAAGAGTAAATACAAAACAAGCAAAAGGATATAAATAAAGATAAGAGCAGATATTAATGAAAGGAAAAGAGAAAAACAATACAGAAAATCAATGAACCAAAAATCTGGTTCTTAAAAGATCAATAAAATTGGCAAACTCTAGCAAGAATGATAAAGAAAAACATGACAAGACACAAATACTATCAGGGAAGAGGATATCACTACACACCCTACAGATCTTAAAAGGATTATAACGAAATACTATGAAAACTCTCTTTACATGTAAATTTGACAACATAAATTTTAAAAGATCAATTCCTAAAGAAACAAATTATTTCAACACATCTAATATGAAATAGAAAATATGAAATCATATCACAAAAACAATCAAATCTGTAATATAAACCTCCCCAAAAAGGAAATCTTCAGGCTCAGCTGGTTAGATGGGATAATTAATTCTATTAAACATTTAAAAAAGAATTAGCGCCAAATCTACACTGTTCCAGAAAGTAGAAAACTAGACACATCCAATTATTTTTCTGAAGCTAGTATTACCCTGCCACCAAAACCAGATGGAATAATACAAAGAAGACTAAACAACAAAATCTCTCATGTATACAGATGTAAACATTTATAACAAAATTCTAGCAAATAGAATTCATCAATATATAAGAAAGAATTAAGCACCATGATCAAGAGGTGTTCATTTCAGTAAAGTCAGGATGATTCAATATTCAAAAGTCAATCAATCATGTGATCCTTTCAATTGATACTGAAAAAGCATTTGACAAAATTTAATACTAATTCATGAGAAAAGCTCATGATTATGATAAAAAGATTGAATGCTTTACCTTTAAGATTGAATGACACAAAACAGAGATATACATTCTCCCCTGCTCTGTTTAATATAGTGCAAAAAGGCAAGACTAGGAAATAAAAGGTAAACAATTCGGAAAAGAGGAAATAAAACTCTCCCTATTTTTAAGTAACATGATTATCTATGTAGAAAATTTCAAGAAGCTAAAAAAAAATCCTAGAACTAATAAGTGAATTCATCAGTGTTGCAAGCTGCAAGATAATCCTACAAAACCAATTGTATTTTTATATATCACCAATGAACATGTGACACACAAATTATGAAATACAATATAATTTATAATTGTTTAAAAAGATTAAATACTTGGGTGTCAATCTAACAAAACATGTACATGACTTGCATGCTGAAAACTACAAAATGCTGGTAAGAGAAATCAAAGACAGCCTAAATGAATGAAGAGTTATCCTGTGTTCATGCATATTATGACTCAACATTGTAAAGATGTTAATTCTTCCCAAATTGACATGCAGGTTTAACACAATTTCTATCAAAATTCTAGCAAAAGTTTTGGAGATATTGACAAGATTATTCTGAAATTTATTTAGAAATGCAAAAGAACTAGAATAGTTAAAAGGCACTTAAGTTGGAAGAATCAGTCTACCCAATTTTAAGACTTTTTTTACATCTCAATAATGAAGACTCTATGGTATTGGAGAAAGAGTAGACATATACATTAATGAAACAGAATAGAGAAAACAAAAATAGACTCAAATATAATGTATTTTTTACAAAGGTGCAAAAGCAATTAAATGGAAGAAACACAGACTTTTCTTCAACAAATGGTCCTGGAGCAATTGGATATCCACAGAGGGAAAAAACTCAACATGTCTTACACCTTATATAAAAGTTAACTCAAGCTGGGTCACAATTTAAATGTAAAATTACAAAACTTTTAGAAAAAAGTCCCAGGAGGAACATGTCAGAATCTAGGGCAAGAAAAACAGTTCTTAGACATGATAGCTAAAGCACAGTCCATAAATTGAAAATTTGATATTAATAAATTAGATTTCATTAGATTAAAAACTTTTGCTCTATGAAACACTCTCATGTTCTAAGAATGAAGAGACAAGCTACATACTAGGAGAACATATTTGCAAACCAGATATCTGATAAAGGATAGAATATATAAAAAGAATTCTCAAAATTCAACAGGAAAAAAGAAATAATATAGTTAGAAAATGAGCATAATACGTGAAATAATATTTCACTAAAGAAGATATACAGATACCAAGTAAATACATGAAAAGATGTTCAACATTTTTAGCCAAATATAAATTAAAACCACAATTATATATCACTATACATTTATCAAAAGGGCAAAATAAAAAATAATGAGAATATCAAATGCTAGTAAAACTGTGGAAAAACTGGCTCACTCATATATTACTAGTAGGAATGTAAAATGGTATATCCACTCTGGAAAACAGTTTGGCATTATCATAAAATTAAATAAACTGCTACCACATGATGCAGCAAATACATTTATAGACATGATCCCCCCCCCCAAAATGTATTTTGGTCCTTTTGGTAAATATCATCCTTTTGATTCCAGATGCAAGACTATTTTAAGTATTTCTTCTAGGTGCAGTCTAGTGGTGATAAATTCCCTCAGTTTTTGTCTGGGAAAGTCTTTATTTCTCCTTATTTCTGAAGGATAGCTTTGCTGGGTATAGCATTTTTGGATGCCAGTTTTCTTCTTTCAGCACTAAATACATTATCCTATTTTCTCCTGGCACATAAGACTTCTGCTTAGAAATCTGCTGTTTTACTGGTGGGAATTCTCTTATATGTGACTTGACACTTTTCTCTTTCTATTTTTAACTTTTGAACTCTCTATCTTTTTTGACTTTTGACAGTTTGACAACAATGTTCCTTGGAGATAATTTTTTATGTTGAATTTATTAGTGGATCTTTGAGCTTTCTATATCTGGTATCCATATCTTTTCCAAGATTTTGGAAGTTTTCAGTTATTATTTCATTGACTAGATTCTCTTTTTGGAACTTTCAAAATTTGAATATTTGTTTGTTTGATGGTTTCCCATGTATCATGTAGGCTTTCTTCATTTTTTTCTCTTTTTTATTTTCTTTCCTTTACCCTTCCTTCCTTCCTTCCTTCCTCTCTCTCTCTCTCTCTCTCTCTCTCTCTCTCTCTTTTTTTGTCTCTCTGGATTATTTCAAGAGCCCTGTCTTCAAGTTTAGAAATTATTTCTTTTGCTTGATCTAGTTTATTGTTGAAGCTCTTGATTGTAGTTTTTATTTCATTTATTTAACCAGGATTTCTCTGTGGTTCCTTTCTATGCTTTCTATCTCTTTGTTAAATTTCTTATTCAAATCATGAATCGTTTTTCTGATTTTTTTTTTGTATTCTTTATCCATGTTCGCATATCTCACTGAGTTTCATTAAGGTCATTATTTTGAATTCTTTTTCAAATTTCATAGATTTCCCTTTCTTTGTTGTGCTAGAGGTGTCCAAGGTGGGGTGGATGGACTTATCCCTAGGCCACCTCTAGTCATTCATTTTCAACTCAAGCATGAGCTTTGATTTTTAAAAATTCTGATGGCTTACCTGAAAATTACTGGATATGTTTTATCTTCCTCAGTCCTTCTTATAGCATCTGAGAAAAAAAAATAAAATGCTTGAGTGAAGATAAGGAGAAGGGAGAAAGGGTAAAACAAGCACATGATAATCACATAAGAAGTTTATGAAGAGTAAGAAAAAGGAGAAGGAGGAAGAAACTTTAGTTACTGGATTACTTAAAATGTAGCAGTTATCATGAAAATGTTTTCACACACTTATCCCCCCAACAATGATGTAACTTAGCAATTATTTTTAACTTGATTTTATATATAAGGAAACAGATGCATAGTAAGTTCAAGTAAGTTTATCACGATGGCACAGGTATTAAGTACAGAATTAGGGTTCAAACTCAACTGAAGAATTTTTGTTCTTAATCACTAGGTGCACTTTCTCTGCATGCAGAATCTTATCAATACCCTTGCTCCGATATCTATATTTTTGCCCCGAAGAAGTGCACAAACCTTTTTTACCTGGTAAGTATATTAGTCAGAACAATTACATGCTATTTGCTGTGATAGTCAAATCTAAGAACAAAACCCCCAAAATCAGTGATGTAATTGAATAATTGCTCAAGTCTCATTCCACTGTGGTTTTCCTGTTGGATGGTGCTCACATTTGAGTAATAGTTAAATTTCCAAGCCTTCTCCCATATTGTGATTATTTCATTTCCAATTTCTAATTGTCACAATCATTCATGAATTTGTCCAAATGCCAAGTGGTCAGAAATGGCAAAGATTATGTAAAATCACACATTTTTATGTGAGCAAGTCTGAAAAGAGCACAGATCATTAGCCAAAATGCTTTACATGGGCACTCCTAATTTCAAACGAAGCTAAACAAATAAAGCAGATGAGTATTCAGAAGGAAGAGAAAGAAATGCTTTTACTTTCTTTCTTAAAATTTATTTTTCAATTGACAGATAAAATTATATGTATTTATCATGTACAGTATGGTGTTTGAAATATATATACATTGTAGAATGATTAAATTTAGCTAATTATCATATGTATTATTTTACATTAATATCATTTTTGTGTTGAGAGTACTTTTTGATCACAACCTTAGGATTTTTTAAGAATAAAATATATTGTTACCTATAGTCACCATGTTCTACTATAGATATCCTAAACTTATTTATTGAATACTTAGCTTTTCGTAAGACTGAGAGTATTAATATTCAGTGACTGTGTTATTTTTAATTAAAGAACAATTTATCTAGGTTTATCTTAACTGTTGTTTATCTATAGCTATATCTATGTACTATCTGTAAGTCTATTTATCTGTAATGTGTTTATTGATTTATTTTACATGGTTGTTATTGGCTACTCTCTAATTCATAAACTGACATATTGGTCTAGGCTTGTCAATTACAAGAAATATTTCATGACAAGGTAAGAGCAAAAACAGAGAGTATTCCTTACCAATTTGTAAGAAGAGTATATGCCTCTTTTTATACACTTCACCAAATACATAACTCCCTTCTGAAGACTTTCTGACAATTTTAAATGACTTAAGTGATGAGATGCTCATTATTTTGTTTTGCTTTTACTAATGCATTTCCATTCATGCAGTTCAATCCCTTTCTGCCATTTGTTCCTTATTCTGTGATTATTCTTGCTTCCTATCATTACTTGTAGGCATAGTACCCCTTCACATATGGCTATAAATTCTAACTGCTCACAACAATGTGTCTGTATTATTCTAAGTATCTAGAAGAAAGGAACAGGGTTAAAACCAACTTGTGATCAAACTTTTTCAGTAGATATCATACAGAATTAATGCATTAAGAACTTTCATGGAAGATGTTGATTTTAAAGTTTGTACCAGAACTAATCAAGATTAAGTAGTAAATTTAGTTTCTCAAACAAGGACTTTCTGTATATCTAAAATGTTCAAATTATCATAGCTGCCCTATTTTATAAATCTGAATTAATAATTCATATTTCTTCTCCCTTGCTTCTAATTCTGATATGTATTTTGTATATATTTACCTTTCTAATCTTGTGAAACAAATTACTCCCAAATTTATCAGTTTAAAACAACAGACATTTGTTGTCTTGCAGTTTGTGTGAGTCAGGATAACAGAAACTGACTTAACTAGGTGCCTCCGGCTCAAGGTCTCTCACAAGACAGCAATCAAGATATCGGCTGGGCTATAGTCATCCAAAGGTTCAACTGAGGAAGGATATACTCACATTACTGTTAGTAGGTCTCATGAGTCCTGTATTTTGACAATCCTTTGCTATGTAGGCACCTTGGTTCCTCCTTGTGTGAAAGTTCTGAGAGAGAGAGAGTCCGTGTGAAGATGGAATCTTTAACCTATCTATACGCTAATCTTAGAATTGATGTCCTGGCACTTCTGCCATATTCTGTTCATTAAAGTGAGTCAATGAGAACTATTCAAGGGGAGGAGACTACACAAGGGCCTGAATATCAAGAGGCAAAGATTACTGAGTATTATTTTAGAGGCTTACCACACCCTTAAAGCACTTGTTAAACTTGTTAATTCTATAAGCCATGCTTGCTAAAAGGAAATTCAGAAAAAATATATTGTTTTTAACAATTAATCTACTTGTTTAATATGTTTTAATCAGAATTCTTCAAGTTAATCATACACCCTTTGCACAACTCTAGATTTTAATATGTCTTCCCAAGACATACAGCTGGATATTTTCTTTGAAATAAATTGCAAAAACTGTGATTTCTCATGGCATTGATGTACTATTTTTATTCCCATCAACATTTTATAGGTTACTTTTCTCTTTTTTCCCCCCAGTGTCTTTCTTCATTATTTAAAAATTCCAAAATGACCTTGCTATGTTCTTTCTTTCTGAACCTAAAGTATTATCTTGTCTTCAGGACATTAATGCTAGTGCATATTTCAGTGTATAAAAGATTCTTATATTTTCAGGGACCTCACGGAATACATGAACTTGATAATTATCATTATTGTTTAGGAGCATTTGTTTAGAGCAAGAGATGAATAGTTTATAAAACAGCAATGATGCCATCATTATTTTGATATTAATGACTAGCTCAATATCATAAATGGTATAGAGTCTTTCTTGACCACTACATACTACTTGGAATATATCTTAGTTTTTTTGTTCCTCAAAATGTGGAATATTTTTTCTTTCAAAGTGGTTTATAATGAGTTCACTATAATCCTTTCCATTTTTCTTAATTTATTTTAATTAACAATAAACTGGAATATTACATACAGCCTATTTTAATACCACTGTGAGACAAATATATATCATGTTTATTACATGGCACTTAAGAAGGAAACATTACTCTAATGCAGAATATTTAACTGAGATTAGGAAACATGTCTCTTTCCTAAAAGATCTGGTAATTCTTTCTGTTTGAAAGAAAATTGAACAATATTAAAATTATACTAATAGAATAGGTTTACTGCAATATTAATTTATTCTAGGGTTAAGAAAAAAATTATTTCTGCATTATAGCTAATTTATATTAAGTAATGGTGTCTAATATATTATGTTATGTATGTGGCATGAGTAAAAAATATTTTAATTCCTCTGCTTTTATATAATCCTGTGATGTAGTTCATCAAAGTAAAATGAGAAGTTTTGCTTTGTATCCATGAGAGAATAATTAACTTCTAGTGCTAGAAGGGATTTAAAGAATCACATAATTTAACCAATTCTATTAGTTAAGCACCAACCTGGTGACACAAACCACATGATAACTGGAACAAGGGAAGTTTAAAAACAAAGAATTAACTATAATAGAAATTGGAGTAATGAGAGATTGGATGGTAAGAAATAAAAAGAACTCTAGAAAGTTCAGGAATCATAGATACAAGAAATAGCCACTATCCCTAAGGCTGAAATACAGTGCCCAAAAAAGAGGCCTTCACAAGGCTGAGATCCATACTTTGTTGGAGAGGGCTTGTCTGTGGAGAAAAATGAGTGTTTTAAAAGCTGTAAAAGATAACTTTATTACAACTTTTTTTAAAATGTAAAAACCAATTTCATTACAACCTAAAAAATGTTAAAACCAGATTGCAACCTGAACAAAAAGAGGTATCAAGGCAGATTTGTATATAATATTTATATATATGTAAAACAAATCACAACCACAAATGAATAGATCAATAAAAATTAATAGTGTTAAGTATTTTTCTTGCATTCCCATTTATTTAAAAGTAAGAGATTACTCATGGGGTAGATATAAAATCCATAGGAATTCATATTCAAATATAAACCTTTCCCATGCTCTCAACCACTGTTTATTTTATCTTTCCCATTTAAAATCTTACTGATACATTCCTGTGCTCAATATCATATTGGAGTCATTATTAGTTTTATCACCAGTTGCATTTATGTCTATGGGTCATTAAATCTGGCCCTTTCCACTAGCTCTTTACCAGCATTTTCACACCAATAGTACACACAAGGAACTGCAGAGGACTGCTATAGGCTTTCTCCTTCATGAGATACACAAAGCCTGGTTAAATCCTTCCAGGTCTCTATTGGGGAGAGGGAACTGGTCAATATAGAAAAAGCACAATTAACGCTTTCCAGATTTTTCCATTCCTATTATTATATTGTGTTATTTTATTAAGTACCCTGATAATCTTTAAAAACTTGCTTGAAAATAACTTTTTAAAAACTTTCATTAAGGAAATTCTATTTATCATTGGATTTCTTGGTGTAAATTGAAATAAAATATGCATTATTCAATCTCTGTTTGAATTGTGGAACACTTGTGTTTTGTTGGAGCATGGCTTTGGCTGAGACTCTCAGCTATTTTCCAATCTTCCTTCAGTAATAGAATATTTGAATGTTAGTTGGGTCCTGGTCCCTCTGCATAATCACTAGATTTATCTGCCTCCTTTAGGCAAAGGTGTGCCCACATGCCCAGCAAATTCCAGCTAACAGGATGTGAACAGGAGTGATCTGTGCAAATATTGGGCTGTGTCCTTAAAGTTAAGGGTTATTTTCAACAATTACTATTTTCTCCTTGTTGGCTGCAAATGACTGGCTGGCCAGAGCCACAGCAACCTTCTTGGACTATAAATTGGAAGCTCAAGATGAGTTTGGCAGAGCAATTTGAAAGAAGAATCTGGTTTTTAATGACTGTAGTGGCACCACCAGCCTTGGATTGCTTACAAGGGTATATTAGGCGAAGGAGAAGTAAATTTTTTTTTACCTTATTAAATTCACTAGTATTTTGAGTCTCCCAGTGATGCAGCTGAGATAGTAACTTAAATAATATACTCAGCTGAGATAGTAACTTAAATAATATACTCTACTTTATAATAATGCCCAGAGAATCCAAATAAGAGTGAAGCTAAACAGAATTGGAAAGTTGCCTAAATGAGAAATCAAATACTTCCAAGTAAACTGTGCCATTTTCCAAATCAGAAATTTTATGTTTTCTGTTTATTGGCAGAGTTTGTGTTTTGTAAATAATCAATTAGATCTGATAGTGACTTGGAATAACATTAGGAATTCATAGATCACTGATATATTGTATTATGAATTAAATGATTGGAGTCTGTATATGGTGAAATATGCAATAATTCCTTAGCTGTTTCAGATGATTAATACCAGAACTGGCTCAACATTTTACTCATTGCCTATGTATACTTGTCTGCCAGGATGATAAAGCGCTAATAGATTCTTAGTACTAACCGGGGGCAAAATGTGTTTCTCTTCAGCATTTTTGTGACTATCCTAACATTTTACAATGATTGCCCAGAGCAAAATGAAAGAGTTGGAATATAATAGAGATGAAGCAAAAAGTAAATGACAAGGCGGGGTGCAGATAGATATTTTTTAGATAAAAGTTATTCAATATGACTCTTTTCCTCTGGATAATGACCTATTGAGAGAATATTTCAAATTACTATTTTATAGAATTATAGGTCTTAAAGCTAAAAGGCATGTTGAATAATAATCTGCTGCAAACACCAGCTCCCAGGCAGGTGATGCATTAATACCCTCAGTCCACACACTGGTTAATAACATTTCCCAAGATTAGAGAAGTAGAAGCAAAGCAAAAACATCAGGACCAGGTTCAGATTTCTAGAATCCTGATATACCAATGCTTGCATCTTCTTCTTAAAGTGATGTAAAGCTTGATTTGGTGATTCATTCATTTTTATTCATTCATCTACTTTACAGATAAATAACCAGATAAATGATGATAGATGCCATGTGAACAGTGAAACCGCAGAGGTAATGGCAAAGTGCAAAGGAAACCCAGGAAGAAGATGGTTTCATTTAAAATGTAAGCAGTTAACTTTTTACATGAGGGATACCTTTGAGCTGATGGATAAAATAATCAGATGTTTCACGTTAGAGTATTAGGCTAGAATAGGACATTCTAGCCCAAAACTAATACTAATTATAGCCCTGATCTTAGAGGAATGTTTTGTGCAGGGGCAGGAAGCCATGAAAAATCATAGTGTGATTGAAAATAGTGATCAGCCCAATGTAGCTTGGACACTGGATACATTGGTGGAGGTGTTCAATGTGTGTCAGCAGAAATGGTGGATTGCTTGTAAGTCAGCTCAGAAATTTGGATTTTTATCTTGTAGGGGTAAAACAGAAAAAAGCTTTTAAGTAAGAAAAACATAATCAGTATTTTTTTTTAAGATGACCCTGTTATCTTCAGAGTAAAAGGTTAATTGAAATGAAGAAATATTTGGGATATGAATAACATACTAAGTTTAGACGTAATAAAAATATTTTTGAGACCGAGACAGTGCTGATGGAAGGGAAAGTCAAGACTTGATAGGAATTTCTAAAGTAAAATACGCAATTACACATGGGGGCTAGAAATTGGAATAGTGGTCATATTATTAACAAAATATTTAAGATATAAAACATAGAAAATTGGTCGAGAGGTGGTAAAAACAACTATCCTTGCTAAAATTCTCATGGGATTTTGTTCTTTAGTTGTATTTGTTGAAAGTACATTGAGTTGTATAAAATCTCAACATGCTTACTTAAACAAATAAATGCCAGAGCCTATTAGCTACCAGCAGTATGAGTCTACAGAAACATTAGAACTGCTGCATTTGTGCTTATGCCTGAATAGATACATTTCAGCCCTCAAAGCATTCTCTAAGTAGCAAAGTAGTAGCTTTAGGCCAAAATTTGAAATAGGCAAAGTCTTTCTTCAGATTCTGCCTTTTCAAATCCATTGCAGGGAGTAGAGGAGGACAGATTATGGAATATGACCTGAAAAATCACTGAGGGTTTTTAAGCCTTAGATAGATCATAGCATATTCTATTCTCTCCATCATATATTTTCATAGAAGTGAAATCAAGTTAAATGAATATTTGAAATTGGCTTGAAGGAAAAAAAGGAATCACAAAAGGGAAACATGGCACTGGGGAAACATAGGGAATGTTACAAGAGACTTGACTTTTGTAGGGTGGTTGACACTGGTTATTGGTATATAAAACGCAAGTCATTTATAGCAGCCACTGACAGAACTGTATCCTTTGCTGATGACAGGCTTTATAAGTCATTGCTAAAACTTGAGATTATGGTGAAATCAAAACATGTATTCCCAAAATGTCTGAGATGTGTATTTGCTTTCTGTGGCTGGACATACAGACAAATGAATCTCTCCTTCCATCTCTAAAAGGAAAAATCATCACCACCCTCAGCACCATCATCATCATAATTATAGTCACAGCCACTTGAAAATAGTCATAAGACACTGATATCGACCTCTGTCCTCTTCTAGTTGCTTTCCAATTATTAACTCATTTAATTCAACAGCAACCCTATGGGCTAGGCACATTGCACTATTTACAGATGAGGAACCTAACATATAGAGAAGTCATAGAACATTCCCAAAGTCATATGCAGGAAATTCATTTATTTAGTTAGCTACTGTGTCCACGGGCCAAAAGTATTTTATGGCTCTTTTGATTATTCAGTGCAGATACCTTTGTATCTGTTGGAGAGGCAGTGCTGCAGAGTGGTTAAAGGTGGTTGCTGAAGCCCTGACTAACCAACAGGGAAAAATAGGTCCTCCTTTGACTAGCTCAATGGCTTTGAAAAATGTATTTAACCAGTTTGTACATGAATTTCTCCATCTGTAAAATGTAGATAAGGGCAAGAAAGAAAATGAAGATGTGTTAGGTCATTTACATTGATCCCTGTGGAATCCTCTGTGTATACTGAAGTGGAAATCCCCTAAGTAATGGAGTACAAATGTAGATAAGATGAGATAAGATAAGATAAAATATGATGATCCCATTCTCCTCCAGCAAGAATGGCTGGATTAAGTAGCCACGTATGTGACCTCCATGGTGACATAACTCTGAGTAGCAGAACTGTTTTTGTGTATTGCTGAATACGTTGTTTCTGAGTGCTAGTATGTCTGAGATGGAATAGTAAGCCCACAGTTTTATGATTTCCTAAACTTGTGGCTATTTTACTCTGTATGACCTTCCAAGACCACCAAAATTCAGACACACTTCTTTGAGATATAAGGCAGGCAGCAGAATACTTGTCCACTCACCAGTATAATTACCTGCTTTATAATTTTATCTTGTTTATTTGACGATGTCCAAGAGAATAAAGTTAAAGCAACTTTAAGTGAAGCCTAAGTCATTATTTTCTTTTTTTTCTTTTTTTTTTTTTTTGAGACAGAGCCTCGCTCTGTTGCCCGGGCTAGAGTGAGTGCCGTGGCGTCAGCCTAGCTCACAGCAACCTCAAACTCCTGGGCTGAAGTGATCCTACTGCCTCAGCCTCCCGAGTGGCTAGGACTACAGGCATGCGCCACCATGCCCGGCTAATTTTTTCTATATATATTAGTTGGCCAGATAATTTCTTTCTATTTTTAGTAGAGACGGGGTCTCGCTCTTGCTCAGGCTAATCTTGAACTCCTGACCTCGAGCGATCCGCCTGCCTCGGCCTCCCAGAGTGCTGGGATTACAGGCGTGAGCCACCGCACCAGGCCCTAAGTCATTATTTTCACCTACACTGGATTTGAAACAACCTATGTGTTCTAACCTAGCTCAGCATACCAAGCACTTAGCCACAACTCTTCTTATTTGTGTATACCTAATAAATGGCTGCAATATTTTTGGAGAGGAGGGGCTTTAAGGACTTTTCTGATTATATCCACTCAGTAACTCTAATTACCATATAATTTGTGCCCTTACTTAGTAGATGAGTTTATATACATAGTAAGTAATAATATATTTGTTTTTACAGATCAAACTTGAACTTTGCTTGGTTTAAACTTCACTCTAAAATTGTCAGGGCCCCTAACTCTTCTTGCAACACCCCCATTGCTCTAATTGACTACTATAAATTACCGCTGTCATACCATAAAATCCAACTGAGTATATCTTTTGCCCTCCTGAAAAATATCTTATTTATTTATTTATTTGCTTATTTTTCTTTTATTTACTTTCTGGACTTGTCCTAATTGAGACAGATGGTGTTATTGTTTTTTATATTCCATCTATAAAATGAGACATTCAACTGACCATCATATTTTAAAACTTACATTTACCTCATCATTTTGCATCTTTCCCATAGACACCCTGAAACTAGTAAATATCTTAAGTGGAAGAACTAAGAAAAAGAGTTAAATTATTTGCAAAGACTACATAGTAAATTAGGGAAACAATTAATGATCAAGGTGAGGTAAATCAAAACAACCATGATGCATTTAGCTTCATTTTCCAAAATGCCATTAGATTGTGACTCTAAAAATCAACTGACATTATTCCATTAATGGAAATACTTAGTGAATTTATTTTCACTAAATATTTTGGAATATTTAAATCTACTTAGTGGACTACAATAATCCTAATTGCAAATTTGCCTTGGTTATTATTTTTTCTGATCCTCAATCCAATCATAAAACCGTAAGCTAGGTGAAAGCCTGATGCTCTTTGTTATTTGTTTTAATAAAACTAGCACTGGCTTTCTGTTTCTAACCTGTTAACAGTCTGATATGGAAGGTTTATTCATTCTGTCTTCTTTCATATCTGCAGATACCTTCTCTATTTTAACAGTAATATCGAAATAAAAAGTGATTTTTTTCCCCTTGTGGAATGATTCACTGTAGGAAAGTAAAGGGTTCCATAGTGACTTACCTGGTAGCATTTTAACATAATCAGTTACAAAATATCTGACATTTAGAGTTATAAGATCATTAACTAATTTATCCTTTTATCATTTTTATGGAAGAATATTTTGTATCATATATTCTACTAATCATTGACTTCAAGGAGATTAATGTCAGATTGTTTAGTGATTGTAGGTTTACTCATCCTAGTAACACTGTACAACTCCTTCAAAGGTTAACAATTTTTTCTTTGCTCTGAATCAGCTCTCTAGATATTCTATAAATAGAATAGTGACAGTGCTCAAATGAAAGTCTCTTACAAAAAAACTTCTGCCAGCAGGAAACCATTGGGTCAGCTGGGGAAGTCAATCAGTGACCCACCTAAGAATAATTTGTCCTCTTTCTGAGCTTTGGTGATTCCTCCTGCTTTTCTTGGTTGTCCTTACAAGGCATGAAAAAGATAAATGCTTTATCCTCTCTCCATAGCATCCACTCTATGTATCTGGACCAATGAATAACTGTTTCCCTGAATAAGTCTCTTTGGCTAATTCCCAGTAGTACGTAGAGGTCAGTAAGCAAGCTAGGTATAGCAAATTACCTGTCTTCGAAAGAGTTTCTTGCTTTATAGTTACCTTTGAAATAGAATTTGTACATCTGCCAAAAATACTCGTGTACACAGATGATTTCTCATGGCTGATATTATCTATAAATGGTTCTGGTCTTCACAACTTCCATGTAGTACATGACCAATACATTATATGAAAACCAGTGAAATATACTTAGATGTTCAGTGAAATCAAACAAGATGAAAGAAAAAATACCATCATGTATGACACTTATTAGTAATAGTTAAGAAAATTACTACTTAATATTTCTAAATGTAATAATAAGAGTTAAAGATACAAAAGATACTCTTTAGCCCAACACCTTATACTATTATTTCTATTAGCTTTATTATTGTAGAATCATTTTTAAGGTTTTCTATTTGTGGTCCTGAACTTTCTTTGAAATTTTTGATGTGACTGAAAGACTGTTGTACTGAATCCTGTAGCTCAGTTTCTATTTTTTGCTCTTACGCTAAAATCTGTGTCACTTTGATTAAGTCCTTGGCATTTCTGCACTTCAAACGTCTTCTATATAAAGTGATTGAACTATATGACTGCTGAGGTTCCTTCTAGTTTTAATATGATGCTTTTTGTGATTATTCTTACTTCTCAATACATCAGCGAATGTAGGTAACACATTTCGGTCCTGATTCCCTGCACAAGCCTCTTCATCTCCTACTATAATACAGGCTCCATGCAGAGAGAGAAGACAAACATATTGTTTATTGATAAATCCCCATAACACCTTTTAATAAATATTTGCTATGAAAAATGACTTATATTTGATTATTCATTGCAACTTTTTTGCTATCTTTGTCTTCATTCATTCACTCATTCATCATATATTAATTCACTCAGCATATGCTTCTTGATGCTTTTTGTTTTTTTTTTTTTTTTTTTTTTGAGACAGAGTGTCACTTTGTTGCCCGGGCTAGAGTGAGTGCCGTGGCGTCAGCCTAGCTCACAGCAACCTCAAACTCCTGGGCTTAAGCGATCCTACTGCCTCAGCCTCCCGAGTAGCTGGGACTACAGGCATGAGCCACCATGCCCGGCTAATTTTTTTTTTTTTTTGTATATATATTTTTTAGTTGGCCAGATAATTTCTTTCTATTTTTAGTAGAGACGGGGTCTCACTCTTGCTCAGGCTGGTCTCGAACTCCTGACCTCGAGCGATCCACCCGCCTCGGCCTCCCAGAGCTAGGATTACAGGCGTGAGCCACCGCGCCCGGCCTAGATGCTTTTTGATTCTTTAAATTCTATCTGCCTTCATGGTCAACTGAGCTTCAACTTTTCCATCAAGCTTTACTGACCATTCCAGCTATAACTAATCTTTGTTTTATTTGACCTCCTATCACATACACAGTGGTGATCATATTATTATAAACCTAAGAATATAATATTTAGGGATTTATTAATATGGTACCATACTGTATTTTCATGTTTCTGATTTTCCCAAAGATGCTATGGATTTGCCAAAGGCAAAGATATTATAATATGTGTTTTCTAAAATTTACCCATGACATGTAATATCATGTAGACATAGAATCTCAAAACTGTATTTTAGCACATTCTCTCTCTTGCTGTCTTCCTAATACATGTGCAAACATGTATACACACACAATCTTAAATGCCACATCAGTATCCAGTAGTTACTTCTGGCAGAAATTGAAAAGAAAAGGGGGAGAAGTAATATATATCCCAGGAAATGGCCACTGAATTTTTATCTGGTTTATTGGAGTAACGGTAAATTCATAATTACCTGAAGTACAAATGTACCACCTTATTTCTTATTTTTTCGTGTGATATAAAAACTCTTTCCTTACCTTGCCTTTGCCACCATTATTTTTTCTGTGAGTGAAGCCAAGTGGTCTGAAGTTATGCTGGTGCACAAAGCATTTTAAAATAGCCTTCATTTATGAGCAATCATCTATGAAGGACTAACATTTAAGGAACCTTGCTGTGTCCTTTTTGAGATTACAGCTTCTATACAAGTGACAAATATATTTAGATGGAGCATAAAGTGTTCTTTGTATAGCTTTCGATTTGTATAGTTAGCATTTGTATCTTTTAGGATAAAATGCCCAATGGGTGAATGTTGAAGAATACTAATAACTACTAATAAATAACTAAAATAGATGTTGTCCCAGAAGTGTAACAGCAGGCTATACTTTCAGGGAATAAATTTGGATAAATGATTTATGTTTCCTTTCTGAGGAAATATTATAAATAGGTTTTCTGATTGTACTTTTCTCTTATTCCCTCAAAAATTTTAGAGACAAAGAGAAAGAAACGAGAGAAAGAATCCTAATAGTTTTCATCTTATGTCGACTCCTTATAGGCAAATATTTGGTGTGGAGAATCTCTAAAAACTAAATTTTAGGTAATACGTCAATTATTTCCTATTTTATATATTTCTTGTGACCAAATCTCTATTGACCCAGTAAACCTTTGATAAAAGAACATTGTATAGATATTGACTGGTTAAGAGGATGGCAAATATGGAGTTATATATATCGTAAAGAAAAATACATCTTTATGTTATTCTCACCAGAAAAAGAATATAAAAAGAGAGCATTGTATTTGCATGATGATATTTTTCTCTCTCCATTTTATAAAGAAATGAGCAACATTTTAAGTCAACATGAATAGAAATGGGTGTTTTCTCTGCTAGGGGAAAGTACCTTGTTTAAAGATCTGATATCTTTAAATGCTAAGGTCAGTACAACCTCTCAAAGGTCAACCAAAGCTCTTGACATAACTTTTAGGTTTATGTTTGCCAAGAAGAGTCTGAGATTTTGAGATACTTGGAAGCTAACTATCTGCCAAAGTTACAGGGATGCTGGTGGAAGATATGAAATTCCTGGGTTAGAGATAAGGAAATTTCATACTCATGTCAAAGCAAAAAGCATGAGCATCACGTTTGCATTTCCCTCACCCCTAAAGTCCCAGAGGCACTGCACTCACAGCTGAGAAACCCGGAGTTTAGGGAACCTAAGCCTTTTAAATGGCTTGCAAACAAACCTGCCTTTTGCCCAGAAAGAGATACCTCTATTGTACTAGGGAGTAAGCAAAATTTTATTTTGTTTCTAAAAGTTCTCTATTTTCCAAAACTGTTGACTATAAAAGCATTCTTGAGAATAGAGCCTGGTAAAAAAAGGGCAATCTGTGGTTCACTCACAAGACATACAACAATGCGATGGGCCTCTGAAGGACTGTGATCCAAAAGTCCTCTATTATTACTTTATTGATTCTTTACTCATTAGTATATTTTTTCATTTATTCTTTCATCATTCTATTCCCTTGTTCTACTATTTATTTGATAAACATTCCATCTATTCCCTTGTTCTACTATTTATTTGATAAACATTCCATTTCTATGCCAGTATCTGTCCTATTATTTCATAATTCTCTAAACCAAACAGTACTGACCTTTCTACTTAAATCAATCTGTGGATATTTATAACACAAAGACAGTCTTTTCTGATGCTCTTTCTTCAGTTTAAAAAAAAAACTCTAACACTTAATTTTTTACTAACTGAAATCCTCTGCTTCCCTCAAAAAATGATTAAATACCATATTTTTTTCATTCATTCTGATTCCTACAACTGGAAGTTTAAAAAAATCTCCTTTATTTGAGCTCATAAATCAACTGCAATTTTCATTTTTATAATCCTTATGGAATTCTTGCTTTCTTTGACATTTTTCAGAGGAATTTATGTTTGCTTCTAACTCCCTATCTTGGAGTGTTAGTCCCAGGAGAAGGGAGCTCGCTCAATCCTCACTTATTTTTTTATACCCTGTAGTGCCTTTGGAGTCTCCTGCTCATAGTTGGAAACCACACATTAATTGAAATTTATATCGCTGGAATTTGGTCTATGTTGCAGCTGGGCTTTTATTTGGTATGCTAATTACAGTAATTAACAAGTAGTTACATCATTTATCCCATTTTTTCCATCCATTTGTACTTCCATAGGGGAATATATACACATATAGAGGCTTAGATGTTTTTTATTCCTTCTTTCTAGGTCTATAGTATTATAGCTGCAGAGATGGAATTCAGTAATTTAGGATCCACATTCTACCTACTACTTTTTGACTGGTCACAGTTGGAAAACAGATATTCTACTCAAAAAAAAAAAAAAAAAAAAAAAACAGAAATAGACTCAGCAACAGAGTGGCTAAAAGTAAAATAACTAAAAATATCAAGTATTGATAAGAATGTAGAACAATCAGAATTCTTGTATGTTGCTGGAGAGACTGTAGCAATTTAAAAATATTATTCCACAACATCTATCAAAGCTAAACATGCATATATTCTGTGACCCAGTAATTACTATCCTACTATAAAACCCCCCCCAAAATGTATATACCCATGATAAAACATGTACAAGAATGTTCATAGTAGCTTTATTCATAATAGCAAAAAATGGAAAGAATTCAAATGTTTATCAATAGATTAATGAATAAAGCGGGGCATATTTATAAAATAGAATAATATTATGTAGAATTAAAATAAAAGTATTTTTGCTATACATAACAATATGGATGAATCTTATAACACAAAATGTTGAACAAAGGAGCCAGATATAAAGAGTGCTTATAACATCATTCGAAACCAAGCAAAATAAATTTATGGTGATAGAGGTAAGGATAGCATTTACCTTTGTAGAGGGTTAACTATGTAGGGGGAAAGGAAGCCTACTATTAAAACAATGTTACAAATATTCTACATTTTGATATAGATAGTAGTTACGAATGTGTGTATCTATGTGTATGTTTGTATACATATAAACATATAACCCTAGCCCTAGCTGTATGTATATAGTGTGTGTATATAGTGTATGTATATAATGTGTGTGATTATTTGTGTAACATTTATACAGATTTTCATATGTAAATTAATCCTTAACTTTTTGAAGAAGACAAATATGAAGAGAGGAGGAAAAGGAGGACAAAGAAATGAAATGATGCCCATGGTAAAATGTACAAGTCATTAGTTCTAGAACCTAGAGACTGGGAAGTTCTGTGGGCATAGATGAGATTTTCAGTATTCTGGCTAAGGTAAGAAGTGGGATAAAGAATGGGAAAGCACTAGAGAGAGTTAGGATTTACTTTTATAAAGGGTTGAGAGCTATTCAAAGAAGAATAGACTAGATTCCCAGATCTCAGGTTAAGGAAAAATATAGGGGAAATAAAACTAGAATTTATTTCTGTGCAGTTCAGGACCATGCATGTGCATGCTGGAAAAAAAATCCAATAAAAACTGAGTTACCATACCAATAACTGAGTTTAAACAAAAAAACTGAGCTCTCAGCAAGAATGGAAGTCACTAGGTAAAAAACTAATATCCTCAATAATTAGAAAGATAATGAAAGTCAACATAGAATTGTATTTGCATTAAAATTATTTACTAAGAATTAGATTAAAAAGACATTTTCAGAAAAATTGGAATTTATCATTAATTGATTATTAATTATGAAAATTAAAAAGAATATACAACATAAGAAAAATGATCTCAGATGGAAAATCAAAGATGCAAGAAGAAATGATGAGAAATAAAATTGAAAACATAGAAAATCTAAGCAAATATTGATGAATTTGGGCTATATAAAATAATAAATTATATCTAAATTATAATTTTCACAAAAACAGACTAGAATAAAACATATAGGTTATAGCCCAGTAATACCACTACTAGGAATGAGCAGCCCTATATTACAGAATTTTGTTTGTGTATATATGATCCCATTTATTTGAGGTACTTAGAATAGTCAATTTTTGATAGAAATAAAAAGTAGAAGGGTGGTTACCAGGGCCTGCGGAGGAGCTCTTGCGAAGTTGTTGAATGAATATAGAGTTTCAGTTTTGCAGGATGCAAAGAGTTCTGGAGATTGGTTGCACAACAATATGAATATCCTTAACACTATTGAATTACACATTTAGAAATGGTTAAGATGGTAAATTTAATGTTATGTGTAATTTGCCACAATTAAATTTTTTTTAAGTTAAAAAAAAAAACAAGGGTATTATTAGCATTAAATTCAGAATAGTAGTTACCTTGGACAGGAAAAGAAGGTGAGTATTCTAGCTGTAAAGGCAATTTTCTACTTCCTAACCATCCATGGATCTTTATCATTATTCATTAGACAGTACAAATATGTCATGTGAAATATTACATAACACACAATTAAAAAATGGCTGGAGATAGAAGTTGGTAATATTATTAGCAAACTATGTCCGCTTCCCTTTAATTTGCTCCCGGTAACTTTTGACTACTTCTTTTTTTGAGACCTTTATATTGTTTTCACAACATAATGTACCACCCACACTGACAGGAGTTTTGAAGTTGGATATACCTGGATTGGTTTTCCTCACTTCGTAGTCAGGCTATCTGGGTTACTTAACCTCTTTGTACCTTAGTTTTGTCACAGGTGAAATGAGAAAAATGAAGCTCACTCTTAGGTTGATTACCTAAGAGTCACATAGGATTGACAAGAACAATATCAACTTGAAGCATGAGGGTACAGAGAATATCTCAAATATTCGTATTGCTCGTATTTCTTTCCATTTATTCCCTGGCATAATTATGGTTACTAGCATTTAGTGTTCTTCATAATTCTCTTTACCTTCAACATGTTTCATGATCGCTTGTACTGGGACATACATCCTCTACTTGTCAAGCAGTAGCTGTATGATTTTAGTGGCTAGTGATGGTTCCAGATGATTCTGAGCTCAGAGGCACAGGCTCTACTTTGAAGTGTTCAGGACTTATTAGCTACAGATAAATATCCCATTAATTTACTTTAACTACTGTTGCTGTTGCTGCTTCTACTACTGTTACTACAGAACAACAATAAAAGCACTAATGTTAAATGTAATTCAGGGGCGGGGATGGTGCTGGGTGAAGCAAAATCTCCAAGCTCACTCTCTTCTTTTTCCAGTGCACGAGCGGATCCTCCCGTGGTGGTTAGGACTGTTACAGTACTGAGAGGCCAGGGAGTTACGGGAATGTTGAAAGTTACTGCAAAGCGAAGAGAGGCTTAACCTTTGCAAGTTTTTGTGAAACCACACTTCCTTTGGGGAGCAAATGTTTGAGATTTTACATTTTCTACTCTCAGAAGTTGGAATGCCAGGTTAATAGAGTTACCTAAGTTTCTGCAAGGCAGCCTAACCGTGTTCCTTATACTTCTCAAGAGACTCCACAGAGCTCATGATACTAAGGAAGTTTTGATGCTAATAATAATTACTTCTCAGTGTTGTTTTGAGAATTAGAGAAAATAATGCATTTGAAGATAGCTAGCACAGAAGCTATCTTGCAGTAAGCACTCATCTCACGTGCATTTATAAAATCCAATTACTACAACCTCATATGTAATCTATGGGAAACAATACTGAGCTATGGCATAATATCCTGTTTTTTTTTAAACCCTCACAAAACCTCATGACACAGCCAGATGTTTCTTGCATCTACAGAGGGAGGAAGCTGCAGGTAGCGGATGAGTGGCTCAGGAAGGTCATTAACAAAATATAAACAATCAAAGCATCTAATTCTGCTAATTTTAGTAATCTTGTAGTTCTATTACATGATGAAAACCACACAGGTGCAATGAAGGACTTTGGTAAGCTGAAATAATTCACTGAGCTAGAAGAAAGTTAGAAAGGTTTTCATTATTAAAAGAGACAAATCCAACATGCCTTAGATTTCTTGGAATCTATATATTCTCTAGCTCAGAGATGTGGTTTTCAACTGAAGAAAATTTGACGGTGGAATTTCACCCATCAGTCACCCTCTTTTACTTGGAAGTGTACAAGAGGCATTCTAGCATAATTTTCAAGAGGTCAGTTTCTGAGAAAAGACTCCCCAGATGGTTTGAATCCTGTTCTGTATTCTATCAGCATGTAGCACAGGGCAAGCCACTTCTTCACCTCTCTGATCTTCAGCCCCTCATCTATAAAATGATAATAATAATAAGGTCACCTTCTGATTACGGCCATTGTGAGGCCAAAAAAATCCATCTGAGTAAAGCCTATGGAGTGCGTTCCATAAATTTCCCTATTCTTACTATCCAGCGGGTGAAAGTATTCTGCCAACACTGTGAAGAGCTCTTCAAATTAGAGCTGAAATCTTGCAGTTCCCATAACTTCCATAGTTCATCAAATCACTTCAGTTGAGGTTATTAATCTATTTCAATTGATTGACAGTTGCACAGTAGTCATTTGATTTATAATTTGGACCAAGCTATTGAATTTATAATTTGGACAGAGCTCTAAATGCATTTTTGATTTATGTGTGTCCCCCATGCAGTTACAACAAATCATTGGTGGTTGAGCAACATTTACTGTAAGACACATACATTTAAATTTTAAATTAAATTGGATTTTAAAGGGCAAAAAAAATTTAGATTTCTTCATGTAAATATCAGTGCTGCAAATAACTGCAAAAGAAGCAATATGATGAAATGAGGAAAGCTATATCACTTAATAGCCAGAAAAACTCAAATTCTTGTTTATAATTTTGTCTCTGCCTGGGCTATATTACAGATTTTTAGAGTTATGCCAGACCATGGTGAACTTCTAGCTCAGCATTTTTACTTCCCATACAAGACGGATAAAGTGCATAAGCCCATAGAAAGATAATTAGTGGCTAACTTGGGAATTTCACCAAACTTCCTTGATTCTTGTTTAGCAGTCTTTCCACTGCATAAAACAGTTCTTCTCTGACTCAATTTCTTTCTCTGAAAATGATAAGAAAAATAATACAAGCTCTGCTTATATATGAAATTTTTATTTTAATATCATGAACAAAACACTTGAAAGAGCTTTAAAATGTAAAAAATACCATACAATTTCCAACCTAAACCTAAACTTTGATTCCTTTGGCAAGGGAAGAGCGTAAGGAGTAGAGCAGATATACCCATTTCTTCAGGAGCGACTGTACAAGGGCTCCACCATCCACCTCCTTTCAGTTTTTACTCTTACAAAACCCCATGACATTTTCTTACTTTCTAAGGACAAAACTGAAATTCAGAGACATTGAAGGAATTGTCAAGCTAGGATTTCAAACACCCGAGGCCTCTGCTTGTGTCACTTTGCTACACAGTTGCTAGATACACTTAAATAGAATCTACCAGGCTCATAAATGGGAGATTGTAAATTTAATATTTTCTAGCAAAGCAAAAACACCTGCCTCTTTAAGATTTGACCCTAATTGTAAAACAGTTTTCTTCCTGCTGCAGTATTAGGTGTCACATTAATCTTTCTTTCTGACCTCATTCTGGCAAATTGTCTTGGAGAGAGAAATAAATAATGTTCCTGCAAATTGATTTATATGAACTCTAGAGATATGGTACTAGCAAAAGATACCAGGCCATGTGAGGGCCTCAGTCCGTAGATCAAAGGTGCCTGTGTTTTATTATTTATCTTCATACCAAGTTCAGAATAACTACTGAAATGTCCACTTTCCTAACATCAGACCTTCAGCCAAGTATACTGAACTTTGACTTGTACTGACCTGGTCTCAAATATAATGCAATGGCTTCTTCCAATGGTTAGGAAACAACCTGTTCTAGATGTCACAACTTGAAGTGGAGGGTCAGACTGTAGCTACAAAGACGAACAATCAGAGCAAGGAGGATGTGCCTTTAGATTTCTAAGTACTTACACGAACTCAGCAAAAATGCTGCATTTCAGAGCATTGTACACCCCTTTCTGTTCACTCTGAGCTGTATGATTGAGGCACGATGCTTGGTTTCACTCTAAACTACCCTTAGATTGTTATCAAATTCAACCTTTATCTGGCACAGCAAATATCCCAAGCAGAAATATGATTGTGTTCATATTCTCCCAAACTATTTCAATCATTTTATTCTCAGTGGAAATTGGTGCACTTTATATTAAGAGGTCATTATCATCTTCCATTCAATTGAAAACATTTTTATTGAATGCCTGCTGCAAATATTTGTGTCCTCCCAAAATTGATGTGTTAAAGCCCTGATCCCAAGGTGATGGCATTTGGAAGTGGGACCTTTGGGGAATAATTTAGTCATGAGAAGGAAGCCCTTATAAAAAGAGACAAGAGAGAGATGATCTCTCTCTATGCCATGTTAGAATATAGCAAAAAAGTGACCTTTTGAAAACCAGAAACATGGCCTCCCTCAGGAACTGAATATTGGACTTCCAAGCCTTCAAAACTTCTTACAGTGTTTATTTCTTACAACCGTGTAAGATTTCTTACAACAGATTTAAACCATAAGGTCTATTGTATTTCGTTACAGCAGCCCGAGAGATTAATACACCTGCTATTTGACCAGCACTCAAAAAAAGGGGGGGGTCGGGGGGTCATATTCTCTGACCTCAGAAATAATAGTATTTCATTGAGGGAGAAAGAAATAACATAATATTGTTAAAAAATACACATGATAATCATGTGTTAAAGTAATTGTTACAGATAAGTTCAGTAGAAGGGTAATTGCAAAAAGGATTAAAAAGTATGGGAAAGCATCCAAGAGATGAAATTTATACCGGAGCTTGAGAGGATAATCAGATGAGAAGAAAGAAGATGTCTCAGACACAGAAGTAGCATGGCCAAAGTGACAGAGGTATATAATCAGTGTGATTCATTCTAAAGGCATTTGGGGTGAGGCATTAATTGGGAATCAGTGAGACAGAAATTGAAGAGGAACATGCACCCAGTTAAGAAGGGGCCTGAAAATTAGAGTGAAAAGTTTAGACTTCATCACAAAAGGCATAGAAAGCAATGAAAGGTTTAAGAGCAGATGATGAGGGCATGGTAAATAAGCTCAGATAGGATGCTTGGCTATGTCAGATGAGAATGACCTGTGAGAAACGAGAGGCAGCGAGTATACGTACCAAAGACTGTGTTGGAGTGACAGCAACAAGTGTTGAAATTAAGCAAAGGAGCAAGAGAGTGAGAGAAAGAGGAAGGAATAAAAATATAAAGCAGATACCTCCGAAGAAGCCTGATGTAATGATTTATTGGTAGGGTTGCTAAATTTGGCAAATTAAAAACACAGAAGTTACAATTAAATTAGAATTTAAAATAAACAGTCAATATATTTTTAATGTAAGGATAATTCATATCTGCATAGTACACAAAATTTCATTCATTGTTTATCTGAAATTCAAATTTATCTGCACATCCAGTGCTTTATCCGGTAGCCATATCTGGGGAATTTCCATGTGCCAATGATTACCTTACATTATGGGAATACTCAAGAACAATTGGCTTGGTGATACAGGAAAATATGAATTCATAATATTTATCTAATGCCAGAAGTACAGAACATATTTGAGTAAATAATCATGTATACAAGTAATAAATTGTATGCACTGCAACTAAACTGAGATTAGGGAAGTTGCAATATTAATCTAGGTAGGAATAATGGAATTTTTAAAAATCCTTTTGACAAGTAGATGTTCGATAGAAAACATGGAAATTGCCAAGTTTTAAGGGAGAACATGCAATTACCTAGAACTTGTAGTTTCAAAATTACAATAAAACATATTCTACTCTTTTGAAATGTGGATGGGAACTAGATGAACAGTTGTACATGGGTGAATTGCTCTGACATAGTGATGTCAATGTGACTAAACTTCAAGGCTGGCTGAGAAAAGAAGTAGAAATAATTTGTCATACACTTTTTCACTTTTTTGAAAAGAGAATGATGATTATATGTAGGCATTACTTAGGAAAAGAAATGCGTGAAACTCCATTAGAGACTACGGTTACACTAAACCACTTAAGAAACGTTAAGAATTTATGTCAAAAGTGAAAAAAGTGGTCATAAAAGCAAACCGAAAACCTGAAGTAACATTTGATAAAGAACCATGATGAAGGAAAATGACTTAAGATCTTGTTAGAGAGGATGGCCCAGGAGACCTGTTATTCCTAAGGGCTTTAAAAAAAAATTTTTTTTTTAAATAAAGAGCTTTTTTTCTTTTAGTGTAATGTAAACGTATGATAGGCTCTCAGAGGACACAGGGTGGGCCAGTTGTCGTGTCAGCCAGCAGGTGGCAAGATTGGCAGCTCGCAGAGCCCTTTCCTGAGCCTTCGTGTTATATAGTGAAAAGGACAAGGCCCCAGGGTCTATACCACCTTTGCCTTGCTTGTCAGATCCCTTCTGACCAGGTCTCAGGAAGTAGGTAAACACAGAGCTGATGTGACAAAGCAGCCTCCAGCAGACACAAGCGTTGTGTCATTTTACCTTGAAAGTGTGGTCCCAGGTTTCGGCACCAAAATGTCCCTCAGGGTTGTTTTTTTTTTAGAGGTGTTGCCTCAGTTCTTTGACTTTTGGCTTGGAGGAATTACAAGCCAGGCAGGTGCGATGGAGTGATAAGAGACATTTAATATTTTTATATAAGCAGCTTTTATTGTAGGCTACTTTTGCATAGAAATAGAAAGCAAAAGAACATTTCCTAAGGGGAAAGGGGTTTATTTCTGAGTAGAGAAGACCTTGAGGTTTTATTATGTTTTTATGTCTATGCCTTATGATATGTTAAATTGTGGGTACAATATTTATTATTTTGGGGGGAAAAGGATGGAAAGCTTTTAGAATTAAGAGTCCTCCCCAGTTTTATCCTTATAGGATAACTTCCAGGGGTTGGTTGCCCTGGTATATGTCATGGTGCTAGGGGGTGTGATTTTTACTATGTTAATTTATGTTAATGAGGAAAAGATCACCTTTGGATAGGAGCTCCTAGTTTCTGCGCATGCTCCTGGCAGGGAAAAAACTCCTTAATCTCAAATTCCTGCTGTTGCGGATTAGGTTCTAAATGTTCATTGGCCTCATTTTTGCCTCCCTCCTCTTTTCCTGTGGTTAATGCTGCCCACCTATACCTGTGCCTAACAGATATATACATATAAAGGATTATATAAACAGAAGAAAACTAACAAAATATATCTGGAAGATGCAGAATGGGAAGAATGGTGGCATAGTATGATGAAGATGATGAGGTTTTCTTCAAGGGCTTGCAAATTAATGGCAGAAAGACTGTCTTGTAGTTGTGAAAGGTCAACATCTGTATCTCCTTTGTCACCTCCAGTGTAACCAAGTCCTACTGACTCAGAGCATATCTCTTCTACTCATACAGATTTTCTACATTGTTCTAACTACCATTAATTTCTTCCTCTGTTACATCTGTTCTTTTAGCTTCATGAGTGTAAGGATTGTGATTTTGTTTTCTGCATGTTGTTCTAGAGAAATAATAGGTGCTCAACAAATGCTCAACAAATTCAACTAAAAGATGTAAAAGAAATCTTACAAATCTTGAATACTGCATGTTTTTACTGAGGAATTAAATACAAAGTTCACTCGTCTGCTGGCTTGAAACCTGGAGGCTTGATTTCACAAAATATTATCTATATGGGCTCCCTTTAACACAAAGAGAACTGTGAGTTCATCAAGTGTCCCATCTAATGAAGAGCAATGGGTAATAAACTGCTTGAACTATTTCTCCTTTTTGTCTATTTGCTAAGGCAGTTTTTAAAATCCAGGATGACTACTACAAATGACTTTCAACTGAAGGACATTTTCATTTTGAAAGTAGTCAATTATGTAATATTCATCTCTATTGTAGAAGGAAACAATAGTTCAGTTTTAGCAGTCAGAGCTTTACATGAAATGAAGTGTTTGAGCTGGAAGAGCTCAGTCATTCCTTCACATCATAAATCTTCAAAACCATCTGGGAACAGACATTAATATAGATCACAGACTTCCAGGATCTGCTAGTTACAATGTGTTTTTTAAGCCCATTATTTTAGACAACTACATTAATGTTGCAATTTCCCTAATCTCATGTTCATCACAATATGCAGTATTTATTATTAATATTTACATGCAATTTTTTTACTTAAACATACTTTGAAATTAAATATTATGAACTCATTTTTCTGTAGCACCAAACCAATTGTACCTTGACTGTTTCTGTTTTTTAAAGCAATTGTTGGCACAGGGAAATTCCCCAGATACGGTTGCCAGAGTCATTAAGTCTGGAGTGGAATCCAGGAATCTCAAATTAAAAGAAAAAAAATCTCAAGGTGATTTTGTTCATTAACTGTATTTGGGAATCACAAATTTGCTCTATTGTCATGTTTTCATATTTAAAGAAACTGAAGCCTCAGGGAGTTAAATGAGGTGTCTGAGTGTCACCAAGCATTTTATTGTTGAAGCTGAGAGTAACAGCTCAGAACTCTAATTTCAGTGTAGTGGTACTTTTGTGTCTACGTTTCTACTTTTGTCATTTCCTCTGACAAATAAATCCTATCCACTTTATTAACCAAGTTCTTTTTTACATAAGCCTGCCTGGGACTTAATTTGAGGAAACCATGACAATTTGCCCCCTGGAAGCAGTATTTTTGAAAACAAAGAAATTCAAAGGATTGCTGGAAATCAGGCATCAAAGATAGTCATTTAAGGTTGAGATGAATATTAACTTCTTTTAACCACTTTATATGAAAGAAATGGGCAATATCTTCTTGTCACAGCATGAGGTCAAAATCCTGTAGTCTCAACTAAAGAGTTCACTTTTGAAAGCTAAAAGTATTTATAATAAACTGGAATGTATTTTGTTAAGCAACTCCTTGCTTAATTCCAGAATGTAATAGCATCCTACCATTAAAAAAATGAAAATTCATACAACAGCAGGGTTTATCATTCTCATTTAACAGATAAGGAAATCCAAGCTCAGAGATGCGGAGCACAGTTAGTAGATAATAGATCCAAGAGCAAAATTTATTTTGAATCTTACTATCTCTAATACTTTACTTATTACTAATCCTTTCTTCTTCTTAGGAAAAAGTAATAAAACTCATATATGTTTATTCTGAAAATACTATAAAATATATATGCAAGTTAAAAATCCACTTCAGTTTGAAAATGTTTAACTAGAGAGAACAATTAAGGTTTTTCATCTGGGCTTGGGCTGACACTCAAAATACACCATTAAAACAGATGGAAGAGTCAAGCTTGAGTTCCTCTGTATATTCTGTTCCAGATCAAATAAGGCAGAACTAACCAAACCAAAGAAAACATAAAACAAAATAAAAATCCCAAAACAAAGGGAAAAAAGCCTTCTTAATTTTCATGTGGAAATACATAAACAAATGTTTCACTATATTTCCTTATTTACTTAGTGTCAGAAATCCCAGAGAAAAAAACTTGATCTCATCCACAATAGGATTTCAAACATATATACATAACTGAGGAACCTGAGATAGCATACAACTCATGGGAATGCATGTTTCCAAGAAGGACAATTTGTCCCTTGAGACAAAAGTTGCCACAAAGTAAATTTTGAAGGAAACAATGCTTCTGCGTATTTTTTTAATCATGCCTGAATGTACCTCAGACCTATCACCACCACCATTTACACATCCACTCCAGGAAAGGAGAGAGCTGGATGGTAAAAAAATGGAAATAGTCCTTTTTCTAAGTTACATGCCCCTAAAAGAGCTGGGTAGGAGAAAGGAATTTCTCTGGAAAACGGAGTGAAAGGAACACAGAAGACCAGGAGAGAAATGGGAGTGAAAGGAACACAGAAGACCAGGAGGGAAATGGGTGATGAAGGGCTGACTGTAGAAGCCAAATCAGGGCCATGCTCCACTCACATGCTGACGAAGGCCAAGAACAGTGAAGTACCCCACAGTGACGGTAGGGGGAACCAGTGAGGAAGACAGCAGAGCAACCTCAGAGCTAGAGAGGAGTGTAATTGTGTATGATGCGAGTCCCCACCATGCCTCCACCTTTGTAAAGGAATAAAAAGGAGCCACCTGGCAGATGGAAGTTACTGATGCAACAGGCATAGGGTAGGGTACTAGATAAAAGACAGAGCACCAGCTAAATTCAAATGAACATTTTTTGGGGTATCAATATTTGGAACATTCTCATACAAAATGATTATTTGTTATTCATCTGAGATTCAAGTTTAAATGGGTGTCCTGTATTTTCATTTGATAATCTGTCAAAACACTCACCTAGGGACATGCCAAGAGTTATGCTTGACTGGGGACAAGTTATTATATTGATTCTTCCAAGATAGCGAATGTAAGAATATTTTGAGAAACAAATACATATGCAAGTGAATCATAAAAACTCTATTTCATCTAGTCAGACAGTAGTGAGCACAACTGGGGCTGCATTAAGAATAATCATCCTTGTCTCTGTGGCTTATGGCCTTATATGCTAATGACAAACTTCTGGCTTCATGAAGAACAACCCCCTTTGCTAGCACCTTCTCATATATACATATACACCACTCTGCTTGGCTGGTGTTTTGAGCTTTCTCTCACCTGATGTCCTAATGTTCCTCTATATCTGCTATTAATATCACTGATGTTCACTACCTACAAATTATAGGTTTTTCATCACTGCCATGGATGCTGGTGCTCTTGTACTGGCAGCTCAGACAAAACTTCCAAGACGTCAGCCTGATCCTAAAATCCCTAGAGTCCATTCCACCAAAACACCAAACCAATGCTGTGTCTTGAAGATGTATGGAGAAATTTTCCTTCCAAGTCAGATTCACACATTGCCATAAGGCCATCAAAGCAACTCTGTTTGTGCCTCCATCATTTACAGAGTAATTCATGAAGACTTTGTTATACTTTAAATCCCACAACCTTGTCTCCAAAATTGCCAGGCACAAGCTGTGGTGCGATCCCTTAGGTAGACCCCTAATCACCCATACATCCTCCTCTAAAAGTCTCCCATCCATGAATAGTCCTTTAGGCTTTTTTTCACACTCATCCCCAGCTTTCTTAAAATCCTCATGAATATAACCTCGCCAAAATTGCTCCACTAATTTTGGGAACAGCTCATTTTAAAGCTGGGAACACTTCTATAAACAAAAATAAATTTCAGGCAATTTCTAACCACTTGCTATACTTTTGAATATTCAACAACAAAAGTTTAATATTCTTTAACATGCTGAATTTATATGAGCTCCAGCTGAAGCAATAGTATCTCAAGGGTCACAGCTGCCTAATAGTAGTTTCTGAAATTGGAAGGTGTCCTGGTCACCTCAGACTTTTTATACAGGCATTGTTCATTCCAGGTCATTCATTCACTTGCCAAATGTTTAATGAGGACCTTTTATATGAAAGGCACTACCAGAGAAGTAAAGATATATGTAGCAGCATAATGTGCTTGAAATTTTAAATGAAGCTCTCATTCCTCCTCACTTTGCTTGCCCCTACCTTAGCCATTATTCTCCCCTTGGCTCGGAGTAGTGATATTATAGCATAATAGAGAAATAAAAGAGACTCTTCCTGCCTTTAAAGTTTCAAAATCTGTTTACCTTGGAAAACTGAGAGGGATACACGTAATTTTATGAGGAGTGTTTTGAAGATGGCAAAACAGGGAAAAGTTACATAGCATTTCCTCCCTCCCCAGCTCCCATTCCTTAAAGATGCTCCATGTTAGGGTGAAGGTTAAGCAATCAGATAAGAAAAATATGCAGTATGGATGTTAGTGGGTCCCAATAGAACAGATCTAACTGAAAGAAAATATATCAGTAAGTAGCTTTCTGTCTAAAATGAACTCTGCTACTTTGCTTATAACTATGCTGACCATAAAATGTGTCATCTAAATTTTGGCAATTTTGAGAGGAACAGAGGACTTTAGCAAGAAGTAATGTCAGAAATGAATTAAGTCATGTCCAAGATAAAACAGCACTTATGGTCATCCCACTCATAACTCTCTTGTCCTAGAATGCTTACCTCTGGTGTAAGTAGATCAGAAAATTTAAAATGACTAAACTATTTTATAACTTCTTTAGTTATTGGCCTTGCTTTTTATATCTTGATCCTTCTTCTCTTAATGTGATATTATTTCCCAGTGAAACATTTTGTGAAAACAACAGGCTGAAAGGAGCCTATCTAGGGAAGAATGTTGAACATTGTGAAAATTCAGAAAACTTTGACACTTAAGGATTAGTGGAGAATTGAGGATGTTTGAACCAAGAGAATAAAAGGGGAGCACAAGAAAAACGTTGGGATGAACAATCATTCAAATCCAAAATTCTATTCTTTTGTGACAAAATATCAAAATTCATGGTGCTCATAAAATACATGAGCAGCTAAAATTAAAATTATGGGTTCAGCAAAATGGCTAATCACCTCTGGAGAGTAAGTATTACTTAAGCATATAAATATTTTCCATTATTCAATCTCTCTTTGTTATACTCCTAAATAAGAATAGCACAAGTGAATTTCTATTATTTGTGATCTCCGAACTCTTCTCCTTGTCTAGAAGTCAAGAGATTTTCATACTCCCAAGGAATTTTTCTTTATACTTTTAATATCATTAGAAATTACCAAAAGTTTCCCCTAGCAGATATTAAGGCATTTATCTGAAACTATTCAAGTAATAAATGAGTGATACATCACTGTTAACACAGAATAGGTTTTGAAATCCATCTTCTCAATGAGCACTATGTTAATAAAATTGTTAATCCTGATCTGAACCTAGAGTCCATCTTCTGGACCCTCCCCTCCCTAAATGAGGAAAGGAGCACTCAGAATGTGTGGCCCTGGGGACAAAGGCACCTGCCAATAAAGAGCTGTAGACAAGAATAAGGGAAAGAAAAAGGAGCACGATTACCACAGCCAGCTACAGTTATCTCACCTTAGGAATGTCACTCTTAGCATTTGGGGGGTTGATGTCTCTCTGACACACCAAAGCGGACATTTGACCTTATTACTCACCTCCTTAAAATTCTTCAAAGGCTCTTGGATAATGTCAGATGAGTAACAGATAAAATTATAACCCTTAAGTGAATTTTTCTCTGTAGTTTCATTTTATAACAATTTATTTCTTAGGATATCCTGTGATTTTTTTTCCCTTCTACCTATTTACATTTTAATCTTTGTTTCATACTACTACTCCCTTACGTATATTCTGCATATGTGCCCTGTCTATCTAGGCAATTCTCAAATTTTCCATACACCCAAGATTACTTGGAAGCAGAGTCTTGTCATACAGGATAAAGAATTGCTAGTGAATGATGTGGAGTTAAAGGAGGAAAATGATGATTTCTTTACCATTTAGCTTCAAGACCCAGTGCTCACAGATTGCACCTACCAGCAGAGCCTCTGGACCATCTGCAAGAAAATTTGCTCCAGTAGACAGCAATGCGGTAACCCTAGGAATAATTTTTTAATTACTCCTGATCTTCAAAATATCAAATAGGAAGTAAAATCAGTGCCTAGATATTTAATTAACGGTGTGATCAAAATATTGTGTGAAAAATCCATATAGACACCCTGGTAGGAATTTCACAAGAGAAGCTTACAGAGGAGGAAGTTCATGAAGGACAGTTAAAGGCTGTGTCCTGCCAGAGGATTGTAATGGCTTAAAAACACACTATTTAAAAAATATTAGTTAATGATAAATGCTTCTCATATCAGTACTAAAATAATGCTCTCTAAGTTTCAGAGAACAACTGGTGGATAAAATTAGCAGATGTGAATTCAATAACGGACAGAAAAATACATTTCAAGATGCATGAAGTTATAAAAATAGCTAGAGAAGGAATGCAGTGCAATTTGATTTGGACATGTTCAGCTTAGAATCTTGAAGGAAAAAAATCTTTGGAATTGGGGGAAATATTGTTTTTGCATTTGTTTATTTTTAGTTGTTTTCCCTTTGACTATGCTTAAAAATTCTAATTGTATTTTAGAAAAGATGTTATATAGGTAAATACAAACCACTGGAAACAATCACTTTGTCTTTATCTGAAAATTTGTCCAGAAATAAAATTGGCATCTAGAAGTACTTAGGAAGTGTACAAAAATGTAAGGAAAACAAGGCAATAAATAATCCCCACACTTTTTGACAAAACACTCATTTTTACATGAAGGTCAATAGAAAAACAAGATTTATTATATAGTAAAATTCCTAAGTACACTGGTGAGTGTAGAAACTATTTATAATAATTTATAAACACAAAATATGACTTCAACTCATTTCATAGGAGAATATCTTTTCCATCTAGCGCCAGCCTAGTTCTCCAATTATACATAATTAGAAGATTAAAACAAACAAGGAAATGTGTGTGTGTGTGTGTGTGTGTTTGAGCTGCACATAGTGACTTCCTTCCACAAAGTACAGTATGGGAAGGGAGGAAAAAGAGTAATTTTTCAGTGGCAGAACCTGACAAACACTGCCTACCTCAGCCTGATGATCAAGGTCGACATCAGTAGTGGTTAGTGGCGTTTATAGCATATACCCTGATGTGATGTGATGAAAATGGACCTTACTTCTGTGGCCTTCTCACCAAAAACACAGAGCTCCAATATAAACATGAGAAAGATATAACACAAATATCAATTGAGGGGTGTTCTGCAAAATACCTGAACAGTACCACTCAAAACTGTCATGATCATCAAAAACAAGCAAATCTGAGAAGCTGTCACAACCAAGAGGAGCCTAAACTGATATAATGATGAAATGCAATGCAATGCAATATCCAGAACGGGATCTTAGAATAAGACAATGAAAGGGAACATTACATAAAAACTAAGGATATCTTAATCAAGCACAGGATTCAGTTAATAGCAATACATTGATATTGGTTCACTAATTATGCCAAATGGGCCATACTAATGTAAGATATTCAAAATGGGAGAAATTGGGTGCAGGGTGTTTGGGAATCTTCTGTGTTATGTTTGCAACTTTTCTATAAATTTAAAACTGTTGCAAATATTAAATGAATTAATGTACAAAGAAATTTATATATATATGTACATATGAGTTACAATATTATACAGCCTTTATAAAAAGAGAAATTGTCTTTTGCAGCAACATAGATGGACCCAGAGGATACCATGCTAAGCAAAATAAGTGAGACACAGAAAAAAAAACAAAACTGCATAATCTCACTTATATGTGAAATCTTAAAAAAAAAATCAAACACATAAACACAGAGAATTGAATGGTAGCTACCAGGGGTGAGGAAGTTAAAGGGTACAAACTTGGTAGTTATATTAAATAAATAGGTCAACAGATCTAATGTGCAGCCAGAGGACTGTAGTTAATAATGTTGTATTGTATGGTGAAAATTTGCCAAGGGAGATTTCAGGTGCTCTTATAATGACACCAAAAAAGAGATAACTATGGTAGGTGATAGATAACATTAAATTTTTTACCTATAGCAATCATTTATATATATATATATACACACACACACACACACACACATACACATATACACACATAAAAATATATCCTTAAATTTATATACTAAAATAAAACATATAAAAATAAATTTTAAAAAATGAAATGTATGGTCTTCATACAGATTTCAGTTGGATGAAGAGCCAATGACTTTGATGACAGATCAATATAAATTACCCAATCTGAAGAACAGAGGGAAAATGATTTAAGAAAAATATGGCCTAGTGTATATGTAATCAGAGTTTGCAAGAAGAGAAGAAAGTGAGATTGATATGAAAAAAATTGAAAAACCGTTAGCCAAAAATTTATTTGCTATACATTTGAGTGTTATATAATAGAGAACATCAGTGTGTGAATCTTTTCATATCAGAGAAGATTTGAGAATTCCTATAGTAGGATGGGGATTATTGTGGTGCAGGTAATACTGGGCATCTTAACACTGAATTAAGTATAGAGTGTCAGAGTATAAATAAATCTTCCTGTGTATTTTAAAACTATTGTTACTCACATGAAAATAAGAGCAAAGTGGCTGAAAAATATTTTAAAAGTAGATGTGAGGGAAGAGTATTAGGTTATTAGACTCATTAAAATATAATGAAGGATTGTTAAAAGGCAGGTGAAGAGGCCTATTTCACAATTTTATGTGAAACCATTTAGTTGAGAACTAAGGAGTGATGATTTTTTTTGCAGTATTGAGATGGTTTCCAGAAAAGTGATCCAAACTTGGTTTTTCTATGTTATATACGGACACTTCATAAAAACGATCACAGTTTTTTCTTTGTCATCATCAATTTTCTCTTTTACCCTTCTCCTTACCACCTATGCCTGTCAAAGAGACTTAAGAATTCAATGGTTCCAGATGAGACCAGCTTGGCATTTATATTTCCCAGTATCCAGAGAATGCTTATAATATCCTTAAGTGCTTCACTGAAGCAGCTATACACTATCACAGGTATGAACTGCTCATTACTTTGATGGATTTGCAAGGAAGGATAAGCAATGTTCAGAAACCTTTTCAATGGAATATAATCCTCCTTCTGCCGAGCTATACAACCTAGGGTTAAGAATTGCTTTTAGTATGTTTCTTTGCTGCTGTATAACAAGAAGTTGGAGAAGACTCTGTACCAATCTAGACACTTTTTTTAACTGCTAATTTTCCATAAGTTTTCCATCACTCATTTTGCCAACCAATTGAGTGGCTGTAAGTGAAACTTCTAGAACTCACTCCATTTACGTTATCAAAGAAAAAATACAATCTCTTATTCATCATCTTATTTAATATTGCTTCACCCAGAAAGGATTCAATCATTCTGGGAATTAGGCTGCAATTCAATCTTTTTTTCCATTTACAATAAACAAATTCAATTCCCCACATCTCTCTTTTAAAGGAAATTTAATTGCCAATAAGGCTGACAAGCTTGTAGTTTGACACTTTGGTGTGGTCTCTGGTGGACTAAAGATGATGAATCAATATTAATTTCCATTGACCTGAACAAAATGTGATTATTTAATCAGGATCAGGATTATTTTTAATTCACTCAATGACAATATATGAAGATATGACTCCAATTTAAGGCACCTTATATTTAGTAAAATTAATAAAATCAATAAAATTATACAATATTTCCCATCACAAAGATATGAATACTTTATGATGTATATTTTACTTAGAAAATCTTTTTATTAGGAATGAAGCAGGTATATAGCAAAAATTGCTACTTTTTAAAAACCTAGCTAGTTGCTAGAAATCTAATTGAAGCCTCCAACATCTTTGCTCCAAAGCAAAGAAGTAATATTTAGAATTAAAGTCTTACTCTTAGTTTTAAAAATCTCAGATTCATTAATAAGATCATATTTAGCTCAATCATTATAAAGTGCAAATAAATGTTTTATATTTAGCTTTGGAATTAGTATGAAACATGAATTGCAATGATTCCCTTCTATTTGCAGGAAATATGTTCCAAGACCCTCAGTAGATGTTTGAAACTGCAGATAGCATGACCAGCAGATTGCTGTCAATCAAAACACATTTTTGTACATGTCTTCTACCCACAAATTTAATGCCTTTTCCAACTTAACTAAGCACTTATCATGCACTATGGCTGTAATTTTTACAGTTTGAGGTGCAACAGCAAAACTAGCGCAATTTTTTTTCTTCTTCACCATTTCACAGATTGATTTGTTCTTAATACATCTTAGCAACATCAGCATATGATTTTTTTCTTTCCTCATTGATAGCTTTCACCTTTTCACTTAAAGGAAGCATATTATAATGGCTTCTGTTTGACATATCCAAATTGCCAGCATCACTACTATTGCACCTCGGGGCTAGTATTAAGTAAAATGATGGTTACTTGAACATAAGCACTGTGATACTGTGACAATCTACTTGATAACCAAGTCAGCTAAGTGGCTAACAGGAGTTAGAGTGTGGGGAGGGGTAGCTCATACAGCATAAATAAGTTGGGCAAAGGGATGATTTACATCCCAGGCAGGACAGAGTGGGATGATGTGAAATTTCCTCATGCTACTCAGAACAGCACACAATTTAAAATTTATGAATTACTTCTGGAATTTTAAATTTAATATTTTTGGACCAAGGTTGATCACAGGTAACTGAAACTCCAGAAACTTCAGAAACTGTGGATAAGAGAGGATCTAAGAAAGGATTACTGTAGAGTATCAATTCTGTTCCTGACCAGCTAAATTACATTGGTCAAATTACATAAAATCTCTGAACCTCAGTTTTCTTCATACAGAAAATGGAAAGTTGCCTGAAATAAATTTTCCAGTGTTAAATGAAAAATATACATGTATATATATGAGTTTACTTGTGTGTATACATGCATGTTTATGTGCATAAATCACATTGCTCAATTGTGATATTTTATAATATTTTGCTCTAGTCCTTTCTTTTTTCCATTTCTAATTATTTCCATTATGAATTATCTCTATTATAATTTAAGGAATATAACATTTATATCATTTTTGGATGTCTTAAGCTCCAGTTTTGATAGCTTTTGGATGATGGTACTTAAAAGATAAATTTTTTGTTCTCAATTCAATAATACTTCATTTTAATTTAATTGAAAGCTTCATAGTTCACAGTGCATCATTATACTGTCAGCCTAAATAACAAACAGAGAGCTCTCTAAAAGAAAAAGATGTTTATCTGAGATATGGCATTGCAATGGAAATACACGTGCCATAATAAGCTATGTGTATATTCAGGGAGGTAAAGAAAGACAATTGATTTTAATGAAAATTGTAGAGGATTACATAATCATTTTGAAATAACTATTCTTGGTTACAAAGATCAATAGCAATGGTGATGCCAGTCCAAGATTGGACAGGAAGTTGCTGGGCAGATGTCCTCGCAGAAGTATTTTTTGTGTAAGGTTTCAATGGTCTTTGTTTTGCTGAATCTTTTGTGCTACTTTTTGTTATTTTAAAAAGATATTTTAAATTTTTTATTTCCCCTATCAAAGCAACATGAATTCTACTAAAACTGAAGAAAGAATGTTGGGAATTTTTGTAGTTACATTTTCAGATACTTTAGTAGATATCAGAATATTCATATTTTCTATTTATGCTTCTATTAACTTTAGAAAGCTATATTTTATTTAAGAAATTTTTTCCACTGGGTTCAAATTATCAAACTTTTTGCACAAGAATATTTATAATATTTTATTATTATTACTTTAATGTTGGTGAAACCTGCAATGATATCCTTTTTTGCATTTTTGGTATTAATATTTTTTTGTTCACTCTTTTTTTCCTTATCAGTCTTGCTAGAAATTTATTCATTTTTAAAATATTTTCAAAGAACTTAACTTTAACATTTGTGTGTTTATTTAAAATTCCATTGATTTCTGCTTTATATTTTTTATATCTACCATTTCACTAATTTTAAATTTTACATGTTTTTATTCTAGCTTCTTTTGATGAAAGCTTAAAGCACTTATTTTGGGGAGAGGGGCCTTCCTTCTTGCCTATTATATGCATTTAATGCTATACATGCTAAACATTTCTCTCTAAATACTGTATTATCTCTCTCTTACAAGTTTTGGTATACTACATATCCTCTAGTTTCATTACAATTTAGTTCAAATTACTTTCCAATTTTGTTATATAGAACTTTCTTATTCAAATTTTCGACTTTGGGGATTTTTTAAGTTATCTTTGCGTTATTAAATTCTAATTAAATCTCCTTGTCATCAGGGACATAAGTATTCTCTGTCATTTCAATAATTTGAAATTTACTGTAGCTTTATTCATAGAAATATTGATTTAAGTAAATTTTCATAATCGAATTATCTCTGAATAGAGATAGTTTTACTTCTTCCTTTCTAAATCGAGTGCCTTTTATTTCTTTTTCTTGCCTGTTCTAGTTATAACTCCCAGCACCATGGTGTATGAGAGTGATAAGAGCAGTCTTTCTTATCTTGTCCCTTACCTTGGGGGAAGTACCTAATCTGACACAATTGTGATGTTAGCTGAGGCTTTTCATAGATGGCCTTTATTAGATTCAAGAAGTTCCATATTCATTTATTTTTCTTTTCATAAATGTGCATTGAATTTTTGCCAAATCCTTTCTCTTTATCTATTGAGATGATCATGTCGTTTCTGTCTTTATTCTATTATCATGGTGTTTTACATTAATAGATTTTTGGATGTTAAACCAAGCTTGCAGTCCTGAGATAAATCCATTTGATTATGGTGTGTGCTCTTTTCTATGTATGGTGGAACTTAGTCTTAAACCAATAAATCTCTCAGCCTTTGCTGAGGGGCATTACATGTGTTTGCTGGGTCATACCTTTATTGCTCCAGGAGTTCACAATTCCATCTTAGCCTTCACCTTGTGCTTGCACCGAACCTGAAGATCAAACAGAAAGGAGAGATTAGGGTCTTCTGAGGTCTTTCCTGGGCATAATCACAGCCCTGCATAAGCATATGGCCTTCCAAATTACCAGGAATGTGTCACAGCTTTGAAAAGCCTCTGTACACATCTCATTCCCCAGATTTCCCTTTTCAGTATTTTGGTTTCCTCTTGTTTGCCTCAATTGGTAAAGAATTGCTGGTGATCGTTTTTGACAAATACCCTGGGGATGGTGCGGTTTGCCTTCCATGACCTCTGAGACAGGTTAAGTAAAAACAAGCCCTGAGAAGGGAGTTTTTCCAAGGAGCTATGTATAGGTTAAATAGTAACAATTCTCTGGGAATGGGGCTTTTGGGAGATCTAATCACCTATGTGTTAGGTTTAATTCTTCCTCAGAGAGGTCTTTTAAGTTTACTCTTTAGCTTCTGCCCAATAATGCTTCAAAATTTGTCAAATGTCTTGAAAAATCGGGGGTAGAGATTTTGTCATTGATTTTGAGAGCCCCTCAACCCTCTGATCCTATTATTTGACCAAAGTCAAAATCTCTGCTGGTTTCTCTGTCCTATATCAGCTACCTTCTTTCTAGTGACCTAAATTGGATTTAGCAACCTTCGCATGAGCCCCGAATCAGTGCCCCTACGTAACAGATGGCTGTGAATTCTCAATGTGAATCCACGACTCATTCCAATAACTTCATCCCTTGTCTGTTTTGCTTCCATTTAAATCCAACTTAATATGGATAGGCTAGGACTTTGACTTCTAAGCAGTGGAAGTCTATGGGAGATTCACTTTCCTTTTCAGAGCTTTCCTCCTAACTGCTTAGACTAGTGTACTCAGTCTGACAATTCAGACAATCTTGTGCAGGGAAAACTAAGAATATATACAAGTCCTCAAAAGTTTTCAAATTTTGTCATTTTGGTCCCTCATATTAATTAAAAGCTTTGAAGATTTCCCTTTCTTTAGCAGCAGTTCACTGTCTCCTCCTATACTTACAACCCAAAATGGTAAATGCATTCACTCTAAAAAGCAGCTGCTTATCCATCAGCTCACTTCTGAATTCTTTTCCCCTCTATGAAATTTTAGTTCATTTAATCTTCTTAGCTTCCACAGATCTCTGCTGTCTTTAAAAGTATGATTTGTAATTTTTCTTTTTGGTTATCAGTATTAAAACATACAAAACTTGCAGAAAAATAACTGTAAAACACATGGAAGAAATGCAAATGGTATACTCAAATGAGAAAATGATAAATCTCTCTATAAAAAAGTAAATGCAAATAAATTAGTCAGGTATCATTTTTCATCTATTAAACTAGCAAAATAAAAGGGAAAATATTTCTTGCTGTTACATGTGACAATCTATAAATATTTTTCAAAAAATAAAGCAGTATATTTAAAAGGCTAAGTAGGTTCAAGTTCTTATTTTCTCTCTAAATTCTTGGGGAGTAATGAGATAAGTATAAACTATTTCTTTACAAGGATTATCATTATATAGCAATCTAAAATAAAGAAAAAATTGCCAAGAACTTAACTATGCAAAAATAAGGGACTGTTTAATAAATTATGGACACTTATGAAAGTGTTATTATACTACCAAAATAGTATTTTCAAGATATTTATGATGTCATGGGAAAACACTTGCTGCATGATGTTTATTTTTAAACAGGGTATCTAATTATTCTTGTAAAAACTTCAGTCATGAAATAATACCACATTAAATCTAAAAATCTGTCCATAAAAAATAAGGAGCTGGAAATATATGAATATATCAACAGTATTTCCATCTTCATCATGAGATTATGGATTATTCTTTGTATGTTTCTCTGATTTCCAAGCTTTCTGCAGTAAGTATGGATTGTTTTGAAACTAGAAAAATAGTAAGGAATTACATTAAAATAATTTGGAAGATTTCAATATACTCAAGTGTAGGATGTACATAAAAGTTCAATTACATTTTTTTAAGCCTAATACCTTTTGTAGTAACCTTGTGGCTGGAAAAAAATATGCCAGTGACAGGCAGCGAAATGAGCAGATCTGGTATATTTTTTATTATATTATACAGTTTTTCATTGCTATAATAGCTATTATCTTGATTTGGCCAAATTTACTATGAAACTGTCCTTTGAAAAGAAGCCATCCACTGTAGTACAGTGTATAAAATATATATACAAATTGATGCTGTTCTGGTTTCAACCTTGAATCCTACAAACTCAGTTCCTTCTTACCTGCTCCAGGCAGTTCCTGGGGAATCTCCAAGGCAAGTCTAGGATCTTGAATTAATTACATTAGTTTAGAGTAACATTATAGATAGAATTAATAACATTAGTTTAGAGTAACATTTTTATAGAGAGAAGTTTAATAAGTGTTTCATTTTTTTCTGATCTAAGTCTGCTAACTTCTATTACTCTGACTCTACCAAATAATGTTGTATGAAGATAGTAGAAAAGCTAGAAATTATAAGTTATATTTAAACAATTAAAAAGTCAATTATTTCTAATCTTATGACTCACATCATATTATATCTTACTATAGAGCTATAACTTGGAATTATTAATGAATATGTACAGACTTAGATATTTTTTCCATAGGGCTTAAATTTGTGAGGGTAATAAAAAATAAAGTAATTAATTCAAGCTCTAAAAGACTAATTTGTTTTCAATGTATTAGATGCAGATCATAAAAGTAGAAGCTACCCTTCCTTGAAAGTTCACCCATTCCATGGCACTGTGCCAAACAATTCACATTTTTAAAAAAATATATAATGTTATCTTCAATAATATGAGATAGATTCATTTACTACTCAGCATTAACTTATTTTACAGGTGAGGTCACTGAGTTTTAGAGAGGTAAAGTAAATAACAAGTAATAAATGGCCAAATTAAAATTTAATTATAAATGTTCAAATATAAATATCTATACTCTTTTTTTTTTTTTTTTTTGAGACAGAGTCTCACTCTGTTGCCCCGGCTAGAGGCTAGAGTGCTGTGGCATCAGCCTAGCTCACAGCAACCTCAAACTCCCGGGCTCAAGCAATCCTTCTGCCTTAGCCTCCTGAGTAGCTGAGACTACAGGCATGCGCCACCATGCCCGGCTAATTTTTTCTATATATATTTTTAGTTGTCTAGCTAATTTCTTTCTATTTTTAGTAGAGATGGCATCTCACTCTTGCTCAGGCTGGTCTTGAACTCCTGACCTCAAGCGATCCTCCCGCTTTGGCCTCCCAGAGTGGTAGGATTACAGGCATGAGCCACTGCGCCCAGCCAACTAACACTTTTAAATAAGCATTATTTATAACATTACTTAAAGTTACTTTTGATTGCTTATTTCATTCCAAGTGAAATTTTATGTTCATATAAAGCAAGCCTTATTACAGAAAGCATTAAGAAGACAACTTAGTGTATATTCAATTAATATTTTAAAATTAGTCTAATTTACTTAATCTTAAGCAATAATGACAGTGAGATTTTTTACACAAAAATTTTACTGTACCAACAACATTTGTGATATGAAAGGAAGAGTTATCAGAATCTATTTTAATTATTCAAATTCTGGATTCTATAGCATAGAGGTCAACATTAATGGCTAAATGAGGTATATTTCAAATGCTAATGATAGAAGAATACACCCACAACAAAAATCAAACAAAATTATTGTAGCGATTATTGTATACAGAATACTGTGCTAAAACCCTTTCAGTTGATAATCTCAATCTTTCCACCTTAAATCCTATGAGACACATTTTGCCATTAGCCTTATTTTAAAATAAGGGAAATAGAGACTTAAAGACACTCAGTAATTTGGTCACATATAATTTATTTACTCATTAATTCATGTATTACTTACTAAAAATAAGTTTATTTTTTTATACGAAAGCATGAGCAACTTCTTTCATCTCTTGCATCCCCTCTATCGGTGGTGCCTGGGACAATGGGATAAAGAACACTTTCAATCAAGGAATGGTCGCAGGCAAAGGACTAGATTATTTCCCAAAGTGTGAGATCTCAGGAACTAGGAAAGAAGCTCTCTTGAGCTTTTTAGGGAAGCTATGAATTTTTTCATCTGGTGGACATTAACCAAAAAAACAGAGGCAGAATTTTCCCAAGGTTCAACTGTAAGACCTGCTCACAGTTCCTTGATTGGCTTCTTTCTTTATATGAAGGAGCCTAAGGTCTCCAGAGGCAATGTTTTCTTTCTGGCAGCAATTTATTTTAACATAGCCCTGCAATCTACTCAGTTTAGGGGAAATGAAACTGGACAAAAACACATAGAATCTACTACAAGGAGAGATTAAAAGAGTCACTGGAGTTAGCCTTCAGTATATGAGCTTGAACTTTCTGTGTGAGTTGTTTCCACAGGACATTCAGTTATAGAACAGTTAAAAATTTAGGAAATAGAATAGAATGTCAGAGAACCTCTTTCTTTTATCTATTAATCCGCATACTAGATAGTGGTAAGAACCTCCAGGAGGGGCAGTTAGCTTTAGGTTTCTCATAGACTTTCGAGAACTCAGTATATGATAAAAATACCATGACAGAGACAGTGTTTTAAGATGAATACCATTGCTTAATCAGGGATTTTATACACACTGAATTAAATGTATGGATCAAGGTACAGTCAGCACAGAATGAATTTAATCTTTGTTCTAAAGAGCTAAACTTTAGTCAATGAGGAGAAAATAATAGATAACACTTTTATAATATTTATGATGTGCTACAGTTAGTCTAAGAACTTAGCATTTATTACTTCATCTTCAAAATGTGAAGTTGGGCATTATCATTATTTGCTTTTATTATTATTATTTTTTTATTTATTTCAGCTTATTATGGGGGTACAAAAGTTCAGGTTATATATATTGCCCATGTCCCTCCCATCCCCCCGAGTTAGAGCTTCAAGCGTGTCAATTCCCCAGACAGTGTGCATTGCACTCATCATGTAGGTATACACCCATCCCTTGCTGTTTTTCTAACCACATACTTAACATCTGGGTGCCACAAGGCATGTTTCAATTTAAATCTGAGTCTGTACCTACACTTCTGGGAGAACTATACAATGTCTCTTCTTTGTAGCCACTCTCAACAGTAAAAAAAATAACGACACGGAACTGACAGTAACCTATTATACTTACATCTCACTAAAACCAAACCAAACTAAATCCATCCCCAGATCAATCTACCTTCAGTAATATGCCCAAAGTGATCATAGTCACTGCACAATCATCAGACACAAGAGGAAATATGACGGAGAGTCAGCTAGAGAGGAAGAAGACAGTAATCTTAAACAAATGCAGTTAAAATGTCTTACTTTAGGCCGGGCGCAGTGGCTCACGACTGTAATCCTAGCACTCTGGGAGGCCGAGGTGGGTGGATCGCTCGAGGTTGGGAGTGCGAGACCAGCCTGAGCAAGAGCAAGACCCCGTCTCTACTGAAAATAGAAAGAAATTATCTGGCCAGCTAAAATATATACAGAAAAAAAAAAAAAAATTAGCCAGGCATGGTGGTTCATGCCTGTAGTCCCAGCTACTCGGGAGGCTGAGGCAGTAGGATCGCTTAAGCCCAGGAGTTTGAGGTTGCTGTGAGCTAGGCTGACGCCACAGCCCTCACTCTAGCCCGGGCAACAAAGCGACACTCTGTCTCAAAAAAATAAATAAATAAAATAGAATGCCTTACTTTTGCAACATTTGCAAAAATGTATGTGTCTTTGCATGGGCTGCCATAACAAAATGCCATAGAATGGGAGGGTTACCAAATCATTATCCAACTATAATATTCATCATAAAAAGAAAATAAAATGTAGACATAAACAACAGTCATGCTTTAAGGGAATTAGTACAGTTCTCTCTTACCAATTATTTCAGGAATTTTGGGCATTTTTAAATTTATATTTCCCTATTTTTAGAAAACATTAGTACCTGACCTATTCCACAGGGTTAAGAGTATCCAGGCACTAATATATGTCAAATCTTACTTTGATTGTAAAATACAATCCTCCAAGTTACCAAGAATTCAGTACTGAATATTTGAGAAATAAATTTCTGATTTTGCATGATATATTTCATGTAATTGTCAATAAGCATAAGATAGGTAGAGATAGATAATAGATATATAGCTAGATGATAGATAAATAGATGAGAAACAACAGGAGATATATGAAAATCCCAGTAATTAATGTAATTGTTATAAGCTGGTATACTGTTAATTAACATCTTCCCTTTCTTATTACCCAAACCAAACTCCTAATGTTCTCTGTTTATTCACTAAATAATATCATTCAAACAAAGAACTCCAACATAATCCTTATTGTTATTTATTATTTAAAAACCTTTCTTGCCCAGACTTCTATTTACGTGATGCCTTTCCTAGGTCATTACTGATAGCTCAGTGTGCATTATCTTGTAAGCCGTGTTTAGAATCCAATCTACACCTGTTCACTTGTCTTCACTAACCCTCATTTTGTCCTGCAGGAATGAGATCACCTTCATTAGCCCTGCATTTCAATATTCAGAAGCACATGGATCAACTAAAACATTTTCCTTCCTTCCTCTTTCTAGACATTACAGAAAAGATGTAATCTCTGTCTCTCATTCTCTCTCACTCTCCAAATAGTACTTATTTATTCTAGGATGCTTATTTTAATTTATAGGCTGGTCCTAAAAATAGGGCAAAATTTTTCTTTTTTCTCAATTATGGGATAAATTATTAAGCAATGCAGTCTTCTGTGTGGAAACCTATCAAGATTTTCTAAAAGTAAAATGCATTTTTTATATTTTTTCTACATACTTAATTAGCCCTTCATATAACATCAATAGCTAAAAAATCTGGTTTCATAACATAAAAACAAGCTTTAAATATGCGATGCTGAAAAACCTAGCAAGTTTATGCATTTGGATTTGTGTGAAGCAATATGGAAAAAATATTATTATGCATTTTTGATTTAAAAATTGCTAAGTTGAAAGTTCTGATATTTCTTATTATGTTCATTAGTGGGGAAAAAGTTTCTTCACAGCTATTTTGTATAATAAAGAGGTTTATGTTTCAAGAACAGGAAAATGAATACTTTTAACCTCAATCATAAATTGAGAAATTGTATTAAATATTAAATGATTTTTCTTCTTTTGTAGAGAGAAAAAATGCATTAGAATTTATTGCAGTCATTAAACATTGCATTAAATTTACATTAAGGAACTTAGTTTTTCTTCATCTAGTCTGAAATACTTTAAACTTCAGACCATAAAACTTCCCTCAAGGTATGTTTAAACTAAATATTCATATCTTCACAGAATCAGCAACATGATTTTAAAAAATTATTTTATTTAACAAGGGCACAACAATTAACAAACACAGAAAAACAAGAATGAACTTAAGGCAACCAAAACAACAAAAAGAATGATTAAATCTGATAGTAGTTTTTAAACAATCAAATTTATCAACTTTGAACATATGTGCTAGATTATAAAAAAGGAATTAAATAGTAAGCTTAATATCTTAGATTTACAGATGAAAAACACATTTTATACTGAGTATTTCCTTAGAAGTTCATGTAAAAATCCTTTTCAGTAAATCAAATCAGAATGTTGCTTTGGCCTACATCACACTTTTAGTGATACATTCTCATAAAACTTCTTTTGGCCTCAGGATAAAATTAAAAATGACTGAGAAAGTGAGTTTTTAAAAAATGCATATATTTAAAATAAAAAGAGTAACGTTTCATAAGGCACTGATAAGCATGTTTAAATTAAAGAGCTCTCCGTAAGGGTTGGACAGAACGTCCTTGTCCTGCGCTGCGTGAGGCAGTGCTGGCCGCCGCCAGCCCATCCCAACACAGCAGGACAGCCCCGAGTGCACCAGACAACCCCAAAGAGAAATCTCGTTTCTGTTCATACAGGGTTATTTCATGCTTTTAAGGACTTTCATGCTTTTCAAAATATGTATATCCCATAATTTATAAATTATTATCCCATTGATATTGAGTATTTTTTCTAATTTTTGTTATTATAGACAATAATGGAATAATATTCTTATAATTTTATATTTGTGAGTATTTTTGTAGAGTAGACCTATGTATGTAAATTTTCAGTTTTGACAGTTTACTATTAATTTGTCAGCCTCAGAGGCTGTAGCAGCCAAAAAAGCTGCACTATTTATGCTTCAGCAACCATATATAAGACTACCAATATACCAGACTGCTTTTTACCATTGTAATTTATCGTAATTTCATTTCCAGTTCCATAATATAATTAATAAAAATTGAAATCTTATGATCACTTTTATTTGCATTCCTAATTACTAATGAGAAGATTTTTATATGTTTATTGGCCGAAAGTGTTATTAACTGAGAAATCCTGCTTATGTCCTTTATAAATTTATTATGTTTCTTTTTGTCTTGTGAGTTATAAGGACTCTTCATATATAAATATTAAACATTTTACTGGAACATAAGTATTTGTCAATCTCTTTCTTGTGCTTATAATGAATTTCATGAAAACAAGGTATACAAATTTAGGTGGTCAAATCTATCTTTTACTTTAATGTTTTTAATTTTTCTGTCTCATTTAGGAAGGGCATAAGATAGTGGATTTCTCTTATCCTGTGGACTACTGCCCACCTTCTCTTCATCTAATCATGGTATCCTTACTGTCATGAAGAAAATCACTCTGACATTGGATGGTTCAAGTGAAAAAGACCCCACTCTGACTCCAGAGATAGACATAAGTAACAGATTTGGCCAATGAATGAGGTTTTTTTGTTTTTTGGTTTTTTTTCCTAATACAAGGCAGAATGAAACTCTATTCAAACTGGCATTTCAAAATGTAACAATTTAAGAATTCATTCACTTGTATAACAAAAAACGCAGGGATAGTCCTGGCTTTGGCACTGTTGATACCAGTATGCAAGCAATGTTATCAGGAATGTGTTTCTTGACTTCTTATATTGCTTTCCTTTGTGCTGGATTTATTTTCAGGCAAGGACCACTGAAGGTTGACAAGATGGCCATAAAAAGTCGGCTTACCTCCAACTAGATGATGACTCTAGTGAATAAATCATTCCTCTTTATTGTATGTAACAGCAAAAATCCCCAAGTTGACCATTGTAATTAAATGACCTGCTTTGGGTTCTGTGCTACAAGTCTGTGAGTCTTGGATCACAGTGCACTCATTCATTTCAGCTTAAAAGCATTAAAAAACACAGCAGGTACAAAAGAGTGCTCTGTGTTTTGGGGTTAGTTTTGATACATTGATTTTTCTTCTCATCATGGGTCATAATTTTCTACCTTTTTGCAAACCTGGTCATGTTTGAATGGACACAAAGGTGCAAATTTTACCTTGTTTCTGTATACCTTTGCATTCTTACAAATAGTATTGAGCTTTGTTACTGGACACAGTCAAGTTACCTGAAAACAGTATGATTTCTTGTCTTGCTTTTAAGTTTTGTTAGGCAAGACCAGAACAGCATTTACCCTAGGTCTACTTTTGCCCACTACTGAGGTAAGTCCCTTCTTGAGTACTCTACCCAGTGATCTGCCAATCACAAGGTTTTCCGCTCTGCCTGTGGAAGGAGTAACCATACTTAGCTCTGTGTGAGCTCTGAGGATTGTTTCCCTCTGTGTCCATTTTAGATGGTTCTTTCCTTGGCCTTAGGTAGTTTCCTCATGGGCACTGCTCAGTACCCAGCTGAAGACTCGAGGGGAATCTCTGCACATCTGCAGACTGCTTTCTCTGTGCAGCTCCCTCCTCTGGTTATTGTGCCCTGTGGACTCTAGTCTTTTGTCCCATCTGGACTCTCAATTCCCTCCTTTCGGTTCATTCAGAGTGCCGTGCTTGCCTGGGTTTCTCCTCACAGAGAGGCAGCCTGGACATTCTCTCCAGATAAGATATTGTGGCAATTGTAGAAATCACGTTGTTTGTTTTCCATCTTTTAAAGAACACTGACCTTAACTGCATAATCTCCGATGCCTTGAAAAATGTTGTTTTAAATATTGTGTCATGGCTTTTCATTGTTTGAACCAGGGGTGTAAGTCTTTATGCTATTTTTCTATCTTGGTCATTAGCAGAAATAATTTTAGGGATTTTTTTCCCCCAAGATTGAAAGGTGATAAATTCCAAGAATTACTGTTGGAATGGACTGTACTCCCACTGTTACACAGGCATGCAAGGTGTGAGAAAGAGTGCTAACAAGCATATTTAACTTTAATACAGGTCCTCTATAGTTTATGTACAGTTTTCTTATAGGCCAGTCATTCAAGGAAACAACAATCAATATTTTAGGGTAATACATATGTAAATATATATCCTAATGAATGGAACAGGCTTGAACTAGACATTTTAGAATTACATAAATGGAAAGACTGAAGAATATTTCCTTCAAAGAATTTTCTGGAGGACACTAAGAGAAAGAAAAAACAAACATTTAAAAAAAGAATAGCACTTAATTTGAATGCTTTTTCTAAATATACCTACTTCCACTCCTGAAATTGTTTGTCAAATTTTAGTTTGTTTCTATTTAAGTTAATTAATAAATAAGTCCTTAACAAAAGGATAACTCCAAATTCACCTATAGATTGTCTATTTTTATTTATTTTCACTCTGTTATTTTTATTCTTATGTTCAGGATTTATATTCCATAAAATTTACAAGAAAAGATTCAATTGCCATTAAGCATAGGGTTATATGGCTCTTTAGCAAATCATACACATATATTAAAAAAAACAAATAATTTGGAATTCTACTTGGCATTTCAATATTTTTATCTGCTTGGTAATTTAATTATAATACTATATGGTTAGTGTCCTGTGTTTTTCCTCAGTAAACAATCCATTTATCTTTATTAACTTCTCTATATGGAATATGTTTTCATAGAGAGGAACAAGAAAATAAGGCCAATTGCACAAGGTTTAGTTACCAAGTGTTTAAACTTTCTGAAATCAAAATACTTAATATCTCTGATATGGAGATATTAAAAATATTAAATAAGGAAATGAAAACTTCTGAAAGGCCCACTACATGATTTAGAATGCATTTATTAGCTTAATTAATTAAAATCTAGTTTTAAACTTCTGGATAGAATGGCACATTTCTAACTGTTCCTAAGGAAATATTTTTCAGTTTTCCCAGTACGATGAAATAAAACAAGAGAAATGAAAACTAACAGTCTCAGACAATGAGATTAACAGGTAATATAAGGCTAATAAATTTTGCCTTTACATTTTGAAAGTGGATTACCTGAAAATGTAGAAGTTTCTAAACTTGGATAATTGGTCCTGTGATGCTCTCTAAAGCTGGATTCAAGGCCTACTCCAGGGATTCTCAATAGGGAGAGAATGTCCTGGGTTTTACCAGAATTAATTGAGAGATTTTGTTTTTCTAATTATACTCACCTACCCGAGAGGTAGCTCAACTGCCTAGAGATGCTTTTGGAGCCTAATTGTGTACAATTGAATCCTGACTCTTCCACTAAGTTTATAGCACTGTTCAAAATGCTTATTTTCTGTACCTTAGGATCTTCAGCTATAAATGGGAATCAAAACTAAATCATTGGATTGTTTGCAGGTTAAAATAAGATAATCCACATAAACTGCTTAGAACAGTACTTGACACATGATAAGTCCTCAATAAATGTTAAATAAATATTAGCTATTATATTAAGAATTATTAGCCATGCAGAGCTATACTTCTCATGGAAGTGTTTTATAACACTTAGAAGTGGTGAGTCAAAAAGCTAGTTGACAATTTCAATGACCAGTGAGGAAACTGGAAATTTACTCTCCACACCCCATCAGAGGATGAGTAAGCAAATATGCAAAGCATGGGTTCATCTAGTCCTTACATTATTTCATCCTCTGGCCCCCCAGTTTTTGTACCTTCATAAGTGATAGTTAATATCAAGAAAGAAGTGAATGAAGTGGCTATAAGTATTACAGGCAATTCTCTCTACAGTGATATAGATGGCAGTATGTTCAGAAAGAATTTTGACTAGAATAGCAAGAAGCCAGGAGTCAGCAGTGGGAAAAAAAGGCCTAAATTACATGGTGGCACTCTAAATAAAAATCTGTATTTGGACTGTTAATTTTATACATTATTAATCTGCTGGTCCACATTGCATTTCAGAAGCAGATTTGATCACTACATAAATGGGCATAAAATGAGAGAACATAGGCAATCTCTGTTTAAGATTCAGTAAATCTTACCTAAAAACTGAGAAAAAAGAGCTTATTTGTGGCCTTAGGTGAATATTAACAAAGGAATGTGAATTACTCATCACTGTATTCCCAGCTCCTGGCAGGGAATTGAATAAATATTTGTGAAATTAATCCAGAAGGCCCAGAAATGCATCATTTATCATAAAATAATCTACTGCTAATCAGAAGGACATGTGAAAAAAGTTTAATGCTTTAAAAAGAAAGTTTCTTTAGAAACAGGAGATGTCCAAAGAACAAAAAACAAGTGTAGATAAAATGCCTGAAAAGGAAACATATTTAAAAATATAATAGAAAAAAACCATTTCTCTCTAACCTGATCAAAGTATTCACTGATGCAGTTTAAGTAAAATCTGTTAAAAATTTAAAATTTTCCAGATAAACTGAGCATTTTAGTAAGTTCCATGCAGAATTATAAGATTATCTAAAAACAAGACTTCAGATTTCTCTGCTACATACTACATTCTAATGGACAACAGAACAATATCTGTAGACTTTTGGTGGGAAAAATTAGTCATTTTAATATGCATGTACCCAATTCATACAGGAGAATCACTTCCTCTCCTATTGTGTTGGAGAAAAATATGGTACATCCATAGAAAGAACAATTAGGGATTTGGAGTCCTAGAGTTAGTATTAGAATTAGCCTTAAAATGATTATATAAATAATCAAAATTAAATAGCTAGAATGCATTGTTGGACAAATCATAAGACTAACTGGAGCAATAAACAGAATAATGAGATGCAATATTCATGATTTTATAGGAATATGAAACCTCTACTGTTAGGCATTTACTACCTAGGAGAAAGATCTATGGTTCTTATTAGAGATGTTTCCTAATTCCTGCCAAAAATTCCAGTAACTCATTAACAAGAAGTTTCAGTTGAGCTTACTGTACTTGGGACTGACTTTCACTCTAGGCTAAAAGGTGATAAAGGCAGCAAGGATTGGACTATACAGGTTATTAGCAGCAGAGGTCTTTCCCTCATCATGGTGCCTCTTTAAAGAATTTGTACACCTTGCCTTGCTCCTCCATCTAATATTTTACCCCTGTAATTTCTATTTTAATTACCTAACCATACATCACTGGCCTTGCAAAAATGAAATTATTTTTCTTTTACATATACAAGTTATTATGGCATAGAGGTTCACTGGCCAATCTATGAGAAATTCACCCCTTTGGGCTTGTCATGAAACCAGTCAGAGTGAACCTCCTTCCATGTGCCCCTGGACAAGCCCCCTGGTCTTTCACTTACACTTGTCCTAGTTCTGTCAGTGGCTGTCCCCTGATAATACCTTACTGGGCGTACCTGTTTTCCTACTGGTGATCTCTTCTGTTACTCTCGCTCTGACTTGGGGAGGAGATAATTCTTTACATAATTATTCATAGTGCACCAGGCTTGTAGAATGCATTCCTGATATTTTAGGATTAAAATAAATTCAGAATGGAGAGCAAGGTGACACTGCTGCTGGAGATAGTTACTCTTAGGGTTCATAGGCCTGAACATAATCTCATAATTTTAACTTAGCTCCTTATTATGGGGCCCATTTTAGTCCCCACAATTCATCTTCTCTATCTTAACAATTTCCATTTCAAGACCCATAACAAACAGGCCCTAAAATGTGCAGACAATCCTTCCCCATCCCATCCCAATAATCACTTCATTTTCTGACACTTTATAATAAATAGCAAAAGCATGATTTTCCTTCAGTGGACACCTCACCTCTTTCCCTCAGAACATCCCTCTTTTTATTCTGTTCTATAGAATTTGTTTCCAGTAATGTTAGAGTACATTTTTAAAAGCCTGAGTTATTAAGTCTTAAATTACTCTACACATTAGGCACCAGTAATCTAGTTCAGGAAGTGTCAAGCCAAGGTCAGATTTTATTTTCTACTCTTTTGATACTTCCATTAGCATAAGATTGAGCAAAAAAATCCAGACCTTCACATGTACCCTTGTATTGGCTTAAGGGATGTGCAAATGGACAAGATACACACACACAAACACACATGCACACACTTCCATAAAATAAATACATTCTCTTGTGAAATAACAAATACCTATAGGAAAATTTCTTAAATTTGCAATAGCATTTTATGTTAAAGACATTCATCTATAAAATTATCAATCAGAACTAGCAACAAATGACTCAAAAGCATATGTACCTGGAATATTTCCCTCCATTCAGGTCATTCCAAAAATGTGTAGGTTTTAAACATTACATGTAAAAATAAAAATACAATAAAGAGGCATTTCCTATACAAAGGAACACTTAGCTAACAAAATTAAAATTCAGTACAACCCTAAAAATGTGGAAAACATTCACAATCCACTAGTGGAATATGTCATTCTGTTTAAGTAGAATTTAACATTCAGTTCTCATCAGCACAGTATCATATCATACACATATTGATTTCTATTCCTAATGATTCCTTTTGCTTCTGAATGTTGTTGTGTTTTCTGAGCTTCAGTTCCTTATCTAATTCCTTTCACGTATAATCACTTATCACCTAATATAACATATCATCTTCAAATGAAAGCATATGGGCACTGAAGGATAACATCTGGAAATATGAGAGAAAATGTTAATTGTAGAGCAACAACAAAAAAGGAAAATATAACATAAAAGACTTAGCAGATACCTTAAATACCATCTATCTTTCACCTGCCTGAGATTTCAGTACTTTTCGCCTTTATGTTTATAGCTCCTCGGACAACACAACTAATTTCATGAAGTTCCATTCAGTACACATGTACTGATCATTTACTAAGTGTAAAACACTGTGGAATAAGTGGCACTTACACAGGTAACAAAGACACAGGGATATCCATAAAGGAGATCACAGTTTAAAAGGAGATCTATGACAAAGATGAGTAGTTACGTTCAATTATAAAATCAAATATCAGGGGAATCATACCTGGGGAAAATACTAACGGAAAGCACGATCCAAGGGATAGCAGCATGTACAAAAGCACAGCAGGGTAGAAAGATAAACAAAGTAATTTGTGAACATTCTCAGTTTTCCCTTTTCTTCTGTGTTAGTTTTCTCCCTCTAAGGAGAAAATACACTAAATTTTTGTGGTGGATTCTCAAGAGGAAAAAAAAAACATTAAAATAAAATGATATGTAAATTTTGAAGGAAGACATCTCTCATGGGAGAGATGAAATACCTGGAACAATTTTCATGTGTCTGCACATCACACAGAAGGGACCAGTGTATTAGGGTGAAGACAGATGCTAGAAGAGAGGCCTGGAACAGATCCTTCATTAGAGTCTTCAGAGGGAGCATAGCCCTGCCAACGCCTTGAAATCAGACTTCCAGACTCCAGATTTGTGAGATAATAAATTTATCTTGTTGAAGTCACTCAGTGTGTGGTATGTTTTCATGGCAGCCTTAGTAAACTAATACAAATATAGCTCCTAGAACTAACTCATAAATTTAGATTGTGGGAAACAAAGGCAATATAAACAAATAATTGGAAAATAAATTTAAAATATTGCTTATAATAGCATCATAAAACATCAATTACCTACCTATTAATAAGTCTAACAAAAGATGTAGAAGCACTTCACACAACCAACAAAACACTGTTTAGATGAATTAAAAGAGTTCTACAGAGGTGAAGATGTATACCATGTACAAATTTTGATAATTGCAATGTTGTTAAGATACTTGTTTTCCCTGAATTGATCTATATATCCAATGTCATCATAATCAAAATATCAGAAACTTTTTAAAGAAATTGTCAAACTGCTCCTAAAATTTACATGAAAATGCAAAGGATCTCAAATATCTAAAATAATATTTTATAAGAACAACCAATGTATAAGACTGACACCCCTTAATGCCAGAATTTTCTATAGGGCTATGGTAATAGAGACAGTATGGAATGAATAAAAAGACAGAAAACATCAGGAATGGAGAATCCAGAAATAGACCCAGTACAAATAAAACAAACAAACCTACTCAGTTGCTAGTGTTCTTGACTTCGATCAATGTTTCCTCAAAAAACTTATCCACAGAACACTACTCTGTGGGATGCTATTACAACGTAATAATATTGTTTTTAAATCTGTGAGCAAATAGCTTTGGGAAACTGGGAAAAATAAAAAACAAAACAAAACAAAAAACCCCACAAAAACCACAGATTCTCTTAAGGCAAGGGAGGCAGCGGTTCAGATGGGTTTTAATATGTAAATGTACAATAAAAATTTCTAAAGAATTGTTTGACTTTAGAAACTGTTCCTGTAAGCATATCCCATGAGAGAATTTTCAAGGGAAACATTATGAGGAACAATGGACTAGACTTGTTAAATATATATAAAGAAAACTACTAGAAAATCACAAATGAAAGGATAGAAATTAAGATAAATTTCATTAATAAAGACACCATAATCTACTTACACAAATGTAAATGCATGATAGATTTTTGAATGCTGACACTAATTCCATGTAGGAGTCTTTCTAAATATCGATAAAGCAAAAAATTATGACGTGTGTGAATTTTATATTGTATATATAATGTCTAAAATATATTATTACTTGTCCTTTCTTATTATTATAGGTTAAATGCTAAAATAAAACAGAAGTTGTTCATAGTATTAATGTTTGGTATTTGAGGAGGCAAAAAATAGCCACTATCTCACATGCTAATTATGTTAGAGATGACTTTTTAATTAGTATGATAATGATTTGGCTATCTAAATTGTACTACAATTCTTTGAATGGTTTTGAAACCATACACTGTTTTTGAATGTGTTAATTTAACAGCAATCCTATGCCATAAGATTTCATTAAGATAAATTGCTTAATGCAATTTGAATAAAATGTGCTTGACCAGGTATGTTCATCTGGTAAATACTAAATCATATTTAGGCAGAAGGCAAACCAATTGCACCTAAGCTTTCATTTTGATGGTTAGAAAGAAATATTGCTGAAAACTGCATATTTGCCTCATGTATTCACAGTTAGGAATGATAATATTATTACAAGTATTTTAGTATCTTTGATAGTAAATATTTTTTACCCATTATGAGTTTCAGAGTTTTGCAAACCAGCGATACACTTTTATAAGCATTTCCAAACATAAGTCTTAAACATTTCCCACTCATGCACATCACTTGAAGAAGTTCAAAGCCAGATTAAGAACTGATCGGGCAATAAGATTTCTTTTTACTGTGATTAATGTTCTAAAATTATATTGTGGTGATGAGTGTACAAATATAAATATAAATATACAAAACAACCTTCTATTGAATACATATGGTGGGTGACTTTCCTGGCATATATAGATTATAGCCCAGATAGCTGTTTTTAAAAAAATGAACCATTCAAGAAGTGTTTAATTGGGAATAAATATTGCTATGGAAGGAATGTTTGTATCTACCCCAAATTTATGTTGAAATCCTGTCAAAGTGATGATGTTAGGAAGTAAGGACTTTGTGTGGTAATTAGGTCATAAGGGTTGCGCCTTCCTGAATAGGATTAGAGCCATTATAAAAAGATGTCAGCAAGATGCCTTCCCGTCTCTGCTCTCTGCCCCCTAAGGACACAGCAAGTCAGCTTCTGCAAACCAGGAAGAGTGCCCTCACCAGACACCAGATCTGCCTTGATCTTGGATTTTCATCCTCAAAAACTGTGAGAAATGAATGTTTCTATGTCTACAGTCTATAGGATTATGTTGTGGCAGCCAGAGCTGACTAACACAAATGTGGTCTTAAAATGGTTTTAAGAAAAGAATCTCGGAGTGTTGTCATCAATATGGCTGACTGGAAGCTCTTAGCGCTCTTCCCCCTGACCAATAAATAAATAAACAAACAAACAAAAGAATAAACAACTACATTATGGCCAATATAACTAAAGGAGAACTCCGGGGAATAGCAAAGAAGGAGCAAAAATTCTGTAGAGCACAGAAACCCAGGATGTCTGCATAGGGAAGTGAAGGAAACACCTCACCTTTGCCACCCCATCCCCGCCCTCCACAGGACCAGCTCAGGCCCAGGAGGGACTCCTTCCTGCAGGGAAAAGGTAAGGAAGGGACTCCTTCCAGCAGCCACCTACATCACTGCAGACACCTACAGTCTTCACCAATGCAGACTCCTGCAGCGCTCACAGGTTCTTTAGCAACTATACCTCTCTGTTTTCTTATTGTAGTAGGCACTGTGTTTACATTATACATCTTTAATTTACCTCGATCTTCTTTCAAGTTGTTATGGCATTTCATACATGGTATAAAAATTTTATAATCGTATTCTTCCATTTATTCCCCCCCACACACTATGTACTATTTTTGTAATACATTTTAAAATGTCTTAAACTTCACACTTAATTATTATATTTTGTAATGCTACTATGTTATTATCTTATTCACAAATCATAAAAACCAAATTTTTATTGTTCCTAAATAGTAAATTATCTTTAATAATTTTTAAATCATTAAGAAAATAATTTTATAATTTATCTATGAAATTACCATTTTCATTGCCTTTTTTTTTTTTTTATAGAGTCATCTCATCTACTTTCACATTCTTTCTGTCTAAAGCTCTTTGACCTTTATTGTAGTTTGGGGCTTGTGGTGATGATTTCTTTCATCTCTTGTATGTATAAAAATATCTTTATTTAGTATTCATTATTGACAAACATTTTTGCTGGTTATAGCATTCAACATTAAAATGTTTTTTTTCAGTACTATAATATAAAAGTGTTGCTCCACTCTCTTCTAACTTTTATCGATCCAGCAAGAAATCTACTGCCATTCTTATGTTTATTCCTCTGTATCCAACTTGTCTTTTTTCTCTTGCTGAATTTAAGAATTTGTCTTCATCACTTTTTTTTATTAATTTGTTTTTAATGTACTATGGTGCTCATTTTTAATGTTTATTTTGCTTGGGTTTTGTTGAGAATCTTGGATCTGTGGGTTATGATACATTTCATCAAATTCAGGAAATGTTTGGCTATTTTTTTCAAATATTATTTTTGTATTTCTTTTTCTTTTGTGTAGACTCCACTTATATATATTAGTTTACTTAAATATGTCCTAAAACTTACTATTCATTATTTAAGTTCTCTTTTTGTTCCATGTCTAATTTTAGACAATCTCTCTTGCTATGTCTTCAAGGTTTGCTAATATTTTCTTCTGTAGTGACTAATCTTCCATTAATATATCATCCAGTGAATGTTTCATCTCATGTATTTTAGTTTTTATCTCTAGAGAATTTACTTTGGCCATTAATTATCTTCGATGTGTCCCCATTTAACTTTTTGAACTTACTGAATACAGTCATAATAAGTGTTTTAATTTCTCTTAAAAGTAAAATCTGTTTCAGTTTTTAGTCACTTTCTATTGGTTTATCTCTCTCCTCATGAATATTTTCTTCCTTGCATGGTTGGTAATTTTCATTGGATGCAGACATTGTGAATTTTATTTTATTTTGTGTGTGTGTGTTGGATATTTTTATAATCCTATAAATATTGAGTTTTTGTTCTAAGGTTCAGTTAATGTGAAAACAACTTTGCCCTTTGGATCATGTTTTGAAGATTTATTAGGGGATACCAGAATAGTGCTTAACCTAAGGCTAGTTATTCCCCATTTGTGAGGCAAGACCCTTTTGCATATTCTCACCAGACCTCTCTTAATCTTGAGGTTTTCTATTCTGGAGTTTGGGAAAGGACACTATTTCTAGCCCTGTGTACACTCTAGGTACTATTATCTCTAACATAATTTAAGATTTCTCTCCTGGCCTCCAGTAGTTTTTTATATACCTGTGCTAGTTTGTACTTTGCTTATCTCCAGAGTGTTGTCTTGTGCAGCCCTCTTCATTCCAGTAGCACATACTGTGAGTTTTAGTCCCTTTTTTCTTTCTGCATTTTCACCTCTGTTTCTTCAACTCAAGAATCTGACTAGGCTTTGCCTAGGTTCTGCCTCTTTTTGTCACAACCTAGAAATTCACTCAAGGCAGTAACTTTGGGTAAGCACAGCGTTCACCTTGTTTATTTACTGTACTCAGAGATTTCTATCCTTCATTGCCTGATAACTAGCATCTTTAAAATCATTTTTCCCTTAATTTGGTTCATATTTTAGTTGTTTCAGGCAGTAGGGTAAACCCAGTCCCTATTATTTTATTGTTACTTAGGCAGAGGCATAGTTTATGTTTAAATTTTTTTTGCTTTAAAATATGTGGATAACTACAGAGACAAAGAGTATGTAAATATAATCAATAAATATTTAATATTTAATTATAAATATAATAAGAATATTTATATATAATCCATAAGAGTATGCTCTGTCTCAAAATATACTTTAATCAACAGAATGTGATATTCTCCAAGATAATAACTTTAGAAAAAGAAAATATTTCTCATGTTTCAAGTTAGTTTTATTATATTTTTAATATTGTAGTCCAATCACAACCAAATATATAACTGAGTAAATTCAACTTATATCCGAAAAAATATCCTAAGGCTATACCTGGATTTTATTTTATTTTATTGGCTACGTTAAAAATAGACAAGAGAATCTTTTCCTTTAGTGAAAGTAAAATCATTACAAAAATGAAGTATCCTTAATAATATGTGACAAAATTTATCTATTTTTGTTATTTTCCTTTATGAAAAACCTTTAAAAGTTAACTTGTTTCTTTTTAATGTTGTTTCAAAGTAAATAGGCTATATGCAACTGACATGAAACTAAAGTGTTCTTGAAGCCAAGACAGATACTCTACCCCAGAAACTTGGATCTTGTTTAGAAGGTTTATTAGGGGAGACCAGAATAGTGCTTAGCCTAAGGCTAGTTATTCCCTATTTGTGAGGCAAAAAGATACAGCATTTTTAAAAATACATATCACTTTTGTTTGACATTTTATTTGGCCTTTTCAAAATGAGAATAGAGTGAAAATTGTAAACTACTTGTCTTATCCTGATAGGAATAAATTATCTTCATTTATAATATGGGAACAGGAAAGTTCTAGTATCTTTTGAGTAGTGACAGAACAAAGAAAGATTGTGAGGCAGGTGACATTAGACTTTGGTCCCCTTTCCCCACTTTTTTCCACCACCTTCTTACCACCTCCTGTGTTTGCCCTTCCCTCTTCAGTCATCACGTGCTCTGATTACATCAGATTTTCCCTACAGAGTCAAAACATTGTCATCAGATAACCACTTAATATTCTACTAACAATTATGCCTTGCAAAAAGAAAACTTTTAGGCCAAACTAATAATATTGAAATAGTAAAATTAGAGAAAATTGACAATAATGGAGATGGGTTTTAGGTGCATATTTTCCTGCACATATTCAAGTGAAATATTATATGTCATTCAATATTACATTACATAAAATAAATTACAAATATGAGTCATATGAATACTTTTGCTATATGTTAAGGTTTTGTCAAATTATTTACACCAACTATAATAAAACATTCTACACCTCTTGCTTATTATGAATTATAAATATAAAGTTTAATGAATCATTTTATATAGAACAAATCATGAATAAAGTTTAACCCATATTTTGAGTCCTAAGACTACACATGTCCGATTACCTAGAGATTATCTGAAGGACAAATTCCTTTTCCAGAGCTCCCCACACATATGTTTCTTGCATTGGTACCATTAGATTCCATCTTACTCTTGTAAAACATTATATTAGAAAATCAGAAGCTAAATAAAAAAATTTAAGGTTATCCTAAAGTATGGACCATCTCTGAATATTAATATAAATATACTCAATGTGTAACTGAGTCTCAGCCTCTCTGTAAATTTTTCTTGTGGATATATTATTTTTTAAAAGAAAATATGAATATGATATAGATAAAATAGAACTTTATTTAGTAAAGCCATCCCCATTACCTTTCATGAAAACCCAACTAAAGTTTTATGAAAAAGAATGCAAAGATTATTAAATATTCCTTAGGTACTTGTCAACATGTGCTTTCATAATTGCATTAACTGTCTCAACACAGACTTCCAGCTATAATAAAGGGAGTATCTCTCTGCTTTCTTCTTTTTAAATATTTAATACATAGATAGGAAATTTTGAGAAGTCAATTAATCTCAAAAGATTCATAGTGGTTGTTTTAGAATAGATATTTAAATGATAAATTCATTTCCCAACAGCTGCTTAAAAAGACATACACCTTTAGGAACAATGGCATAGTCTAATCTCATTTAAGATAAATTTCAGGTTCTGTTATTTCAAATATTTTGTTCATCACATTTTCCATAATTTAAATGATAAAATGTGCCCTGGGAAAAAACTGTTTCCCAGTCAAATAAGACAGACTAGGCTTTTGAAGCAAACTGTTACTAATATTTTCCACATAAATTTATTATGAATAATGGTTCATTTTCTTCAGAGTTAAGGAGCTATAAGCAGTTCCATTTGTCTTCCTGGATAATATTTTCTTTCTCTTGCTTTGCAGACTCAGTCCCCAGGCTATAAAGAGACACCATCTAATCAATTTTTATTTGGTAATCCTAAACACTTCTGAAATGGTGCCAAATATATTCATATTACCACTGAAAGATTAGGATGCATACATACATATGGATCTATTTTTTTCCTAAGCTGTAGATAACTAATATTTCCTCTACCATCTAAGCAAAAGGGGGTGGACATCAGTTGGATGGTCTGACATAATAAAATCTGGGTGTTGTGGAGTTGGCTAAAACAAAATTTCTCTATATTGTACTTGCCTCCTGAGTTAAGATAGAAATATCCAGTTGGCTGATATTAAAAGGTATACTCCTGCCCTCAGCATTTCATATTGTTACAGTCTTGTCCATGCTGAGAGTGCAGTTGATGTAACATTCCGGGAGAAAACTGATGGCCAACTGGTTTAGTGGTGAGTTTTGGGGTTGAGAAATAGTAGTCTTGACAGTAAGTAAGAGCAAGGCTTAGTGGTGATCAGTGTTTTATACACCTCTTACAACCTAGGCTCGCCATGTGTATTTTCTGACTTCTGTGTTTTGCTTAATGGCAGCATTCTTCCAGTTCCCAAAGTGGAAATCACAAATAAATTTTGACTATTCCCTTCCTCTTATGCCTGTAGAAAATTAACCAATGTGTTGTCAAATTCTCTCAATTATTTTTTTTTCTCAAAATTTCTTATATTTTTCCTTCCTTTGTTTTACAGTTGCCAGGATCTTAATACTTTGTACCCCGAATACTGTAATGTCTCTACACTGGTCCCCCCTCAGCCCTCCCACAACCCCCTACTTTTGCTATCTCTTCTTTTTCCTGGATTAGACTTCTAAAATGCTAATCATGCTCATCTTCTCATTTAAAAAAATCCTAATACAAATCATGTTGTAGGAAAAAGGTCACGAGTTTTCACATTGCATTAATAGTATGCCATAATCTTTCCCTAACTTCTTCCATTTGTCTACCAATTTGTAACATGAGCCATGTGATTTGAGCAACCGGAGCGAAACCAAACCAAATCAAATTCCTCACTGTTCACTGCATGCATATTATATATACCTGCTTCCTGCCCAGTGCCAGACTCAATGTAAATATACAATGTTTGTAAATGTAACAATGTTGCATTATTATGAAAATAGAAGTTTAGAGAGAAAAATGCAGTGTTTATATCTTCCAATATTGTAATTTGTTTTTGTGCCATAAGTGTATCTTCTGAAAACTCTGAACTTTGTGTGTGGGCTGTCAGCTTACAGAATTCTAATAGAGAAATTCTGACAAATAATGTGTATGTTGCATTCATATTTTAAACTGAATTGCAAATGGGATAATCATGTTCTTTTGAGTATCTTTGAAACTCATCTATACTAGGCAATTTAGGTTTATTTCTTAAGTTCTATAATTCTACTTGATTCAATTTTTTAGGCTAAAAGTCTCTTTTAGCATAAAAATAGGTACATGAAGACTTAAATAGAAGGAATATTTTGTAATAAATTTTAGAATCTCTAAATCCCTGAATATATTCCCATGTTAACACTCCTATTGCATACAAATTCAGTTAATATTCATAAATTCCATTAAAATTTACTGTTGAAAGCATTGTTTAAATTGTCAATATTATATGTATCAAATGAAAATCACATTCAGAAGGCATGTTTTAATGTTAAATATGTAAATTACCTCAGTGAACATTTATGCTCTTTATAGTGATATTTCACCCTGATTTGATCACAATAAATTTTATTTCAGGTAAAGAAAAAATTATTAAAACAAAATTTATTTCTATATTTCAAACATGATAAAATACTCACATATTAGGAAATTATAAAATGTTCTTCCTAGTATTTTTTCATTTTCTATTTTATTTGTGATATTTTAATAAAATAATATGAAATGCTGATATTTAAATACACTTTGGCAAGTGTACCATTCTTTTAAATTGAGGTATTAAAGCCTAAAATATATATCTTTACATTAATATTTGATTATCTTGCTATCTTCATTGACACATTTGTCAAGTGTAATATTTGAACAAGGTACTGATATCATTGTGTGGGATGAACTGATCATAAGAACCTTTTAACATTGCCGCAATCTCCCAGGCATAGAAGTGACCAGAAGAAGTAGCAATGATGAATCAGAAGAAAATAATGAAGGCCTGCCAAATATCCCTGTTTCCTATTTTGAAAACATAATTTTATAGTCTATATTTCATACAGGTATAACCTGCAGAATTTCATATGCATAATTATACACTATATCAAACCATATGCAGGGCCAGATATATGAGCCTGGACACATAATTTGTCTGCTATATGAAATTAGGTTTCTTAACAAAACTGACAGGAAGTAGAATCCTTCCACCGTATCTGTGCTGCAAACTCTGCTCCAGATCGTTTTCTGAGCTGGAGCTGACATACACATATGGACCCACTATTAATTACTGGTTCCTCATTCTATGTGATGTGCTGTTTAAAAAGCCGTGAGTATGGAGTATATGTTATTTGCTCCATAGTCCATATGGAGTATGAACTGTGGAACTTTGACAAAAATTTTTAAACCATATTTGGTGAAGATCCCTCTTGCCTTTTACAGGTCAGTCCCTGCCTACCCCATAAACGACTGGTCTGATATCTATCATCATAAACTATTATTGGCTGTTTTAAAATTTTATCTAAATAGGATCATTCAGTGTGTACTCTTTAGTGTCTAGATTATTTTCCTCAATATTCTTTGGATATTCATCCATGTTGTTGCATGTATCAGAATTTTGTTCATATTTTAATGCTAAGGACTATTACAGAGCATGAGCATATCACAATCTGCTTATTCAACTTAACCTGTTGATAAGCAACTAAATTACATCTTATTTTTGGCTTAAATAAGCTTACTAAAATATTTACATACAAATCTACTTGTGAAAGCCGGATCTTAGGCAAGATAAAAAATAAGTTTAAAAAAGGGACAATTTTTAACTATAGAACTACAAATACAAATACCACTTGCTTTCCTTATGTACGTTAGCAAGAGTGATTCTATGGTAAATATCACCTGATGTTAGTATGTATACTAGTCTGAATGGTTCTAGATTACAATTGGTTAGGATGATAGAAAAGAATTGGCTGTAGTTTTTTAGGAACGATAGCACAATAATAATTATACAGCTCTTGGAGAATGTGACCTGTCATTTCCCTGTCCTTTTAAAAACAAATGGTAGAGAGGAGAATACCTACCTTCTCTCCCTGCCCACCTTTACTGTTCATTCTCCCTAGTGTTATATCCTTAAATACCCAACACTCTTCCTTTCTCCTACACTCTAGTAACTGGTGAGAACTTTAAATTTTACCTTTTCTAGTAGTATTTTTATTTTTGAAAAATTTCAAAATAATATGGCAAAAATTAAATAATAGACATACTTCAGAGATGTTATAGATTTGGTTCTAGACCACCACAATAAAGTGAATATTGCAATAAAGCAAGTCACACAATTTTTTTTTTTGGTTCCCCAGTGTATATAAAAGTTATGGTTACACTGTACTGTAGTACTTTAAGTTTGCAATGTCATTATGTCTAATAAAATAATGCACATGACTTACTTAAAATACTTTATTGCTAAAAAATTCAAACATCATCTAAGCCTTTAGCAAATCATATTATTTTTGCTGGTGAAGGGTTTTAACATTCATGTTGATGGCTGATGACTTATCAGGGTGATGATAGTTGCTGAAGGTTTAGATGGCTGTGGCAATTTCTTAAAATACGACAATGAAGTTTGCTTTCATTGATTCATGAAAGATTTCTCTGTAGCATGTGATGCAGTTTTTTTTCTTTTTGCAGTTTGATAGCATTTTACCCACAGTAGAAGTTCTTTTAAAATTTGAGTCAATCCTTTCCAATACTGCTGCTGCTTTATCAACTAAGTTTAGTTATTAATAATAATCTAAATCTTTTCTGTTATCATTTCAAAAATGTCCACAGCATTTTTATCACCAGTAGTTTCCATCTGAAGGAACCACTTTCTTTGCTCATCCATAAGAAGCACTGGCTTCAACTTAAAGTCACCAGCTTCAGTAGGCCCTAACAAAAGAATCAGCCTGTCCTTGAAAACTTTGAAACCAGACATTGACTTCTTTCTATTTATCAAAGTCATATATTTTAAAGATGGCTTCTGTCCTTCAACTTTCTGAGCCAAGTTCTGCTAGCTTCAACTTTTTTCTTCTGCAGCTTCTTCACTTCTCTCAGTCTTCATACTATTAAAGAGAATTAGGGGCTTGCTCTGGATTAGGCTTTGACTTAAGGGAATGTGATGGCTGGTTTGATCTCCTATTGTCTTCTATTGTTTTTCGTATTAGCAATAAGGCTGTTTTGCTTTGTTATCATTTTGTGTTCCCTGGAGTAGCATTTTTAGTTTCCTTTGAAAACTTTTATTTTGCATTTACCACTTGCCTATTGTTTGTTATAAGATGCCTAGCTTTTTGGTCCAGCTTGGCTTTCAACACACCTTCCTCACTAAGCTTAGTAATGTCTGGCTTTTAAGGTAAAGTGAGACATGTGCAATTCTTTCTTCACCTGAACACTCAGAGGCCATTGTAAGGTTACTAATTGGACTAATTTCAATATTGTAGTATCTCAGGGAATAGGGAGGCCCAAGGGGAGGGAAGGAAAGAGATGGAGGAACAGTTCCTCAGTGAGGCAGTCAGAACACATAGAACATTTATTGATTAAGTTGGTCATTTTATATGGGCATGAGTGGTGTCACTCCAAAACAATTACAATATTAACATCAAAGATCATTAATCATAGATCACCATAATAGATGTAATAATAATCAAAGTTCGAAATATTGAGAGAATTACCAAAATGTGACACAGAGACAAAAAGTGAGCATATGCTGTTGGAAAAATTGTACCAACAGACTTGTTCCCTGCAGGGTTGCCACAAACTCAATTTGTTAAAAACTCTCTATGATGAACAATAAAGTGAAGCACAATAAACTGGAGTATGTTTAAAAGGAAAATAGTTTCTTATTCATACTTTTGTCAATTCTCAGTTACATTCTGTATTAAATACTCCAGATTTGCATCAATGCTATTTTACTAATTTGTACGTTTTGAAGAGGCTGAATATTCATATTACATGACTCAAAGATCAAAGCAACACAAAAAATAAATAGTAAAAGTAACCCTTCTCATCAGTCACCTATACCCTTTTCCGATCAAGCAAAAATGAACACATTTTTCAATTACTGCATATTCTTCCAGAACATTTTTAGCTAACATAAAATTTACCATCTTATTCATTTTTAAGTATTCAATTCTGTAATGTTAAGTTCATTCACATTGTTGTACAATCAGTCTCCAGAACTACTTTTATCTTGCAAAACTGAAACTTTCTATTAGACAACTCCCCATTCACCATCTCCCCTTCCTGACCTGGACAACCACTATTCCACTTTCTGTCTCTATGAATTTGACAGTTTTAAGTACCTCATATAGGTGGAATCATACAGTATTTGGGTTTTTGTCTGACTTATTTCATTTAGCATTAATTGTAGAAGTTCCCTTCTTTTTTAGTCTGAATAATATCCCATCGTATGTATATACTAACTTTTTTAACCCATTCGTCAATGAATGCCTGGTTTACTTCCACCTTTTGGCTATTGTGAATAAAGTTGCTATGAATATGGTTATATTGTCCTTCAGAAAGTACCTCTGTTTCTAATTCTACATTTGTACTTTCTTACCACATAGATGAATAGAACAATGAGTTTGTGGTAGAAGATGTATAAGTGAGTATCATTGTCCAGACTTGCTTTGAATCCCAATCTCATCAGTGAATTAACTAATTAAAAGTTTTGTTATTAGAAATTACATATGGAAATTTTTCTCTGTTGGAAATTTAGAGAGTAGAAAATTGTCTAAATGTTTTATTAACTTCTAATACTAGGGTTGACTGGCATAAAGTAGACAAAATAATATATATGTACTTGATCATAGTTATTACAATTGAACAAATAAATCTCCCTCTTTCATTTTTAAAGTATTTGTATTTGACTCTAGTTTGTATCTACACCATATGTTATTTCCGTAGTTTTATAGCAAGTTAAAACTTGATGTAGTGCCCAAAAAAAGAGCACAAAATGAGCACTATTCTGTCAGTGACAGGCAATGTTATCTTTTCAAAATATGTTAATTTTTAAAATTGGTTTCATTAAAAAAGCTTACTCTTGTGAGTTTCTTCATTGTCTCACAAATTTTCATTAAAAATTAAAAGTAATGCTAATATAAAATACAGAATCTAATCTGAAATTTACTGCAGGGCATTTTGTTTTAAAGCCATATCTGTGTTTGTTACTTGTCATAAAATAGGAAATGGAAAGCGGCCTCCAGATAGTGGAATACTGAAGAATGCTTATCAGGAAATTAATATATTGAAACATATACCATTTTATTGGATTTGGTAATAGGCACTTCAACAGAACTCCCAAAAAGTCTGATGAGGGCAAAGTCAATACTAACCCACCCTTATTCGTAATGATTATATTCTGAGAGACCAACAGCCTTATAAAGTGTAACCTATGTTACAGATAAAATGAAAATGTACACTTAAACTGTAGAGATTCCAAGTTACCTGTTTACCAGGTGGTCATCCTTTTCATTTTCTTTAGAAAACTAATAAAGATATGGACATGTACTAGGGTATAAAATTATATTTCTGTACAGAAACTGTTGGATTCTGCTACCCAGAAACTCCATTAAAAAGAGCTAACTCTGATGGTGCTTGTCAGTTTTATTCTTGCCCCTCTCTCCTTCCAGATTCCTAGAACATAGATTTGATGACTAGAGCTGCAATGGCTGTTTCATGAAAATGAAGCAACCCTTGAATTTGGAAACTTGTCACTGAGATTGCAAAACAGATAAAAAGGTATTACATTCCTGAAGACTGCAGAGATACCATAGAAACCACATTAGCCCTGATCTGCCACATCAGGAATATTTTTATATAAGAGAAACATAAAAAAATCTACTCTAACACACTATTATTTATTTTTATGTTGTTATTGTTTTTGTTGTTTTATAGAGATAAATTTTACTGTAATTGGTATAAAGTCTGGTAGCTGTAAATGTTTATTGCAATTAAGAAAACATCAACCATACAATTGACTGAGTGGGAGAAGATGAGAAGGCAAACATTAAGCATTCAGTTATTGCAAACTAGAGAGCTACTGATTCTTGTTACGTGATAGCAAAATGTTCAAATTGTTGCCTGCCATATATTTGAAGGCAGAAACCTCGTTGTGCTGTTATAACCTGGTTTACTATTATAGAAAACAGATAAAAATGTATCATGTATTCAATCTTCTTTGTCTCTTTTTAGTTGATGAACTGAAGTTAGAGTTAGTGAATTAAGCAGAGATCAAGGAAGGAAGGATTGAGGACCCTATATGCCAATGGCTTGCAGTTTAATTTCACTGTGAGTTCCTTAAGTTGGAGTGTAGGAGGGACGAAAAGGACAACTTCAACGGTATTCCATCCAGGTACATTTATCAATATTGGCTGTTGAAGGGCAGCATTAGTAGGAGATAATGCTGTGGCCAAACCCTTTCAAGCAATTTTCTGAAGTGTTCGGAGAAAGCATACTAATGAAGGTCAGAGTAAGGTATAACATCCCTGCCTGAGCATGTTATTTCAAGTGGATTTAAAATAATCAGTGGAGATATTAAGAACACAAAAGCCATCTGTATAAAGTGACAATGTTCGGGTTTAACTACTATGTCTGGATGAGAACTTTGGCTGTTATTATTTATACATGGAATTCATTGGAAGAAATACACTAGGCAATTGCTAACATTCACAAGTATTTTATAGCCAATAAAATAACCTTAGTTTCCTTAAAGACAATCTAAGATCCCCTGAACATTAACTGGAACTCCCTGAGTGTACTTTTCCCAGTGTTCATATCAGACATGGCCATGGGTGAAAACACAGAAAAACTTTACAAAGAGCAAGCTGCAGGCCACAGAGGGTAACAGGCAAGAAGAATTCTCACAGAAGACATAACCATGTACTGCAGGATTTCTTAACTGAGGACCTTCCTCTACTGTCAAGAAGAGTGTTTACTCTTCCATCTTTGATCAGGTACTCTGTGTTTTCCAGTATTCCCTTCTCCAACTTGGAGATTTTATTTCTGTTTGTTGATCCTTTCCACCTCTGCGTTCAGGTGAATTAATGGCATATAACTCTTAATAGTAAGTTTGTGTGAGTCTAATTTATATCTACGAAACATGCTATGAAATGTAGCATCCAGATCCACTTAGAGACTTATTAATGCTCATGGTATCTGCAATGGATTCCATGGTTCCACAAGAAGTTCAGTTAACTAGCTAAGAACTCGGATGAAAAATACTTCCAAACTGGTTTAAAACACAGAGTTTGAATGCTTATTTTTTTTTTTGTTTTGCCTTATAATCTCCTTATTTTCTTGTATCTATGAAGCTGTTATAATAATGGGAGTGAGGTGGATATCTGCATTGGTAAAAGAAAGTAAATGATTTTGAAATGATAAATGACATAACTTCTACAGCCTTTATAAACTTATGTTGAGGTATAGCTCTTGGGAATGGGATTCAGATATTGCAACACCTAATCTTAAATCCCAAAACGAACATAATAGAGGCAGTAGTATCTCTTAATATGATTTATACTAGATTGATGTCTGCTTACAAGAATATTCTAGGGGCCACAACTGCTAAAGTGGAATGCCCAAACTTAAAAACAAAAAAGTACCTACTAATAAGCAGATAATAGAAATTCAATGTAAATCTTTCATCACAAATTTCTTCTGTTAGTGAGATGCTCTATGCAAGTCTTTTATATAGATCCGAGTCAAGACACACTTCAAGGGAAAATGGCAATATGAGGTAGAATTTCTCTTATAAATTCTTGTCTCTGAAATTCCATCTCAAAATTCCTGTTTTAAAATAATTATTAAATAGAAATACTTCATTACTTAGGACATGCTAATGTACTAGAAGCACATGGTATGTCCTTATAATTTCTATACCTTTAACTGTTCTTTTATCTATAATTTTATCCATTTTGATATATATTTTTCTGCCTTCTTCCATTTTTCTTCCTCCCTTTATCTTTCCTTTCTTTTTACCCTAGTACTTTATTATGTGATCCCCTATTTCTTCTTGTCTATTTATCTTTCCAGATGGCCTAATACATTAGCCAGTAATGATATGAGCCTATGGAAATTGATATTGCTGTTTGTCCAAATTAAATAAAATGTAAAATTAAGCTCCTCAGTTGTACTTGCTGCATGCATATCAAGTGCTCAATAACCATATGTGGGTAAAGGCTACCTTACTGGATGGCAGAGGTGCAGAACATTTCTATCATTGTAAAAGCTCTATTGGACAGAAATGCAAGAGTAGTTTATCAAAAAGGTATGATAAAAGAAGAAAAATGATGCTCTATGAAGGAAAGATCACAATGAATGGATCTAACTTTATTTCAGATACGTAGTAATGCCAATTACTCATTGTTTCCTTTTTTGACTAGAAGAAGAGAAGGAAGGAGAGAGTGTGAATGTGTGCAAGATGGTACTCCCTGCCATTAAATACAAAATGTTTGATTTTGAATCAAAAGTTTAGTTAAGTATATCTCAAACAAGTAGTACAATTAATCAAAGTATGCGCCTAAACTATCAACACAGTTTTACTGTCTTAAGAGTAGCTCATTTATGCCGGCAGCAAAGAAAGCACATCCTTCCTAAATATTTCATTGACATTTCCAGCTGTTTGTGCTACCTTAGTTCCATGATGGACCTCGTATTCGAAAATAACACTAATTTTTGACTTATCCATGATTTCACAAAAATTGCTCTAAAAAAAACTTTGAAAGATAATCACAAGCCAAACCATGAGTTTGAAAGAATGAGGATGTACCTTCACAATAAAAATAAAACAAGAAGTGTCAAAGTGAATTATCATGAGATATCAAATGTCTAACTTGGTACTTAAGGAAATCATACATTTCATACTTAATAACCCATTATAACATATTTACCATAGACTGATTTGTGGTATCAATAAAATAAAAAGAAACATGTAAATGTTTTTTGACAGGGATTGGTTAAACATATATAATGCATATGTGTGGAAATATAATTCATCAATTAAATTCATGCTTTTAAAAATATTTAATAATCTGTGAAAATTGTGTTATGTTAGGTGAAAAATTTGAGTAAGAATTTTAAAAAGAATGATTCCAGATTTGTGTTAAAAAAACCAAATATTTACATAGATATTTTATCTATATAGATATGTTATAAAATAACCATGTGTTTATATCGATATATAAATTATATATATACAGATTTGTATAAATATGCATATGCCCATGTCTTTCTATGGATACATAGACATGTGCATGTGTGTGTATCTAGGATAAAGGTATATAGGTAGGGAGGTAGGAGAGGGAAGAGAGGGAAAGAGGAAGAGTGAGAGAAGGAAGAAAAAGTACCTAATTATATTGAAGGAATTGTGTAAGGTTATCTAATTTATCTAATTGTCAAAAAACCTATGAGATATAAAAATATTATCCTTTTTTTTTAACAGACTAGATAATGGGCATTAGAAAAGTTAAATGCCCAATTTACCTAGGAGAAAGCAGAAAGTAAGTGGAAGAGCCAGTGCTGGCTCCCTGCATAGGCTACCATAGAAATTAAACTGGAAGAAAATAATAATAATAATTATATCAAATTGGTGAGATTATAGGTGGGTTTAAAACATCCTACAGACCTTTCTTTAATTCTACAATTGGTATGAATTTGTCTTGATCATTTGCAAGGGAAGCAAATTAAAATTTTTGCTAATAAATCTTATGTGTGCATAACATTCTACTCTGACTATGCCACTATTTGTGGTCATTGATGTTCCATCCAACTTCGTGCTATTACAACCTGAAACTACCACACTTATTTGGAATTATATATATACAAGAGTTATTCAAGGATGTCTAAGGAAAGAGCCACTGAATAAAATAGATTAATATATTTAAATTTATTAGATAGTGTCACATAAATTTCCAAAGACCACAGTTGTTCCACATTCTACACAACTTTTATCCAGACTTTACCATTCCAGTCAGGATCAAATATATTTCCTGGTTATGAATTTGTCTTTATCTGGTAACTACTGAGGGTTAGTGTTTCTAAGTAGGTTTATTGTTTATGCATGATTTCTGTCCTGTTAATTGACAATTTTACTATTGACAGTATTTTTATCTGTTTTAAAAAAAAAAATTTTGTATCTTCTGATACCAATCCTTCGTTGGTCACCCATGGCTCTTCTTTGTTTTCTTTACAATTATTCACAGTATCTTTTGATTAGTAGAAGTTCTTAATTTTAATGTCATCTGATATATTAAGCCTATGCTTTTTGAATAACACATTTTTGCATTTTGTTTAGATAATCCTTCGCAAATATGGTCAATATTTGCTTCTAAATTTTTAATTATTTTAGATTCTTAATCCAATAAAATTAATTTTGTGAATTTGTATGAGGTATAAATGAAATTTATCTTTTCCCCATATGGAGAACCATTTAATGAATCACTCCTATTTATCATCTCTGTTTTGCTCCATTGGTCTTTTAAAATCATACTTTTTAAGGCACTATATTTTATTAAGACCTGGATGTCTAAAAGGAAGTCCTCCACACTGTTTTTCCCACTCAGGTCTATCCTGGCTGAGTCCATAGTTGATAATTTTCTCCATTGATATTATACCCATCTTTTTTTCCCCCTTTTTAAAAATTGCATCATTATTTCATTACAAGTGTTAAAATCCACTGCTTTCCCTGAATTTTTTGTTCAGTAAGTTTTATTGCATATTGTTTTGTGAGTCTTGCAACCCACACAATCATGAACTTGCCAGCACAATCACGATGTAGAATACTTTCATCATCTAAATCTCCCCATGTCTCTCCAAGCTATGCTGCCTGCACCCAGCCTCTGGCACTCACTGATCTACTCTTTGTCCCTATGCTTTTGCCTTTTCTAGAATGTCATAAAGAGGGAAACATATCTTCCACATAGCATAATGCATTTGTGGTTTTTCCAAGTAAAAACTTGTCATAGCAGTTCAGTTTGTTCTTTTGAATTGCTGAGTATATTTTATTGTGTGATATACCATACTGTGTGTATCTATTCCCCAGTTGAGGAAGATGTGGGTTGTTTCCAGTTGTCGGTGACTATGAATAAAGTCAGTATATGCATTTTTTCTAGTATATTCTCCTGGTAATTATTACTCTCAATTTTTACTTGCCTGAAGAAGCCTTTATTTTTCCCCTCCGTTTCTAAGAGATATTTTTGTTTGGCATAGAATTCTTATTTGAAAATGTCCCCCTACCCTGATAATCTGTTTTGCATAATGTTTCTTTTTTCTCTGGCTGCATTCAAGGACTTTCTTTTTATTTGGTTTTCTGTCATTTTAATACATGTCTAGGTTTTTTTTCTCTTTCTGTTCGTTTTTCCCCCTTCCCTTTGATTTTATACTTGCACTTATCTGTACATGTTGTGTTAAGAAGCCCCCAAACTACCCCCAGTTTGATGGTTCACTAGGAGAACTCATAGAACTCAACACAGTCATAGCCACAGCTATGAAGCATTACACTGAAAACAGAGAAAGCAAAAACAGCAAAGGGAAAACGAGCATGGGTGAAATATCTGTGAACTTTGTATTTGCAATTTTCCTGTTTTCTAAAATTTAGTTGTAACTGCAAAATCATTACTTGTGATACTTTCACAGTCATTCACGAACATGCACAAGCAAAGAACTGTAAAATAATTGAATCCACTGACATAGATACGTGTTCTCAGCTGAGGTCAAACAGTGATACTCTGCCTTCTTACTGCAGTTCTCATGCTAGAAACAAGTGTCTATTTAGCACATTTTCACATTTTTGTGCTTGTTTTTCCTAGTAATTTTGATGTTTAAAATGATCCCCTAGCTGAAGTGTTGTATAATGTTCCTAAGTGCAAGAAGGCTGTGATCTGCCTTACTGTGTATGTTAGATGAGCTTCATTCAGGCATGAATTATAGTGCTGTTAATCATGAGTTTCATGTTCATGAGCCAAAAATATATATGAAATGGTTGATGAAATTATTGTGATAATAGGCTTTCAGGAATCTAACCCTATACTCTCCTTAGGAGCAATGTTTCAGTATTCACTAATCTAGTGTCTACTGTGACTTTATATAGAGTCACAAGACAAGAAAGCAACCAGCCCCGTGGGATTTTCACTCTGTATTAAGCCCTTCACCCTGAAAGAACTGGAGCCCTGATCCCAGCTTACTTTTGATCCAGGCAATTGGAGGAAGAGATGAGTGTCATTTTCAAGCAAATCTCCTTATTCTGCCTCACTCACTAAACCAAAATGTCATTTTAACAACTAAAAATTAACCATATTTTAAAATTGATCTAATATTAGGTCCATATTCAAAGTTATCCAAAAGATAACATTTAATGCTGGTTTTTTGAAACATTTTTAGATCAAATTAGTGTCAACATAAGTTTCACATGTTAACTTCATTTTAGTACATTATATGTCTATTTTGACCTACTACAGTCCCTCTAAACTCTTTTTTTTAACACAATAAGTGAAAGAAGAAACTAGGTTAATTTTCCTGTTTTTTAAAAAAGGCAAACCCTCTAGACATGTCTTATTGTTTAACTGCAGTGGAATATAGCTCATATGGTGAATACTTTTAGTACCTACTTAAACTGGAAGTTAGATTTAAATGATAAACTAGATTTGCACTGAACATTTTAACAAGAATACTCCATAGGTGGCATTGTGTATTTTGTTATTCAAATGAAGCAAAAGACTACAATGTCTGGATGGCCCTCTATTAATGATGTTATGATCCATCACTTAAGATGTTAACAGGCTGATTCCTTTATTACAAAGTTAAATTGTGCCCTTTCAGACGATATACCTTTTGTAATCAAATATTTTGGCACTGTGTATATATTCAGCTTCACATCAACTTTCACTTCATAATTTTAGCATTCATTATTATAGTTTGATTCAATATCTTTTTTGAATTTTATAGTTTCTTCTATATTAATCAACTGGCATTACTCTGCAAAGAAGAACTGTAATCCACCAAAACAATACAGGAATAAACTGAAGATACAGTTCCAATTTGAGATGTAGAGTTAATATTTGATTCTCTACATTTAGTAAATATTTTTTTAGAATAACAAGTTGGTGTGATAAATGACTTTCCGTGGCTACAATTGATGTGTATTTTTGTACTCTTTTAGTATAATTATGGATTTGTACACATTAACGTTGAAATTACCCTGACTTTGGGTAGTAGCTTTTTCATGGTGGCCCTTACGTCATTTTGATATGACACAACAGTCTTCTCTTTCTGGCATCTCAAGTCTGGTATCTCAAGTTGCTCCAGGATTTTATATTTATACATATAAATTCTCCTAAGACTCACCATCCTTGCTTTTAGTAGGAAAAGATATTTAGATACCACATTATGAAATGCTAATTGTGCTTTTTGCCTCATTATCCTTCTATTAATTTAGGATGTTTATGATGTTTTATGAAGTTGAATTTATTGATTTTTTTTAAATGGCTTCCAGTTTTTAAGTTGAAGCTAAAGTGTTCCCTGCATTATGATTACAAATGAACTTACCTATTTTCTGCTAGTGCATTTATTATAAAATGTTTGGAATTTATCTTGGTTTAATGTCTGAGATATAGATTCAATTTTACCTTTTAAAATAGATATCCAGCAATCACCATTTATTAAAATATTCATCTTTTCCTACCAATGTAATAAGCTGATGTCTTTTTGAAGAAACTGAGATCACATCTTTCATAGGTACAAACTCAACCCAACCTAGATTTCAAGAATGAAGGATTTGAATATTTCAGAAAAAAAGTTGATTTCATGCCTAAAAAATGCATAATTTTAAACAATTTATAAAGGCTGGGGGATTCTGAAAATTACATTTCTTATTATGTGATTATGAACTAACCTGGAAGAAAAGGCAATGTGACATTCAGTGAAAAAGGACTGCTCTGGTTTGTGACTGGCTTCTAGAAAAATACAAGTTAACAAAAAAATCTTTTAATAGGTCATGTGCCTAGCAAGAAATACAGTAAGTATGGAAGATTTCCTTTATTTGAAACCAATCATGTAAAAAAAAACAATTTACTAAAAAACTGGCAGTGCAACAAAACTAATGTACATTGCTGGCATATATTCTGATAGGGAAAACTAACATCATAAAGGGGGAATTGCAAGTCCTGATAGATGGAAAAGTATGAGAAAAATCATCTAACTATTTAAAATTAAGTAAAAGTCTCAGACCAAAGGATTTATATTATTTATAACATTAAAATAATTTGTATGTATGCTATCACAGTGAACATTGCAGAAGTGATTTCATACACTATCATTACAGAAGATAGCATTTGAGAGGTAATTAAGTACTGAAGAAGGGCTTGCCCTGTGACAATATATAAGGTAATCTAGCTCTTATTTATATAAGGAGTCAAGACAGGAAAGAATTAATTCAGTTACCACACTTGCAGAAGCTACATAATTAAGATGAGTTTGCTATGCATGAGCAAGTCCACATTGATTTTTTAATTTTCATAATATGAAAATGAATTACCTCTTTTTAGTGGAATAAACCTCTAAAAATGGCTATCTGGGTGCCAAGCCATAGATAATGAAACATTAAAATTGAGAAGTACAATGAGGCTAGAAAATTGATTCATTAAAGAGCTTACAACTTTCATCAAATCACAAAATGAGGGGAAAAATTACTGTATATAGGTCAGTAATTTAACAATGATTTAACTCAAAAAAGCTTACAAAACCCAATAATATCCAATATTTTATTATCTAAAATAAAACATTATGCTTTACACCGTAATTTAACTGAAGGTTTAAATAGAAAAACATGCAACAAACAAAGGGAGAGCAATCCTGAGGTCATAAAACTCAGAGAAATTGACTTGCAAATTCTGTGTAAGGCAATTCCTATTTCTAATCTGAATGTGTATTTATGGAAGCAAGAAGATTTTTTTCTTCAGAAAAGTAGAGCAAAGATCCATTTATTTCAGACATTGCAAGAGTAAAATTTCTCCATAATTAATTTTAGTTTTAGTAAATCTGATAAATTCACAAACTGAGTCTTTTTGCTGTGCCCTTCTGATGCTCATTTTTCAGAAGGCTCAGTATACAGAGAGGAAAGGATGCCACGTTTCTTCCAGTATCTTCCCAGGCCAGGACTGACTACTTCCTTCTCTCAATTTCCAATGAGATCTCAAATTTGAAGACAAAAAAAAAAAAAATGGACTTTTATAGAAAGTTTCTCCTTTTGAAAAATTAAGAAAATAAAGCATGTTGTCTGTACTATGCTAAATCACAGATGATGAGACATGATAAGAAAGCATTGTTTTACCTTTAAAGTGATACAGCATTGTATACAAATATATCATTTATTATGGAAGGAGAGAGAAGGAAGTTATGTTTTTGATCCTTTAAATTTTTATTGCTTCCTATTTTTTGTAACATGGAAAAATTTTATTTTTGTTTTCCAAGTGGTTTGGAAAAAAAACTGTTGTAAACCTTTTTTATTTATCTACTTATAAGATACTTTAAAATATATTTGAGTCATTGAATTTATATTATTTCATAATATAGTTCTAGGATTAAATATAAACTGTATTGACATATATATGTAACTTGATATATCATGTGATATAATTCCTTCTTAATATAAGATGAGAACAACATCTAGTTATTATTTTCTGTAATTCTAACTCGTCTGCTACTTTTTGTTTGTTGTTTTTGAAACGTAGAATGGCATTTTATGTTTATAATTTTTTAACTTTACCATTATGTTTATAAAATCCTATATATTAATAATTTAGTAACTTTTATACTTTATTGAGAGTTTTCAATTATTTATATTTAATTTTATAACCCTATTATAATTCCATTATTGATTCATAACTATGATATGTTTTTTAACCAGCTGGAGTAATATCTGATAGTATTTTTAATTGGATCATATAGAAATAGCATAATATTTTTATTTCCTTCACACATGAATAAAATATTAGGAAAGTGTTGATATTAGAACTCCCTTCTGGTTGTTTCATTATATTATAAATGTAATTATTTTTCATTCGAAGGTAACTTCTTTTTTATGGTAAATTGGTACAGGAAATTTCTTTCTCATAAATAGAAGTCTATGTGTATTTTTAGAATACATTTGCATTGATTTCCTTTCAACAAATTTTCTTTTTATTCATGGTACACTTTTGACTAAAATATTATATTCTGTCTTCACCTCAAAAAGACCTCCGTTAGCATATGCCTGTTAACTGCTCCTGTGCCATTTTTTTTTTCCTCTGTGGGCTTCAAAAACATCAATATCAGCATGTGAGTTTTTCTTTTCTACCCTCCTCTCTTTCCTTTCATCATGAATACACAAAATACACACATTCACACACATTTTCCTTAACATTTTTCTCCTTTTTCTAAGAACATTTCTCAAGTTCTGCTGCTTGACATTGGTTTAATCTTTTCTAACTTTACCACCATTCATTTTGTTTTCCAATAAAGATTTACATTTTGCTGTTCCAGTTGAATTTTTCCTGAAATATTTTTCTTGTCCCAAAACTCTTTTGTATCATTCATTTCCTTTTTAATTGCAGCTATGTGTCATTTTATAATATCTTACATTTTTCATTTTAAGGTATATTACTATAATTAATACGCTTATTGAAATTACCAAATACATACTTTACAAATTTCTGTTTCAAAATTACATGTTTTCTCTGAATATTTAGTTCTAAAGTCTCCTTGTATAGTGCAGAAGCCCATTATTGGCCCCTGTAATATTTTAGTGCTGGGAGCTGGATTCCTCTTGACCACCTAATGGCCTGGTTAGATTTTTTATTAGTCCTCTTATCAGTATTATAAAGAAGGGTAGGTTAGTAGACTATTTAGTTGTCATCATCTGGTGATACAATTAAGTATCAGGTAATATTTTAGAGGAATTTTGAAGCAACCAGTTAATCTTTTGCCAAAACAGTGCATGGGTACTACGCATCCCAGAGAGCAACTGTGGTTTGTTGTTGTTGTTTTGTTTTGTTTTATTTTTTAGTTCTATCATGGTGAGCTTTCTAATATTCACATATCCATATTCATGATAAGAGATTGAAGGAATGTTTAAATTGACATTATGGAAGATAGAATGGCTCAGGTTAATTTCAAAAGTATTTTCTATGTCCACTGTCCTTCTGTTCTGCCTATAAACATACATGTGTAAAGTATATATATGTAGGGGAAAATGGAAGGCATTTTTAGCTGCCCTAACTTTTTCTGTTCCTAGTATACAGCTTCAGATTTCTTCCTGTAGATTTGTAAGTAAAAATTCTTCCTGATGTCTGGCAAATCACTGAAGAGGATTTGGCAGGTACAGTGGCTTGGTATTTTATATGTGTCATGCATTTTAATCTGACTGTTGAGGGGAGGAGTGTGAGTTATTATTATTGGCTTCCAAGGCCAAGTTAATCTAGAATCACAGTGTGTATATTTTAAACTTTTCTATTATGAAAATAATGCTCAAATGGAAAAGTACACAAAACAAAATGGTACAGTCCTAATTTTGGCAAAATAACATTCATATAACCATTACACTAATCGTTAGATAAAACAATGTCAGGATTTCAGAAGCACTTTTTCTACCATTCCTCACTCTGAATTCCCTCTTCTCATCAAAGTCAAACACTTTCTTAACTTTTTGGTAATCACATCCTTGATTTTGTAGAGTTTTACTATCTCATTACACACTTCTAAGTGTTATAATTTACTTTTTCCTATACTTAGAAGTCTATATAAATAGAACTATTCATTATATATTCTTTTGTGTCCAATTTATTTTGATTAAAATTATATTCATGAGAATGTGTCCATGTTATGTATAGTTGTAGTGTGTTCTCACTGTTGTATAGTATTCCATTTTGTGATTATAACACAATTTATTTTCCTATTCTTGTATTGATGAACTTTTACTTTTCTTTCTAAATTTTGACTATTATGTACAATAATGCTGTGAAAATTTGTTTTGTCTTAGATAAATAGATGCACATGTTTCTGTTGGGCATATAACTAAAAATAGGATGACTGAGTTAAAGGGTATATTTACCTTCAAATTTAGAAAAATTTTCCAAAATTCTCCACAGTTGTACAAGTGTTTATTTCAAGTAACAGCATATAAGAATTTTAATTGTTCCATGCTTTTATAATGAGTTGGTTGAGCTATTATTCATCCTTTTCACTGTTTAAATATCTTCTTTTTTAATTGCATACTCAAGTATCTTTCAATTTTATTGACCTATTAACGATATGATTAGAATAATGTCTACTCTCTTCCAAATTTTCTATTTGTTCTTTCTGATCCTAGTTCCTCCTTACTGTCTGTGTTTGGATTTAGTATTTTTTAGGATTTTTATCTCCAACATTGACTCATTATTTATATGTCTTTAAAAATGAATAGTTGCCTTGGAGTTTATGATATTTATTTTTAATGATTCATAGTCTACCTTAAAATAACATTACGCTGCTTAACATGCTGGGTAGAGAAGTTTTTTTATAGGCTTCTTTTTCCCATGTCAGTGCTTTAATGATGTTACTTCATTGTTTTTTTATATACATAATTTCCAAATAGAACTAATAGTTATGTTGAGCAAAATCACTCGCTACAAAGTTTATACACAGAAAACAATAGTTACTATATATCAGCAATGATCATTTGGAAATAAAAATTTTAAATATCCATCTATGATAGCATCAAAAATACACACATACCCCCAAATAAAGTTGTGTACAATTCTAAAAAAATCTAACAAAATATATTTACTACTAACAAGATCTGTTTGCTGGACACAATAAAACACTGATTACAGAAATAAAAGAACACCTAAAAAATGGAAAACATGCTAGTTTCATGAATTTGAAGACTTGATATTTATAAGATGTTAATTTTTCTTAAGTAAGTCTTTAGAATAAACATAAATCTAAATCAAAACCCCAGCAAGCATCATTTTGTTTTTATGTGTAGAAACAAACAAATGAATTCTAAGATGTATATGGAAAGCAATAGAATTAGAACAGCAAAAAGCATATTGTAAAAGAATCACAGAGAATGCACAGTTCATGATTTCAAGATTTACTATAAGTAATAGTAATTAACATATTGTGATATGCATGCAAGTATAGAAATATAAATCCATGAAACAAAATGACATCCAGAAAGAAACTCATACACATATGGTCAATTGATTTTCCATAAATTCTAAGGTAATTTAATAAATAAAGAGGAGTCTTATCAACTAATGATGCTGAAGCAATTGAATATCCATATGGAAAATAATAACCCTTGATCTAATCCTTTGACATTATACAAAAATTACCTCCAAATAGATCAAGACCTAAATGCATAAAAACTTCTAGAAAGAATTTCTTCTAGATAGCAAAAAATCTTTGGGGTAGGCAAATATTTCTTACATATGACAAAAAAGCATAATTTATTAAAAAATTGAGTTGAATATCATAAAAATTAATAATTTCTGCTCTTATTGAAACATTTAAGTAAATGAGTAATGACAAGCCACAAACTGGAAGAAAATACATGTGAAAGACCTATTTGATAAAAGATTTGAGTCTAGACTATATAAGAAAATTTTGAATCCTATAAGACACAAACAACCCAAATTAAAAATAGGCAAAGTCTTGAACAGAAATTTCACAGACTAGTATATATGAACAGCAAATAAGCATATGAAAAGACGTGAGTTTTTATTCTACTTTAAAAATACCTTAAAGTGAATTGTTGCATGCCATGGTAAGCATATGTCTCACTTTATTTAAAAAAAACAAAACATAAAACTGTTATCTACAGTAACTTTACAATTTTGCATTTCCACCAAGAATGCACGATTTCAATTGCTTCACATTCTTGCCAACACTTGGCAAGCTATTGTCTTTAAGATTCAAAATATAAGCTGTTCGTGAATATGTATAGTAGCATGAGTAAAAGCCAATTATTGAGACAACCCAAATGTATTTCAGCTGCTAAAGGTTAAACACACTGTAGCACATCTATACAGTGGACTACTACTAAGCAATTTTAAAAAGAACAAATTCTTTTCATATGCAACAAAGTGAACAAATCTCAAATTCATTATGCTGAGTGAAAGAAGACAGAATCAAAGGTTATATACTGTCTGATTCCGTTTCTATGGCTTTCTGGAAAAGGAAAAGCAATCAGAACAGAAAACAGGTTAAATGGCTATCAGGGTTGTTGAGGAGTAAGGAACCCAAAAAATGGCACAAAGGGATGTTAGGAATTGATCTGTTATATATCTTGATTGTAGTGGTTTCACATGATTTTTCGTATTTGAGAAAACTCAATGAATTGTACAGTAAAAAAAGAGTGAATGTCAGTGTAGGCAAAGGCTTCAATAAATCTAACAATGTATAAATAGAAGAAAATAAAAGTAAATATTATTGGACACCAAATTAAAAAAAACTATATATAGTTATACTTTTTATATCATATGTGATGGTCTTGGTTGAGAAATGGTAAAATAACTTCATAGTTGCAAGAATGAATAAAGCTTGGAAAAGAAACTTGCATGTATAATAGATTTATCACAAATTTAATTTCATAAAACATTACCCTTTACCAAATAAATATACAACAAAATATATTTCAATAAATCATTACTTGTTTTTGCTCCAAATACTATCCCAATTTTCATTTTTAGACATGAAATATATATACGTGTGTGTGTGTGTGTGTATATATATATATATATATATATATATATATGCATTTACGTCCAATTCTTCTGTTGCCAAAATCATGCATAAAAAAAAATCCCATCCCAGCATATGTTTCTCTGAGTGCTATCTGCAAGTCTATGCTTACCAGATTTCTCTCATGAAAATTTTTTTAAAAGGTGTAGTTTTAGTCATATAACATTTTAAACAATAGCAATGCCTTTATATTTGGTATTATAGTGTCCTAAATGTGTTCACATATTTTCTGTAAGTGCATACCATTTTTATATTGTGGTTTGTATCTACTGGGGATGCTCAGAAACATTTTGCTTTACTTATTTCATGTTTATTTGGTTTATTTTTAGGAATCTTAGTTTTCTGTATAAATTCTGGATAAATGAAGCCATCTCACGTTTGATGATAGGCCATGTCAGCAGTTCAGCTGAAAACATCTGCATCTGATTTCTGAAGGAAGTCATTTCATGGGAATAATTAAATCAAATATGGTGATAACAAAAATAATTATTTCAGAATAATTAGAGATATAGCTTTTTATGTCATTTGCATATTAACTTGATCATATGGTTTTCTCTTTTAAAAATATAACAATTTAGAATTAATCTCCACGAGCTTTCATGAATAATGTAGTTAGTTATGGCAAAAAGGAATTTAATTAATTTCTGGGGTAAATTCCAGATCATTTTAAAAACCTGGAAGGGATCTATTTGTGTATTTAATTAATAAAGTCACACAATTGTTTCTATGTAAAATTAGCACTATAATACTCATCATTGCTCAATGTGAAATTCCTGCCAAATGCAATGACAGGGAGATCCTCAGTATGAAAAATGAGTGTAAGAAAATATCAGCAATGTCTCAGAAAGAATTCAATGGAAATAACAACAAATTAGGACTAGTATTTTCCCATGGTTCTGATAGTTCCCTTGCTGAAAATAATCAAAATCCAATACATATTTACATACCTTGATGTAATTTAACTAAAATGACCTTGCTGAAGCCAATTAAGTATTAATACTATATAATTTATTCAGACTTTTTTTGAACTTTCTGGTGCATATTACTTTCAACAATAAGTTCTAAGATATCAAAAGATAAATTGTTGTGTTGTTTTTGGATTATTTTTGGTTTAACATGTAGCCTTGCATAAAAATTCATAAGATGATGATCTTAGGATATTTCACTTATTTTAACTTACATTTGTTGACCAGCTGATGTATATTAGACACTGTGTGCATTGTAATGAATATATTTATATATACTCTCAGTTGGATATGGGCAGTCTCTGCCTGAAACTTCATCAGTTTAGGTCAATGAACTATATCTGATCTCTTCCCACTTCTCCTAGTACCTTATTTAAGTATTATTCCTCCTAGATCTTCACATGCTTTTTCTATGATTTTATTCTTCTGCTTTAAAATGTTTTCCAGTTTTCCCATCACTAATTATTTATTTATCTTTTCAAAACTTTTCATGGAAACACACATACACACACACACACATTTATTCATTATTCATTCATTTAACAAATATTTATTTAGTATCTAATATATATCATGAACTCTTCTAGATGCTTGAGTTACATTATAAATAAAACAGACAAAAATCTCTGTGTAACATATCTGCTATTCTAGTTGATGAAAAGAGACAATAAAATTAATAAGTTAAAGATGTAAAATATTAATAGGTAATAGTGTTCTTTAAAAAAAAAGCTTGATAAGAGGTATAAAAAATTTGTGTATGGGATGGGGGTGGTTTGCAATTTTAACCATGGTAATCAGTGCAGGCCCTATAAGGAAAAGTAATGTTTGTAAAAAATACTTGAGGGAGGTGTGAGAGGTAGCCATTTAGATAATTGAGTGCAGAACATCCCAGGATGAAAGAACGTTTTGACCAGAGCACAGTGAATAAGAGGAATAGTACAGTTTTTGACAGAAGATGCTACAGAAAACAGACTATAAAAGGGTAAGTGTAGAAGCTTAGAGACTAGTTAGGAAGCTCTTGTGTTAACATAAGCAGCAGAAATGTTGTCCTGGACCAGAGTGGTGAAAGGAATTGTATCACAAGAATGGAAAAACAAGCACCACGTGTACTCACCATCAAATTGGTATTAACTGACTTAACTGACCAACACATATGTGTACATTTAGTAGTAACATTCATCAGGTGTCAGGCAGGTGGGAGGGGAAGAAGGGGATTGGTATATTCACACCTAATGGGTGTGGTGAGCACCGTCTGGCTGGGGGATGGGCAGGCTTGAGGCTCTGACTCTGGCATGGCAAAGGCAATATATGTAACCTAAACATTGGTACTCCCACAATATGCTGAAATAAAAAACAAGTGGTCAAATTTTGGATTTATTTTGAAAGTAGAGAAGATGGTCTTGTATGTGATGGATAAGAGAAAAAAATTCAGGATTTTAGGTGTAAGGAATTGGAAGGATTGAGAGGGCAGAAAATAGAAAAGGAAGGGGTGTGTGTGTTGGGGGGGTCATTTTTTTGGTTGGAAGAATTCAGGAGTTCACTTTTTGGTGTGTTAAATTTAAATATCCGCCTCCAAGTGGAGATATCATATAGGCAGTTGGGTATATGAGTCCAGGTTTCAGAAAAGGAGTTTGGTGTTTGGACATGTCAACTTTTGATGGTATTGAAAGCCAAGGACAAGATAAAATGACCCAGAATGTAAGTGTAAATAGAGGACAGTGGAAGGGCAAAGGGCTAAGAACTGGGGCACTTAAATATTAAGCAGTCATGGAAAAGGAGTAAGTAAAGTCAACTTTACTTACTACTATTTTAATTAGATTGGAATTTTCCAGAAAGAGGATTCAGGTAGAAGTAACTTACTTAAAAACTAAAGAAAATTCTGGTAGTAGTTGGGAAATACCTGGAAGATCGAGTAACCAATAATTATGTGTTATTAAATTACTTGCCATAGTGGGAGATTTGTGTCTAATCCCATGGGTATATCTGGGCAATTTTAATAAATATTTGAATCAGAATTATCCCACTGGTACCAAATCAAATATGCATTTTAAATATTATGCAATAAAAAGAAAAGCCTGCATACTCAATAAAATGATCAAGAGTAAACACAATCTTAAAAGCTTCCAGATAACTAAGAGACAAGGACAATGATTAATCTCAGACTTATTTTTGCTAAATACATATATCAGAAAACAATCAGAGTATCTTCAATTTGGTGAAGAAAAATTACTCTTCTCAGAATTTTATATCCAGTAAAATATCAAATGAGACTGTGAGCAAAATAAAGACATCTTTCATACAAATATTGAGAAAGTAGTCTTTATATAAACTCCACTAAAAAAACTGTTAATGAAAGAACACCAGCTTGAAAAAAAAGAACCCAGAAAGAACGTATAGAGTATTCACAAAACGAGAATGAACACAGCTTACAATTATAAAGGAGGGTAAAATCATAAAAACTAAGTTATTAATATAGAGAAGATGGGAAAACAACTACAATCCTAACAAGTGTAGAGTTGTTCTCACTGCATAGATAAAGAGGGCTGAAATCACATCATCATGGGAAGAGAAAAGAAATGCCTGTGTTTTATATCTCTCATGATTTTACTATTTGTATGGTTTATGTTACACATGTCCTTAATTTTGAAGAAAGATAATATAGTTTCTAGATTTCAGATGTTTCTTTACTTTAGATACCTACGAATTTCCTTTTCTTTGTTACAAGTTTAGCTATATCTTTAAATTATCCCTCTGGTACCAAGTCAACTGTAATTGATACAATATTTTATGTACTTTGTTTTAGGGGAAATTATCATGATATCTGGAATACAATATTACAAAAGTTTGTCTTTGACATTTTTTAATCCTAAGCACCCAACATTAATATTTTATGATCAGTAGTAATTTATACATACTAATATTTTGCCAGTGTATTTGAGTATCAATGCTTCTAGTTCCCCAGTCCTTTTCAGTTTCTTTTTTATACATTGATGTATCTTATGCGTGGCAGTCAGCTCTTCCGTCCCTCAAGCTTCATCGTGTGCCTTTCAGGAGATGACTATGTCTCTGCTTCCCTAAGACCTAGAACAGTGTCAAGCCTTTGGAAAAATATTTTATGTATGTGTGTGTGTGTGTGTGTGTGTATTTATATTATTTTAAAATTATTTTATTTTGAGTTAACATATAATAGTTGTACATATTTATAAAGTACATGGTGATGTGCCAATATATATAATTATAGTGATTAGGCAGTGTAATTATCTTAACCATCTATCATTTCTTTTCTTTGGGAGCATTCAATATCCTCCCTGTAGCTATTTGTAACTATATAATATATGATTGTTAACTATAATCATCCTACAGTGGTATAGAACACTAGAACTTAGTCTTCCTATCTAACTATATCTTTAGCATGTTTTTAGTAATTCTCAGAGAACTACAACCTCACTATATTTGTTCATCTAAATGTTTTCTTTATTTTCTTTGAGGCATAAAGCTCTAGGTAGGAAATTATTTTTTACAGCACTTTGAACATATTATTCCATGGTCTTTTGACATCTTTTATTATTAATGAGAAGTCTGTATTTAGTCTCAACTTTATTTTCCTCGATGAGTATCTTTTATCTGTGGTAGCTGTTCAAATTTTGTATTTGATTTTCTCAGTTTTGATTTTTTTTTCTAGAGGTGAATACCTCATTATTAGTTTTGCTCAGGACCCAATATGTTCGTTCAATCTGGGAAGTTTTCTTTTTTTCAACATTTGATAATATATATATGTGCCAATTTACCTTTAAGTATTGACTTTTCCCCACTCCTACTCTATATACTTCTTCACCTCCTATTGTTTTATTCCTTATTTTTGTCTTTCATTTCTCTTTAAACACTTTCATATTTTTTTATATTTTTACATGTCATATTGTTGTGCTGCATTTTGGTGATTTCCTCAAATCTGTGTTCCAGTTTACCATTTCTACTCTTAGTTGTGCCAAGTAGATTCTTGGTCAAATCAATTAAGGATTTTATTTCTTGTAATGAACATATTTTTATTTTTGGAAGTCTGTTTTGATTTTTTAAAACAGTTTTCACATTCAACTATATTATCCTTATGTTTGCTTTGCCCTCTCTTCTCTTTTTCAATATGTAAAATGATTTCAATACGTATACATAAGTAATGCGTGACATCCTCTTTGAAACTACTGTTTTATTTGCTTTCTGGATGGCTAATTCTGCTATTTTTATCTTTTTTTCCAATTAAGACAAATTTCCAGTCTCTTAAATCCCTGTGACATAAGCCATAACCACCAACACCCCAGAGTTTATGATTTACTAGAATAATCAGACTGAGGTTGGAACCTTTTAGAGCGAATTCTAAAATCCAAGGGAGGAATTCTTATGTCCCAGTTTGTAGGAGATGCCCACCCTGGGTCAAGCATCCTTGAATAGCGGTTTGGGTGCTATGGAAGTGGCCGCTCACGTTTTCACTAAGAAGATAAGAAGAAGGATATACCACTCAATAGGTGTTTCACTCAAAGCACAGATATTAGAAATTTTAGGGTAATTCTGAAATAAGTAGTTGAGCATTGAAACCATATAAAGATCACTCTGATTTAGATTGTGAGAAATAAATTGAAGGTGGGTTCCTGTTGCTTTTAAATAAAAAGCTAAATGATTTTAATAAGAGGACGTGTAATTGAGAGACAAGAAAGGATTTTGAGCAAGAGAAAAATACTTAAAATCCAGATTCAGGGCACATTCTGTTCAGTCTACAGTCCTCCACTCTACCAGCTGAGCTATGGGAGGGTGCACCAGGGCACATTCTATCTTTACTTGATTCAAGAGTTTAATGATATCATCCACACCCTGGGATCTTTCTATCTTTGTGGTCTGCCATCCGAAATGTGTCAGTTTTGTTCTCAGGCTGATTCCTCTCGAGGTTACAAAATAGCTGCAGAAGTTCTGGGCTTCATACCCAGACATGAAAATATCAGAACAAAAAGAAACCATCTTTTAATCAGATTTCATCATATATTACTTCATTCTTTATAGTATTTTTCCAGAGTTTTATATATGGCATTGAATTGGTTTGAACTTGAGAAAAAATTATATTGATATATTGCCTACTAAACAACTGAAGCATTATAGAAATATTAGAAATGATCTCAGTAATATATCAATCAACAAGAGACGTGAACATTGCCAAATAAATTGTTGAGCTTAATCTTTTGTATGTGTGACAGAAACTTGAAAAGACATTTGCCTCAGCCAAGGTCTGCCTTGCTACCCCTTAATCATCAAAATATTCACTCTACAATGTAGTGCATACAGAGGATTAACAGCGAGAAAAATGGTGAAAACTGAGAAATAGTGAAAACAAATGCTTCTGAAGAAAACTAAGCCAGTGATGGCCGTGATTATGCTCATGGCAAGCCTGCTTTTTGTACACTATGTTCTAGTCTCCTTTGAATATTTTTATGATATATGTAGGAGGCTGATTCGCCAAAGTAATTAATCATGTAATGACTATCCTTGTGTGTTCAATTACAGTCTTTATGGTTGATTACTCTTTGCAAAAAATACCATTACTAGTTCTTTTTCACTCTTTTGCCCTGGGCAAAAAGGCCAGCACAAAAATGGAAAAGACAAATATAACCGATGTGTAGATGGAATAATTTTTCTAAAGAAAAATGTTAAGGAAATAGTAATTTTCAGTGTCAGAAATAGTTTGTTTAGTGAAGCTAAAAGCATGTAAACATTCACTAAGTGTACAACTTCATTGCAATATCATCAGTTTTTTACCACTACATTTCAACTTTATTGTTAAATAAAGAAATTTAAAATGATTTTTAAAAGTCCTCCATATTTTTTTTCAAAGGGTTGACTTATGCATTGCCATAAAATTACTTATAATGTTTAAAGCCAAAAATCTTTCATACAAGCAACATTTTCTTAGCATTATCTCTCAGGAAAATATCTCATCAAACTCCTAAAAATACATTGTCTCTAAAATTCTGTTCTAATTCTGAGAAGGAAACTCAAGCTCCTCCTTCTTTAGGAGGCATTCTTCCTTCATCAAATTATTTGACAAATGTTTACTGAGAACTGCTATATCCAAGGCACAGTTCTAGGTGATGGAGTAATTCAATGAATAAAGCAGGCAAACATCTCTGACATTGTGTTGCTTATATTTTAGTATAATAAAACCCTACAACACATAAAAATATATATAGTAATAAATGACAATAAGAATTTGGGAGAAAAATAAATCAAGTTATGTCTAGGCATGTGCATGATGTTGCAATTTTAAATAGTGTGTTAACAGAATGCTTCCCTGGGAAAAGTTATATTTTAGAAACTCTCTGCCTGTCTGAATGACTAATATGGTTTCTGTCCCCTGACAGAATCTTGACTAATACAGAGTTGGTACCAATAGTGGGCCTAGGAGACTCTCCCTCAGTTACGGCATTTTTGGAGTGATTTTCTTACACTCTTGCTGAACACCTTGCTTACGGAAAATGGAATAACAATAATCTGTGGTGTACACTGGCATCACAGTTAATCAAGTTGTTACCTGTGGTTGCTCATGATTCTATGAGAATTGAAGCAAGTTCCTAGGCAGCTCAGATTATTGAACTATCAGCTCAAATCATGATCCAAGAACCAGATATCTTCCACAGCAGAACTAGAATAATCTCATTTCTTATAGTCTCAAAGCCAAGAGTATTGACTATGAAACATAAAATTTGATTGTGCTAGTTGCAGAGTTAGAATATTGATTTTATTTGTGATCTTGTCCAATCTCTTATATGAAAGTTAAGGTTTTCTTGGGAAGGAATAAGACCTTGAAACCTGAAATAAAGGCATCTGCAATACTCCATCGAAATTGCAAATCAGTGACTATGAGCTTCCCTTGCCAGTGGAAGTAGCCAGTTATCTGTCTGTAACATTAGCCTTCCTTTGCTGAAACTCTTTGATAAGTGCACCTGGGCATATGTCTTGTAAGGAGATGCTTATTTTCCTCAAACCCACCACTATCACCTCCTCTGGGCACCAGATCCATAGCTAAAATCAAATATCTGCATGATCCAGGAGGCTAGGTACACACTATGATCAAGAAGAAATAGCTTACACACAAAATGATTCCAAGATTTTACAAATATATGTCAACAGACACCTTGGAAAAAGACATGAAGGTATATCATAAGGGTGTTTTACCTAAGAGACTGAAATTAAACATTAGAATATGCACTTACTCGAAATTTGGGATTTAATGTGTTATCTCATGCAGCTGAAAATAGCTCCAGCAAATACATACTTGGTTTGACTGAATCTTGTACTTAAAGGTGGCCTACAGTTTAATTAATTTTTTAAATTTTTAATAATTATCGGTACGTAAGCATGTATCTTTATAGGACATGTGATGTTTTGATACAGGCATACAATGTGAATTAATCAATCAGGGTAATTGAAGTATGCATCACCTCAGGCATTTATCATATTTTTGTGTTAGGAACATTCCAATTCTCTTTTAGTTATTTTAAAGTATACCCTAACTTATTATTGATTATAGTCACTTTGTTGTGCTATCATATATTGGTCATTCTATTTTTAAGTATCTAACTGTAGTTTTGCACCCACTAACCATCCCCACTTTATCCCCCGGCTCCCTACTCCCCTGCCCAGCCTCTGGTAACCATCATTCTACTCTCTGTCTCCATGAGATCAATTGTTTTTAATATTTGGCTCCCATATATGAGTGAGAACATGTGAGATTTGTTTCAGGGATTAAGTACCCTTTATCTGAATGCATACTTGAAATGGCTAACATGTTTGAAAGGTCCATATTGTGTTTTCCTTTACTTAAGGGTTATTTGCTAAGCCCACCCTTTACTCAGTTTTAATTGGTTATGCTCTATGAGAAATTTTGGAATTGAGTGAATCTGCCTTGCTAGTAAAGACTAAGCAACATAGAATTCCCAAAGACAACAAAAGATTATCACTTTCATTAAGGAAATGGCTGAGGTGGAAGTTTGGATTTCCATTATTCTTGCTTAGCATTCTTGTCTGACCAGCGCATAAGGCAGAGCACTTCTGGAGTTTAACAATAGAATATGAAGGACTAAACAAGGTGACCCCTCCAATTGTTTTACTTAAGTCTGATGTGATAAAAACTGTAAGGATATTACAATAGGCCAACGAAGCTGATATGCCATTAAAGACCTGGCTAATGCCTTCTTCTCCCATTCCGTTTCATTGAGAAAATGAATATTTAACCAACAAAATGGGAGAAAATATTTGTAAAATTTATATCTGATAGACATTTTATACAGAATATATATGGAAATTTTATAACTCAATGATAAAAGATAAAAGCAAACCAATAAAAAGTAGGAAACACATTGAAAGAAACAACTCACAAATACACAATATGGATGTGCATACAAAAGTTCTAAACATCATTTGTCACTGAGGATATATAAAATCTCAATGAAATGTGATGCCACAGCCACAAAAAAATGGTTATAATTAAGACAACCAATATTAACTGTTGAAGAAACAAACTGTAGACCAATTGGAGAGCTCATATATTGCTGGTGGAATTTCAAAAAGGTTTAAACCCTTTAAAAACTTTGTGAGTTTCTTTAAAAATTACAAATACAACAACCTTCAGCAAAAGAATTTCCACTCCTAATTGTTACCTCAGACGTAAATTAAATATATATGTATATGTACATCTATTAGTTTGCTGGAGCTGCCATAACAAAGTACCACAGATTCTGGGGCTTAAATAACAGAAATTAATTTCCTCATAGCTCTGGAGGCTAGAAGAGCAAGGTGTCAGCAGGGTTATTTTCTTCTGAGGGCCTCTCTCCCTAGCTTGCAGACTGTCATCTTCTCCTTGTATCTTCATGTAATCTTTCCTCTGTCTGTGCCTATGTCCTAATTTCTTCTTCTTGTAAGGATACCAGTTATAATGAATTAGACCCCATCCCAATGACCTCGTTTAACCTTAATTATCTGATTAAAAACCCTATCTTCATATATCATCATATCCTGAGGCACCAGGGATCAGGATTACAACATACGAATTTTGGGGAAAAATAATTTAGCCCATAGTAATGCATATAGACTTCTATAAGGAAGTTCATAACAGCTTTATTTATAACCCATGCTATAAATAGCCCAGTGTCCAACAAGAAGAGACTATATAAGCAAACTGTGGTATGTTCATATTGTAGAATAGTACTCAGCAATAAAAAGAAAGATACTACAGATACATTCAGTAACATGAATGAATATCATGGGCACTAGGCTGAGCAGAAGAATTCAACGAAAAATACATAATGGATGATTCACTTTTGTGAAGATCTAAAATAGACACAAAAATTATCTATGATTTAGAAAAAATCAGAAAACCAATTGTTCTTCAATGAACTGATTGGGAAGGGGCATGAAAAAAATCTCTTTGAGTTGATAAATATTGTGTATCTGAAATAAGGTTTATAGGATGCATACATTTGTCGAAAGAGTGCATTTTTTTACATTTGCACATTTAACTGTATGCCAATATTACCTAAATTATTTCTTAAATGTTCCCATTGTCATATACCAGAAATAATGCCTGGTAACATCTGTGCTAAGAAAACTGACTATGAGCACAATCATCATGGTAAACACATACAAGAGAGATATAGACCAGACAAGGAATATTGGCCTCTATCCCAGATGCCAAGGTATGAGCTTAAGGCACACATTTGCTCGTGGTGATGTAACAGGGAAGGAAGGATCCTTGAGGTGTTTAAGGTTGAAGCTAGACCCATCTAAGAATTTAAAATTGACAATTTATTCAAAAATAAATTTAAGAACAGAAATGTCTGTGTTCCTTGACTTAGAAATTTTGTGTTGACTGTATATAAGAATGAAGATACAAGAATGCAACCAAATTGCAGAATCAAAGAATTATAAGAACTAAAGATAATTATGCTTTTTGGCCAGCACAATTATAGCAATGTACCTCAAATTTTTATTACTTCCAGTTATTATTATAATGTTAATATCATTTTGGTCATCAATACTGAAAAAATATGCTATATACATACCATGGACTATTCAACAATAAAAGATAAACTCCTGATATATGCAATAACATGGATGAAACTCACAGACATTATGATGGATAAAATTATCTGAACACAAAAAGAATACATACTGTTCAGGGTCATGTGAGTTGTAAGGACGGATTTCAGTATGCAATCCCATTTCCCTTTCAATAATTTATGGAGTCAGATGAGAGAAAAATTGATCACAGTGGAAAGAGCTAAAATACCATTACAGTTGGAAAAACATGAACAATTTACAAGGTGCCTGATTAACAAATAAATAACGAATTAACATGATTTTCACATTTAACCTTACAAATTAAAAACCCAAATGAATCTGAGTGTGACCTCCACCTTTTACCTACTCTGTTAGTAAGACATATTTTTTTAGTAATAAAGGTCAAATAGCATAACATTTCTGAAGAAATGTTAATATAAATCAAAGTTCTTAAGTATACTGAAAATTTGAGTAAGCAGTTTTGCTGCTGAAAATCTATTTTATACTTCTGCTGAATTTGTGAATAAAGATTTATGCACAAAAGTGATCATCACAGCATTATTTGTGTGGTGGAAAATAGAACAGATAAAATTTTCAATAATAAAGAAGTACTAAATTATTGTGTATCCAGTTGATAGAATAATGTGCACTAGTTAAATAACTTTATTAGTAATCATTTTATTATCACATTAAAATGTTTTTGGTATGGTAGTAAGTGAAAAAACATAAAATTGACACTGAGTTCTTATTTAACCTCATATATCTTCTGAAACACGTTGGCATAAATGAATTTTTAATAATAAAATTTGAGGTAAGAGCTCAACTAGATGAAAAAATATATTTATTCAAAAATACTATATGAAAATATATGGAAATCTGAACCTTAAATACTATTTGATTTTAATTTTTCTCTTCACCTGTTTTAGTTTTTTTATAAAATTTTATCACTAAACTGAATGAGTTATATTATTCAACTTTAAAACTATGACTTAGTATTTAGAGATGAGACAATATTTTAAACTCAGTGAATAAGAATTTATTTCACTATTTACTTGATTTGTCAAAAATTTTTACACTGTTAAGTATTTTTAGTGGCAAACTCATTATTTATATAAGAATATATAATATTTTAGAAAACAATGGTTCTAAGAAATTAATTATAATAAAGTGATAAGTATAATGATAGTATTAATTGTTATTCATGCCCACTGTTTCTATTTGCACTTGTTTTCTCTGAGCTTTGTTAAAAACTGCAGAAGGCCAGAGATTTTACCTGACATGCAAGCTACGCAGTTTCATGGATGTTAGCAAATGATATGCTGCTCCTGGGCCAGAGACAAACACAGTGGTCATGTGGGCATTGTTTTACCTTGCCACACACAACAGCCCAGATGGATGCTGCACACACACTCATGCAGTGCATTTGCAGCAAAGGTTAAGGATATTTAAGCTTGGGAAATTTCTGGGTTTTTTTGGTGGTTTTTTTTTTTTTTTTTTTTTGGTAATGGGCTGCAAGAAAACCTATTTGACCTTTGCCTAGATGGAGATATGATCTTTATTATAGCAAACAGTAAACAAACCTGCCCTTTGCTCCAAAGGAAAAAAAAAGATGCTATCTCTATCTTTCAAAGATTTTTGCTATACAAACATCCTTGAAAAGATGATCTGGAACAAAAAAAGCTAGTGCCTGGGCTCACAGGACATGCAGAAATGTGAGAGGCACATTAACTGTCTCCAAATAAGCCTCAGTTTCCTTAGGTATAACATTACATACTAAATTTGTGGTATTATCTATGGTTTGAATCAAGTAATGAAGGAGCCTTAAAAATGTCAAAGTCATATATAAAATAAATTCAACTTTTAGAATTTGTTTAACAAAAGGATCAATAACCTAATCTAAGTAGTAGACTCTCCCAATCTACAATTGTAGTAGACTCTACAATTGACATAATGTAAATTTAAGCAATGCCTAGGTAGTTTTAAAATGGGTTGAGGAAAGTTGGCTTTATAAAAATCAGCATTGCAGTGGTAACACTGGATGAACTATGCTAATATCAAGAAGTAATCTAGGTCTTGACTTGGGTGGGGCAAAGGCAATATATGTAACCTAAACATTGTACTCCCATAATATGCTGAAATAAAAAAAAGAAGTAATCTAGCAAGATAAAATATTGTAAGAGTTGCCTCTAAGATGAGCTCTAAACAAGATTATGTTAACATGTTTTGCAAATTTGTTATGAATATGTCCCACAACTCTATTATACACCTCAAAAAATGTGCCTGTAATAATATAAGGACACTACTTTTAGACCAATACAACCTAAAACAAAGAAAACATGAAAATTGTGAGTTCAACAAGCTTTATTGTTCCAAGACATACATTCCATACTCCACAGAAATACGTTACCGAACATATAAGATGTTTTATGCTCACAGTATTTCTTATCACTATCCCTCCCCAGCCAGTCTATTCACTCCTCCCACTAAGAATGTAAAATTTTTGAAAAATCAAACTCTTCCAAACAGAAAAATTATTGCTAGACGGGGCAAAAAAAAAAAAAATCCAAAGTACCTTTCTATTATCAATGATCCAGAATACAGGAGAAAAAAAATCCTTCATGTATGAGAACCTAGGGATCAAGGAGAGTTTAAATTGCAGTCTTGCAAAGTTTAAACAAGGTGAAAAAGTATAACAAACGGTGACAATGATGTTCATTTGTTTTAGTTTGTAAGAGACTCAGAGTCTTCAGAGTGTTTTTTAATGATCTTTTTTTTTTTCCTCTGTGAAATGAATTCCACTGTGAGCAATGAATTCTAACACGAGTTCTCTAACAGATCAAGAGTGTGCAAAACATTCCAGGGAAGAAATTTCTTGTAAGAGTTTCATCAGTGAAAAATTGGATTGGTAACTGGGAAATCTGTTACAAGAAAAAGGATAGAGACTAAGCTGGGCAGACAGATGACCTTATTCTTTATTTTGGGGAAGGAAATTTTGATTATAAGAGGTGCTGAGACATGAAAAAAGAGCAATTTGTGTTATTATGGTTCATACAAAATATTGCAGAAAAATCAGCAATGTATTGATACAATCAATAGACTGTGAAAGAGTCAATTTAATATAATTTGATAAAATCAATGGCTTGTGAAGGGGAGAACATGCTGAAAATTATTTGAACTTGCACTAAGAGCAGAGAAGAGTACTTACTATTACACAACTTTTTAAAAAGCCTATTACTTCTGGATTATTTTAAGCAATTATAGAAGAGTAATATGCAGCCATGAAAACTACTTCAGATATGATTGGATACAATCATAGCTGCACTTTATGATGCAGCTATTGGAAAGAAAAGACCCTCACACAGTCAACTCCCCAAGACCATAATTGACATGGAAGCAGTCATAACTGAGCCAGCAGCTTAAAAGAAAAAAAAAAAAAAAAGATAAAGTTTAAAGTACACAATCCCTGCCCACCCTCTTTCTTGCCTGTATCTAACCACATCCTATAATTAGTTAAAGGAAGAGAGTAAATGCTAAAAATTACTGTAGGGCAGAGCCTATGTGAGATCAGTATTTTTCATCCCTAATAGTAGTACCTGGCATAGTACACTGATAGTAGCTAAGAACTATAAAAATGATCATTAAGATAACATAATTTAGGCAATAGACTGAAGATATAGAGGAAAAAAAGTAGAAAAATAAAAACAAAAATAAAAAGCAAGAAAATGAAAGAGTATGGAAGAGATCGTTATTAGAAAATTCAGCACATATACACACACTCAGTGTACTACTTAGAAATGTCATCAGTTCCCTTTAAACCATTACTCCATAATTGTAACCTGCATACCACCAGCAATATCCTACAGAGTTACCGAGGATTGGTTGTACAATAGCCCCACACACGTTTAACAGAAACAACTGTAAGACTAAGCAAATAAATTGGTAATATTATCAGGATCCCAAAAGAAACTTTACAAATAATGAAAATTATGACTGTTATCTCCACACATAGTGAGAGGGTAAATAAGTTGAAGTCACAAAATGAACAAAGAACGGTAGCAGGCTATTTAGGACTTGGCTGTGGATATGTCCTTCAAGTTAGTTCATTAAAAAACCACCTCAAGACAATTCAGTGTAAGAAATAAAAGCAAGATTTTTGATAGGCTGTTGTAACCTCCGGCAAGCAGAGGCAGATTTAACATATGTATCTTCATATACATATATATATATGTGTGTGTGTGTGTGTGTTATATAATATACATATAATTATATGTAAGAGATATATATCATATATCTAATATAAATATCTTGTAATGCGAGTAAGGAAATCTATAATTGTCTCTTCCTCTGGGTTCTATTTGTACTTTTATAAACCTACATTTGATACGATGCATGCTGTATTGTAATTTGTTCATATTTGGTCTCCTCTGGAGACATTTGAGTTTCTCTAGAAAGTAAGGTGTAGTCAAGGAAACTGCCTTTGATATTACTTAGTCCTATGATCCAAACCAGCCTCTGCTCTTCAATTAATATTGAAGAGTTGCTTAACTTCTCTGAGCATTTACTACTTCAATTATAAAATTAAAAAAATTCAAGATTATACTTATCTTCCAGGGTAACAGAGAAATCAAAATGCTGTTGTCAATGGGCTAACACATAGTAATCTCAGCATATCTTATTTTCTCTCTTTTATGTGTATTTTTGTTAAGAAAAAAACCTTTGTATGTACTATCGATATAATTTTTTATATATTAAAATGTTCATGAAACATATTTATTTTAAGTGGAGCACAGAAATGACAGAGTCCTTGATTCTTCTACTTCCAAATTATTGTCATATAATTTATGTACCACTCCTGGGGGGACGTTCTGTGAAACAACAACAAAGTAGGGTTGGGGGAGGGGAGAGAGAGAGAGAAAGGAGATGGGAATGTAAATGTTGAAGGTGTATCCCCCTTTTTTAAAAAAATCCAGACCATAAAATCATGCTAGGGATCTATCATTATTAGAGTCGGAATTTTGAAGTTTAATGGTTGCCAAGGGGAAGCTTATTAACACATTTATATTACTTTCTGACAGAAAGTAAATCTCATTGGCTGATTTCTTTGACAAGGATTGACTTTGCCAATTAGGTTATATGACCATAATTTCCCATAAACTAAATGAGTTAAACTATGGCTCTATGATTTTTACATCTAATATATTTAAAACACAGAGTAAGATGAAAGCACTAAATTATATATTGTATTGACAAGAATATACTGGAATTAATTCTATTTTTATTTTATTCCAATAGACTTTTAGTACATCAAGTTAAAGTTGCCTCTAATTTGAGAAAGAATAATTAATAGTCTTTTGAAAAGGCTTACTAAAGCCTTTTAGGTATAATTCCTAGACACTGAGAATGTGATTGATCTTCATGACTAGGTAACAAATCTTTTTGCAAGTTAGGTCATTTCTAATTCCTTGCTATCAATAAAACTGAAGGAAGAAGTAATCAAGTTGTCAGCTGATATAACATTAAAAATAGGTTTTATGAGAAACTACTATATTATTTGGAGTATAATTTGAAAAAAGTTTAAAGAATTGAGTTAACAACGCTTACTACAGAGCTCCTTTCATTTTTATCTGTCCACTTAAATATACAAAATTTCCCATCATTTACATGTATAATGAAGAAAAGTAGGAATATTCCTCATTGTGGCAGTAAGAAATAATCTTCCAGGGATATAAAAACTAATTGAAAAAATGCTTCCTCCATCTCGCTAAAGATAATTTCAATTTTATATTTTACTTCTCATCTTTAGTAAATATTTAGATAAACATCAAAATTTATGTTGCTTTGATCATTTTTTACTCACAGTAACTCAAATGTAATGGAAACATCCTAAAAACATTTTAACTTTTACAGACTTTTGGTAGCACAAAAATTCTCAAATTGGTATTTTAAATCATAGTCACATTTTATGTTTGCTATACATAATAAATAATTAAAACAATTTCAATTATAAACATATCAAATATAGAGTACTGGAAACATGGCAAAAAATGCAAATATTATATAAACTCTTATTGCCAAATTCTTTAACTGGGTGACTGTGGGTATCAAATCACCATAATATTTTGATTCATTGGATACTATTTAAAAAAATGACAAAAGTTTCTTTTTTAAAGCCGAAATTCATATGTCAAAAATTTCAGCTTTTGTAACTATTTATATTTTATGAAATATTACGTACATCAAATTAAGATTTACAAAGCAGAACACAGCTTTTCAATTTTTTTAAGGGAACATTCAAGCAAATCTTTGAAGACTGTGACCATTTACCAAAGGCAATTCAAGATAAGTCAAGGAATTAAATGTAAAAAGCAAATCTTTAATTTTAGAAACAAAAGTATGATAATATCTTTATAGCTTAAGGAAAGGGAAGAATGTTTCATATAAGCACAAGAAGAGCAAACAATTAGAAAGAAGAATGATAATTTGAAAACAAAAATGTATAAGTTTCTATTCAGATAAATAAGGCAAACCACAAATTAAGAGAAAATAAATGGGATACATATAACCAACAAGGAAAAATGCTCAGAATACATAAATGACTTCTATAATGATAAAAATTCAACAACTAGTGCATAACATAAGGAAAAGACACAAACAGCCATTTCATAAATGAGGACACACAAGTGGTCAATAAATATTTGTCAATTTGCTTAACCTAATTTTAATTAGAAAATAAAAGCACAATAAGACATTTTTTACAGTCAACATATTTGAAATACTTAAAAATTGAGAAAAATTATAAACAGCAATAACAAATCGATAAACTGTGTAACTACACACCAACAAAATGGATTTCATGATTTTTAATTTTGAAGGGGAAAAGCAAGCACAACTACTAACAAATATTGCATTTATATAAAGTTCAAAGCAAAACATATCTGGACATTATATTTTTTAGTATTACATTCAACTGTGTTTATATCATGATCAAAAGCAAGAAGAAATTTTATAGGGAGACAGCATGGCAATGTTCTATTTTAAAACTCTGCATTGTGAAAATGAGTGTTAATATTATTGTTATTCTTTCTAACATTTATATATGTTAGACATATTTCAAAATGTTCAATAAAATTTTGACTCCTTTAAATCAAGTATATAAAGGTAAAGAAAATAAAATTAAGTTAAAATGCTCTTCCAGAATGGGTTCAAGAATGCTCCAAGTAAGCATTCAGTCAAAAACAGCAGAATGATTCTGTTTTAGTCCCTCTGGGCTGCTATACCAAAATGCACTAAGCTGGGTTGCTTATAGACAGCAGAAATTTATTTCTTATCATTCTGAAGGCTAGAAATCACAGATTAAGGTGCCATCCTGGTCAAGTTTTGTGTAGGGCTCTCTTCTGGGTTGCAGACTGCCAGCTTCTCCCCAAGTCCTCACCTCAGAGCTGAGGTCTCTTGTATAAGGGCTCTTCCCTCATGATCTAAGCACTCTCAAAGGCTTTACCTCTTAATACCATCACTTTGGGGTTGGAATTTCAACATATAAATTTTGGGGGGAAGGCACAAACATTCAGACCATAGCAGGTTGTTTTTACATCTTTAATGGAGGATGATCTCTGGAGAAGAAACATTGTATCTTATTATTTCTATATGCTCACATTAAATCACAAACTTGTGCATATAATTGAGATTAAATACTTTTTATTATTTCTTCATATTACTGTTTCTCAACTGTATGTAGCCACCCACTGTAAATGTTGCTAAATATTTTATAAATGTTAAATTTATAACGAGGGCAGATTTAAAGCAATTTCACTCTTTCTTCTTCTAAGCTTGGATCATAACTGTAGAATATGTAATATTCCTGAGTGCATACTGAGTAAGTACAACAAAATGAATTTTCCTTTTGTACAAATAAAAATACTTTCCCACAAAGTCCATAAAAAGTTCTTAATGATATGTGTTAATCATATGTACATGAACTGTAAGGTATTTCTGTGGATGTTATGTAAAAGGTAGCTTTTATGACTGTTCTTCAAATTTTGAAAAGCTCCTTAGAAGTTTATTTCTAATACCTGTAATCCTTTCTAACTACCTGAGCATTGGTTCAGAGATAGTACTCTTTTCTTCAAAGAACTCCAACATTGATTTTGAAATAAAAAGTTCCCTGTGGGATTCAGAGGTTTTACAGTGACTCAGTGTGAAGCAATAAACCTGAACTTTTAGGAATTTATTTTATAACCTTGAGGTGTCTTAGACATATATGCTTGTAACACTGGTTGATAGACCTTGTTGACATTCAGGCACTCAATTTGTTTTATCTTTTTTTCTTTAGAAGACCAAGCAGACTGGCCTTGAGAAACAAGATTATTTGATTTAGTTGGATCTTATTGTGCTTTGTATTTACAGGTTAACACACAAACAAAACTTTTTAATTAATTGTGCTTTGACATTCAGGCAATTCTCCTTGGCCTCAATTGCTTTAAAAATTTAAGAAATCTAACAAAATAATTGTCCAAACAATTTTTAAAAATATTATTAGTGTTAAATCTATTGAGGAAAGTGTAATCATGAAATGACTTTAATTTTTGCTTAAATCTTAATAGAATTTATATTTATATCATTTGTACATTATTTGTGTCGTACCAAAAATAAAAATTAAAAATTATTAAAGATCTAAAAAAAAAACCACATAGCAAAAATAAAAAAAACGAAGATTGCCTCTGTCCTGATTTTTATTTGTCTTAAAAATGGTCAGTTATTAGTAATATCATCTAATAGCATAATGATATTGAACAAAAATGGTAAAATTGATGAAATAGGCATATAAAAAAATCCATATATTTTCTCTACACTAAAGAATATCAATTAAAAAACATAACCAAATAGAGATCTCTATCACAATAATAAAAAAGTAATACCTAAGAAAAATTAAAAAGCAATGGTCAAGACTGATATGAGCAAAAAGTAGATAAAAAGTATACACATATAATTGTAGAAAACTAACTTTCTATAATTTAAGTATGAATCTGATGAAATTTTGATATATAATAATAATAAATGTGTAACACCAATAAAAATACTTTGAAGAAGAATATAAAACACATAAGCCAAAAATTCAGAAAAAAATACACTTAAAGACAAATTATTATTCAGGATAAAGAAGACTGCCAGATATTGATAAAATATCCTATTGATCAGGATAATATAATCATTTCAAACAAAATTTTAAAAATATCTTCACAATATATAAAACACAAATTGATACATATATTGTGAGAAATTGTCAAATTCAACATCACAGTGAGAGATTTTAACCCGAATTCTCTCACATATAATAATAAGGTAAGCCTAAAAATATGTGAAACTATGTAAGACTTGACCAACACAATTCACTTTTTCTAATAGATATATATGTACTGAGCTAATTTCTGCTGCCATTTCTGGTAAGATACAAGTCTCAGTAGTTCTTCTTATTGATAAAACATGCATTCCTATTGGTTGGAAAAATAAAGCATTGGTTTTCAAATATTTTGCCCATTGCCTTCGAGCAATACATAGAACTGTGTGCCCAATATGCAAAGATTATATATTTATATAATGAATACATGGAATATTTTAATGTAATCACATATCTTAGCACATCAAGCAAATCTCAACATATTTTACAACATCAAATCATTACTATTATCAGACCATACTCAATAAAATGCAATCAAATCAGAAATAAATTTGGAAAAGAAAATTAAATGATAACTTTGTAAAATAAAAACACTTCTAGAAAGACTTCATCAAGATGGCTGACTAGAAGCACGCAACATTCCCCTTTTCCACAAAGAAGGATCAAAACAGTGAGTAGGTAACCACAAATGAGATACAACATCTAAGGGAAAACGCTGGGATTCAGCAGGAAAGTGAAAGAAACCCTCTGAGGCATGAAAACTTAGACTGCACCACCAAGAGGTAAATAAAGCATGTGGTCAAGATCTGCTCAGAGCCAGGAGAGACTCCCCACTGTAGGGATAAGGTAAGCAAGAGATCCTCAACCATCCACATTCCCCACAGGTGCCTGCAATACTAGGCACAGGAGACCCCCTCAACTCTCACAGGCCCTGAGCCTAGTATGGAGAGCTGCCTGGAGTCCACACAACTATACGGTCCCAGGGAGGGAATTCATGTTGAGTCCTACTCACTCCCTGGGACATACGTGTTGGAGAACAGCACCATTTTGAGAGAAGAAAAAAAACTACAAATTACATCTTGTCATAGAGTCTAATAACCCTTACATCTTCCCCTTCCTGGGGCCTCAATAACATCCCTTCATACATACTGAGAGGGCTGCAGAATCACAACACTATCTAGAGCTGGCAGTGTGGCTGTGTCCTTAGCACCTGAGCCCACACAGAGAGCTACATCCTGGGGAATGGGCAGTCCAGAACATCAGAGAAGCTGCCCTGAGGACAAAGGGAGCTGAAGGGTGCATCCCCCAGATCCTGAAAGGCAACTTCCTGTGGCTGCCACCACTGACAGTGATACTGATTCTTCCAGTGGTGGGCCTAGGTGCACCCCTGTGCCCTGCCTGGGACCCAAGCCAGCCCACCAGGGCTGCCTCTATCACCACAGATGCCTGTGTGTACCACCTAGGGCCCAAGAACCAGCTCGCCTTGCCCCCCTGTGGCCACCACTGGTGTCCACATGAGCTGCCCAGGGGCCTGAGGATGCCTAGGTTTTGCCATTGCCAAAGCCAGTGCTGTGTGCACCACATAGGGGCCTGAGAACCCTAGTCCCCAGCAAAGCCTCGCCATAGCCTTCAAAAACAACTGCAGCTTAGGCCACTGGGAAACTTGGAGACATTGCTGAGATTGATTACAGCCAAAGAAATCACACGGAGACTACACTATGGCCCAGGACCAAAGGCAAAATAGTCTATCCAACTGACGATATAGATCCATTATAGGAAACACTTTTTCCTATTAAAGAAGTGACTGTTACACTAGATGTGCAGATATCAATACAAGCATGCAAGAAACATAAAAAAGCAATGAAACATGACACCTATGAGGGAATACAATTATTTTCCAGTTACAGGCCTGAAAAGCATTAAAATAATGATGTTTAAGGAAATTCAGTTAAATACAACAGAACACAGATAATAAATCAGGAAAACAATTTATGATCTGAATGAAAAATTCAACAAACAGATACCATAAAAAAAGAACCAAAGAGAAATCCTGGAAGTGAATGAAATAAAATATACAATCAAGAGCTTCAACACTAGACTAGATCAAGCAGAAGAAAGAATATCTGAACTTGAAGATATATAAATGTAAATAATATAAATATAAGGATATAAATAATAAATAATGTAGTTTAAGTCCAACAAAGAAATATTAAACTCCATTATAAACCAAATAAATCTAAAAGACATTTGTAAAACACTTCATCCAATAGCTATAGAATACATATTCTCCTTATAAGTGCATGACATATTCTCCAAGACAGACCATATATTAACCCACACAACAAATCTCAACAACTATGAAAAAACACTGAAATTTTATCAAGTATCTTTTCAGACCACAATGGAGTAAAACTGGAAATCAATAACAAGAGGAACTCTGGAAACCACAAATGCATGAAAATTAAGTAATATGTTCCTGAATGACCATTGGGTCAATGAAAAAATTAAAAAGAAAATCAAAAAATTCTGGAAACAAATGAAAATGGAAACACAACATACCAAAGCCCATGGGATCCAGCAAGAGCAGTGCTGACAGGGAATTTTATAGCAATAAGTGCCTATATCAAAAAGCATAAAGATTTCAAATCAATAATGCACTTGAAGGAACTAAAAAAGCAAGAACAAACCAAACACAAAATTACTAGAAGGAAATAACAAATATCATACCAAACTAAACAAAATAGAAACTAAAGAAAATACAATAATCAACAAGTTAGTTTTTTAAAAAGATAAACAAAATCAACAAACCATTAGCTAGACTAAGAAAAAAGAGAGAAGACCCAAATGAATAACATCAGAAAAAGAAAAGGAGACATTACATCTGGTATCACAGAAATACCAAGAATCATTAGGGACTATAACAAACATCTATATGTGAACAAATTAGAAAATGGAGGAAACAGATAAATTCCTGGACACACATAACCTAAGATTGACCCAAGAAGAAATAGAAAACCTAAACAGACCAATAATGAGTAACAAGATTGAATCAGTAATAAAAAATTTTCTCAGTGAACAAAAGCCCTGGATTGATGGCTTTGCAGTTGAATTGTACCAAACTTTTAAAAAAGGACTAACAATAAATTTCAAATTATCGGCAAGATAACTGTTCTTGTTTTGTTTTCTTATTTTTCCTTTTTCTTTTTTTTAAATCATCCAGCCCAAAACATCATACTTTTTCTTATTTCCTGTGTTTCTTGCTTTTTATTCATCCAGAGTTAATTTTTTATTTTATTTTAATTTCAGCATACTACAGGGGTACAAATATTTAGGTTACATATATTGCATTTGCCTCACCCAAGTCAGAATGTCAAGCATGTCCATCACCCAGAGGGTGTGCACTGCACCCATTAGGTGTGAATATACTCATCCCCTTCTCCCTCCTCCCACTTGCCTGACACCCAATGAATGTTACTACTATATATGCACTTAAGTGTTGATCAACTGATACCAATTTAATGGTGAGTACATGTGGTGTTTGTTTTTCCATTCTTGTGATACTTCACTTAGTAGAATGGGCTCCATTCTAGGATAATACAAGAGGTGCTAGATCACCGTTGTTTTTTGTGGCTGAGTAGAACTCCATGGTATACATAGACCACAGTTTATTAATCTACTCACGTATTGATGGGCACTTGGGTTGTTTCCACATCTTTGCAATTGTGAATTGTGCTGCCATGAACATTTGAGTGCAGATGCCTTTTTTTATAGAATGTCTTTTTTTTTCCTTTGTGTAAATACCCAGCGGTGAGAGTGATGGATCAAATGGTAGTTCTACTTTTAGTTCTTTGAGGTACCTCTATATTACTTTCCATAGAGGTTGTACTAATTTGCAGTACCATCAGCAGTATATGAGTGTTCCTATCTCTCCTCATCCGCACCAACATTTGTTGTTTTGTTTTGGGACTTTTTGATAAAAGCCATTCTCACTGGAATTAAGTGATATCTCATTGTGGTTTTGATTTGCATTTCTCTGATGATTAGAGATGCTGAGCATTTTTTCATATGTTTGTTGGTCATTAGTCTGTCTTCTTTTGAAAAGTTTCTGTTGATGTCCTCTGCCCACTTTTTAATGGGGTTATTTGATTTTTTCTTGTTGATTTTCCTGAGTTCTATATAGATTCTAGTTATCAGCCCTTTATTGAATGTGTAGCATGCGAATATTTTCTCCCATTCTGTAGGTTATCTATTTGCTCTGATAGTTTCCTTGGCTGTGCAGAGCTTTTTAATTTTATCAGGTCCCATTTATTTATTTTTGTTGTTGCTGTGATTGCTTTTGGGGTCTTCTTCATAAGTTCTTTGCCTAGGCCGATGTCTATAAGAGTTTTTCCAACATTTTCTTCTAGAATTCTGAAGGTTTCATGCCTTAGGTTTAAGTCCGTTATCCATCCTGAGTTGATTTTTGTGAGAGGTGCAGATAGCCACATGTAGAAGAATGGGTTCTTTACTTTTAAAAGCTTAAATGGCCAAAATCGGTGCTCAGAAAATTGAACTCATGTTTTCTTTTCTGTATGTTGTGTCTCAGTAGAAGACACAGATATTTTATTGAATTATTGAGAAATGCCAGCAGTCTGGACAAGGAGATCACAGTTTATGGACCTTACACCTGGTTGGTACAGCAAATAAGCATGGGCAGGACAACAATCGCATATTCCCCTCCCCAATGGACAGCACAGCAGGCTATAGCAGCAGCAGATACTGCGACAGATGAACAGAGACTAGATAGGTTAAAATGCATCAAAGAGGCCACAAATGGCCTTGGTGACAATTCAGGACTTTATACCCCTTCTAATGCCACAAGTTTATAAAAATTTCCCCTGAAGCTCAGAGAGAGGGATAAGAAAAATTACTACTAAGAGGGGACAATATCCCTGGTGATAAGTTTGAATTTGAAATTGACTAAACTTAAATGCAACACTGATTGAGAAATTACCCTGAAGAGACTGTTTGAACTTGAATGGCACAGAGTTTCCTTAAAGGAACCAGATTAAACGTTTTCCTCTTTAGAGTGGAAATGAGAGTTCATAAACAAATTGATTGCAATTACAGGAAAAAAAATTAGGAAAATTGCAACTCTACACATCAGAGTAGTAGCACATAAATTTAAAACACATTGTATATGTAAAATGTAGAAAGAGAATGTCATGTTTTGGAAACCAGCCATGCCAGTTTAACTGAATATGAGATTTGGTTAATAAATGGGGAAGGAGGAGCTTAGAGAGAATAACAAGGATGAATTACAAACTAAAAGACATCTATTTCATGTTATAGAGTGTGGATTTCATCTTCAGATCCCATAGACTCATTCAGAATTTTACATAATGGAATAGCCACATTATTTCTTAAGCCAAGTTAAGATATAATTCATATGCAGCAACATGCACCCCTTTTAGTATACAGTTTCCTAAGTTTTGACAAATGAATTGAGTCAGACACAACATCACAATCCAAATATAGAACAGTTTCCTCACTTAAAAAGTCGCTCCTGACTTTTTAGGATAAGCCAACCCCATCCTCAGTTCCTAGTACCCACTGACCTATTCTCTATCATTATAATTTTGCCTTTTCCAAAGTATCAATGGACTCATACTCTTATGTTGCCTTTTGTACCAGGCTGCTTTCATTCAGCATAACATTTGAGATTTATCCATGTTGTTGTGTATATCAGTATTCTGGTCATTTTTATTCCTGAGTAGTATTCTAGTGTATTGCTATATCACAGATTGTTTATCCATTCACCAGTTGAAAGTATTTAGCTTGTGTCCAGTTGTTTTGTTGTAATAGATACAATAAACTATAAACATATGTGAAACTGCAAGTGTTTATAACTATTAATTAGAAATCTAAGATTGGGATTGATGTACCTACCCATCAATAATAAATGGGTCAAGTAAATATTTACCTTTACTAGCAACTGCCCAAATATTTTCCATAGTGACCGCAGTCACAGCAACAATATGTGCGAGTTCCAGTTGCTTTGTACGCATGCTCTTTGGATGTATTTTTATTTTAGCCATTCAAATAGGTATATAGAGGTATTTTATTATGATTTTAATTTGCATTTCCGTAATGTCTAATGATTTTATTATTTACTTTCATATATATTTTTATATTATTAATATTATTAACATAGATGCTATTACATGCCATCTATCTATCATTTTGGTGAACTCTACATCTTTTGTTTATTTTATTGGGTGATTTGCTTAATTGTTACTGAGTTTTTAGAGTATCTTATATATTGTGGATACAAGTCCTTTTTCATATTTCTGTTTAGCCAATATTTTCTCCCAGTCTGTGGCTTCTCTTTTCAAATCATATATGTATGTTGAAAAGATCAGCCAGGCTTCAATTTTTACAATCAACTAGAATGGGTAAGATTGGAGTCAGGAAGGTTAGATAGTTGCATGTAGTCAGAGAAACTGAACAGAATATAACAGCACTAAAGAGAGAAAATCAACAGGAATTGTTTGTTAACTTGTATTTCTGGTGACATGGCGAAGAAGGAATAACAAATTGACTACGATTATCCCCAGAGCAAATGAAAAGAAAATTTATTCATTGAAAAAATTTATATTTTGAGAAGAAAGAAGGCACATTTTTTCTGTTCTACTTTCATTTTAAAAATGTGGGATACTGTATGGGCATTTGTTTACTAATGTATAACTTTATATTTACCATGACGCTTGATATGGTCAGATTTTGGCATGCACCATAGTTATGTTCCCTTTTTGAAATGTAAAACTCTCCAGTCATTAAAATGTTAGTGTCTTGGTAGCCAGTCTAATCTATGCATCTCACCTCAGTATACTTTCTACAAGAGCCCTTAGCATATAGGAGGTGCTTTGTGATTAATAAAAATAGAAATCTGTAATTAATGTCATATGCTGATAGGTTTCCATGTTCTTGATCATGTCTTGACCCTTATTCTGGTATTTACCTCAGACCCAGCTAATTCTGTGTTCACCTTCCTCCTGTTTGTTCAACTTGGCCTAAACTTACCTAATCCTTGTTTTTCTTTCTTTGCCATGCCTTTGGATCCATATGGTACTCTAAACTAACATAGTACACCTGGCTGATATTAAACACAATTATTTTCTCATCTGAGATGAATTTTTAGGGATTTCTAAATATGTTAATTATTTCATCCAAAAAAAAAAATCTTTCCCTGTGTCCATATTAACTAATTTTGAACAAGATACACAGATATTAATAAAAGAACAAGAATAATAATAACTTTAAAAACTATAAAAACTGTCTCATGTGTTAGCTACCACATGTTTCTGTTTTACCAGAAAAAATACAGTCCCTACATTTTATTCATCTCAAAGGAGATAATATTTCAGGGAACCTGGAATAAGAATTACCACCTTTCATGGACTGTCTATATTTTAAAGAGTTGGATAAAATCTATCTATTTGTAATCTTTTTTTACATCATATTATCAAAAAGGCACTCTTTTTATTTGAATGGTATATGTTTGTGAGAACTATAAATTAAGAACATTTTAATCAGTATTACAGTCAAAAAACATACCCTGAAAGCTTACTGAAAACTATTTTAGCTCAAGAACATAGGGTGTTCACAGAATTTTTCCTAAATTCTTATTTCTCAAGTTAGTTCTTTGACCTATATGGTCAAAATATACATTACAATTTTTAAGAATACAGGCCAAAATCAAATTAGCCAAGAAAATTAAATAGATAGTAGAAATATAAACATAGTAAGTGGCACAGATTAAAACAAATGTGAGGATCTGTGGATAATCCCATTTTATTCTGTGAACTTGAGTGTCTGTCTATATCCTAATACATAGCTTGAAATGCTATAATTTTTTAAAAATTGAAACAGTACTGCTCTGTTGCCCAGGCTAGAACACAGTGGCATCATTATAGCTCACTGCAACCTCAAACTCCTGGGCTCAAGTAATCCTCCTGCCTCAGTCTCCCAAGTAGCTGTGACTACAGACATATGCCACCACACCTGACTAATTTTCTATTTTTAGTAGAGATGGGGTCTTGTTCTTGTTGAAGCTCATTTTGAACTCCTAGCCTCAAGCAATTTTCCCGTCTTGGCCTCCCAAAGTTCTGGGATTACAGGCATGAGCCACCATGCCCAGCCCCTGAAATGTTATTGACACATTAAATACTAAAAGAAAAAGAAAACACATAAATATTCTGTTGAATCATCTCACTTTTTTAACTCGATGAATTTGATAAATGATTCCTGTTAAAACTGTGAAATTGTGTTTATTCAGCTTTCCAGTCAAAATAAATGTTATTATCAAACTTACAGTTTCAGTGAAGCTTAGGGAAATCAAACAAAATCATGTCTGCTTCATAAATTACCAGCAGAATAGTGAGGTAATAGGAACCGTACCTGATTCAGGAATTATTCATGGTGGCAATACAATACGAAACAGAAGCTATAAAAACAAAGCAAAACAAACAACAAAAACCCCAAACAACAACAGAAATGAGGTGGGCCCTTTTGGGGTGAGGATAACAGAAAATAAATGAAAAATTATTCCTTATTTCTTCTAGCCAAACTAAGCATGACAAGGAAATTGTAATGATGAGTACAGGAATATAATGCTACATCTATCTTTATGTCCAATTACATGCATCATCTTATATGACCAAAACTAAATCCAACTTGTATTGACAGGGTAGCAAAGTCATGAGTGGAACTATCTTCAATCATTTGTAAAAACTTCTTTTACATACTCTCCTCTGATACTTTTGAAGGACACCTGCATTATATTATTAAATATTTCAGTTAACATAGATGTAACAAATTTTATCTTCAATATGCTAGAATATGCTGTATGTGGCATGAGTTCCAGGCTTGTTTGTTTTATTCTCTAATGTTTTAATAAACTCCAGAGCCATGTCTGGTACGTAGAAGGTGCTCAATAACCCTGTGATGAATGAATCAGTAAATTTTATCTTTGATGAAATGTAAAGACAATTTCCCTGGTATTCCTTCACAACACATCATGGTAATATCATTCATTAGTTTAATGTGTTAGGGTAAATTTTCTCTTATATCAAAAAACAAAGTTCAGTTATCAGGCAATGAAAAATTCCATATCTGGCACATCAAGAACATAAACGCCAATGTACATTCATTATGTGGCTTCCATATTCAAGCCCATGTCCATATCCATAATACGTATGTTGTTATGGAAGTACAAACTGTTGTTTTATTTTTAATAAAACTCTCTAAAGTTCCACAAGATTATGAAGGTATTTGATAGATTAATAAGTAAAAATAAAGATTAAAGTAAAGCTGAATATTGAACTAATTCATTTCTGGTATGGATTCCTATTTTAAAAGTCTAAAATAAATTACAAAAAAATGTGAAAGATAACATTATAAAGGATAAAGATTTTTTTTTTTAAATATAAATAATAAATATTTTAACAAATAACCAGAACATAATATGTCATAGGCAGTAGTGGATGAACAACCAAAACTCCTAATTTGTGCAGATTAATTTGTGACAATTAATTTATATAGATTATTTGTACTGATTAACCTATTTGAGGGAGAAATGTAAGAGAGGGCTCCATGGAAAAAATTAGGCTTTAGCAAAATTGTGAAGAATAAATAACAGGACACGATTCCTACAACTCAATAGCAAAAAAACAGACAACTAATCTAAATAAAAAAAGGAGAAATGACATAAATAGACATTTCTCCAGAGAAGACACAAATGGCCAATAGGTATATGAAAAGATGCTCAACATCACTAATTATCAGGGACAATTATCAGTGATATCACCTCACATCTTTTAAGATGGCTATTATAAAAAGAAAGATAAGTGTTGGCAAGTATGTGGAGAAATTCGAACCCTTGTACACTGTTGGTGGGAACATAAAATGGTGTAGCCACTATGCAAAACAGGATAGCAGTTTCTCAAAAAACTAGAAATGGAATGACCACATATCTAGAAATCTTTCTCCTGGCAATATATTCAAAATAATTAAAATTAAGGTGTCAAAGAGATATCTGTACTCCCATATTCATTACAACATTATTCACAAGAGCCAAGATATAAAAAACGTGTAAATACCTACCCTAGCCTAGGGTGGGGTTAGGTCAACAACCACATGCCTGGCAGTAAAAGTAGCCCAGTGAAGATATTAGAGTCAAGTGGTTTGAGGAGGGCAAGGAGATAGGGGAGGAGACAATGATGGTTATGAGAGGTCAGATACATACAAGATGATTGATAAAAAAAATAGATATTATATAGTACTATTCATGGAAACCTGGTCTCTATTAGAAAAAGGAGTAACAAATACGGAAGGAGATAACTTTAGAATAAACTCTGTGGTATTACATTAAATTGGAGCTATTAGTGTGAATTCAAGGATTTCAATATACAGTAATAGATATATAGACAGACATAGAAAGAAATAGGCATAAAAAACTTTGTGCAAGTATACACATGGATACATTCCCCAGTTCTGTCTGCTGAGAGTTCCTGAGCAGGAATATGTTTATATCAATGAGCAAACATAGCACCTGGATATTAGTTTCTATTTTCTACGAAGAAAACAAGGCTCCTTAAAGAAAACAAGTCGAACCTGGAATATCAAGCTAGAAAAGAGGCACTCAGAAAAGGAAGGGAACATGTTCAAAAGACACAAGAGCCAACTTAAATGGGCCCTCACTTGCCAAACTGGGACAATTTAATAATAAAAGTAATGATAGTTGCAAACTTTAGTTACTGTTTAAATAAGAAACCATGGTCAATTTAACTATATTAAATTGAATTGAGTATAAAGTTTATAATTACAAGATATGCACATAGTCTCAATATAGTTCCCCCACAAAATACATACTGACTGGCAAGTCAGTAAGAAGTCTGATAACTCAGAAGCCTGACAAGTAAACAGAGTTAACACAACCAGTAAGGGAACAAATGGAAATGATGTGCCACCTGATAGAGTGCAATGACAAAAACAGAGTGTCACTTTCAAAGTCAGAGCAGCACAACTTGAAACTAATCATGAACAGCACTAAATACACGTGGAAGAACAGTCCATAAAATAACTGGTCTGTACATTCATAAGTGCCAAGGCTATAAAGTTCAAAATAAGATGGAACATCTACTCCAGATTAAAGAAAGCTGGAGACATGAAAACTCAGCATGTTTGTAATTCTGAATCGAATATCTATGGTATAAAGGGCACGGGAGGCTATTGATAGAACTTGAATGGGATTTTAGGATTAAATGTTAATAATCTATCAGTGTAAGTTTTCTGATTTTTATGGTTGACTGTGGTTAGGCATAAGAATGCCCTTGTTTGTAAGAAATGCATGTTAAGCATTTGGGGATGCTAGTGCACTTATCAGCAACTTACTATTAATACAAAATGGTTCAGAAAAAAGTTCTTTGTATTCACCTGTAACTTTGTGGTAAGTTTAAGATTTTTCAAATAAAAATAAAAATAAAAAGTGGGATAAAGGAATTAGAAATAGTGAGTATAGATACTTAATCAAGTATTTCAACCATCATAGAAAAATTAGGACAATCATATTTAGGGAAAGATGATGATAAGCTCATTCATGGTGATGTTGAAGAAGGTGGAGAAGCTAGAAAGGTCTCAGGAGAGATTTCTGGATTAGAAGATATAAATTTTGAAGTTAGGAGAATATAATAATTAGAAATATGGAGTACATGAGACTAACTTTATTGATGACCCTGACATGTCAAAAGAAAAGCATTAATATATTTCCATGTGTGTATAAATACATATGTGTGTGTGTGTGTGTGTGTGTGTGTGTGTATGTGTGTGTGTGTGTGTGTGTTTATAAATAAGTCAGTAGTAGAAAAAGAGCAAAATAGTTTCGGATCTGGAATCATGTTTCTGGTTTTGAATCCTTGCTTCAGTATTTACTAAAGGTGCCATCTATGACAAGCTGTCATACCTACAAGCTGCACAACGGTGCCTCAGTTTTTACAATAGTAAAGTGGGGATAGCAATAAATAGTTGGGGTTTTTAATAAAGATTAAATCACCTAATATATGAAAAACTATTATATACTATAACTAGCAGAATGGAAGTCCCCATTGTTAGCTTTTATTATAGTCATTCTCATTATAATTACTATGACTAACAAAAATTCTCTTCTTGCAATGTGTGAACAAATTTTAAAAATAAACTTTGTTATAAAACATTACGAGAGCTTTTTGTAACATTAAATTGGTTACACTTTAATGCATATTTTCCCACAACTCCTTAGAGAATTCAAGCATTATTTTTCTGTTTCTACGTAGAAATATAGTCAGTAGGTTTTATTTGCCTAAATTGAAAATGAGCAATCACATGGTGATGTCACAGGAATTTTTTTTAACTATCTCAGTAGACTTCTGCTAAAGTAATTGATGACAAAAGTGTTTTTTTACTTTGGCATCCGAGCAGTCATAATGATACCTGTGTTTTCCAGTGAACACAAGTCTATTATAACATCCAGATGTGTTTTACCAGTACAGAAAGAAGAGTTCTAAAATTGGGAAAATTGGGAGGGCTATAAAATTAATTTGAATGAGCAGGAGCTGGGAATGATAACAGTATATATTGGTAATATGGCGATTTATTTTGAGTCCTCTTTGTGCTGACTTAATTTAAAAATGTGTGTATTTTGCAGACAAAATATCCACCTAAGTGTACTTACTAAATACAGCTTATTTACTAAATTTATTAGTACTGTCTTAAATTGTAGCCAGCATTCCACCATTCATTCAAAATGAATATGAAAATTTTATTTGAATAAGGACAAATTTATCTTAGAATTATTGTATCTTCTTTGATGTGTAAAAATTAATATTCATATTCATATTCCAATTGTCTTTTATTGTTATATCAACTATATATAACATGTCAAATCATCATAAAATAATTTTTTGGAAACGTATTTTAGTTTCCTTCAATCTATCAGATAAACTTCTAGAATCTATGCATTTGTAATTTTGCCAAATTACCAAGTTATCTATCATCCAAAGGGTTTTGTACCAATTAACACTCCATCACAATTTATGATAGTATCTATTTGTCCATGGTTAAGCATCTCAGTGTGAAGAAACCTTTAGAGTATTGTTAATATAATAGGATTAAAATACATCTCTATACATCTGCATATGTCTAATTTTCATTTCTCTCATTATGATTGGGTTTGTACATTTGTAGAGGTTGAAGAATCACTTGTAAATTTCCATTCTGTACCTACACCTTGTTCGTATCTTTTAATAATTTTTATTGGAATTTTGATATTTTTTCCTTATATAGTACAGAGATTATAACCATGAGCTGAAAATATTTATTTATATTTATATTTTATATATATATTTTTAATTGGCTTTAACCTGTACTTATTCTTTTCTTTTTCTTTCTTTCAAAATATTACAGGGGTACAAATGTTTTTGGTATTAAGGAGCACTTTTGTTATGCTTGAGTCAGGGTTATAAGTGTGCCAGTCACTCAGATAGTGCTCATTATACTGTGTGTGTGTGTGGTGTGTGTGTGTGAGTAATGTTTTTAATTAGCTATTCAAAAATTATTTTTGTATTTAGATAATGTTTATTAATTATTTGTTTCTGGTTCTGGATATTGAGTCAGTTGGATGGGCCTTCCTGACTCCACGGTTTACATTTCATACATATGAAGGAAGCACTTTTATGATATAATTTTTGCATTTAAATATTTACTTTAGTTAGGTTTATAAAATGTTGTATGGGGTAAGATGTGGAAATGATGGATAGATAGATAGATAGATATGGAAATATAGAGATAGATATTGCTAAGGGATATCTCAAAAACTTTTAGAGAATAGAATTTTTTCCCACTATTATATCCTATATTATTGTATATATGTGGGTTAATCATTGAATTCTCCTCCCATTAATTTTTCTATCTTGTCTGTTCACATTCTAGATTCATGTTGCTCTAATTATTAACCTTAATAATATATTTTGTTCTAATTATTAACCTTAATAATATATTTTGATATCTGGAAGAATAGTCTCACCATTCTTTTTTTTTTTTTTTTGAGACACAGTGTCACTTTGTTGCTCGGGCTAGAGTGAGTACCATGGCATCAGCCTAGCTCACAGCAACCTCAAACTCCTAGGCTTAAGCAATCCTACTGCCTCAGCCTCCCGAGTAGCTGGGACTACAGGCATGCGCCACCATGCCCGGCTAATTTTTTTTTTTCTATATATATTTTTAGTTGTCCAGATAATTTTTATTTCTATTTTTAGTAGAGACGGGGTCTCGCTCAGGCTGGTCTCGAACTCCTGACCTCTAGCGATCCACCCGCCTCGGCCTCCCAGAGGGCTAGGATTACAGGCGTGAGCCACCACGCCCGGCCTCACCATTCTTGCTCTCTTTTTTCCTCTAGTGTTTCCCTTTTCTGCTTGTTTTCCGGTATGCCTGTATCTTTTGAGATACAGTACACTAAATATAAAATAATACTCTTTTGAAAATTTTACATGAATTTATATAAATTTAAAAATAAAATTAGGGAGAATTGATGTTTTAATGATGTTGAGTATTTGCATACACAATCTTGGTATGTCTTTTCATTTAAGTCCAAATTTTATGTTTTAAATTTTCTTATGCAGGATATGTACATGTCTTGTTAAGTTTATTCCCATGTAATGTAACTTTGCTTTCCTATTGTAAAAATATTTGATTATTCATGATATTTTCTATCAGGTTGATAATAAACATAAAAGCAACTGTTATGTACATATAAATTTTGTATGTCACTATTTGTATGTCATTAAATTATTCTTTATATTATATTTTTAAGATAAATATCTTATTCTCTAGGCTTTTCTACACAAATAATTATATAATTTGCAAATATTATTTTTTGTTCCTTTATATTTTTAATTCTTTAATTTAGTTCTGTGGTTAACTCGTAATTAGTAATTAGTAATTTAGACTTATGCCTCCGATTTAATGTTTGACAGTTTGTCAAACTGGATAGAGAGTATTTTTCTTACTTCTTAACATCCATGAATGATGGATTTTTTGCCATTAAGAATAATGCATCTGAGATAGATGTTGAGTAAATATCTATTTGATTGATGTTTTTAAATCAAGGATACTGAATTTTTTCAAATATTTCTTCAGTATGTATGGATATAATCATATGACTTTTTTCCTTTAGATTTTGTTGGTGCATTTTATGGGAAAGTATTATTTTGTAACTTTACTATGGACAAAATCCACTCTTACTTATATTTCAATAATAAAAGATTAATATATTAAAAATGTAATACTTTTAGCTTTATTTTGATAATATGTTTGAAAATTATTTTCCCTAATATTTATACTGGTGACATATATGTTATATATTAAAATTTAAGATATATTAAAACACTTTCCCCAGATATGTCCCCTATATCTGTGGTCCCCAACTCCTAGGTGGTGCACCCGCCTCATGTCAGTAGAAAACTGTCTTACTGGGGGGGGGGGTGAGTGCACAGCAGGAGGTGAGTGATGGGTGAGGGATAGCAGAGCAAGTTTACAGCTACTCCCCATTGCTGGCATCACGGCTTTAGCCCGAGCTCTGCCTCCCCTTGCCCCAACCCTCCACCCACCAGACCCCCCATCTCAAGTCCATGGAAAAATTGTTGTCCATGAAATGGTCTCTGGTGTCAAAAAACGTTGGGACTGCTGCCCTCTATGGTAAAGATATGTCAGACCTTTCACAGTCTGGAAAAGTTACCCCCATGCTCTAGCATGCTTTGTAGAGGAAAGGACATACGATTGATGTTATTGATGGGTTCAAATTTTAGTTCTGCTCTTTCATAAAGATATAAAGAAGGACAATTTACTTGTTTGCTCTAAGCTGCATTTTCTTAAGGTATTAACTAGGGAAGCAAATGCATTCCATTATTATTGTAGATGACTCATTGAGTACTGTATCGTCATTGTATTTCACCTCTCTGAGTCTGGCTTACATTCTTCAAGGATGTGTTTTGCATTTTTTTTTTAAAGTTGCATTCTTTTTTCTTACATAATCATAGAACAGACTTTTGACAAAAAGTGCTTTCACAAAAATTGACAAATTGTGTCTAAATGGAAAGTTCACAGTTACAACATCTGGCTTTGTTTTTATTTCCTTGAGCTAAGCAAAAGGACTTAACTACCTAGAGGGTACTTTGCCTACTCAGCAGGACTGCAGGAGCTAAAGGCAGAGAGAGGAATCCAAAGTCGGAGGAAAGAAATGAGACATGACAAAGACTACCAATCATCTTGAAAGCAAAATTGGAGAATAAGAGAGAAAAGATGACTTTAGCAACGTGGTAACACGAAGAAATGCGAGGCAGATGGTCTTTTACAGTACAGCAGATCCTGAAATAAAGTCGTTTCGTTCCATGTCCTTTTGTTATAATGTTGATGAAAAACAACCAAATGGAATCCCAGGAGATACTACTCTCTGGGTAGAGCTTGCACCATGTTCTCCCTATGTCTGCATGGCTTTTCTCCAGGTACTCTGGTTTCCTCCCACATCCCAAAGCTGGGCACATTAGGTGAGTTGGTCTGTCTACATTGCTCCAGCCTGAGAGAGTGTGGGGGTGTGTGTGAGTGTGCCCCGCCATAGGATGGCGTCCTGCCCACCTTGTGCCCTGAGTTGCCCAGAGACGCTTGGCCACCCGCGACCCTGAACTGGAATAGTAAATTATCTAACTTGTTTTTGTTAATCTTTCTTAAATATATGTATGTAGCTCACATTTATTTCAATGCTTAACATTAGAACTATTTTGGTCTTTATTTAGAAGACTGATAATGTTTTTGTGACCAGAAATACGCCAAGGGAACTTAACTCTTGTTTATATCATATCAATTAGCCTGCAGGAATATTGGTTTCCTTATATGTCGTTTTGCTTAAAGTCACAGTTTCCAAAAATCTATGGATCTTGAGATGTCAGTAAGTGACTACTTACAGTATTTTGAATATATATATTGAGAGACTTTAAGACTATTGAGATGTCAATGGAATTACACCTTTTGAGTTTTCTTTAAAAACCTCTACCATCACAGACACATGCAGATAGTCAAGCTGCCCTGCCCTCATTTTCCTTTCTTTTTAAAACTTAACTATTTAGTTGCATTTTCGTATCATCATAAACTGATGTTCTTTCAGCAGCAAAATAGCAATTATCTAACTTTTAAAAATCTGAAAGTATATTATTCATGAGTAAACTAAGAATCAGGGTTTAGGAAATTTGCTAAAAGCACATGGAAAAACATAAAATATCCACATTGGCAATGGAATAAAAAGTAAAAATAAAAATTAATGTCTTTCTGTTTGACTTTGCTAAATAGGTAAATATGGATTTTAGAATTCTTCAAATGCTTGTTTCCATTTGTCCCTTGAATTAGATTAATTTAAGACAAAGTAATGAAACATTCTAATTTTTCTTAAACTCCACATTTCAAATATCATTAGTCAATACCTCTCTTTCAAAAGGAAAAATAAATGGTTATTTTTAGAAGAATTGGTAGAAAAATAAATAGTGGCACTAATTGTCTATTCCTTCTATTTTCCTAGTCTTAAAACCAGGGCAGGTATTTCATTTTCTGATGAACATAATTGGCAGTGGATATTGGCAACTTTTAGACTATGGCTTAGTCAGGATTAGGTTCCAGTCTTTAGTGGTTTGGGGAGAAGCGGAAATCAAGGGGTTGAGTCGCAGCTCAACAGAACCATTCTACAATCAAGCAGGCTACATATCACAGCACTCCACCAAGACTGAGAATCAATGCTGCTTTGACATTTCTTCTACCCTTCCCTGCTTCCTTGCTCCAAGGTTGTTAATACAGGGGATGTGCTTTTATGTTTATATGGGCTTACTTATACCTCAGGTCTAGTTAATTAAAAGTAACTGTTCAGTTCTTATTAACTCAACCATTTTAATTTGCTGAGACAATATTTACTAATTCTTGGATTAGTAATGTCTAATACAACATGGTTATTGTTTGCCTAGCAGAATTTTTGTGACATAGCAGAAAACTGACATCTACTCTTGTGCCTTTCTCACTCATACTAGTGTCCATTGGCAACTCAGTGAAATATTTTTTAAAACTTAAGGAGAAATAAAGACTCTTTTTGATAGGCAAAAACTGACAGAATTGCTGGCCAACAGATTTTCACTGAAAAAAATGTTAAAGAAGATCTTCAGATGGATGTATTTAATATTATATTACTGGACAGAAACAAGGATCTACACAGAAATATGGAAATAGAATAAATAAAGATAAAAATATAACATATTCCTTGATTTTAATATTTCTAAAAGGAAACAATTTAAAGGAAAACAGTAGCTATGTGTTCATAGAATGTGTAAAAATAAAATGAATGACAAAAACAGCATAAGGGAAGGAAGAAAGCATTGGGAATATACACTTGTAAGATTCTTAACTCTATATATAAAGTGATATAATATTATTTGAAAGTAGATTCTAATTGTTCAAAGACATACATTATAAGCTCTTGAACAATATTTAAAATACTTAAAGCTACAAATGTCAATAATATAGATAAATTAAATCTTAAATAAATCTTATTAAGCAAAAATGAAAGCAGAAAAAGAGCAAAAAAAGAACAGAGAGAAAAAATAGAGAACAGCTATCAAGGTGGTATTTTAATACAGCCATATCAACAATAATATTTAATGCTAACAGTCTAATAACCCATTAAAAGAGAAAAATTGTCAAATAGGATGAAAAAGAAAGAGACAACTATAAGCTGTCCACAAAACCACCTTACAACAAAATCATAAATTGGTTAAAAGAAAACTGATAGAAAATATATAACATACAAACATAAATTTTACAAAAAGATCTAAAATTGCTACATCGATTTCAGACAAAGTAGACTTTAGAACAAGAAATTTACCAGGACTGGAAAAGAGATATTATATAATGATAAAAGGGTCACCTCTTTAAGAAAGACAAAAATCTGACAAATGAATGGAGTAATCACAGAGCTTCAAAATACATGGAGCAAAATCTGATAGAATTGGAAAGAGAAATAGATCTTTCCACATATAATTAATAGGAGACATCAACACCTCTCTCTTAGTAATTGCTAGAACACGTATACAGAAAATCAACCTCTATGCCAATGAAAATCTTCTTCTCTCATTCACTCAAAAATAAAATCTCACGTCATCTTTAATTCCTACCTTTTCAATATCTCACCTCAACCTAACATTTAAATATTATATTAGCCTGTTCCTACTTATTGAAGGAATAGGTGTAATCTCTAAGAACCACATAAAGTTGGAAAGCCATGCACGTATATCTTGGGGTGAAAATCCTACTCAAATCTATAAAGGGTAAACTACTAGTAGATAAATGAATTAGCAATTATTAGAAAATAATGATTTAATTTGAAAAAACACGTTTCTCTCAATGTATTTCATCTAAATCATTATGTAAACAGTAATGCCTGTGAAAATATTACTAAGTCTTCCTCATGGAGCCAGTGCTGGTATTTGAATAAAACTCACTGACACTAACATTTAAAAAGTTGCCTAAATTCCAAGTCACTTTAAATAGCTCTATTGACATCAGCAATGTGTTCATATAAGATATGTGAAGCTTCCTCAGCTATCTTTAATAGCATGTCCTGCAAGAGAATAACACTGTCACTTTATTTTTCTTAAATGTATAGACCATAAGGGACAGAGGAAAAATATTAGATTAAGCTGTCTTTTATTAAACACTTCACTGATGACACCTGCGTGTGTGTGTGCGTGTGTGTGTGTGTGTGTGTGTGTGTGTGTGTGTGTGTGTGTATCTTTTGGAAACAAACTACAAATATAGTGCTTTTATTATGGCAATATGATTTTTTATGACAGAAAGAAGATGTTTTATGAAAACTTTGCTTTGAAACAAGGAGATGGGCAAAAGTAACAAATCTCTCTGAAATTATTTGTAAATAAAACTTTCTAAAGATAATCCTGTTAAATCAAATTGAAAGAAAAGAAACACCTAAATATCCATAGTTTAGAGATTTTTTTTTTATATGTGAGAATAGTTCACTTTGGAAAGCAGATGTATAGAGTGGTTAAAAAACAGAAGAGTTCACAAATCCTGAATCTATTGTTACCCTGGATATTAGGTAACAGTGGGATAGATATTATTATGGTCTAACTGAGGCTAAGGGAGCTGGCAAGATCCATGTGTCAAGAAAGAGTACAGAGCAGTCAATTAAAGCAATAAAAATTAGGCAGATGCCTAATAAATGTGATTATCCTTTCCTAGTATGAAAGTTTTTAAAAATTTGAAAGAGAGATAAGCGTGCCTGCATTGGCATGGCTAGAGATAGGAATGCAGATTACTACATAAAGATTGAATTTCTCAGGGAATAATGCAGAGTGATCTTTCCTATCAAATATGCTTCTGAGATGGCTGCAACTAGAAGTGGGAGAATAGTGTTTGAGTTTGTAAGATAAGAAATAATATTAAATCAACATTTATTCACCACTGCTTAAAAAAAATGCCAGCTGTGATTGCAACTCTGCTTCTCTCCTCTTATGCCTCACTGCATTCTTCAACTTTCCTCTCCTGGCCTGTGCAAATTCGATGCCTCCATCATTCTGAGTATTCACAATACTTTTTTTTTTTTTTTTGAGACAGAGTCTTGCTCTCTTGCCCGGGCTAGAGTGAGTGCCGTGGCGTCAGCCTAGCTCACAGCAACCTCAAACTCCTGGGCTTAAGCGATCCTCCTGCCTCAGCCTCCCAAGTAGCTGGGACTACAGGCATGCGCCACCATGCCCGGCTAATTTTTTCTATATATATTAGTTGGCCAGATAATTTCTTTCTATTTTTAGTAGAGACGGGGTCTCGCTCTTGCTCAGGCTGGTCTCGAACTCCTGACCTCGAGCGATCCGCCCGCCTCAGCCTCCCAGAGGGCTAGGATTACAGGCGTGAGCCACCACACCCGGCCTGATTATTCACAATACTTTTATATACTGCTTAACAAATATCTATTTATTTTCCAATACTCAGCTTAAGTTTCACATTCCCCACCTGCACCCGCTCCACCAATTCAGATATAATTGAAAACTCCATACTCAGTGGCTGCAAATATCTAATAGAAAACTTGGGAAAACTTGTCACACTCATTTATGTATGTGTCAAAATATGTCCTTTTTCAAACTTAAGCTTGTTAAAGTATAGGATTTTTTTTTATGTATTTCCTGGTTCTGGAACAATACCTGCCATCTAATGTGTTTAACTAATATTTGTTGCATGCATGTACATGTGGCCAGATGAATAAAATGAACTGTGGCTTTATGCTTGGAAGGCTTGGAAACAGAAGTATTGTGAGAATATACAACCTTGGACTAAGAGGCAAGTACCAATGTCCTCAATTTCATTGCAAAATGAAAGAATTGGCATTTATGATCTTTAGAGTTCTACAGTTGTAGGTCTATATTTTTCCTCTCTGCATATATTTAAATATTCATCTGGTAATTTTAGCTTAAAAATTTAAGAAAAAAATAATTAAATAATTAAAAAAATTAAAATATAAATACATAAAATCAATGCAGCATGTATACAATAAATAAAAATACTTAGCATTTCTATATTTACAATACCAATTCTGTTTTATGTTAAGACCAAATTGAATTTTATTTAATTCAATAAGCTTTTCTCTTTTACCCAGAAAAGAGTACTGGTATAAAATAATCTGTAACTTTTACCTACATCTGTGAAGATGTCTACTTTTATAAGTAAAATAACCATAGGCCTATTTAAATAATTTTATTTCCATAGACAGAGTAAAACTAATGTTTAAACTTAATGATACTTCATATCATGATATTAGAAAGCTCTAAATTTCCCATTATGGGAATTACCAAGATATGATTCTCAATCTCTATTATTACAATGTTTAAGATTCATGATTACTTAAAATAATAGGCTGCAGTTCCCTTGCCTCAAGTTTTACATAAAAGTTTATCTAACATATTATATTTTAACTACAAGTATCATATATATTATCTGAGCCTAAAAGATATTATGCATGCATTACCACATCCATGTTCATAAAAGAAATAAAAAATGTTCAGAGACAACTTTTTATACTTATATGTATATTTGAATGACTTCTGGAGATTACAAAAAAATCCTCATCTAAGGGGATAAGGAAGAATCTGTTGTGTCACCTTGTACTAATTTGGGAAGTTGTGGATATCTAGTAACTTCAGTTAAAAATAAGTATTCTTTAGAGTAACAAAAAGTTTCTTTTGTTTTTTAAAATAAATTTTTAAATAAATATTGTGTATATTTAATGTATACAAGGTAACATGATCTTGTAAGGTCATATGTATTTTACTATGAAATGGTTACTATCTTTTGGTTTTTTGATATGTAAACATTAACATTTTCAGTTTTTTTCAGGAGCAGTTTCAGTAACATTTGTAAACCTTTTGAAAATATAAAAATATGAAAATTAGTGGGTGCAATACTATAATATTCCAATTTTTGCCTTGTATTTTCTAGCTCTTCCTCATTTTAAATTGTCTAATGCCTATTTTACATTTTGAAAGTTTTAGCTAAATATTATACTGAATACAACTCTTTTGTCATGTTCAGTGTTTACCTTTCATTATTTCATTTTATTTTTGAAATTTACGCAACTTTTTAAAAATTTCAGTAAATTTACAGTTGAATTCCATTACTTGTATATATTGTATAGTGGTGAAGTCTGCGGTTTTAATGTACCCATCATCCAAATAGTGTACATTCAACCCAATCATTTCCAGTAGCAGTGGTAGTTTTAAAAATATGATAGCAACTTTTTATTTGGGACTTATTTTAAAAGTCAATTAATAATAGAATGCCTGCTGCTATAAAAATAACTTTCTTACAAAAAGAGTTTTGTTTTTAATAGTAATGATAATAACACCAAACACTAGGAGGAGGTACTTTTCTAAACATTTTATATGCTGTCTGTAATTTAATCTTCACAAAAACTTTATGAAATATGTGGTATTATTAGCTGCATTTAGCCTATGAGAGAACTGAGACACAGAGAAGTTAAATTATTTGTACTGGATCACCCAGCTGTAGATCCACAATCCATACTCTCACTGAAATATAAGATATAAGAGGTTGACAAGATAGAATATTTTCCTAATACTTAAAAATACCCCTAGTAGATTACAGACTTCAAAAAGGACCTGCAACTGTAAAACTACTAGAAGAAAACATAGGGAAAAAATTGTTTGACATTGGTCTTGGTAGAGATTTTTCAGACATGATCCCAAAAGCACAGTTAACAAAAGGTAAAAAAATAGACAAATGAGATTGTATAAAACTAAAAACCTCTACAAAGCAAAGGAAACAATTAACAGAGAAAAGAGACAACCTACAGAATGGGACAAAATATCTACAAACCATACATCTGATAAGGGGTGACTATCCAAAATATGTTAAAGAACTCAACCCGCTAGAAAACAAATAACTCAATTAAAAAACGGGCAAAGGAACTGAACAGTCACCTTTCAAAAGAAGACACAAATGGCCAACAGGCATAGGAGAAGTTGTTCAACACCACTAATCATCAGGAAAATGCAAATCAAAACCATAATGAGATATTACTCACACTTTCTAGATGTGTGGAAAACATCTATGGAAAACAGCATCGAGGTACCTCAAACAATTAAAAATAAAACTATCATTTTATCCAGCAATGTGACTTCTGGACACATATCCAAAGAACATTAAATCAATATGCTCAAGAGCCATCTGCACTCCCATGTTTATTGCAGCATTATTCACAGTACCCAAGATATGGAATCAACCTAAGTTGGCATCAAGGGATATATATATCACCAAAACTCAAATACTGTTCAGTCTTAAAGAGAAGGAAATTATGTCGCTTACAACAAAATGGATGAATCTGGAGGATATTATGCTAAGTTAAATAAGCTAGACACAGAAGAAAAATTCTGCATGATCTTACTTATATGTAGAATCTAAAAAGTTGAACTCAGAGATGCAGAGAGTAGAAGAATTGTGGTTACCAGGTTCTAGCAGGAGGTGGGGATGGGGAATGGGGAAATGTTGCTCAAAGGACACATAATTACAGGTGAGCAGGAGGCTTAAGTTCTGGAGAACTATTGTAGAGCATTGTGACTACAGTTAATAATAATGTACTGTATATAGTACGTTAAATTGTGAAGACAGTAGACTTTAAGTGTTCCCACCACACACAAAAGACGATAAGTATGTGAGGTGACAAATATGTTAGTTATCTTGATTTAATATTTCTACAATGTATACATAGGGCAAAACATCACATATCCCCTATAAATATATACAATAATAGTAATAATCACTACATTCATTACAGTGTGGCCAGTACATCCATTCACTGGAAAAAAATATGCTCCAAGTTATGTTTTATGAGCCATCTCGATTTAACAATCACTTTTTGTTTCTTATCTGGAACTATCTTTTTCTACTTATGATTAATTTTTCTGTTATGCCCATATGATGGTTCATTTTATGTGCCAATTTGGCTGGGCAGGAGGACCCGATTCTTTGGTCAAACGCTAGTCTAGATGTTGCTGTAAAAATGTTTTGTAAGTGTGATTTAACATGTACAATCCAGTTGACTTTACTCTCCCTTATGAAGGTTACTCCTCACAACATGAATGGGCCTTATCCAGTCAGATGAAGGTCCTGAAGACAAAAATTCAGATTTCCCAGAGCAGGAGGAATTCAACCTTGAGACTGTAACAGAAGCCCTTCCTGAGCTTCCAGCTGCTGCTCTGCCCTGCAAATTTTGAACTTGTCAGCCCCTGCAATCGTGTAAATAATTGCTTAAAATCTCTCCCTTTCCATCTCCCTTTAAAATTTTAAATCTAGTAAGGAAAAACTTAAATTTCTTCTTAGTAACATGAGTCTACTCAGTGTGCATTCATTTCAAGAGGACACTGAAATTAGAGTTTCCTTAGGGATTGGAATTCTCTATTTTCCATAATTGAGCTATCCAAATGCATTCAGGCAGAAGTACTATTGTATCCACACATGGTAATGTAGGTATTTTAAGTCACTAAGTTTATGTTACAGATAAAGAAAAAAAAAATCCATCTTAGATACATTGGCCTTCTGTCAGGATTAACTATTACCTTTTACATTAAATTACTGGTCCATTATTATCCCATTATTTTAAATAAATATTTCATGTGAAAAACAAAAATGGCATGAGATATTACAAAGATACCTCAGAAGGGTTTATTTGGGAAAAGAAATCTATCTGCTTTGTTAAAAAGGGTTTCAGTGAAATTATGACTTTCCATGACTATTAGAAGTACTAGGGGAGAGAAAGGTAAGAAAGATGCTTCTGAAGATCTGGGTAGTTGCTTTCCATACACACACGTAGATCTTGAACCAAAGCACAGGAGTGCAGGCGGAAAAAGGAGAGTTTATGGAGAACCCTAAAACATTCTCCACAAGGCACAGTGGAAGCTCTGAGATAGGTCTGAGAAGCTGTGGACTTTGCCACAAGGGAGTTTGTGGAATAAACATCAGAGTCTACTCACGGATGAAGCCTCTGTGTCGTTACAAGAATTATGTTGTTTCACTTCTGCCTTTGAAATTCCTGGCAAATTTCCATCATTGGAAATACCTAACCCAGAGTTCCCAGCTATGGATGGAAATGGCGGGCAGAGTGCCAACCTGACCACTGATAACCCACTACAAAGAAGCCAGCTCTCTTTTTGTTATGTGACAGTAACTCTAGGAGCATTAGATTTATGAAACAATCTAACACATATGTGAAACCTGGGTAATTACACTGAAAAGACACAGAAGTCAGACTAATTGGGAAAATTAAAGTCATATGGGGGAGTTTTTAAAGAAATGATTAAATGAAGCAGAAACCAAGGCAATCGGATAGGAGGAAGCGTGATATCCTTGCGAGAAAGCGAAAGGGTGGGCATCAGTGACTGATGGGACTGGACTGCAAACTGTGCTCTGGGAGCAGGCACATTTTGTTAGACACTTGGGGCACATTTCTCTCCATTTTATCTGGTAAATTTGGATTTCTTGAACTTTCAACAAAAAGTATATTGACCAAGGAAACCTCCCAGCTAAAATATGTTCATATTTTATCATGTAATTAACATCACTGTTCTCTTTGTAAAATAAACTGATGAATCAGTGTAGCATAGCAAATGAGACTGTAGAGACAGAATACGTGGATTCAAATTTTAGTTCTACCACTTGTTAGCCTGTGATCCAGATTAGCTGTGTGTTATAACAGGGCTACTTTACCTATCTGTGCCTCCACTTCTTATTTATCAATTGAGGATACTCTTATTGGAAAGTATTAAGAGGATTCAATAAATTACTATGTGTATAGCCCTTAAAAGTGTTCTTGGTAAGTAGTAAATGCATGTAAGTGCTTGTTAAATTAACAACAATGGATAAAGAAATGGACTTTGAAAAGTAAAATTATTTAAAAAAAAATTCTGTCTGTGAACATAACAGAGACCAGAAGGAGCCTTATCACAGGTATTCCAGAAAAGTCAATCAAGAAAATAAGGAATAGTGGGAGACTTCATAGCCACTATCTATAATTATCCTTTGCTATATTGATTCTTCTTTTAAATCTCATGCACGTGCCGTTTAGAAACAGTGTCGAATCTTCTGATCCGTAGTCAGACGCGACTACATGATGAGTGCCAGGCGCACTGTCTGGAGAATGAGAACGGACGCGCTTGGGACTCTGACTCGGGGGGATGGGTGAGACATGGAAAATGTATATGACCTAAACTTATGTACCCCCATGATGAGCTGAAATAAAAAAAAAAAAAAAAGAAACAGTGTCGAAAGAGACTTTGACCAATAAGTTTTCTCTCTTCCTTTAGTCTGTACAGACTACCCAGTTCTGTATGTTATCAAAATAATAATTGGTATCAACACTGGAAATCTGGGAACTTAAAAGAAAAGATATTAGTGAGAGTTAAAGATGTCTGATGAGTTCCATAATAAGTAATTATTTTCCAATGTTATTTCTCATGAAGTTCTAGGTTCTTACTGGATAATAGTGACATCTGTGGGCCTTTATGTGTATGCTGATTAATGCTAGAAAAATAGTGTACAACAAATGATGAAATTAATAAATAATAATTCAGCATGTTGTATGTTCAATAAATGATACTATTAATTATAAGACCTTACTTTTTTACTAGATTATCAACATTTTTATAAAAATGGCATTTAAAACTTTTTTTTAGGATTTTTGATTGCTTTCAGTGGAAGATCTGTCCATGTACCTATCTCACATATTATTGGAACTGGCCTAATTTATTCTCTCTTTTTAAGTTCCCTCTTTTTATTCTTTTATTTTCTTCCTTCCTTCTTCCATCTCTTCTTCCTTCTGCTCTCTCTTTTTCCATTCTTTCCTTTTTTTCTTTTTCTTCTTGATCTATAACATTGTCAAAGAGATGCACTCAGCTTTTCCATATTAGTAGATTGTGACTCTTTTACTCTATTTCTAATCCTTACTTCAGATTTCATAATATGATATCAACATTGCTATACTGGCCTTCTTTTTTATTTGCCAATTATAAAAAATCAAATTTTTAATTCTTATTCTTCTTACCTAATTTTTTATACTGCCCTTGCAAAGATCATAAAACTAAATTTTGCCCTTTTGAACTCTAATGTGAGAGTCTCTAATTACTAAGTTGGTTTATATTCAATACCATAGAGTACATGGGGACAGGCACTGCTACATCTCCATTGCCAGCACAGTGTCAGTCACCAAAGAAATAATCTAGAAATCGTTGTAGGTTGTACCTTTACTCATTTACCAAAATTACTCCATTTATATTCAATCTGTCTTAATCCTTTCATCTTTATTAAAATGAAATCTGGCTTCTATCTGGTGAGTGTTCCTGTCTCTAATGGAACTAATCCTTTTTTTTTTTTTTTGGTATCTCTTTTGTATATTGAGAGTGCAAGCTTAATACACCTTAAGTTTTTAATCCCACAAACATTTTCAGGTATGTATTATGGGCCTTTATTTCTGCCAGGTATTGTTCATACTATGTTAAAAAAATAAACAAACAAAACAAAACAGAAGTTTCTGCCCAAGATTCTCAATCAACCAGAGGAAGGAAACTAACATAAATGAATCGATACAATTTTGGATTAATCTTATAATAAAAGAAGCTACAAGGTAACAGAAAAAAGGCATCTATTGCCTCTCTGTTGTTTTGAATTTTCAATGGAAGTAGGGTGTAAAATGGGTATGGAAGGATTCATAAGGGAGGAATTGCCCTTGCAGATTCATAAATAGTTAGTGGAATTCTAATAGACAGACAAAAAGGAGGTATACCAGGGAAAAGGCCAGTGTATTCAAAGAACATGAAAGCGACCAGGGAAAGATGTATGAACTGCAATTGCAAACTTAGAGGTTAGATTAAATATTGCTTAAAAGCCATATCACTGGGAATGGAATTTGGCAGTTTGTTTGTACCAGCTTGCAAAACCGGGCTCCGTGCTTGTCTTTCCAACTTGGCCTTCAGCTAGGTAAGGTCTGTAGATTGAAATTCACCATAGCTTGAGTCACTATACCACAAGAATTGGTAAACATTACAAACCAGGACTTTCTATCCCAGAGATCCAATTGTTAGGCATCTGTTAGCACACTACTCAATCCTATCTGTAATGAGGAGTCACTATAAGATTTTAAATCTGGGCATGACATTAAGATTTGCATTTCTATTAGTTTCCTATTGCTGCTATAACAAATTGCCACAAACTTGGTGGTTGGAAAAACCACATATTTATTATTGTGTTGTTCTGGAAGTCAGAAGTTTGAAATGGGTCTTAATTAGCTAAAATCACGATGTCCCCCAGGCTGCATTCCTTCTGGAAGCTTTAGAAAGAATCTGCTTTCTTGCATTTTCCAGCTTCTAGAGGCTGGCTTGTGTCCCCTTACTTACTCAAATCCAGCTATTGCTGGAGAAGAGTCTTTCTCGTATCATATCACTCAGGCTCTGTCTCTGCTTTCTCCCTCTTCCACTTATAAGCACCTTTGTGACTATATTGGGTCTGCCTGGATAATCCAGGAAAACCACCCCATCCCAAGGTCAGTTGATTAACAAACTCAATTGCATTTACAAACTTAATTCCTCTTTGCCACATAGCATAATATATTCATAGAATTTGGGGATTAGAAGGTGGTTATCTTTGACGGTGTATTATTCTGCCTACTGTAGCATTCAGTAGAATTTATTCCAGAAATGGTATGGGAAGATGGACTAGGAGGTTCCAAGAATCTAGGTTAGAAGTATATGGCAATTCCTAGCTGTGACAAGATGAGAGTTTCTACTAAGTTAGTGGAAGTTAGAAAAAAATGGTAATGATAAGTGATGACTTCATTGTTGAACATAATGGTGTACAGAAAATAAACGAGCCAAAAGCCTTAATATAATGTAAAACTACATCAACAATGAATGATATTGTTTTCATTTCCATTAAGAACATTAAGAGTAAATGTAAAAGTTACAGAGTTTACATTTTGGCAAAATTGCCTATTTTGTATTAGACTGTAAATCAAAATGGCAGTACAATAGAGACTTCAAGCAATTCATCAAATCCTAGCACGGAAAAAGTGGTTACTCTGATTCTTCAAATTTTTCTTCTTTGTCTTTCCTATTATTCTGTATCTTTCCATGGCTTTGAAATAAGTAATGGTTGGTGGGAGAGACAAATATCATTTGCTTCTTTATATATTTTGATTCTAAAGCCTGCTCTTGAGAAGGAATCATACTAACGTTAACTGGCTTCTAGAGCTAGCATAGAAGCCTGGATGTCTTGCATCTCCAACAAAGTAACACAACCTGCTTATAACAGTGTTATGGAAATGAAATATCTGCCACTGATATAAGAAGGCACAATTATATATTAACATATTGTTAAAATAATGAGATAAAGTAATTTAGCTCATGCTAAGAGAACTTGTTGGTAGCTCTTAACAGTTATAGGAGGCAAGGATTAAGTAATGCTTATTTCTTAAGATCAATAAAAAACAAATGGTTGTTTTACACTCAAGAAAATTGCCAATTGTAGCGTTCCTGAATCTTTGTGATGTGATTAATAATGACTATGGTGCTGGCACATGGTAGATGTTCAACAAATTTTTATTGAACAAATAAACAAATTGTAACTTAAAGCAAAAGAAATCTTGCTCAAAAAAAAAAAAAATGTAAAGCTCCAGAAATGTCTGTTGACAACTCTTACAACTCTATGTATTAATATTTGTGAACACTGAAATTCTGCCAGGGCACATTAATACAAGCCGCTGCTGTTTCTATAACTGTCCCACTGTCTCCTAATTTTCTTCTTACTGCTATTCTTGGCTCCTTTGAATTCACATAGTGTTACATTATTCTTGATAAAATCAAAATACAATCAATCATTCCAATGCATAAAACCCTTCAGTGACTTCCCATTTCACTGAGAATAAAATTCCCTACCGATGCTCTCCAGGGCTCATGATTGGAAATCTGACCTCAGAGAAGCCTTCCATTCACTGCCCACTATCTTCCAGTGCTACTGGCATTTTTATTTATTCCTGGAATAGCTCATCCTTTCCTCCACTTTTAGCCCTTTGCACTTGATGTTACTCCTGCCTGGCTACCCATAGAATTTTGTCCAGTCATCTCTGGAGAAAGACCCTCCTTGATCATCTTATCTAAAGTAATCCTCCTCCTTCCCGCCCTATCATGGTTTTCCTCATTTTATATTTTTCATGAAGATTAAATATTTTAAATCTACGTTCATCTTATTTCCTTGTTTTTGTTTCTCTGTTTTATTGCTCTCACCTCCATTAAAAGCCAAACCCTATGACAAGGTTGTTTTGTTTTTTTTAAATTCGTTTGTCTGTTTTGTTGTTTTAAAATTTGTTTGTCTGTTTTTTTTTTTTTTGTTTCTTTCTTTCCATCACTCTATTTCCAGCAATTTTACTATGGCATGGTTCAGGGTAAGCCTTCAGTAAATATTTGTAGTGTAACTGAATGCATAGATTTTAAGTGTAATATATACAGTGCTATTCACAAGCATTGATTTACATTGTCTGATGACTTTAGAACTAACAACATCTCATACAATCACCACCCCTAATGCATTCCATAAATGAGACTTTCATTCACGGTTTGTTTGGACAAAAAGTAAAACATTTTACCCATTTTATTCTCTCCCCCACAACATCTAAACCTTCAGCAAATCCTGTTGGCTCTGTCTTCAAAATACATCTCAAAGCTGACAGCCTTCATGCTTCACCTCTAGTAACTTAATCCAGTTACACACTTGTAATCCAAGCACTTTGGGAGTCCAAGGCTGGAGGACAGCGTGAGGCAAGGAGTTCAAGACCTCTCTCCCTCTAGACTTCCATGAAAAATAAAAATCAAAGATTTGATTTTAGCCATGTTAAGTTGGAGAGGACTATAAGACGTTTATGTAAACATATCATGTAGGAGAGATTTATAAAAAAACCAAGGTTCAGGGGAGAATATGGTGAGATATAAAATTGGGAATTTCCAGCATGCAGATGGTGTTCAAGTCATGGGTCTGGATATCCTCACTAGGGAGTCAGTTTAGACAGAAAGGATGCTAGATCTGAATACCGAAGGGAAAAGTTTGAAAAGAGGAGGTGGTCCCAGAAAAAACGAGTGGGAAGTCAGAGTCAGTGAGATTTGAAGAAGACCAACAAATTGGGTTCACCTAGTAGCAAAAATTAGCAAGAGTTCAAGAGGGAGGAACTAATCGACCATATCACATGGCACTGAGATGCCAGTTAACATGAGGGCTGGAAATGAGCATTGAGTTTAGCAGCTCTGACTACAATTATTTCAATTTAGTGAGTGTAATCAAAGCTGAGTAGAATGAGCTCAAGAGGACATTAGAGGAGAGAGATCATAGCAGGATATATAGAAAACTCTTATAAGCACCTTAGCATAAATGGGGTCAGAGATATGGGGCTGCTGCTCAGGGGCATAGGTGATCACAATGTGCTTTCGTATTGACAGAAATGACTTAGTAGAGAGAAAAACAAAGATGGCAGTAGAGAGATAAGAGATAAATTCAAGACCAAATCTTTGAGTATACTGGGGGGAAGAGGTGGGATACAGTCCCATAAACTAAATGATTATTGTCCCTAGGCACACAGAAAATTCATTCATTACTAGCAAAAAAGGAAGAATATATGGTATAGGTGTTTATAGAGTTATAGATTTGGGCATGGAAGGATGTAAATTTTCTTCTACTTTCTTTTCACAGTGAACTGAGAATAGTTTTAATCAGCTTTAGAATAAGGAGTGAGGCATATGGAGTTTTAATCTCTGATTTTAATGTAAATAGCATAGTTAACCAAAGAACACCATTCTCTTCATAAACTTCTTAAATGGCTGTCAAGCCTTAACTCTCATCAGATAACACAGTATTAATCAATGCTAATAAATAGAACCATATACATTGCATTTATATTTAAAAGTAAAATTTTTCTGCTTGAATATTAAAAAATGCAGTTGGTAGGGAAAATGAGATCTTTTTTCTTTAGCATAACAATTAGCTAACTGCTTTATCATTTAACTTTTGTCTCACTTTCAATGGAAAAAAATCTTTTTTTTCTGGTGATTTGTCATTTCTTAAAAAAAAAAACTCTGAAACTATAGGTACTTGATCATCTATTGATACAAAAAAACTCATAAAAAATTTAGATAATTAAAATTATTAAGAACTATGCTTCAAGGCAGGCATGATAGTTCACGTCTGTAATCCCAGCACTTTGGGAGGCTGAGGCAGGAAGATCCTTTGAGATGAGGAGTTCAAGACTAGCCTGAGCAACATAGCCAGATTTCTTCTGTATAAAAACCAGAAAAATTAGCTGGATGCAGTGGTGCACATCTGTAGACCCAGCTACTGGGAAGGCTGAGGAGGAAAGATTGCTTGAGCCCAGGAGTTTGAGGTTGTTATGATGAGGCCACTGCATTCTAGCCCAGACAACAGAGTGAGACCCTGTCTCAATAAAACCAAACAAATAAACAAAAGAACTACGTTTTAAGAGTTAACTCTCCTGGTATATTATTATATCAAAACTAGAATGTAAGTGATTGATAACCAAGAAATAATTGTCCAGTCTTAACAAGAAAACTTCAAAGTTACCTAACTTATGATTGGTATTTATCCAGATATTTTTCCCTTCCTCCTATAGGTGGAAAGATGAGCTGGATCAGACCTAGGGTCCTCTGAGGCTTTTCTATGACACAGTCACAGTTATGTATCCAAGTTATTTATTTTCTGGCTGAAAAACCTTGTAACTAATATCCAATTAACTTGTTACCAATATTCAATTAAAGGCACTATGTTTTTAACTGATCACCTTCCAAAAATAAGATGCAACATTAGGTGCTGACTACACAAATTATTATGTAAGTGTATCCATAATCATCACATATGCATGTTTGTATGGTAACTGTAATTTGTAATACGATAACATTAAGTGTATAAAAAATCGGCCCATACTAAATTAATGATACCACCTTTTTCTAGAATTTGAAACTATCAGGGAATAATGTGACACCCTTATCAATAATAATCATTTTTTAAATTCTACATTGTGTTAAAATGGGGGCAAGTTAGACAAATTTTATATCTTTTTATTTTAAAAAATAAGGATCAACTTACTTAATGGTTTTTCCCATGGGTTAGGCTTTTCCCCCTTTCTTCTCTACATGGAAGGAAGCACTGGGTTAGACCTGGTCTTGTGAGGCTTATCTTTAATTTTGTCACAGCTATGTGTCCAAGCTATTTATTTTCTTGATCTATAACATTTTTTCACAAAGACCTACTCAAAATTGTATTTCATACCAAATAAGAAGAGATGTTTACAAATAGATTTTTTTACATTGATACACTGCTAATATGCTCTACTTATTCCGATAATCAACAGCAAGAAACTGAAGGGAAACAATTAGTTTGCATCTGCCAATCAATTTAAGCTGAGGCAGAGTCTCAGGAGAACAGAAAGAGGCAAGAGAGATATATTGGCTTTCGGGAATGTTGGCAGAGTGAAGAAGGTAAGGGGATAACCCCAGAAATACTTAGGTTTTGGTTAGAATTGATTTTGTATGACCTCTTTGGAGTATACAGCAGCGTCCTCTATAATAACTTAATGTTTCATATTGATGATCATGATTTTGCAGTCATACTGTATTTCAAAGAACTATATTTTACATTTTTGCAAGAATACTGATTATATAAAATAATTTTATGTATTTTTTAGAATTCAATTAAATCTGACCCCCTAACTCCATCATTGCCATCATGACTAAAATCAGTATTGCAACAGATCTGAACATGATTTGAGTCTATTATAGCAGGTATTTCATCTTCTCTTTATGGTGATAGGACATTATAATGGGAAAGATACCTTTACTGTTACCTTCCCCAGTTGACTAATGAAGTAATAATTCTATAATTCCCTTATCTACTCAGTCCATCTGTGCCTCATGCATTTAATACCCTAAAGTTTAATAGTTCTTTCTTTCCCTGTATAGTTTAGTTTAAGCAGCTTGTTAAACAAAAGTTTCATATTACTCTTTCAATACTGATAATAATTATGTCCCTCATATCTATATAAGGGGCAAGAATTGCCTTTTTCATAATCAGAAACAATTTGGTAAAGTTCAACTAACCAGTAATTCCATTAATCTTAATGATTCATATTAGTGATTTTAGTATATTTATCTTTGCAACAATTTCTATTGTGATCATTGGTTAAAACAGTGATACTAGTAAGGTTTATACCATCATTCAATAATTTAATTAAAGGTTTAGTAAATTTCCACTAATGTATAAAAAGCCATCTGAAGTGAGCCTGAGTCCTATGAGAGAACCTTCTGCTTTAAAACTAGAACTCTCTTCATAAGAAGGGCTCTATGTTAGTCAGGACAAGTCAGACAGTAATTGTGGTGGATTGCAAAAATGGCCATACCTCTTTATCACTCCCAAGATCGTGCTCCTCGTGTTGTGATTTTTGCAGCTTTTTCCATCAAAAGTCTGTTTCTCCACTTCTTGAATCTGGGCTGGCCTGTGACTTCCTTTTCCAAGAGAATGGTGGCAGAACAGTGTGCAAGTTCCAAATCTAGACTTCGGGAGGTCTTGCTTTTTTCCTTTCCTTCTCATGGAACGCTACACAGCTGCAGTGTGAATAAAGCTAAACTAGCTTTCTGGAGGTTGAGAGACCACGTGGAACTGAGACACGCCGTCCACTTAAAGGTGCCCTAGTTAGCCTGGCAAACGGCTACAAATGTGTTAGGAAGCCCAGCCAATTTCAGTTGAGCTTAACTAACTTCAAATCAGCAGCCTTTCAGTTGACTCAGGGACTCCTGAGCAATAATACATTGTTGTTTTAAGCCAATAAGTTTTGAAGTGTTTATTAAGCAGCAAAAGCTAACTGATTCTGGTGGAAACCCAAAATAAAGGGAGAAATTAGTGGGATCTTATTGAGACACACTAGGACATCTACAGAAATATCAGTGATGAATGTCTCCCAGGAACTTCTAGAATCAGGGATTTGATGAAGTTAGGACTCTTTTTTTGTTTGTTTTGTTCTGTTTTTACATGGCTTCATTATTCTTTCTTACAGGATCCAGTAAAAAACTGATTTATCCAGCTTTAGTATTTGTTCATTTGTATACTGGTCAACTAAGGTCAGCGTTACATGGCACAAAAGGCCTACTACTCTTTAGGAACACTAAAAAGAGAGATGCAATTGCCATAAAAAGGTTTAGGGAAGATACAACAACTGGTAGTAGCAAAATCTTGTTTAGGCTGAGAGCACCTGTGGTTCCAATCTCAGAGTGTACATTATCCATTACCCATCCCTCCTGCTATGCGGCCTGCCTTTGCACTGTCTGATATATTTTGTTACACCATTATCTGATGCGATCGTTCCAAATTGTGTTTATAATATTCATGTGAATTGAGGTAAAAACAAACATATGTTTTCAGTCTAAAAATCTGTATTACTGACTACGTTTTTGTTGGAAATGAGCTATGACATAAAGAAATGTTAAAATTTATGTGTGTGTGTGTGTGTGTGTATAACAGTTGTTATATGTATGTCAACATTTATACACAAAATCAAAACTTTGAATCTATTAGCTGTTTATGAAAGAATCTGAATTAACATCATTGCTTTGGTGGCTTCATCAATAATAATGGATGGGATTCACTGATGCCAACACCATCCTGGACAAATGAGGGATGATAATAAATTCTAAAAAAACTAAGGTTTTATTAGATTTGGTGGTTATGAAAAGACTCATTTTATTGTTTTGAGTTTCATTCAGAAATTGATTACTCAGGCTAGAAAATCATGTGATCAAGTATGGATATTTATTTGGACTCTGGAGGGTTTATTTGATATTATTTTCAAATGATCAATTTCATCTAATGCCTTTATTTCTTTTAAAGGACAAATTTTACAGTTTATGTTAATTTGGAATTGCTTGCAGAGTATATTCTGAGAGGTTTGTAACAAAAATTCAATGAATTATATGTGTTTAAATGTTACAGCCAGCTTGACCATATAAGTTTATCAAATGAATAGACAGAATTCCAGTTACTATTCCTTTCTTCTTGGTGAATATTGTCTGTTTGTGTCTGTTAATAGTCCCCCATAAAGTAACCATTGAATTACACATCAAAACATGTATCTATCAAGCAACAGTGTGCAAAAAACAAATGTACTTTCTCAACTAATGGAATTCCTAATGTATCACTCAATTTTAAAATTTCTTTTTAGTGTGAGCATTACTTTGATTAGGAGTAAGCAAATACTTTCTTCAGTTTATTTTAAAGATTATATTTTAATGAATGTTACTCTTTGAAAGCAAATTAGTACCACTAATTCAATGTGACCTCCTAATTAACAGGTGCATATTTAATTCATTCTATATAAAGAAATAACTAAAAGTAATTCTTTTTTATAACAATTATGTTTTATGGATTATGACTCCCAGATATGAAAGACATGTTAAAATTTATATGTTTCAACATCCATATTACACTTGACTCACGTGAGCCTTATCTCTGCTAAGTAGTCGAATAGTGGATTAGACAAATGATAGGGAACATAGATTTCCGAAATAGTAATAATCAGTTCTCTCTTAGCTCTTTTTCATATGGAATGGAAATGAGGATTCTGTAACACTGACTTATTGATCCTTCTTTTGATTCTAGTACCATGGATAATTCATATTCTTTTGACACCAGTAATTACTATTTAAAGACAACTATCACATCCCTGTAAAATTCTTCTAATTAACAAGTTATTTAAATGATATGATTTTCAGGCTAACTACTAACTGTATTTCCATTTTCTCTTTACAAATGTTGGAATTGCTGATGTAAATGTTGGAGTTCTCAGAGCAGCATCCTAAAACCTGCACTCTGGTCACTATATGCATTTATCCTAAGAAATATCATTTGTTCTTTTATCTTTAATGTGTTATGACTCCCAAATTTTTATCTAAATTTAAGCACTGTCCTCTGATTTTTAAAACATATACCCAAAGAGTATTTAAAATCTCTACACATAAATACTACAGAACTAATATACACAAAAATGAAAATGTTCTTCTGGCAAAAAAATTAATAACAAACAATAACAACAAAAAAAATCCCTCATTCCTTTTTCACCCATGCCCCCCAAAATGCAGCAAAATAATAAACTCTATTGATTTTGCAAAAAATCAGGGAGTCAATATACTTTTCTCCTTTTTACTTTTCACACCAAATGTATCACCTAATCATTTCACTATAGTACTACCTACAGAATATTTTTAATCCAAGTCTATTTACTTATGTGGCTACCACCATAGTTCATCCTGCCCTTAGTTTTACCTATCACTTATATAGGCTTTCCTCAAATGTTTGATAGTACTGTTTGGTTTTCTACCCATGATTAAAGGTAAGAGACTAAACTACTGAGTGTTTAAAAGCATTTTTTTTTCCTTTTTATGGGTATGTAGGTGGTTTGATGGTGCCAGTTAAATTTAAGCTTTGGTGCAGGCTGATCAGGGTAGGAGAATTATTAGGAAATCTCCTATGTCTATGTGTTTAGGTCCTTTCTATTGAGCTGCAAATGATCCTCAGAAAGTACACTTTCAATCTCTTGACTGGAGGGTAAAGATTGTGTTTATTGCGTTCCAGAAGGTGAGTGGAAGAAGAGGGCTGGGGAGTAAAAGGGGCCCCAATATGAAGCTTATATGTCTCTATTTTTAGCATAATACTCATGACATTAACTATGCTGGTGGCCCCATTTAAAGAGCTCAGTGTTTTATGTGAAGTTATGTGATCTTGAAAATATAGGCCGGGCGCGGTGGCTCACGCCTGTAATCCTAGCCCTCTGGGAGGCCGAGGCGGGTGGATCACTCGAGGTCAGGAGTTCGAGACCAGCCTGAGCAAGAGTGAGACCCCGTCTCTACTAAAAATAGAAAGAAATTATCTGGCCAACTAAAAATATATATACAAAAAAATTAGCCGGGCATGGTGGCTCATGCCTGTAGTCCCAGCTACTAGGGAGGCTGAGGCAGTAGGATCGCTTAAGCCCAGGAGTCTGAGGTTGCTGTGAGCTAGGCTGATGCCACGGCACTCACTCTAGCCCGGGCAACAAAGTGACACTCTGTCTAAAAAAAAAAAAAAAAAAAAAAAAAAAAAGAAAATATAGTCATATTGTGTGAGAAAATGACTTCTCAGAAAGTTGTTAATACATTTTGGGTGGCACAGATCTGAAAAGTTCCAGGAAAAGAGTATGTTTGGGGTTTAGTCTTCTATTTCCAAACTTATCTAAAAATAAACAATGGGAAACAAAATAACTTTTTAAACTTTCAAAAAGATATTAGGATAAATTATCTTCTTTATATTCATAATTTTATTCTAAGATTCATTTGGAATGAATATTTTGACATTTAGAAAATATTCAAACTCATTTCTAATTTAAAATAGTGTATAAACTACAACAATTCAATGAAAACCTGACCAAACTATGGCTGCATCTTTCATTTGCATTCAGCCTAAAATCATGATATAATTTTAATATGAATCTATTTAAAAGAAGATTAAGGACAGTATTTGATTTTATTTTGCTTGGTGTAGTTCATAAACTATAAAGCACTTTTAAGCAGATGGCTATTTTGTTTCCCATATAATCAAGCCCTTCCATGACATACATAAATAAAGATATTTAAAGTCACAGGTGGATTTGGCAGTGGATAACTACAGGAGTCTCACTTCCTTTGTTGTTCATCTCTGTGATTAAAAAAAAAAAGAGTTCATAAATTTGTTGATTTTCAGAAAAATATTAACTTTGTTCCATGAACACTGTTTGCATCAATATTTTAGAATATAAAAAGCTTTCTCTATCAGATGAGTAAAGTATACGTTTGAGATTTTATTAAAAAACTCACAAAAAAAAACTTTTAAGAAGTTAGAAAACCTTAAACATGTTTTTTCAAGGAACCAGAAGAAAGCAAACCATAAATATATTTCATATTTAAAATGATAGTTTTATTATTATTTCCCTTCTAGTGTTCATTTTGTCTCAGATTATTTAAATAAATGACTCAACCATATATTAATCTTCCCTATGAAGCTAATGGTGAAACCTAAATTGGGACTGAACATTTTGTGATTGATAGAAGGAAGTTAGTATCACAAGAGAAGGGCAAAAATAAGTGGCAAAAACAATTTTGAATGTTTATCATCCACTATGTAAAGTTATTTCTCATCTGAACACAGATTTTACAGTATGATTTATTGTTTCATAAAAATATAATATAAAGTATGTTTAATATTATGAATGTAAATTTTTAAGCTTAAAATAATGGAGATTTAATTTTGTGTTCATTACCTATATAAAATTATTCTATAATTTTCAACTTTTTTAATAATGAATTTTTCATATGTAACAAAAAATATTCCCTAATAATGGTGATGATATTGCACAAAGAAATAGGGAAACACATATAGAAAAATGAATTTAAATTGTTACTTGAGAATTACTGGGTTACTTACCTGATGCAGCAATGAATTAATGGGTCAAAAAGAATTTACCTTAACCTTAGGAAAGCTCCCTATGTTACATTTTGAAAACTGTTTCTTCAATTGAGCAAGTTCATGCCCCTGGTAGATGATGTATGAGGTAAGTCAACTCATATAAAGCCAAAATAATCTTGGGTGTTAGGTAGGAAGGGTTTAATTTAGAATTAGTTAAACAAATGATATATATAATTTTTAAACTCTTCTGTCAATAAGTAAAGGGATATTTTTGCAGTACTTAGTTTCCCAGCAAGGAAACAATATAACAGGAAATAGAAAATGTGCTGAGCCCAAGAATCAAGGACAGAAATATTTTACATACATACATACATACATATGTACATACTCATGTAAACGCACACCTGGACACACAGAGACTCACACACAAATCATTGTTTTGGAATTTAGGCAGTAAGCCAATTTCCGAATTGCATTGTTAAGATTGTCATAATATCTAAAATAGACATTCTTTAAAATTACAGATCAAAAATTACCTATATTTACTATTTTCCTCATAGTAACATGTGTCTCTCCATAGCACTATCAAATCTACAATTTTAAATTATTTTTTTTTATTTTTCTGCCTAACATCTCTTTTTCCATCTAGATGGCAAAATTACTGCTGATATAGATCACTTCCATTTTTGTCCACCATCATAAGGTCAGTTTTTGGCCCAGTGCCTGGAGCTATCTACTGAATAGTGTAAATGTTCAAATAAAAAGATGTATTCTTGAATGTGTCAGAGTTTTTCAAATAGTATAGAAATATGAATAATTTTAACTGGTATAAGTCCTAAGCTCTAGTTTAAATGTTCTGATGTTTAATAGGTAACTCTATTGGAATATCTCACAAATCAAAACCAAATGATGAAAATAAAGCCTTTAGAGTATATTTATGATTTAAGAAAAATGAGAAATTACCTTTTTGCTTATACAGTAGAAAACCAAGTATTGCTACTAAACAAAAATCAGTTTGTTTGTTTATAAGTATTTAGCACCATTTCTCTTTGAGGAAATTTTAGTGTGCTCCCTGCTGACTCTTCAAACACTATCTCAATATTGCATAGTAGTTATAAGTCAGGTTTTAAGTCTAATTCTGCCAAGTGTCTTATGGGAAGTTGAAGCCCTTGCTGCCCCAGGTACCTCAAGTACAAAATAAGTACCTAACATATGTTTGTTTTGAGAATTAACTGAACACATATCAAAGTAGTTGATTTATGCTAGCTTTTATAATTTTAATATAATTTTAATGGCAATTTAAAATTATGTTATGTGTCTTGTATATAGATGTGAAAAGTGTTTCAAAGAGCAAAATTCATTTTAATGTGTTAAAAAGGACAAGAAAACAACCAAGTTAATCAATACCTGAAGAATACATTCAATCACTGTTCAGGAAAGTCTAATATATTGTGTCTACCACATGCTTAGGACAGCTTAAGGTATTTAGTGGCCAAAACACAAAAATCTTCAGAGAATGAAGTTTGCATTCTAGCAGGTAAGGCAGACAGCACCCAATAAACATAAATAATAAGATCATCAAGTTTTATGTCAGAAGGTGGCAAGTTCTATGAAAAAAGCAAATTAAAGTAGAATAGGGGATGGGGGTGCAGTACTGGGTGGGGGCTAGGCTGGAATTTTTAAAAAGGTAGTCAGTGTAGATATACTCAAGAAGGTTCTTTTGAGTAAAGAGATGAAGATGGTGAGGGCATTAGCCACATGGATATCTAGGCAAATATGCCAAGTACAGGGGAAAGCCAGTGCAAAGGCCCTGTGCTAACAGCAAACATGATCTAATCAGGGGCTATCAAAGGAGGTCTATGTGGCTGGGTTTGGGTCAGTGAGAAGAAATCATGTAGGTCCTCTCTGACCTTTTCAAGCTCTTGGTACCTTTTTGATAGTTGTCAGAAAATTGAGGAAAACATATTTTAGTAAAAAGGAATCAAAGTTATATTTTTTCTTTAAAATTATTTCTTTAACATTCAATTTTGTTTGTAAGCCCAGACAGCTTAGAAACCACCTGCCATTCTTTTAAAAGGAGACATATTTCTTTATTTTCTCCTTAAGTGATTAGGCGTTAATATGATTTTGTTTCATTCCACCATGTATCTTAATTAATACATCTTAAAAAAAAAAAAAAGAAAACTACCTTTCTTCTCTCCCAAACATGTTCCTTTCAGGATTTCCTATTTTGTAATGGCTTCACATTTCTCCCTGGTCACATAAGAATAGAGTAACATAGTGTTCTTTTGCTCTTCTGTTTCCCTAAATCCTCTTATCTATTTAATCATCAAGTCTTGCTTATTTTTTCCCTTTAAAAACAGTCTTTCCATTTCCATTATTAATTCTTTGGTTCAAGTTTTTATCCCTTATATTATAACATGCTTCATATGGACTCCTGGTTCCTAATCTATTTTATATACCACTTTCACATTAATTGTGAGTGATAAATTCCTCCATTAAACTGTTTCAGCAGGATAAATCAATAACTTTGGAGGATGGGGTTTCAGCTCTATTGAATCTTATCCTCCATCAACCCCTCCTTGTCTGTCTCATACTAATTGGGTAGCAATTTAGCCCAGGCTCCAAGTGGGGCTAATTGCATGTTAACATGCGCTAGCATGGTAATTTTAGTGGGCTCTCAATATTGTTAAGCCAAAATGCTCATTTCTAGTGCTGAGACAGCGGCAAAAGTAATGAGAAACCTGATATATGACTTTATTTAAGAGATGAGCCTGTAAAGTTGAGGAAAGTCTTCGGATGGGAAATTCGCAGAATAGATGGAGTCAGAGAGTGAAGGTTGATGCATTGCCTCAAAAGGTGACAAGGTCATCTTCCAGGGAAACCAAAACAAACAAACAAAAAAACCCAGCAGAAAGTGACCAAGTATTTCAGAGTATGAAGCAACATGATATTTTCCCAACAAAGGTTAAATTCCATTAGTTTGCAGTGATTATATAAATAAAACATATAAACATCCCATTTCTGGAAATGTCAGAGAGATAAAGATATAAATTCTACAAAGAGGAAAGTTAAGGATAAAAATGATACAGTTGTATCATCATCGTATTCCATTTAAGCTTCTACTGAAGTAGGATTAAATGTTGAAAGGAAAAGTAAGAATAAACTAAGAAATCGACTTAGATACAGAGAAATTCATTTTCCATTCATGTTAAGAGAAATTTGGCTAAAACAAATTAAGGACTTTTCTTAACATGACATTTTGTGCCCCAAATAGTCACTAATTCATTCTTCTGGAATTTAACAAATGATTTATAACCATCTAATTTGTGTTATATAACTATAGTTATAAATTGAATGACTTGGCAAGCTAGCATAATATCACACATGACAAGGCTAAGGCACACGGCCTAAATCTGAGATTCAGCTCGATGCAATTTTAGGCAAGTAAGTCATTTCATCTTCATAGATTTCACTGACTTTACATTTAAATCATTATGTTAGCTTGTTGATTTTTAAGGCCCAGATCTATAGAAAGAAAAGTCCTTGAGAACAAAGAAAGAAGTAGAAAAATGAATATACACACAATATATATATATATACACACACACATAAACACTCACATATCTCTGTGTGTGTATATATATGTTTGAGCTGTTCTATTGAGAAGCCACATAATTCAATTTGAAAGTAAATCAGAGCTCACTCATTCCAATTGTTTCTATTAAATCAAGGATTTGTAGATATGTGGTCAGAGAAATTCTCCTAAGGTCACTCTTATATGCAATGTTCACTTTATATGAAATCAAAACAATAATTGAAGGAACTCCAGAGGTATGCAAGTCCATTATAAAAATTCACTTGGCTGCATTTGCTAGAATCAAAAACAAGAAAAGGCTAAAGCTTTTTGGAGAAGCTTCATTTCTAAGGCTACTAAATGCATATACACATGTGTTCTATTTTTTTCCTATCCTATCAATGTGCTAATAATTGAGTTACTACCTTAAATTCAGTGGCATGGATACTTATTCAAAGTCATCGATGTCTCTTCAACAGAAGTTAGGATATAATATATATCTGACTTCTTTGTTAACTATTAGGTTGGTGCAAAAGTAACTGTGGTTTTGGACCTTGAATTTTAAATCATAACTAGGCTCAAACACACCTTTATTAATGAAAGTAGAAATCATTACAATCCACACATTTTTGCCAATGAGAAATGTTTGTTTATTCCTGTAGTGTAAAAATCCATGCTTCAGGATTCCATGAACTCTTGAAAAGCATTTTCTGCACCATGCTGGTTGTGGAAGCGTTTTTCCTGCAAAAAGTTGTTGAGATGCCTGAAGAAGTAGAGTCAGAGCCAAGCAAGTGGCAGGCCGTTCTGGAGCCTCAGCGGCCCCCGAGATGCCAAGTCAGGTGGTCACATGTCAATTCTAATGGCCCAGGACTGTGGAGTTCTCCACTCCCCACCCAGGACCTGCCGAAGCATTTGCCCAAAGTCTGTCAGGTTTGAGCCTGCTGCACCCTGGTCACTTCCCATGCTCAGCTCCCACCGTGCTCTAGGGGAGAAGTGCCTGGCTTCAATTCACCATGTAGGGCTCAGAGAAGCCCCAGGTCAGTCCACTCCCTCCTCAGCCTGCTACAGACCTAGCATGGTACAGACCTCAGGATGGCTTTAGCTGCGGCCCAATCCCCACCACACCTGTTGTCTGGTCCAATGGCTCTACACAGACTCCAGGCAGGTGCCCAGTCTGACCAAGCAGACGTCTGTGGGAGTGGTGGGAGCCATCTCACAGTTCAGTTCACACGCTCCAGCAGAGTGAGTGGGTCACCCCAGTGCTCTATTCTACAATTCCCCGCATGTTGTCTGATCTTGTTATATGTATCACCCCATCACCTTTTTCTGCCCCCTGTCCCCCACCACTCTGAGTGCCCCATGTTGCTTCTCTGTGATTTCACAATGCTGCTTCAGAGAAGAGTGAGCCATATGTAGGAAGCTGCCTGCACGTTTCACTCTTTTCCTTGGGAGCAGCACGCTGCCAGGTTGCTTCTAGTCTGCCATTTTTTCCCCTGCTGGAAGCTAAATGTTATATGCAGATTTTTGACAGCTCAGGGGCCAGTGCCCCTAACTTCTGTGTTGTTCAAGAGTATATATAATGAAATATTATTCACCTATAAGAAGAAAGTAATGAAGTACTGAAACATGCTACATCACAAATGGACCTCAAAAACATTATGCTAAGTGAAAGAAGACAGACACAAAAGGTCACATGGTGTATGATTCCATGTGAAATATCCACAATAGGTGATTCTATGGAGACAGAATGGGAAGTGAGTGCCTAATGGATATGAGGTTTCCTTTTTGGGGTGATGAAAATATTTTGACATTTGATAAGGGTGGTGGTTGTACAACATTGTGAATGCGCTAATTGTCACTAAATTGTACATTTCAAAATGACTAATTTTATGTTATGCAAATTTCACCTCAATTTCAAAAGTGGAAAAATATTTAGTAGCTAAGCTTGGGAGAAGGTTGAGACTGGAAGGGATCATAAGAAAATCTTCTGGGCTGTTAGGAAGTACTCTCTTAAATTGGGTACTGCCTTTCAGAAAAGTCAATTTGTGAAATTCTTTGAGCTGTATGCTAATGATATGTGCATTTTTCTGTGTGTTACACTTTAATTAAAAGTCCACTTTTAAAAAGGAAAATATTCTAAAGTAGACCATTTCCTTTAAAATAATTTTGAAACAGCATTGTACACTATATTACAAGTAGTAAATGTACCACTGGTGTCCTTGAGCCCTAAAATTATGATGGTAAATCCTAAACTCTTTCCATTGCATCATGCCCTAGAACTCAAAACAGATCCTTGTGTCTAATTTATCATCTAGAAATTTTATAAAGAGCATTTTTCTCAGGCTCTTACTCAAAAACCAAGCTAGTTTTTGTCCCTGATCTTTTCAAATTTCTAATAAGCTTTACTTATGAAAAATACTACATTAAGAAACCCACCTCCAAGTGTGGATCAACACCAAATATTATGGATGTTAAAAAGAAAGAACAGAGTATCAATTGATCTTAAGACAATTAAAGTAAACTAGAATATTGACTGACGTAGACAATTTGCTAATTGGTCTTTTATCCAATATTTCAACAGAGCTAGAAAATGTTAAATTTATTCCTTAATGGATTATCACCTTGTCTCCAAATGCCTTACAATTTTTTTTTGGTAGTTCAATTGTTCTATTATTTTTGTTTAATTTTTAGGAAATGGACAGGACACTGTAGCTAACTAAAAATTCCAATGTGAAAAATATGTCTCAAAAAATACACTGCCACTCTACTAATTGAGCACTCCACTTTCTCATTAAGGCAGCTGTTTAGATGAGGGAGCTGTGGTATTAGCAGGATCTTCTTTGTTTCCCTTTGTGTTGGTTTCCACAATCCCATCTTAGTCGGTAATTTCTCCTTTTCCCTGAGGCTGCTCAGCAAAAAGTAAGAAAAGCTGACAACTTTGTTGAAATATCTGTATAAATCCATCTTTTTTCATTGTATCTGTCACATATTTGCTTGAATAGATGGAACTGTAGCTCTGTTGAAATGTTATCCTTTAAGCCAGCATTGTTGTATGGTGATAAGTGTGAGGTGTTTCCTCCCAAAATAGTACCTAATTTCTGCACTTATGCAATCAGCTTGTGGGACACACACAAAGACAAACTCACACACAGTTGTATGTATGCGTATGTGTTCATGTCTCTGTGATTGTGTAATATGTATATCTATATATCTATCATCTTTTTTTGAACATTTTGTACTTTTTCTATGGTATAGATGCTGGTAGAGTGCCACAGTATTCTTTATTACATACACATGTTCTTACTTGTGTTACCCAGAAACACCAGGCATGATGTAAAAACATCGATTAGCAGGTAGATTTTAAGCTACTAATTATCACATCTACATGATGATTAAAATAATTCACATTTAAGAGTAACAGTGTTTGAGTAGTATGGCAACAAGATTGCTCATGTAGGTCATTTTCATCTGGAATTATGACAGTAAAAACTACTCATATGCAAGTTTCTGTAACATTTTTGATTCTCCAGGACTCAACAAGTCCCTGAAGACAGAGTTATTTTTCTCTTTTACTCATCACTGTGTTCTAAGAATTTAGAACTGTGGCTGGCACACGGTAGGAACTCAGTAATATTTGTTTCATGAATTAACAAATTCATACAGAGTTAAATGAGGTAAAATGAGGTAAGTTAAAGGATGTAAGTGTAAGGTAAAAATGTTTTGTATTGTTAGCTTCTATGTAAATCTATATTAATATACCCCTACAAATAAAAATAAATGCGTGAAACATAATATTGAGCTGAATTATAAACAATGCCTACACAATTAGTATTTAAATATATGAAATCTGTCCAGAAAGTATCCAGCCATTGTTAATATAATGAGAACAGTTTATGTGACATCTATGTAACCTGACAGCCAAAGAGGGTGGACTGGGATGTGCGTGTGTGAACAATGAAGACTTCACTGTATTAGGCAGTGGGGCACTAGATGCCATTGAGTGAGCACATGTACTGTGTGGCCGTCACATTCAAAAGGAGCAAGTAGAGCAACGAATCTGCATCAAATTTTGTGTTAAATTGAACATTCCTTCACTGAAGCTATCTGGATGATTCAGAAGGCTTTCGTGGATGATGCAATGAGTGCAACACAAATAAAAGTATGGCACTAATGCTTCAAAGATGGTCAAGAATCCGTTGAAAGTAGTCCACTTTCTGGAAGACTTACAATAAGCAGAACACCTGAGAATGTTAAACATGTACAGGTTAGATCAAGAGATACTGAGAGAACTATGTGAGGTCCCAAGGTACCTACTTTGAAGGAGATGGAGCCATCATTGTCCTATGTATAATGTTTCTTGTATTTGTACCTTCTTCAATAAATATCTCTATTTTTCATATTACATGGCTGGATACTTTCCAGACAGACTTCGTATTATATAATTAAGTGACTTTGTAAAAATATGACTAGTCTTTAGTGCCTCTGGGTCTCTTTATTAATAAAGAGACAGTATCAGACAGTATCCAGAGACTTTAACACCAGTGAATAGATGTTGCAAAAGCATAATACAATCATCACAAACTAGCTCAATCTTTATTTCACTTAAGGCCACACATATCTGCCTGGTTTCTTTAGTCTGAGAGACAAACACTGGGGTGACAATTCAGGACATCCTATTTATTTCACCAATGGAATTTAGAGAGTTAAAAGAAGAGGGATCAAGGAGAAAGAAACCAAATTACATTTGAGTTAAAGAAAACTATACATTTGTAATGCTTTTCTACAAGTAGCAATGATAAAATACCAATGCTACAAAATGGATGTGTTTTATTTTATTCTTTTATTGAATCCTCTGCACAGCAGTTATTCTCATATATATATATTGAATTTTATTAATGGAAAACAAATATATATGTAATTCACTACCTATGAATGGTTCATTGTATTCATTTAACCATATTGACTGAAGTTAATACTAATGACAGCATTATCCATGATAGATTTATTCTCAGTTCAATTTAATGAAAGAGTTAGGAATATTTAAACATACTCATGGATGTTTAAATAGTTGACATGGTTCATCCCCGTTAGAAATTCCAAGATTTTGATGAAAAAATGAATACAAAATAAATACAGGATTCATTCCTGTGAAAAGTTACAATATTTGGGGGAAAAAATAACATATTAAGTACTTTAAAAATTAGAGATTAATCCAAAAACATAGCAATAGATTGCCAAATTGTATATAATGAAATGCTATATTAAATAATATAAACAATAACTTCTAAGAATAACTGGAAGAAAATAAATAAATGCTACCTGGTATTATAGGAAGAAGCCTTGAACGTTGTGGAAAACTATGGTAAGCATGAAAGAAGTTAAAAAATTGAGGCAGCCATATATTCTATAGGCCCATAAAACAGAAAATAAGTATTTTTAGTTGTCATTAATGATCTCTCTTAAAGTCCAAATTTTTTGGTACCCTACTAAATGCAGCAAGCTTTTAGCACTCTGTGGTATAACTTCTCTTTACTGTGCTGTAGAACTCAGAACAGGGAGGTAGAGGGGAAACAGTGGTAATATTTATTGGATAAAACCCCAGGATGTAAACAGGAACTCTCTTCAACTTCTTCAAAACAAACTAATGGAAAGCTTTATGTTAGCAACTGTGTTAGTCCATTTTGTGTTGATATAACAGAATATCTGAGATTGAGTAATTTATAAAGAACAGAGATTTATTTCTTAAAGTTCTGGAGGCTAAGAAGTTAAAGGTCCAGGGGCCTGCATCTGGTGAGGGCCTATTGCGTATCATTTCACAGTGAAAGGCAGAAGGGCAAGATAAACCATGCGAGAGAGCAAGGGGGCCGAACTTAAACTCAGTCTTACAACAAACACACTCTCAAGATAAGGAACCCACTGCTGCAATGACAACATTAATGTATTCATGAAGGGAGAGTCCTCATGACCTAATCACCTCTTAAAGGTCTTGCCTTTCAACACGGTTGCATTGGGGATTAAGTGTCCAACACATGCTTTTTGGGGGGGTTCATTCAAACCAATAGCAGCAATGTTTTCATAAAGCCATATGTGCATCTCACTTATATGTATTTGAAGATGTCTGAAAATGCTATCTCTAAAGACTAAACTATGAAAAACACCCATAAGTAGATGGCAATCAGCAATTGCATGAATTAATGTTTTGTATATAATTATAATACTATAGAAGTAGATGTTGATTTATCTATGTAATTTCTGAATTTAGTTTCCTGTGATTAAAACAAGGATCATAAAATTCAAACATGCTTGTGTAGTTAATATTTAGTTCCATATTTATAGTTAGTTGCTACTGAACAAAAATTATGGCAAACATATAAGTGAAAATTTTAGAAGGTTTCTTTATTTTAATAATTTGAGTGTTTGACAAGTATTCTTCCTTGCTAATATTTATCAACCATTCCTAAAACATGCTAATAAAATTGCCTATTGTCCCACTGATGATAAGATATAAACTTGTTTTTTCTCCAGAAGAGCAAAAACAAGCAATCAACAACATTAAAGGTAATTTTTAAAAATGATCATCCATTATCATACCATTGTAAGAGCCACTGCTTGATATCAGGTTATGTAGTCAGCATGCGTGTGATTTCACCTGGAAGAGTTTTGTTCTCTTTTTACCTTTTTTATACAAATGATAAGCATTTCAAAGATGCTCAACAGGATTCATAATAATTGGTGTAACTATGATGTTTAGCCAAATTTATTTTAGTAGATAAAAATATGGAATTGTTTGGTTTTAATTTTTTGACTTTGCTTTGTCTCTTTATCCCTTTCTCTCTGATTTGGAATATGATTCCATATTACATTTTAAAGATTCCCTTTGCACAGGCTGAGTTCTCTGGGAAGTACAGGTTGAAATGGAGTTAAGAGTACAAATGATTTATCATAGAGTAGCACAGAGAAGAAGCAGGTTTGGGCCAAACTACAAGACCATGACAAAGACCTGCTAAAGTCTCTGTTACTCCAAAGGCAAGCTCTAGAGTAAATATGGGCCATAAAGGGAGTTCCATAATGGATAAAAATGGCTAGGAGCTTTTACAACTGCTCAGACACTGCCTGCAATCCGCTCTGGGAAAACAAACCTTCAACTACTCCTGCCACATTCAGCCTTTGTCAGGGCCCTAAGAATGAGCTCAGCTTTTTAACTGCTGAAGCAAAGCCTGCAGTAGTTCATAATGGAAGTTTGTCAGCTAATACTTTTCTTCTTACAAGTATCTTAATAATAATCTTTAATTTATAATCTAAGAACCCATTAATAAAATACATATTTCAATAACAGTAAAAAAACTTTTCATTTTTTAAAAATAATTCATAGTAGCTCATCTTTCAATTTAGTTTCTACACTTAATCCTTTGGCAAAAAAAACCTCCAATTAATTTCTTTTAGAATGCAAATACTTTAATATGAACAAGGAAAAGGAGAGACTGACTGAGGAAAAAAATCTTTCTAGCATACTCAAAAGATAATTCATGCATTTGAGCAATATATTGTCTTTAAATGTAGAAAAAATGTGGAACTATTTTTAAGATTAATTACATTAATCAGCAGGGAAGAAAACGTGATCAAAATTGACATGCATGTGAGTGATGGTTGTAATAGAGTTTGCAATTTTTCCTGTTGGGAATGTCATCCAAAACTGCAATGATCTTTTCAAGTAAGCTCGAAAGCCTAACAATATCTTCAAAGGCAGCCATGTTGTTAACAGTGGCTCTTGCTGCTTTCTATGAATATAATAGTCTTTATAAAACTAGCCATTGGAAATTAAAATGTCTTTCATTGAAAACACACATGTCTGTTACAATGCAATTCTTTTTATTAGGAACATTGCTACTGCTAATCAAATTAAACAGCTTATCCCTCTTTCCTAATCATCACAATTAAGGCACTAAACTAATGGAGAGATACTAAATTTAATCTCCAATATAGTATCACACTGACTAGAAAAGGAATTAATTTATTTACAAGGAAGTAGAGGGAATATACTGTGTTTTGGACATTGACACGTTAAATCTGTCTTAAAGCAATTTAAGAAATAAAATATATGAAAACTCCTATGGGAATGAATATTATGCAGTAAACTTCAAAGGGAAACTCCTGGCTGTGAGTCACGGTCATATGCAAAGAACTATTCAAAACTTCCTTAAATGAATCCTATTTAGGGAAAATTTCAGAATGTGGTAATATAAGATGCCAATATAAGATCAGAATTTGGAAGCATCTTGGAGAGCAAATATTTTTATATAAATAGAGAACAAAGAATTGCAAATCAGTTCTCTCTTGTGACTGTGAAAGCTACTCTGAATAAAAGAGTTTGGCTTTGTTACTAAACTCTCTGTTGTTTTTCATTGCTCTATTTGTATTTGCCTTTGCCAAAATCACACTGTATAAATTAGTGATGCTTTAGAGCAAGTCAGGATAGCTGGTATCTTGTTCAAAATTGTCATATTTCCATATGAATTTTGGAATTAGTTTTTCAACTTCAATAAAAGAGCTGCTAAGATTCTGATTGATGTTTTATTGAATTTATAGATAAGATTGAGGAGAGTTGATATCCCTACATGTTGTAGGTTTCTGATCCATGACTATAGCATGGCTCATGTATATCATATTATTTTCTTCAAAGTTTTACAGTTGTATATATGTGTATGTGTTGTAAATTTAATTTAAGATTTATTCCTTAGCATCTGGGTTTTTATATTATTTAAAACAGCATATCCACAGACTGGAAGAAAAATAATTGCAATACATACAACTAAGAAAGGGTATAATTTATGGAATATATATAGAACTCCTATTAATCAATAAGAAAAAAGCAGCCATGCCAAAGGAAAAATGGGCAGGATATTTGAACAGGAAATAATTGAAAGGAAATCCATATGTTCAATAAGAACATGAGAAGCTATTTGACTTCATTACTCTTAACATAAATAAAAATTGAAACCATAAATGGATACCATTACATATTTGCCAGGACCCAGAAGATACACAATGGGAAGTATTTGCAAGAATGTAGAGTAACAAAAATTCAAATACACTCTTAATCAGAGTATAAATTTGTATAACAACTTGGAGAATTATTTGGCATAACATACTAAAATTGAACATGTACAATCAGATTATCAGCATCCCACTATCCATTGACAAGAAGTCCAGCATGAATATGACCAAACTAATTCCAAAATATCATCTTTTGAGTTTATCTCCTAGGACTTTCCCCACACCTAATCCTGTATCAGTCAGAATCCAATCAGGATGCATAAACCACACTAGTAATTTGAATATAGACATTTTAATATAAAATCATATTAATTAGGAACAGGAGAATACCTGCTTAAGGGGAATATAGAATATTCTAGGGCTCCTTCTACCAAAGGAAGAAACAAACCTGGGAGAGAGGCTCCTTCCCCAAGGCTGAGATTCAATCCTTCTTGATGTGAAAGAAATTTACTGAGTTTCCAGGGGAGAATTGTTTCACAGCTGTGGGGGCCAAGGCTGGCAGGTAGGAAGCCAATGAGATAGTAAAATGGTGCCCTGGGTTTTTCCCTCCTAGAGCTGGCTCAAAGCCAGCAGACAAAGCCTGAGGAGCAGGAAGTTTTCTGCCAGGCTGTAGGCAGGTTGAGGCCGGTAAGAAGGAAACCATGGAACAAGACTTACAAACAAAGCTTGCTGAAAGGAAGGTGCTCCCTTGGCCTGTATGCTGCTGGCAGCCATACTGCAGGGCATGAAGGGAACATGCACAGCCTGTCTTTCTCCTGCGCTCTCTCTCCAGCACCCTTGACTGACAAGGTTGAACATTGTTCCGGCTGACCCAAAGGAAATGTTTGCTGATGCCAGTTCTAGTATCACAAAGCAGGTAAATGAGGGAGGATTTGGTGTTGAGAGGCAATAAATGCATAACTGGCTCAAGGAGGAATTAGGACACATATCATGAGTTTCAGAAATAAACTAAAACAATCAGAAGAAACAATGTAAACATATGTGGATGTAAATTTTGGGGGTACTGTACCAAGATGAATATAAGACTGGATATTAACTGGGAAATACTCTTCCAGGAGTCAGGATTAAATCTGCCAAGAACACCTGGAATTACTCTAAAGACACTGCTGGGATGCCCCCCTTGAAGCCCAAAGGGGATGACAGCCTAATGCACATGAAGAGGAAATACTGAAACTGCCTAAGCAGAAAATTGAAAAAGGGACTGGAAGGCTGAGAAGGTGAGAATGACAAAATTGACTTTTGCCAGGAGTCCAGGCAACATACCCACTTAAAGTATCCCTAAGTGAAAACAGAGGCCAATTTGGCAACCAAGGTGCCTTGATGAGCAGAGATGTGTGAATGATGGCTATTCCTAGAGGTGAGATCAAGCTGCCTGGGATAACAGTGGCTCCAAATATGCTTGGATTAGCCACTGATATAGAAAATCATAAACTCCCACTTATGCAGATAACATCAATTCTATACATAGAGATCCTTATCTGATGAAAAGGCCTCATCCCATGTAAGAAAGACCTTGTAGTGTCACAGTAAATATTAATACATACTATAAATATTCTATAATACTTCCTTAAACAGACTATGTAGCAATTTAACTGAGAACCATACTCTGGAGAACGGGAAATATCCATTTCTGGAATATATTTGAATATGTGATCAGAGTTGAACGTGAAAATGGGTTACCCAAAACACCAACATGGTCTTCCTATTGTGGAAGTTAGGCAATAAATTGGGTGCTGGCCAAATCCATCTCGAAGAGGGTACAATGGGTCTGTGTACACAAATCATAGCTCTTTTCATAGTCTCTGAAAAGAGACTATGGTCTGGGTAATATCTAACAACTAGCATATTTGGTCTTGGTAATATCTAACAACTAGCAAATGTTCACATTGGTTTTTGTTATTTAGAGTAAGAGACATGGTAAGAAAGCCCTGAAACTGCCAATCCCCTGCTTCCACTTAAGATAGCAAGTCAGCAGTAGCTCTACTCCAATTCACGATGAAATAGAGTTTAGCATCACAATCAAAGATTAAAAGATGCACAAGTGGGAAAACTCCTCATATCCCCATTGAATTCACTTGTTCAGACCCTGCAAAAAACAAAACATGGATTTTAGGGGCTGATGGTGAACTATTAGGGATTTAGCTAAGTGGTATAACAGCCACTATCTGCACCTGTAGAGAGTTTCAAAAGTATTTGAAAAGACACCAGTGAACATTCACTGTCTTGCACTTATGGTTATCTTAGAGATCCTTTCCTCTGTCACAATATAGTTTAAAAGTAACTTGACCATGATAATGTTCCACACAGTATCATGCTGGTCTGTGTGGTGATGATGTAATGATAATGGGGCCTGATGAGCAGGACATGGCATGTGCCAAAATGTGTATATTTTTAAGGATCTGATGATTATTGGTATCCTGAGATATTTTCTTCAAAGTAAATGACAAATGATGCATAAAACACTTCTATCACTTCTTCTATATAAGAAAGAATTACAGAGCTTGGTGGAATAATTTACAGGCAATTTATAGAACGCTTTAAAAACAACTCATTATTATGTAAGTTGCAAAGCTTCTACTTTGAGCGGGGCCAGGAGCAAGGAAGAGAGATCTGCTGACACGGATCTGGGTATTACGCTGTCATACATGTGGGGAAGTATGACTTACAGTTCTAATGATGCCATGTGAGGTCTCTGGAAAGCCCAAAGGGAAGAGCTGAAATTCAGGTCAACACAATTCTTAAGCAAGAGCCAGACTTCTGCATAAAAACTGATAATAAATTTTAAAAATTCCTTTTAAAAAATAGTTCCCAACATGCTAGTGGGCCCTGGTAGTGACCAACCAACTGACAATGGAACCTCAAGTGACTATAAAATTGGACCTGCATCTTAAGAGTTGGGCCAAATCCAAATAGACATAAAATTAGGCAGGCAAAGGAGCCACCCATCATGTGATGGAAATGGCACACTTCAGGTAAGGATGGAGCAAAGCTGAAGGACATTTTAAATTGAATAACTAAGTAGCCAATCTCTGCTGTCAGCCATGTTGATTATACTGATGTGCTCCTACAACTCACATTTATGACCTTAACCAAACTTTCCCTACAACCAGCTGACATAAGAGTTAAAAACTCAAGCCTGGAATATGGCAGTATAGGCTTGATATATTGTGACAGCCAAAAATGGGTTGCATAAGACCTAAGTAGGAGCAATAAGAGGAAATTCTCCCACCGAGCAAAGTCTAGAGTAGCACATTAATTATTCACCTGTGTGTGTTGAAAAGCAGGCTAAGATGAGGATACACTCAGATGTCTATGCAGTGTCAAAGTGGCTCAGTTGTTTGAGTCAGGGACATAAAAGCAGAAATACTGAAATACTGGTAGCAAAGAGGTCCAGGTAAAATACATGTGAATAGATTTACGGCCATGGGAACAATGTGAATGTATCTCTGCATCCCATATCGCGGTGGGCATGGAGACAGGCTGCCCACATTCCCTTTAAGGTAGGGCTTGCTGCCCCCACTGCCATCAGAGGGTTACCAGCTGTGAGCCCTTCAGAGTTTGCCTGTGGCAGAAAACACCTCTGTCGGGGCACTGAAACCTTAACCTTAGCCCTTTCCAGAACAGCACACTTTGTGTCTATACTTAAGATATTTTGGATGGGCTAACTAACCAACCATTTAGAGGGATTAAAATGGTTGGCATGGACTAAAGATCTGTCAAGGATTAAATCTTGAACAGGCCTTGGATTAAAGTCCTCACTGACCAGTTTCTATTGTGATTAGTACCAAGAAAAATTACCAATGATTTTTTTCAAAGCATAATTAATATTCACATAAAACTAGCAGCTAAAAATGTATTACCAAATTGTTTGACATGTGTTAAAATATTGTACAATTTGAGAGAAAGGTGAGAGCTGAAGGAGGACTCAAATGCACAAAGAATGCATTTTTGGTGAGGTGAAATGTGAGTGAATTTTTAAATTAAGGATATATGCAAGCTGTACTCAACATGGAAAACCCAAAGAAAATCCCCTAACAAATATGAATAAAAGTCTTGAGCTAATTAGAAGGGAAGGTCAATTGTATGCCACTAGAATGTAAGGTTCTTGAGGAATTAAGTCTTAATTTTTTTCTTTATACTCATTTCTATTCATGGGATCCAGACAAAATGACTTTCTTGCTATTCTGTAATCATGCCAAGCATGTTCCAAGTTTATAGATTTTGTAGTTGCTATTTCTCTGCTGGAAGATCCTTCTCTCAGAAACCCACATGGTTTCCTTCCTGTCAATGCAAATGCAAACTTCTCGTGAGGACTCTCCTGGCCAATGTATCTAAAATGGATCACCCTCTGCTCCTTTCTCCCTTTTCCCTGCTTTATTTGTCCCTCTCAGTAGTAGTCACCATCCAGCATGCTATGCACTTTTGTAATGCATCTTGTTTATTATCTGTTTTTCCCCAAAAGGAAAGGGTTAGCTTCTCTATTTGTATCCTTTGAAAGTGTACCCACAAGAAAAAGAGTTGGCTTTTGCTGCCAAGTGCTTAAAGTAATCCATCCTGGTAAATGGCAAAGCTTGACCTGCAGCCCACAATCATGTCACACATGGGGTTGCTGCTAATCTCTCCCTCAAATCGTTGGCAATGATTTGGAAGAATAAGGCTGAAGTCAAACCTATACTATGCCAATTTGTTCTTATCTTCTGGCCCCTGAGCAGCCTGTGGAGATGTGCACATAGTTTGAAATCAGTTAGAATTTGGTGTCCAGCTTGGCCAAATCTGTTCACTGCCCTGGTGTAAAAATGGTTAGCCTGGCCCTGTTGGTCTGACATCTGTGCTTATTGTCCATTTTTCTTTCTTTATAGAATATCTTCTAGAATGAATTCATGAATTTTCACAAGTTTTTGTTCAGTACTGTATTCCTAGAAACTAGGAAATTGCCTGCACACAGAAAGACTCAATAAAAAATTGTGACTGCATCTGTATTGCCCATAGAGCTCCTGGGCTACTGATGGCCATACAGGACATGCTTGATAACACTTAGTGAACCACTGATTCATCTTAATAGTACTACTAAAATGGCAGAGAAAGGAGGGGTCAAACACAATGGTGAGGTACCAGTAAAAGATAATGAAGAGAAGTCAGGGAGTAATAAATTATAAAATGAAAGAAACAGTAAAATGCCCAAATATCTAAAAACAACAAGGAGAATAAGGACGGAGGAAATGCTTCTGATTTTGGAGAGAAGTAAATAATTGGTGTCTTCTAAGACAATTTATGAATTAGGTATGAATTCTGATCAGATTTCAGGTGAGTGAGAAGGAAAAGATTGGAGGTGAGGCACAATAAAAAATTCAGGAAAGTGAAACAGAATTAGCATTTAGCATGTACCTTTTAGATCAGATGCTTTATATGCACTTTATATACAATATATTTTTAATCTTATCCATATTCTATGGTAATAGTTATTATTATTCCCATTTTACAATGAGAAAAACTAAAGCTGAAAGAAATAAAGGAAATTGCAAAGGTTTTGAAGTTCATATGCAACAGAACCAAGATTTAAACCCAGGCTGGTTGGATACCCACTAGAGTGGATCAACGGATCAAATGAAGATAAGGTTTATTTTTAACACAGAGGCTGACTATGAGTATTCAGATTTGACAGGGAAAAAGCTCATGGAAAAAAATAATGAAGCTATTAAGAAATAAAATATATCTTCTTATGATAAAAATATTGGTAGTCTAAATAGTAAAAGATGAATCCAAATTTTGTGGTAGACAAAATGATACACAACAGAGAAAAAATTTATATTCATTATGATCAAGGTCCCCGAGTCTTCTAAAGGTGTGCTGGGTTTTCTCTTAGTATTTGTATAATCTCAGGCAATATACTTTACCCTCCTTGTGCCTTACTTTCCACATCAACATAAATAATAACCATATTTATTTATTTTGGTTTCTATGATGATTAAATAAATTCATACAGGTAAAGCATTTTGAATAGTGACTGATGTATAGGAAGAATTATATATGTTAGCTACTGTTATAATGTGGAGATACAGCAAGGATATATCACAACGTATTATTTTAATGTTTTGCAAAGTTATTTTAGAAATATGTTCAAAGAGACAGTTTATAATTATCTATCATAGATAAATTAGGAAATAGAAGAATCATGACATCCTCTAGATTAGATTAAAAAAAGAAACACGAAGCATATACTTCTAAGTATATTCTAATCTGTTTTAGCATTCTTACCAATAAATTAAAACCTCATACAAATCCTACTTTCTTGCTTCATATTCCCCTGACTTTCACTGAAAGCTGGGTTAGCACTATTCTCCTTTGAAATTTATCACAACTGCCTTGTCTCAGTTTCCGTTGATGTGGAAGCCGATCAGTTGGGTCTCCCAGCTCAGGGTTCTTCACAAGTAAGGTTGGTAGATTTAGTAGATAAAATATAGGATGCCCAATTAAATGTGAATTTCAGGTAAACAATGAATAATTTTTAGTGTATGACTCAAACATTATATGCTTATATTGAAAAAATAGTGATTATTTAATCTGAACTTCAAATTTAACTGTGCTACTTTTTAACTGTCAATCAATCCTACAAGGCTGCAATCATTTCAAGGTTCAACAGGAGATGTGCTGTTTTCTAGATCACTTGCAAAATTACTAATAGCATTTACTTCCTTGTGGAGTGTTAGATAGAAGTCTTAGTTCCTTGTGAGTTGTTGGTTGGAGGCCTCTTTAAATTTGTTGTCATGTGGACCCCTCCATATATCATCTCACAACACAGAAATTGGCTTTTAATGTAGTTAGCAAGCAAGAGAGTAGAGAAGAATTCCAGGAAGGGAGAGTGGACTTGTAAAATAAAAGTCACAGTCTTTTTAAATCTCATCATTCTGCTACATTCTATTGGCTAGAAGTGACTACAGGTCCAGCCTGTAGTCAAGATGAGGGAATTACACAGGGCAGGCATACCAGGAGTTGGGGAATTTGGGGCCATGTCAGGAGCTGCCTACCACATCACCATTCATCAGTCATTTTATCTCTCTCTATGACTCTCTCTCCCTCCACATTTTCACATATGCATGAGCACACATAGACACACACACACACACACACAAACATTAATTAGGCTTTGCCTTCCACAACTCTGTTGAAGTTGCTTTGTCAAAATCACTAGTGCTTTCCATGTTGCTAAATCCAAAGGTCAAGTCTCAGTCCTCATCTTTTTTGAACCATCAGGAACATTTGAAATAATATTAATAGATTAATCATTTCTCCTTGACACACTTTCCTCGCTTGCTTTTCAAGGCATCACATCCTACTTCTTCACCCATTTCTCCTTCACCTCCTCTTCTGTAACATCCTACACTCACATCTTCAAATGTTGTAATGCCCCAAGATTCAATCCTGGGTTCTGACCACTTCTAAATTTACACCTGTAGGCTAGACCTTGACTCCAAACTTATTTAACTGCCCAATATCTCTACTTGACTGTTGAATGGACACGAAAATACAAACAAATCCAAATTTGAACTGCTGATCTTCACCCACCAGAAACATCCATTGCCTTCCCTATAGCAACTGATGACAACTCTATCTTCCTGTTATTCACAAAAATCCCTGATATGCTTCTTGGTTTTCAACTCAAACCTTATCTCTAGGAAATTCTGTTGTCTTTAACATTCAAAATGAAGGAAAATTCTGACCGCCTCTTCTTACCATCTTCTTCTACCACAATACTGATCTAAAGCATGATCATCTCTGAGTTTCAATAGTCTTCTAACTTACCACATTGTTCCCTCCAATCTACTATCAACAGTAGCCAAAGGAATCCTGAAAAATAGAAATCAGACCATGTTGCTTCCCAAGTTTCTTACCTAACTAAGATTAAAATCCAAAGCTCTGCCATAGTCTACATTGCTTTGCATGACCGATTTTACCTCATCTCCAATTCTATCCCCAACTGACCACACTGCTGCAGCCACACTGGTCACCCACTAATTCCTTGAACACACCAAACACATCCTTATAATAGGGTTTTTCTATTGTCTATTCTTCTGTCTGCTCTTCTTGTAGAAATCTGCATGGTTAACTCCATCACTTCATTTAAATCTTTTTTTTAAAAGTCTCCTTCTCAATGAGACCTGCACAAACTATCCAATATAAAACAGCACCCCACCCCTACATCTACAAACCAGACTCTTTTTCTTGGCCCTATTTTATAAACCACAATATCATACTCTAGCATATAATTTAATTTGCTTACATTTCTTGTACTGTTTATTATCTATTTCTCACTGGTAAAATATCAGCTTCATGAAAGTCTGTTTTTTAAACTGTTTCCAGAATGCCTAGGAGTGTTTGGAACATGGAATATATTTTATCAATATTTGCTGAATAAGTGATGAATAAAAAAGTTAATATTACATATCTTTGCTATCATGAGATTTCAAATACACAAAGGGTAGGCTCTAGATCTTTAATTATTTGTATCCTCCTTAATACTTAACACAGTGACATGAATATATCTACATTAAATTACAAAATCTTCTTTAAGATGCTCTCTGTATAGTGACCTAAATTTGCAAGCATTGCAGTATCATTCCTTTTTGTCTGTAATGATTCTATTGACTTCAAAGTTAGTTTACCAAAGTAGTTCTATAATGGGAAAGTTTGGGCTATCAAGTGTTTTTGGCATATCAGCTGGAAAAAGCCAATTTAGAAAGCCATCATAAATGAATAAAATTTGAAATTCAAAGTCATGGGTTATGAATTCAATTATTTAAGGAAGAAATTCTTTTGATTTATATTTTATTTTTGTTATAGTATCTAATGTCAGTCTTTGGTTTTATCATACCACTTTGCGCAGGTACTACCTTGATTCGAATATATATTTTTCCATATGAAAAAGAATAAACTATGGCTTTGAAAAGAAAAATCACCATCCAGAAGCAAAGAAACAAATCCAAGCAAAAATGAGTATATTTTGCATAGTGTACTCTCTCCCTCCGCCACCCCAAAATCTGTTCATATTAAAGCACAACTGTGTTGAATTGTGTTGGTGAAAATATCTTAATTCTAGTATCCTCCCTAAAAACTTAACTTTAACTGTATTTCCTAGAGAGCTATGCTTGATGTCAGAATTGTGGTACAATGCAATTCTTCTGTGTCCTCACCCCATTTATCTTGTTTTGTGTCAGCATGTATATTCTAGTGATTTTACCTTTTCCCTGCGGTCATATAATTTTAGTAATTTTTATCTAGTTCCTTCAAGGATAGTATTTATCGTGCAGTTAACTAATTTTTAAATGACATGAAGTTGGGAAGACTAGCAAAAAATAAAGATCTGATACAAATTGAAATACAATGGCATTTAATACGGACATGAATATAAAGGTCAAGTGCAAGATGGCAAAGCCTTACTTTACAGCCTGACACATGGAAAACATAAATTAGGGAATTTAGTTCACTGCATATTCGATATGAGCTGAAATATTGCAGAAATTGTAAAAATAGAACTTAGACCACTTTAAAAATTATGACACGTAGAAAAAGAAATAAGTCATTCTTCTTTTTACTAATGAGATCATATTTTAAATGTTTAGGCTTACAGGATTCACTTTTTTAGAGTGGCTGGCAAATGTTAAAAATTTGAAAGAGAATGAAATGAGGTTGTTTGAAAAGACATAATTGAAAAATCACTGAAAAAATGGATTCAAATTTTAGAAAAACAAATATAGCTTAGTTTTAACATAAGAATGAACTAGGTTGTTAACAATTAGGGTTGAAAATCTGTGAAATAAGCTTTACCATCAATTGTTTTCATCCCTTGAGGCATTAATAAAAGTTTATATGGTCATTTGTTTAGAAGTAATTTTCTAAAACATTTGCAAATGGACTAGGTAGCCCTTTAAAAGCATTTAGACTCTAATGTACTCTGATGCTATGATATTATATTGAACACTTGACTTTAGCCGTAACTCATACATCCTTGTTTTCTACTCCTGTGAAACTGAAATTTATTCTTTTACATTCATTGTGGCTTCGTTTTTCTTGGCACCATAACCATTTGCTCCTTCCACTAGCCTTCCTAAAATTCACTTGCTTCTCCTCTCAGCCTGGACTAAATGATCAGAAATATCAATGCTACTTTCACTAACTGTGGTAAAAGATTTTCCTCGTTTACTTTTTTCTTTTTATATTTTCCAGTACCCATTCCCTGCACTCTAACTACAATAATGTTGATCAAAAAAACTGGGGTAAGTATAATTAAGACAGAATTTGTTAACAGAATATTGGAAGATTTTTAAAGACCACATTTTCCCTCCATACTATGAGATGCAAACCATGTCAAAGTTGAATCAACAGAAACATCTGTCATAAAGCTATTTTCACTCCAAAATATAACTTGCTAAGTAGTCTTGCACAAAGTCCAATATATTCCAACACAACACTCGATCCTCTACCTCTACTGTCAGTGGTGGGAGGAAGGTAGAAGGAACTTAATTGGATGAGGCAGCTTAATGTTTATGTCTCTTTGCTCCAAAGTGTCTGGTTCACTCTGGTCTATCGCCCATTTAGGCAACAACCACAGTTTTTCCAGAAACATGCCAAAATTTAACACTCCTAAATAGATTTATTGGATAGGATAAAAACAACAAACTGATATAATTCACATTTTACAAAAGCCCAAAAGTAATCCACTTGTGTTTTTTCTTAGGTCCACTGTTTTATTTTTTTAATTACCTACATTTTTCTATAGTTCACATATTAAAAAATAAATGATAATTTGAAGCTGTTCCATCATTAATTACTTCCTGACAGTAAATAAGAGAAGAAACTATTTTACAATTTCTGGCCCTACCAAGTTTTTTTTTACTAATATTTGTTTGATCATAGATTTTCAAATGATTAAAAACCTTTTATGTTATCTGCATCAATCTACTCAGCCCCTAGACACTGGTAAATCTCTTTGCTTCTCTCACTTGCCTACTGAACTCTGAAAAAAAATGTGCTTTTATAATGATACCAAATGGCTCCGATCACTCCAATATATTTTTACACAAATCCGCCACCACTCTTACCTTTTTTTTGGTTCTCAAGGAACATGAGATTGCTACCCTATAGTTACCGATCTCTTGTTAATTTTGCATTCTGTCACTCATATAAGCTTTGTTTTCTTCTTTTCTTATCTATCACACTCATCCAAACCTATTTTGTTAAGAAGATCAGCGTGAACAATATGTATCTATATCTCTATCATACCTATATTGTCCCTTGGTCTTACTCATTTTATCCATTATATTTCTTCCCTGACTGGTTCCAAGGCAAGGAAATGTATATTTTCTGCCTCCTCTTCAGTGTAGTAGAATAAGGAGCACAGACTATGCTGTTAAATTACCAGCTTCAGTCCTAACTCTACTACATTCTATGTTCCTAGGGACTTTAATTCATGAGACACCCTTTTCTTGCTTGTAAAAGGAGGTAATATTTTCAGAATTAAATCAATATATCTAAGAATCTCAAAAACATATTGAGGGTTTGCTAGTCTTTGCTAACTTTATTAGTACTGTTTTAAAAAAGGCGTTTACATTCAATCTTATAACAAAAGTCTATATGTGTAATTGTAATTATTAATTGTTTCTTTCAAAATCTAAAATCTAGGGAGAAATGCAGATTGAGAAGTTTGTATTTTATGTCCTCATTATTCACCCTTAAAGATTATAATGCTTGGCTACATAAAAGAAATGCATTAGTTAACAAAATTCAATTTTGAGTGTCTACAGTAGTGAATATTATTTGAACGTTGCTAAAGAATTTCTAAATGTTAACTAGTAGCTAAAATATCAAAGAGCTGTTCACTTTCTAGACATCTATCAGTTCTTACCTTTAATGTTTCTCTAGGTCCCAATAAATAATTTAAGCTATAGCTGGGTAAATGCATAGAAAGTAGAAAGTAGGATGTCTAAGTATAGTGTTTAATATTTATATAACAGGTAAAGTATTTTTCCATAACCTGTAAAGTAAAAATCCAAACACTACACACATATACACATATATAGATATATAAATATATATTTTTTTATTTTCTCACACATCATTTCCAAAATACACTACCTGAATTAAACTTTAAAAATTTGTTTAAATGTATCATAAACTACGAAGTATATATATAACTTAATATTAGTTAAGAAATAATAATTAGATGAAATACATTGTCATATGGCCATCTTAGTATTACTAATTTTAAGATGACTTTAATCGTTGACCTTTAGGTAATTTAGCCACACTTTACATTTTTCTACATATTTGTATTTTGTTGTTGATATTATCTCTAATTTAATAATTCTAATCTAGTTGCATTTTATTAGAAACACTGGCTTAAATAATACTAATTTTTTGAAATACATTCATCTATACGCTATCATTTCCCAGTATTTCAATTAGATATTATTATTCTTATTTTATACAGTCAATGGTTAGGTTTATCCACCATTACTCTTTTCTCCATTTGTCTCATATTTTACTTTACACTTGTTTTTGAAATCACTTTGTATTTCCTGAAGTCCATTTTTCTGGAATTTTAATTTTTTAATTAGTAAGCCTCTATATGTACAACTCTCTAACTTCTGTCGTATGTATTATTTGAGAATATCATTATTTTGGACTTTTAAAATTAATTTTACTGGATTGAAAGCCATCTTCTGCCAGCACAATGCACAGATAGTATTCCATTTCCCCATGGCTTCGTTTCTACTTCAAAGGCAACTGTCTGTAATTGTCAGTTTTGTGTAGTTAATTGATCTTCTTCTCTCTTTTTTTTTTTTTTTTGGTGATCTGATGTTTTATTACCAATTACCAAGCATCTAGATATATGTTTCTTCTTCAGATTTGTTTTTTCCCCTAAATCTGAGGCTTCATGTTTTTATAAGTTCTAAAATATCCTCAACTCGCCTGCTCTTGAACTTGTTCCTCTGTCATTTTCCCTTTTCTTTTGTTCTCCAGTTTTTATTTTCACAGATATTAGACACTGTATTTCATACCCTATATGAATCTCTGACATTCTCTCATTTTAAATCTCATTTTCCTTCTATGGTTCACTTTGGGTAATTTTTTAAGAGCTACTTGCCACACCTATAATTCTTTTCCAACTAAGTCTCTACTGTAATTTCATTCCTCCACTGAATTTTTAATCTCAAAGATGTTTTTCATACTTTAAGTACTTTTTGATTATTTTGAAATTATACTAGTCTTTCATACTTGACATTCTCTTTTATTTCTTTAGATATAATTAAAATACTTATTTTTTATCTCCCATTTAAACATTCCGATATCTGAAATATTTGAGTAATAATTCAGTTCTTTGTGAAGTCCACTTATTCTTGCTCATAGAGGCTTATTTCCTCATGCATTGTGATTTAGTGTGTAAGAGTGTGTGTGTGTGTGTGTGTGTGTGTGTGTGTATAGATGGGTGGGTGTGGTGTCACAGTTAACCACACAAGTCCAGAAATATATATGGGCAAATTTCTCCTTATAACTTGGAGTATTTAAAATCTTTCTAGCCAATATATAAATGTAACATGTCAAACTACATAAAAAATGTTCACACCAAAAACAAAATGTGGAAAGTAAAAAAAAAAAAAACTAAAAATAAATTGCAACTTACACAAGACAGAAGGCACTAACCTTCCTAAAATATACATAAAAATAAAGAACTACCTACCTAAAAAATAAAGCTATGAAAAGATATTCTCAGTAAAAAAAGTATATGAAATGTTCTTAAATACATAAAAAATGCTCATATTTATAATAAGAAGAAAAATGTATATTAAACTACATAGTAGTTTTCATCTGCTTGACTACAATACAAAACTTTGATGATGCATTCTGTTTATAAGACTGAGTGGAAACACCAACAGTCTTACCTTGCTAGTAGGTATAAAAATGGCATTATCCCATATGGTTGAAAATCTGTCAATATGTAGCAGAATTACTTATGTACATATCCTGATATATGCATCAGTAAGCTATTATCACAATAACGCTGCTTAAAAAAGAAAATGCAAAACTTAGCAACTTAAAACAATGCACACTTATTTTTCTCACTTATTTATTTTTTTTATCTGCAGTATGTTCTTTGGCTGTGGCTATTCTATTTAATAGCTTTAAGCATTGATTATCTCAGTTTAGCTCCAGGGTGTGAATTGGGTTTATGTCTGCTCTATGAATGCCTCACTTTTCATTAGCTAAAATCTATCCTAAGGCATATCGTGGCAAATCACCAGATCGCAATAGACAAGCAAAATTATATAAGTCCGTTTAAAGTTTCTGCTTGTATAATATCTGCTCACATTCCATTTTCCAAAGCAATTCACTTGGCTAGTCCTAAAGGAAGAGGGGCAGGGAAGTATACTCTGCCATAAAGAAAAGAGAGAAAGTGAGCAGTAAATGAATATTTGCTAAATGTACTTCAATGTATCAAAATATGTCCTCTTGTTTACACATATTCACATTCCTCCTGCATGAAAAATTGTAATCAAACCTCCTTATTTGATAGTTGCAAACACCAAAATCCAAAGAAATTGAGACTTGAACACAGCCATGTAATTACAGGCACAAGTGGAACAAATGTTGCTTTCAACCATGTTCTCGTCATTCAGTTAATACTACTACTATAAGCTGAGCACTATGCTAGAGATACAAAAATGATCCCACACGCAAATGCTCACAGTTTGGAGAATGAACTTATTTAGAAATAAGTAAGGCAAAGTGTGATAATCATTGTATGCATATGTGTGTAAGCACCACTTTAAATGTGTATTGGCTCTGTGTGGAGAATGGAGTGGTATCTTAGATATCTTCAGAGAGGCTTCATCAATGCAACTACACCTTGAAGGAAAAGCAGTCATTAAGTGATGATGGGAAGACACTCTAAACAGGCAAAACAGCACAAGAAAGGCCATGTCTGTGGTACAAGTCGTGTTCAGAAAATGTTAGTACATAAAGGTACACTGGATGGAGGCCAAAGTACAAAGGTTCTTGAATGTTGTGAAGAAGAGCTGGTCCTTAATTTTGTACTCAGTGGAAAGTCACAAGATTTATGCACAGCAGAATAAGGTGATCATGCTTGTAATTTGAAAAAATAGCTTTAGTAACAGGAAAGGTAACTGGTTTAAAGACATATGAGAAGCTCATTACCTAGTTAAGAACAGACATCCTAATGTAGACCTTTTAGTAGCACAAGGATGAGATTATAAAAATAAGATTTAAGAAACAAGTTGGAGGGAAAAAAGTAACCAATTGTGAATATAAATAAGAGGTAAGTAGAGCCACCGTTTTATGATGATTGACCAGGTGAATAACAGACAGAAATATAGTAGGAGGTAAGGGTGTGAGAGAAAACACTTATGTTAAATGTTGCCTATGTTGTGTTTGGAATTTCCGAGTACATTCATTTGGGGAAGTCTGATAAGAAGCTGAACACAGAGAGAACACAGGGGAAAGGTGTGAGCATCAAGCATATATTTGGAAAGGGTTAGAATGTAATTAGAGATTAAAACCCCTTTCAGAAAGAAAGAAATGGGAAGGAGGGAGGAAAGACAAAAAGAGACAGAGAGAAGAGGAAATAGGGCTACATTATTTTGTTTTAATTTTCTATTACAGGAATAATAGAAAAATTCAATTTAATTAGAATTCAATTTTATTTAGATCTAAAGCACTATGTCTTCCAAATTAATACCTATGGCTAAGTCTGCATTCCTATTTTTTCACTCAGTCTAATCCTAGAGAAAACAAAGGGGAAACTTATGGCATCATATTATGTATCTGGAAAAAATAGAAAACAAATGAGTATGATATTAAAATTTTTTGATTTACATATTTCACTTTCAATTTTTAATTTAGCTTTTTTAAGAACTATGCTCATTTTATCCATATTTCTTTGAAGAAACACCCTTCTAAGACAGCAAGATATACTTTTTTATTGAAAAGAAAAAAAAAAAACACCTCTTAAGACAGACAGTATTGGAATGACAAGCAGTCTGACTCACCACCCAACAAAAATAATGAATTTTTTCCACATCAAAATACAGTCTTTCATTACTCAGTCATTTACTACAAGGTGTCTTTTTTGGTAGGGCACATGTCAAAAATATCATTAAAATGCATGAACAAATATAACAAGATTGTCACATCAGATATTTTCTTCTCTATGAGTACCTTAAATGAAAAACTTCGAGAAGAAACAAGTTTGTGTCATATTTTGCATGATATATCCATAAATATTCCAAAGTTAAACAAACAGAAAAACTTTTCTATTTCTAAAATATGTCATAATTACAGTCACAAATAAAATTCAATATTTTATCTATTTCTAGTGGAAAATTTGCTTTACTTGCCTCTGTAAACTTTGCTTTAATTTCTTAGGTCCAAATAATCACATTTCCCATACTGACTTTCTACAGGAATTCTTATAAAATTAATCTGAAAATTACAGACAAAAAATTAGTGATTGATGTTAAAGTGATTGCCTAACACTTGGCATTATTAGTCATTGTTAAAATAATATGATGATAATGATAACACTTGTTTGAAAAATATTTAAATTCATATTATGAAGAGGTGGGATAGGATTCCTTGTCATATCTTATAAGATCCAGATTTCACTACTTTCCTCTCACTTTTGAGAGTAATTCAAGCAGAGTCTATGATGGGAGCCGTGGGATATGATTTTATATACCTGAATACCCTGCTTTTCCACTAGATTTTGAGTAAAACAGAAGAAGAAAGTATATAGTGGGTTTTGTTTTTCTGCTTTGGTTTTGGTTTGGGTTTTTGTTTTTGCTTTGCACTGCTGCCTTCCTATCACCTAGCACACGACTATAGCTGATAGTACTGAATTCACGCATACTGGCTGAATGAGTGCAGGGAATAATGCACTAGCTCGGGGCCCTGGGGAATCTCAGTACTCTCTTTGGACTGCAATTACTAATTTGTTAAGCAAAGAGGTTGGATTTTAAAAAATGGAAAAAACACCTCCCTATACTTCACAGAAACTTAATTATGATTCTAGCATTAATTCATTGTCAATGAAAAAGTTAATATACAAATTTAAAGAAAATTAAAGTCTAAATTTCCTTCTCCATAGGAAATAAAATCTCTGAAATGAAGAATGAGAGTTGGAAGGAAAATACCTATCACGTGCTGGGATTATGACTGCTGTTGCACTGATTCTATAAACTGCATGATTTTACAAGAATAACCAATGTTACCTGATGCCATAGTGGGCATACCCTATGAGGTACTAATAGTTATGGATTAGAAAATTCAGGTACTTAGATGCTAAGCAAACTGTCCAAGGTTACACAACTGGAAACATCTGTATGTAAGATAATAATGGTGTCTCAGATTATGTTTTTTCATTCTTAAAAATATTACAATAAATTCCAGAAAAAAAACTCAGATTACTCTTTACCATATATTTGTGTTATTTTTTAGGGGGGAGGAAGGATTTGGATTAAATATCCAAGTCTAAATGAACAGATAGATCTGAGTGTTAACATTCTCTTAGTTTAGTTGGAGAATTTCCAAAATAAATGTCTCTACTACTGTGGTTTTAGTGGCTAAAGGAATTTACTCCAGGTTTAATTTTTGCAGTTGCCAGAGCTTGAATTTTAGACCTCTTTATTTTGGACCCTAAACCTAGATATGTTCCTGATTTCATTGAGGGCAATGACAATCCTGGTACACCTTCTGAGAATGAAAGTGAGAAATTCTACCTGGTCTACCTTTGACAATAATGTCAGATATATGGAACTTTCTGGGTCACATTTAATTTTATAATATTATTTTTTCTTTTGCTGTCCTCTGTTTTTCTCACCTTCTTTAACTTTAAATTATTATATTTCTTCTTTTGCATTTTTTAGTGTCTTTTTTGTATAACTATTTTACATTTTAGCTAAGCCAAACTGTTAGAGTTCTATTACCTGTGTTATTTTTTGTCTTTTTAAATTTTTACCCTTAATATCTTCAATTTATCTTCATATAATTTTGTTTCATTTATTTACATACACATATTCATTTTTAATGAAAAAAAACCCTATTTGTAACCTTCTTAAATATAACATAACTAAAAATCATATGTAAAATAAATTATTGATCAATATAAATTCATAAACATTCATATTTTTAAAACTATATTAAAAGTAAAAGGCAACACATATGAATATAATTTTCTTAATAAAAAGAGTTCTTAAAAATGAAATAACATTAACTGTGTGTAATATGATAATCAATGTATGTGTAAGGCACATAGAAAAGAATGTGAAAAAGTAAAAGGGATACAATACCAAGCCTTGTGCTGTCCTGTGAGTCAGGCAATGTTTCCAACCTTTGCTTGTGTTAGCCCATCTAGTCCTTGCAACAACCCAATGTAACAGATATATATTTTTAAATATGCTATAAAAGAGCAAATAGTAACAATCAATGCATTTGAACTTTTGAGGAAAATAGATGGAATTTTGTTAAATGAAAACCCAAAGCAGATGAAATGAAAGAAAAAAAGAAGATAGATATATAAAAGAGACAAAAACAGTTTCAGAGCAGGAGAAGAACCTGGGATCTTTAGGATGAAAATGAAGAATTTAAAAATAGCCAATAAAAATACAAAACCATGTCAGATTTTGGTCATAATTGGAGAAACCTAAAGTAAAACTAGATGCCATTTCTCACCTCTTAAATTGTTAACACTGAAAAAAATATACTTCATAGTGTTAGGGAAAACACAGGAAAACAGGAGCAATCATTCATTCACACTGCTAAGGTAAATGAGCACAAACTGTAGAGAACAATTTGTTGAGAATAATTGTCTCGTGGTCTTTAGCTTAGCAAGTCTACTTAGATTTAACTTTATAGATATATATAAAGAAGTTTGCAAAAAACTAGACACATATAGCAAAATTGTGTAGTAATAGCAAAAAATATATTTAAAAACATAGTAACTACAATAGGGAATAGTTAAATAAATCACAGTGACTCCATTTAGTAAAATATGTTTTCTTCCAGATGTTTCAAAGTTAGTTGTAGAATGTTATAATTTCCAGATGTTTATTCCATTTTATTTTTGAGAAATTGTGCTTGCTAAAATTTATAATTTCAGGACATACACATACTGGGTATTGAAAAAGAAGTAAGAAAAGAAAATTAAACAATTCTGTTTCCCATTGCTTGCTCTGAAATAATGGAAACATAATAATAAAAAACAACCAAAAAAGAAAAAACTAAGAACATATGTTGAGTACTGCCAGGCTCATGCCATTATTAATTTATATAATCTTTACAACAATCCTCTGATGTTGGTACATATATCCTTAACTGCCCTATAAAGTAAAAAATGGAGCCATTCAGCATAATATACATTGTGTGTAAATTGGTAGAATTGTATTAATAGAGAAATAAAAGCAGATGAAAGTACAGGAAAAAAATTTGAAATTTTCATCATAGATAAGAAAAAACATCCACCCCAGGCTCAGAATAAATAAATGTAAAGAGAGCCCCAAGAAACTCTTCAACAATCTTCCAGAAAGTAAATAAATTAAGGAAAGAATAGCAGAAGCAGTTGGGAGCCACTCACTACTCAGAACTCTGCCCTGGAAAGTTTCTTACCTTAGATACTATAAAGACAAGGGTTAAAATTGGTAAAAGTAGGTGTGAGAAAGACTGGGATTAATTGACATTCTATATATGGAAAGTTGGCTTCACCTCACTGTTCCCTCTCCACAGTTAATATATGCAAAAGCGTTTAATCTGGGGCAAAGAATCTGAGCATTCTTCTTTGTTTAAAGAAAAATAGAAATTGTCCAGAAGGACTCGGGCAGACACATAGGATGACTGCATCACAGTAAAGGCCTTCTCATTCTGCCAACTCATGGGTCTCTCACTATAACAGCTAGATTCTCACCCACTCCGCCAAGACAAAGGTTTTTATATCTCAACAATAGCCTGCATTTACAGAGCTCCTGACCAACTGCATTATTCCTTTGCTCTAAAACTAAAGTGATATAAAATAAAGAAATGGAGATTAATAATCATAGCATACTTGAGAAAATCCTGGAATATAAAAGAAAAATATTGAGATAAAAAATATTAGAAGAAAAGGAAGTAAGAAATAACCTGAAAGAAATGAGCATGATTCAGTGCAGAAAATAACTTTTAAGACTGTTTAAAAAAATTAACTGGGAAGCCAGGAGGCTGAGACTTCACCAGTGAGGAAGTGGTATTCTGTTTTTTGTTTGTTTGTTTGTTTATTTGTTTGTTTGTTTGTTTTGAGACAGAGTCTCACTCTGTTGCCTGGGCTAGATTGAGTGCTGTGGCGTCAGCCTCGCTCACAACAACCTCAAACTCCTGGGCTTAAGCGATCCTCCTGCCTCAGCCTCCCGAGTAGCTGGGACTACAGATGTGCTACCACGTCCGGCTAATTTTTTCTATATATATTTTTAGTTGGTCAGATAATTTCTTTCCATTTTTAGTAGAGACGGTGTCTTACTCTTGCTCAGGCTGGTCTCGAACTCCTGACCTCTAGTGATCCACCCTCCTCAGCCTCTCAGAGGGCTAGGATTACAGGCGTGAGCCACCGCACCTGGCCCTAGGAAGTGGTATTCTGTTACATAACCTTTTATTGAATAAAGGTTGTAAAGATAGTAGATGGGTAGTTAGTAAGATGTAAAGAGGCAAAAAAGGTGGGGTAGCGAAAGAGACAGTTAAACTCTGTTGGGAAATCAGTAAGGAGGGAAGAAGGGGAGCAAGATGCAGGAAGGGTCCAAACAGAATCCTGAGAAGGCAGAAAGGAAACGAGCCTAAGTACCTAACAGGATCCAATCTCTGATAGAAGAGACATTTACTCTATTACGGACGAGAGAAGAAAAGGCAAATGCTATTAAAAATAGGTCAGTAAGTAAGTTGTATGACTATGAAAATGAACCACTCTGACAACTTCTAATGTAACTTTAAGAAAGCCAAGTCATAGGTACACTCTCAAGACATAAAGGAAATAAGGCTACATTGTTTGAGTCCAGTGGAAACATATCAAATAATTATTGATTAAAGTAAAAGAACAAGCTTATAGGTGTGTAGTATAAAATTTGCCACACAATTTTAGGCTCAGTCTTTCACAAGCTTGAAATAAAAACAAGAATGATGGAAAACTACTGAAATTAAGATTAGAACAATCTTGCATTACTTTTATACCAAAGGTACTGATGTTACTCTTTTCATTTTTCTTTTCTGCTTCCTATTGAATGCACTATATAGTTTTATTCATTTCTGACTGGCAGAAAGAAATTTCAATAAATTATGATTGCCACTTTATGAATTTTCAGAACATCTGAGTAATGTAAAATGATATATTTCAACAGAGAAAATGTTTCAGGTACTGTGGAGACACTTTCAATAGGTTTAGAGGGTAGATGAAAAATGATATTTCAAAGACTTTTCAGTATGAAATATCCTTCAGAGAATGACTGCTCAGGTGAAAATTTTTCTCTATATAACTAAGATAACTTTCTTTAGGGGTCATCTAGAAAAAAAGATAAGCTAGAAAAAACTTGTATGAGATGTAAATGTTAACTATGCTTTTTAAAAAATAGCTTTTAATCCCAATAGAAGTCATAGAAAAGAAAAATGGTTTCACTTTTCTCTTCATGATAATGTGGGCTAGCTGCAACTATTTATTGCCATGATTGTTAAGAAGGGAAATAGAGGAGCACTATTGAGAACTGAATAGCTTGTGTGACCACATTGAGGGATAAAGTTAAAATTGGACCAGTATCACATGATTTAATCTGATCTGAGCTAAGTGGATACTGGACAGTGCCATACATACTGGTTATACATATGGACTAAGAAAGAAGAGCAGTTGCAGGGGAAGGTTTTGTTTGTTTCTTTATTTCTCTGTTTGTTTTGGTGTTTTATTTTTTAGAGAAAGGGTCTCTATCACCTAGGCTAGAGTGCAGGGGCAAGATCATAGCTCACTATAACATCAAACTCCTGGGCGCAAGCGATCCTCCCACCTCAGCCTCCCACATAGCCTAGGACTACAGGTGTGCACAACCAGGCCTGGTTATTTTTTTTAAATTTCTTGTAGAGACAAACTCCTGGTCTTTAAGTGATCCTTCCACCTCAGCCTCCCAAATTGCTGGGATTTACAGGTATGAGCCACTGTGCCCAGTTAGCAGTGGAAGATTTTGACAGGTAGCTGACTTTATTATTAACCACTTTTTGAACATATTATAAATAAGAGTCAATTGTAGTAATAGTAAATTTATTAAAAGTTTTTCAAAGTTTAATTTAATACATATAAAAACCTATATTTTATCAATAATAGAGAACCGATCTTCAAGTTAACATCAACAGAATTCCACAAATATGACAATAAAAATGTTCATTTGGGCATTCAGAATAATTTCTCATTGAAGAAATAGTTCCCAAAATAAAAAATGTAATACTTCTTCTAGGCTCTTTGAAACTCCACTAGAAATTATGGTACTTTATTTACTTATATTGCAAATACCAGCATATATGAAGTCACAATTCTAGAATTTTTAGCTCTTTTAAGAAATTTGGAAATTAGATCACTTAAAATCAGTGAATGATAAATAAAGAAGTATGGTTACTATCATTTAGCTATTTGTCTATGGAATTATTCCATAGTTTAACAAATCAGCTGCCAAACCAGCACTATATGTGTCAAATAAATTGTTTTTTTTTTTTGTATGCAAAGAGCAAATAATACATATGTATAGTAGCATTAAGTTTGCCAGCCCCCTTCTGTAAGCCCTTATGCTGCCTGGGGATAATTGTCTTTTTCAATATGAGTTTCAAGAAATTTGCTTAAATATGCTCTGCTGGGCTTCTAGAATACTATATATACTCATAAATAGACAATTCTTAGGAAACAGATGGAGTTAGTTTGTTACATTTTCCAAGTTTTACCTGGTAAATCCCTAGAAGTAAAAAGTTGTCTATGGCAGAAGTTTGTAAATAAAGCAAGAAATTGATTGTTGTGACTTTATTTTTTTTTAAATCATCAATGGAAAATATATCATATTCATTTTTTTTTAGTTTTAAGGCAATACAATTATTTTAAAAAGAGAATGGCTTTTTAAACAAATTTTTTGATCTATGCTCAAAAGATTAAATATTGTAGGTCAAATAATGGTATAAAAGCTAAACATTTCTCAAATTAAATTAAAAATTAAGCAATGCCCCAGATTCTTAAACTATACCTAGCATATGTTTCATTGAACATTAGACAATATTTAGAAAAAAAAACAATGTTAAAATTTGAGGGGATGAAGAAAAATACTTCATGTGTTTCCATGACAAACTGAATGACAAGTGTATTTTGAGATACAAAACGAGGTAGGAATGTGTCAAATTGTCATTTTGAGAAATTATTTTATTTATTTATATAAATTAAGTATACTCAGGAAGTTAAAGAGAATTCTAGGCCAGAACTTGAAAAGTAATTCTAATACTTTGCCACATGGAATACAAATCATAAGTCTTTCTCCTCAGTTTTTGTTTGGCTGAAAAATATCTGAGAGCAAAAAAAACTGTCCAAATGCTTAAGGAATGAAAACACTGAACCAAAGAATATTGCCATTGGGAGTGGTCTTTAACTTGTACTGTTAAAGAGAAAAGGTAAATTATTTTCTTAAAAGAGAGAAACTGAGTTGCATACTGAAAATGGCAATTTTAATAAAGTGATTATGTGATCTTTTACAGGTTATTAAGAGGCAGAGAGAGAGAGAGAGAGAGAACATCTACAGCACATTGAACTCTAGGAAGGAAACAACTCAAGCCCTTCCTACCATGCATCTCTGGAGTAACACAAGAGTCAAAACTGGTGCAGTCTACTAGTAGAACAGGTATCAATGAAAGTGGAAATCTAAGGTTATTATCAGTGACAAAAGAAAGAGGGAGCTTTTTCTGGGGCCCTTTGACTGGGACTATTCATACTTTGCTGCATATTAAAATCAACTCGGAGCTATATAAAGTACTGATATCTCGGTTCCATATCTAGAAATTCTGAATTTAAAAAGTTTTGGGTATGACTTGAGCACTGGCTACTTTAAAGGTTCCCTGGGTTATTTTAAGTTAAGTTAGAGAACCACTGCTTGGGGCAGAGCCTTTACTTTCCTGGCTCTTGCAGAGTCAGGTGGCAGAGTCTCATAAACTCTCTTGGGAAACGTTTCTATCAGCCATTTTAATACTGATGCTTCTAAGATGACTCACCAATTTTATCAGCACTGGATTAAGGAACTTCACTGGAAGAATAGATTTTTTTCAGTTTCTGAAGGTGGCAGGAAGACTTGCCTTAGCAAAGTCTGTTACTAATAGCCCTCAAGAGAAAAAATGACTGTGCCTTCGTCATCTACCAGCCTGGTTCTGGATCGAGATGCTTTAGCAAAATGATCATAGGATGACAAAAGACAGACAAACAGAAAACCCACATCTAAGGAAATCAGAAAGTGAAAGGGTAAAAAACAAGCTAAACATCTAGCACAAGGGGTTGCCCTTTAATTAAAACTGAAGGAAGAGTCAGAATAAAATTTAAAATTTAATGTAAAAACTCTCAGGGATATGTGATTATAGCACACACAAAAAACTTTACAGATTTTTTTGAATATTTTAAATAAAATTTCCATAGATGAACTGAAAAGAAAGTTGTCATTGCTGAGAGTATAATTAGTGGCAGTCTAGACTATCAAGTGGTGAATACATTGCAGAGTCCAAATTAAGAGAGAGAGAAAAAAGAGGGCAAGGGCATGGGAGAGAGGGAGAGAAGGGGAGGAGAAAGAGACAGAAAGAGAGAGACACTATGAAGGAAAAACTGTGAAATCTGAAAAAAATTCAGACAGACCAAGAGGAACATAAAAAGAATTTCCAAAGGGGCATTCCCAAAGAGTACTCCAAAAGAGAAAACTGGAGAGAGAGAACAGGACAAATGCCGTTAACCTTCTTCTTTTGGTTTTGTTCTAGTCTGTTATAATTAATTGTTTTAGCTCTTTGGGATACTTGGGAACCACTGAGCCCAGTCCCAATATGCAACATGTTCATTAGAGATGATCCTCTTATCTGCTCCCCGAATCAAGGTTAGAACCACTGTTATGGACAGAGCGTTGCGCCCCCAAAATTCATACGGTGAAGCTATAACCCCTGTTGTGACAATATTTGGAGCCTGTAAGGAGGTAATTAAGGTTAAACGAGGCCCTCATCTGATAGGACTGGTGTCCTTACAAGAAGAGCAACCAGAGATCTCTCTCTCTCCACACACAGCACACAGAGGAAAGGGCGTGTGACGATACAGAGAGAAGGAGACATCTACAAGTCAGGAAGAGAGGCCTCACCGGAAGCCATCCTTGACAGCACCTTGATCTTAGATATGTAGCCTCCAAAACTGTGAGAAAATTTCTGTTGCTTAAGCCACAGAAAGTGGTAATGCGTATGGCAGCCTGAGCAGAGTGACACAACCACCAATCTAACATCCTCCAGAACACAAGTCTGCAAACTCTTTCTGCAAAGAGCTAAACAATAAATGTTTTCAGCTTTGTATACCATAAGAAAATTCATGAATTACTCAACTCTGCCATTACATTGTGAAAGCAGCCACAGACAATAGGTGAGTGGGTGTAGGTATGTTCTAATAAAACTTCAATTAAAAAACAGGCAGTACTCTAAGGCTGTAGTTTGCCAACACCTGCTCAAAAACATGTCTTGGTAACAGTGTCTTGAATCAATAAAGCCCAAGAATTTGCTTCTGGCAGATACCTGCAAGCCTAGTCTTAATAATTTCAAGGTAACATGAATATGTATATTTTTTACAATAAATTGTGATAGACACTGAATGACCGAGAACATTTCATGTGTCCCTCCCGTGTCCTGGTCTGGAATAGTTTTCCTCCATACCTGCTCTGTTACTTGACTTTAGACCCTGATTATTTTTCCACAAAATGTCCAAACAATTGCTACTGATCTGCAAAGTTTCTCTCTCTTTTGAGAACCAACCTTGACCAGCTATATCCAAAACAAGCTGAATTTTGTCCGATTCCCTGCTACTAAAGCCCTATAAAACTGTTTCCCTGTCTTCCCAAGTTAGAATACTCCTTCAAAGCCTTCTCATGCCTGAAATTCTCAAAAAAGGCTTTAAAGGCTTATTCTGACTGTGCTCTGGTGATAGGGATTTCTACAGATGTTCTTCAAGTAATAGTAGGCCTGCATACCTCGGGTACTCTTTTTAGATTGATTTAATTTTCTTCTAAATCGCTTCTTGTCACAGACTCCCAGTCCCTGGTGTCAAAAGCCTAAGCATCTTTTATCACTCTCAAATCCCTGTCCCTATAACCTGGGGTAGGACAGATTGGCAAAGGCAGAGTTGTAGGAAAAACTATAATTGAAAGATACTGAATTTTTGTTCTCTGTAGCTTAATTATACTTATCATACACACCGAATCTGGCATATTTTCTCAACATAAATCAGTCTTGACCACACCAGGACCTCAATAAATATTTACTGAATGAATAAATTGGAAGCACAATTTCATATTTTAAATGATGTAAGATTTGTAGTCCAGGAAAGATCGCTTTGCATCTTGAAATAACTCAAGCACAACTGCTGCTGTAACTATGAATTCTTAACACAGAAAGCATTATTGTCAGTCATGCATTCTTCTGAGGGAAATGACAGATGTCTGTGTGTGTGTGTGTGTGTGTGTGTATACCTGTCTGATACCTTTCCACAAATGTTTATAAAGCAATGCTTATTATTAGTAACAATGCTGCAATGACTAACCTTGTATATATTCATATCATCCCTGGGCAGGTGGGCATAGTTTCCAATTCCTTGCTTCCTCTCTGTAATAGGATACGATACTCAGACCCTTCACCCCCTGACTGTGCAGTACTTTCCTAGTCGGCAGAATATACATCATTGCCTTGATGGCTTTGGTCTTAGCCCTCCGACTCTTTGTCTACTGGAATGTGGACAGAAGTAAGTGTCCCAAGGCTAAGCAGAGATTTTAAGAAGTTCTCTGTATTCCCTTTCAGCTTCTGCCTCCTGCCATAAAAACAACATGTCCCAGATAGCAGGTGCAGGTCCAGGAATAAGAAGGCATCAGACAAACCAGAAGCTGACCTGCAACCCTCCTGTAATAGGAGAAATAAATAAATGTTTTTGTTGTAAGCCACTGAGATTTCCAGATTGTTGATTGCTGCCACAAAAGCTGACTATCAGAGTTAGACTAAATTCCCAGAACTGGGATTGCTGGGTCAAAGGGTAAATGCAATTTTTATTTTGATAGATATTGCCAACAGTCCTTCTGTAGGAATAGTACCATTCTGCACTACAACAACCTGTCAGAGTATCTGTTTCCCCACAGCCGCTTCTGCAACAGAGCATGCAAAACTTTTGAGTTTTTGCCAATCTGCTAAGCAAGAAATTATATCTTAGTGTCATTTTAATTTGCATTTCTACAGTTAAGACTGAGATTAATCCTCTTCATAGTTTAAGAATCCTATATTTCAAAAAACTCTGTTAATAAATTTGTCCATTTTTTTCTGTTGTATTGATAGAGTTTTCTTCTCAATTCCCAGATGCTCTATCCTGTAGCTAGATTAGCTCTTTGCGGTATGATTGGCAAATATTTTTCTTACTTGTCCCTTGTCATTTGTTTTAGCTTATATTTTTTCCATTAAATTCAGTGATGCTTTGTTTTACTTCAAATACCCAAATCTGTATATCTTCCTGTGGTTGAAATTGAGCAGAAATCAGTGGCATCTCTCCAAGATATCACCAAGTGGTGGAGATAGCAATGTGGTGAATTTGTTTCATAGAGCTTTTGCTGGGTGTATTCTACTAAATTTAGTCCATTTAGTAAATATGCTATACATTTCACAGTATAAAGATAATTCAGTTTGGTAAGTCCAACTTAACTTTTAGAATCAAGATGGTTTCAGGAATTAAAAAAAAAAATTCCTTGTAGAAAGAGTGCTAAGAAAACATGGTCTGAGCTGATTCCAAAAGGAATTAAATAGAATATGAATCATTTTATATGGATAAACAAGAACTACTACAAAAATAATCAAAAAGTCACAAAAAATGCTTGTGTAGCACACTGCAATGCAAGTAGCACACTGTAACAGAGTAACTTTATCAATAAAATAACTATATCTTATTTTCTACTACAGGTTTATCACAAAAGAATAAGAATTATTTTTGACAGTTTCCCTGTACCTCTCTCCTGTTTCACACTCATGACCATAAGACAATAATAATCCAGGCTTTATTTTCCATAAGAGTGTTTTTTCAAATATTTTTTCTAGTTTGTACAATTAAAAAAAGCACTGTGTTCCCTCTCATGCATTTTTAAATTGGCATCTGAAATTATTCATCATCAGTTTAAAGAGTTGCAATATATCTTTAGCTCTTAAGAGATAAATATTTTAAATAACCTTCTACAGATAGTTTTGTGGACTAGTTTAAATTGTTAGACATAATTTGTGGATACATCTACCTTACCTGCAAATAAGTTTATTACTGTGTAATTAGAGTCATTCAGCTCTCAAGTTCTGGAGAATATACGAGGAAAAAAACAATACCTCAAACAAAAAACCTTACAGAGACTTATTAAATGCCTCTTAATTATAATGTTAATCTTTCACCTTGACAGGCCTTGATTAAATCAATATACTCAGAAAGATTTGGGAAGACTGAAATATTGTTCATTTTAATACGTCTTTGCCAATAAATGTATTGGACAAAATGTTTTAATCTTATCACACTCTTTATTATATATGTTTGTCAAAACCTAGAGCTACAGATTTACCTTATTCAATTTGGAAAATGCCAGTCTTATAACCTAATTGGCAAAGCCAGTCAATATTTTCAAACCAATCAGCAAGATCAGAATTCTTTCTGTCAAAGAGTAAGTCTGGCTTCATTTTTCAACTCAAATAAACATATTCATATGCATTCCCAGGACAATCATCTCATTTCTGGTTTCCAGTTCTAAGATAGATAAGACAGAGTCTTCCCATGAATATCCTGAAAGGATGAAATAGTGTGCTGCCATCTTCAATATTTCTTACTGAAGCTACTTTGTTTTACTTTCACGGGATTCTCTCAGGAGTGATTAATTTTTTGACAATAGTTGGTGAATGGAAGAGGAAAGGTCTCCAAATGAAAATTCTCATAGTTTTTCTGCTGTCCTACTCTAAAATTTATTCAAATCCCAACAAATACACTCTTTCTAAGGCCACTTTAGAAACAGAAATATATACAAGGCAGGAACAAACAATCCTGCCTTAATCAAAGTATTCTTTCTGAAAAATAATGCCTATTTCAAACTGTCTCTTTGTTTTACACCACAGTAAACTCTTTTTTTCTTTGTTTTGTTTTGTTTTTTGTAAAGTGGGACCAGAGAAAGGAAAATCAGCATTATACCTTGTTAGATGGCACAGTCTCAGGCTGGCAATTTTAGGAAAGAGCCGCTATGGAATTTAAAGTTTTGGAATTTGATTTACTTAAAGTGCTCTTGTCTATATAGCCTTTGGAATGTACTTGTATACTGCAAAAAAATTACATGTGTCTTAGATTATCTGGGAAGGGAAGAAATGTCCTATTTTTCCAGATAGAGACTGGATAAACCACATCTGTAAAGTAGCTGGATCCTCTGTACTTGGTTAAATAGTGTCCCTCTAAAATTCACATCAACCTGCAACCTGTAAATGTGACCTCACTTGGAAATAAAGTCTTTGCAGATATTACCAAGATAAGATGAGATCATACTGGATTAGGGTCCAATCTGACTGGTTTTGTTATAAGAGAGGGCAATTTGGACAAAGAAACAGACACACACAGGGAAAATGGCCAGATGAAGATGGAGGCAGAGATTATAGTTAGGGTGTCACAAAATAAAAAATGCCAAGGATTACCAGCAACCAACCAAAGCTAAATGAGGCAAGGAAGGATTCTTCCCTTAACCCTTGGGAGGGAGCATGGCCCAGCCAATATCTTGATTTCAGACTTCTATCCTCCAGAACTGTGAGAGAATAAATTTCTATTGTTTTCAGCCATCTAGCTTTTGCTATTTTATTACAGCAGTCCTAGACAACTAATACACGCTGATGTATATAACTTATATCTGTATAAATTATTGAATTTTTAGAGTGTGGATATATGCATATTTGTAAGTGGTAGCATTTCTGACAGTGTTGTTGGCTTTGAAAGGCAACAAATATTCAATGACTAAGTTAAATAAAGATGGAATGTATACTCAGAACAGCATCATTTGGCTTGAATAGATTTTGAGGATTGAGATAATAAATGCTATAATGGAAATCATAGTTAGCCTAAAATTCAAAGTTCATTCTCAAAATTTTAGGAGTATTTGATGCTCTAGAAATGGTATAAAAGCAGAGCCCCCTACTTTCATAACTGAACTTAAGTTTTCCCATAGGGAGAATTTCTCAGTCATGGAAATAGACAGTGAGTCAAATTACTTGTTTTAGAAAATAAATAAGGAGATAGTAAAGATTAGCACTGAGGAGGAGATTTGTACTGTTTGCATTAAGGAAAGGGAGTTGTCCTAAACTGTGGACAAGCCTTGAAAAGAGAGTATCCGGCACACTGACCAACTAAAATTCTTAGAACTTCATCCAGTGATTTTTTAAAAACAGATTTTAGATGGACGGAAAATGGGATTGCAGAAAAATATGTAGATTCTCCAAATGTGATGATTTAGAGAAAATAGTAGGCCCAAATGAAAATGAGTTTCAAGGTATATTAAAGAGTGCTTCAAAAATCTGAAGACATACAAATGGCCACAGGATTGTGCAAAAATGTTCACCATCAAATGAAAATAAAAATGACAGTGATATCAACTCACCACAACTAAAATGGCTATTATCAAAAAGACAATAATAAATGCTGGTGAGAATGTGGAGAAAAGGGAATGCTTGTATGCTACTGGTGGGAATGTAAATTAGGATAGCCTTTATGAAAAACTGCAAGCAGGTTTCTCAAAAAACAAAAACCAAAAATACCATATGATCCAGCAATCCTACCACTGTGTATATATATTCAAAAGAAAGGAAATCAGTATAGTGAAGAGATATCTGCACTCCCATGTTTACTGAAATACGGTTCACAACAGACAAGACATGGAATCAACCTAAGTGCCCATCAACAGATGATGGCTACAGAAAAATGGGGTATATATAGACAATGGAATACTATTCAGCCATAAAAAATAATAAAATCCTGTCACTTGCAGCAACATGAATGAGCTTGGAAGACATTAAGTGAAATAAGCCAGTCACAGAAAGACACATATAGCATGTTCTCACTCATATGTGGGAGCTAAAAAATGTATCACATGGAGGTGGAGAGTGGCATGGTGGTTATGAGAAGGTGGGAAGGGTAGAGTGGAGGGAGGGATAAAGAGAGGTTGGCTACTGGGTACAAAAATACAAATGGGTACAAAGAAAGAAGGAATAACTTTTAGTGTTCAATAAACAGTACAGTAACTACAGTTAACAATAATTTATTGTACAATTCAAATTGGCTAGCAGAGATTTGTAATGTTCTCAACACAAAGAAATCATAAAAATTTGAGATTATGGATATCCCAATTACCCAGATTTGATCATTACACATTCTATGCATATATCAAAAGATCACATGTACCCCATAAATATGTATAATTATTATATATCAATAATATTAAAAAGTGAGTTATAAACACTTGCTTACAGAGTTCACTGCTTGGTAAACAGTTCAATTTAGAAAAAATTAAAAAGTGTAAAATATCTAAAATGCTTTCCATATTTCAGTGCAATCTTTCAAATTATTATAACATTGGACTGTAGAATAAACTACTCTCTAATCAAAAAAATCTTAAATGAACTGCATATAGCCTTCATTTTACTAGAGATTAATAAAAAATGCAAACAGGTTTCATATACTTTAAGGCTTGTGTTAATTTTTCGTTGAGATTAAAATAAGATCAGAAAATAAAATATATTCCTCTAGGAAAAGAGCTGATTACACAGGTTAAAAAACTCTGCTGTGTGAATGATATAAAGTTTTAGGTAATATAATTTGTGAGTTATTAAAGAATGAGGACTTTTTTTACATGGGAAAAAATAATATTTATTAAGTAGCTACTTTTGGAAATGAACAAAGACCACCCAAATGAGAACAAGCACAGACTATTTACACAGAGTCAGCCACCATCACTTGCATTGGGCAGAGACTCAATGGCAGGCAGAGGAGTGGCATAGCAGAAAAAAGGAAAGGCTTCATAGAGGCTGTTGGTATGGGAAAGCTGGAGGAAGTCTAACTAGAAATGGGACATCCCATGTAACTGGTTTGGGAAGCATATTTGGCTTTCGCTGGTTAGTCCTGAGTTGGAAGCAGAGGCAAAAAGTAGAGAAGCAGTCATTGAGCAAGCCCTGGCCTTCTGGACTGATTGCCACAAAGGCTGTGGTTCAGCTTCCTAGACTGGTTGCTGCAGAGGTTGTGGGTCATGGTTTAATTGTCATATATTTTGTCTACTTGTCATGTCATTTCTTGTCATGCCCATTACCATATACGTTTTCCATTTATGTATTCAGTCTCTTATATCAAATGCCAGGTACAGTAATTTCATTTCACAGCAATCCTATGAAAACAAAAAGGGCTTTGTTTTACCTTAACCATAAGGAAGAACCTGAGGCAAGTTGTTTAATATTATAGAGCAAGCAGCAGGACTAGATTTTGACTGCTGGGAAGGCTGACTCAGAAGCCCACTCTCTTTCCACAATTCCAAGCAGCCTCACTGGCTGAGGTGGAGGTGTGTACTCCTGGAGATCAGTGTTGGGAGCATCAGCAGCGATCAGGGAGATGTAGGATACAGTTCAGTTCATAACAGCCATTTAACCCACGTTTCACTCTATTCTGCCTGTCAAGCTCCACCTCACACTGAGTTGTCTAATGATGAAGAGACCTTCAAGTCATGTAAAAAGATGAGAGACGCTAGAAAAGCTGCTTTCAATGATGAGAACATGGGCAAGCCCTTAAACTGTAAGCTAGTAAACCTTATTAAATTAAATTAGTTAATATATAATGCCCACTTCATAAGATGGTTTGTGGAATAAGGTTATGAGGCACATAAAAAAAGAGCTCAGCAAATGAGAGCTTTCTTTTCCCTTTCCCTAGTATACTAGGGGATGCTATCACTTATAAAAGGGATGTAACAAAGGCCCACAAGATGAAAAAAGAGGCACTGCCCTCATTTGCTTGTCCTCAGCCAACTCCTAAGATGCTGCTGAGAATCCAGGCTAAGATGCCTCACTTGTCACTGTGAGGCTATAGCCAAGAATGAGGACTTTTTTGTCTTTCATTTTTAAATGTGGAACTGTTTAAAATATCAAATGTTACCAAAAGGTTTAAAGCTAAAATACTTTCGTTACAGCCTCCCAATATAGATATTTTATAATTTATGAGTAAGTCATTGATCGATATTTATATAATGTTGACAAAATATGGTGTGCTTGGACACCAAGTAAATTATTAGGCTTATAATTATTTTCTTGTATAACTTTTTTCCCAGGAGTTAGAAACTTAATCATATCTTAATATATAAATTTCTATAAACTTAATGTTCAAACTAGCCAAACATCAGTTTTTTTTTTTAGTATTCTTTCCATTTTTTTCTCCAAAATGTTCAAAGGCATAGCATTATTTACTGCTTTATTTCTTACAGTCCTCTCTAGTAGAGACTTTGTCTTGCTATAATAGGACTGATTGCTGGTAATGCTTCCCTAAGGTGGGTTCCTTTTTCGCCATATTTTCATTTTCTTAAGATTTCTTCTTTGTTTTGGTGACCAATAACTGCCATTGATATCCTAAGATAAAATATATGGGAGATAGATTTCCTGTGTTTTCCATGTCTAAAACTTTTTTTTAACCATAATATTTTATAAAGATTTGACTATCTAGATATTTAGGTTAAAATTAATTTCAGTAAAAATTTCAAAAGCATTTTTTCATTGCCTTCGAGCACCCAAAATATTTTTATTATTTATTAATTTACAACTTGTTTTGATTTTCTGCAAAATTTTAATAAGCATGTCTTTATTCCTCATATTCTAATACTTCATGGTGATTAAGTCTGGGTTATTTTTCATTATTATTTGATCTTTTCTAATCCAGAGACTTAATAAGAGAGATGAAGACAGAAAGGAAATTTAGGAAAGATCAGAAATGTGAAGGCAAAGAGAAATAGATGTTATGCAAAAAAAATCAAATAACTTGAGCATGAAAACATCTGCTGCTGAGAAGGAATTGGTATTGATTTTACGCGGTAATAGATCCCAAGATACCACAAACAAAGAACCTAATATTCCTGAGGAGTGAGTTAAAATTAGTGAAAGATCCCAAAATCGTAAAGCTGAATTATATGGTAACTTGAAACTGGCTAAAGTTCACAGAATTGTATACTTGTTATTATGGAGAATCTTTAATATGAACAATATCAGCTGTTGAAACAGAATATTCTGTTATTCTTTTAAATGACAGTGACATTAAAATCACTCAGTTAAGTATTCTATTCTTATCTTTCCCCTTGGATTGATTTGAACATATTTTTTCAGGAAAATAAAAGTAAAGTATAAACTAAAGAACTACGTTATCAGTATATTTGTGCCCTTTAAAACATTAATTTATTGTCTAGTCTCTAATAGGTATGTATGTACACTGTTATAAGTATATAACAAATAATAAATAGTGTGTTTCATCTAAAAACCTGACATAGAGTGTTACATGGTATATCCCATTTTCTAGAGTTGAAGGGTTACACATCAGTCCCTGAGGCAATACCTTCACAAATGAGATGTAACTGGAATTTTTCTCAGATACAGCTTTATAATATAAATAAATAAACTGAACATTATTTTACTTTAATTGTTGAAATATCTGAGTAGGATGAAGGCATTTCTAAGAATAAAATTTATACAGAATTTAATAAAAATTATTTTCAGTACACAATTTATCTTGCAGCACATGTTAAACCACTATTAAAGATATTAGCATGGAAAGAAATTTAATGATCAGCTATCAAAGGATGCAATTTCTCTTGAATATTCAAATATCGAATCCTCTCAAACTGACCTCCTGGAATTTTAAAGTAAATGAGTTTAAAAGATTCATATTAATATGTGATAAATTCATACCACAAAACCAGTGGATAAAATCCAGTGGCAGATGCAATGGACACAATTTAAAACTTATGGAAAAAGCATTTTGATAATAATAGAGGAAAACACAAGAGTAATCTTACAGAGTTCTGCTGAAAAAGAAAGAAATAAAACTCTTTTCTTATTATACACCCTTCAGTATAGGCATCAATATTTCAACAAGTATGAATTCCATTCCCACTATTTTATAGTCAATTTAAGGTATAAGGAGTCTCCCATAAATCACAGGGGAAAACAGGAACAGAATGCCGTTTTCCAAAAGCTACAATGCTGTTTCTACTCTGCTGATTAAATACTGCATTTCTCCAATCCTCACCTGGACAAAGTCAGTCTTAACATGACTAAATAATTATCAATAAAGGAAATAAAGCCAACATTACAGATATTAAATAGACAGAATACACAAGAAGTGGATACACGGAGGAGTCTAAGAGGTATAAATAAGGGTAGTGGAAAGTAAATTGAAGACAAGAGAAAATAGGGAGCATCATTTCACTGGTTTAGTGGATGCTTTCTAGTTTCATGATGATCTTGAAAATAGCCCCCAAATTCTCCAAAGCATTTTAACTTCCTTGTAAAAACTCAAGATGTGTGTTTTCTTAGCTCTAGACTAAAACTGAAAAATAAAAAGCAGCAGCACTGGAAAGACATTAACTACAACATAGAGAACTAAATATTACAAATATCTCATTACAGGTGAACTGATTCTTCCCCACCAAGCATTTTAGTGAGCTGTTTAGTTTACCCTGGCGAGGAAGTTTTTCAAAACCAAGATTTCCTAACTTGTTTTTAAGTATTTTCTCATTTTATTTTTAAAACACCTTCCTTAAATTCATGACTAAAACTATGAAAGGCTGTATGTATTAATATAATATTTATTATTTTTTACTCAAAATAAATAGTAAAATCATAAATTAAATTAAAAGATTCAATCCATTTTTAAATAAGCACAGTACAAAGTCTTTACTTTTACAGCTATGTGCTTTGTTTTAGTAGTTTGATTATCACAGTATCTTTCATCAAACAAAATAAAGACTATGTGGCTGGAGTTGTCTCAGATCATTTAGGACATGGCTGTTGCTTTCATTAGTTTTTTGCAACATTTTCAACTATTTTATCCATATTTCATACTGAATATTTTAAAAAACCTTACACTATGCCAAAAATGGTCCATTTGGGCACTTAATGAGACTGTATCTAGCGTTACAATTATGAAACATGGTCAGCACCATTATCTACTCTTGACTTTTTTTCTCTACTCAATATCACATATTTTTTAAATGTTTTCACACTGCATGATTAACAATATACAATTTCAGTTTCTTCCCAACCATTAGGTTTGGACTATTTCTATGAAACAAATAAGGCATATCTTAATGCATATTGGCATCCAAGAATTTTTTTTTTTTAAATCAGTGATAAATTGATATTCTTTGACTCCTATGTGTTGCATCTTTATCTCCAACATAAAAAAATTACATTCATGCTTAATTGATATCTGTGGTCAGCAAAGTCTGTATTGTTTAATACTAGTCATCTGAAGTTGTTCTGAAAGTGTCTTATTGTTATATGCTTCACTATTAATAATTGTGTTGGAAAACAAACCTTTGAACAGTTCATCCTAAAATCTGATTGTCAATATCTGGTATGGGGAACAAATAAGTAAAAATATTGTTTCTTTTGGAATAAAGGGATTGTATGTTTTTCATGCTGAATACTCAGAGCCTTCATATGCCAATATTCATTGTGAGTCTCCAAGAGCGAGCTATAATGGGAAGCACTGTGCAAAAATTTAGAACACAGAAGCTTTTTGTGTTGCTGTTTTTATTCAAATATTATGTATATACTTTCAAAGGACTAAAGTTCAGAAAACCACACTTTGGAAAACCTAACCTGAAAAAACTTAGAACATGGATTTTGACCTTGATTCAGTGTCCTCTATCTGTGGGTGGGTTTTAAGGTATACAAAATCCTCCATGTGTCACATTACCATGCAATTTTTGTTCTTTGGTTTTTATTGGATGTCCGATATAACACACTATGGCTTTTGAACCAGGTGTAACAAGCAGAAGATAAATTGTGCACATTGATCAATGGAAGAGAATAGACGAAGTATACAAAGTTTCTTTGACAAGTCCCCATTTTCCAAAAAACGCTTATTTGCTTTTAATTTTTTTTATTACAGAAAGCAGTTGAATTTCTCTTTCTTCGACTAAATTTCTTTACCTGAAGGAAGGTATTTTTAATCAATTAGCATCAATGAAGCAGCCTCAAGTGATGTAAAACAAATGATAACTGGCACTTTGGCTTTGTCCACAGGAGATACTAAATAGAGACCAAACCAGTCTCCCCTTTGGTACTGTCCTGGGACCTTGTCTCAGTATCTTAGATGTTGGTGGAAAGGCCTCTGTGTTTGTTCCTAACACTGTAACAACTTAGGACCCTGGAATTTTGGGTCACAGAAGACTTAATAGAAGATGGGAAGAATTCTATATAATATATGAATGCCATTTAGCAAGGGACAATTAAACTTTTTTTTACTAATTTCTTTCCACTGCCGTCTTGAAATTTTTATTTAATTGCAATTAAAAGATATCCAATGCAAAGGCAACTCTAGATTTGCAAATTTTAAGCTCTAACATTCTGTATATTATTATGTTATATATGGTGTGCTTTTTCTGGAGTTGCAGGGACTGAGGAAAGGTTAAGAAATCATGGGTCAGAGGATCAGTGGAGATGAGAGTCTCAAGTATGAACGTACTGTAGTGCTAAGCTATACAATATCTGGCCAAGTTAATTAGTTGATTTATACATTGAGAAATGTGCGGGGCACACCCAAATTTACCATAAACATATTCATAAAGGCTGCATGGCTTATCTTAAAAAATAGACTGAATCATTAATAAAATTCAAGTCTATGTTAATTTATTTGTTTTTTTTAGTTTAATTTCCTTTCAATTTTTGTATATATGTTATAAAGAATAGAAAATTACTCAGAAATGATTATCTGCTTAACTATTATATTGTGTTTCAAATAAAATATGTGATATTGTTTACATTTTTTATAAACAACTTTGAGATATAATTCAGCTACTGTATTGAACAATTCACCCTTTTAATTGTACAATTCAATTTTTTTAGTGTATTTACTGAGTTGTGTAACCACTACCACAATCAATCTTAGAAAAATTTCATCAGTCCAAAAAGAAACCACTAGCCTATTTCTGTCTATATACGTTTGCTTATTCTGAGCATATCATTTAGTTGGAATAGTACAACATGTGGTCTCTTGTGGCTGGCTTCTTTCACTTAGCATAGTATTTCAAGGCTCATCCATGCTGTTTCATGTATCAGTACTATGCCACTGTCCCAGAGCTGGGCTGGAGAGGGTAGCCTGCTGCTCTCACATTGATAGCCTCTGGCCTCCTTGGTTTATCTTTCGTTGACTGGAAAACAGGCACCCTATGAGTGAGCTGGGGCAAACGCAATCAGGGCCCCATATTCTTGGCCTGCCATGTCCCACAAATAGGGGCTGTGTAAAGGAAGGGATGCTTGGACCTCTGGGTTTTACTCCCTGGGAATTTAGCCTCTACAATATGGAGCTGGGGCTGGGGATGGACCAAAACTGTTGGTCACCTGCACCTCCTGGAAAGATACCATAGTTCTTCATGGAGAGCTTTGAGGGAACCCCATCTTCTTAGCCACATTCACTCAGAGAAGAATTTCTGTCGACCTGAGCTGGGTGAGGAGGAAAGGAGTGCTATAGGCTCTCACTGCTTTTTACTGAGATGTAGCAGATTTCCTTGAGTGAATGTTTCTTCACTTGATGTATGTATGCCCTTAGAACAATTTCTACAGATTTTAAATAATTGATTTTTAAAATAATTTTCACCAGTTAAGGTTGTTTACTAGAGACAAGGTTTGAAAAGTTCCTCACATCACCATTGAGGAAACTGTCCTTAAATTTACATTTTAAACTATTAAAAAATTTTGTTCACAATATTTTTGATGTAATCCAAAATTGATCACTACGTGAGCATGCTAAAATAATTTTATTGAGTATTTTTTGTGAGTGCATTATTTGATTAATGCCTGATTGTTGTTCTGTTCACATTGACTTACAAAATCTCTAACGAAAATCAATTGCTCTATGACAGAAAAAATTAAATTTAAAAGTTTCATATTTTGAATTTATAATAATTATGTTTTCCAGGTTTTGAAAGGTAATCACAGTAGCCACAAATTGTGAGAATTCTAAATCCATCATCCTATATTAAAAAAACACATCCTTTTGGATTAACCACACATATCTTTGTGTAGTTTTTTTTAATGAAAATACAATACTAACATGTATAGGATTTTATAGTCAATACCAAAAAAAAAACGATTCATAATGAATCAGTTTTATTGTAAAATCAATAATTATTACCATCTATTAGCATCTGCCATGCACTCAGAAACATACCATAGGAAAAACACAGGAGTTACTAAGCACATGTCTATTTTCAGGGAGACAGCCTAATTGAGGAGAAAATACAGACGTGTGTATTTCAGAAAAAAAAACAATTTTGCCAGTCATTTCTATTATGTTTTTCTGTAACTCAGTTTTCCTCCTCTAAGTCAATTATCTCAAATTTCTGACCATAACACACTCTTCTCATTTTCCCAAAAAGAACTTTCTTTCTATCTTAGCTTGGGTTTTCCTGAAGCAAAGTTCAAGACAAAGATATGTGGAGCGTAGTTCATTAAAGAGGGAACAAAGAAAGAACAGAAAAAGGAGGAAAAAAACAATATAGGAGTACATTTTAGAGTTCACCACTGTGGATAACTGGAACTTTACCCTACAACCTTCTCTGAATTGTCCATTCTAGGATTAAATATCTACTCTTTGGTTCCCAACGCATACTGGCTAAGGGTTGCTCTTGGCATTGTTTACTGTCCCATATTTCAAGACTAATCAATGTCTTGTCCAACAGGCTCTAGCCTATACCTGAGGTTGTCAGAAAAGGTGAAGCAGAAAGTGAAGAGTGCACACTTTAGACACTGTCAATGTGAATTAAGCCCAAGACCACACCTGACTCTACTGATGCTATGGCTGAACTGGAGGTAATGACTATATGATGAGAGTTGGGGGCAGCAAAGGCATATGATATACCTTCTATTCAAGCAATAAAAGCTGTATGTATTTTACACGTCAATAATACTTCAGTAAAGTAGTTAAAAAAAAAGAAAAGCTAAGCAATATCAGGAACTTCCTCTATTGAGTAACACCAACATTTCTTCTTTCTATATCCATCTTTTCCTGATTCTTCCTTGATAAAACGCAGGCACTGTCCTTTCTGCTGTTGAATGCTTAGCATTCCAGCCTAGCCTTGGTCCTCATTCCCACCCACCAGTGCTAAGGCAACAGAATAAAATTACTTCATGAACTTTTTATAAACTCAAAAGACAATGCTCACCCTGTATATCGGTATTATCATCATGCTTTCTTTAAGGATCCTTCTGTCCACTTTGACTGCTTCTAATCAGTCCTCTAAACCACAGCCTTAGAAACCTTTCAGAATATAAATCAAACCCTATTATTTCTCTACTTAAAACATCCAGTGTTTTTCCATTACCATTAGAAAGAAAACCAAAATCCTTAACAGGGTCTAAATGACCCTGTTGGGAGACATCATGGCTATTATTACAGCCTCCCCTCAGAAGATTATGCTACTCTTGATATATTTGATTATCTCAGATTTCTTCATTCTTTTCTTCTCACCACAGAGAAGTAGACATCATTTTCTTTATTCTTAAATATCTCTTTTTCTTTCCTCTCCTCTTTACTTCATTATTTCAACAGTAACTAATCCTTCATATACTAACTTTACCAACCAACACTTCCTCAGGGAACCCTCCCTAACTCAAAGATGAGGTCTGCTCCACATTAAGCTGTTTAAATAGCACTTCACACTCTTTTTAAATGCAATTATGCACTCATAATTATAGATTTCACATTTATTAATAATTATACAGATTACATATCTATATAATCATACATTATATATTTATGCAATCAACATATTTCTGCTCCACTAAACTATTAGATACAAGAGAACACTGTCAATTTGGGGCGGTTTGTACCCACCTCTGTATCCCAGATACTTATCTTAGTGACTGTTGCATAGAAATAACTCAATAAATATTTGTAGAGTTAAAACATGGAACTGTAAAAACCTAGACATTAAACTGATGCTGCACTGGGACTTTAAGGAAAGTAGAAACCTATTTTTGTTCAAGTAGTCAGGAAAGCTTAGAGGAGAACACTCAAATTAAATTGGGCATTGACATTATATTTGTATATGCAAATGAATAAAAATAATGTCATGTTTAGTATTAAAGAATAACCAATATAAAGAATCAAAATGAATATGTCACATATAAAATATAAGGTAACAAAACCTGGAAATAAATACACATAATAATAGTAAAATTGGATAAGTAAGGTGGCACTGTATCATTAAAAAAACTCTCATAATTTTGTAAGTATTTAGAATGTCTGACTGTAGGAATGAGAACTGCTCTGGGATTTTGATCAATAGAAAGATAATCAAAGTGGCAGTGGATTAGGATGTTTACTACAATAATGAGAGATAAATGGAGAGGAATTAGTAAGAGAAAAGCCCCATAGCAGGGTCTTGTGGTATGGCTGTGATGTTCGGGGAGAGGGATTAAAGTAGGAGAGAGAATCAAGGGTTATTTCAAATACAGTTTACCACATATCTACCACATTAGATATAGAAAATGATGAATAAAATGAATTAAATATTATTTCAAGACTATTTATATGGGGAGAAAAATTAAAAACTGTTAATTTTAGTAATCATAAAAATGAAAGCAATTTTTAAAATTTTTATCTATTTATTTATTTAGAGACGTGGTCTTTCTATGTTCCCCAAGCTGGATTCTGACTCCTGGGCTCAAGCAAACCTCCCACCTCAGCCTCCCAAGTCTCTGGTCCTACAGGCATTCACCACTATGCCCAGGTTTGAAAGGAAATTTTGAGCAGAAAAGCAGTAGAAAAGATAAAAACAAGTTGTAACAAAACAGATGAAGAACTCTTGAGAGAAAATTAATAATAATCATATAAAGCATTTGAAACTTCATCCCTTTGCCTACAGGAAGTTGAGGTCTGAGAATAAAATGATGTAATGTAAATGGGATATAGGAAGATTTTAAATTACCACAAATTCTTTACAGATCCTTCTTTCAAGAAGGGGTATTATTTTCTCCATGACTTGAATGTGGACTGGCCTTGTAACTGGTTTTTGACTAATTGAAACAGATAAAATTACGCAGTTCCCAAGCCCAGGCCTAAGAGACTCGGTGTTTGCACTATTACCATGAGTGGATATGGCCACCAAGTTACTGAGCCAACAGCCAACGCCCACTGCCATGCATGGGAATGAGGCCATCGGATACTCCCCAGCCTCAGTCAGAAGCTGGACAATTGCTTCCCCTTGCATGAAAGAAGGTAAGATTAGCAAGAGGAAGGTCAACCATGAGAAAAAAATAAAATAGCTTTGTTTTAAGGCATCAAGTTTTTGGTGTGATTACTACACAGCTATAGAAAATGGATTATATAATATTAATATATCCCCCAAAGTGGAGTAACACTTAAAAAGAAGCCCTAAACATGTGGCATTATATTTGGATGCCAGCTGTCAAAGGTTGGAAAAGTAGCAATTAAACTTCTGGTGGAGTCAGAAACATAGGAAGGAAATTTAAAGATGTGCCTCAAGAAAATGCCAAGACAATTAGCAAGGTTATTAACAATTGGAGGTTTAACTGAAAAGACAGAACATATATTTAATTAACTTTGGATATAGTCAAAGAGATTTCCAAACACAAAGAGGGAAATGTCAACCTGGCTACTTTTGACTGTGGAAGATAAGTTATGGGAAGAGAGAAATAAACTAAAAAGAGAATTGTTCAGTTTGCAAGCGAATTTAAAGAAAACGTAGAGGAGCCAGAGCTTGCTGAATTGGAAAATAAAGCTTCTCATATTGCATATATTTTCAAGATGGCAAAAGGTTCTCAAAATAAGAAATGGCCTTAGAAAAAAGTTTTATTAAGGATATGACTATAAGGATCTTTGTTCAAACCAATGAAATATTTAGGGTGAAAGCTAGTGGACCTTCTCAGCCACCCAACAATGTTTGTAAGTACATTAAATCTGGTCCCATCCTCAAATAGCACTGATAAGTATGAATAATAGTCTTAAAGGGTGTGTGTGGCATTTGTTGAATGAAGTAGAGTGGGGTGGGAACCTGCGGCCTAGAGGCCACATGTGGCCCTCCAGATCCCCAAGGACGGCCCCTCGACTGAATCCAAACTTCACAGAACAAATCCTTTTAATAAATGAATTTGTTTAATAAAGGGATTTGTTCTGCAGAATTTGGATTCAGTCAAAAGGCCACACTCAAGGATCCAGAAGGCCACATGTGGCCCCAAGGCTGCAGGGGGAAGCTGTGGACTTATCCTGTCTCTTCTGAATGGCCTGCAGTACCTGTACAAGTTTTCTGTGGGCTTCGTAGGGAACAGATTAATTGTCTTTTTTATTTGCATGACTACATATCAAGAGAAGCTACACTTGAGAAGCTGCACCCAAGGAGGCAACACCCATATCTGAACCAAACACAGATAAAAGATAATTGACTTTGAGCCTGATACCATGATTGATTAAGACTTTTGAATATCTTAGAATAGGATGAGTATCTTTTGTATTTAGGAAGAATATATCTGCTTGCCCCAGAGGAAGGGCTCTGAAAAATTAAAAATGGCCACATACAATTTGTAACAATGCTCATCAAAAGATGAAGTCTCTTTCCCCATCCCTTGAGTTTAGATTGACTTTGTTAGTTGCCTTAACCAATAGAATATGGCAATAGTGATATTGTACAAGTTCCAAGCCTGGTCCTTACAGCTTTTATTCTTTCGTTTTTAGAGTGAGATGAAGAACACTAAGCTTGCCTATAAGATTCCTAAGTAATCTAGCATCCAGCAGCCAGCACCAACCAACAGACATATGAGAATGGTCACCTTATACCATCCAGCCAGTTAAGGTGCCAGATGTTGCAGCTCAATGAATGATTTTAAACAGCAGCAGCATAACTACATAGCTGCGTGCAGTACACACTGGCAACACACAGAGTTGAACACAAATAAAATAATTATTTTTAAGCTACTACATTTTGGAGCAGCTTGTGACATAGTAACAGATGACAATGCTTGCTAGTTTCCTATGACCTGTCATAAAGTCACTGTGGTTGAAACTACAATTCTTTATATTGAGTAAGAGGATACGGTTATTTGTCTATGTATAACTGCAAAGAGACTTTCTGTGACAACAGAAGGAGAATGCCACTGTAATGTATGTTTATTTTTATTGTTTATACTATTCTATATTTTGGAAATTCTCAACGTGGATTTCAAGAACTGATATCTTAACTCAGTTGATTGATTTGTTCATGTTGCCTATTTTTCAGAGGCATCACAGAATTATTACTTTAATGATCAGAGGAAGTGCCATTTGTCCATGGATTTTTAAAGGAGACTGAACTTTATTTTCCAACTATTGGTCTCTATGTCCTCTAGGGAAAATATAAAATGGAGAGAAGTCTAGGTGGAGTGGCAGATATCAATGCCTTACATCTGAGAACTAGTTAATTTTCATAATAATTTCACCTTATTTTGAAGCTTGATGATTTCAGAGGATGGAGTTGCCCTTAATATTTAATTATGAGATGTGCTGTAATTGATAAATAGAATTTTAAAATGTCAATATGTATGAAGAAAGACACTAGTTAACTTACGGATTTTTGGTACTTTATTCCATATTTGTCTGGACATAAAGATATTGAAATGCTAGCTTACAGGAAAGGGAGACCCACAAATAATTTGATCATAATGGAAAAGCTGGTGGCTACTCCTGTAAAGTTAATTAAGTGATTATTTCCACTTGGAAATAATCTTTGTACAAAGAGGACTGTTTATGAGTTCTGTGGTTTACCAATAGATCTTATTTCATGTTTATGGTGGTATTAATATAGGTAATAGAGTAAAAGGTGATTCTAAAAACAAGTTCATGAGAGAACAAACTTTTACTGACAACCACAGCAACCCGGAAGTCACTAAAACTAAAAGTATACCATTTTGATGATGACAGATTATCAGTAGATATCAGACCAACACCCCTGCTCCCACCCCCTGCCCCCAAACATTGAGGACAAATAGAAAAGCTGAACAAAATGTACAGTGAACTCATTTGAAGATCATCAAAGAGGTAAACTGATGATGTAGGCTTAGGAGAACACCATCAGGACAGGAAAATGACTCAGGTAAGCCCAGGGCTTAAGACCTGGGACATGTTATTATGGGAGCATTTCTGATTTTTGTAGATAACAGGTGAAAATCTGAGGGAAGGTTTTGACAGAAAGCTAGCTTTATGGGGGCCAGAAGGACAGGGCTTGATTTCATACCTCTGACATGCCTATGGTAGATACTGTCATTGGAGGGCTTAACTAACTTGGGTGCTTCATGTCACTTGGCTCTTTGGTAGCCAAGAGTAAATTCAGGGGGCAGCAACTGACCATTCTGCTGAATTACTGAACATGGGGCTGCATAATGGGAAAGGAATTCAAGCCCTAGGAAAGAAAGTAGGCATGAACAGGGAAAATAAAAAAGACAGGAGGAGCAAATAAAAACCAGCTCAACTGCATTGGATAAGTGAAAATGGTGTGCACTTTTAAAGCCCCTTCCTGGCAGTCTATGTTCTGACCTACTGTATAAGTTTTCCATTGCAGCTGTAACAAATTACCACAAGTTGAGTTGATTAAAACAACATAAATTTATTTTACCTCTGTAGGTCAGACGTTTGACATGGGTCTCCCCAGCCAAGATTAAGGTGTCAGCAGGGCTCCTTTTGGAGGCTGTAGAAAAAAATGCATTTTCTTGCCTTGTCCAGTTGTAGAGGATTCTCGCCCTGTGCTGGCTTGTGGCCATCTTCTTCTGTCTTCAAAGCCAGAAACAGCAAAGTCTTTCTCCTGCTGCTGTCTCTGTTTCTCTCTTCCTACGCAAAGCTCCCTCTCTCACTACAGCCGGGAAAGGTGCCCATGTTGACGGACTCGCGCAATAAGATCAGGTGCATCCAGATAAAACAGAATGATCCTCATCTCAGGGTCCTTAATTTATTCACAACTGCAAAGTCCCTTTGCCAAGGATTGTCACATAGTCCCAGGTTCTGGGCCTGATGTTACCTTTGGGGGGGGGGTGTTATTCTGCCAACCACACGTACCCAGTCTTTTCTTCTTCTTCTTCTTCTTTTTTTTTCTTCAGAAATATTTTCAGACAAAAGCTGCACTTCCCGGTGGTTAAAGCAACTTTGGAACTTATCCCAAGGCCCATGCTTCTCTCTCCGCCTGTCTCTGCTCAGTTCCAATCTTTCCATGGGACAGGGATGGGAAGACAGCATGAGAGATTACACACTGAGATTTGTTGTTTTTCTCTTTTCTTTACTGTTGTTTCGAATTTTACAAATTTTTTTGTGCTCCAATTTTACTGAGAATTTGTATTTGTTTTGTTTTGTAGTTTTATCTCTATCTTAGTCCACTCGGGCTACTATAACAAAACACCTTAGACTAGGTAACTTATAAACAACAGAAATTTATTTCTCACAGTTCTGGAGGCTGGGAATTCTAAGATTAAGGCACCAGCAGTGTCTGGTAAGGATCCACTTCCTCATAGACAATGCCTTCTTGCTGTGTTCTCACAGGGTGGAAGGGGAAAATAAGCTCTCTCAGGCCTCTTTTAAAAGGGTACTAATCTCATTCATGAGGGCTCCATCCTCATGTCCTAGTCACGTCTCAAAGGCCCCCACCTTTTAAAACAATCATATGGGGGGATTAGTTTTCAACACATGAATTTGAGGGGTGGGACACTAACATTCAGAATAGCAACCCTCACCACCCCACATATTTTGTTCTCTATCACTTTTAGAAAAAATGTTGGAAGATGGGGACATAGGCATCCACTGTTGTCTTCTGTTAACTATATCTGGTAAATTATGTTGGATGACAGACATTACGAATTTTATGTATTAATTTAAGAGGTGTTGGACTTTGTTCTGGCATGCAGTTATTTGTTAATCTCATTATTCCCTTAGAGGCTTCCTTTTCAGCTTTGTCAGGATATTCCAGGACTGCTTTTATTCTAGGATTAAATTATCTGGACCTCTAAAGTGTGACTGTTTCAAGGGATTTTCCTACCACCATGTACATTACTAGGGCTCTTCTCTGTGACCAAGATTTTCTCTGGGAATTGTTTCATCCACTGGTTTTTCCTATCACGTGGAATTTCATTCCACTAGTAGTTGGATCAATACTCAGCCAAAAACTGGAAAATGCTTCTCTTCACCACTCATCTGCTGGTTCAGACCACAGGACAAGTTTCTGGAACCCCAAGAAGAGGCTCTCTCTGTCCCTTTATACTTGACCCCATGGAAAATAAAAAAGCCGATATCTAGGATTTCCTTTTTGACCATTTACAAACAATCAAACAAAGACCAATTTCCAGAGGGACTTCAGATTTAAAATCATCCAACAGGCTCTGGGCATACAAATAAATATTCCATTTTGTGATCGCAGTAAGTTTCCAATATCTGGTAATTTGACTATTACAAGCTATATCAGATAAAGCAATACTCTAAGACTTTTTAGTTGATAAATGGGAAATGTGATAGGATCAGAGATTAGAAAGAAAAGTGAGGTTAATCAATGTTTTTCTCATTTTATAAAGTCTAAGCACCACCATCAGTATATATTTATATAGACAATAATTTCTTTAAGAAATGAAGTGATAGATAGCACTTTATCAATGTGATCTGGTCTTCCTTCCTGCCTCCAGCTCTGATCCTACTGTGTTAAATCAGTCCTCTATCTCCCTCCAACTCCAAGAGGTTCAGTTATTATAGACTGTTATAAACTTTGTGTGGCAAAGTTCTTAGAGGCCTGGGAAGTCCTGACTCTAGATAAATGTCACGGATAAAAATTGCTTTTCAAGGAGCAAGTGTGGAACTTTCACCTTAAACAGTGAACATACTGACCACTTAACAGGGAGGATAAAAAGGCGTGAGAAAAGGAAGAAAGTGGCTACTTAAAAATATATCTAAAATAAATCAACAATAGGACTTGAGAATTTGGAGAAAACCTGGAAAAGTAAGTAAAACAGCAAGAGGAAAAATTGAATGGATTTAAGGATTTAATGAATGCCTGTGATGTAGGATAAAGTGACAGATGGATGCTAGATATGAGAAAAAACAGTGTGAATTATGTAACCTGGTTTCGAATTCTGTAATCTTTAACCTATGCTATCTTGAAAATCACTTTTGCTATTCTCAGCCAAGTTAATCACATGGGAGCCAACATTAAAAAAGCTACTCTCTATGTATCTGATTTTAACACATGGAACATCAGAAGGTTACTACTGCAGACTTGTAGGGTATAATAATATGAATACATTTTAAATATCCCTCAGCCTTTCGTACTCCTCTGTTTTTATCTCTACCTATCAATCAATCACCTGCCTGTCTATCTATGTTATCTTATTGTTTCAACCCAATGAATTATTTTGAGCCTGGAAAATTAATTGATTTGAGCATGAGTATACCAATGCAGTGCCCAAAGACGGGGAGTGCACCATGCCCCATTAGCTACCAAAGGTTAAAAGAGAGAAGAGAACAGGACAGAACAAAAGGAATGAGAGACAGAGAGGAAGAAGAAAAAAATGAAAAAGGAAGAAAAGAAGAAAAGAAAGGAAAAAAGGAAGCAAGAAAAAGAGGAAACCAGGAGTAAGTAAAAACTAAGGCAGGAAACAAAGGGCCTCAAAGCCCTACTCCCTCCCTAATTTGACAAGGGGATTGGATGTTGTGTATTGTGTTTTTTCGTTGTTGTTTTTTATTTTGTTACAAAATTAAAGTATGCAGAATAAATAAGATGCAGTTTTATACCAAAAAAATTAATACATACTTTTAAAAATACAGGTTAAATTTTATTTTCTAGACATTTCTAAGACTTTGCTTTAAATCTTAAAGACTCTGTATTGGATCCTATAACATTACACAGCAAAGTTTTTATCTTTTTCACCTAATACAGCGCTTGCAAATATGGAAAAATAAGTATTTTAGCTAATTAATTATGTACATCTACTTGTTCTTAGAATAAACAGCATAGTAACTCTACTTAGGGCTGGTTTACATTTATGTCAGAGTTAATAGCATTTAAAAAGTGCTTTTATCAAAGCACTCGCAGTGAGGTCTTCTCTGTGACAGAACTGAGACTTGCAACAAAATCCAGCTTAGCTTTTAAAACTATCTACCGGTTTATTTACTTTTAAAATTTTTCCTTTTAAAGTTATTAACCCAAAGCTTGTTGCCAGAGGTGCTATTTGGTTGTGGCTTTTTGTCATAAGACTTTGTTTATTTGTCATATTACACAAATGAATAATTATTCCCCAGGAACTAGAAAATTTATGGAAGGGCCCGGTTGAGATAGGGTCTGGGTATCTCCTTCCTTTTCAGGTCAACTCTCCTTGTAAGCCTTTGTGTGGGTACTCTGCGTTCCATTAACAATCAAAACAACACTTTTATTCTCAGTGATATTTGGCACTTATGACAGTAATTTTTGTTGCTGTGCAATCTACAGGCTAACACTTACTTGCTAGGCCTGAAATGTGTTTGGAGAAATGAGCAAATATGTGTTGCTAAAATCAGAAAAAGGAATTGGCCAGGCTCTCTTTAAGTGTTCTTTTCTAACCTCAGCCTGCTGTTTCTTTTCATTGCTCTCTGGCTGCTCCTGGGTTGAATTTTATTTCATTTTGAAAACCACATATTAGGAATAGATGGAAATGCAATATCACTCCTTGAGGATGAACTAGTTCATCAAAAATTATTTTCTTAGATTTCTACCTCCACAAAAGCTATAAAGTGATGCTGAAATCCTTACAATAAATCCTTCAATCATTACTAGTTATAAATAGATAAATGTTGACCTTCAGCCTGAGGCAAAAATCAAGAAATAGGTGATGCTGGGGACTTTTACGTAGCTCCTTTCCATTGTCTGCAGATATGGCTGCTGTCTAAGGCAGGGGTCTAGATGCTACACAGGGGAATCACCCTTGGGCCCTTGGTAAATGTGTTGCATATGCCTTTTAATTTAGAGAATATCTCTCCCTTGATTCACTCAGATGCCTCAGAGTCCAGTGGAATAGGAAGTTGACAGAGTAGTGCCAAGGCACTGTATCTCTTACTTCTATGTTTAGAGAGCTAAGTCTTTATGTGGTACACTGACTTTACTTCTCTGCCAATATTTCCAAAGAAGATGACCACATAGAGAGTCTGTTTGAAAATCATTTTCTTGCTATTCAAACTTTGGTGGTTTTATTAATAAATTTATTAGTGGGGAAATAGGATGGATTATAAGAAGTTTCCAAAGGGGGATCTAGATCCAATTTTGTCTCTGTCAAATTTCACAGGCAACACTTGATATGGTGGGCTTCCAATAGCACAATCTATGCTCCACATGTTTTAGGAAGAATGTAGCCACTGTATTGTGTAACATAGGTTGTGGGCTGGTAAATTATACAGATCAAGAGAAGACAATGGTAGGAAAAGTTTTCATGGAAGAGGTAGGATTTGAACTGGACCGATTTGAACTGGACCGTTTATGATATTTAAGATGTTAATAGACTATTGGTATTATTGAAGACAGGGAAAACGGGTAATTTTCAATGGCAGATGATAACTTTAGATATTGAGCTATTATTTGAAGGGATTAGTAAGATTATTTATTTTAGAAATACCAAGAAATGTCACTGGAAATAAGCAATAATAATATGAGGTCTCATAATTCTGAAATATAATAGTTCAATAAAACAAATAAATAAACTCTAAGCAGCTCAAATATCAGAAGGTGGTCAAGTAAAATGTCACAGTATGTTGGATATTAGATTTAGATAACAATTAGTAACTGGGAAATGTAAGAACTAACAACAAATAAATACCCTTATGGGTACAACCACCTGCAGAAAACCAGGGATTCTTCTCCTTTCCTACCTTCATATACTCATGTAATTTCCTCTTAGCAAACTCTAACATTACAGAAAAGAATATTCTAAGAAATATAGTTCTCAGCTTCCCCTGACATTGTCCCTGTTGTGCTCCTAGTGACAACATTTCTCCAGGGTACTAAGACCTCTAAACCACTTACAGGCCAGAGTTGTAGTTCATTAGGTATAACAGTAAGAGAAAAAAACTCCCATTTCCATTACTTAGATCCTATAATAGATGGATAAAGTCTAGCTATTGGAGAAAGAGAAGTACATTGGGTATACAAGATCTAGAACTAAGCTTCTACCTATAGGATATAACGTGATAACTGCAAAGTGTCCTCCCTAAGTCTTCATAAGCCCTTTTACCATTTTATCAGCTCAGTAGCCCATTCCACTTTTCAGTTAGGCAGGAGTTGGGGTATGTGGTAGCAACCATAAATTCATAGGCAAAGGCCTAGTGTTACACTTCATTTGCTCTAAAATAATTTCCTTGTTCAGAAGAAATCATGTGGAAAATTTCAGTGAGTAAAGCAATCTCCAAAATCATCAATGGGGTTTTAGAAGAATTGTTGGCAGTGAAGACAAATCCGTTTCCAAGAAAAACAAATTGCTTCCCCTTCTGTGATAGGTGGCCCAATGTAATCAAATTGTCACCAGGTGGCTGGCTTGTTCACTTGGGAAACATTATCATATTGGTGGCTCACTGTCACCTTGTGTTGTTGACATGTTGAGAAACACACCAGTAGCTACAGCAAATAATCCATATGAGTAGAAGCCCATGTTGTTCAGTCCATATAACCTCTATGCCTGCTTCTATGGCCATTTGTTTCATCACCCTTTCAGCAATTATTGGAGTGGCTGGGCAAAGAGCTTGACTGGCATCTGTGTAATGGGTCATCTTTCCCAAATAAGTATCAAAAGCCTCATCTGCAGTGGTTGCCATTTGGTGGACATTTACACAAGACAAAAATACCCTTACACTGTGGCCATTTCATGAGGTCCATGAGGTCTTCCCCAGACCTCTTTGTCACAAGTTTTCCAATATTTTTCCTTCTAAATCCATCACCATCTAGCCAAATCATTAGCCATTCCTCATGAATCAGTATGAATCTGACATTTATCTAATTGTTTTTCAGGCAAAGTAAACAACTAGATACCCTCCTTCAAGTTTGTCCATTGGACGATTTCTCTTCACCTTTGTTTTATATCATGCCTGAGTGGGGACATAATACTACAGCATCTACTCTTAGGTGTTCCTAGCTATGATGATAAATTTTATACGTCTACTTGACCAGGCCATGTGATACCCAGATACCTGCTTAAACATTACTTCTGGGTAATGTGAGGGTGTTTCCAGAAGAGATTAGAATTTGAATTGATGGACTGAGTAAAGCAGATTTCTCTGCCCAATGTGGATGGGCATTATCCAATTCATTGAGGACCTGAATAGAAGAAAAAAGGTAGTAGAAAACTAATTTCTCTCTCTGCTCAACCACTAGAGCTGAGATATAGGTCTTCTCCTGACATTGGACTGGGACTAACACCATTGGTCCTCCTGTTTCTCAGGTCTTTGGCTCAAACTTGAATCTGTACCTCCAGCTTTCCTGTTTCTCCACTTTGCATAAGGCAGGTTGTGGGATTTTTCAGTCTCCATACTTGTGTGAGCCAGTTTCTTATAATAAATCTCATTCTAGATTTATTTATCCAATTGGTTCTGTTTCTCTAGAGAACCCCAATGCAATCAGGCTATTATGTAGAACCACCTATAAGTCAGATATATATTTTTTTCTTTCTGAGACAACTTGCCGTAGAAAAGTCTTCAGAGTCCCTTAAGTGTAGGTTTATGGAGAAGATGTAGTGACTGAAAAGTAGATGCATGGATGATTTCTTGAATATGACCCCTAAAGCAAGGCAACAAAAGCAAAAATAGATGAATAAGATTGCATCAAACTAAGAAGCTTCTGAGCAACAAAGGAAACAATTAACAGAGAGAAGAAACAACCCACAGATTGGGAGAAAATATTTACAAATCATACATCTAATAGAAGCTAATATCCAAACTATATAAGAAACTCAAACTCGATAGCAAGAAAACAAATATCTGAATTTTTACAAAAGGCCAAAGGACTTGAATAAATATTTTTCAAAAAAGAACATACAAATGGCCAACAGGTATATAAAAAAATTATCAACATCACTAATCATCAGGGAAATGCAAATTAAAACCACAAGGCAGTATCACCTCACACCTGCCGGAATGACTTATTATCAAAAAGATAAAAGATAGTAAGTGTCAACAAGGATGTGGAGAACAGAGAATCCTTATACAGTGTTGGTGGGAATGTAAATTAGTACAGCCATTTTGAAAAACAGGATAGAGGTTCCTCAAAAAGCTAAAAATAGAATTACCATCAATCTTACCTCTGGCTATATATACAAAGGAAATGAAATCAATATTTTGAAACTATACTCCCTGTTCATTGCCACATGATTCACAATTTCTAAGATATAGAAACAAGTTCTCATCAGTGAATGAATGGATAAAGAAGATTTGGTGTATATATACACAATGGAATACTGTTCAGTCTTAAAAAAGAAGGAAATTCTGTCACTTGTAACACCATGGATGAATCTAGGGGACATTATGCTAAGCAAAATAAGCCAGATACATGAAGACAAATACTGCATGATCTCACCTTTATGTGGAATCTAAAAAAGTCAAACTCATAGCCATAGAGAGTAGGACGATGGTTACCAAATGCTGAGGGTTTGGGGAATGGACGAGAAGAGAAAAGATGTTAGTCAAAAGGTAGAAAGTTTCAGTTAGAGAGAAGAAATAAGTTCCAGTGATCTATTTCACAGCATATTGGCTATGGTTAATAATAATTTATTGTATATTTCAAAATTGCTATGAGTAGATTTTACATGTTCTCACCACAAAGAAATGATAAGTATGAGCTAATAGATGTTATTAATAATTAGCCTGATTTAATCATCCCACAATGTATACAGGCATCATAACACTGCATTGTACCCTATAAATATATACAATTATTTTTCAACTAAAAATAAAATATGAGTAGGTTTATGGGAGTCTGAGCCCCCTGTTCATATAATTTAATTTTGTTTTTCAGGATCTCTTCAAGTCCAATATTATATATACTCAGGATGCAATGCTATCGCAAATGCCAAAATTTATCACTTCTATGGTCGGATAACACCTGATCATGATAGGCAGCTCAGATTTTCATGGAACCTTGATGACCCCAATCAAACTTTCTCTTGCTGATAGGGCCTAGTATAAAGCCAGAGGTTATTCTGCTGCTGTTGTTGTTATTCAAACAAAGAAGGGTTATCTTCAGAATATGGAGTGGCTTGCTTCAAAATCATAAGAATATGTGCTGTAGCTTCCCTAAAGAGGCCTTTTCCATAAAACAATCTAACTACCATAGACACTTCAGGTACCACTGGATCTCCTGATTCATATGGTGCAGTGGTAGTGCAACTTGCTTCAGAATTCTAGAGCCTTCTATTGTTTGGGGCCTAGTCAAAACAGCCAGCTGCAGGATTACTTAGCAAATAAATGTATTGCAGAAGCATGGCTAAAAATGTTATATGTTGCCTCTAGACTCCAAAGAGCCTGAAAAAGCATTGTGCTATTTTCTCAGTAGTAGATAATTTCAGATATAGCCTCTTTCCATTTACCTTGAAGCAGATGTGATTTCATGGCTCAGACCAAAGAAAACCTTGAAACGTAAACAAAAGGTCAGAACTTGAAATTTCATGTGGCTTTATTTCACATGTCAGGAAGGAAAGTATCATACCAAGGCTTCTGGGATATTCAGTACATCCTGCTTACAAAGTCCAATCAGAATGGTACCATTAGTACAGTGAACTAGAATGATGTCTTACGGAAGGATAAACTTATACAGATTCCTACCTACTACATTTTGAGAAAGAGCTGGAGAGTTGATATATACTTGAGGAAAGTGAACTTTTTTTTTTCCTGACTAAGTGACATTAAATGGGTCTGATTTGTCTGTATTTATAGGTATAGAGTTAAAAGCATTCATTGTATCATCAGTTGACTATCAGGTACCAAGGGGCTGTGTTTCTATCCTCTAGAAAGAAAGACCACATCAGCGAAAGCAGATGATTAGAGTCTCCAACAAAATAAATTTATGATAGTATACTGACATTCTTAAACTCAATTTAAAGCACCTTATCCTTAATCTGGCTTAATTGTTATTTTTTAGTCTGTCATAACATCATGCTTTATATTCTTGTATTGTCACTTTCTTCATCCTACCGTTCATCAATGAAAAAACAAGATGGAAATTAAAATTTTTTTTAAATGTATGAAAACAAAAATACAATATACCAAAACATGTAGTATACATCATAAGCAGACCTAAGAGGGTTAGTTTATAGCATTAAATGCCTACATCAAAGAAGTAGAAAGATCACAAATTAACAACCTTACATTGCACCTCAAGGAACAGGAAAAACAAGAACAAACCAAATGCAAAGTTAGCAGAAGAAAAGAAATAATAAAGATCAGAGCATAAGTACATAAGTTAGTTATTCAAAAAGATAATCAAAATTGATAAACTGCTGACTAGACTAACCAAGAAGAGAGGAATTCCAAATTAATACAATCAGAAATGAAAAAGGTGACATTATAACTGATACCACAGATATAAAAAACATCATCAGAGACTATATTATGAACAATTATACACTCAAAAACTAGAAAATCTAGAGAAAATGGATGAATTCCTAAAAGCATACAAACTCCCAAGACTGAATCAGGAAGAAACAGAACTCCTGAATAGACCAATATTGAGTAGCAAGATTAAATCAGTAATAAAAACTCTCCCAACAATAAAAAGCTCACAACACGTGGATTCACAGCCAAATTCTCCCAGACGTACAAAGAACAGGTGCCATTCCTACTGAAACTATTCCTAAAAGTTGAAGATGAGGGAGTCCTCCTTAACTCATTCTGTGTGGCTAGTATCACCCTGATTGAAACAATTAAAAAAATTAAATTAAACAATTAAAAAATTAAAAGAAAACACTACAGACTAATAGCTCTAATGAATATAGATGTAAAAATTCTCAACAAAATGCTAGCCAACCAAATACAACAGCACATCTAAAAAATAATTCACTATGATCAAGTGGGTTTCATCCCAGGAATGTGAGGATGGTTTAATATATGCAAGTCAATAAATGTGATTCACCACATAAACAGAACTATAAACAAAAATCATACGACCATCTCAAATGTGGAGAAAGCATTTGATAAAATACAGTATCCCTAAGTGGCTGCAGGTGTGCCCCTGGCTCCGCCGTATCTAGGCTCTCAGAATGGTACCTGGCTCAAGCTGCTCTAGGCTTCGATGGCTGTGGGATTCCACTTGAGTTCCCTTTCTGGAGCAACGTCTTTGTGCAATCTCCCAGAAGCTGCCTGTCGTACGCCTGAGACCTGCATTGGTCAAGAAGTTTTCTTGTAGCCAAGATTGTACAAGTTCATATTGCAGAGTAGAGCCCTGGGGGCTTCTCACTTGCTGTTGCCCCAGGTGAAGGAGGTTCTCCCAGCTGTTAGTCAGTCCCTACCTGGCCAAGTTGCCCTGAATCCTCTCTTTACACACCCTTGGTGCTTTCTGATGCTTCCTTGGTGAATCCTAGTATTCTTTCCTAGATGAACTGTCTGAAATGTGAGAATCTGCTTACTATTCTGGTTCCTCTTCCTGGAAGAGGCCCATTTTACTTGTGCCTAGTTGACTGCCTTGATGCTATCCCCTCTGACATTTTGATATATATACACATATATATCTATACATATATGTATATGTATAGATATATATGTGTACATATACAAATGATAGTAATTATGCTTCTCAAAAATTTTTTTCACTTAAAAAATTATGGATGTAGCCTTGGTTCATAGAAATTTGCTGGGCAATTATTAATATAAAATCTACTTTAATATCAAGAAGATTGAAACTTAGTAAGAATATTGACATAAACATGTTTTTGTTATAATTTATTTGAATTATATGTGATATAAACATAATGACAGATTTTAAAAGTGCATTATTATATAATGCTTTTAAAATAAATTCTATCATAATTATCTATCATTTATCTATTTTTCAATATTTTTACTATACAAAAGATAACCTTTGTTGAAAGCATAATAAGCCTTTGTTAAACTGAAAACAATAGTAGGCGATTCATGGTGAGCTAAGGCAGACTCTCTCCTGTCATGTGTAAAGGCACTGCTATGCAAGGAGTCACCTTCATAGAGGTCATTCACATGATGGCAGCTTTTTAAAATAGAGTATGTACATTTAACACTTTTAAAACATATTTTAGCAACTTTAATACCCTTCACTGAAAGCAATATTTACAGTCTCAGGCATTAATATTATTGACAAATATGCTTTTGATATTAAAGTAAAAAATAGTTGTATATGTGAATTTCTAATTCTATGTACAACATATCAAAAACCTTCCACTATTTTTTAAGCATAATAGACTGTGATTCATCAAGTTGTTCAAGTTCATATAGTGGCAGAGAACTGACATTATGACCCAAATCTTTTCACTCATTATTTATTGGCTATATTATTTTATTGGTAGAATCTAGAATTATTTTGTAATCAAATTTGAAATTAAAAAATTATTCCCAAGAACACAGTGATATGTCAGCATCCTATGATATATTTGGGGTATTGCAATTTGTTTTATAATTTTCTTGTACATATTGGTTTTCCCACATAGTCTTGGAAAGTCCATATTTCACTGTGTGGTCTATAGGCTATTGTACGATCTAATGGTCAATCACAACAAACTTTGAATTTGGATTTAGACAAACCTTAGTTCAAAGCCTGGCTTTATTCAAAAACTATCTGATGCTGCATATTATATTCAATTTCTATGGGGCTCATATTTTAACTGTTAAAACAGGGATAATTGTTATGTTTCTCCAAATTGGACTAAGTGATATACATGTGAAACACTTAGCACAATACTCGGCACATAATAAACATTTAGGAAATTTGGCTCTTATTATATTCTTCACTAGGCATTATTTTAGGCATATTCACATACTTACAAAAGTTCTCACAATTATTAATATCAAAGCAAAAAATAAAACCCATGTAACATTTCATCCATATTCCAAGCACATTATGCTAACCATATCCACCCTTCAAGTATATTATATTAAAATGTGATCAAACGACCAGCAGGAGAAATGCTACGGGGAAAACAAATGAGTGGCATGTAGTCTGGAGTTGAGAGTGGCCCAGTGCAGGGAATTGAGTTGTACACGGACAGGAAACAGGTACTCCCTCAGCCTCATGACTTGGCAATGACTGAGACATACAGGCTAACTTTTTTATTAGCACCAGTGTAGATGAACCACTCTGTCCCCATGACAAGTCTCTCCCTGTTCCACACCAACCAACCGACTCCTAGAATCCCCTAGTCAGTTGAAAGTTTCAGGACTTGCATCAAATACCCAATTTGTGCCATGTAGTGCTGGCTACTTCCCCTTGAATGGGATCTATGATAGATTGCTCTATGCTGCCAACCTCTCCATAGAGGAAGTTTCCATTGTACATGCAAATTTACGCAATTACTCTTGCTGTTGTGTACACTTGTTACTACATGATGTTTATTTAAAAGACATAGCTTCAACAAGAAAATCCACATCTCCATCATTTAATTAAGAGCAGGTAACTTTATCCTCAGTTTACAGAGTAGGTATGTGAGGTTTAGAGCCATTAAGTGCCTTTTAGAGAAAAATAAGTAATGGATCTAGACATAGTGTCTGGTACAAAAATGCCTTTAATGTGACCTACTTTAAATAGGGTTATTTTGAGAACCCCCAGATAAACTGGCATCTCAGTAATAGAGTAGCTAGCATCCTGCCCTGATAGTAAATGAAGAAGACTTGGATGTGGGTCTCTCATGGAATACATCTTTTACTGGTAGATAGCCTAATTCCCACTTGTCTGATCCTAGAACAGGGGGTCTCACACAAGAAACTTGTTTGTACTGGCAGATGCCCTTGAGACTCTTGTCTGACCATCACTCTGTCACCGGGAGTCTGACCTTGTGTTTTGCCTGCCATCTGTAGGAAAATCCAGCCTGGGAGAGCCCCTAGTTCTTCAAATGGAAGGCACAAATCCAATATACCAACACATTAGGAAATAATTTCAAAGATCCGTTACTTCAGATCCTGCGCAGGCAGAGTGCAATAAGTTGGGAGGGCAGTCCTCCATCCCCAGATCACATGAGGCAGGAATAACAAACCAAACAGACAGAAAGAGAGAGAAACTAGCAGCACAGATAAAGAAATAGGGTGTGGGTCACTTTAAGTTTGCAGGAAAATGCCTGAGTGATTCATCCAGGGATCCCAGTCAATTAGGCAAGAGAAATGCCTCTAAGTTATTATCTCTTGTCACCGCTTGAGGCATGGCCTCAAGTGTTCTACTTGAGGTGGTGTTCTACTTCTAATGCCCAGGCAGCCAACTTTTGCCGTATTGTTTCCCCTTGCAAGGGTAAAATTGGACTATTTTTATTGTGGAAAACTTTTAAGAACCTATGCACAAATGACACAAATATATCTTTTTAGTTACTGGTTTTCTAATAATAAAAAACAAAGAAAAGCTAGAGAAATTTTATTCAATTCCCTGGTTAATACCTTCTTGATGACATAAATTGCTACATATACACTAAGTTGCATTTAGCTCATCTTTTTTTTTTTTTTTTTTTTTGAGACAGCGTCTCACTTTGTTGCCCGGGCTAGAGTGAGTGCCGTGGCGTCAGCTTAGCTCACAGCAACCTCAAACTCCTGGGCTGAAGCGATCCTCCTGCCTCAGCCTCCCGAGTAGCTGGGACTACAGGCATGTGCCACCATGCCCGGCTAATTTTTTCTGTATATACTTTTAGTTATCCAGATAATTTATTTCTATTTTTAGTAGAGACGGGGTCTCGCTCTTGCTAGTCTCAAACTCCTGACCTTGAGCGATCCTCCTGCCTCGGCCTCCCAGAAGGCTAGGATTACAGGCGTGAGCCACCGCGCCCGGCCAAGCTCATCTTTTATTGTTAATTAGAAATGAGTCTAAACACACAGACAAAAATAAATTATATCTTATGATCTTCTTTTGAAAAATGGATAAAATGGATTCCTGCCTTCATTCTCTTTTTCCAGACCAGAGACTAACTGTATCCTCTGAACTGTTCTTGGAAAGTTATTCAGCTTAGAATCATGATCCTTAAATTCTGGTGACTGGCCTTTGCTCATTTCATATAAATCAGAGAGCCCAAAGTAGCCTTTCCCAAAGAGTTTCAGGAAAAATTATTTCCCCAACATGATAATGTATTAAACATATTCATACATATACACACAAACACATATATAATGTTTGCTTGATAAGTTAACAAATAAGTTTGAGAAACATTAGGTTAAAATAACTTTAAGAAAATTTGCCTAACCCAAGATAATGAGGTTGACTTCTGTATTATCTTCTATATTATCAGTTTGCCTTTCATATTTAGATGTACAATTGACTTAAAATTGTATGTAAGTTTTATGTATGGTACAAGTTCTCTTCTCCCCAAACATTTGCCCACAGTTAAGCTGTGCTAAGTTTATTATAAGTCAAGTGTTCATATGTATTATGCTCTGTTTTTAGGCTCTTTATTATATTCCTTTTGATTTTTCTTATACTACTGCCACATTACCTTAATTATTGTAGCTTCACTATAAATAGAGCAAGGCTTCCCACCTTAAAGACTGCTTGGTTATTGTTCACCACTTGTATTTCCACTTAAAATTTAAAATAGGCTAATCAATTTTTATAAACACCCAAATACATAGACATACGTTGTTGACATAATTTTGATTGGGTTTGTATTTAATTTGTTAAGTAGTTTGAGGAGAATTGCCACCTTTAAATTATTGTCTTCTAATCTGTGATTGTGACTTTTTTTCCATTTACCTAGTTCTTCTTTATCTCAATTTGTTTCATAATTTTCTATAAAGATATTGTACAAATTCAGGATCATTTCTAGATATTCAATATACCTAGTACTGAGGTTATTATAAACTTTCACAACTTTAATTTCTTAACTTGATGTTGGTATATAGAAATTCAATTGGTTCTTTATATATTATCTTTGCATCAAGCAACATGAAAGTCAATGATTAGTTCCTATCATCTAATTAGATATTCTTTTAGATTTTTTCATACACAGCCATGTAGTTAGCTTAGGAAATGAATGCCTATTGGATTTACTTTAACTGGGTCCCATCTCTTTCTTTCTTGTTAACATTTTTATTTTGCTTGTATACATCATCATTTCTATAAGAAAAAAGTACATGGAGGCCGGGCACGGTGGCTCACGCCTGTAATCCTAGCACTCTGGGAGGCCGAGGTGGGTGGATCGCTCGAGGTCAGGAGTTCGAGACTAGCCTGAGCAAGACCCCGGCTCTACTAAAAATAGAAATAAAAATTATCTGGACAACTAAAAATATATATAGAAAAAAAAAAGTAGCCGGGCATGGTGGCACATGCCTGTAGTCCCAGCTACTCGGGAGGCTGAGGCAGTGGGATCGCTTAAACCCAGGAGTTTGAGGTTGTTGTGAGCTAGGCTGATGCCATGGCACTCACTCTAGCCAGGGCAACAGAGCAAGACTCTGTCTCAAAAAAAAAAAAAAAAAAAGTACATGGAAATATCACATTTATCACATTATATATATCATTGTATAATATATATAATCTAATAAATAATATACTACCATGGACTACATTTTTGTGTCTCCTCAAAATTTATATGTTAAAATTTAATCTCCAATGGCATAATATTTGAAGATAGGGACTATCTTGGAGTGATTAGGTCATGAAAGGGATTGGTGCCCTTATAAGAGGCCAGAGAGCTAGATAACTCTTTTTCTGCCGTATGAGAATACAAGAAAAAGTTGACAGTCTGCAACCTGGAAGTGGGATCTTAGCAGAACCTGACCATTCTGGTACCATGATCCTGGACTTCCAGCCTCCAGACTGTGAGAAATAAAGCCATAGGCGTATGGTACATTGTTAGAGTAGCCCAAACTGACTAAGACAAAAATAATATATTAAATAATAAATATATATTATAGTATATATTATAATCACATAATAAATAATATTTCCACAGTCAGTGAATATCTGAAAACATAATTTTTCTTCCTTCAAATTTTTCATATTTTGGTTGAACTGAAGTCCACAAAGAATTCTCCTCAAATTCTAAGAGGACAACTTACTGAAGGTGTTACACTTACTGAGATCTGAAGAAGTATTGAATTGACTTTTACAAGGAACCTGGAGCCTTGAGGAATTCAAGGGACTTAGGCTTCCACTTCCAATCCATTACATACTAAGTTAAAGAACTCTGTTAGTGAAGACCAGAGTGCTTTTCATTATGGCCCATCAGCCAAAAACAAACAAACAAACAAAAACCAAAAACAAAAAACCTAAGTGAACCAAATGGAAAGTCAACCCCACAGAGAGTGTAGAAATGTAGCTTGTTAACTGGGACTCAGCAACTGGGTTTACAAATCCATGGGAGAGGTCAGGGTTTGACAGAGCATCGCATTGAATATGAAAGCCCTTGCAGTCATGGAAACCCTGATAATGTGTTCTACTTTGAGAAAAATAGCAGAATATGTGAGACTCAATTCAAAGAGTTATCAGGTTCTCAAAAATCAAAGTATATATAGGGCCTTGGTGTATTATTGAAGACATTCTTCCAATGAGTTATAAATTATTGGAATGACCTTTGTCCTTAAATAGGGTCAGTAAAAGAGTTCTTTAGGAGAAAAGCATGTGTTTTTTTTTTTTTTTTAGTGTAGTGCTTTTAAAACAATTGTTCTAAGACTTGTACTATCAAGTTAGACCATATATGATAATATGTCTTTTAATATTAATCACATAATAAATTCCTCCTTGAGTTTAATTCCATGCAAAATGTTATCCATCTTTTTTTGTCTTACCTTCTATTTATTGTTGAACCAAACTCTGATCATTTTACAAATCAGTGTGCTGTTCATTCCTGCTAATATGTATCTTCTCTGCCTCTATAAGACGACCTTTGCATTTTAAATTTATTATAGCCAGTCATGCTTGTATTTTATTTGTTCTGTTTACACTCCTTCAAATTCTTATGTTAATAACTACAGTTTAAATCTGTATTAAATGAACAAGAAATGTAAATGTAGTCAAACAAATTTATAAAAATAATATTTATGAAGTAGAAATAACTGAAAATTACTACATGAATATTGAATACATCTATAAAAATAAGTTGTATAGCTTAAAATTATATATAATACAATCTCCCATTATTAAATTTTTTTTCTAGTTTAACTTTTATAATAACTCTCCATTAAATATCTATATAACTATATATATTATCAAAAATTTAATCTCTAGTATAAATTGCCAAAATAAAATTGCAAGTTTCACATTTATAGTTTTAATTATTTTGATAAATAACTTTCAAGTTCTTCTTTGTACCAATTTATAATTAGGAATAATATATACTTTATATAATACTTTCAGAGAAATATGGCAGACTAAGCAAATGTCTTAATCTAGGCTTCAACCTCAAAAGACACTATAAGAATTATAAATGTATAAAATAGGGACAAATCTATAATTATAAAAAAATAAATAATTGGTGGAGGGTAAGCATATGGAGGAGTTCTATATTTTTTTGTAAAATAAAAGCACATAGAATCATACTGGTAAATTTAAAAGGGCATATAACTCCTAAATTCCAGGGTATGATAGATGAGAGATGCAAAAATAAGGGAACCTGAACTGCATAACTGCAACACAGGAACTCTTTGTACTTGGAATTAGCAGATATAATAATGAGACTTAAAATGTGGTAAAGTACAAGAAGATGCCATTTGTCTTTACCATACAGAGAAAGTAAAAGAACAAAAAAGAGAGAAAGAGAACTGGATTGAATCATGAGTCCATGTCAAAAACATTAAAAGAATACTCCAGACAGAATTAACCTTGTTAGAATGCATGTTATTATTCCAGAGTAAATTGCTTCTAATTCTGAAACTGTGAGGCCTCTCATTTTAAAGACAGTTCTGCACTATTTCAGTATGAAATCAGTTTGCCAATTAACAAGCTCTGCTCCTGTACTACCCTATTAAATATCCTATTGAGGAAAGGATGCAAGTGGAAAATTCTAGCCTGCATAACCAATGACTGAGAAGATATGCAGCAAGTAACTTTACTAATTAATCCTATTCCATATGTCTTCATTTGAATGGAAAATTTAGGCTCAGTACATATGTAAACCAAATCAGCAGCATGAAGGAGAAAAACAAGTCAAATACACAAAAATGTGGCCCCAAGAGGAAACAGAGGTCATACACAGGATAGAAGAGAACTTAAAATACTTTATGCCTTCAGAAGGCTTCTAGATGATAACTCTGTAGAACAAGAGTCATGAACAGGACTGAATAAAAAGTAACTCTCAGAATAGAACATTTTCAAATTAAAAATATGCTAAAAAATTAAAAATAAAAATCAATAGGTGGATTGAAAGATAAATTTGAGGTATTCTTTTGAAACAAATACGTGAAAACATAAAAAAAAGAAAACCTATAAAAGTAAGTAAATTGGGGAAGACTATAAGTTCAGATTGCTCAGTATCTAATAAATAAGAGTTTCAAAGGAGAGCATTAAGGAAAAAGAAACTAGAGAAAATTACTAAATCATATAAAACAACCTCCCAGGGCAAAAGAGAGACCTATGTCTACAGATTTAACAGGGCTCACTGATAGTTAAGCTTAATATATAAATAATAATTCAAAGGCTCATCATTGATGTCATTGAGAAATTTCATAATGCCAAATATACAAAGAATATCCCAAAAGCATCCACAGAATACTAGGAAAAAAATATGAATCAGTGAATGTCATAATGGTACAGAGACTTTTTAATCAGCAACTTTGGTATTAAAAGAAAATGGTAAAAAATAATGCTAAATCATAAGCCAATAATATTTTGAATTTATAATTACATGTCTAGCCAAGTTATCAATCAATAGAAATGGCAAAATAAAGCCATTTTGAGAAACTCAAGAAATCAGAATATATACCTCTCATATACCATTTTTGAGAAGGTTACATGTGGATGTACTTACACTAAACAAAATTAATAACCATAAGAGATGGATGTGGGATAACAGAAAATAATGAATTTAAGTAAAGAGTCCAAAGCAAATATCCTAAAATAGAATCTTCCTAGATGGCCCAGTAATAATTAGGACAAATGTGAATAAAAACTCCCTGAGCTATAAGGAAAATGTCTTGAATATAAAGAATGGAATGGATCCTATTCAGGAGACAAACTGTTTTATGAACTGGAATATAAGAGAAATCTGCTGAAGAAGGTATATGTTTCTCCTTTCAACCATGAAAAGAAGGAAATTAGAGATGCTAAGAAAAAAACAATGAATTATATTTAATGAATATAAAACAAATTGAAATGTGTCATGTTAAGAATCTACTGATGGTATACAAGAAAAAAGGATCCATTTGACATTGACACTGTGCTTCCCAGAGTGGCACAGGTGTTGTGACCCCAAACCCACATGGGAAAAACTGTAACACCAACCAACCACTTGGCTTTTCAGAGAAAAATAACTACATGATTATGATAATACAAACAATGGTTTTCAGCTTTTAAAATCAATCTGAAGACAAATATAGCAGATTGTGTTTTTCAGATACGAATGAACAGTAAATAATTCAATTTTGAAATATTTAAAAAATGTAATTAACAGATAGGTTAAAAAAAGGGTCAAGGGTAGGATACCAATATAGATTTTCATTTGTTCATTTAGGTATTAGAATTTTAACATATTCAGAAGGGATCAAGAAGTGAAAATTTTATCATATTGAGACCTTTAAATAGGTACTCTAAATGTATAAACGAGCATCAAATTTAAGAAGAAAGAGAAAGGAAGGATTAGAGAGACTGGATGCAAGTATTAAATAAAGGTAAAAGGAGTTGAATGGGGAAGAACATGGAAGCAAAGTATTTTAAGTAACAGTGAATATATTAATATGAATATCAATATGAAAACAATTTAGAGAACTATAATGAGATCTTACAGGAGTTAAGTATCTTCTTATTTCAGACTCATATATTATTGTGTGAGAAGCGAAAGTCTTTAATTTCCTCAATAACATGCTTCCTACTGAAAAGAACAAATTGAAATTCAACACCTGTTGTATTAGTCCGTTTTGCGTGGCTATACAGGAAATACCCGAGCCTGGGTAATTCATAAAGAAAAGAGGTTTCTTTGGCTCAGGGTTCTGCAGACTGTACAAGAAGTGTGGCGCCAGCATCTGCTTCTGGTGAGGGCTTCAGGGAGCTTCCAATCAAGGCAGAAGGTGAGAGTGGAGCAGGCGCATCACATGGCAAGAGCGGGAGCAAGAGAGGGAAGAGGTAGTGCCAGGCTCGTTTTTACAACCAGCTGTCCCATGAACTAAAAAAGCAAGAACTGACTCCTTACCATGGAGAGGGCACTAAGTCATTCATGAGGGATCCGCCCACACGACCCAAACACCACCTCCGACAAGGTCCCACATTCAACACTGGGGATCCAACTTCAACATGAGATTTGGAGGGGCCAAACATCCAAAATACATCATTTTTAAAAATAATTTTAAGCAAAAAAATGAGTTTCCTCATAATAAAATAAAATGCAACCGCACTGTGTGAAGAGGAGATCTAATGAATGTAAAATGAAAAGACATCAGTCAAGATAGTGTAGAGGAAGTTTCTTCAGGTATAAACAGAGAAGAGAAATCAGGAAATGTGTGGATAACTGAAAGACTTGTAAATGTATTGCTAACTCAAATCTTAAAAGTGGTAGAGTATAGAGACAGAAAAAGACAGAGATTCTGTGATTAGCCACAACAACAAATCTACCATTTGGAGTAAAGCTGTAAGTCAAGGTCAGAAACAATGTCCCTAGCATATTTTGTATGATGCAGAGGAGGTAATTATGAAGGTTCTTACCTTCCATTAAATATTAAGATGTAACATTTCAGTCAAACAGAAACGATTCCTAAAACGATTTAAATTCTATATGGGAAATAATGCTCACTTATTTTAATTAGTGACTAATTTACTTTCAAAGAGATTGATTATTTCATGGCAAATATACATTATTACAACATAATAAATAGTAAATGGCCAAAATAATATTACTGGAGAAATGTAAATTTTTCAATTTCCTTATTTGCTTAATAAGCTTAATATTGCAATCTTAATATAGCTATGATGTGATTTTATACCATTAAAAGTAAAACTGATTTTAATAACTAAATTATCTCCATCAAATATTAAGTATCTAAATAATGGCCTCTGCTAGATATTGAAAGTATTTGCTGCCCATCTTTGTGAGACACTGGAAAGATCAGAATCTCTCTTGTTTTTATTCTGTGACTTGTTAGAAAGCACTACATTTTTAAAAACATAAGATATTTTTTGGTATAAATATTGAGTTCCATATTTTAAAATTGAATCTTAATAAACCATAAGCCTCAGTCTTCTGGCTCCCCAGAGAAAAACTGAACAAACTTAAGTCACTGTTTTATTTTTATCATTGGAAAAGAGATCATTTTAGCACCACAGGGGGGTGGGCTATGCAGGCATATCATGCCTCTTGGCCATAGACTGGAAGAAAATGTATGCAGATCATATATCTGATGGAGAACTTAAAAACAGAATATATAAAGAATTCTCAAAACTCAGTAATAAGAAAACAATGCAACTAAAAAATGGGCAAAAATTTTAACTGATAAAGTCACCATAGAAGATGCACAGACAAAAAATAAGCATGTAAAAGAATGCTCAACATCATTAGTCATTAATGGAAATCAAAGGAGATGTTACTACACATCTATTAGAATGATGAAAATTAAAAATACAGATACATCAAGCATCACGAAGAATGTGTATAAATGGAACCCTCTTACACTAGCAATTGTACAAATAGTTTGGAAGACAGTTTGACAGTTTTTTGAAAATTTAAATACATACCACCACATAATCTAGTCATTCTACTAAGTATTTACCTGTGGAGAGAACACATGTGTCCTTACAAAGATTTGTGCAAGAATTTTCATAGCATCTTTATTTGCAATAGCGAACAACTAGGAAGAACACCCATGAGCATGTGAAAGAATAAGTAAACTGCAGTATGTCCACACAGTGAAATAATTCTCAGCAATAAAAAAAGAATGAAGTATTGATAAACACTACAACCTAAATTAATCTAAAGAATTACACTAAGTGAAAAAAGCCAAACAAATGAAGACAGGTTGGATAAGTCATAAATTAAAATTTTAGGAAATGTAAATTACTATATAGTGATAGGAAACAGATCAGTATTTGCCTGGGGAAGGAGAGCTGAGGGGGTATAAACAGAAAGGGATGTCTCTGATGGCTATATTCATTATTGTGATAATAACTTTAGCCAATACATATTAAATTCTACATTTAATATACATGCTGTTTATCACATGTCAATCATACCTCAATAAAACTATTAATTATGAATAGCAATACTTTTTAATTGACTCAAATCTAAGACTTCTTTTGAAAAGCATCCAAAGAATAACAGACATAGAAATATGTATGATGCGGAATTATCCCTTCTGCATCATACAAAATATGCTAGGGACATTGTTTCTGACCTTGACTTATTGCTTTACTCCACTTGTATTATAATGTTTTATGATCATATACATTTATGCTGAGATGACAATTAGCAAGAAAATCCTGTTTCTAATCATCACAAAATTATAACACAGTTTTAACAGGACAAAGAAACACTATGACTTAATCTATAATGTCTTATGGAAGGATATATACATCATAACTAAAAATAAGAAAATTTAATAAAATGAGGTATATAATGCATACCATGGAGTTCTACTCAGCCACAAAAAACAATGGTAATCTAGCACCTTTTGTATTATCCTGGATACACCTGGAGCCCATTCTACTAAGTGAAGTATCACAAGAAGGGAAAAACAAGCACCACATGTAATTAACATCAAATTTGTTTTAACTGATCAACACTTATGTGCACATATAGTAGTAACATTCATCCGGTATTGGGCAGGTGGAAGGAGAGAGGAGGCTATGAGTATATTCATACCTAATGAGTGCAGTGTGCACTGTCTGGGGGATGGACATGCTTGAAGCTCTGAATCGGGTGGGGCAAAGGCAGTATATGTAACCTCAACATTTGTACCCATGTAATATTCTGAAATAAAAAAAATATGTAAGAAAAAAAAAGAATCTTTGAAGTATGACAAGAATAGGAAAACAAACACCCAAACACCACATGCAATCAATACTAAATTGGAACTAATTGATTAACTTATCTGCACATATGGAAGTAAAACTCTAGGGAAAACTAGTAGGTGGGAGCGGGGAGGAGGTGATGGGTAAATTCACACATGGGTATAACGCACACTAACTGGCTGAAGCTCACACTCATAACTTGACTCAAACTGTACAAAAGCAAATTATGTAAACAAAATGTCTATACCCCTATAAAATTCTGAAATTAGAGAAAGACTCTTTGAAGTATTATTTTGTTAATAAAAAAAATGCTAAGTGTTTTAACAAATAAAAAAAAAATATTATGATGGTTCAAAACAAAAAAGAACGAAAAAGAGTAAAGAATGTATACATGACCAATGAGACACCATTTGTAAACCAATACACAAATTACAGAATTTTAAGTGGAGAAAGAGAAAGAGGCACAAAAAAATTTTATTCAAAAAAAGAATGGCTGAAAACTTTCCAATTCTTGGGAGGGATATGCAGAAATAGATTTATAAAAGTCAATGTTCCCATAGCAAAATCAAAACACAAAAATATTATCTTGAGATATATTATAACCAAATTGTCAAAAGTCAAAAACAAAAAGAATTTTGAAAGCACAAGAGAACAGTGACTTGTCACATACAAGACACCTCTATAAGATTATTAATGGATCTCTCAGCAAAAACCTTGCAGGCCAGGAGGGAGTATGATGATATATTCAAAGTGGTGACAGAAAAAAAAAAAAAAAAAACCTGCCAAACAAGAATACTTGAACCAGCAAATCTGCCCTTCAGAAACGAAGGAGAGATAAAGACATTCTGAGACAAACAAAATCTGAGAGAATTCCTCACCATTAGACCTGCCTTAGAATGAATATGAAAGGAAGTTCTTCAAGTTGAAACGTTTGCACATTAAGTAAAAACATGAAAGTATAAAACTCACTGAAAAAGGTAATTATACATTCAAAGTTAAAATACTCTAATGCTCTAATGGTAGCGCATAAAACACTTTTAACTCTATTTAAAAGTTAAGACAAAAGTATTGAACATAATTATACCTAATTTCATAATATATATCTAATATAAAATTACGCACATAAATTATGCAAGCCTCATAGTACAACACAGAAAGAAACCTCTGGTGGATACTCAGAGATGAAGAGAAAAGGAATCAAAGCAAACCACTACAAAAAATTATCAAATCAAAAAAGGCCAAGGAAAACTGTTAATTGAAATGCAAAATAAAACAGCAGTAATAATTGCTAATAGTCTATCAAAACACTAAGATTTAAATTGTATTTTTAACAAATCTAGCTATATCCTACTTAAGTACATTTAAAAGAAAATAAAACAAAAATATTAAGTTTATGTGGACATGTGAAGAAAAAGCATAAGTTCTACAAAGGAAAGTTGATGTGGCAATATGAGTAAGGGACAAGAACAGTAAGAGATACAAACAATAAATAAGTAACTACATGATTATTAAAGAAATAACTCACTAGAAGATATTACGATAGTGAACATTCATGTACCCAAAAATATAGTCTCCTAACATTTAAAGAAAAGATGACAAAAACATTAAGAAAAATGTATTGAAACATCATAGTGGGTGATTTTAATAAGTCCTATTAAGAAGTCACAGTCTAAGCAAGTACAAAAAATAGAAAATATGTAGCAGATTGGAAAAGCAGAATTAACAAACTACGCTAGCACGTGTATCTCATCTAGAGAGAGCCAGAGAGAAACTTGCATGCATCAAAGGGTGGACTGTTCTATTTCCAAAAATTGAAAATTTTATAGGTCACAAAAGAGGCCACAACTTATTCAAAAAATTGGTAAGGTACCTATAGAATTTATTCTTTTTTTCACAATTTGGTTAGAAATCAGTAATTTAAATGGTAGCAAAAATAAGTTTGAAATCTAAAAATACAATCCATGGATTAAATAGGAAATGCTCTTAAGTTATTTTTTAAATTAGAAAATGCAACTAAAATGATACTTCAAGGAAATGCATTTATCCAAAAAACAAAGGCAAGCGAACAAAAATCCCAGATTATAAAAGAACAAAGCATTCAATTCAAAAGTATAAAACTAAAAACTTTTAAAGAAAAAAAATAATAAAGTTATGAGCAAAGCCCTTATATTTAGGAGAGGTAAATTTGATAGATTCTCTGTAGAAAATGAAAATTTATAAATTTTGGATGAAATATTCAAAATAAATCTTAATTCATCAAAATTCCAGAAAGATACTAAGGAAATGCCATGTCTAAATTCATGAGAAAACTAGAACTCAGAGAAAATAGAGAGCACTGAAGCCACTCTGAACTTTGAACCAGGCACGACTGACTTTTAGTTTTAATGGATTTATGAAGCAAGCAAGAGAGACATAAAAACTAAAAATGTATTTTATTGTAAGGTTAAACCAGAAGTAAACTCCCCTCAGGCAATTAAAAGAAAGTTGAGTGGTTACTAAGCTAGAGAAATAACTTCCCTGAGACAGTATAACTATAAAGTAGCTCTTGCAAGGATTTGAAGCCTAAACTGCCAATACCTCACCTCAACATATATAACAAAAAACTGACAGAACCACTGTCATAGTCAAATATGTCAATATACTTGCTGAGAAAATTACAGAATCAAAATATAAAAATTAGAATAAAGTTTAGCTAATTCAGAAAACAAGCTTAATTAAATTCCTTCTCTAGATGTTACCCTCTTCATCTTATGACTCAAAGAGGTCTGTTGCATAATTAACAAAGACAATGAGCAGACCAAAGTAAAAAAAAAAAATACCAAGAACAGAAGGTACACTGAATAGTTAACTGTTGAAACACACCACAGAAAGCATCTACAAAGACATCTGATAAAGATTATAAATCAATAATGCATACTATTTTTAAAGAAATGAAATTCAAGCTTGAAAATGTTTTCAGAGAATATAAAATTATAAAAAGTGACCTAAGGGTTGAAAAAGCACCAAATAGAATATCTAGAAATGAAAATTAAATATTAATGCAGTACTCAAATAGAAAAGGTAGACACAGTTTAAAAGAGAATAAGGAAATTAGAAAGTAGGTCGTAAGAAAAAATCTGAAATGTAGCACAAGATGACAACAAAGGAATAAAATACAGACTCATTTCCAACAAACTTGGAATACAGAGAGTGATCTATTGTTTTCCTTTCCCAAGAAATTGCTGAGAACTCAGCCTCTGGCCACTGTTTTCAGTTCATTCCTCAGCCACTCAGCTAATGTTTTTAAATGACAAACTGTCTGGAGGTGAAAATTGTTATCAAATGTAAGGTTCATGTCTCTGGAGTTCTCTTTTCTCCAGCATCTTGGCCTTGATACTCATCTAATGCCTTCAAATAGATACTCTTTATTATATACTTTATCCAGCTCTTCTAATTTCTCATAGTGAGAAGGTATGTCCTATACTGACTCGTCTGCCATTTCTGGAAGCATAATCTTTCAAGAGGTTTCCTTTAGGGAACAGATGCAGAAGTTATACATATATACAAATATATATATATATTTCACTTATAATTAATTGACAATAATTTTGGCACATGGCCCTACATCATTGCCATTGATGCTGGGAAAAATATACTATAACTGACAGATGTATTCCCAGCCAAAACTTGAAGGGAGGATGGAGCAAAAATTGAGGAACCATTATCTGGCTTTGATATACATATTATATCATTTTCTTACTCACTTTGTTCATATCTTTTGCCTAATTAAAATGGAAGCTCTGGAGAGAGTATTTTTTTCTTTTGCTTATTTCGTTTTTGTTTGTGTTATGTTTTTAGTTCACCACTGTATCCCATGTGCCTCAAACACACTGGTATAGTGTGGGTAACCAATAAATAGTTGTGGTGTGTAGAAGGCCCTCCTAAACATATTACTAACTGTCGAAATCATATTTCTTCAGTTTTTTGAAGAATGATCTTCTATAATTTTAACAACATTACAATATCAATCTACCATTATGGTATAATAAAATACTTTAATAGTACTTGTATCAATATTCTCTAACAAAGCCAATGAAATATAGAAGGAAAAAAAAACCATCAGGTGTCCCTTGATGTTTCTTCTTCCTAGACAAAACACCTCTGACTTCATCAATCATTTTAAAAAACATATTAATTATTACATTATTTGTTCCCCTTAGACATACTCAAGCCTTGTTAGTCTTCCTTAGATTTGAATATAAAAATACAGGTTGAGCATTCTTAATCTAAAAATCTGAAATCTAAAATGCTCCAAAATCAGAAATTTTTTGACTGCTTACATGATGCCACAAGTGGAAAATTTCACATTGAACTTCATGTGATGAGTTGCAGTCAAAACACAGTCAAAGCTTTGTTTTATGCGCAGAATTATTAAAAATCTTGTATAAAGTTACCTTTGGGCTATGTGTATAAGGTGTATACAAAACATAAATGAATACATAAATGTTGAAATGTGGGTCTCATCTCTAAGATATCTCAATATGTATATGCAAAGATTCCAAAATTCAAAAAATTCAAAATCTGAAACACTTCTGATCATACTCAACCTACAATATAAAAATATATATATGCATACATGTGTGTGTGTGTGGTCAGTATTCAACTTAAATGAAGGAAACAGTTACATTAGCTCATTTATTTACCATATTCTTGATCCATGTTGCTATGGAAAACTCAAATCACTGAGGTAGCAGAAATTTATTCTGATGATATGAAACAAAGTAAACAAAACCCTAAATAATTAACTATCCTTAAGACCACTGGTGGAGCTAAAAATAAATAAAATGTGTTATAAATTTATATTAGGAATGAAAAACCGAGCTAGCCAAAGATAGAATTGAAATCAAACCTGTACCTTCTAACATGAAGTAAGATAGTACAAACAAGCATCTTTGAGAATTTATTTCTTAGAACTACATATTTCTAGGGGGATTTTCTGGGGGTGGTTATACCAAAGCTTCTCTTTTTTACCTAAGAAATAATCTCCAAAATCCACATTTATGCCACAACTACAACTTATTCTGTAGTACAGAAAAGGCAGCTGAAGCCTTCTTTTCCTTGAGCAGTTGTCACAGTTTTAGAAATTACCACTAGAAATATTACTTTCTCTTAAAATTTTTAAAAATTAAATTATTGTTCAGTTGATGCAGTTACAATAAAATTTGTTTGACTCACATGTATCCGTATCAAATATCTTTTCTAGATACCTGTTTCATGTTTGGTTCCTTGTGATACTAAATTCCTTCTCAATTTATTATAAGAATTACTAACCCAAAACACAAAATATGACCATTTTATTATATCATTATTATTATTATTTTACTCAAGGTTTTGTGGTTAGGAACTGCATTGACCATGACTACTGTAAATATGGAATTATGACATGTGCTAGGCTGAATAATGGTCTCCCAAAGACATCACTGTCCTAATCCTGGAACCTGTGAATATGTTATGTTATATATCAAAAGCGAATTAAGGTTGCAAGTGGAATCAAGTTCACTAATCATCCAGCCTTAAAATAAGGAGATTATCCAGATGGATACAATGAAAACACAGGCACTCTTTAAAGCAGAAGAGGAAAGCAGAATAGGATGGAGTAAGGCATCTTGAGGTCCTCAGCTGGCAGCTAGCAAGAAAACAGGGTCCTTTTCCTGTAGGTGCTCCTGTAGGTGCAGGGAACTAAATTCTGCTAACATGGATGAGCAAAGAAACTATTAATAATTCATAAATAAGCTCTGCAGACATCTTCATTTTAGCCCAGTGGGACCTGTACCTGATTTCTAACCACCAGAACCGTTAGATAATAAAGTAGTGTTGTTTAAACTGCTAAGTTAGTTGTAATGTTTTATAGCAGTAATGGGAGCCAATATACTAAAGCTTGTCAACCCTATTTCAAGAGGAAAAAATATCTATTTCAAATAATTTGTTATAAATGTGCTATAAACACACATGTGCACATACATACTCAAACACACTTGAAATACTTATTACCAGGGCCACTTCATATTAACATTAATGTCCCTCCTGAAAAGCTTAGGAGTAAAAGTAATTTAAATTTAGAAGAGAAAATACCAGTGGGGCCTTATACTTATTGAAATATAGTAAACACTAATATTCCTTCATTTCAATTTAATAGCAATATTCAAGTGTACACCTTGTTAGTTTAACCTTTATTAGATCATCTTCAAAGGGCTTGGGAAATCTGTGTTGATACAGAATTCATACTATATCTGTTGCTCTATTGTACTTAAATTAGATCAACATTAGATTTTCAAGGTTCTTGATCTTTAAAATAAAGCAATCTGTTATGGTAGGTTTTACATGACATACTTTAATGTTTTCTTTATCTCTTCTATCTTAGTTTTTAAGTTAAAAGACAGAAAATTATAACTAGCTGAGGGCTAGAAAGATTATTGTTGACACAAGACCCAGGAATAACTTACTGTGATCATAAAATCATACAGTGCAGACATCATTAGGAAAAAGAAACTATATCTATAGTAAAACTTATTCCACTATAAACATAAGTATAATACATCAAAATAAATGCCATTTTTATGAATTTTTGTTCTTACATTATTTTTTAACAAACCATAACATTTTAAAACTGAATAACCTCTGAGAAGAACTGTGAGGCACAGTGGATCATGCAATACCCTGAGAAAAGCACCATGTAGCACCAAAATGATAACTTACAGTATTCATCCAGGCGGGCCCATATCAAAAGAGGAGGTATGTTTCCTAAGCAATTCCTTTCATAGATATTTTCTGTACATTATGACAAAATGCACTATGTCTAATTTTTGTTATAGTCTACATAATTAATTCATAGAACCATGTTTTTTAGTTTTAATATGTACAAGAGTCTGTAGGTATTAACAAACACCAATTAAGACAAGTAGTTTTCACTGGAAACTCAAGGTTTATTTAGATCAGGTTTTTATATGTATTAAAATATAATAAATACTAATGCATCATCATATATATTCTACAGCAAACTTCAAATGTAAACCTTAGTCATCTAACTCAAAGGTTGGCAAATTATGGCCCATAGAACAAATCCAGAGGACTCCCTGTTGTTTAAATAGTGCCTTACCTGTACACAGCCATGTCCATTCATTTACATATTGTTTATGCCTGCTTTTGCACTACAGTGACAAAGCTGATTAATTGTGATGAGACTATATGGTCCACAAAGCCTAATATCTAACTCTCTGGCCCTTTATAGAAAAATTTGCTAACCTCTGAGCTAACATTTACAGGTAACAAATAATATCAATAGAATATTGTCAAGTGTGGTTTTTGATTGCTGCTGTCCTGGCTCTTTGGCTCCTTGCTTGGAAGAATCGCAAGCAGGGCCAGTGCCATGGAGTGATGACAGACATGAAGCATTTCTACAAAAGCAGCTTTTATTGCAAAGTAAAAGTAAATTCCAGAGAGAGGAACAGGTCTGTCCAAATAAGTGAAGATGACCCTGAGTTTAAAGACACAATATAGATAGTATAGTACACTGTCAAGGTCAGTAGAGAGTGGAATGTTCCAATAAGGAACAGTGTCATCCCAGGGGTAGGGTCTGTCTTTTATGCTAATCCATAATAATATGTTAAGCTGGGGATAGAATATTCATGTCTTTTCAAGGAAGTGGGTAGAGATTCCCATAATCATGTATCCTCCCAATTTCTATCCTTGTATGGCTGATTCCAGAATGGTCAAGGCAATAGGGAGTGTGAGTTTTACTATGTTAATGAGGGAAACGTTACCTTTGGTCATAAGCTCCTAGCTTCTGTGCATGCTCCTGGTCGGGAAAAGTCCCCAACCTCAAGTTCTTGCTGTTGTGGTTTCTTTTCTCTGTTTTTATTGGTCTCAATCCTCAGCCTTTGACTACATCCCCCTATCACCTGCCCTGCCACCTGCATACCCTCATCCCTACCTAACAAATATGATGAAAAAGGGATGTCAAAGTTTACCTATCATGTCAAGGAAATCTTCCTAGAGTTTATATTTGATTGAATTTTGAAGTATAAGCTGGATTCTGCCAGCTGAATAAGGAGGATAGAGCAATCTAAGCAGAGGGAACCACACACACAGAAAGGCACAGCAATGTGGAAGATAATTTATGCAAAGAAATATAAGTATCTTATAAAATACATAATAAGTAATGGTGGAAGATGAGATGGAAAGACAGACTGTAGTAAGAAAATGAGAGGTCATTAATGTCATTATTTTTTAAATATTAGTATTTATGCTGCATTTTATACCATTTCTCCATGGATTCAATTTGCCACATGGACTGTAGATTACGATGAAAAAGGAGCGCAAATGACAAGAATAGCTCAATAGTATACATGAGGCATGGTAAATTCTTGAACTAGAAGGGAGGGTAAAGAGGAGAAATAAATTCAATAAATCTCTAGGAGGAAGCATTTCTATAACTTAGTGACAGATTAGAGATATATAGGATGGTTGAAGAATGAGGCGAAAATGATGCTTTGTAGTATCTAGTTCAGGCTAATTGATGTGACTAATCATTACCTAAGATAGGAACAGAGGAGGAGGAAGAGGAACACATTTACAGAAAAATATAAATCATTCTGAATTTGTACAAGTCTTTAGAGAATCTTTGGTTCATTTAAATCATTCTGAAATAATAGATTATAGTTTTGTTTTGTATACCTGGGTGTTTTTTTTTCTTCAGTATCTATTCTATAAAAATATTATTCTGCTTTTCATTCGCATTTAGCTAAGAATCACTTTATAAGGGCTTAATTACAATTTTTATGTTTTTTATTACGTGTATTATATTTGTTTTCCTGAACTTTTAGAAGGACCTGTGGGGTTTAGGTAGCTTTTCTAATTTAGTATAACCCCCTTTCTATAGTTTTTCTGTAGTGATTTGGAAAAATATATGGCAGCTTGTTTTCTGAGATTTCCTGGGTGCATTCCACCCCATTAATATTATTGCAATGTTCTCTTCCTTTGTCTCTCTTATCCCCCTGCTTTTGAATGTTTTCCCATGTCCAGGAGTCCCTCCTCAATGTGAATGCTTATCTTGGATGTTAGCCCCAGCTGATTAATTCTGTGGGATCACAGGAGCTATATACTGCCCCACACCATTCAGACATGATCGCAGATTCTTCACACTCCCTGACTATTGGATTGGGCAAAACCAATCCTGGTTGTAGTGGCTGCTATTTAATGAATAACTATTGTATATTTTGAATTTCCTGATTTAAAATCTTTCCTATTCTTCATTCCTTTCCTCTGCTTCCTTCTGCTCAAAACCAATTCCACATATGTCTTGTAAATGTTGATAGTTTTTTGCTATATGACTATCATAGGGATAACTGGCCAATTGGTTTTATTGTAAATACCTATAATATCTGTAAGATATTGCTTTTGCTATATAGTTCCTATGACTTATTAATAAGAAGATCCTGAGACATTCAAAAAATACCATTCCTGCCATATTCCCAGAATCTTGCACATACTGGTTTTTAATTATTTGATATGAATACTATTAGAGATTAAATGAAAGCTATACTATTGTTCATTGATAATTCGATTTAAAAATAATGTTTCCATGTCTTCTAAACAACATATAGTAATATAGGAAATAATTTAAAAATGGGCAATTGAGTCTGAATGTTTATGTAACTTGAAACTTAATGGCATAAACTCTGAAATTATGGAGTGTTAAATTTAAATGTTCTGAGTTTGCAAATCAGCTCAGAAGTCTATGTGTGACTTAAAACTGTCTATAGGACCATTTATTGTAGCTGTTATTCTCTGCAGCATACTTTAGGCTTGTCTTTCCCTTATGAGTGCACATATTGTAACTGAACCTATGCTTTCCAACATACTGTATTTCAGCAGTCCCATCAAAATTAATAATGAGCTTTGGGTTTATGTTTACTCAAGTGTACAGTAGGAGCTTTACCAAGTATCTTTCTTCCTCTTTTCTGCCTACATTAGTTTCATCAGAGATAATTAAGTTTTATCATGTGATTGAAGAGGCAGAAACTACAAAGGCAGGAAAATAGCAATTTATGCAGTCTTTTAGCAGCTGATGGCTTTTAACAACAGAGTAAGCAATGAGAAATAAATGGAAATTGAAAGCATAGGCAAAAAGACAGTTTTCCAGTAAAATATTCATTAATGTTGGGGAATTTAAAAATCTAAGCAACTGTTTTTATGTACCATCATTTCAATACATAAAATTGGCTTTCATATTAAGATATTGGATTGTGCAGAAACATATGATTACATAATTGAGGAGGCTCATGTCAACAAGATGGTGGAATAGAATTTTCCAATGTTCTTTCCTCTGCAGAAACATCAATTTGAATAATTATGAAAAACTTCACAGGATCTAAGGAAACCAGGTGAGAGATTGCAACACCTGACAATAGCAAAGACATAAGAAAAGATGCATTGAAGAAGACAGGAAGGACAATATGAAATTACTTGCATTGCCTCTCCCTCAACCCCAGGCAGCAGAGCACGGAGTAAGATACACTTTGGTGGGGAAAGAAGAGGTAAATGAACACTGGATTTTGCTTTGGACCCCAACACCAGGCCCACCCCAGTCAAACTGAATGCTAGACAGGCCCCCGTGGCCACAGATTCCAGGCCAGTGCCCAGAGATGGAGCCTTCAGGCCTGTTTAGCGCCAGGTCAGGTCCCATAGCCTCAGCATCGAGGCCTGCCCTGCAGACGTGGTCCACAGGCCTGTTCCACCACCAGGCCAACTTCAGTGGCCCTAGGCTCTGGACCAACCCCAGTACCAGACTGGACCCAGCACCAAGCCAGACCCCACAGACACAGGGTCCAGGACTGCAGGAAGAAATGTCTCAAGAAAAAAAAAAAAAAGGTGGCACATATACATAATGAATATCAGAAGGTATTTAGACTAGATACTCAGGGATGAAAATTTTGCAATTCTCAACTCAACATAGAGTCGGAATATGCAAAAATATTCAGTGAAGTAGAAACACAGGTATGGCAGGATGTACTTATTAGTAAAACTAGGGTAATACTACAGTTTCAGAGAGTGGGACAAAGACAAGTTTCTCAAGCTAAAATAAGAGAAAGCAACCAAGGTTAGTGTTAGAAACAGCAACCAAGGTTGTTCTTAAAGTTCTGTGTTTTCATAGAGACCTGCTGTAAAGTGCAATCTTTAAGTAGGTTTTGTCATAAAGGAGCCAGACCCATCCAGCTTCGTGGAGACAAAAGTGTTTTTATATTGTTGGGATTCTCTAGCTCTGTGAAGAAAGGAATGCTACATGCTGGGTGTACACAAAACACACCAATGGAAGTTAGGTAGAAATTTAGTGTTTTTTATTTTTTCTTTTTAATTTGTGAGATCAGAATTCACAGAAGTATTAATTTAATCAGGTCCCTGATAATTGCTACTAGGCAAATGAGGCAAATCATTTGGAAATTCAGAGGAGGAATATTTTGTCATAAGCAATCACAAAAGATTTCATAGAGATAAGGCATTTGATCTGAGGCTTGAAGTATCGGTTAGAATTTGAATGGCAGAGATGGGAGAATATCATAAATAAAAATGGCAATTAGGAGGTGTAGATGAAGTCTAATGCGAATTAAGGAACAAGAAAAGCAGAGTCAAAGGTTGTGCTCTACCATCTTTTCATGCATTCTAGGGAAGCAGAGTATCAAGATTTCATTTCAAATTGTGAATGATCTCTTACTTGCTATGTGACTTACTTGACCTGCCTCTCAGTTCACTCATTTATAACAAATCTCCCTAATAATATTGTAGAAAGGATTAAATAAAATTGCATAAGCAAAATACTTAGACTTAAGTAAGTTTTTAAAATGTTGTTTTGTAAAACCCCAGAAAATTATTTTCTTGTATAATAATACTTTTAGTTTTCAAAGAAAGACATTTTAAATAAAAACACACTTAAAGCAGATTAAGAAAGACTTCTCAGCTAACATTTAGGATGAAAAAAATGATGGTGGTTTCCCACAAAATGGAACAAAGGTGAGTTACCCATGAGAATAAGTGACAACATTAGGAAATATTCAAGTATCCCCACTATCTCCTCCAAGATGGCTGTTCTCAGCAAATTCTTAAGCATCTTTCAAGTTGTTTCCCATACACTTTCAACACCAAAAATTATTACCTGGCAGATAAATGCCTGACACTAGTGACCATTACGTTGCTTATGTGTACCCCTATTTTGCCACTTACCATATGTTGAAACATCTGTTGCCAGCCCTTCACTGAAAGGTCATTGAATATCAGGACCATGTTCTAATATGAATTGTATCTCCAGCAAGTGTTAAGTGTCTGGACCATAAATGGGGCATACTAATTCTTACTGTAGAAAAAACTAGAAGGAAAATGAGAGCTGCTGATAGGGAACCAGAAAGGCAAGTGAGAACTACAATTTTTTTCTTAGAAATATTTTCTACAGTTAACTTTTATTTAATGGTGACTGTTGTTTGATATAACATGCAAAGCAAGAAGAAAGGAAAAAAGGAAGAAAGGGAGAGGGAGTGGAAAAAGAATTACCCTTAAACTAAGCAAACAAATAATGAAAATCTATACTAGAGCTACAGTGTCATGAGCAGGAATTGAAAAAATAATTATAAAGCATTACAAGTTGTGAAAGATTTTTAAAGCTTCGTGTAACTGGATTAACAAATCCCTTACGAGACCATCTACTGGGTCTCTAACAATGCTTTCTTCACAGGTCATCATCTTTCTTTCTTTCTTCTTTCTTTCTTTCTTTATTGATATGAAGGTCCTCATAATAAGATATTATTTGTTTAAAATGTTTTGTGAAATGTTGGTCCCTTGTTTGATCTTATATAGAATTGAGGAAATATTCATAATTAAAGCCAACATATGGGGGTGACAGGTGGTCATTTCCCTCAATAATTGCTATGATATGAGTTATTTTCAAATTTTAAATGAAAAAGCAATGAGTTCCAAAATGCAGAATCCATACAAGGAAAATAGTACTTTGAGGACTATGTCCATTAGTTATTAACTGTTTCCAAAGAATGAACCCTTTAATACCTAATGCTCTGTTAACCAGATTTCTTAGTATATTCCAATATTCAAAGTACAATAATTCTGATATCTATCAACTCCCTAACAAGCAAGTAGGGAAAGAAAAAGTCATCATTTTCTGTGAATTGATTTAAAAGAAACTATGTGGTTCACCAAAACTATTTTTAAAAAGTCATTTGAATAAATAGTTTATGTCTGATGACAGGATGTGTCCTGCCAACTTATTATGTGAGTGACTTTAAAAATGGGATTACATTGTTTCAAGTAAGACCAGGAACTTCCATGACCATATGCCATGTACAATGCCAAGGAAATAAGGAGATAGTCCTCCCCAAACCTGATTCAAGTAGGAAACCATTCACAGAGTTATTACAAAATCTTTAAGTTACACTTCCTTCCATCATTATAACCAAGGAATGATGAAGACAAGTTTCTGAGGTTTCTTATGCCCAACAGACTTAACCAAGCATTGATTATCCATGTCAATCCAACCAGACAATCCTTAGATATTAAAAAGGGAACAAAAATAAACATTTTGAAAATGTGTGAAAATTCATGATGATGTTATCTTAAAGAGATAATGTTATTTGCTGGGGGAGAATGGTGAGAAGCAAGAAACAATACATCTTTTTTTCATGATAATTCTATTATAATATTAAAGTGTTCTATAATTAACATGAATTTCTGTATCATTAGTCCTTACTTAAAAAGGTAACAATGATTAATATTATATATAGTACCTCAGTATGAAATAACAATCACATAAACACCTTGTTTCCCATTAAAAGTTAAAAAACAGAAAAATTAATCTGCTATCCATGAAGATTTTTATCTACAGAGATTCTCACATGAAATCTGGATGGAAGCCAGAGGTACAAAACAAAGCGTTGGCAGTTACCAAGCAGCAACAAGTGGATCTATATAACCAGTTTGTGGTTTCTGTTGCCTACAATATCTGTAGCAATGTAATGATGCCCTAGTTCTGTAGATTTATAGAATGTATTTTCATTGTCAAGCAGGAGACTAATAGCTCCAAATGCATTAGACTAAATTTTTTGTTCCTGTTTTATCAATAACAAATTCCATAGTTAGACAACTCTAAGCATTAACGTTTTTGTCTAGATTATTTTTGGCCTAATGTTCTATGATTGTAAACTTTTATAGTTGTGTGAATCTATCCTGTCAGGATTCTTAACACCGACAAAATTGCATTAATAGTCATATGTCCCACCGTTTTATTAATATAATTTTATGTCTTCACAAAGGCACACAAATATAGCCCAGAATTTTAGGTTAGAACCAAATTGTGAAAGTTATAAATTGCTGGGTCATACTAATGATACACTCTATAAATGGTATGCCCACATATAAAAGGGTTTTAAGCCCAATATGGTGATCATATATAGGTTTAAAAACATGGCTGCATCACAGAGGGTAGATTAAAAAGGATAAATGACTAAAGGCAAGGAAATCTGACAGGAAGCTATTTCTAGTGGAGATAATCAGGATATGGTGAAGGAAAGGAGAAGAAAACCACCGGCAAAACATTTTAGAAACAGAATCAATAAAATTTAGTGGTCAATTGGATATAATTAGATGTGGGATGAAGGACAAGAAGATACCAAGCTCACATGAAGTCAGTACACAGGGCAAAAGCTGGCAAGGACTGTCTTTCAGATTTTTATAATAAAATGATAGCATGGTATTAAATATGATTGCCCATTTTGAATATATATGGAGAGCAAGAAAATATTAAAATGAGAATATTTTTGAAGACCACAACTTATAAGAGTAGGCAGAGAGTGAATGATCTACAAAAATGCTATGAAGAATGAACCAAAAAAGTAGAAAGGGAACTAGGGGAAATAAATTTATAAAGGCCAAAAAAAAGTAGTTGTTTTTTTTTTTTTTTTTAAATATGGTCAGTGCTGTAAAACAAGGCAGATATAAAAAGGAAATGATTCCTGGAAAGAACCTGTGGGTTTAGTAAGTCGTGAGGTTATCAGTGGCATCAGTCTGGTGCTGCCCATGGAGTGGTGGCGGCTTAAGTCTGCCAGCAGTTGGGAATACAGGAGGATGAGGTACAGAAACTGAGGTGGCAACTGTGGCCTCCTTCTCTGAGGACACTGCTGTGAAAATGAGGAAGGACTTTGTGAAGGAGGAAAGGTGAAAGATAAGGAAGTAGCCGGGCGAACAAGCAGCTAAGAGAGGTAATGTTTTGATGTGTAAGAAAGACATTGGGATCCTTGAATACTTTCTTAAGAAGTCCCCAGCAAGAAAAAAGTTGATTATATGGGAGAGAGCACAAATACTGAAATCTTTGTGGGAAAGGAAAGATATGGGCTCATGAGCACAAATGGAAGAATTCTTTTCTTTTAATAATACTCCTCCTTTGGAGACTACACCTTAGAGATAGAGATATCAAAGATATCCCTTTAACTAGTCTGCTCAATACACTCTTCTGGTATAACCAAATTCCCTAGAGGTTCCAGAATTAAGGTTTCAAATTCAAATAAAAAATTTGAATGAAAAGAGGTAAGTCAAACTTTATAAGATTCCATTTCAGATTATGTGCTGAGCTTGTGCCTGCCTTTTTAGGATGCTTCTCTCAAATCAGAATATGCTTGAATGACAAACTACTTACATATTATACAGTTCCAAATACAAGCCAAATGCAGCAGTGAATAGATGAGCTGCTCTGGCCTTTCTCTTGTGTTTCTGTACAGCGTTACACTCCACTATAAGAGGGCTGTCTGGAAAGTATCCAGCCATGTCATCATTCTCATTATATTAACAATGGCTGGATACTTTCTGGACATTCCTAATATAAAGATTATCTTCATATATTCTCTGCATCAGAGTCAGTCAAAATTAATGCACCATCACACCAATAACTGAATTTCTCCATTGAAATTATTCACTTAATCATCTGTACTGGACAGCAGGCAGGAGTCCTTAGTTATGCCAGTACTTCCTATGTCCACCAATACCTCTGATGAAATGAAACGATCATTTTTCTGCATAAATTCCTATTGCTTGTGCCGCAAAACCCCAGGTTTTGTGGGGTCTAAAACTGACACAACCTATAGGGATCTTTAAAAGAATGTATAAATTTGTAAGCTTATTTATAAAATACATTTGAATTTGTGAATCTGTAAACTCAAAATTAGGTGCAGGGCTCATTAAAGGAAAAATTTAAGTGAGAGACAATGAAGGTTAAGCTTCATTAGTTTCATGCGAATCCTGTCTAAAACAAAGATAATTTTAAGTTATCTTGCAGAAGATGAGGTATAATTGTTTTGGTTTTCTCTGACATTCACAGTACAGCACAAGCACACAAACCCACCTAGATGAGATCACTAAAAAGAGTACAAATTGCTATATTATATTATTCCTATATAGGCCTGCAATAAACTTCCATTATCACGGTTATTTTGTAAAATTTGTGAATGTCAATTTCTCATGGTGTGTTGGATATTTCACCCAGATCATATTCTAGGATTCATCGTTTTTATGTCTCTCTAAAATCAATCACTCAGTTGATACTAAATTTGCCTTCATTTTTCCTCTTGGTTTTGTCCCTTTCTCTGCATTTTCACTACTATTTATTCTGAATGTTGATTTAATCTCCCTATTTGGCTTTATTCCTGAAGTCCTTCACTTCTAACCGCTACCCTATCGACTCTATAACTTGGACTAGACTAAACTTCTTAAGATCCTACTTTATAGGCATTGCAATCTTGTTCCAAAATCCTTCAGTGATTCCTCAACACATACAAAATGAGATCCAAATAAACTGGCAGTCATCATCTATCACACTCTCAGTCTTTAACTTACTCTTATTTATTACTAATTACTACTACTTTTCTATGTGACATTACACTTCAGAGAAATTGGTTGATTGGCTGGTCCACATTTGAGTTAATGCATAGACTTTTATACATGCTTTTTCCCCATGTGGAATATTCTCAGCACTTTTACCCCATCCATTAAGTCATTGTCTGTTCTACGCAAGCAATTTCAAATATTATACAAATCTTCTTCAAATTTTAGCAACCACTTCTTCTTTTTTATTGCCTAATCACTCCCACGATGCTCAGCATCTTCTTACTACCATATTTATCTTCTCTTACTTACTTCCTACTGGCTCATAAAGACCACAAACCCTTTGAGGTCCCAAGACATTTAGTCAACATCTTTATTTCTCTGAACACTTATATTGTTCTGTGTTTAAAAGTACATACATACTTGTCAGGAAGGCTTTAAATTTCTCATAGCAAGATTGCAATGCTAGACACCGGTGATGATGATAAGTTAATGTTTTATTTTGTATAATTGAGTTCACTGTGGTTTAAAGTTATTACTAACAACTTTTCTTTTCTCCAAAAAGAAAATATCCCCTCCCTTTGACTACAAATTTCACTGTAGTAAATTTCCTACGATTCTTCTTTATAGGCACTGCATTCCTGTTCCAAAACCCTTCAGTGGTTCCTAAACACATACACATTATGATTCAAATAAACTGGCAACCATGGTCTAATCACAATCTATGTCCTACACTTACTCTTATTTACTCTTGTTTACTACTACTTTTCTTACTAAACCAATTACTAACCCAATTAGTACATGAAATTTCCGTTTTATTCTTTTCTAATGCCACTTGCAGAAAAATTTGTCTCTGGCAAGCCAAACAAGCTGCTTCTTATTTGAAGACAGGCAATGACAAGTTGATTTTCATGCATATTTTCAAAGATGGGCTCTGAAAAATAAGAGACTAACTGGAATTGTAACAACCTATTTTAAAAATTGTTTAGACAGAGAAGTAATATGTAGAATCCTGTGGATTCTCAAATGCATAAGAGATGAAGTATTAATATTTTCAAGGTTCAATATGCTGTACTTCCTTCAGGTGTGCTCAGTGACATTCTTATGTATCATGTCCTCTTAGAGTATTGCACAGGCACTTATTATCAAATTCTTATAAAAGTCCCCAGTGCATGAACTATTAAATACATTTTAAAAATGCTACAACAGTCTATCCAGTTAAGCATACTCTATTTTCATTGTTTTAATTCTACAATTATCGATGTTTTTGCCCAATGCTCAATGCTTACAAATAAATATTGCTAATTCAATTTAATTGAACACAAGTGAAAATTTAAATGTAATGAAATATAATCTTTATAAATATCTTTATTTTTGTTGCTTTTGATTACAATAAAATCTTAATAGTCAAATCCTTCTAAAAACAATGTCATTCTTATACATAACCAAATAGTTTTCCATGTAATACTGAGCATGCCATAGTAATCCACCATTGTTAAAGCTATAGCAAAATTATCTATACACACCTTTCAAACTATTTTTCATTTTTTTCAACTGTAACAATATCTTTAGGAATATGATGTTTCTTTATCTATAATTCTTGTTATGTCTATTTTTATTGTTGTGTCTAGATGTTCCCAAAATGCTCTCCGTAATAACAGAAGTTAAACTTAGCCAAGTACTTCATTAAAAATTACAGAATCTTATAAAAATTATTTAACAATATATGAGGACCAAATAATAAATAATTCATAGAATGTTCTAAATATTTATCCACAAAACAGGTATTATGTATTTTCACATCCATTCTCTCAGGACTCCCAAATTTATTTCCCTATCTTATATCACTCCCCTGATTTCCAGTCCCGTATATCTAGTTGCTTCTCTCACAGTGTTGTAAAGCATATCAAACTTAACATTTACAAAACTCAACCCCTCAATCCCTGTTCCCACCCCAAACATCCTTACTTCCTGCTCTATTTTTCTTCTTCATCTCAGTTAAGGGCAACAATACTCTGCTAATTTTTCACACCAAAATCTTGGAGTTGTCCCAGATTCCTCTTGCTCTCACATCACACATCCAATTTCTTTAGCAAATTCTGCTCCTACTGTTTCAAAATATACCCAGTCCTTGACAATTTCTCACATATCCACCCCTAATCCCTGGCCCAAGACACCATCATCTTAGGAGGTGCATCTAGGGGCCTACATTTTGCCATTAAATTTTCATGAATGCTGTTCTGTATTACACATCAGGTTGATATTATTTGTAAAGTGTTTTCATGACTAGTATTGTGCTACAAAACATAAATAATAAGTGTAATTAAAAGGAAAATTAGTAAGTGTCCACTTGGTGGTTCTACATTTTACCTTCTGCTCCTGTTCACCAGCTATTTTTCATCATATCACTTCCCTATATTCATTGGCCTGTTAAAAATTTCATAGATATAAATATGTTTGTTACTTTGGATCCCACTTGGGAACACACTGTAGATACATTTCAATGCTGACCTCATTATTGTGAATTGCAAAAACTACAAAGTTATATTATGCAAACTGCTTGGTTTTCAAGTCAGATAAGATGCTAACTGCAGAGTATTAGATAAAATTCAGCATTCCTTCATGATAAAAACTCTGTATAGAAGCAACTTACTTTACAAGATAAAAGCCATATATGACAGACCCAAAACTGAAAGCCTTTCATCTAAGATCTGGAATAAGACAAGGATGTTCACTTTTACCACTGTTATTCAACATAGCACTAGAAGATCTAGCTAGAACAATCAGACAAGAGAAAGAAATTAAGGGCATCCAAATTGAAAAGAAAGAAGTCAAATTTTCCTTTTTGCAGAGGATATCTTAAATCTAGAGAAACCTAAAGACTCCACAAAAAAAACTATTCGAATTGATAAACAAACTCAGTAAAGTTGTAGGAAACAAAATCAAAATTCAAAAATCAGTAGAATTTCTATATGTCAAAAGTAAACAATCTAAAAAAAAAACCAAGAAAGTAATCTCATTTACAATAGCTATAGATAAAATAAGATACCTAGGAATGAACTTAACCAAAGAAGGTAAAATATCTTTACAGTGAGAACTATAGAACGTTGAAAGAAATGGAAGAGGACACAAAAATGGAAAGATATTCCATGCTCATGGATTGGAAGTATAAATATTGTTAAGATATCCATCCTACCCAAAGCAGTCTACAGATCCAATGTAATCCTCATCAAAATACTAATGACATTCTTTACAGGAAGAGAAAAAAAATCCTAAAATTTATATGGAACCACAAAAGACCAAGAATTGACACAGCAATCCTGAGCAAAAAGAACAAAACTGGAGGAATCACATTATACAACTTCAAATTATACTACAGAGCTATAGTAACCAAAATAGCAGAATAGAGAATACAGAAGTAAATACACACATCTATAGTGAACTTATCTTCAGCAAAGGTGCCAATAAGATACAGTGGGGAAAGGACAGTCTCTTCAATAAATGGTTCTGGGAAAACTGGATATCTATATGCAGAAAAATGAAACCAGATCCTTATTTCTCCTCATATGCAGAAATTAAATCAAAATGGATTGAAGACTTAAATGTAAGACCCAAAACTATGAAACATTGGGGAAATGTTTTAGGACATTGGTCTGGGCAAGGACTTCTTGAGTAATACCCTCAGAGCACAGGCAATCAAAGCAGAATTGGACAAATGAGATCACATCAAGCTAAAGAGCTTCTGCACAGCAAAGGAAACAGTCAACAAAGTGAATAGACAACCCACAGAATGGAAGAAAATATTTTCAAACAACCCATCTGACAAGGGATTAATAACTAGAATATATAAGGTATTCCAACAACTTGTTAGGGAAAAAAATCAAATAATCAGATTAAAAAATGGGCAAAAGATCTGAATAGACATTTCTCAAAAGAAGACATATACATGACCAACAGGTATATGAAAAAATGCTCAACATCACTGGTCATCAGAGAAATGCAAATCAGAACTACAATGAAATCTTATCTCATCCCAGTTAAAATGGCTTTTATTAAAAAGGCAATAATGAATGCTGGCAAGGATGTGGAGAAAGGGAAGCACTGTTGGTGTGAATGTATATTAGTGCAAGCACTATGAAGAACAGTATGAAGGCTCCTCAAAAAACTAAAAATAAAGCTACCATATGACTCCACAATCCCACTGCCAGGTATTAACATACATCCAAAATAAGAGAATGTAGTATATCAAAATGCATTTCCAAGTTTATTTCAGCACCATTCACAATAGCCAAGATTTGGAATCAACGTAAGTATCCATCAACAGATGAATGGATAAAGGAATTGTGGTACATATACACAAATGAATATTATATAGCCACAAAAAAGAATGAAATCCTGCCATTTGCAACAACATGAATGGAACTGGAGAACATCATGTTAAGTGAAATAAGCCAAGCACAGAAAGACAAATCTCACATGTTCTCACTCATATATGGGAGCTAAATATTAAAAACAGTTGATCTCATGGAGACAGAGTCAAATGATGGTTACCAGAGGCTGGGAAGTATAGTGGGAAGGAGGGGCTAACGCGGGTATGGTTAATGGGTGCAAAAATATAGTTGGATATTTAGACAGAATGAACAAATCAAAAATAACTTAGGATATACTTTAAAATAATTAAAAGAGTGGAATTGGAATAGTCCTTACACAAAACTATGATAAATGCCTGAGGTAATGGATATCCCAATAATTCTGATTTGATTAATTCACGTTGTATGCCTGTATCAAAACATCACATATATCCTATAAATATACACAGCTATTATGTACCCATAATAATTATTTTTTTAATTTAAAAAAAAAAGAATAAAAGAGCTGCACTGCTTCATGCTGCATTTCTTAATTTTTTCTGAACTTCTTGTATAGATATAACTGACCTAAGTCACCAACTTTGATATTAAATATCATTTAGGAACAAGAGTAGGGGATTGACACTCCCCGGAAAGTAGTCCTGGGTCATGTGTCTCAGCCTGGACCTACCTGCATGTATTAGAGTGAATCATAAGTAGCGTAAGTAGCGACCGGTGCTAGGCTTGGGAAATGACTCCTACCCTATGACTAAACACTGGTGCCTCAATCAAGCATCGGCCCCCATTCTGTAGAGAGCTCAGGGGAAGGACTACGCCGTGTAATATTAGGGCCCATCAGGTGGTTGCTAATATAATATCTATGTAATATCTAAATCACTTCATCAACAAATAGAGCACTAAGCATCTTTTTTTTCAGAAATATTTCTGTATGAATGTGATATAAACATTATTAGTACTAAAGAAACCAAATTTGACTTGAACAAGTAAAAACCAGAGCATAAGTTTACATTTTATACAATTTTTCTCAGATGTAATTAAATACCCAAGAATATTTTTAGCTTAATATTGATTGACACAGATCCTCCTTTCCCTCTTTCCCTTCCTCAAATTTCCACAGTCACTTATTTGAAGCAAAAGCATTATTTGGAAACAATATTGTTTTTCTGCAGCGTGATCATATATATTTTATGCATGGAGAAACACATTATTAGCTTTTTCAGTGAACTAGGTCAGGTAAAATCAAGACTCTTTAAAACTTCATAAGAAAATTCACATCAAATAACGTTGACCTCCATCTCTTTCTGATTTACTTAATTTTTCTTAATTTATGCTGATTATATGGATGTAGGATTATGACTTTTTATGAGCCCAGAAGTCAACTAAAAAATAGAACATTAACTTTTATCTGCCTTGTTAAATTTCTGAAATATTAGGAATCATCATTAATCTAATGTTATATCAATGTTATTATTTGTAAGTTTAAATAAAATATTTTAATGTACATATAGGATGATAATAAGTAGAAAAACACAAGTAACCTCAGAGTTCTATTTGTTTTTCCAAGAGTTTCCATGACATTCATTTCAGCAAACTAATCTTGGCTGCCCTTATGCATAAACTACTGGCTTCTCATAATGGTGTATGGCATTTCAATTTCAAACCTGCCCTCAATAAACAGGATGAAGAATTACTGTGCTCATGTATAAAGTGTTTTGTGACTCAATGTTTATCTACCATAATCAATAACACCCAAATTAAAAAAAAATCAAAGCACATGAAAAGTAAAACAATTTATTTCATATGCTAAGCAAATTCCTTATTCTTTTCTGAAGTAGAAAAGATTAAAACAGTAAGTGCCACAAGGTAAACTTCATCATACAAAAGCTGTAACGTAGGTGAAGCAGGCAAACAGTCGATGAATCTGTTTAGTTTCTAAAGGTGATTTCGTTTATATACTTACTGATTTCTTCAGATGTATAGTCTAGTCCAGCCCCTGTATTCATCACCCTTTACCTGTCCTCTTTAAACTCCCTAAAAATATAATAGACACTGTTTAGGAAAATACATTATGCTCTAAAGTAGTATCCTCCTGTGTAAAAAAAAGTCTAGAAAAATCAAGCAATCTTAATAGCCTTCAGAGTGTCACAGGTTAGCCAAATTAAAAAATAAAAGCTTATTGTAACAAAAACTTCTATTGATTATTTTTTCTTCTTTATTATCCTATGCATTATATAAATGTCTTACTAAAAGTATGCATAATTTCTAATTAAAATTTTTAAAAATTTATAGAGTATAAAATCAAAGGCTCAGTCACTACAAATTAAACATTCTTGTGCTCCTGTCCCTCTGGTACTCAAAGGGGCTTCAAATACCATTGCATCTGATACAAAGAAACCAATAGATCATGTATTAGCTTGATTCACTTAAATTTTTTAAGGTTGAGCAATATTTTATTTATTTTTTTACTTATACATATTATCTATACATGTTTTAGAGATATATGTGATAATCTGATACACTTATATAATTAAATAAGGGTAATTCGGATATCTACCACCCAAAACATCTGTCCCTTTCTTATTTTATTATTTCATGATGTGAAGTTGAAACACAACTTCTATATTCAGCAGACTGTTCTGCTCTTCACTTATTTTTTTTCTAGCCCTTAAAGCCAATCTTTTCTTAGGTATTTATTAATTACACTTTTAAAAATATTACATTCAAATACACCATAACATACATTTCATATAGTATCTTTAATCCTTGTAATAACCCAACCAATTACTTATTACTTGGGTGTTAAATAAAAAAGCCAGAGAAGTTAGCAATTTACCCAAGATTATACATACAGCCCACAACCCAGATACGATTTGCCCAGTCCTCAAACTCACAAAGATGTTGCTATGGCAATGGCATTGGTGATGAGGCTAAGGTTAAATAATTATGAGAAGGAGATGATTACAGGTGAAACCAATTTTTGCTAAGCACATGCCACCCAGCCAGAGCTATTAACTACATAAGTGTTGGGTGGGAATTATGCCCGAAGTGAGACCCATGAATCATCATTTTGGACCTAAGGATCTCACTAAGACTTACAGAAGCACAGTAATGGATATTGGAGCATTTGGGTAGAATTTTGATGTATTCAGAGTATGAATGTCAAGACATAGCTGTCAAGTACTAATAAAGAAAAATTGAATTGAACAACACATTAAAAAAATCATCCACCATAATCAAGTGGGATTTATCCCTGTGATGCAAGGATAGCTCAACATATGAGGATCAATAAACATGATAAACCACATTATAAAATTAAGGATAAAAACCATATGATCATATCAATAGATTAAGAAAAAGTATTTGACGAAATTCAACACCCTTTTATGATAAAAAAAAATCTCAACAGATTAGGTATAGAGGAAATACATACCAACACAATAAAGGCCACATATGACAAACCCATAGCTAACATCTTATTCAGTGGTGAAAGTTTTCTAAAATCAGGGATAAGACATCCCTCACCACTCTTTTCAACATAGTACTGCAAGCCCTAGCCAGAGCAATCAGGCAATAAAAAGAAATAAAAAGCATCTTAAAGACAATGAAGAAGTGAAATTGTATTTATTTTCTGACAACATGACTTTTATATAGAAAACCCTAAAGACTCCACCAAAAAGCAGTTAGAACTGATAAACAACTTTAGCAAAGTTATAGGATACAATACCGACATACAAAAATCAGTATCATTTCTATGTACTAAGAAGGAACTATAAGAAAAGTAAGAAAATGATCTCATTTATAACAGCAAAAAAGTAAAATAAAATACTTAGGTGTAAATTTAACCAAAGAAGTGAACACCTGCATACTGCAAACTATAAAATACTGATAAAAAATTGTATTTTCCTGGATAGAGCTGGAACTCATTCTACTAAATGAAGTATCCCAAGAATGGAAAACTAAGTACCACATGTACTCACCAGCAAATTGGTTTCACTGATCAACACCTAAGTGCACACATAGGAATAACATTTATTGGGCGTCAGGCAGATGGAAGCAGGGAGGAGGGGATGGGTATATACATACATAATGAGTGCGATGTGCACCATCTGGGGGATGGACAGGCTTGAAGCTCTGACTCGGGGAGGGGGAGAAGGGCAACATATATAACCTAAACAATTGTACCCCTATAATATGCAGATATTAAAAAAAAACCCAAAGAAAACACAAATAGGAATATATTGTGTGTTCATGTATTGGAAGAATTAATGTCATTCAAATGTCCATACTACCCAAAGCTATCCATAGTCAAAGAAATCTCCATCAAAATTCCAATGTCATTTATCATAGATATAGGAAAAACAATCCTTAAATCTGTAGGAACCACAGGAGACCTCAAATAGCCAAAACAATCTTGGAAATAAAAGAACAAAGCTGGAGGCATCACACTTTCTGATTTCAAAATACAGTATACACCAATTGTGATGAAAATGGCATGGTCCTGGCATAAAAACAGACACATTGACTAATGAAATAGAATAGAAAGCCCAGAAATAAACCCACATTTAGTCAATTGATTTTTGACAAAGGTGCATACAATAATGAATATACAATAATGAAAGGACCATCTCTTAGAAAAATGGTGATGGGAAAACTTAATGTCCACATGCAGAAGAATGAAATTGGATTCTTATCTCACACCATATACAAAAATAAACTCAAAGTAGATTAAAGACAAACAGAAGACCAGAAACTATAAAACCACTAGAAGAAACATAGAGGGCTCCATGACATTGGTCTGGACAATGACATTTCAGAATTCATCTCAAAAGCACAAGTAATATAAGCAATAATAGATAAATTGGATTGCATTACACTAAAAAGCTTCTGCACAGCAATGGAAACAACGAACAAAGTGAAAAAACAACCCACAAAATGGGAGAAAATATTTGCAAATCATACATCTGATAAGGGGTTAATATTCAAAACATATAAAGAATTCAAACAACTCAGTATCAAGGAAAAAAAAATAAACCAATGTAAAAATGGGCAAAGGACCTGAATAAACATTTTTCAAAAGAAGACATAAAAATGGTCAAGAGCTCCATTGTTGAAAAATGCTCGGCATCATTCATCATTAGGGAAATGCAAATTAAAACCACAATAAGATATCACCTCACACCTGCTATAATGGCTGTTATCAAAAATATGAAAAGATGTAAGTGTTGGCAGGATGCAGAGCAAAGGTAATTCTTGTACATTGTTTTTAGGAATATCAACTATTATGAAAAATGATATGGAAGTTCCTCAAAAAGTTAAAGTAGAACTACTATACTATCCAGCAATCCCATTGTTAGTTATATATCCAAAGGAACTGGAATCAATATGCCAAAGGGATATCTGCACTCCCAATTTCATTGTACCATATTCATAATGGTCAAGATATGGAAAAAAAAACCTATGTGTCCACCAGCAGATGAATGGATAAAGAAAACATAGTATGTATACACAATGAAATACTATTCAGCCTTAAAAAAAATAATTTCTGTCATTTGCAACAATGTGGATAAACCTGGAGGACATTATATTAATGAAATAAGCCAGGTGCAGAAAGACAAATATTGTATGACCTCACTTATATGTGAAATCTAAAAAGTTGAACTCACAGAAGTAGGGAGTGGAATGATAGTTACCAGAGACTACGGTTGGGGGAGAAAGAGGAAGAAAATGAGGAGTATTGGTCAAAGGGTACAAATTTCAGATAAGCAGGAGGAATAAATTTTGAGATCTATTGCATAGTAGGGTGATTATATTCAATAATAATATATTTTATATTTCAAAATAATAGTAAATTTCAAATGTCTTACCAAAATAACAAAAAGTAAGCGAGGTGATGAATGTATTAATTAGCTTGATTTAATCATTTCACATTGTATACATATATCAAAACTTCACACTGTAAATAATTATATGCATAATTATGTATATATAAATGCATACATTTACTACACTGGTGAACAAATAAACCAATGTCCTTCATTTGTATTCTAGTGGATGTGACATAAATTAAACAAATAGTGTATAGGAAAACTAGATAGATATATACAAAAAGCAGCATTTAATATCATGATAGAATACCACAGAGGAGTGATTTTCAATGGAAAGCGCAGAAAGAACCTCTCTGAAGAGATGTTTGATAAGAGACATGACTGATGTAATGGAACAGGAAAACTTAATGATAATTCCTGGTAAAAAGAATAGTAAGTGCAATGACTCTAGAAGGGGAGCTAGCCCTGGGAGTTTGGAGAAGAGAGAGAAGGAAGGACAGAGTGGCTGAAGCAGAGTGCCCACTGGGAAAGCTGTAGGAGGTAGTGCTGCTAAGTTCAGACTTATATATATATATATATATATATATATATATATAGAGAGAGAGAGAGAGAGAGAGAGAGAGATACAGATATAGATATAGATACAGACATATACTTCCAAGCTCATATACATTGTTAGCAGAATCCAATTTTCTCTCCAGCTGTCACCAGAAGGCCACACTTTACCTCCAGAGGCCACATTCCAGTCCTTGCATATGGACCTGTCTCAAAGCCAGAAGTGGTATTTTGAATCCTTATCACTCTTAAAATCTCTCTGACTTATATAACCTCTCTCTCTGCCTCCAATCAGAAAAAGTTCTTTGCTTTATAAAGCTCCTATGGTATAGGACAACTAGACTGACAGATACAAAAAGCAGAATATCATGATAGGATATGATAGAAGTGTGATTTTTCAATAGAAAGGAAAGAAAGAACCTCTCTGAAGAGTTGACATTTGATCAGAGACATGACTGAGGTAATGAAATATGAACACTAATGATAATTAGATTAGATTGTGCCCAACCAGATAATCTAGGATAATCTTTCTTATAAAAGTCCATAACCTTAAATACATCTGCAAAATCCCTTTTGCCAAGTAATATCACATCATCGTAGGTTCCAGTGATTAGTGTGTAAGCATTATTTTGGAGGGTGGGAGAAAAGGGACATTATCCAGTCTACAACAATTAATAACAAATAAATGAAAATACTTGACTACTTCCTTATATTTCACACCTATCCTGAACACCCATAAGTTATAATTACAGCTGAATTATTGCTTAATGAAAAACTCATATAGAATAAATCATTAATGCATTTCCATATATAAGAAAAATAAAGGAAAAATATACATTTTACAAAATATTAGAAAAGTTAAACAAGAAGATAATCCTTTGAAAATAACTTACTTGTATAAGGGACAGAAAATCAAACTTTCTATATTGTTTGTTCTTATTTTGTATTCTAGAATCTAGAATATGTTTTAAAAATCTGCCCTATTTGTCAATCTGTCATGAAATATATTTCAGCTTCAAGCCTCATGCTCCTGGGGAAATCACAAAACATCTCATTTAGCTGAAGAGGCTGAAACTCCAAGCAGTGCAATTAATATCTTCCATTTTTGCTATTGGCACAGAAAGCAGCTCCTTGGAATCTGAATCACTAATTGTGTCTAATAGCTTACATCTGGCTTATACAAGTTCAGCACATTAGGACATGGTTATGTGTTCTGATCACCAGGCACTGAGTGGACACATTCTGACCTAAACTTCAAAGGAGCTGCCACATTCTAACCTTCTCAAGAAATAGAATATTCATGAATGAATGAAATCTGGCTTTAGGAAATTGTCTGTAGACATTCTTTCCACCAAATGCAGCTTTATTATTATGGGCAGTCTTGAATAAGATGATAGGGACACCATAAAAACAAAAATCTTCCCTTGAGTCTGCCAAACGAAGTTTTGTTTAAAAATGCGAGATAAACAGGGCTGTTAAACTGATTCACTTAATTTTGTCTTCATGCTACGAAAACTCAAGAGCCTTGCATGTATTAATTTTAATAGGGATTTTTTAAAACAACTCATCTAAGAGTACAGCCCAGAATATATGAAAAGTATACAGTGATTTGAGCCTCAGCCCCACCAAATTCCTCCTTCCAACTCAGAAATAATGCCCTGACATTTCCCTTAATGAGTGTCTCAGCCCCTTTGGTCATGGGTTGGGCTCCTGGTTAACAACCTTCCTTTGACTAATGGGAGTGCTGCCATTGGGCAGCTCCCACACTCAAGGCAAAGCTACGCCACACACAAGCCTCCTCTACTTTGAGAAGAAGCTGTCAAAACAATGATGAGGCACAACCTTTTGTAAGAGTAGAGAAGATGGACTTCTTTCTGCATTTGGCTTCTCTACAAGTGCACACATGGTGACTTGACTTCTTTATTCTTCAGTGCAATTTCCTTCTTGGCCCCTGTGTTCAGATCTCCCTGATTTCCATAAGCACTTTTGTTCTCAAGAGGAAGAAGAGGGGTCTCTTAGTAACATAACCTTTCAAAAATACATGCATGTTCTGCTATTCATCAATATCTTTAAGTATGGAGAACTCGATGGACCTTAACCACTTTGGAAAACTGAGGTGGATGGGTGCTAAAATCTTTTATTGATGAATTCATTCATACTTTTATTGAAATATACAATATTTAAATACCCAAAGGGTAGATCCAAAACGCATCAAGACATCAAAATTTTAAAAGAAAGAAAAAAAGGAGTGAAGCTTTCATATATCAGTTAATATCTGGTATTTCACACACACACACACACACACACACACACACACACTATAGTATTTAATTATTGTAAAGAGTCAGAACATCTTTTAACATCCTTGCACTTATCTTGGTGTGTATACACACACATACATGTGTGACAGTCTGGGTGTGTTTTTCAATTTCATATAGTAGAGAGCAACAACATAAGCTTTCATTGTTTTTGGGCTATTAAATTTATCCCTGTGTGTGTTGGATATGTATATGTGTGCTTAATGTTTGTTATAGATTTTTCCTGAAAGCTAAAATAAAAAGCAATCATTAGAATAATTCAAATAAAGCCTAACATTCATGTAACACTATGTACCTGTGCAAAGAGAAACATTTTGTGTGACTTTTAGTTATTCAGTCATTAACACAACCGAGTGAGCTAGCATCCCCATTTTACCTCTGAGGAAAACTGAAATATAGAAAGGTTATGTCACTGTTCTGTGTAATCTTTAGGGGAGACATGATCCAGCTGCGGGTGTCACAAAGGATGGAAAAAATCAGTACCCCTACTTAGGCCATGTTCAGGGCCACTTTCAGAAAGGGTTTTACAAACATGGAAAACAAAAATGGATCTTGAAGAACAGAAGAGGACCCGAGGTAAAGAGCTCTACAAGCAGAAGGACCGCACACACTCCAGTCCGGAGCTACCAGACAGCTTGGGTAACAGCATGAGGTGAATTCACAGGGTTCTGAGACTGGTGGCAGGAATACTGTGCAAGCAGTATATGGCAGAAGTGACAGCCCTCGCCTTTGGGCAGAGGTAATAGGGCACTTTGGAGGGGAGATCCCAGCTGAATAGGCAAGGATTCCTACCAGAGAAGTAGGAAGGTTGACTCTCCTCTAAGGGTCAGGCTAGACACTGAAAAGCATGGCAGCCGTGTAAAGAGGCTGTCTGTCAATCACATGCACCCATCCAGTGATAGTACTCTGAGTGGTTGGAGAAGGGGTGATACGTCTAGAGTGGAATGGGAAAGCAGTGATCCTTACTTATGCGGTTTAAACAATTTCCATCTTCTTCCTATTCTCTCTTAGTATTTAAAATCTCTTGAAGAGTACATTTTCAAGTCTCAGCTGTTGACAGAACTAAGAGATTTGTGTCCAGGCTGAGGTCAGACTTTTTAAAAAGAATGAGCAGCCCCCTGGGTAACCAAGTGATTGAGGCAGCAATAATCAGAGTGTAAGAATCCCAAGGGGACATGAAATGCCTTTTAACAGAATAGAACTGATTCTGGTGTGAAAATTTTGTTTTCTTTTCAATCAAGAGTTAATTTTGTAAGCAAGGTAAACAATTCTACGTAAGCTTAAAATGATTTTTTTCTTACATTGTATCTATTGTTCTCAATAAAATTTATAATTATCCAAAAGTTTGAATACATGAAATCAACAAATGTATGAAATTTCTGCTCATTTGAAAAAGTCATGATAGTCAATTCATAGCCTCAGTTGAATGAACAAACTTTGAACCATACTATTATGTCATAAAAAATACTTGTTAAAATAAATTCTTATTTAATAAATTTCAGCTGAAAAAAGACATGCAGAATAGCACTCGATGAGAAAGGAAAGATGTTCATAGCAATATTATAGAGAATGTGATGCAGACCATAAATTATAAAAAGGAAAACTATATAAAATATTGGCATTTACTACATATAGCTAAAACAGAGTAAGCTGCAACTAACATTTTTCTCATTTTTATTACGAGAACTCTCTTGTTTATTTGTATTTCCACAGCACTTACAGCTTCCCCTGTTTCAACTCAAATATTTACATTCCTATTTTCTCCTGAGAAGACTATAAGCTCATTAAGGAAAGGGGATATATGGTTTTTTCTCTCTAGCCTAGTATATAGTGGATGCTCCATGAGAAGTTATCTAATTCATTTTGCATTAATTTATGACCATTTGTAAGTTTAATGCTTTAATAACGTAAAGCTTTCGGAGTATATAAAAGAAAATAATCAAATGAAAAGGACAAACATCCACTATAAAAGGAGTTAAGAGAATAATATTTTCAGATAATTTAGAAACATGTTTAAAAATAAATTATTTAAATGCAAAGAGAAATAATTATATACCATTATTAAATTAGGTCTCTAGGGATCCTATCCTTGCCAATAAGTCTAGCTTAATTTGAGTCACTATGTCATTTACATTGATAATATGAATTTAAATATTTTAAACATTTTGCATATTACATAATTTGGTTTTTCATCTTCCAAAATTAATTTAGGATCAAAAATATATCATAAGCATAGTCACTGAATGAGAAAATACGTTGTGTAGTTTCGGGTGTCCTTGAATGTCCTTGAAGTCAGGTAACTGCTCTCCTTGAAGATTTTCTCAACTATAGCTCTACTTAGGTGTAGGCTCTAGAGAAAATCGTACTATGCTTGCCAGCCAAGACCTCAAAGACTTGAAGCCAGTGGTTTCCTCCAAAGAACATGGTAGTTGGGGAAGTTGGGAGGTAGATGGAAGACCTCATTATGAAGTGATAAACCATCAAACAGGGCAGGGGACCTCCAATGCCAAGTCATGCCCACTATAAGAACTTGTATTAATACTTTCATCATTCCATGGAAATGATGCCATAATATCCCTGCATTTTAACAGAGCTACTTGGATTTGCAATTTGGCTCAAAGCTGTTGTCCTGGGTTTGGTGCTGTTTTTTTCTGATCAGACCTCTTCAGATATTTGTGTCCATCACTCCTCTATATCATTTCTACCTTGAAGTAGATTATTAGTGCTATTGCCAAGGCTGTTTCTACTATTTGGAGGATGATGAAGTCCCACTTGGTATCTTTTATTTTTTTCTGCTCAGAAATGTATACTGTTTAGACCCTGGAAGCCCACAGGAGTTCAGAAGCACAAAAGCTTATTTTGGGACATAAAGGATGAGATCATCACTTACTTTCTGGTGGAAAATTGATAGTTTTCTCTAAAGAGATTGAAAGGGAGAAAGTAACTCAGGAAGTTTTCATCTCTTAGCTTTTCTCTTAACTAAAATCTATGAAACTAAACACATATCAGAATATATTTTAGGTGCAGGGTCCCTTAATGGAAACTTCCATCATGTCACTTGAAGCACCTTACCCTAAACCTACTTCTCACTCATAAATGTAAACTGGAGTTTTTGAGTCATAATCTTGGACTACATACTGGTATTTCTCCTGATAAGTATACTTTATCACAATTTCTCATCTTGGTTTTCACATACAATGAATCAACAACTATTACATAGGTCAAAAAAATCCCTTATTTGAAGCCCTGGGGATTTTATGAGAATATCTTAAGTTTTTCAGATTTCTAAAAGTAGTAAAGTCCATAAACTGTACACTATCTTTTCAGAGCCTAAAGCTACATCATGTAACCAAACACTTTAATATTTTTGCAACAAAACATTTAGATATTCACATAAGTCAAGTATATAAAATTTATATTCTCATATTTCTTCATGTCCAGTTTTGTCTCAAAACAAGTTTATGCAGAACATATGGATATTTTTAAATTTTTTAAAATTTTAGAGTATTTTTTAGATGTCATAATTGTGAATAATGTATTGTAGAATGATATTTTGACCTCCAATTTACCATGTTGAGGTTTTATTTTTTTCACTTTGCTCTTTACAAATAGATTATTTTATAGAAAAATATTATCATTGGGTATTAAAATTTTAATGGAAACATAATGCAGGTATTATGCTGATACTTAAAGACATACAAAACTACCTGGTGTGGTTTTCTTGGTCATCAATTTTGTTGCAGGACTTGGGGGACACTCACTATTCATTACTTTCCTGGCAGATGTTTAGGTAAATAAGAATTGTTACTAACAATAGATTTCTATGAAAATATGCACAACTCTCACAAAATCAAGTGAACATTTGTTCTGCTTTATGAACACAATTGAATACCTCTTTAGATTAAAAACAAAAGTCAGTGCTACAGGCCAAGTCAATTTACTAAGTCACAAAGAGGAAAATAAATAATGTAATGTCACTCCATAATTCATTTAAACATACACAGAATCCAGAGTCACGTTGTGCAGCTCTGAAGGCTAGCTATTCTCAAAAAGGTGATGACATTTTCCTCAGGATCCAATTTCTATAGCATTACTAATCCCTGATAATGTATTCATCCTCAAGGAGAAACAAAAAGGCAATATCATAGTTTTCTGACAGTCTAGATTATTCTTTTCCTGTGTTCCTTATATGTATCTGATGATATTTCTAAACTCCCATTTATCTTGTCCTATATTTTTCTCCTATCAACAGGGGCTATCTTAAAGGGTTTTCCTAATATTTTGTGAAAGAAGTTAAAGTTTCTTAAGTGAAATAAAGATTGACTCCAAATATCTTGTAAGAATATGTAGACTATGAGGATTTTAGCTGACAAGTTAACATATATTTATTAAAATTATGTGACCATGTTAATTATATTCAAGATGATTTAATGTGATCAGCATTTTTTTTTTTTTTGAGACACAGTCTCACTCTGTTGCCCAGGCTAGAGTGCCATGGCATCAGCCTAGCTCACAGCAACCTCAAATTCCTGGGCTCAAGCAATCCTACTGCCTCAGCCTCCCAGGTACCTGGGACTACAGGCATGTGCCACCATGCCCGGCTGATTTTTTCTATATATTTTTAGTTGTCCAGCTAATTTCTTTCTATTTTTAGTAGAGACGGAGTCTCACTCTTGCTCAGGCTGGTCTCGAACTCCTGAGCTCAAATGATCCGCCCACCTCAGCCTCCCAGAGTGCTAGGATTACAGGCGTGAGGCACCACGCCTGGCCCTATGTGATCTGTATTGAATCCAAGATTATGCAATGTGATGGCACTGTTTTTATATGGACACTCATAAATACAAGTTATATCTTTTTGGGTTATCCTTAATATTACTCTTTAAGTCTTGACATGGTGCTATAGTTCCAGTTAATGCAGACAGAAAATAGTTTTCCAGTCTTTTGGGGGAAAAATATTGAAATCAAATGTATGTGTACCTATGTGTATGTTTGTATTTATGTTCTTCATAGACAAAATAATTTTATCTTTTAATTTTAAGAGATTTTATCTATATAGAACTATATGGAGCACTTTCTGCAGAAAGATACTATTTTGCCATCTTTACTCTTTGCCTCAGAGAACACATTTTTATAAGTTTGTCATGTGTGAATCAACACATAATGTCAGTTAAGTAGACAAACTGAAAAACTTACGATGCTCTATAATTATTATATCTTAGATACATAAGGAACTTAAGAGAGAATCAAATGAGATTTAACCAACAATCTGGGGCTTTCACACTAAATGGCTGTAAAAATACTGCTTCAAACATTTAATGAAGGAAAATTTCATTAAACATTATTATTTCCCATTTTGTATCACCAACAGTTGAAATACGACTTCCTAAAATATATTCCACTATACAATTTTCTGACTACAATGAATATACCAAATTATTTGCAGTCCATTTTCTAAATTGTTTCAAAATAGTATCTCTGTAGACTTTGGCTCTCTTCTTCCTTCTTTGCATTTTTCAATGCTTGTTTTACATATATATATAGTTATATATAATGTTATATATGTATAGTTATATATAACATTTTATATATATATATATATCATCCAATAATAACATTTTAATTTGTCAATATGCGTAAATACACCCCCTTCATCAAAGTAAAGAAAAATCTCACGATAAGTCCCTCTTCCCTTTTTCTGAATGTTAGATTTCCACAATTATATTCTGACATCTCACACAGTGACTAGCTCATCATAGGGCCTAAAAATTACTTTCAGATTGAAAGTGAAAGTATGGAGTTATACAGATCTGCAGTCAGTTAAAATCAAATGCTCTTTATAACATAAACTTTGACAATCCTAATCTGTCCCCAAACCTATGTTTGTAAAATCTCATTTTACATGTGTATCTACATATACGACTTAACATTTGCCATTAATATATTTTATCTTATTTATTTAAAAAATCATTTAGGGCCTGGCCTGGTGACTCATGCCTGTAACCCCAGCACTTTGAGAGGCCAACGCAACAGGACTGCTTGAAGCGAGTGAGACCCTGTCTCTACAAAAAATAAATAAATGAATCAATTTTTTAAAAATCATTTAATATTGATTTTATTTATCTTAATTCTCCTAACTCATTTTGCTAATAAAGTCAATATAACTCTTGTGCCTTCATCTAAGTTTCCACAAGTACGAGAAACAGAACCAAAACAAGTGAAATATTGATAACAGAAGGCTAGAGATACATTCCCAGAGATAGTTTACTTCACACTAAACGTTATATATATGTGCTTAGCCTCAGAGGTGCTACATGAGTTATTTTAAAAATTTAAGAATGAGGTAATAGTAGAATCAACATTGAGACCTATTACTTCTGATTCCTAATTATATGTTCCTACTTTATGTTGCTACTTCTCTATACATGAATTGAATAGTCTGGCAAACACTGAATTTTTTAATCCTAGGCTATGACTATTAAAGGAAATAGTGACCAAATACATTGCGTTGTGTACAATTAGCTTACAATTTTGTGGGATTGGGCTTGGAGTAATGCATTAAACATATAAGCCTAAATTAGAGTAGGAATCGATGGCATTGTGTAATAAATTTCTAGCTCTGATTGGGGTGAGGGAAGACTAGTGGATGTATACTGATACTTGTGGGACTGATGCTTGGTGGACTGTCATATTCATCCACTAATATTTTCTTTGATCAAATAAGAGGCACCATGTTATTTCAATTCACTATTATATCTGAAGCACTTTGTATAGTATCTAATACATGGTAAGCATCGGAGAAAACATGTCAGATCAAAATTATTTTACTTATATTATTAGGCACTGTGATAATGACTGAGGTACAGATAACAGAGAGGGCTTTTACCAATGAAAAAACAAAAATAGTAAAATAAGAATTTTTTGGCAAATTCAAGATACGGTGACAAGTCTACTTCCAGTTATAGCGATTTTTTCCAATAGGTTGCCTCTTGAATTTCTCACTTGTTTCCATAAATTGATACTATCAGGTAGGTAAAAAAAATAATCTTGTGTCTCCTTGAAGCCACTGAGATAAACACCAAATATCAGCGTGAAGGATAAGGGCACTTATATACAAGGACCTGTTTCTCTGGAAAGTTGCCTTAATGCTCCTTCATGTAGGACTCCCTTTGAAGTGGGGAAAACTGCTACAAACTCATTAACGTCACAGAGAAGCATTTCATAAAGAATGTGACATGGACTACTTCCCTCAATGTCTGCCCCACCCCAACGGACCCAGTATGGGAAAACCAGAGAAGATGGGGACACTGATATTGTTTTTACATCTTCCTGAATTCTGCTGTAAGATACACAGCTGAAACAGAAAAACAAAATACCTATAGACAGCATCTGCAAAAGAATTAGGTGGCAATTTTATTCCATAAATTCTCAGTATGAGCAGATGGAGGGAAGCGGGCGGAGAATGGCAATTGTAAGACCTGCCTACTATCAGGATTTGCTCATGAGAAAGTAGATATAAGAAAAGGAACACCTTATACAATTTTTACTATTGTAAATAGAACGGGTGGTATCTTTGACTTTACACAAAATATGTATAAGACCTTTACGGAGATGATTGCAAATATTTTTAAGGATTATTTTACCACTGAGTGAGTAGAGATACGGGTGAGAATGCCAAACACTAAAATGGTATTAATCATACTTAAATTAATCCCTACGTAAAATATAATACTCCCACAGGTTTTGGTTTTGACTTGAAAACCTAATCCTAGAATTCATACAAAAGAACACAAGACCAGGAAGATATCTTAAAATTTAGAAGAATAAGAGCATGTGGCAATTTAAATTGCAACATATTTGATTTTTATAAAGGTACAATAATTAAGCATGTAGATATGTGCATGGAAAATTAAATAGATAAGTGGAACTTAAAAGCAAGTATAAATAGACCAACTATACATGAGATATTATATAAAAATGAGACATTAGTAACAATTATAGAAAAAATGGACTTATTCAATTAATATTCCAGGAGAAAGCTCCAACGAATATGTTGAGATATGTATCAGTAAAAAGCAAACCTGCATACTTTAAAAGCTCTCTGCTTACTCTCCTGTGCAGGCCAGTTATGATTTCAATGAGTATGATGAGATTCTCAAATATTAGGGGCCAATTAGCAAGGAATAATGGAAAACTCGGTGTATTTACTGCCATAAAGGCCAGGGAAGATGTACATGTAAGTAAAATATTTTGGTCTTGCAGAGATCTTTAGAATAAATAACTGGTCATAATGTCCTCCAAAAACGAGGCAGATGGGGAATCTATGACACTAGGAAGTTGGTCAAAAGCCTGATTTGATTCACCATATGGAGAATCAAGGCCTCTCACTCTGTTTAACAAAATCCACACACCCAGAACCCATTGACCAAAAGGGAGGCTGGGTCCTCTAGAAGGGTCTTCCACATTATACACTGAAAATCTTTTTCCAGGCCTTCCCAGAATAGATGTGTGGACATTTACTATTGTGATGGTGCACCAGGGAAAAGAAAACACCCTGAGCTTTCCAGGATTACTAGACACTGTCTGAATTGCTGGGCATCCAAAATCCTCTACGGTCTAACAATCAAAGTGAGAGCCAATGTCAGTCAGATGATAATTTTTTTTTTTTATTTTGGAGGCAACATATACCATATTCAAGCGTACTCTTTCATGCTCCATCAACCCAACTACTGAATCACTTTGAAGGGTGCCAGATTTAAGTGTTGATCAGAGCAAGACAAGCCTCTTCAGGAAGTTCAGGCAACAATACAAACTGATCTTCCTCTTTGGTGTTATAACCCACCTAATAATTAAAATGTCTATGGCAAATCAGAGTTCTGTGTGGACCAGTTATAGAAATAAGAAGAGTAGAAACTTCATATTTTCTCCCTGTTTACAATAAGTATACACTTCTTTGCAAATATGAACCATTTTCTTCTCTCATCCCTATTTTTCCTTTATTATTTTGTATAAGCTTATTTGGTGGTAACTCTACAATTTAGTTTTTAGGCAAAATAATATTCAGTGGGTCTGCAACTAAATTTGAGGAAGCCATGAATACAATTGTTGGAACTGTGTGTGTTCTCATTTTGTGGAAAGGGTAAGCTCTTCATCATTTCTATAAAGAAGAAATACAACTTGTTAGGTGGAAATACAGATGTGTTTTGATGTATAGAAGTCGATATCCTGTAGAAGGGAATGCATTGATGCTGAGTAGCCAAAAGGGTAGACTTTGCCCGTTACACTTTATTTCCTTTCAGCTTCAAATCCACCCATCTTTATCATGCTTTGTGATGCTGAAACTGGACCTCTGCAAACTACATTACCCTTTTGCCAGCTGGATCAATACTGGGCTCTGAAAATAGCGGACTCCAGAAGGACATTGCCAAAGTGCAAGATAAAGAGTGGACTCTTTTTTTTTTTTTTGGAATGTTCTCTTTTCCATGAAACTCTGAGTAGATAGGCCTGCCAAGGTCCTAGCAGGATTACTATAGTAGCAGGCTGATTTTGCAATTTAGTGTGAATGTCCACTCAACCAGTTTCTTTGTTAACACATTGACAGATACTCTTGGCTCACACAGCTCAGCAGCTGAAACCCTTCTAGCACAACAATCAATGTTGTGAAGTTTTATTCTCACAACTTTGGCAGCAGCCTTGGATTTCATGGCATAGTAGTGGCCAGTGTCTTTGTCACCACAGCCCTGGGCAGTATATTTCTGTGGCAACCATGTCCTCTCTAAATCTTGGTTTTACAATTCTCCCTCCTTTGAATTTCCAGATTCCTTTCTTAGCTTTCTCCCATAGTCTAGGGGTGAATAGTCTACAGAATAGCCACTCTGCATAAAATTCTTCTGTATCCATTCATAGGTTAAACACATTTTACCTGGTTAAGAGTTTTTAAACTGAATTTGCCCTGTTTGAATTACTGGACCCTAGCTGATAACCAAGAAATGTTAAATTAAAAGAACAATGACGTACTGTTTCATATCTAGCTGATTCCTAAAAATGTAAGACTCTGATGATACAAGTTGCTATCAAGAATATTTAAAAAATGGCAACTCCCATACACTGTAAGTGGGCATAGAAATTGCAATAACAAATTTGGGAAACAAATTGGAAATGTCTAAGAAATTTGAATATGCTTATAGCCTGGGTCTCAGACATTCCATGCCTGGTCATATTTTCTAAAGAAATTGCTGGTCATGTGCCCATAAACCTATGAATAGAAACATTATTTTTTAAAAAAATTAAATTGTAAACCTGAAATTTCATCAGTATTAGAATGAATAAATAACTTGCAGTATATTTGTTTAATGGTATAATAGGTAGCGTAAAATTTAGTTAAAATAAACTAATATACATACTGATATCAATAAGCCTCATAAACATATGTTGAAAGAAAGTAGCAAGTATAATAAACATAGAATTATATTCAATTTAAAATTGCAAAACAGTATTTTAAATACATATACATATGTATTTTATGTATACTATGTATACTACATGTATATGTAGTAAATAAACACACATTTTTTATAATATGAAAATAAATTTGGAATGAAAATACCTCTGGGGAAAGTAAGAAGAAAATGGTATTGGGAAAGGGAAAAACAGAAAGCTTTTTATAGGAAAATTATTTGCTATATCTATTAATTTAAAATGAAGTCTAAATTATCCTAAAATCTTATCCTTCATGCCTTACCTAGTCATATTTAAGTAGAAGATTTCCAAGAATGTATCATGCCTCCATGTTTTTACACAGTAAATGCTTCCTTTAAAGATGTCATTTCCTATCTAATATACAGCATAAGGACTATGTGATATTGTACTATGTACTGGAAATTTGCTAAAAGATTCAATTTTAGATACTTTTATCACACAAAAAGGGAGGGGTTAACTCAATGAGATGATAGATATGTTAATTTGTTTGACTGAAATAACCAGTTCACTCTATATAAGCATGTAAAAGCATCATGTTGCATAGTTAAACATATAAAATAAAAATAAATTAAGATGTCATTTCCTTATCTTATTTATTTAAATGTATCTCAAATATTGCTTCTTTTATGAAGCATTTATGACTTCTTTAACTCTAAATTCAGTAACATTTTTCCATGGGAGTACCTTTGCCTTAACACTTACAATTTAGTATTTGCACGTGTTTGTCCCCTCAGTAATCTAGACATCTATGTCCATTTATCTCTGTTTCGTTTCAGTTATAATACAATGCCTAGCATAGAGAAATTCCTAAGTCATCAATGCAAGTTAAGATTATTTTGGAGGACCTGTAATTTACAAACACCTACCTAGCACTGAGATCTGAAAATTATAAATCTTTTGTATAAAAACAAGCCACAGAATAAATAATCTACATTGATCATAGGTATTCTAACCTTTAAAATTAAAAAAGTGGAAAGTTAACATTTACAGAAATTCTCAGTTGTTATTTGTCAGAATTAAAGGAAAAGGTAAGAGGTCCATTCACTCATTCATTCAACAAATATGTATGTAATGCCCACCATGTGCCAGATATTATGCCAAGCACTACAGAGTCAAGGATGAGAAAGATAGACATGGTGTCCTAAAGTTTATATTTTAGTAAGAGAAACCACAAAAAATTACACACAAATATATAAAATAATTATCATACATATTTATCATATTATGAGGGTAGAAAGATAGACCCTGGTTTCTTGGTCTTTGTTAAATCATAGAATTATTTAACCTGAAACAATTTTACCTCCTAAATTATTGCTAGGTGAGTTAAATTCTCACATTCAGTATCATATTTTAGATTTGGATTTCTGCTACTTGCCACAGCAAAGCATCTTAATTGAGAGTCTTTACATGTTTACATACTTTCATGACTGCAGTTAAGTAATGGGAGAGTCCTGCTCAGTACCAGATGAATATCCTAAGAAAGTACAGCAACTGGTAATTTTCAATGAAGAATAAAAGAAACATAGTAGCTACAAGAAGAAGACACAAATTCTTGTCCACAGTTAGGTTTTAACTCTAAAATATATTTTAAGTAACTCAAAATAAGAATGGTCTATTCTATTTGCCCAATGTGGTATGCAGACTTTCAGCCCTTATTATCTCTACTTCCTGGTGTTATGCTTGTGTTTGTGTTATGCTACATGGCAAAAGGGATTCCGCGGATGTAATTAAGGTTAGTAATCGGTTGTTGTTAAGAAAGAGATTATACAGTTCGGTCTAATGTAATCATAAAAGCCCAGACAAGCAGGAATCTTTCTCTGGCTGCAGAAAGAGACGACAGAGAAATTTGAAGCACAAGTAAAAGTCAATACATGGCTGACTTGAAGATGCAGGAGTCCACATGAAAAGCATCAGAAGAAAATATTTTCTGCCACCAACCAGTAAGATTGGAATAAAAGAGCCTGAGCCTCAGGTTAACCATAGCCCCAACTGATAGCTTGATTATAGGCCAGTGAAACTCTGAGTACAGAATTTAGCCACATTATGTCAGACTTCTGACCTAATGAGATAATAAATTCGTGTTTTTTAAAGTCATGAAATTTATGGTGATTTGTTAAAGCAGAAATAAAAATGAATACACTCAGATATTGACAATTTGTATTGCTTTTTTATTTCTAACATTCCAGATTTTTATCTGGTATCATTTTCCTTCTGCTGAATAACTGGCTTTAGCAATTTTTTAGAGCAGGGGTCCTGGCTGAAAATTCTCTTATTTTTCTTTCAATTGTCTTCACCTTCATTTTGAAGGATATTTTTGTTGGACATAGGATGCTGAGTGAATTTTTTTTCTGTACTTTAAAAATGGTATTTATTTTCCTCATATCTTCATGGTTTCTAATGAGAAATCAGCAATAATTCTAATTGGTCTCTGTAAGTATCATTTTTCTCTGGTGTTTTATTCTCAAGAATTTTTTTTCAGCTTTAATTTGTATTATTTGGTTGTGATATGTGGGGGCATGGAATTATTTGAGTTGTTTGCAGTTTGCTGAGCTTCTTAAATCTATAGGTTTATGCCTTTCATCAAATCTGGGAGGTTTTCAGCCATTATTCTTTCAAATATATATATTTTCCAAATTCTGTACTGGGATTTCGATGACATAATGCTAGATATTCTGATATGTTAGAAAAGGTAACTGAGGCATGGTAAAATTTTGGAGAATTTATGTGAATAAGAATCAGTTCATGAAATGGCGATCCCCATACCTGCTGAGGTTTAGTGTTCTGATGACAAAGCATCAGAGGCAAGTATTTATGCAGAAAACACTGAAGCACAATAAAAAACTCTTGGATTGGTTGCAACAATACGGTTGCTTTATTTGGTCTATCCCATTGGAAAGTCCCTAGTTATATAATTTTAATTTTGTTGGCTGTTTCTGATCAGTCGAGCTTAAGTTCTGTTTTTCTTTAAAGCATTTACAAGAAAATAGCTCAAGTTAAGTTTCACTTATGTTTGCAATCAAGCAAGGTTTAGATCCCTTATGAGGCCTAACTGGTTTTGTCTACTCAGGGATTCTTCAAGCCTGCTCTCCATTTTAATTGACTTTAACATGACCATGAGTATCTGTTAATTTTTTTCAATCATTTTTCTCTCTTTTTCATATTGGATAATTTCTACTGATAAATCTTCAAAATCATTGCCTCTTTCCTCCATTGTCTCCATTGTGTTTTGGTGTCAATTCACTGAGGATTTTTTTTTTTAATTTGGTTAGTTACCATATTTTTCAGTTTTAAAATTTCAATTTGGGGCCAGGCGTGGTGGCTCACGCCTGTAATCCTAGCACTCTGGAAGGCCAAGGCGGGAGGATCATTTGAGCTCAGGAGTTCAAGACCAGCCTGAGCAAGAGCGAGACCCTGTGTCTACTAAAAAAATATATAGGAAGAAATTAGCTGGACAACTAAAATATATATAGAAAAAATTAGCCGGCCATGGTGCCACATGCCTGTAGTCCCAGCTACTCGGGAGGCTGAAGCAGGAGAATCGCTGGAGCCCAGGAGTTTGAGGTTGCTGTGAGCTAGGCTGACGCCACTACACGTTAGTCCAGGCAACAGAGTGAGACTCTGTCTCAAAAAAAAAAAAAAAAAAAATTAATTTGGGTCTTCCTTATATCATCTAAATCTTTTCTAAGACTTTCTGTCTTTCCATTCATTCATTTCAAGTTTGTTTGTACTTACTTCTTGAAACATTTTCATAATTGTTGTTTTAAAGTCTGTCAGAGAATTCCAACATTTGTGTCTTCTCAGTATTGCGTCTGTTGATGGTTTTTATGTGTGTGATTTAAGTTTCCCAGATTCTGTATATGCTGAGTTATTTTAGATTGTATCCGGAACATTTTGAAAATTACGTTTTGAAATTGTGGATGTTGTTTAAATCTCATAAAGAATGTTAATATTTTTTCTTTTAGTAGCCTATCTACTTGCTTGGATTTGGTCTACAAATAGCAACTAGTCTTCTTTTGGTTGTGGTTGTGGTTTCAAAGTAAGTTACATTTTCAAAGACTTTGCAGTGCTGTTTGGATGTGTTCTGTGTGTACACTGCCTAGTGGATAGTCTGGAACCTGGGCAGTGGTCTACATCTTAGCTCAGTTCCCAAATCTTTTGCATATTGTATAAGACAACCTTTATATATATTGAGCTTAGGGTTGATCCCAGAAATTCACAAATTGCTTACGGAGTTGCTTTTCTAAACTCTTACTTTTCTGTGATATCCCAAACACATTCCAATTCCCAGGGACTCGCTTTTCTGTCTTCTGGCCAGAAAACTGTGGTTTTATTAATTCACTCTGCTGTGTACTTACTGAAAATGCAACCACATTCAAGGCCAAGCAGTAGGACAGAGAGAATAAAAGCAATGGAGGCTGGACTCATTCTCCTGGGATTGCAGCTTCTCTGATTAGAGTACAAGAGCTCCCTCCCTCTGAAGGTTAGGTGAATACAAATTCTTTCTGTTGCAACTGTTGCTACCACCATAGTCCCTGCAGCAGAACTGCCTGAAGGCTGATGTTCATGTGAAAAAAATATATATATATAGGAAAAACATGGAGGGAGGGAATTTCCCACTTTTTCTGGACTTTAGGAGACCACTTTCCTTGAATCAGAATGAGATGGCTTCTTCTAGAGCTCTCTATTTCCTGTCAATTCCAACTTCGTGATTTAGGGTCAGCGAGAGTTTAGGCCAGGATATACTGGAGGAAAAGCAATGGTAAACTCACGGCCAGTTTGTAATAGTTCATCTTCGAATAGTTGTTCCATGCATTATGTCAAAATTTTACAGTGCATTCAGTGGGAGAGACAGGATGGAGCGTGCTGATTCCATTTTATCTGAGAATGGAACTCTTGTGCCCATAATTTTAAAGCTTAAAAAAAATTTAATTTATGGTTTTCAAAAATTTTATAAAAAATATATATTTAATAAGGGTGCTTTCCTTGTGATTTATTGCATTGTCTTGCAGGTAGAAGGAGTCATCAAGAACTGGCTGGTGAAATTCAGTTCACAGTAAATGTAGCATGATAAATGACAGATAGTCTGATACTGAGTGAAAGTGAATAAAAATAAAAACACCTTTAGAAGGGACAGACAAAATGGAGAAGAATTCAAAATATCTTCATAATATTCATTTTAATGTCAATATTTTTGCAATAAATAATTTATAATTCCAAGTGAAGATTCAATAAAACTATAAATATTCAAAAGGAAACTATCATTACAAAGAGAAATAAGGTTTTAAAAATGCATATAAAAGAAAAAATATTTTCTTTACAGCATATTTACTGACTACATCTTCAAAAATGTAATATCTCATTTTTTTATTCCAACCTAGGAGTGTATCTTCCCAAATCCAATAGATAAAGATTATACACAGGTCAATTTTCCAAAAACAAAATGTATATTTGGGGTTGATTTACTAATAGTAGATAGGAGAGAGTTTGAGCAGAGGCTCTATCCTTTATCCACATAAGGCTCCTGTTCTTCAAATACCTTAGCCATCTCTTTTACCCTCTAGTCTTTCCTCTCTGTTCTGATAAATATTCCACTCTGTTACTTTCTTTTGTTTTCTCTGTGGAATACCATTAGTGTTATCAGGAGAAGACATCCATACAACCTATACAAATTTTCACCTGCATCCCTATTTCATCAATGAAGCTTGAAGACACTTTAACTCCTCTCCTGCTGATCTCTCCTATAAAAGTTTCAATATCTGCTACTCTTTACACTTAGTGGAAAAAGATAATCTCCTATAATATTTGCTACTCAATACACATTCCAAGAAAAAATGGCATAACCTTTGATCCATATTTTTCTCCACTCTATAAAGTGGAGAAATTTTCAGGATTTTCATTATCATGGCATTTCACAGTTTTGTCTCACGGTTTTCTAACTTCTGCAACACTACAGACATTTATCTCCATTGTGGAGCAACCATTTATCAGCCTCGCACACACCACAATACAAAATTACCATGTTCTGTTGCCATGCATGCAAAATTACCATGCTCTGTCTGCCATGTTGTTTTAAACACAGTTTTCATGGAGAGTAATGCCCAAACTTCTGATATCCTAGAGTTGTGTCTCAGATATCTTGCCTGATTAGTTGTAATCAGGACCAAGAGAGAAAAAATCTCTGCTTGATTTTTTATTATTATTATTTAAATCTCTTTGTTAAATTTCTCCAATAGGCTTCTAAATTCCTTCTCTGTATTGTCTGGATGTTCATTGAGCTTCTTCAGGAAAGCTATTTTAAATTCTTTGTCTGAAAGGTCACCTATCTCTATTACTCCAGGATTGGTCACAGGTACACTAGTTAGTTTGGTGAGTTCATGTCTTCCTGGATGTTCTTGATGCTTACGGATGTTCATCAATGTCTGAGTATTGAAGAGTTAGGTATTTATTTTAATCTTCACAGCCTAGGCTTGTTTGAACTTGTCATTGTTGAGAAGACTTTCCAGATATTCAAAGGGAATTGAGTGCTGTGATCTCAGTCTTTGGTCACTGCAGCCATGTCAGCACTGGAGATGCCCCAAGCCCAAGATTGGTGTGCATTTTACAGACTTCTGGTGGTACTGCCTTGGTGGACTTGAACAAGATTTGGGAAAATTTCCTGGATTACCAGGTAAAGTCTCTCATTCTCTTCCCTCACTCTCTGTGCTGGGCTGCTGGAGTGATATGGGCACTCCCTCATGGCCACCAGCACCACACCACACCTGAAGCCAGCCCAGTCTCACTCAAAGCCTGTGGTGACTGTTGCCTGGCTACCTCTGATGTTTATTCAAAGCCCAGGGGCTCTTTAGTCAGCAGGTGGTGAATCCTGCCAGACTGGGTCCTTCCCTTCAGGGGAGCATATTTCTTTCTGGCCCAGGGTGGATCCAGAAACACCATACATGAACTAAAGCCTGGACTCAAAGGCTTCAGGATTCTACTTAGTACTTTATTTTACTATGGCTGAGCTGAGTTGCAAAACAAAGTCCTTTGAGCTCTTCCCTTTCCTTTCCCCGAAGTGGAAGAAGACTCTCCCTGAGCTGTGCTGCCTGTAGTTAAGGGAGGGGTGACACAGACACTGGCTTGGCTAGAGTTCCTGATGTCTTACTGGGTCAGGTATACCCCAAATCCACTGGCTCCAAGCCAGCACAGCTATAAGAATTTCCCAAGGACTACAGCCTTTGTGGCCAGACTGCCTTACACATTTAATCCAGGACTTAGGCTGATTTTTGTCAGCTGGTGATGACAGAACTCAAGCTTTGAGGCTGAGGATTTCTCTCTGGCCTGACTGGTCTAAACGCTCCCTCCATGGGCACCAGCAAAATTCTGCCCTGTGCTGTGCTTCCCTGCACTATCACCAATTCTATATAATGGTATGCTGAAGAGCTTTGTGAGTATAACCAAAAAAAGAAAGAAAGAAAAAGAAATGAAAGGAATTAAGAATGCCAATGATAAAACTAAACTGTCATTATACAGTGCTGCAGATGATGCATTAGAATGAGAAATTTCAGCAAGATTTCTGGAGATAAGAGAAGAATTCAAAAGTTAAATGCATTTCTGTATATCAAAAATAGAAACCAAAAAACTTAACTATACCACTTAAAGTAACTTCTAAATTACTGTAAATAACTATAAAAATTCATCAAGCTACATATCTACTATTTGTGCACTTTCTAATGTATAAATTATACCTCAATAGAAAAGTTTTTTGCAAACCAACTGTAAAATATTCCTTACTATGGGCAAAATTATATAACTTTATTGAAAGCCATTAGGCATAACCTGAATAAAGGGAAAAAGGACCCATTTTCAAGCATTAGAAAATCAATACTTTCAGCATATCAATTCTTGTTCAAATTCCCATCTTGAAGATAAGTTAGTAACATCCTTGCTCTGCCTCCTATTCAGTCCAAGAAGCTTTATGAAATCAATAAAATTTCCAAGAATTACATAAGCCTGATCAGGTTTCACAATCTTTAATTCCTTTCAAATCTCAATGTTTCACAACTACTTAAACCTACGTCTTGAGGCTGGCAATATCTCCTATATACAAGTTACCCCCAAGCATAATTTTTCTACTTTACACTCCAACATTAATTTATTGAATTTTGCCAGAGTTTCTCGCTAAATTTCCTTTTGTCTGACTTTTCTCCATACATGTTAAAATCTCACATTACACTAATGGCTTTTCTTGTCTAAAAATTAATTATCACTCATGTTTCTTCTTGACTAGTCGATGTGCAGTCTTGTGTTCTTGAAATTCACTCATTTATTGAATACTGAATTTTCCAGATTTTACTCCCAGCATTTGGACTTCTCAGACTCCTTTCCTAATTTTTCTCTTTCTTTAATTTCCTATTAATGTCCCTGGGGTTTGAAAGTTTGCTCTCTGAACCCATTTCACTGTCCTCTTTCAAATGGCAAAATGATCTTGTTTCATTGTTTAAATCACCATCTAATGGCATTCAAATCTATGTCTTCAGCTTTGGCAACTCACTCAACTCCTTTCTCATGTGATATGTTACAACTGTATTTCAGAACGGTTTTAATAAAGTAGAGAAGAAAGAGTACTTGCAAGTATGTTAAAGGTTATGCTGAGTTCGTTGTTTGATAAAATAAAGAGGAAGAAACCAGTTTACTGACAGAATGAGAGACCATATTTGATTTATTTAAGTATACCACAAGAGTGAAATAAGACAAGAACACATGTGGAACCCAGAATGTAAGGAAAAGAACTCCACCAAGTGTGACTGGCCTCTTCCCAATCCTGGTTATGTGGATCCTGAGACTACCTCTTTGCACTAATAAGGAGAGAGGCCATATACAAAATGGGGGTTTGAGAAATTTTTCAGTATCAACTTTTCCCCCACTCGCATCTGAAACCATTGAGAAAACAAAGAGAGCAGATGGAACAGCAAAATATCAGCTTCATTACTTATGAAGACAGGTAGAAAGACATAGCATAGCAGGGAAGATAAAAATGGAATTGTTAACACTGTGCTTGGGACAGCTATGAGTGTAAAAGTTTGGGTCTTTATAAGGACAAATGCAAATATAGAATTTTTGAGAAGAAGTTTACTTCTCCCTGTAGAAAGTAAGGGGAGAGACTTTTCCCTTCCCTTTTCTTAGAGCATTTACTTCAGAACTTGTCATTGTAAATTCTTTCTCTGTGGCTTTGAAATGTAAGTAAATCTTTATAAACGCTAAATAAGCCTCCTGCCAGCTTTACAGCCTGGGTGTATTTTTCTCAAAGACCAGCAAACAATTTCTTTGAAATGTAATAATCAAGGAAGATAGTACCCTTATCTCCCAGTTTCTACAGGAGTCTAACTTGGGAGCCTAACTTAATTTAGATGTGAGCCTACTTTCAGAGCCTAACAACTTAGAGTGGGCACTTTGCTCCAAGTTGCAAAACTAGCTCCTGTCACAGAAATATGAAAGGTTTATTTTTCCCTTCCATAAAGCCAATTAGCTAACACAGATAGTCACCTCAACTACCAAGTGAATTTAGGATAAACTCCGGGTGTGACAAATGGTGCTGTCAAGTCCTCTTACTTGAGGAATAGTTATTGTTTACCTTGAGCATGTACACAATGAGTTGTATCTACTTGACTATATAAAAGATGTCTTTGCAATGTCTTAATGAAATGCTTGTGATGCACATCACATTCTGGCTTAATACATTTTTAATAATAAAATTGTTTTCTTCCTCTTCTACCTTTGCAAGGAGGTTTTCTGTGTTGGGAAGAAATGTTATTTTAAATTATATTTCCCCAACGGTCTGCAGAACTAATATGTTTTCCCAAGTTGCTGCCTCTAACTAGTTTCACTAGAGAAGAAAGGAAAAGAGAGAGATAAATACCCAGTGCCCTGCTACCACATAGCTTTTATGTATCTAATTGAGAAACAAAGACCAATAACTGTCCTCCACTAATCAACTATGTAGCAGGAATAGAGTCTGGGGAAAGAGCACAGAAAGATTGTGGACATATTCATTATTATAAAATAATATTGATGGAAATAAAATTTTCCCAGAAGATTCTAATGAATGACCAAATAGGGACACAGCAAATATTAGTAGAGAAAAGGAATACATGACTGTTGATGATTTATTCTTCTTCCACCTTTGTCTTTACCATTTCCATTGCTCTCCACTATTTTTGGACTCTTATCTCATGCCTAACCTTGCACTAACCTCTTCACTGCTCATCACTTTTCACTCAGTTCTCAACTTCTAACTCTTCCTGCATTAGTCCTGCAATAACAATCTTGAAGGTCCTTGTATTTCTCAAATATGCCTGTTTTCCTCTATTGTTTTCCACTCAATGTAATTAGTGTGGAAATAAACCAAGACTATCCAAATGAGAACAGGCAACAGTTACTTATTCAGAGCCTTCTATAGCTAGGGCATTAGCTACTATCATTTGTGTTTCACAGAGACTCAAAGGCAGGCAGAGGAATGGGAAAGGTTTACAGGGGATACAAAGGAGGGTTTCAGATATTCCCTGATTAGAGTTTTTTGTCATGGGGAAGCTGGAGGTGGGCTAGAAGAGGGCATCGTATGTAATTGGTTAGGAGAGCATAATTGGCTTTCTCTGGTTGATTCTAAGTTGGAAGCAGGGGCAAAAAATAGGGAAGCTATCAGTTATTGATGAAGTCCTGGCCAGTTGGGGCTGATTGCTGTGAGGGTTGTGGTTTGGCTTCCTGGGCTGATAGCTGCAGGTTTGGGATCAGAAGTCTAATTTAGCATATGGCCTGGCCATTGTCTGTATACCCAGTCTCTGGCCACACCTGAGCCCACTTTTCATTTCCAGAATTAATTCAATAGAAAACCTCTACAGTTAGGTTGGTGCTTCTCTTAACCTGCAAACAACATTGCAGGCCCAGATGTTCTGTTATTTTATTTCTGCTATTCCCTTTTTTTCATAATAACAGCCAACATCCTCCATGACTATTCAACCCCTACTTAAATCTTACAGAACATCTCAAGAACAAGCGATGCCATTAGAACCTCCTCTTCATTCACATCCATTCAACAATGAAGTATCCCTTTTCTAAACCCTTAGAGTTCTTATTACTTAGCCACTATCATTCTACCACACAATATAAAATCTTGCCTTGTTAGACGTTTTTCTTTGTCTGTTTCTTTCTTGGAGGGCAGGATTCAAGTCTTAAACTTCTTTTGTTTGTGACAATATGGAACAATGAAAATAGGAAGTTTCAACCAAGAAGATCAGAATTTGAAGACCAGCTCTGTCATTTATTAGTTCTATAAACTTAGACTTTGAATCTTGTTTTCCTAATGTATAAAATGGGAAATACTAATGGAATCTCCCTAGGTGGTAAGAGAAAAATACATGTTGATATTTCCATCAACAAAGAACCATTTTTACTTTCCTTTTGTATCCACCTCTTAATGTGATGTTAAAATAATTCTTGTGGCAGGTAAGACTAAGCCTGAACTTTATATGCGGAACTCTACTCATCTGAGAATCTAATGTTATAAATGTCAAATAACAAATGATGTTTTCCTTGTCTTTCTCAATTAAGTAGGCATCTGATTAGATTAGATCAGATGATTAGATTCAACTGCAGAGAAAACTTTGTTGAACACACTGTTCTTTAAATGTTAGAAGTAATCACAGTTCAGAATGACTCTGGGTTTTTTTTGTTTGTTTTGTTTTGTTTTGTTTTGTTTTGTTTTGTTTGAGATAGACTCTCACTCTGTTGCCTGGCTTAGAGTGCAGTGTTGTTGTCATAGCTCACTGCAACCTCAAACTCCTGAGCTCAAGTGATTCTCCTGCCTCTGCCACCTGAGGACTGAGTAGCTGGGACTATAGGCAAACACCACCATGGCCGGCTAATTTTTCTATTTTTTGTAGAGATGGGATCTCGCTCCTGTTCAGGCTGGTCTCAAACTCCTGGCCTCAAGCAATTCTCCAGTGTCAGCCTCCCAGAGTGCTAGGGTTACAGGCATGAGCCACTGTACTGAGCCTGACTTTGGTTTTTATAACGATTAAAGAGAGTTCAAATACCTTTTTAAAAATTTGCTTGAAAAAAATAGAGATTAAGAGAAATCTATGTTTTATTTCCAGGAAAAACACTGCATTTCATTCAAAAATAAAGACATTTTAAAGTGTGCCTCAGAGTTTCAGTTGTACACTTGTTGTGAGAATGAATTTATCTCCAAAGAAAATACTGGAGATATTTTTACATATAATGGAAATAGAGAACCTAGTCTCAATAAGACAACATATAAGAGAAATGTCATTTACTGAAGCAATGAAAAGATTCATTCCGTCTTTTTACACTATTCTAACTTTACAATGTAGGGTTTTTAAGTTTTAGTGTCAGTAAAAAATACCATTTTGAAAGCTTTGAAAACTGGCTTCCTTTTCTCTAGAAAAGATTTTGAATTTTTACATTCCTAAAACCAGCTTATCTAATTTACATTCCCAAACATGCAGTGGTTTTGTCTATATAAGACAATAATATTCTTTCTGAAATAGGGACAAAGCTTGTTGTCACAAAACAAGATGGTACTTATAAGCAGTCTAAACCACCAGAAAAATAGTCTCTTTATATTTTTGGAGTAAAAACAAGAGAAAAACTGTTAAGTATGTTTTTACTTCACATGTCAGGCATATACAAACTATATTTTATTATTTTCAGAGGATTTTAACATTATTAATTTCATTAGTATCATTAAATTCTACTTCAGGTTATCAAAGACAAATTATAGTATAGTCTGTCCTTCTCTAAATTAAAAAAGATGTTAAATATGCATTAATATGCATCAGAATAATTTATACTAATTAATATGTCTCTAGGGAATAATGCTTCTGAGAAGTTATGTTTATAAAACTTTGTTTTATTTTTAATTGCATATATTTGGATCTTCTCTCTTCATTTCTTGATTAGTCTAACTAGTGGTTTATTAGTTGTGTTTATCTTGATGAACAATCAGCTTTTCATTCATTGATCCTTCGTATTTTTCCTTTGGTCTGTAATCATGTAGTTCTGCTCTGATCTTTGTTGTTTCTTTTCTTCTGCTAACTTTGGGTTTGATTTGTTCTTGTTTTTCTAGTTCCCTGAGGTGCTATTTTAGATTGTTAATTTGTGATCTTTTTACTTTTTTGATGTATGCATTTAATGCTATACACTCCCCTCTCAGCACTGCTTTTTCTGTATCCCACAGGTTTTCATATGTTGTGTTTTCATTTTCATTTGTTTCGAAAAATTTTTAATTTCCATCTTTATTTCATTGTCACACTGTGATCATTCAGGAGTATGAGGTTTAATTTCCATGTGTTTGTATAATTTCTTAAGAGTAATTTAGAAGAGTAAATATAAAGTGTCTGATTTGAAATCAAAAGTGTAGTTTATTATATCTCAAACAAGAAGCAGTACAATTAATCAAAGTGTGCGTCTAAACTATGGACACAGTTTTGCCATCATAACAGTAGCTTGTTAATGTCAGCAGCGAAGAAGCCTGGATAGCGAATGGTGATGAAATCTTGAAAGGCATTTTCCACAGCTTGTTGAGAATTGAGTATTTTTCCTTGCAAGCAGTGGTCCAAAGCATGGAAGAAGTGCTAGTCAGTTGGTGCAAAGTCCAGTGAAAACAGTGGATGACAGGGAGTTTCCAAGTCCAGCTTCTGTAGTTTAAGCAGCATTGTTTGTGCAACTTGTGGTCGAGGACTGTCTTGCAAGAGGATTGGCCTATCTCTATTGACCAATCTCAGCCGCTTAATCGCAAGCATCCTCATTTCATCCAATTGGTTGTGGTAGACAGCCGCTGCAATCCATTGACCAGGTTTCATGAAGCTGTAGTGGCCTAATACCAGCACTGGACCACCAAACAGTCACCATTAGCTTTTTTTGATGAATATTTGGTTTTGGACTGTTTTTTAGCACTTCATCTTTATATAACCATTGTGTCAAATGCTTGCCATTTTCAAAAAGGATCCATTTTTCATCACACATAACAAGACAGTGTAGAAATGGTTTGGCTTTATGTTGTGACAGCAAAGAAAGTCAAGCTTTGAGATGATTTCTCTTCTGATGCTTGTTTAATTCATGAAGAACCCATCTATCCAGCTTCTTTACATTTCCGATTTGTTTCAAATGGTCCAATATTGTTGGAATAGTCATGTCAAACCTTGCTGCTAATTCACATGTAGGTTGAGTTGGATTTACTTCTACTACAGCTTTCAGCTCATCATTATCCACCTTGGTTCCAGGTCACCCATGTGGCTCATTTTCAAGATTAAAATCACCAAAACAGAACTTCTCAAATCATCAACATACTATGCATTAATTAGCTACATCCTGCCCAACACTTCATTGATATTTTGAGCTGTCTGCACTGCATTGGTGCCACGACAGAACCCATATTCGAAAATAACATGAATTTTTGACTTATCCATGGTTTCACAAAAATTGCTCTAGAAAAAAATTTGAGATATAATCACAGGCTAAAACATGTGTTTGAAAGACTGAGGATGTACCTTCACAATAAAAATAAAACAAGAAGTTTCAAAGTGAAATGTCAGAGATATCATCTGTCAAACTTAGGACTTAAGGAAATCAGACATTTTATACTTAATAGCCTTAATAATAGATGTATTCCCCTGGGGTCTGAGAAGATATGTGATATGATTTCAATTTTTAAAAATTTGCTAAGATTTGTTTTGTGGGCTAAAATGTGGTCTATCTTGAAGAATGTTCTATGTGCTGAAGAAAACAGAGTATATTCTGTAATTGTTGGGTGGAATGTTCTGTAAATGTCTGTTAAGTCCATTTGCTCTAAAGTCCAATTTAAGATCAATATTTCTTTGTAGATTTTCTAACTCAATGATCAGTCTAGTGCTGTGAGTAGGACGTTGAATTCCCCCACTATTACTGTTTGCTGTCTGTTTCTTTAAGTGTAGTAATATTTGTATGTGAATCAGTGTGCTCTGATGTTGAGCGCATACATATGTAGCATCATATCCCTTTATCATGATATTAATATAATGACCTTCTTTTTTTTTTTTTACTGTTTTTGATTTAAATTCTCTTTTATCTGATATAAGTATAGCTACTCCTTTGGTTTATGTTTGAGTTGAATATCTTTTTCCAGTCCTTTGTTTTCATTCTATATGTGTCTTTATGAGTAAGACGAGTCTCTTGTAAGCAGCATATAGTTGAATCATTTTTTTATGCATTCTGTGAATATATATTTTTAAGTAAAGAATTTAATATATCTATATTCAAAGTTAATATTGACATGTGAGGCTTTGTTCTTGTCATTGTTAGTTGATTTCTAGTTGTTTTATTAATTCTTTTTTTCTTTTTCTCTTTTTGTCTTTGTGATTTGCTGAATTTGTCATGTTGCCATTTCATTCCTTTATTTTCCTTCTTTGTAATAATATGATTGTTTTATTATAACATTGAGTTTCATGTTTTCATGTGTTTTTCATGATGATGAACATTGACCTTTTCTTTCCATGTTTAAGGTGCCTTAGATTATTTCCTGTAAGTTTGCTCTATTGGTGATGAATTCTCTCAGCATTCACTCATCTGGGAAAATCTTTATATCTCCTTCATTTATGAAGCGATTCTGGCAGGATATAAAATTACTGGCTGGTATTTTTTTTTTTTTTAATGCTATAACATACTCTTCCGGCCTGTAAGGTTTCTGCTGAGAGGTCCACTATTTGTATGGTGAAGTTCCTTTGATAGGTGACTAGATGCTTTTCTCTTACTAATTTTAAAATTCTTTTTTTAACTTCAACTTTAGTCATTCTGATAATAATATGCCACAGTGAAGTTATTTTTGCACTGTATCTGGCTGGGGATCATTGGGCCTCCTTTATCTGAATATCTACCTCTCTTGATAGTCCTGCGAAGTTTTCATTCATTATTTCCTTAAAGAGCATTTCTAAACTTACTGATCTCTCTTCTCCCTTGGGAACATGAATAACTCCTCAGTTTGGTTGCTTTATGCAGTCGCAGATGTCTCCAAGGCTTTGTTCATTATTTTTTCCCCCTTATTTTTGTGAGACTGGATTACATCAAAAGAACTGTCTTCAAGTTCTGAGATTCTTTTTTCTGCTTGGTCTAGTTTGTTCTTGAAGTTTTCAAATGTGTTTTCTATTTTCTTCAATGAATTTTGCAGCTCCAGAATTTGTTTGTTTTCTTAAAGATATCTATCATCTTGATAAATTTCTCATTCATACTCTCTATTGGTTTTCAGATTTCTATTGCATCTCATTGAACTTCTTTGAATCAATATTTGGGATTCTTTATCTGGAATTACAAAGAATTCTTTTTTATTGGGATCTATTGCTGGACAATTGTTGCGGCCCTTTGGTGGTGTCATATTTCCTTGCTTTTTTCATGTTTCCCGTGTCTTTCCATTGATATCTAAGCATCTGATGTAGCAGTTACTTGTTATAATTTTTTTTAAATTGCTTTCAAAATTTTTCCTGAAGATGTATAAATGTTCACTGAGTATGACACTTTGGCTTTAATTTTCAGTGCCTGCAGTAGTGTGATTTTTATATGATTTCTTAGGCAATACACAGGGGTCAGTGATATCTGTGATTTCCTTGGTAGCTTAGAGTACAGTTATTCATTGAGACTGTGGTGAATTTTGCTGGGAACTTGAATGCCAGCCAACCCAGTCTTCAGACCCCAGTGGTGGCAGCAGTGGGCTGAGTATGCCTGATTTTAGGCCCTAGAACAGGTTATGCTGGCTGTGGTGTTAGTGTGTCCTGGGAGATCACTTGTTCGGCCTTCAGGTGGCTTGCTCAAAAGCTAGCTGTTGGAGCAGTGGACCAGATGTGCGGGTGGGTTCTCAGACCCCTGAGCAGCTGGTGCAATGTGGGAGGTGGCAGTAGAAGTGGTGGAGCCACTCACTAGGACCCAAGTGGTATGTGTTGTTGTTACTGGTAGCTGCAATGGATTAGACAGGCTAGCCACCAGTCCCAAAACTTCCTGTGTCAGGGCAGTGGCTGTTGTCCCCAGTATGTTTAGGAGATATTGGTCTTCCCTGTCCCTCCTCAGCTGGGCAGAGCTGCAGCTGTGTCAGCCCAAACTCAGCCCAAGAGTGGGGTGCTGCCCAGATTTAAACTCCCAAAATGGTGCCTTGGGTCTGTGACCAGGGAGGGTGAGCCGTAGTCTATGATCTGGCATGGAGCCATCTAGATTTGAATATAGGCCTCATTTAGACATTAGATGTGAAACATTTGGAAATACTATCCCTTAATCCCTTAATATCTCAATTCAAATGTAAAATAAAAATAATGCTCCTAAGGATGTTTTAAGGATTAAATTCAGTAATGCATATGGTGGGTTTTTAAAAGTGCTTTCCATATGGTGAGAGTTCAATAAGTTATAAGAAGGATGATGATGATTTCTTGCTGTCAATGCTGACAAGAAGCCTAACACTAAAATCTTTAGAAAGGATTTTCTAAAGATTTGGAGATCAAATGTTTAAATACAACTTTTTCAAAACCCAGTAATGTAAGTAGATAAAAGGCAGGAGACAGACCACCTTCTAGTTTGTATGTATTGTGGCAGTGTTGGAAGGTGGGTGGTGAGGGTGGTGGAGGTCAGAAGCAAAAGCAAGGGACAGGTAAGCAACTTGACAAGTTCTGGGAAGTTAATTCAAATGAAAGATTAATGAACTAGTATCTACTAAAGGCAAAGATAAAACTGTAACACAGGGAATAAACTGTAACTGATTAAGACAGATTTTTTAAAAAACAAAATTGTTTTAAAAATTTGTGTAATTGAGAGGTAAGTTCCCATTTAAAACTCTTGTTTCATCTCATTTTTGTGAAAAAAATTCAATTTTAGCTATTTTTATGCAAAAGGATTCTCAGTATAGATTGGCTTACTGAAATCCAAATTTCATTATTTTAATAGCCTATCAATATTTTTCCAATAATCACTTAGTGTTGCAGCAGCTCTAGTGATAATACAAATAATTAGCCATTTATTTTAAGAGTATTCATTTCTCCTTCCTTTCCATTCTTGCCCCTACACTCAGCCAGAACACCTATACATAACATCAATATATACATATGCTTAAGTCATTAAAGTTTTCAATAAATAATTTTTATCATAATTTTTTTGAAAGTGTTTAGAAAAATTTAACCAATTCTAAAATGTTTTTCTATAGCCCACTCTAGTGATTTTATTCCAACTCTAGTCACTGATCCTGCAAAACACTTAAAGCTCAAAATTCTGTTAAGGATCTATGCCTGACATTTTATTTCAAAAGGAAATTAGGAGTAATCAATCATGATAGCCTGAGGGAGATTCCAATGAAAAGAGTTATTTGAATATCTGACTTCCAGGCTTTACTCCTAATTTCTTATGAATATGCATTTCTCTTTTTATAAAATAAAATAAGGATGAAAAAAAACCAAACCACTGTGAGCATAAACCTTTACTACAAACTATTCTTAAAAGGGCTATGCTCCATTTGACCTTATGGTAAAGTAAATATTAAGCAAGATGCATATTGGTTACTTTCTAGCAGTTACGTTTCCTTTGTCTTTCCATTTTAATTCTATTTTCTTTTATTTACATTAGTATCATGACAAGTCCAAACTATTAAAGTAGTAGTTAATTTTTTTTTGAGACAGAGTCTCGCTCTGTCACCCTGGCTAGAGTGCAGTGTCGTCATCGTAGCTCATTGCAACCTCAAACTCCCAGGCTCAAGCAATCTTCATGCTTCAGCCTCCCAAATAGTTAGGACTACAGGTACATGCCACTATGCTGCTAATTTTTCTGTTTTTGTAGAGATGGGGTCTCACTCTTGCTCAGGCTGGTCTTGAACTCCTGACCTCAAGCAATGTTCCTGCTTCAGCCTGCTAAGATTATAGATGACAGTCACCACGCCCAGCCATAATTGAATTTTATTCAAATACCTTTGTATAATATAGCTTATCTAAAGAAAATCATAAGGGCACATCAAAGAAATCTTCCATATCAAATGCTCCTTACTTGGGAGCAGTTCTCCTAATGGCAGCATGGATAGATTCCTTAACTTCTGAAACACTTTCAATTTTGGCATTCTAATAGTGTTTAAAACTTTTATTGTTTTATCTGTCCCATCACCTGAGGAGGGAAAGAGTGTTGTGTTCTTACTTCTCATCTTTCTTCCTTAATGCAGAGTACAAAAGGGAGGAAGGGGCAACATTGGACACTACCCAGTTTAAACTTCTCCAGTATGTTGTGGTAATTAGCAATTTTTATTATCATGTGTTAAGGTTACATACATTTTTATTATTTTTCAATATATAAAAACTAAAAGGTTTTAATAAACTATAGATGTATAATACTTTTAAATCTGAAAAAGAACAATTCAATCATTTAGTAGAAAAGCTAAGGAGTAGCTGAGGGGGAAAGAACTGGGCAAAGAGGAAAAGGAACCTCAAAATGCCAGGGCCTTGAAGAATTAGTGATACAAATGCCTATTATTATTTATTTTTCATGATTATATAATGATTCTTGCTGGAATTGTATGGAACTAAATAAATAAAGCCTCTTTAGTACACAAGTTTGCATCTGGTTAAGAGCTATACAGAGGAGCCAGGAAGATGTAAAACACTGTTAAGTTATTAATTCATTCTTCAATTAAATGGTTCTACTTACCCCACAGGAAACAGAATTCCATGAAGGTGGGTTATTTACCAGAGGTAGATCACAGATGAGAGCATGACATCTCACAGACTGGCTGGAAGAAGAGAAAAGGAGGAGCTAAACTTAGTTTCTTGTTGGAAACTCACCCATCTAATCAGCAATCCTTCGAGAGAGGGGTGAGTGAATGATGGAGAATAAGCTGGGGTTGTGGATCTAGTTCCATGATTGTTAAATGGGCTGCTCACTGGAATATTTGGGAAGCTTTACAAAATACTTATGCCTGGGTGCCTTTCCCAGTGACCTTGATTTAACTGGCAATAATTTTCAAAAATCATGACTTTTTCTTCAGCTATTTATTTCTTTGTGGTAGGGTAAAAATCTGCCATAGTGGTTTCATGAGCCACATTTAGTACTGCAACAAATACAAATTACAGATTTGTTACCACCATTTAATGGTGAGGATGAACATCATTGTTCTACATGGTTATTAGGCATGATGAGTAAGTAATTAACATAATTTAATAAAATTAATGTGGTTTTACATATGTAACACAAGGCTGAGTTCTGCCCTGGGATGCTCTGGGACTCTAACCTGCTGTTTACTCCAGGGATGTCTTTTGGCTCCGCTGATGAGATCATGGCTGCTGGGGGCACACTGTGGAGTGAACTTTGGCTATTTAGCTGTTTACTAGCATTTCTTCATTTCAGATTAATATGGAAAAGTAAAGAGATGAAAAGCAATAAACACGGGAGATAAAAGCAGGAACACAGGAGAGGGAAAGAAGGGAGGCAGAAAAGAGGAAAGATAAGAAGAGGAGGGGGAGATAAAACAAGATGGCTGAAAAGAGACCAAAGACAACAGGAATGATAATTATGAATTGGCTGAATTCAAAATCATAATGATTTTGCTGAATTCTGTACCAAAAAAAGTTTTGTTTTTATAGAAAAATCAACATTTCAATTAAATAAAGACAAGGAGAATTTGCAAATTCCATATTACAAAACTCATAAATGTGAGCCTTGGCTATATGACATGGTGTGGCCAAAGAGAGGCACATGATGTGAGATTTTTCATCACTGACTAGAAGCTTGACTGAGAAGGCATGGACTGGCTCAGGCCAGCTTGCTCCTACCCACCTGCATGGGAACAACATGGAGTATTCCATCAGCCTGGGCCTTTCATAACATGTGGGGCAGAGCCCTGCCACATTGATGCAAGCAGAGCAGAGCCAGGTAGAACTGCAGCTGCCTCTCAAAACCATAAGTAAGACAGAGTTGTTTACTGTTGTAAGGCATGGAGTTTTGAGGGTATTTAGGGCCACAGTAAAAGCAGGTTAATAATTATATTGTCTAGGATGATTGTTTCTAAATATGGCAATGTGGGGGCTTTCTTCATAGCAGCAGCAAGGGGATACAATGCAAAAATGTGAGGATTTTTTTGTCTACCTCTTAGTACTTCTATGTACAGTAGAATGAAATATTATAATAATCCAATATGACAAATAGAAGACCAGATTCTGCAGGAAGAAAGGTTTGGGTCATTCCATCCATTAAAAATGTTAAATATCTGTTAATAATATCTCCTGTGATCATGCTAACTGAGAGCAAAAGAGAACATAAATAAAGAGTGGAAGAGGGAAATTATAAATATCAACTATGGCTTTGTGACCACTTGGAGAAATAAAAACTATAGTAGTTATACGATATATTTGAATACATTATAATTTTCCCTCTTTTCTGTTACTAATTTACATAAAGTGTAAAGGTGGTTAAACATATAATTATACCTTTAAGCCACAGGGTAACAAAAGGGTATTGTGAACAAAATAGAAGAATGAACATCATTGCAAAATGAATACCTAAATGGATGGAAGTTTATTTTTTCTTTTTTAGGTAAAGAATGTGTCATTTGAAAGAAGGATAGTTGGGTCATTTTTAGTGGAAGTTTGCCATTGATGCTTTTGCTTGTAAGTTTAAATAGAAGAGTAACTAAATTATTTGTAACCAAATTTCAGTGAAGGGTTGTGTCGCAGTAGCAGACCCCATGATGGAGATTAACGTGCAGAAGAATGATTAGGTGATTGATGATCTCGAGATCAACACCTCTGGAAGGATGGGAAGAAAGTCTCAACAGCCTTAACTGACCTTACCAACCCTTCTGATACGGAATGAGTGAGAAGTTGGAGTGAAGAGGCCAGGCCAGTAAGCCCTCACATTTATCAGGCAGTGATTACACGCTGCCCTGGAAAGGGGTGTGGGCTAGGGGCAGGTGATACGCTCCAGCTGCAGCCATTCCCCCAGGACAGTCTGGAGCAGAGGGCTCTGCCAACAGCACTTCTGGCAGCTGGGCAAATAAATCCTTCGTTCTAGAGAAGGATCTGGGTGCCACAGCATAGCATCCACTGCAAGGTCTTAGGGATTAGAGAACTGTTCTGAATATTGCTCTGTTTTGTTTTGCCAGTCAGCATCCATTATCACTTTCTTCATTGATCTTGTCTGCGTCACAGGGGCTAAAATCCTAAGAACCACATTTCCCAGAAACCATTGCAAGCTGGGTCTCAGTTTACAGTTCACTAATGAGAGGCACAGTGTGAGGTTCAGAAGACAGAAGGCTGGTAGAAACAATGACACCCCTCCGCAAGGCTCTGCAAAACTTTCCTGGGTGTTTTCCTCCAACAGGCAGCTGAGATCACTGATGATGGTTTTCTGAGATTGCTGCAACTCTGATTTCCAGAAAGCCAACAGTTTACCCTGACATTTGCAGCCCCAGCACTTCAACATTCTTGTAAGCATGCAATTTCTTGTATTAAAATCCTTGAAATAGTTTCTATATTTTCCATTCAGAACCCTAGCTGACATAAGTGTTTATGCTATAATGCATAAACATGTGTATGCATTTGTTCATATAAATGTATTTTTATTTTTATTTTGAATACATTAAATACATTTGTATTTTTATTTTGAACAAATTCATTTATATGTATTTGTTTCTCAAAAGCCCTATGTATTCCAAAATTGTAAGGCATATTATAATATAAATAAGGTTAGGAGATGACCAATTACACAGTGAGCGACTTTGTAAGTACTGTACTAACAACAAAGCAATAACACTCATAAAAAGTACTTTCCCAGTTTTTAAAAGGTATGTTAAATTTAAAATAAAATAGCAATTAAGAAAAGCTAGTCCATTTCAAAGGAAAGGGCAATATGAAAAAGGTCTGAGGAAACCCATGCTACAAGCACTTCTCAGACTACAGAACCAAACTGAGCCAAGAAGAGCTCAGGGTTCATCTTACACAATACAGAATTCCTCCTGAATTTGCTACATTCAGCTGTTAGGATATTTTGCACTCAGCTGGTGTCAATGTTCAATAATAACTGCCAGATGAACTGATGTGACTTCTAAGGTCCACTGTCATTATCACCTTTTTTCTCACTCATATATGTACTAATTGGGATTACAGAAACGTGTGTTGTAGTGAAACAAAATGTCCCTCTTTGTACTTTATTCCTAAGCAATATGTTTTGTGTGGTGTTCCCAATATTCCTGATTTATCAACAATCTATTGGCTTAAGGCATAGTATTATTTTTACAAAGGTTAGATAATGCCTTTTATTGTGGATGAGAAAGGCTAACGATATTTAAAAAGATTCTTTACTCATCTGACCTAAATTAACTTTAATTGATCTTCCTCCCAATAGTCTTGCCCACTTTCCAACCATGTAGTCTATTTTCCAAATAGCAGTCACAATGATTTAAGATGATCTAATTTTCTTCCTCAAGATCCTTTCATTACTCCTCAGCATACTAACATCCAAAATCCTGTATTTATGAGATTATATAGTCTTGGCTCTTTGCTACTTCTTTTATTCTTTTCCTTGTAACTCTCCACCTTGTTCTTCCTGTTCCTCAAAGCAAGCAGGCATGCTAGAGCCTCGGGGTCTACATTTTACGGATGTAGAAACTAAAACTCAGAGATGGTTTGTCAATATACCCAGATCTTATAAATCTTTCACATTACCATATTACTGAAGATTAAAATTGAAGCATTTTTTTATGATCCTTAAAACTTCACTAAATAACCTTGTAACTAAACTCAAGAAATGCCTTTGGAAAGCCTTTGCTTAAGGTAGCATTGGCCAACAGAGTCATAATTTCTTTTGAATTATAAATACACTGATTTAAGTAAAAACACCCTCAACCCTCAAAAAGATAAATACAACTAAATGTTAGCTTACATCTTAAGATTGAAGTATATTTCATTAAAATAAATTTTATTTTCTGCATTATCTAAATTTTAAGTGTTATATATTTAATAATGAAAAACAAAATAGTAAGGTAAAGCAGAAACGTTGATTATAGCCCACAGCTCTAAGAAGCCCCACAGAATATTTACAACTAGTAAATAAAACATCTGAAAAAATGCCACCTCTAGCCTTTGGCCAATTTTGCTTTGCAGTGCAGAACAGCAATAATGAAGATGTGGCAGAGAAAAATTTATCATTCTCATTTCGTGATTAAATATGTGGATCAATTTTCGAAATTTATATTAGTGGTAAATTCAAAGGATAGCTCTGACAGCTAAAATTATTCAGAAATATCTCACAAAGGTACTAGGATTCTCTAAGCATAACCAACAATAAAGGATACTTTTAGATAAGTTTTCATATTTTGATGGGCACTGGCAGGATCCCTTTACCATTTCTACATACCTCTTTCTTGCTTCAGCGCGCTCACACCTCCAAAGGCCTGCAGGTGCCACTCTTCTGAACAAGAGTGTAGCCCTTGGGTTACAGGGGGTCCTTTGTCTACATCTAAAAGTGCCTGGGAACTGGTATCTGTTGCTGCCACCTCTGAGGCCCTTCTCCAATAACCGAGTGGAGTAGGAGTTATGAAAATCCATCTGCTTGGGTTTCTGGTTATGTGTTATTAGTAGTGGTGGAAAGGGCGGTGGTAGGAGAAGGGGAGATAATGTCTCCTCCAGTTATTGTAACTCATCAACCTATTTCCTTCGTAGTACTTACTATAATCTATAATTATCTTGCTTCCATCTTGCCTACCTATTTTATGCTTCCTCAACTAGGATTATAGGATACACAATAACTATCTGCTCCTAACTTTATTTCTCCATTTGTTCGTTTAGGCAACTGTTCACTCAGCTGAGATGTATTGAGTGCCTACCATGTTCCCACACTGTTTTTTGTCAATCTAGATAATAGAAGAGCACTTTCAACAGAGAAATATTGTCACATTTTATACACAGTGCTCCAGTCTCCAATCTTTGCCTGAATAGAGTGGATCACAACCTATTAATATGCTAAGAAAGCAGTTCATACATAAACTCTCTGATCAGTAAATATAGATCTTTGAGATTCTGGGAATTTCCTTTATCTCATGTTATATTTCTTAAAGCACAGTGTATAAAATAATAGCTACAGCACATACATTTGTTGAATTAAAAAAAATTGAGCGTACATGTTTTACCCCCATGTTAGAATAACAAATTGAATAAATTTACAGGTGAAAAGGTATTACAGTAATGCCAATGCCCTGATTAAACAGAAATGGAAACTAATGCCCAGGCATGTGACTTACTGAATAACTCCAAAAAAATATAGCTATTTGACATAGAGAAAGAATCTTCACACTAAAAATTTTATCTTATCTCTTCTGGGTTCTTCTAAGACCTTACTCTGTTATCTTTCTGCTTTCTTCTTGATTGTTCTCTGTCCAAACAATCTGAAATAAAGACTGATAAAGAAGAGTAAAAGGCCAGAATATAGGGGATAAGAAAAGTTTAGAGGGTTGTATTCTTTTATTTCAATGCTTACACCAAGTTTTGCAAGTCCCAGATCTAATTTTTATTTCTAAACCTAAAACTGCATTTGTATTCCTCTGGGCCTCTTTAAATTGCTGTTTTTCTTGACTTTAAAACACAGGATGCATTTTTCCGCACTTGCTTATTGGACCATCTACTTCTAACACCTGAAACAGGAAACAACTCAGATTCTTGCTAGTTACTGGAAGGCAGGTTCCATACAGAACCTCCTGCTGTCTCTTGGCTTTTTACTCTCATATTTCAATATGTGAAGATCTTTCAGTCTTCTAAGACAAAAAAATTCAATCAAAGTAAAAACCATGCCACTGTCAAAGTATAATTTTCAAATTTTTAAAACATAATTCTCAAACAAATGGATAGTGAGAATGTGGCAAACTTTTATTTATTAGTAACTTATCAATGAGAGTTCAACAGGAAAACAAATCCAGTTCAAATAGAAATTTGGAAAAGTTGGATTTTATATTCAGTGGAATAAAAAGCAGTGTTGAAATAAGATAGCTAGGTTAGACACAAAATAGGTAAATGTCTTACAGGGAAATCAAAAAATCATAACTTTTCTGGTTATCTTTTCTACTGGACAGTAAAGAAAATAATTATACTTTATCAGTTATTTATAAATTTTTATCTAATTTTATGGAGTTGTAAAATACCAAAAATATGCATTAAGCCAAAGAACATTACAAGAAATATGTATAATTAATGGTAAATATCAAGTCAAATAAATTTATATTTCCCTAGGGTCAGATGACCTTATATATTAATAGATAAGTTTGTTAAGCAATGCTCAAGATTAAATTTAAAAAATCATCCATGCTTTTTCCATTTCCAAAGTTTGGATAAGTATCTTTAAAATTAATACTGTCCTTTTTCAATGACAGATTTCTCTTGCAAATTGTATCACATCAATTGCATTTGATTTGTCATGACCCATTCATTTTTTCTGATGATATATTAAATATATATTAAATTATGATATTGAAATTTTAAAAATGAAATATTGACATTGATCTCATAGACACCAAATGCAAATACTTTTGAAAAGTATTTATTGTTTCTGAATGTTTAACCATTTGTTAGAGTTCATTAATCCCTTCTTGAAAATCCTTCTTTCCAACATTTTTGTGTCATTACACAAATCATTCTTTTCTCCATTGTAATTTCTGCTTTACCATTTTTCTTTTTCTCATTCCATTGTTATGTTCAGCTGCCCCCACTGATTTAGCACTCCAAAATTTAGACCTTACAGTTCAAATTTTTGTTCTCTCTATAGGCCTTTCTTTAGGGAACTTACTTATTCTCTATACTTAAAGTATTATTTCTATTGAAAATCCGTGGCCTATTAATCTGCCTTGGGGGCCAGAATTTTATTGGTAACTGCCAACTGGATGTTCTTAATTGCTACAATTACCTGAGGTTGAACACATCGAAAGCTAGAGCTCACATTCGAGCTCCACTGCCTGCACAGTTGCTATCTTCTGTTAATTGCACTGCCATTCTGCCAACTCCAGGTGTTTAAAATTTCACTGTAAGCATAACCTATTTCCTTTATTTCCTACATCCAGTTGTTATATAAAACCTATTAGATAAGCATCCAGTTGTTAGTTCGACATGCCTATTGCATCATTTTTATTCACCCTACCAACACACAGATTAATATCTTTCTACTTCCAACCCCACTATGACCTAGTTTGCTGGCTTGTTTTGCTGAAGGCAAACTCATTTTCTCTGATATTGCCAGATTAAGCAACCTAAAATATGACTTTCATAATCTCTTCCACTTAAAGGTTTTCCTAGGCCCCTCCCTGCTGAGATGATAAAATGTATATTCCTTGATTTTTAAGGCTATCCATGATTTGGCCCCGGCCTATATTTCTGACATTAATTTCCCCTCCTTAATACACTTAATTGTTTGTCAATCCACTATCCTCATATATTTCTGCCCTTTCTGCCCCAATGACTCAGCTCATGTTCTCTTCACGTCTGTTCTCAGAATGCTCTGCTTCTTCCTGCGCATACGTAGAATATTTAGAGGGAAGCAGACCTCCATAAAGAGAACACATCAAAAGTCCTGTCTTCTTTGACATCAGTATCCATGACTCAGTCTACTGCAGCAAGTGGTTGATGGTCATAAATCCTTCATTAAATCCTTCACTTATTCACAATCTTCAATAAATACTGAGGCCAACTTTGTGTGCTGGAAACAGAGCAGTGAAGGAGAGAGACAATGTCCTATCCTCATGGAACTTATATTAACAATAATGACATAAAAGCACATTTGGTCAAATAGTATTAATCAAGCTCTATGCATAAAAGCAACAATAGCAAGCAGTATGCCACGTAGTGAGAAGGGAGGGAGAGATCTAGGCTGAAACCTGAAGGATGTGAGGAACCAGACCACGCAGATCACTAGGCAAGTACAGATGAAGACATAAACTAGTGGCAGTACTTGGGGTGGCAGGGAGAGATAAATCCTTGGATTTTAAATATAATATTAAACACAAAGCTTACAGGATTTTAGAATGGGTTGAATTAGAGTAGGGGGTAAAGAAAGAAGTTTCAAAGATGCTTTTTAAGGCTTTTTCTTGAGAAATTAGTACAGTAAAGTCCCAATTAAAAGTGGTTGGAAAGACTGAAAGAAGGTCTGTTATGTTGGGGAAAATCATAAATTCTGTTTTAAAAATGTTTACTTAAATAATCCTGTGATATATCCATGTGGGAATGAGAGTTAGTCAGGTTGCTGTTTGAGCAGTGTTCCAGGCAGAGGTGTTGGCTGGAGATGACAATTTGGAAGTCGTCAGCATGTGGAAGAAACTTAAAGCAATGAGACCACATGAGATCACTTAGAGGCTGACAGTTAAATGAAAGCAAGATGCCAGACCTCCTCCAAAATTTAGAAGAGAAACCAGTTTAAAAAAAGAGACTGAGAAAGAGAAACTAGTGAAGTGTAAGGAGAATAAAAAGAGGTGGACTGGAAGCAACTGAAACTTTTTCAAGGAGGAGGAGTATGGACTTGTTTCAAAGGCTGCCACACCAAGTGAGATGATAACTAATATAATAATGACGGCTAGAAGTTCCTTGAATAGTTTTCTGACTCCCATTCCCTTTGGTGCCTTTCACAGAGTAGGCATTTGATATACCGTCATTAGCTGTTTCCCCTTGTCACCGCTGCATCACGCTGTCAGGTAAAAATTTATCATGACAAGTTTCCTAGTAAAAGTACAGTCCCGGTTTATCTCAGGAGTAAATTGGAGGCACTACATTCAATACATGCTCTAAAAGTCCCTCAATTAGTATAAATCCTTCAGGTCCGACGCCCATTTCGAAGACTAAAGTGGCTATGGCTAAGTGGCTATAGATACTCATTTCAGTCTATCTTTTATTCATGTTAGCTTCAGTCACATTTACAGTTTGAGGAGTCTATTACTTCAAGATGCCTCCCAAGAGGAGGAAAAAGTTACTAAATAAATCAGTATATATATTAAGTGCCAAAGAGTATCCCATATGAACTTTTTTTCTTTAGGATTTCATGTCCAAAATTAATCTACAATCTCTACAGAGAAAGAAGGAAAAAATGGTGTTTTTAACATTCCCATCATTGCCACATGAAAATGCTATATTATCCGATGCTCACAATAACCCCAAGTAGACAGAAGATGGCGGGTAGCCTAATAAAATCTATTCCCCTAAAAGACTCAGACACATTCTAGTTCCAAGCTCTTATTTCATGGTATTTCAACGCAGCCACTATTTAAGTCTGCTTGAGGAATGGACCAAACTTTTTCTCTGCCTGCCTCGTCATAGGCCCAGTGACCTTTATAAATGACAGCAAATCTCTGTTGAATGAAAGATGAAGGGAAAGAGGAAAACATTAAGATATTTTGTCCTACTTTTTTGTGACTTGTTGAAAATAATCATGGGGCCTATTTGTCACGCTGGAGCTTTGTCTCTTTTTTTCCAGTAGCATCTGACAGGCTCAATGAAAAAAGTACAAGTGAAGATGAATTGGCAGCAGTATCATTTCTGCTCTGTCTCCTGGTCTTTCTAATTTTCTCTGAGATGAAATATATATACAATATCAAGTCAGTTAAGTGAAAGAAACATCTATAGGGAGAAAGAGAGTAACCGAGTCCTTTCTCTAGCATAGACACAGCTATTAAAAAATATCTGTCTCATTCACTTTCAACAGTCCTATTATACCCCAGTCTTTATATCTGTAAAATGAAAATGTGTTTTCCCTTGGAAAAGAGAAATGACAGATGGCCCAGGGAGGCAGGGGATTGAGAGGAGATGAAGGGAGGGAATAGAGAACTTAGGCTAAATAAATACTAACAGCCATAAACCGAGTTAAAGGAAAAGATTTTATTCTACCAGACACTGTCAGAATGAAATATTTTAAGCTAAATGAAATAATTCACTCAAGAATATGCAGTAGAAAATATTAATAATATGGCCCTGAAAATGACTTCAAATGATGACATAGGATCATACCACATATAAAGTAAACTCTCAAGATATAGTAAATTTTCAAGGTTAACTGAATCATCTGATATAAGGACCCTTTCTGTAGTTGCCCTGAGATTAGTCAGTCACTGAGTCTCTGCTTAAACACACTGGAACAGAAAACTTATTTTGTAAGATGCCTACCCTTTTGTTGGACAGCCCTTCCTTAATCTGAACTAACATAACTTGCACTCATCAGTCCAAATTATCTACGTTGTCCTTCTCAAGGTAAGTTAAATTCTTATTCGATGTTTTTGGAAAGAAATGGGCTTCTCAAAGTTTGATTATCTCTCACTCAAACATTCTTGTATTTTTTTCGCTTTGGGTTTTTTGTTGTTGTTTACTTTAACCTATTATTATTTTGCATAATGGCTTGCATTGTATTTCTCAAGCGTAGTAGTTATTTATTCTGAAATATATGTGCAATATTCATAACTCCTTTTGTGTAGCTGCAAATTACCTAAGTTATTATTTTCTTATATATGCATTGTTAAACCATATTGAGCTTATGTTTAAGCAAACCACTAAGTTTTTGTTTTTTGTTTTTTTCCTTAGCTCTCCCATGGACTGCTGGCAGATTTTCCACCTGAGCAACTGGGTTCTTAAAACTAGGTGTAAGAGTTGAACTTCCTGAAGTGAGACATGGCCAAGTATCTTACTCTGGCCAGTAAATGTGAGCAGAAATAACATTTGTCACTTCTATGTAGAAACATTCAAAACCCAGGGTGTGATCCCCTTTCCCTCTGGCCTGCCTCTGCAGCTGTTACGCTATAAAATATTCTTATAGTATTACAATAAGATCAAAGAAATTTTGAATGAGGAGTCCACACATGTAGGACACCTGCCCTGCAACAGTGCTTAAGGGAAGAAACATCAACTTTCCTAACCCCCCACGTAACCTATCTTAGCCTGGCTGATACAAGCAATACATTAGAATCAGAAGAGAAACTCCATGTTTAGGATGACCCACATGTGAGTCTGCCCTACTCAGTCCACCACTACGTGGATAAGGGTTTTTCTGACGCCATGCCCAGTTAAAACACAAAGATTTCATCAACATATACACATCCCAGTATGTAAGTTCATACAAGGGCTATTCACTATCCACAGAAGATGGTAGTTTGGTGAACAAAAGGCTAAGAGCTTCTTAAATTCTTGTTTGTTTGTGAACCAAAAAAAGATTAAGATATTCTAGAATAAATTATATATTGGATGAAATAAGATTTGAAACCTGGATTCCAGGAAAAGATGTGAAATGCGCATAGCATATCAAACTGCTAAATGACTCTGCATGAGTCATAGGCCTATAAGAGGGAGATGTGTTGATAAAATACAAGGATTTCTTCTTAAATTCAATCAGAAGGACCAGGCATAAAAGTACCTCTTCATATGTCTATTACTTCCATTAAATAAAAACAACCAAAGGGCAGTAAATGGAAAATACTGAATTTAATTTCTAAACCATGATGTATATAATTAATTTTTGTGATCTATTAATATTTGCTATAGTATTAGGAATTTTTAAGAAGCACTTTTATTGTTTATGTTTTCCATGGGTTCCCCAATTTTACTTTTTCCCCATAGGATTTCAAGTTTCTGAACTGCAAATCATTTCAACTTCAGGAAAGCAGTCATCAGGTCTGGAAGAGAATGTTTTGTAATCAACCATTAATTAAAAAATTTAAGAGGAAAATGTGGTTTTATTCTTCCTTTATGGTGGATTCTCAGAAACCAAGAACCCATCAGGGGAAGATAATAATACATTTCCATTTTTTATCAAGTAATTGAGACTCCAAAAAATAACTGTTGACAGAATTTTGAGAACCACATGGTGCCACTTAACTGTGTTAATAAAGAGAAAATAATATCTCAATTCTTTTGAGTATATTTCTTCTTTTTAACTATTTGTGATATTCTTCTGTTTGTGTTTACTATATGTAGTTTTTATATATTTAATAAATATTTCATAAAAGGTACAATATAAAAAAGCATGAAATTTGGAGCCAGATGAGTAGGAGTTTGCTTCTCTCCTATGTCACTTTTTAGTTGTGCAACTCCAGGAAAGTGACTCTTCAGAGAAACAGAACCAATAGGAACAGATTTATTATAAGGAACTGGTTCACATGATTATGGAGGATGACAGGTTCCAAGATCTGCAGTTGGCTTCCTAAAGGGCTTTTCAGCAAACAGATGCTTCCTCCTGCATGCCTGGTGGGAGGCTCATCTGAGGGCTGACATCAGAGCCACAGTCATGATCCTGTGCATATTTCTAGACTTGCAGCCCCTTAGGCTTCTCTCCTTGGAAGTGACTCAGAGAAGTGGCTTCTAATTTTCAGACTTTCAGAGCAAAGAACGTCAACAGCAAGAAGATAAGATTCCTTAGGGAGAAAAAAAGCCCTCCAAAGTGGCTTCATTCTGTGGCCTATAATCAAGCCTCAGATGAGCATCCAAGGTAGCCAGGCCTCCATGGTGTGGGATGTAAAGACCCCATTAGTGAGCAGATGAGCTCACTAAGCCAGACCATCCCAAGAAACCCCTTGCTTAAGTGAAACCCATGAGACCTGAGACACCAGCTCTCACGGAACCAGCTCCTCCTGCAGAAAGAGGCCACCCTAGGGGTTAGGTCTCTATAGGGCCCCCAGCCTCCATATATATATAGGGTCAGGACACCTACTGGGACTGGATTTGAACATACAGCTGGACCACCAGGAAGAGTCAGGCCACCATGTGAAACCAAAGAAGCCTGGTGATCCCATCCTTAAGATATCATTTAATCTTAATTACTTCCATAAAGGTCCTATCTCCTAGCATAGTCACATTAAGAGTTGGGGCTTCAACACAAGAATATGGGGGGGGATGGGATAAACATTCAGTTCGTAACAGCAGGCTAATTTAATGAAGAGGTGTTGGTTAACGGGTAATACTGTTAAATAGAAGGAAAAAGTTCTAGTGTTCAATAGTGTAATGGGGCAACTATAGTTAACAATAATTTATTATATTTCAAAATAGCTAGAAGTTTTCAAATGTTCCCAACATAAAGCAATGATAAATGTTTCAGGTGAATCATGGCCCGATTACCCTGATTTGATCATTATATGCTACATGCTTGTATCAAAATATAACATGTACTCCATGAATATGTACAATTATTATGTATCAATAAAAAATTTAAAAAAAAAAGCTAACTTTCTTCCCTTATAAACTAGCATACTAAAATAAACATTATGAGTGGTGAGTACTAAATAAGATTATTTGAAAAGTTCCTGGAAAAGAGTACATAGTAAATGACACTTATTAATTTTTATAATTTATTTTTTCTTACATTTATTTTAAAAGTTTACTATGCTGATGTTTAATGTTTAACTTAGCAATTTATTTTAAAAGAAAATTTTTGTATGTTTATTTTGTTTTGTCTTAGAGTTTCTATAGTTAGATACTATTTTCTTCTTTCAGAGTTTGGAACATTAAATGCCATTTATTAAAATTAACTAATTGTATTTTTACTTGTAGCTGTTCACTAATTTATGGTGTTTATTTATGTGCATAACAAGATGTAACATTTTGTTTCCAAATTTCTAATTAATTTTCCAGAATTACTTTTTGAGTATCAGTATGGAAGTATAACAAGAACATAATCAAAATGATTACCTACAGCTAAAGGGAGAAAACAAGTAGGAGCACAGGGATAAAAGTAAGTTTTTTGGAATTATACCTTATTGTTTCATTTTAACTCTGGAACTAGGTAAATATTTTACATATGTTAAAAATCAAACCATAAAAACAATACTGAAACAGTGTGTGTGTAGTGGAGGTGACACTGTATCTAATAAAATAACAATGATTTTAAGTCACAGGAAGAAAATAATCATTTTAAATTACTTTAAGGTAAAATATTTTTCCTCTATATACCTAGAATAATATAGCATAATGATACAAATAACTTCAAAGAACTCTTAAGCTCCATCGAATAGTCTTATAGCTAGATTTATTGCAATAGGTATGTTGTAGGAAAAAGTAAATAATTTTGTCAATACTGTTATGAACCAAGATATTCAGTAAAAGAGAAAAAGGATGTAAATATAAAATCAAATAATTTAAGTAAAATTTGAAACCTTAAATTTGAATTTGAAATACCAGAAGAAATACATTGGTGATATTTCTCTTAAAAATATTAGTAGCCTGCTATACCAATTGAAAAGATCAAGAGGCAAAAAGATGAGCTTATATAATCCTATCATGTTAGAAATCAAGAAAGTAATAAAAGTCTCTTGAGGTTATGACAAAAGGACAAAGAAAATTTGACAGAGCTCTCACTGGACAATTTAAAACTGCGGAAAAAAATAATAATGACTATGATAAATAGAAATGCAAGTACACAAAAACTCATAAAATAATTATACTAACAAACAAATATCATTAGACACTACTGAAGTTGCTAGGGCACAAACTCATTACTCTTAAGTATTTGTTCTACCTTTCCCTTATGTTTTAATGCAGAAGATCAAAAGGTCTATGCAGTAAATTTGTTTTTCATGGAATTTCCACGAATAAAGACAGAAAGAAGATCAAGTTAGCCTTTGAAAATAATACATTACCATTTGTAAATAATAAGTAAGCAAATGCTAAAACCACTTATGATCTTGATGATGTAATGTTAAAAGATTACACTGAGTCACTCAAAAGAACTCTTTGCCTAAATACCAAGTTCTACTATCAACTTACAGAAACAAATGAGAGAGAAAAAAAAACAACTCTATTAAGGCAATAATAAGAAAATTAAAAAAAATCTCTAAAACACAGTAGTGACTTAAATACGAACTAAGTATTAGATAATATTAAGGAATTAGGCACTATTGTTAATTCCCAAGGGTTCATAAAGACCTGGCACTTATGTCAAGAGAAAAGCTCTGAGTTATTTATGATAACTGTAAGTAGGTTTTAAATAATATGGGAAAATACATATATATATACACACACCTAAAATGTAAAGGGAAATGTGAAATGGTATTGGTAAAGCAGATAATTGTTGAAACAAGGAGATGATAAATGGGGGGTTTTCACATAATTATCTCTACTTGTATGTGTGTTTGCAACTTTTTTTTTTCTTTTCATTTCAAAATATTACAGGGTGCAAATATTTTTGGTTACATGGATCACTTTTATAATGCTTGAGTCATGGTTACAAGTGTGCCTGTCACCCAGATAGTGTTCATTGTACCAGTTAAGTAGGTTTTCATCTGTCCTCCCCTCCCCCTCCCCGCTGCTTGATTTCCATTGAGTTTTACTTCCCTCTATGCACATGTGTGTTCATCAATTCATCACATAGTTTCAAGTTAATAGTGAGTACATGTGCTATTTGTTTTTCCATTCTTTAGACACTTCAGTTAGGACAATAGTCTCCAGTTCCATCTAAATTGTTGCAAAAGGCATTAAGTCATCCTTTTTCATGACTGAGTAGTATTCCATGGTGTATATATACCACATTATGTTAATCCACTCATGAATTGATGGGCACTTTGGTTGACTCCACATCTTTGCAATTGTGACTTGTGCTGCAATAAACATTCAAGCACAGGTATCTTTTTGATAAAATGACTTCTCTTCCCTTGGGTAAACACCCAGTAGTGTGATTGTTGGATCAAGTGGTAATTTAACTTTTAGTTCTTTAAGGAATCTCCATACTCTTTTCCATGGGGGTTGTACTAATTTTCAGTCCCACCAACAGTGCATAAGCATTCCTTTCTCTCTGCATCCACACACACCAGCATCTATTGCTTTTGGACTTTTTGATAAAGGCCATTCTCACTGTAGGTAGAGTGATATCTCATCGTGGTTTTGATTTGCATTTCCCTAATGATTAGAGATATTGAGCATTTTTTCATATGTTTGTTAGCCATTAGTCTATCTTCTTTTTCAAAGCTTCTGTTCATGTCTTTTGCCCACTTTTTGATGGGGTTGTTTTATTTTTCCCTTGCTGATTTGTTTGAGTTCTTTGTAGATCCTGGTTACTAGCCCTTTATCAGATGTATAAGCTTGCAAATATTTTCTCCCATTCTGCAGGTTGTCTGTTTGCTCTGTTGATTATTTCTTTGGCTGTGCAGAAGCTTTTCACTTTAATCAAGTCTCATTTACTTATCTTGGTTGTTGCTGTGATTGCCATTGGGGTCTACTTCATAAATTCTTTCTCTAGGCCAGTATCTAGAAGAGTTTTTCCAACATTTTCTTCTAAAATTCTTATGGTTTCATGCCTTACATTTAAGTCCTTTATTTACCTTCAGTTAATTTTTGTAAGTGGTAAGAGATGTGGATCCTATTTCATTCTTTTCTTACTAAAAAATTAAATAAAATGAAAAGAAGCCATAGAAAACCAAAATCATGTACAAGCTGAACTTATGTGGCAAAATTAAGCATAAGAAGTTTGTGGGCCGGGCGCGGTGCCTCACGCCTGTAATCCTAGCACTCTGGGAGGCTGAGGCGGGTGGATCGCTCAAGGTCAGGAGTTCGAGACCAGCCTGAGTGAGACCCCGTCTCTACTAAAAAAAATAGAAAGAAATTATCTAGCCTACTAAAATATATATATAGAAAAAAATTAGCCAGGCATGATGGCACATGTCTGTAGTTCCAGCTACTCGGGAGGCTGAGGCAGGAGGATTGCTTAAGCCCAGGAGTTTAAGGTTGCTGTGAGCTAGGCTGACGCCACGGCACTCACTCTAGCCCGGGCAACAGAGCGAGACTCTGTCTCAGAAAAAAAACAAACAAACAAACAAAAAAATAATAATAAAAAATAAAAATAAGAAGTTTGTAGAGAAAGCAGGACTAGGCAGAAATATAGGTAAATTGGCTGGTCTCTAAAGATTTATAGTACTAATCCTTATAAAAATAACAATTAATTCTTTTCTATTTTAAAGGCAAGTTAGAATTTCAACCAAACAAGACTAATTAAAACACTATTACAAAAAGACAAAATGCTAGTGAATGACTCAAAAAAGTTTCACACCATTATCACTAATATTAAAATGAACCCCCAATTACTCTGATTTGATTAATTCACATTGTATGCCTGTATGAAAACATCACATGTACCCTATAAAGATCACAACTATTATGTACCCATAATAATTAAAAATAAAAAATTAGGTTGGGTGCAGTGGCCCAAATCTGTAATCTTATCACTCTGGGAGGCCAAGGCAGGAGGATCACTTGAGCTCAGGAGTTTGAAACCAGCCTGAGCAAAAGCAAGACCCCATCCCTCCAAAAAATAAAAACCTTGGCCAGTTGTGGTGGTACCTGCCTGTAGTCTCAGCTACTTGGGAGGCTATGGCAGGAGGATCACATGAGCCCAGGAGTTTGAGGTTGCTGTGAGCTATGATGACTCCCCTGCACTGTAGCCAGGGTGACAGAGCAAGACTCTGTCTCAAAATAAATAAATAAATAAAATAAAATAAAATAATTAAAAAAGAATTAAAAACATAAAAACAGGAAACCCACACCTAGTATGATACTGAACAAGGAAAAACCAAAAGCCTATCCTCTAAGACCTGGGTTATAGTCGTCCTCTACATTACCTCTGGACATGAGGGATGCCTCAGTTCCATTCTTACTCCTCCTTGGCCCCACTGTGTTCCTTTCACTTTCTCTATTATACTCAGAATTAATAACTCAGCAGAAACTCTGACCCCTTTCTTTGCCTATGTCATATGGAGCTTAAAATATCTGGGAAGCAATTACACCCTTCAATCCCAAGAGAGGAAGAATAGAGTGGTCTAATAGAAACATTCATTCCTTGGGTAATACAATTTCTAACCACCAATTCCAAGTAGTGTGAGAACAGAAAGCAAAAATCATTTAGAAATAATAGTGAGAGGACAACACTCAATTTTACCTATTGACTTCTCAGTCCTAGGTGGCTTAGTTATGTAAGAAATGGTACTGGATATTTTTGAGTACCTTAGAAAATACACTGACTTCTGCACCACAGCAACTTCTTGCCAAACCCACGAGGGGCTCTCACCACGTTGCCATTCTGACTACATCTTTAGGAGAACAGCTCATTGCTCTGTGAGGCCCATCATTTTGGGGGGATGAGATAGACTTTAAGAACAGACTGTCAGTTCATTGCCCTTTTCCTATACTATACAGTTCCTGATCAGATATAAACTTGATGATCCATACAGCAGGTCATCTTGATCACCTGGCAATAAAAGCACTCTCTGTATAAATGACCAATCACAAAGGGCACATTTTTTTCGTTTATCCCAGAGGTTTATATGCATGTATATTATTATACTTAAACCACTATTTTTTTTTACCAATTCTCCAAATAAATATTCTCTATCCTATTAAATAGACCATGAATTAATAATATATACCATTAGTTCACACCATCTCTCATCTGAGTCAAGGTAGATAATAAGACTCTCTAGTCTAACATCTACCTACCAGGAGGATTCTTTTTTCTACAGTTCTTAGGTACCACGTGGTCTGAGATTGTAATCTAATAGCATTTCACACTTAAATAGTATCAACATATTGTACAAACCAAACTCAGAATTGCTTCTTCCTTAGTTAACTAGTAATAAAAAGGTTTTCATAAAACCATAGAAAAGGAAAATATAACAATGTAACAATACAGACATTTTTGGATTATAAACCACCTACTCATGAAATTTGCCCATGAGTTCGGGGTATGTTCAGTGCCACACACACAATTTGAAATAACAATACCAATTTTGTGACTAGGTAGATTAGGTAACATCCAGCTCTTCACGGACATCTGAGGTTTCATGGTCACCCATGTGTCCCATTGTCAGGCGCCACCTTTCAGGGTCAAAAGTTATTTCTCAGGTCAGGTGCAAACTGTCTTTGCTCTAAAACCCAAGAGGCTAATGCTATGATTTCCCTACTAAGTTATCCATCTGCTTCTTTGGTGGAAAAAAATAATTTACCTGTTTCACTTTTACATTTCTAATGTGGCTACTAGAAAATTTAAAATTACATATGTGGCTCACATGATAATTCTATTAGCTCTGTTCTATGGGTTTTCCCTCTATAAAGTGACTAATTAAGTGGCTTCCAATAAATTAATGTTTGTTTAGTATTAATGTCATTGAAATGATTGACACTTTTCCTTTGTTCAATTAGTGATTACCCTGATAAATCCAGATTATTTTATAGAAAATCAGAAAGAAGACTGTAAGCACACAGCTGTGAAGTTAATGCAGGACCCTTCCTCAAAAGTGCTCAGTCACAACTTCAAAGGACTCTGGTTCTGGGAATTAGGCAGAAGGATGCAGCTTTCTCTTGGGGTATGTCAAATTAGTTTTCTGTTAAACTGCTATTTAACTATATCTACCTTAGGATCTTATCATCCCTATTTAAATTTAGAGCCCAGGCCTGTGGTGGCTCACACCTGTAATCCCAGCACTCTGGGAGGCCAAGGCAGGATAGCTTGAGGTCAGGAGTTTGAGACCAGCCTGAGCAAGAGCAAGATCTCATCTCTACTAAAAATAGAAAAATTAGCTGGGTGTGATGGTGCTCATCTGTACTCCCAGCTACTGGGGAGGCTGAGGCAGGAGGATCACTTGAGCCCAGGAGTTTGAGGTTGCTGTGAGCTAGGCTGATGCCATGGCACTCTAGCCCAGGTGATAGAGCCAGACTCTGTCTCAAAACAAAAAAACAAACAAATAAATAAATAAATACATTCAGAGCCCATTTTAACTATGGAATCTTTCATTTGCATCTCTAATCTAGAGAGAAAATTTCTAAATTATTTTTAAGTCCAATACATTCTTCTCTAATTTATATCAAGGAAGTATTGACAAATCACCCTCGTTCAAAAAATTTGAGTCTAGCTTTCATTGTCCAGGCAAAAAATAATAATAATAATAAAAATCACACATTAAATATCAGATTTCAAAAATTCTGATAAATGCATTGGTGTCAGTGAATTAGGTCTAATCTAAAATTACCTTCCTTCCTACAAAACAAAATTCTCTCAGGGTACATCTCCACTTGTACTCTCCATTTCTCTCCCATGCCCCATACCCCTTAAATGAGCAAATTCCTGAAATTGTTTGGTGTGTGAGCCTTTCCCCTACATGTTTGACTTCGTAATTGGTCTCCTACACATACTGGAATTGGATTCTAATTATAGGTCTGGAGATAATGAGGAGTGACGGAGAAGGGACATGAGGAAAATTAACTTCCTCTTGAAAGGTAAACTCCTTTGACAAAGCACTGACAGTGTCTTCCTTCAAACAAAGGAGGAGAATCATTATCAGACAACGGAGAGGAGGCTGTGAGGTCAGGCAAGGAAGGCTCAGCGAGGTGTGATTCCGATTATTACAAGACACTTCTACATTATCACACAAAAGTTCCAAAGTCTCTGAAATCTTTCCCATATTTAACTCTTTCCTCCTTCATCTCTCCCCCAAAATAGGAATATATAAGAAATTCAAATCTGTGCTACACCTCCTGATATCACTCAACATCCGCTACACAGAGAAATTCTGTGAAACCATCAAGGGCTAATCCTAGGTCATTTAAATTGTTTTTAATATAGATAAATATGTACGAAAACATGTAAAATTGTATAACTCAGTCTACAAAGTTAGCGTAAACATGATTTCAATATACAAAAAATCATAAGCTAAAAAATTTGAAAAATCCTCTAGATTAATCTAATTTGTAAAATTAGAAGTAAAACAAATCTAAATAAAATGACAGTAAATCAAAGTTGATAGTTTATTAAAAATGATCTGGATGAATTTATCTTACAATATTTTTAGAAATACAGTGATATAATTCAAAATATTAATAAAGGCAAAAATAATATTTCATCACAGATGGTGAAAGCTTTTTAATAAAATATAATATCAATTTGTAGTTTATTAAAAAAAACAAAAAACTTTCAAAATTTGGTAAACATTCAAATTTAATGTAGGTTGTCTACCAGAGAACCACAGCAAGCATAATTAATCACATTCCCTTAAATTCATGAGCAAAAAACTAGTTATTATTGTCTTGGAGTTCCTATCATATAGATTGTCCCAAAAAAATAAGTGAGGAACTTATACAAACATGCATTGTCTCAAACTGTAATTAATTGCAGCTGGTATAATTTTGCACCTTTAAAGAGCAATGCCCATTAGCTCATCTCTCCCTCACCAGTGCGGAGCTTTCCCTGCATAGCACTCCCTCCTCCCATCAGAGGTTCAACATGGATGAGCCTGAAATTCATTGTGACCCAATTCTCCACTGGGCAGAATTAATTTATTTACTTTCCCTTCTCACTTGTGGACCTCAGCTCTTGGCTCCTGTCTTCTTTGGTGGATGTGCCTCCTCTGGAGCGAAGCATGCTTTATCCTCTAATCCTGTTCCAGTGCCCACCCAGGCAGGGATCCTCCCAGTGCATCTCTGTTCTCCAGGAGCAACATACACTTCTAAAACTGTTCTCATCCTGGGGAAAAGGTCTGAGAGCTCAATTTTGGCCCTGAGGTTTAAGCCGCATTTTACAATTTAAACTCATTCTTAAAGATGATTTTTAAAAATTAAATCTGTCTGTAATGACCGGGATGGAGAACCTGGTAAAGGAGAATTATAATACATTTTTGCCCCAAAACATCCCACTTCTATGTAGAATTCTTAATACTATTACCAGAAATGTTATTAGGGAAAAAAAGGAATTGCTATTACAATGCATTAAATGAAATGGCAAGATAAACATAGACAAATAAATAGTATTTTAGCACCTAACCTACCAACAATCTAAAAATGAAATCCCAGAAATGTATTTCACAGTAGAATTGTAGACTTCTTAGAAATAAACCTGTTAAGATCTTTGAAGCTTTATGAGTGCTATGACTTGAATGCACGTGTTCCTCTGAAATTCGTATGTTGAAATCTAATAACCAAGGTGATGGTTAGAAAGTGGGGCTTCTGGGAGGTGATTAGGTCATGAGGGCTCCACCCTTGTGAATGAGATTAATGCCTTTTAAAAGAGGCTACAGAAAGCTTGCGATTGCCATTGAGGACACAGCATTCCCTCTTTCTGCCACGTGAGGATGCAACAACAAAGCACTGTCTGTGGCAGCCTTCAACAGACACCACATCTTCTAGTACTTTGATCTTGGATTTCCTAGTCTCCAGAAATGTGAGCAATAAATTTCTATTATTTATAAATTACCTAGTCCTAGGGTGTTTTTGTTATAGCAGCAGGAACAAACTAAGTCAATGAGAAAAATGATAATGTTTTATAAATCCACAAAGATATGTTTAATAAATGGAAATACCTGAAGTTCATTTTTCCAAATCTATTTCTTGAATGCATTGACAATGACATTTTTTAAAACCTAACAAGCTGATATTAAGATTCTTATGCAATTGAGACCTGGGTGTACAAGATCTGGTGTGCAGGCCTGTCCCCTGTGCCCCAGAGATCAATCCCTGACCCTGCCAGGGAGAAGAGTTCTGGTCTCAAATCACTCACGGGGTGCCCAAAGTGGATCAACGTCTCTCCACCTCAGGATTTGCCCCACTGTCCTGGAGTCACCAGGCAAGCAGCACCTGGGAGGGCTGCTGGGTAGGGAGCTCACTGAGTTCCCCTCAGTCTGCTCTAGGGCCCCAAAAAGGAAGGTCCTGTTCCCTGCAGATGTCTCCAGATAGTGGCTAAATTGTCTCTATCGGCAGCCACAGGGAAAGAAGGGGAAGGGGAGAATGAAACATTATGGCGCCTGCTGATGTGCTCAGATCTGCGGGCGGGAGGTCCTTGAGGGAGCTGGGAGCCTGGGGCCTTGTCCACAAGAGGCTCACCGCTCACTGGCGGCAGCCATCTCTGGGCTGGTGTTGGCAGGTCTCTCCACCGCTCAGGAGCCCACCCACAGTCTGAGATAGCAAGGGAGGGGAAATTTAACCACTCCACTTACCCTTGTCGCTGCTCTCCAAGCCTCTCGGAGGCCTTTCTCCTTCCAGTTTTTCTCCACAACTTCTTCCTGTGGAGTCTCCTATACTTTCAGGCACCCTTCCTTTCGACCCACATCCAATCTATGTTTGTCTGCCTGTTTATTTATTTATTTTTTCACTTTTTTCTAAATTCTATCTTTCTTACAGAGACACTCTGGCTGGCGGTTTTTCTCGTCCGCCATCTTGGCCACACCACAGATCCAGCAATGACATTACTAAGCATCTACTCAAAGGAAAAAAGACATCTGCACTTGAATATTTATAGCAGCACAATACACAATTGCAAAGATGTGGAAACAACCCAAGTGCCCATCAATACATGACTGGATTCATAAAATGTGGCATATGTATACCATGGAGTTCTACTCAGCCACAAAAAAAACAGTGGTGATCTAGCACCTCTTGTATTATCCTGGATAGAGCTGGAGCCCAGTCTACTAAGTGAAGTATCACAAGAATGAAAAAACAAGCACCACATGTACTCACCATCAAATTGGTATTAACTGATCAACACTTAAGTGCAATATAGTAATAACATTCACCAGGTGTCGAGATGATGGGAGGGGGTAGGAGAGGATGGGCATATTCACACCTAACGGGTGCAGTGCGCACCGTACCGGGGATGGACATGCTTGAAGCTCTGACTCAGGTGGGCAGACACAATGTATGCAACCTAAACATTTGTACCCCCATAATATGCCAAAATAAAAAAAAATTAAAAATTAAAAAAAAACACAAAATGAAAAAAAAACAGTGAGACCTTGTCTGTAAAAACAAAATTTTGCAATATTTATAAATTTTTAATGTTCATAAAACAGTATATGAAAAATTTATTCAACTAAAAAGGTAAAAATTATTGAATAAAAATGCTTCTGATATAGAGGAATGATATTAATTTATACATAAAATGAAATTAAACCGTGGAAATAATCAGAGAAACACAAATTAAGCAATAAGGATAAATGATTTGCCATTCATTAGAATGTCAAAAGTTAAAAGCATGTAATAATATTATATATTTGTTCACTTGTAAGAAAATGGGCATTCTCACATATTGCTGGTCAGTCTGTGATTTTGAGGGTGTTTTGGGGGGCACTCCCATCCATCAAAATTTTAAATCTACTGACTCTCACTGTTAAGAATATTGAGTCATACCTGCAAGAAAATAGTCAACTAAAACTGGGCATTTGTGCACAAAGATATACATACAAGGATACTTATCTCATTTTCATTTATAATACTATAGAATGACTTATTGTCAAATTTTAAACAACCTAGTATATGTTTAAACATATCAAGCTACATTTCTATATTGGAATTCTATGTAGCAATTACAAAAGATCAAGCCAGAAATATGAATGATTTTCATGAACAATACCTGGGGAAGAAAATGCATTTGGGAAAAGAGAAGTGAATTACACATATTTATTCCTTAACACATTAACTGCCACATAAATTGTATTTAACTCAGCCTAGTTTTGAGCCTGAAGCCTTGTGAAGCATATGGAATTCACACTTCTCTTTACCTTAGAAGCTGCTTGAACTATTTTTCAAGTTGCACATAACTCATGCACAGAAAACAATAAAAAATAACAAATTTTTCATTAAATTGGAAAGGTTAATTTTGCTGTCAAAGTCTTTATTCTATTTTTGTAATAAAACACCATAGCCCCAAGGAAAAAATTTTTTTCTCTAGTGTGACAGTCAATGTGTTAATCTTCAGAATTGTTTCACATTTTTATAATCACTAAGTATTTAAATGTTTCTTTTGTAATGATTAAATCAATTAAAAGAATATAGCTCATCAGAATGGTTTATGAGCCCTGATATTGATTGAAGTCATGCAATCATATTGATCAGGCACCTATTACCAATATTCATCAAGGAAGCTGAATTCCACACAATGTCAAATTGGGCCAGCATTAATAAATGAATCATAGAATATCTCTGAGACCCAAAGCTCTTAACATCTATTCTAAAATTCAGAAGACTGTAATGTTAAAACATGAAAAGGACTGCTTTATCAACCATTCTTCAAAAGATCAGAAACTACATCTATCTTCTTCACAACTGTCTCTTCAGCACCAACAGAAGGCCTGGCACATGAAAGGCAGCCAATATTTTTAAAGTAAATATGAATAGAATGAGGGGTGAGATTATTTGCTATTTTATAATCAATTTTATCTTTTACTCCACCTATTTCTCTTGAGATTTAAGGTTTCTATTACTTTCCTATATTAAATTAAAATAATATTATTAAACAGGTCTCCTAAACAGCTGTACTTTATAAGTTTCAGTTCAAAACAAAATATTTATAATGCATAATATTTGGAATATTTACCAATCTATTCCATAGATTGCATTAAATTAAAATTTGTTTAGTGTTCTTTTCTTCCTCTGAACAAAAACAGTATTAATTCATTAGAAAATTAGTTAGATATATTTTCTCTCAGGTATTTGCTAACTTATAAGCATGTGTTTACATATTGTTATCAGACTAAGTAGGTTTCACTGAACCAGATTCAACGAGAATTCTAACAGGGATTCTATTTTTATGTTGTGGCAAAGAATCAGTATTTTTGTCTCACTTCCCCAAAACTTTCATCAGAAATATTGTGAGGTGGAAAAAAATGCATTAATACAAGATAATGTGATTCTGCTAAAAACAGAGAGATATCAAAATCTGTGATATTTAGTGTAATGTCACCAAGCCTGTATATAAGCTGGAGAAAAACAACTAATTTAGAGTGTGTATTGTCTTTGAAAAAAAGAAATAATATTTATTTTTGATCTGTGCTCTTACTTTAAGATATCAATAAAACAATTGGTGAGTGTGTGGCTTTCTCTACCAAAAAGTTGAACAAGCATTGATGGATAGTCATTTACCAGTTTTCACAGGACAGGAGCCCAGGAAAGGGGGGGACAGTTATCAATCAGTGTACACAGAGCTGAAGTCTCAGGTACTACCAGAAAGCGAAAGACTCTGAAAATAATTAAGAAGCAGATGTCCTTCTATGAAAGAGAGAAAGAATCTTCCTTAGTGTGTAACTGGAAAGTGGTCCCTATTCTTTATGGGAGAGTGCGAGGTTGTAGCATAGAAAGATTTAAGAAGGAATTTATTTGGTGCAAAGCTCTGAAGCTAAAGGCAGGATATGCAGGAAAAGACAAGAAGTAGCCTCTGAGTGTTCCTGTTCATGGGACTCTTTAAAATCAGATGGCTTCCTTATGTACTGCAAAGAAAGTCCAAACTGGCAGGGCCTGAGACTAAAATTTTGATTACAATTCTGTATTAGTTTATCATGTCTGCCATAACAAAGTACTACCAACTGGATGGTTTAAAACAACAGAAATTGCATTCGCTTACTAAAAGTCCAAAATCAAGATGCTAGAAAGGTTCTGGAGGTTCTGAAATAAAATCTAATACACGCCTCTCCCTTCTGGTGGTTGCTAGAAATCCTTGGTGTGCCTTGGCTTGCAGTTATCTGCCTTCATCATTGTATGGGCTTGGTTCCTGTGTGTTTGAGTCCAAATTTTCCTCTTCTTATAAGGACACATGTCATACTAGATTTAGGGCCCACCCTAACCCAACACGAAATCATCTTACGTTCAGTACATCTACAGAGACCTTATTTCCAAATAGGGCACATTCACAGGTTCTGAGTGGACCTGAATTTTGAGGGAACACTATTCAAACTAGCACAAATCCACAGTAAGCAATATATTTTACCCATATAGATGCAACAAAAAAACTTGCAAAGCAATACTTACCCTTAACCTGTACAATGAACTCTAATATTTTCTAGTCTCTTAATTTTAATTTTTTAAACTTTTCACAATCCACAAAATTGAGTCTATGATCCAATAACATATGGCCATCATAGTTTGAAACACTTAGCTAGACCAGTCATATTTGTCATTGTAACATTTTAAATTGCTTGTAACATTGCACGAACCCATCAAGAGGAAGGGTGGCAAGGCAAAGAGAAGAAGGGAAAGATATCAGTCCCACCACATTTTTTTTGTGGATCTCCAGAAAAGAGAGGTATAGGTTCATTGGGTAGCCTAGAACACAGAGTTACTAATGCCATCGCAATCAATAAAGAGTCCCACAATTCTGAGGACAGGATTCCACAGGGACAGAGATAAAGAATGCAAACTATATAGTAAGACCATCTCATGGGTTAGAAAAGGTGACTCGTTGAGAAAAAAAATAATAAGAGGGTTAAAGGGAGCAGTGAATATCTAGGTTGCATTTATACTAAATTATGTTCTATATTATTTTAATTTTAAAAAGCTCTGATTAATAAAACTTAGAGTATATCTAACTGTTCTCTTGTTTTCTTCATCTACAAGTTTCTAACCAAAAGGAGTGAAACACCCTTGAAAGGTAACCCTTCTTACAATTCCTTTGGCAAATGTGTTATTTGAAAAATCTCCAGGTGACAAATTGAATAATTCTCAGTTAAAGTCCTTGATAGAGAATAAAGAACAGAGGTGTCCTTTCCAAGTCATTTTTATGACTAGCCCCAAACCTTAACTATAAGCTAAGAGTTCATACCAATGATTAACCCAGGAACAAAACTCCTCTACAATATTAATTGATCTAATAAAATATTCTTCCTTAGGCTGCTTTTCATGCATTCATTTTATTATCAAGTAGGCAACCAGTCATAGGAGTTATAACTCTCTTTTTTTTTGTACCCACATGCTAGGATGAAGTAATAGATAGCATGATGAGTTAGCCCTTTATAACATTCCTCCAGAGAAACTAAAAAAAAAATAAAGTTGTAATTTAAAACACAGAAATTATCAAGGTGAGAGTCTAATTTATAATGTTGTACACCTGAATGTCTGAGGGATATAATCTGTCTGTCCAAACTTCATCCTCTGCATTTGGTTACCCATGGACTCTACTGGCCTACATTGTATTTTTATTTAAGGACACCTTGATAATTTGTTTAAATATGAAAGAGTTGTCAGTTTAAACCCACAAAGCACTGCCAAACCTAGTCTTAAACATGACATTATGCAAATGATAATAAATACTACACTTGAAAACTGATATTTATATAATTATATTGCTCTTTTAGAAGTGGGTTAAAGCACTTTCTTCTGCTGTAAAGCATATTTATTGCCATATCAGAAATATAAAGTTGTGATATATTTAATATATACCATGCAAGAAAATCCCTTAGAGAGCTAGGATGCTATCTGGAGAAAATACTGAGTGACTTTGTTTTCTTTCTCATTACAGAGTTTGTAATATCCTGAGGCAGAGCTCAGAGTATATACTACTAACCAGTTCTAACACACTAGATTAGTTTTCGAACCTCCACCACCCCTTCCAATGAGCAAAAGAGATTTATAATTAGTTAACTTTTGGTAAGCTCATGGCAATGTTATTTTTAAATTACATTTTCTAATAAACTCCTGGAGTAAAGAATGATTTGCTGCTCTACCTCTAAGCAAAAACCTAGATATTACTCTTAAAATACAGAGATAGTCTCCTCTACCTTTCTTCAGAATCTTCATATCTGATCTCTCTGTGATAATGATTCAACTTTTAATCTTCAGTTACTGATAATTACATGAACAGTTGTAATAAAAACAAAATTTATTAATTTGGTGAGACCTTCCCTGAAAACTCAGGTTTGTTTTAAAACATAGCACATATATGAACGAAAGTGAAAACTATTCAGGCATCTGCTATGTGACATTGTAGATCAAGCAAACCAGGGATTAGATTCCTCAACCCATTTGAATCTTCTTTGTTGTAGATCAACAGCTTTTTTTTTTTTCCAAGAAGTTTAATTGATTTTGACTACAGGAAAAATAGCCAAATTAATTTTGACTGCAGGTAATTTTTTGGATGGGAAGCAAATAAATTCACATAGACCCACCACAAATACATTTTTTATTCTATTTATGTCTCTATTATTTGCTACATTGATTTTGAAAACATTCACTTAATCCCAAAGCCATACTCTACCATCAAGAAGAGGCAATTATTTTCTTCCTCTACCATCATTATCTATGCACTTTTATTATCTTCTCATCCAGTTCTTGAAATACTGTTTCTGCTCTCTATAAATTATCTTAATCATCACATGACTTAAAAAAATCTATTATCTCATCCTGAAATTTAAAACATAAAATTTGAAGTGTTTGGCATTACATGTGTAATAAAAACACCATCTTATTGTTGCTCTTCTGCTCATTAGTCATATCCGAGTACCAAAAGAAAATATGTTTCCAATACAAAAATCAATTACTTGTTTTAGAAAAACACTAGCAGAACAACAATAAACCAAGTTTCATCAATTCAATTTTAACTTATGGGGCCAGACTAAATACCATCTAAATACTGACTATTTGCTAAAGAGAAATGCTGCCTAAACAATTTGACAGAACCAGCGTGTCAGCTGAATGTTAGGAGCAGCTACCCAAAGAGATAAAATAGAGTAGCTATTCAAATTTCTTAGCCACAGAATTCCTAGAGAACTTTTTCTTGAGACCTGAGAAAGAGCACCAAATGCTCACAATAATATTTACTCATTCAATTCAACTTGCTCTCAAAATCTTTTTGTTTCAACCGTGCTTATTTCCAGTCAATAATGGGTAAGTGAATTCATTGGTCCTACAATAGAGTCTTCCGCACCCCTTCATCACACGTCTGACTGCATTTCTGAGGCAGACAGAAATGCTGCAATAGGTGCTCTGTAGAAAGGGGGTAAGAGATACTGTGAATCTGAAAGGTTTGTTGCTACTGGTGTTTAATTTCTAGATATTTCTAAAAGTTTTCTTTTTAATTTTATTTCTGATCTCTTCTGTTTCATTTGGAAAAATGTATCTATACCCTGGCTAGAAATCTACATAGATGGGAAGCATAAAGAGCAAATGAATTAGACTGTAAACTGTTCACTTTGGCCCTCTGCCTATAGGTGGCTCTGTTCTCTTGAATTGGAAAAGAACAAACCAACTTTACCAAGTTTATCTACGATAGGATAAAACTCAGAAGCCAACACTGACATTTATATTGTTGTCACTTCAGTTGTTTCAAACATCTTTAAATAGAAGGTTTTGGTAACCAGAAACCAAGGGTCAACCCCCACAGGGCTCAGCACTTCTTTCATGCTCTCTAGAGAAGCCCACCCCAGAAGGAGGCTGCTCCATAACAAGAAAGATGGATTAATAATGATGTTGGCAAACAGATCATCCATAACTATAATAGTGCCTTACTACCTATCTAAGCTATTTGCAGAGTGTTATAGTCTGAATGTTTGTGTCCTTGCAAAATTCCTATTATATGTTGGAATCCTAAGATGGTATTAGGTGGTGAGGCCATTGGGATGTAAGGTCATGAGGGGAGAACATCATGAATGGGATTAGTTCCTTTATAGAAGAGACCCCAGAAAGGTAGCTAGTCCCCTTCTGCCACATGAGGACACAGCAAGAAGGTGCCATCTGTGAGAAAGTGGGCCCTCTCCAGACATGGAATCTGCCAGCACCTTGATCTTGTACTTACCAGACTCCAAAGTCTGAGAATAGATTTATTAGCCACCCGGTGTATGGTATTCTGTCATAGCCAGACTAGAAAAAGATACACAGACCCTCTGTCCTGTATTACATATAAATTATTCAAGTTTGGTCACTATTTTCTATAACTTGGGTGACAACCTGAAAACAACTTCAGAACCTGTGATTGAGGCCAACCATAATTATTATTACAATAAAAATAAAATAACTACCACTTATTAACCACTTAAATATTCCAGGTATTTTGTTAAGTATTTTATGTTATATAATTTAATACTCAAAATAACTGTATAAGGTGAGTACTATTATCCCCGTTTTGCAGCTGAGAAAACCAAGGCATGAAGAGGTTGACTATCTTTCCCAATGTCACAAAGAAGAGCAGGGATCTTAATGAAAATTATCCAGTCCCAATTCCCATGTTTTTAAACATTATATTTAACTCCTCTTCCTCTGCTAAGTGGCTTCATGGTAACTTATCCAGTTTGTCAAAACTGCTATGTTACATAAACCCTGACAACTTTGACAACCTTTTTGAGACTAAATAAACACTCAGTGTGTTTGGTCCAAATAAAATAAATAGAAATGAGGACCTGTATCTATGAAAGCTGGGGCATTTTGCCTTTGGAGGGGCACAGTGGGGCCACGAAGACAGTTCTACACAGCAATTTGAATTCTTTCAAATTCCCTTTTATTTAATCAAATTTCACATCAAATTTGTAAAGCTAATTAATGGCTCTTTCCTTAGCTTTAGAAAAGTTCTGGCTCTAGACACAATTCAAAAATATCTAGCATGTACATGTTGCCCCTAATTAAGATTTTTTTTTTACTTGAAATGAGGAGGTGAGCACATTGGTTTTTGAAACTACTCTCTAAATTTGGTAACCTTTGAATTAAGTTTTTCATCTTCCTAATAAGAGCTGATACTACTTAACATTTCATAAAGCCTTAGGAAATTATCGAGATTAGTTTCATTAATAAGATGCACTAATTTAATTTCAAACTTTGCATCTGGTTTGGAAGAGACATTTGGAATTCTTCTTTCTTCTCACTTTTGAAATTTGTTACAGATGCTAGGAATATAGGGTTTCAATTGCTCTAATTTGGAAACCCATTTTCTGAGACTAGAACACTTCCCCAGGTGAAGGGTATGGTGGATAGATAACACAGCGTTTTTGTAAATAAATGGAAATTTCTAATATAAAATCATATTTTTATTTTATTAACAGAATCACAAATAATATTTATTTCTTTAAAATAACAAGAGATTCATTATATTAGTAGTTAGCTAAACCTAATACCAATCAAGCTATTCAAATACCCATATGTGCTGCCACCTTCTGATATCAACTAAAAATAAGGTGGTAATCCTAACTGCACACAAACTACCAGGTATGCCATTTTAGTTTTTATTTTATAATCACAGCCCTTTTCAAGGCATTAGTATATGCTTAATAAGTGTTTGTTTAATTAAAATATATTTTTCACATTTATACCTATAAGTATAAATATATGATTATTATAGAAATATCTATATGAATTAATGATAAATATTGATCTCTATAGACATATTACATATAAACATAAAAATATCAGAGGCAAACTTTTCCAAATATTTTAACCATGTTGATTAATGCAGATAATCAAATATCAAAATCTAATTTTATTCTTAGCTACTCTGGTTCACACGTGCAGGAGTTTTGCTCAGTTAAAATAATGATAGAAAATTAAAGGGAATATGAAAAAATCCATATCATTATGGCTGATTCTATTAGTAAGAAAAACAGTCCAAAAAATCTAATTACTTAAAATTTAAGTGTTTAGGTACCAGCAATCTAAAGCAAAATTATAAAATGCTTTATGTTTATCTAATTATACAGTACATACATAACTCCTCACCCTTAGTTCTCAATCTGAAAAGTTGTGGAAACTAATATTATCTCACCTAATTTTAGTGCCCCAACTCATTTGATGATAAATCTTGTTCTTAACCGATACTTGATCATGTAAGAATCATAAGCTTGACCCATCATCAAGTGCCCAAATGCAACCTGCTGGTGATGCTGATGTCAATATGATACATTCTCTTATGCGAGTCTTGCCAGCAATCAAATGATATAATATACACAGGTATTTGACGTACAGTGGAACTTAACTAGGTTGAATTTTTTAAAAAATGTTTTCCATAGAATTAAAAAGTACTAGAACATGGTCTTTATTTTCCCTGTATTTCATACATGTTTATTACTATACACATAAAATCCCACAGTGTTTATCTAGCTAAATATCAAGAGTCAAAAATTTTACTGCAGAAGTATGTTTGACCACAGGGTCTGCACCAGATTGCCTTTGTGTTGTTACATAATATCTGGCACATGAATGCATTACTTTCCAAATTCTGAAAGAAAAATGTGAATTTATAAATATATATATAAATGTTTTGGATAAAAAAATTAGAAACTCTAAATTATTTTTACACATATATCTATATTACAGTATCTTCTTTTGAACTAGGTAGTACATATATATGCATATATATCATTGTTTAACATAAAGAAATGCTACTTCATGAAGCACAACCAACAGCAAAAATTTCTAGTCTTTTTATCATCAAAAATTCATTAACATTACCTTTTTTTTTGTATTTCTAACGGTATATTTAGAAGCTACTAAAGATTTGACACTGTTCTAAGTCATCTTTGGGACCAAATCTAAAGGCAATACTGATTGATGACCACGTCCAGTTTTATTGACTCACCATGGCATAACCTCATGTCTCCAACCACCAGGGCCCTCCATATTTACCCCCCCCACACACACACACACATTCTTTGCTAAGTGTTGTTCATGAACACCTTCTAGATGAATGGTTATTCTCTCTTCTACCAGTGAGCAGGAATGCATGACCTTATCTCCATGTCAATAAAAAAAAGGAGAACTACAGCAAAGTGGAAAGCATCCTACATCTTTGAAAGTACATGGTTCTGGCTTCCTACCCTCATTCCAAACCTTACGGCTGCCATAGTAATCACATAATCCCTTCTATAGCCTCTCGCCTTAACCATGTGTGCAACTCAAAATAGCCAAAGTAGAAATGAGGAGACCTTCAATAAGTGATTCCTCTATTACATAAATTTTTGGTATTTAGTTTGACCACTGACTGTTCACATTATCTCATTTGTCCCTCACAACAAGGCTGGGAGGTAGGGTGGGCAATTATAACTCCAGATAAACCCAAATACAGTGTAAGCAAATATTCAGCTTTGCCTAACTGTAACAATGTTTTATTCTATGACCTGTCATTGCTGAGTATCTAGCATCAAGACATCTACAACTCACTTCCAGGTGGGATCTCACACTGAGATCAGGGAGCAGGTAGTAGGGTCTACCAGGAGGCAGGCTTCCTAGTTAAGCATCAGAATGTTGACTTCAGAGACAAATCCAATAAGCTTATGGATATAAGGAAATATAGCACCTGAGTCACACAAATTAGACCCTCATTCTTTGAGCTGTGCCATTTAAAATTCTGTTTTTAGTGTGCTTTGACATCATAACTGTGACAGCATGAACTTTTAGCCTCAGTGCATTTTACCTCTTCTAACTATTAACTTAGGTCTTGAGCCCATTACCCATATTCCTAATTTTTCTACATTCTTGATCAGTTCATTCCCCTTTTCCAACCCAACTCCAGCCTGCTAACTTTAGTAAAAACCATCTCGATCTTTCATCAAGTTCTGGCTGGCCTCTCATGACTCTCAGCTGCTTAACAGACTTCCCAACTAAGCCAGTACTCAACAAAGCCAACACATTCTTTGCTTCAGGCAAAGTCAAACCAGATAACCAGCCCTTATCTGCAGCTATGCAAGTTCTGGTGTAGTAGATACTAGGCCTACTTGAAAATGCTTTGACTCCTACTTCCACATTATTTCCACTGCCTGTCATTTTCATCACTTCTAACCCACCTCCCAGGCTAGATCTCTTTTTCTCCTAGTTAGCAAAGAAGTAGGTAGTCCTGACTTACCAGTCCCTGCTTTGATTTCAGGTTAAATGGCACTCAGAGTATTTCCTGACCCCAACCAGTAAGTTCTCTCCTAGTTTGATTTCTCTCAGCTTCCTAGCTAACTAATGTTAACCCTTTTCTGCTGGTCTTTTTTTCTTCACCAACTGAAACAATATCTAGGGATCACCTTTGACCCTTCCTTTGCTTTAGCTGGAGTTTGTCTTTAACCAACATAATTATTCATGTTTCTTTCATCTCAGCATCTTGCCATTGCCTGTTATTTTATAACCATGCTTTCTTAAGGACATATCCCTGTGCATAGAACTAGCATTAACCATTTTTAGCAATACTGTCCATATATGAACAACTTTTTCCACATATGGCTCTACTGTATATGAAATGCTAACTTAAATAGTTCTTAAGATTTTACTTCATCATGAACAAAATTTGAATAGTTTATTTATTTTTCAATTTATTTGTTCTGAAAGCAGACATGCCTTTTATTGGACTAAAACTTTTAATCAACAATGCAATTTGATAAGTGCTTTGCAAAGAAACAGTCTATATACATTATCATTTTTTAATCCTTACAACTTTTTGTAGGTTCTACTATTATTCCCATTTTATGAAAGAAAGAATGCAGGACAAATGTCAAACTACCCCCAAAATTAGCAGCTTAAAAAAACAAACATTTATTATCAAACAATTTTTCTGAACCTGGACGTGGTTTAGCTGGGCAGAGCGAGTTCAAGATTTCTCATGAAGTTGCAGTTAAGCTGCTGCAGTCATCTCAAGCCTCAGCTAGGGCTGGAGGACAGTTCCTAATGTTGTTCACATAGTTTTTGGTAGGATTCATTTTTTCATTAGTGTTTGGGTCACATGGGAGTTTCCATAGCCTCAGTGTTCTCACAACATGGCATCTGCTTTCTCCAGAGTGAATAATACTCAAGATGTAGACCACAAAATTTTATAATCCAATTCTGTCTGTGGCATACCATCATTTCTGCCATTGTTCTATTTGTTATAAGCAAGCTACTAGGTCCAGCACATACTCAAAGAAGGGTATTACACAAGGGCATGGATGCCAGAAAGAGGGGTCACTGGGGTTCAATTTAAAGTCTGTCTACTAAGATGGCCATGTGGACAGGCACATCTCAAGTTTGGAGAGATTGCAGTGGCTGCCGAGGAAGCTATTAATAGAAATCATTAAGCTGAGTGAGTACACCCTTAAACCTAGTATTTCCCTGAGGCCAAAATGAAGAATTCTAACTTTGTGGAAGATTATTTTGTGGTATATACAATTAATATGACTTTGAAAAAAAATAAACATTTCAATAAGAGAACAGAATATCACATTAGATTGGTTCCAATGAGGCTCTCCCAATTTTAGAATCCTAAAGCAGACCAATTAGCAAAAAAAAAAAAGAAAAAAAGAAACTTCAGAAAAGAAAGAAGAAAACATTGACACATCTGAGTTAGACACCTACATACCTACAATGTTGGGAGAAAAGAAGAGATTTCCTGGAGAGCCATCTGTGTAACTTAATAGAAGCAGATTTTTTTTTCCAGTGTACTTGGCTTTCTTACTATTTCATGAAACAAACCACCAGTTTTGAATTTGCAACATCAGAAAATATGTCTTACACAGACTTTCAAACCACTAGAATACACTTATTCTAAGCAATATTTTTATATTGTAAATACTATAGAAAATCTGCATCTCAAACAGGCAATATTACTACTGTTAAGTTTATGAGATAGCTCCTGTGCTTAATTTTTAATGAGTATGAATGTTCAGACTTTTCTTCACTATTTCTGGTTCTCTTCTCCACCTTTAAGACATGTGGCATGTTTAAAAGCCATGCTAATAGAGCCATCAATATGCCCGTGGGCACCTGATTGTAAATGAATAATTGAAAGTTACAAATACTCTAAAATGTAAACTAGCCAACAGTTTCAATCTCTTTAATTATAGGGTTTTTCCCAGAGCAGTTATTATGACAGCATACTCACAGGTACGGGCATTATCTGGTTATTATCTAGTAAGAGAGGTCATATTTTATTACCTGAAATGACAGGTAATACATCCTCACGTTAATCCTGCATAATTTTGAAATGCAGATACCCCTCATGTTTTCAAAATTGTCTGGGACCAAACTGTTCCACATGAAAAGTTTTTTAAGATAACTGACTCTTAAACCATTAAAAGAATGTAATGACTATTAGATACTAAGCAATGACTACTGTTTATGTGTGTTCAGCATATTTCAGATGAGGACATTAAAATTCAGAGAGAATTAACCTACTTAAGGCTATTTAGCTATGAGATAAAATAACTCAGGACCTGAGCCAAATCTGCTTGGTCCCAAACCCCAGGTCTTTCCACCATGTCACATTATTGCCCAGAACAGGAGATGTACCTGAGAAGAACCAAATATAAATATTCACTGTAATCTATTTACAAATATATATGTATATATATTTCTAAAACAGTGTATCTGTTTCTATTTTCTTAGACTACACAGAAAATAAATGATTTTTAAATATCTATTGATTTGGATTTATTATTAGCATTAATTAATATACTGTGTACCACTAGCATCACAGATAGTATGACATCCAGTCATTATCTTTAAAGCACATTTACATGACCTCGGTGGATCATAAAAAAGACAATGTATCAACTGCAAAAAAGCTTGATTGTCTCTATTTGGAAGGTGAAAATTCTGAGTCTTTAAATTTCTTAAAAATCACAAGCTACGAAATTTCAAGACCAGAGACTAAAATCAAGTTATTTAAGTTTTTAGTACAGAACTCTTTCCTCCACATATCATTGATCCTCCAAAAGGCTGTTGAGCTCAGCAGCTCATTAGTCTCTGCTTAAAATGGCCTCAGGAAGCTATGATTTTAGAGGACTTGCACATTTTCCTATAATATTCCTGTTCCTCCCATGGGTAGCAAGTTGTCAGTTACTCTTCATATTTTTGTCAGTGTGTCTCTTTATAGTGGTTCCCCATTATCCCTCCTTTTAAACTCCTGCTCCCAATTTGCTGTTGGCTTGAAATCCAATCATTAGATGTTTAAAATAAGAATCTACTGGCAGTGAGAGATCATTTAAAAATAAAGTATTTGAGCTTGCATTTCATAAAAGTTATTTATTTGTTCTTTGTAATTTTTTTCTGACTATAAACTTAACATGTTCATCATTTTAAACATTAAAAAATGTAGAAAGCTTTAAATATGCAGAATAAATGCATGACCCTTAATCTCAGCAGCCAGATAATTCAACATTTTAGCATATTTTCTATTGGACATGTTTTAATATTATTACTATTAGTGTGATTATCATTATTAATATTATGTATTTTTAAAAACTGCAACAGCTTATATCCTGCTTTTTTCACTTAGCATTTAAATTACAATATTTTCCCATATCAATAGATCATTTTCAAATACATGAATTTGATTTCTGCATAAACTTTATGATGTGACTATGCCATATTTTATTTAGCTATTTTCCTTTTGTTCCACATAATGTTGCTATACTTTGGACTATCATTCTATGAAAAACATTTCTTTGTCCAATCAAAACTCTGACTTGGATTTCTGGTTGTAAAATCAAATTCTAAGGTTATGAAAAATGAAGGTTTTAGATAGATGTAACCAAATTCTCTTTTCAGCAGTTATGTAAGTTTATACTCGCACCAAAATTAAATGAATCTTAATTATTTTATAATGTCCTTTAGCTCTGATGATGATTTTCCTTGCTCACTACAGGTTGACTGGTTGTGTTCCAAACATTTGAAGTTATAATTAGAGGTCTCTCAAAAAAGTGAGGTGTTACCATAATGAAGAATGTAAGCTGTCATTATTCTTAAAGTTCAATTTTATCTTTAATGTTTAGTAATGATACTACTGACTCACATATATCCACAAAAGGCCTTGTGCTTTGAGCTGCCTTTAGAGCAATTGGGGAGTGGCATACAGAGCCATTTGTGTTCTTTCCTACTGCTCTCTTTGGATCTATACATAATGCCAAAACAGCTGTCTGATATTAAATTATAATCTGTAACTGTGCCATAGTGTAAAGTTAATTTGTCCATTTTGTTAGTGAATCTGTTGGTGTAAAAAATACAATTATCATAAAACATAACCATTTTTAGAATATAAAATAAAAACCCTAAAATAGTTTTAAAACATGCACATTTCTTGAACTACATATTAGAGTCTAATTGTAACAATAGCACAGAGTTTTGAGTGAGGAAGGCCCAAAAATGCTTATTTATTAGAAAGTACTTGGGGGTAGCATCCTTTTATATTTTAGGCTATAAAACGTGGCCATAAACTCAAAACCATTTGTTTATAGTAAGTTGTGTGTCCAGGGTAGACATGGGACACTTTCACCAGCTTTTATGATGATCTTCTCTCGGTGGACTCAATGCTGTTCCAATTTTCCTATATTCTACCCAACATCTCTCTTTTTTAACATCATTCCTAAGCTTTCATGTTTCTTCTAGAGAAATGTCATCTATCTATTCCCCATATCTCCTTTTTAAAAAACTGGGTTGATTTTGTCATATAATACAGTCACTGGGTCTCTTGAAGCCTCACACTTCCACCATACTACTCTGCATAGGTTTATCACTTCCTTTACAGTTTCAGGTTTTCTCTTATCTTTTGCTCCTCATCTATCTCCCCAAATTTCAATAAAATGCCCAAGTGAGTAGGAAGGCCATTACACCTGATTAATTTCTGTCCTTCACACCCATTAGCCAATTATGGCACTTATATATATGAAGCCCTACTTTTACCTTCAAATGACTTCTGCAGCATACATAAATAATAGGGAGGGGTGGGCTATGACCTCAAACCGGATATATCTATTTCTTCTTAGAAGATTCTCCCACCCAGGATGAGACACATTGAACTCCATGTACAATAAGGACTTATGCTCTCGTCTCATCATTTTGTCTACTCAAACCACACCGCCAAGTGGATCTAGCACAGGAAGAACAAGAACACTATCGGAACAAAACAACTGTTCCCTCTTAAGATCTAGAAATGATAAGACATGTGTTCTCAAGCACATGCACGTTTTAGGCTCCAGCATGCATCCTTTTCTTTCACCATAAAGTGATTATTTTCCTTTATCTTTCTCTTCCTTTTGATCTTTTTTGCTTCCTGTAACAGAGAGATACAATTCCCCAGCCCTGTAACATCCCTACGGATAAAGTAAGGAGTCGTAGGGTTTCTTACTTATCTTTGTTATTTTATAAATAAATATAATGTTAGTAAGTAATGAGTACTTTGCTATGGGGCATTATGAAGGAAGGAAGTCGGGACTCTAATTCCCTTTTTATACTTGCCTTGAGTGAGGACAAGTTGACTCGTAGTTGAGAGCGCGCAAGAGCGAGAGCCAGCGAGCAAACACACGCACGCGTGCGCTTACGCGTATGGACGCACGCACGTGTACGTACGCACTCACGCACGCACGCACTCACGCACGCACGCACCTGCACCTGCTTTGAAAGGCTCTGCCTTGAAAGACTCAGACCTTTCAGCCACTTTTGCGCGCTGCCTGGCAAGCGCAGCGAGCACACCGTGATAACCCGCAACAGCCTGCAAACAGACGCCTACTGTAATGATGTAAATATCAATACCAAATGATGTGTGCGAATAATATTGCTTACAAGCAAATATTCCTCTTAGTGCAGTTTTTCTCCTGCCTCCCTTATAAGGGTTAATTGTTTGGGGGCTTTTTGTTTATTCAAACTTTCCCAAAAAGAAAGAAAAAGAAAAGGCTGTGATATTTTGACAGTCGTTGCTGTTTTTCCCTTGACAAATGTGTTGCAGCTTTCAATTTGATCCAAATACTTCTGTTTTTATTCTCAATCCCATCTCTAAAAATGATTACTGTATTTTGCTATTGGTCTTACACTGACTAATTTTTATATAGCATATTGATTTCTAATGTTGTCACTGACAGTTCATCACTCAACTTGCAGGACACATCATTTTTTTTCTCTGAATTGAAGTTTCATATTATCCCCCTTGAGCCTTTATTCTAAGCAATGTTTTCTCTTTTCGATATACCTCAGGTCTTTTTCCCTCCCTAAGGACTTACCTTGTTTAAAAATGCATGTTTCTTCATTTTGTTACTTTTAATGTGGTATTAACATTTATTACAAAGCACACAAGGGATTCACTTGGAAGCTTAATTTTTGAAGAAGCAGGAACAAGATAAGATACTCAGTTAACCTTAATATTGGACTGGCGGTATAAGGTGGGTATCCAGCAGCCCCCGTGCCACAGGGGAGCCAGAAGCGGAGGCCCATGTTCTGCTGTAATGCAGTTTCCTCTTCCTAGGACCACATACAGATTTGTATTATCTCTGTGGCATTTATCTCTCTTGAAGGAAAGGTGAAGGAAGGAGAGATTAGATACATCAAGCCAAAGATAGAAGCAGCAGAAGTAGCAGCACAGATAGATCTACAATATGGCCAGGTTGTGAAGGTTAGGCATCCTTTGCTATTCTCTCAGTTTACCTGAGTTATTTAACTGAAATAGGATCTAATTGTCTTCAGGCCAAAAGGAGGCTTTCCTCAGGGCACAGTGGGGAGGGAGAGGAGCAGAGGAGGATGTGCACTTTTTAAGGAATACTTTAGAACTCTCAGTTACACAGGCGTCAGCAGAAGACTGCAGCTCTCCTTGCCTACACTCTCTCTCCTGGTACAAGCCATTCTGCATGTCACTCCCACACTAATCTTCCAAAGCAGAGCTTTTATCATGTCACTCCCCTGCTCAGGAACCTGTAGTGGATGAGAATAATAGTATTAATGCCTCACATTAGCATACAGGCTTTCCATTTACAGAGCACTCTCACATGTGTTATTTCATTTCCTCCTAACAACAGTCTGTGAGTCCTTATTAGATCAGATACAAACTCCTCCTTACACAGTCTTAACACTTTCTTGACTAGTTAGCTATCTTTCTCTCACTTCTCCCAAAAGCAAGCCCTCAGCCTCTCCCTCTCCCCACCGCAGAAGGCAGTCATTTTCACCCTCTAAAGCTGCCTTTTTCATAACCCCTCCCACCACTCTCCAACCCCCTCCCCAAACCCTCCATCCCACCCCTCCTGAAAATGCCTGCCTCTCTTTGTCTCCTTATGGAAGCCAGGAGGAAATGTCAGCGGGCCAGAGGGAAGCATGTTTTCTGAAGACAGTCTGCAATAGAGCAGCCACCCTTTCTAACCCACGCCATCAGTTGTGCATGGACACATTATACAGCTTCTTCCTGCTCCCCTGGGAAGATCCTTTGTTGGTGAAGTTGGACTTGGCATACATACACGCTTGACCTCCTGATCCTCAGCTGCCTGTCATGTTATCTTTGCCTCAGTGTTCTCGCAGATTCAAATTAGGCAATGATTAGACTCACCATGAACTCTTCCCTCAACCACTTTACATAGCTCTGAAAAGTTCTTGTCAGGGTCCCATCATTACAAAATATGACATGTCTATTAATTCTACAGAAAACTCTGTACAAGTATTTTCTCAGTTTATTTTATGTTTGCTTCATTTTCTTTTGGGGAAGACTTTAAAATTAGCAAAACGCCACAATCTCTCCTCATACACCTGAAAGACTAGCAGGGATAGAAGTAATACAGGCTTTCTTAACCTCTGTAATCTTCAGTGTCTGTAAAGATATCTAGTTCCTCAGCTCTCTGGCAGCTGGAGTGTAGGTCACATGAAAGGCAAAACCAAGATTGTTTTCTCTATAAAACTTCATCCACAGTACTCACTTCAGAAATCTTTATGGAATGATCTACAGGCATACCTTGTTTCATTGCACTTTGCAGATATTCCATCTTTTACAAATTGAAGGTTTGCTTCAACCCTGCCTTGAGCAAGTCTAATGGCACCATTTTTCCAACAGCATGTGCTCACTTTGGGTCTCTGTATCACATTTTAGTAATACTTGCAGTATTTTAAACTTTTTCCTTATTATTATATCTGGTATGGTGATCAGTGATCTTTTATGTTATTATTGTAATTGTTTAGAGTGCCACAAACTGCACCCATATAAGACCTTAATAGACAAATGTTGTATGTGTCCTGACTACTCCATCAACCTGCGATTCTCCTATCTTTCTACCTCTCCTTGGGATTCCCTCTTCCCTGAGAAACAACAATATTTAAATTAGACCACTTAATAGCCCTGTAATGGCATCTAAATGTTCAAGTGAAGGGGAGAGCCACAAACCTTTCAATTTAAATAAAATGGTAGAAATGATTAAGCTCAGTGAGGAAGGCATGTTGAAAGCCAAGATAGGGCAAAAGCTAGGCCTCTTATGTCAAATGAGTAGCCAAGTTGTGAATGCAAAGGAAAAATTAGTGAAGGGAATTAAAAGTGCTACTCCAGTGAACACACAAATGATAAGAAGGAAAAACAGCCTTATTGCTGGTATGGAGAAAGTTTTAGTGGTCTAGATAGATCGAAACAGCCACAACATCTCCTTAAGCCAAAGCTTCATCCAGAACAAGGCCCTGACTCTCTTTAATTCCATGAAGTCTAAGGAATATAAAGAAGCTGAAGAAGAAAAGTTTGAAGTTAACAGAATTTGATTTACTTTGCCCAAATCCATCAGAGGAATCTAGGTCTAGCTAAGATCATTGATGATGGTGGCTACACTAAACAACAGATTTTCAATGTAGACAAAACAGCCTTCTATTGGAAGAATATATCATCTAGGACTTTCATAGCTGGAAAGAAGCAAATGCCTGGCTTTAAACTTTAAAGGACAGGCTGACTCTCTTGTTAGGGCCTAATGCAGCTGGTGACTTTAAGTTGAAGCCAGTGCTCCTTAGCCATGCTGAAAATCCTAGGCCTTGAAGAATTATGTTAAATTTACTCTGCCTGTGCACTATAAATGTAATAACAAAACCTAGATGACAGCACATCTTTTTACAGCATGGTTTATTGAACACTTTAAGCCCACTATTGAGAACTACTGCTCAGAATAAAAGACTCCTTTCAAAATATTACCGGTCATTGAGAATTAGCCTGGTCACCTGAAAGCTCTCATGTAGATATTAATAGATATAGAAGGAGACTAATGTTTTCATGCCTGCTACCACAACATCCATTCTGCAGCCCTGAGGAACTGAGATCAAAAAATAATTTCGACTTTCAAGTCTCAATATTTAAGAAATACATTCTGTAAAGCTATAGCTGCCATACATAGTGATTCCTCTGATGGGTCTGGGAAAAGTAAACTGAAAACCTGCTAGAAAAGATTCACCATTCTGGATGCCGTTAAGAACATCATTCGTGATTCATGGGAGGAGGTCAAAATATCAACATTCACAGGAGTTTAGAAGAAGTTGATTCCAAATCTCATGGATGACTTTAAAGGGTTCAAGACTTCAGTGGAGGAAGTAACTGCAGTTGTGTAGAAATAGCAAAAGAAGTAGAATTTTAAGTGGAGCCTGAAGATGTTACTGAATTGCTAGATTCTCATGATAAAACTGTAACAGATGAGGAGTTACTTCTTATGGTTGAGCAAAGAAAGTGGTTTCCTGGTATGGAATCTACTCCTGATGAAGATACTGTGAATATTGTCAGAATGACAACAAAGGATTAAGAATATTACATAAACTTAGTTGAGAAAGCTGTGGCAGGATTTAAGAGAATTGACTCCAATTTTGAAAGAAGTTCTACCATGGGTAAAATGCTATCAAATAGCACTGCATGCTGCAGAGAATCTTTCATGAAAGTAAGAGTTAATCTATGCAGCAAAATTCATTGTTGTTTTATTTTAAGAAATTGCCACAGCCACCCCAAACCAAACAGTCAGCAGCCATGAACATCAAGGCAAGACCCTCCACCAGCAAAAAGATTATGATTCGTTGAAGGCTCAGATGAATCTTAGCACCTTTTATCTATAAAGTATTTTTTAATTAATGTGCATACATATATTAGATAGAATGCTATTGCATACAATAAATAGACTACAGTATTTTGTAAACATAAATTTTATATGCACTGGGAAAAAATTTGTGTGATTTATTTTATTACAATATTTGCTTTATTGCAGTGGGCTGGAACTGAACCATAGTATCCCTGACATATGCCTATATATACAGTAGGACTGTGCTTTTTTCTTATTATTCAAATTAAATGTTAAATATTCATGAAAATGCATGTCTAAGGATCCAAAGAGAAAAATGCTTATTATCTCAGTTCCTCTACATGGAAAAATCTTTTTTTTTCCTATTTATCTTTCTCTTCTCTACTCTCTCAGATTTTCCCTCTCCGTTTTTCTCCTTCCGTCTTCCTCTTTCTCCATTCCTCCCTTTTTTCTCTCTCCTTTCTTTCTTCTCCAATTTCTTCTTCTCTCTTTCCTTCTCTTTCTTCCTTTTCTCTTTTTTTTTCTTTTTTACAGTAATATATTGCTTCCAATAAATATCATTCATTAGAGCATCTGGCCATAATTTAATCATGTCCCAAGTCTGGATAGAAAAGTAGTGGAGATTAAAGTAAACGTATGTGTTTTTTCACCAAGACCTAGAATTCACCAACAAACCTAAGCAATGAAGGCAATTACTGGCAAGTGGCACAATTCACTGCCACATGGCAGGGAGAAAGGTCACTTGCCAATTTATCTGATCCTCCTATCACCACAGGTTTCTCTCTACTTTCAGGCACCACTCTCTTTGTCGAGAACTTTGTTAATCATTCTGTTTTCTCCCCTTCCATTTTGCTAGCAAACCTATGTCTTTGCTCATTATTCAGTATAAGACCTATTTTTTTAACTCTGTGCTATCATAATATAGCAAAGGAAAAACTATAAACAATCATTACAAAAAATGTAACCTAGCCTCAAACATGGAAATCCTTTAACCCACTCCTTCATTCCTTTCTTCAGTTTAATTTCTGACTCGATTTTCCCCCTAATAAGCTTAACCATATCTGCTGCAACCTGCCCCGTTGTAGATACTGTGCCTTACCTGCAGGCTGGCCTTTAGTGTCCAACCTGAGGGTTACTCAACCCCTGATCACCATACCTTTCCCAGGCTGGGGGTGCTGCAGCTAGATTACTTGGACAACCATATTCTTTCCTATTCCCACTGTATAACAATAGCCCTATCATCCTAATAACCAGTGTGAATAGCACCTGTCAAGTTGTGATTTTTCCTCCTTGCCTGATATTCCCTTGGCACTTTGAAGTGCCATGGAAGTGTGCCACTTCGTTTTGGTGTCTCTAGTTTCAGATGAAAAAGCATCAATAATTCTAATTGTTTTTCCCCTGTAGATCAGGTCTTATTTCTTTCTTGCTGCTATCAAGAGTTTGGTGAAGTATTTCTGTGTTTTTGTACATTTCCTAATTAATTTTTGTCTTGGTTTTTTTATTGTTGAGTTTTGAGAGTTCTTTGTATAGACTAGATTTTTTCTTTCTCTTTAGTTCTCAGAAGTTTGATTGTGACTATTTTTTTTGTTTGTTTTTATCCTATTTGAAGTTTGCTAAGCTTCTTAAATCTTTATCTCTTGTGATAAATTTTGGAAATTTTCACCGGTTATTTCTTTTAGTATCTTTACAGCCCTGCCCTCTCTCACTTGCTAGGCTCTAATGACATGAATGTCAGAATTTTCATTTCATATTCCCATAGGTCCCTGAGTTTATTATTATTATTATTATTATTATTATTATTATTATTATTATTACTGTTATATTTTGCAGTCTAATTTCTCTGTTGTTCAGATTAGGTAATTGCTGCTATACTATTATTTTCCTTTTGACTTTTCTATCCTAATTATAAGCCAATTTATGGAGGTTTTTTATTTCATTCATTGTATTTTTTAGTTATGACATTTTCAATTGGTTATCTTTTGTATCTTCTATTCTCTTTACCATGATTTTCTATTTTTTTTCATTTTTTTCAAGCATGTTTATAATGGCTCATGAGTGATTTGTCAGATACGTATAACATCTCTGTCATCTCAACACTAGTGTTTATTGACTATCTTTTTCTGTTCAAGTTGAGATGTTCTTCTTGGTTCTTGGTATGATGAGTGATTTTAGACTGATACCTGGACATTTTGGGCATTATGCTAAGATAATTTGAAGGTTCTTTAGACCCTCCAGTTTTAGCTGGCTTCTTCTGACACTCCTCCTATAAGAGGAAGGAGTCATGCCATCTTTTTTTTCCAGATAGGGATAGAAGTCCCAGTTTCCCACTTGGTGTCCACAGATACATCTTTGGCTTGGAAGGGTAAGAATACCCCTCCTTACTGCTCTCATTGGGACTGACACACAGGGCACGGGGAAGGGGGAAGAGGTAATAGTGGCCCTTTTTTGACTAGGTTGGGGTGGTAGAAAGTTTTGGTTCCCTACTAGGCCTCCTGTGATACTCAGAGGGCAAGAAAAGGGATGCCTCATTATGCTGAATAAATGTGGGCAGCGTCAGAAAGGACTCTGACCATGGATGAGGCAATTCTCTGCCTCTTGCTAGTGGAATACAGGTTTCTAAATATTTGTAAATTTAATTCAGTGCATTTCTTTCTGAACATTATTAACTCATACACATTCATGCTCCTTAGACAAATTTTAAATATCTCCAGCTTCTATATATTCTGTATTTTTAAGAAGTCCATAAGGACAAGTGGAATGAGCACAAGATTTTAAAGACAAATAGACACTATTATAAATCTTTTCACTATTTTAGTATCCAAAAATACCATTAAAGAGTCATCAGTTTTTCTCAGGAAAGACAATAATGAAGGCATAAGAGATAGAAAACTATGACAATAATAATAGTAGCCTATTATTCTTTAAATTATCTATTCTTATTTAAAATGATCTTTGTTTATCATGAGATCAAAATAATGGTAATGTTTAAAAAGTATAATAATATTGCTTTATCCCGTTTGCTAAAATATAGAAGAAATATCCCACACAATACATACTTGAATTGCCACATCAAGTCATTGAGAAAAAAATGCAAGTACTAAACAGTATGCTTGTAAAGAGGTAGCCCGCTAAGTAACTAGTTAGGAGACCTGACTCTGAGCTCTTCCTCTGAGGAGTTCTCCCACTAAGGAGCATGGTAACATGGCCAAATCTGTTTCTTGATCTGTAAATGAAAAGCATGGATTAAGGGAGTCAATGCCTGGGTACAGCTTTAATATTTTATACATTGAAGTAAGGATAAAATGATTGTATTTAAGCATGTCAGTGGAGCTTAGTTCCAATTATGTGCCTGTGGAATTGTGGAATGCAAAGTCAGACGCTGCTTTCAGATTAATATGTTTTGTATTACAGGGGTGAGGGGCCATTAGCTTCATTCTTTTAAAAAAAAATTTTTATGATTGTATCAGTCAAGTTTCTTCATAGAAACAGACCAGTGGGGTAAGGGGAGAGAAAGATTGAGATTTATTTTAAGGAATTGGTTCATGCAATTGTGGTGGCTGGCAAGTCCAAATCTGCCAGGATGGTGGACTGTAAACTCAGACAGGATTTCTGCCTACGTAACACTCTTGAGGCCAAACTGCCTCTTCTCCTGGAAATCTCAGATTTTTTTTTTCACAGCCTTCAACTGAGGGAATGAGGCCCGCCCACACTATCAAGTGTAATCTCCATTATTTAAGTTTAATTGATGGTAGTTGTTAATCATTTATACAAAATACCTTCACAGTAACATCTAGATTAGTGTTTGACCAAAGAACTGGGCATTATAGCCTGAGCCAGGTTGACATATAAAATTAACCATCACAGGGATGATGTGTATGAATTATAGTACCCGTTGTTTGGCACCTAAAATATCTTAGGAATTATTCTTGGTGATTTGAGTAAGTAGTCTTATGTAATCCTCAAGGCAACCTTAGGAATTATATATTGCTATGTTTTCCCTCAAGATCTGAGGAAGTTGACTCTGAGGAAAAAAAAAATTTGCCCACAGTCACAAAGCTAATAAAGTGAAATAAGTCAGGATTAAAATTCAGGGTTACTTGATTACAAGATGGAACATAATAAATACTGAAAAAAACTCAGAAAATTCAGATTCAGCTACTTACTTTCTCACTACTTAGCTTTTGAACTTGGGGCATGTCACAGTCTTACTTTCTCTATAACGTAGAGTTTGAACTGGATGCACCCTAAAAATCACCTGTCATTCTATTTTACAGCTGTACACATTTTACGTGCCTTTCTTTTACAATGTATTCTTGCCTTAAGGGTGAACATTCCACAGGAGTTTGGGCTGGGCTATTCTCCTGAGCCATGCAATGAACATTTTGTGCTAGTTGATTATTCAATTATAATAGAGAAGAGACAAACAATTATAAGGAATTATGAATCTACACATTGAAGGGAATCTTGTGATTCTGTTTTGCCTATCAGCCTTTCCATCTGTACTTGTGTTATAATGAAACAAAATACGATTTAATGGGTAGGGGACCACATGAACTGAAGCAAACGCTAAGAATGGCTGATGCCAGATGGCGAATTTTGCAGAGCTTCGCTCAACACATTTTTTTCTCCCTAGGTGTCTTGGCCTAGTATCTACTTACCTCAGTAACAGAAAGCCAGTTTTTAACACCATTATCTCCTGCTGAACCAATGCAGTTCTGAAGAAGCAGGATGGATTCTTTTTATCTCATACATCAACTACAACAGTGTCAGCTAAGTTCCATTTGCAGAATCTTTATTACTGCTGATGATGTCAGAGAAAAGGAACATAGCTTGATTAATAGATTGCAGGTGGAATTTACAACACTGGCAGCTGAAAATGATCTTTTGATTTATAAACTAAGAACATTCAACGTAAAAGTCACTGAGAGTGAATAAATATCTTCAAAACATACCAGATCACTTTAGGAAATCGATTTTCTATTTATAATTACAATTTAAATGCCTTTAAAAAGCTCTTTCCCTTGCTGCTTTGCAAGTGGTTTTTAGTCATCTAGAATCATTTGCCTTTCTGAGGGGGAATCATTGTAGAGAATCCTTCCACAAGGACCTATGCCTGCCTTTATGAATAACTTATTCTCATTTCAAGGAAATGGAGCATGTGTGTATGTGTGCACTATAAACACACAGCACATGTACAAAAAATGTGAAAATCTGAAAGATTATCTGCTATAATTCAAAATAGGATTGATGACAGTAATGTGGTTTATAATTAGGATATTTACTTCCTCAGAACTTTTTTTAGAATCTATACAAACCAACTTCTGACTTTTGTTATCCTAATCTTCTTCTCTACTGCCTCTTTAATAAAAATACAAAATTTAACATTTTATTTTCTGGCTTTAAATATTTGTTTCTAGGAGGCATAAATAAAACTATATATTATGTCTTGTTTAAAGTAGAGACAACTAGTGTTAGCTAGTGACCTCATAAAAGGTACACATTCTCTTGGAGTGAAGGTCAAGTTCACTCAATTGCTTGCAAGGCTTGTTAAACCATCACCTTTTAATAATACATAGGCATCCCAGTAAAAAAGCACCTGGCATGTTACTCTTCAACAAGGAAACTGAACAATGAATTAAACAGTGTTATTCTTTTGAAGAATAACTCCTGGGTATTTCCTTATCAATATGTTATTTGTCTTAGTCTCTTTTGTGTTGCTATAAAAGAAAACCTGGGACTGGGTAAGTTATAAAAATTAAAAAGGTTTATTTGGCTCATGATTCTGATGTCTGTAAAAGTTCAAGATTGGGCATCTGGTGAGGACCTCAGGCTGCTTCCGTTCATGGCAGAAGGTGAAGGGGAGCAAACGCTAAGAACAGCTGATGCCAGCATGTGCAGAGATCACATGGCAAGTGAGGGAGCAAGAGGGGACAGTGGAGGGAGGTGCCAGGCTCTTTTTAACATCCAGCTCTCCTAGGAACTAATAGAGTGAGAACTCATTCACCCCGCAAGGGACAGCATTAATCTAGTCATGATGGATCCACCTCCAAGACCCAAACACTTCTTATTAGAATCCCACCTACAATACTGAGATCAAATTTTAATGTGAGATTTAGAGAGGACAAAAGCCCAAACCATAGAATTATTGAAAGTGCAAAAATCATGTTGAGAGACAGATATCACTTAAATATTTCTGCAGAGTCTATTCTTATTTTTCAATTTTTTTTTTTTTTTTTTTGAGACAGAGTCTCTCTCCGTTGCCTGCACTAGAGTGCCGTGGCATTGGCCTAGCTCACAGCAACCTCAAACTCCTAGACTCAAGTGATCCTCCTGCCTCAGCCTCCTCAGTAGCTGGAACTACAGGTATGCACCACCACATTTGGCTAATTTTTCTATTTTTAATAGAGACAGGGTCTTGCTCTTGCTCAGGCTGGTCTCAAACTCCTGACCTCAAGTCATGCTCCCACCTTGGCCTCCCAGAGTGCTAAGATTACAGATGTGAGCCACCACGGCTGGCCCAAAATTTATTTTGTAATTGACATATAAACTATATGTATTTGTCATGTACAACAAAATTTTTTGAAGTATAAGACAAATACTGCATGATCTCATTCATATGTGGAATTTTAAAAGTTGATCTGATAGAATTAGAGAGTAGAATGGTGGTTACTAGAAGCTGGAGAGTGGTGGTGGGGAAATGTTGGCCAAAATATACATAATTACAATTATATGGGTGGAATAAGTTCAAAAGATTTATTGTACAGCATAGTGACCATAGTTAGTGATGATATGCTATATTATTTAAAAATTCTAAAAGAGTGGATATTAAGTGTTCTCCCCACAAAAATGATAATTATGTGAGTTCATTCTTTTTTTAACACTTCATTTATTTATTTTTCTACTGACATATAAAAATTGTATATATTTGTCATGTACAACATATTGTTTTGAATATGTATACATTGTGGAACAGCTAAATTGAGCTAGTGAACATATGTGTTACTTCACATACTATCATTTTTGTGTATGAGAGTCCATTCTTTTCTCACACTATTCTAATCTTACTTTCTTTATTGACTCTGTAACAACCCTCACTCTCCTCTTTTTGGAGTTACTGGAGATAGTTTGTTCATTCATTATCATTCTTTCATTCATCTGACATTTCTTGATTGAAATTCAGATGCTAAACTTTTCCTATAATGGAGTATACTTCTGTATAGTGTCAGAGATGTGCTGTATGTATTAGAGAGGGTTGGTTTCCAGACGACATGGAGAAAGCATGCCTCTTTGCATTAGAGATAACCTTCAGAATTCTCTATATTATTATGTGGCCTCAATACATCAATATCCATGTTAACTTAAAAAATATAGTTGCATGTGCCCTTGAACTTACCCCAAACAAGCTTTAAACACCTCAAATCTATAGATATAATCACTGACTACTTCTTTCAGAGCTTAAATTATTTTTTCACTGCAATTCTCCATGGTTATTGTACACTTAATACACAATGATTTTTTAAAATTTATCTAAAAATAGCCTCTCTAGATTTTCCTACTCAGTCCATAAATCAGTCAGAGGTATACCCAGTATACCTCTCAGACAACAGAATTGGATGTGAAGGAAACTTAAGGTTATGCTCTATTATCTAACTTACTTTTGAGCCACAATCCCACTGGGTTAGTATAACATTAATCTTAATCTTTGGAAGAGAAAAGGTTTGCCCTGATTTCTAACAGTTCAGGTTTTTGTAAAGGTCTGGACAGGAGGCCGGCTGGTCTTCGAGTCATCCATCCTCAAGCCAGCATGGACAGAAGCCACCACTTGAACATGACCTTCAGGCCCAGCACCCTCTCATGCTGCATTCCATACCATCATGGGCCTGAATGTACCTGAAATACTCCTCGAGGTCATATTAGTCTAAATAGACTGTGAAATTTTGCTACTTCCTCAGTGGGCTGCCAGAGAGAATGTGTTGTTTACTAGTAAACAGCTCACTAAAAACAAAAAGCCCTCATTTGTAGCATTTGTCAATTTCTGTTTGTAAATACTCCCACTCTAGTCAATTTCAAGCTGCAATGTAAAGTCACTGAACCAGAAATGTGCAAAATTAGCTCTTGAGAGTTGGTTTAAGATAGATCCAGCACACCACTGTGTCCACTCCATCCCCTTTTCTCATCACTGCATCGTTCCCCAACCAGAGTGAAGTGGCTAAGAGAAGGTGCGGAGGGGACTCATTTTTTCTAGACAATGTTTCTAAGACATTTATTTCTCTGCTCAAACCCCAAATCCCATTCTTTCTTGCAGTTTAGGCTTTTGGAACAAAACACAAGCATATTTGTAGGGCATTTCTATTTTCCATGTTATTGCAATTCTTTCCCTAGTCCAGGAGCAAATGGCTAAACAACTGCTTAAATGAGAGGGTGTGGATGAAGGGAGGAGAAATTTTAATTATTCATTAATCCTGTCACAAAGTTTTTAAGATAACAGGGCTTCAAATGGCTTCAGCAAATAATCCAGAGTGCCTTTTTTTAAAATATAAGCTTACATTTTAGAGTACTTTTAGGTTGATAGCAAAACTGAGAGGAAGGTACCGAAATTTCCCACATACCTACATAAGCACAACCTATCCCATTATGAACATCTTGCCCCAGAGTGGTACATTTGTTACAACTGGTGAACCTACACTGATACATCATTATCACTCAAAATCCATGGTTCACATTAGGGCTCACTCTTTTTTTTTTTTTTTTTTTTTTTTGAGACAGAGTCTCACCTTGTTGCCCAGGCTAGAGTGCCCTGGCATCAGCCTTGCTCACAGCAACCTCAGACTCCTGGGCTCAAGCAATTCTCCTGCCTCAGTCTTTCGAGTAGCTGGGACTACAAGCATGCGCCACCATGCCTGGCTAATTTTTCTATATATATTTTTAGCTGTCCGTATAATCTCTTTCTATGTTTAGTAGAGACGGGGTCTTGCTCTTGCTCAGGCTGATCTCAAACTCCTGAGCTCAAATGATCCGCCCACCTCAGCCTCCCAGAGTGCTAGGATTACAGGCGTGAGCCACCGCGCCCGGCCTAGGGCTCACTCTTAATGGATGGATTTTGACAAATGTATAATGACATGTGTCCACCATTGTAGTATCGTACAAAACAGTTTCACTGCCCTAAATATCCCCCATGCTCCACCTATTCATGATGTCTGCCCCCCAACTCCTGGCAGCCACTGATCCACTCCCTACATAATTTAATCTTTTCCAGAATGTCATATAGTTGGAATCATACAGTGTGAATCCTTTTCAGATTGGCTTCTTTTACTTAACAATATGCACTTAAGTTTCTTCCATGCTTTTTTATTTTTTAGTCCTGTAGGGTAGTCCCTTGTAGAGACAGACTACAGTTTATTTATCTATTCACCTCCTGAAGGAAATTTTGGTTGCTTCCATGTTTGGGCAATTATGAATATAGCTGCTATAAAATCTGTGTGCAGGTTTTTTGTGTGAAAATAAGTTTTCAATTCTTTTAGTTAAATACCAAGGAGTGGGATTGGTGGATTGTATAGTAACAGTATGTTTAGATTTATAAGAAACTGCCAAACTGTCTTCCAAAGTGGCTGAACCATTTGCATTCCCACCTGCCATGAATGAGAGTTGATGTTGCCAGTGTTTTGGATTTTAGCCATTCTAACAGGTGCATAACTGTTCTTTTAATTTGCATTTTCTCAATGACATGTGATATTGAATATCTCTTTATATGCTTATTTGTTATGTGTCTCTCTTCTTTGGTGAGATGTCTCTTTAAGTCTTTTGCCTATTTCCCAATCTGGTGGTTCATTTTTTTGTTGTTGAGTTTTAAGTATTCTTTGTGTATTTTGGATAACAGTCCATTATCAGATTGGTCTTTTGCAAATATTTTATCCCAATTTGTGACTTGTTTTCTCATTTACTTGACAGTATCTTTCACAGAGCAGAAGTTTTTAATTTGAATGATGCTCAGCTTATCAATTATTTCTTTCATGGATTATATCTTTGGTGTTATATCCAAAAACTCATCACTATGCCCAAGTAATCTATGTTACTTCTCTGTGTTATCTTCTGGGAGCTTTATAGTTTTGTGTTTTACATTTAAGTTTATCATCTATTTTAATTGTTGTAAAGATGTAAGTTTATATCTAGATTCATTTTTTTTTTTTTGGTTGTGAATGTCCAGTTGTCCCAGCATCATTTGTTGAAAATACTATATTTTTTTCACTATGTTGCCTTTTCTTCTTTGCAAAAGATCAGTTGACTGTATTTATGTGGGTATATTTCTGGGCTCTGTAGTCTGTTCCATTAATCTGTCTATTCTTTCACCCAGGGTGCCTTATTTATAATCTCTATTTTCTTCTTTATACATTGGGACCTTGAACCCTACAAATGTTGTCCTATAATTATGTCTGCATTGTAAATTGGCTCCCCAGTTGTCAATCCTAACTAAATACCATTAAGATATAAGTACCCGCCTTTTCTCTGCAGCCTGTCCTTATGCTTAGCATTTAAGGCAAATATATAAACAATTTCTTAACAATAACATCTGCATGACCAATCTTTTTCTAAAGGCTACTTCTATTTTTGCCTTCTATGAGTCCCTAGAAGAAGTCCTTAGTATGAGACCTCTTAATACTACTGTACTGCAATAATAACATTTACCAGGAAGTGGTCAGTCTCACCAATGCTGTCGCAGTGGTTTCCTCCTGGGATTGATTGTCCCGTCGGAACACTGTTTTGCCTACCTGCCTGGCACTGCAGTGGTCGTCTCACTCTGCACATTGCCATCTGCAGTGACCATGATATTATTAATATAAGAATCTTGCAGATTCTTATAGTGGAGGTTTTGCTTTCCCTTGCAATGTTCTGTGCACCTACTAAGACTTGCTTTTTGTGATGATTTAAAAAGAGCACTAAATTTAATCTGGAGACACAGGATAAAATTCAAGTTTTTTTCAAATTCAATTTTTTTTTTCTTCAGTAACCTGGAAACAGTACCTAACCCTTTTTAAATCTATTTTGAATTTTCTTTAACAAGCAATGGTGTATCAGAGGGAATGATCTAAAAAAGAAAGGGTAAAAATGTTTTCTGTCTCTTTTTGGGGGGAATTGAAACCTGCATCCCTGTCTCAGGCCAATGGTCAGGAGGAGCAGGGGAGTGTCCTTTGTTCTTTGTACCTCAGGAGATGGCTCAACGGAACTGTTCAGGGGGAGGTCCAGGGCGGAGGTCACAGGATTGTTGCTGGAGATGGGACGGATCAGAATATAGTTAAACAGCAAATAGCCTGAAGCTGAAAGCCCTTCCTTCAAAAGCTCCATATATTCTACTTATAATCAGGATGATGGCATTTTAAGATGGGACTCTCCATCCTCCTCATTTGCAGGCAAATTATTCTCATTCTTCTGATGCAGCCTTGAGGACAAGTGCCAAACTTTCAGTAACAATGGTGTTTTTATGCCTTGTTTTGGTTTGTTCAAAAGACTTTGCAAAAATTATATATGGAATCTATTTGCCAATGTGCTTCAAAATTATTATTCAAATGTTGATAATTCATTATGATCACAAAGACACAGAAAATGATATCACTGATTCAGTCATGTAGAAATAATTAAGGCTATAATGTTTGAGCATGTTTAGACTTTCTTTATCATATACATTTTTTTCTGTTTCTATGAGAACTAAAGGCTGCTAGAAGGAATTACGACAAAGAAGCAGACCCTTAAGTACTCCTTGATCCATAAATATTCTATTCTTCTGATATATTTTCCGAACCCCAGCATATATTATGGATGCTAGGAGATATATTTTCCTCAAATGGAAGAGTATATGCTGAAATTTGAACATTTCCAAATGAATAATGAAAATTAAAGGAATATAAAGACTTTAAGTGATAAGATGTTTTGAGGCACTTTAAACACAAACTGTTTCTGCGTGAAGTTACCACTGTCTGCTGGCTCGCCCACTCTACTCTTCCTCGATGTTCAAGTTGGGATCTGATGTCCATTAGTTCATCTGCTCAAATAAGAAAATTGTTAATTTTCCCTTTCCTCCCCTGCCTCTCAGATTCTCTTGATTCTGCTCTCCCATGCTCACTGCCATTGCTCACTGTCTCAGACCCCATCACTCTCACCCAGACTATGGCAGAAATGTCTTAGCTCCCGGTCTCTCTGCCTCCTGCAGCCTCCACCCCCATCTGTCCTTCTCTCCACTCCTCGAAGTAACCCATGCAAAAAACACATATCCAGAGATATCCTTTCCCCCTTTAAAAATTATTAATATCTCCCCAGTTTCTTTAAAATAAATTTCAAACCACTTAAATAGATTAGCATGGCATTTGAGACCTAGATTGTTTCAATCTAGTTCCCCAATAACTTTACAGCAATTTCTCATCATCCCACCCTCCACAATATTTGCTATTTCCTTAAAATGACACGTCTGGAGCATTCTATGTCAAAATTATTTTCCCATTCTTTCTTGTCTCAGAGCCGAGATGTGAATTTTACTATTTAAACATGATTTAAAATTTTAAATGCATGTGGAGGACTTAAAGGGATCTGAAGCCTGTGAGAAATGTTTGGGAAACAAGGGTTTTTGTCAGTGCTAGTAATAGTGATTGTCTTTTGGGGGAGGACTTGTTTGCCTGCTTGGTCTAGAGACAATAAAATGAGGATTGATAGCTGCCTTTTAATATTTAAAAGGTGTCATGACATGAATGAAGTGAACTGACTCTTTGTAATACAACAGAATTTGAATAAATAAGTGAAATTTATAGAAATGCAGTTTTTTGCTGAGTTTTTTCCAAAAGACCATTTTAATTGGCATTATAAAAAAGGACATCAGTGTATTTCTAGCCTAGTCCCTCTCTATACAAGCTGTGTTTAATCCTCATTACTCTATACAGTACTTTTAAGAATGCTTACTCATAAGAACAGAGGATTTCAGAAAGGTTTAAGCAATGGAGCTAAGACTTAAAGTCTAAATTGACTCACTCAGAATGAAGTGTGTGTCCTTTACCACCATGCTCTGAGCTGCCAACTGCCCATTTATTAAAGACATGATAAAAGGCTTTCTTCACTGGCAGGAAGAAAAAATCTGTGGTTAAAAAAACCTCTTTCCATATTAATATTTGATAATTTAATTCACTGGTAAGATTGAGATTAGATTTTTTTTTAATTTCTAGGTGGCTTTTTTTTTGTTTGCAAATGTATTGTTAAAAGAGGCTATCAAGTGAAACAAGTCCCTGATCTCTCCAGGAACTATTAATCCAAGGAAATTGATGCAAGTTTTCCTGTTTCGTGCTCTTATGCACCTTCCCAAGGTCTTCTAGTAAGATCCACTTTAGGCGACTAATGGCAATATATTTTCATGACATCTATAGTGCAGAATTAGCCTCTATAATGGCACTTATGTACCTTGATCATAAAATTCAGTGCTCCAAACTCACTACTTCAGGTTCTTCAGTGGCTAACTGATAAATTCTCCTTTGATACTAAACTTGTCAAAAGGCTTACAAAACTTCTTTGAAGAAAAGCTCACAGAAAGCATTTCCTTTCTTTTAAATTGTTCTGCATGTTTCACAATATGTAAGTAAACATATGAACAGGAGTAAATATCAAAACAGAACAGTCCAAAACACTAAGAAGATAGATATCTTGAAAACTCACCTCAACCATGATCATGTTATTTAAGGTAGATCTGAAAATAGAAACACAAAAGAAAAAGAGTATACATATGTCTGTTCAGATTTTATATGGCTTAAATAATACAAAAAATGGTTCTTACAGTGTTTTCGTAACACTGTATTTTATAGTTGGATGTTTTGTCTTTCCATGCATATAATCATTTTCCAGGGAAAGTAAACATCAATAAGTACTAAATTCTTTGAAGTAGTAAGCAACTCAGGAGTGTACTTTATATTTTGTATTCATTCAAAAAATATCTGTTAAAGGTCCAAAAGTTGGTCAGAGGAAGGGAAAAGGGGGAGTGGATGACAGTTGAATAAACTGAGTTTGCCTTCTTCTGGAACTTTCCCCAATATTTGCTCAACTTAATGTGCTGCTCCATCTATTAATATCACTACTGGCTTGATTCTGACTGAGCAGCATTTCAGCACTGGTAGTTATGCTACATTGGTTACTGTATGGTTTAGGTCCTTCTTTCTCTTCTACAATTTACCAGCATTTGAATAAAGTGGCTAGCTTCAGTTTACACAGTTTTGGTTCACATGCAAATCATTTCTGATTTGTTTGAGGGCAGCATTATTATTGGACATTCACATTTTTTTCTTCAGGAGAAGAAGTAATCTTGGACGTCTATCTGGGTGAATTTTCCAAAAAGATATTAGTAATTTGCTTTTATAATACCATTTCTTAGAAACTGAATCTTTCTCAATGAGTTGTTACACACTTCCTTCCCATTAGTCAATAAGCCCTTAGGCCCATTAAGCTTTGGTGGGAGGAGGCTGTGATCACAGTTCAAGGCTAAATACAGCATTAAGTTCTGTGAGCATCAATATTTTAGGAGAAGGAAAAGAAATAGCTGTTGCTGCATTATTCAGCATGCCATTCACTCTGTGAGGCCTGAGATAAGACTTAGCAAAATGTCATAAGTAAATAATGATCAAAGAAGGTCCAAACTGCAAGTTCCAATTAGATTTATTTGAAAGTAAGAATGGAATACAATGGAGGTGGTCAATCACAAAACCCACTCCTGACTGGTCTGAACTTCAGAATTGTGGAACAAGACATAATATCACAATACACCCAGAGATATCATCAATATTTGAAATTAAAATAATTCCCATGTTATATATAACATTTAGCCGAACCAGAGATCAATGCACACATTTAAGGAAGGTTTTTTTTCTTAATTAAAAGGAAAACCATATCACTAATTAAGTTTTAAGTTTAAACTTGTAACTAACTTGTGAATCACAAGTAACTACATTAATTCATTTAATAAAACTAAAAAGAGTATTGATTTAGTGTTTCAAAATTCATAAAATCTACTAGAATCTATTTGGTGATATTCAAAAGAGAGGAAATAGCTCCTACTTTCAAAGTATTTATAATCTAGTACAGGAAAAAATAACCAGAGCTTATAATGTAACTTGATAACATTGGTAACACAACGGGCCAGCATAATTTTTATTATTCAATAATCTGATGCAAATAGGGGTGAAGAAATGATGCGACTAAGTGCTCAAACATAGGATTATGAGCAGTGAAGTGTTTTAGGATTAAGAATTATAAGAGCTCCTATCTATTCACGCAGATCAAGCTGAGTGCAGAAATCAAGCTCTTTACCTACCACGTGGATGTACTACGTGTGAGTTATGTGGTAAATCACCAGGCTAAGTTTATAGCACACTTCTAGGCCTAAAGTAGTATTCAATTTTGTAAATCCGAACCTGCCAAGGGCATATTAGCTGGGATCAGAGGTGGTAGCATATCGCTCTCAAATTGCAGTTCCTCTCAGTCTCTGTTAACAGAAGAAGAGAGAGATGAAGCCAGAGTTTCAGGGTCAGGTATAAAAACTAAATATCCAAACCAGAGGGAAATTAACATTTAAGAATATGGTATTAATCAATTATGTAAAAATGTACATAATCCACAGGGGATATGTTCCAAGACCCCCAACAGATATATGAAACTGTGGATAGCACCTAACCCTACATACACTATGTGTTTTCTGTACATACATATATGTATGATAAAATTAGGCACAGTAAAAGATTAACAAAAATAACCAATAATAAAATAGAACAATTATAACAGTATACTGTAATAAAAGTTACGTGAGTGTGGTTTCTCTCAAAATATCTTACTGTACTGCACTCTTCTTGTGAAGAGGTGAGAAGACACAATGCTCCATGTTGAAAAGAAGTGAGGTGAGTGATGTAGGTATTGTGACATCGCGTTAGGCTACTGTTGACCTTCTAATTATATGTCAGAAGGAGGATCACCTGCTTGGAGTAATCCTGGATCATCAAGCCATGATGATGTGGATGGTTGGAAGTCAGGAGCAGACAATGTTGATAATTAATGGGCAGGTAGCATGTAGACAGCCAGGATACACTGGACAAAGAGACAATTCATATCCCAGGTGGGATGGTAGCATGGTGGGAGACTTGAGCACACTACCAAGAATAGCTTGCAACTTAAATCTTATGAATTGCTTATTTCTGGAATTTTCCATCTAATATTTTCAGACTGCAATTGACCATAGGTAACTGAAATCATGGAAAGTAAAACCATGGATAAGGAGGAACTATTGTAGTGTAATTAACTATGTCAAAAAAACAAATACAGTTTCACTAAACTATCTAGGTAATACATAGGAGATGAGGCATGAAATCAGCACAGCAAAGTAGTGAATTGTCAAATAATGGAGCCAGAATTCAAGGACAGTGTTTAGCATCGTTATTGCACTGAAGGCAACAGAGTTGAGCACTCTGCAAACCATAGAAGATGAATGCTAGCAGCTACTGTAAACCACAAGCCACTCTGTCTCTTTCCTGGTCCTTGAGTTTTTTCTGCCTCTTCCATTTCGTGTCTTGCTTATTCCCCCTGGCTTCTGGTCTACTTTGCCACTCCAGCTGGTCACCCAGCTTAAACCAACTTGCCTCTACGACCCTTGTAAAGGACTGAACATTAACTTGGCTAAAAAGGGTTTCCTGCAGTACTCATGTGACCTTCAGAAGTACTCAACAAAGAGGTCTTCATTTTTTTTTTTCTGGGACTATAAGAGGATATAGCCTATTTATGTGTCTAGAAAGGAAAAGTTTCTTGAAATTATACAAAAATGTTTACCCTCAGTTGAACAGCATAAGAAAACTTAGAGTTACTTGAAAAACTTGCAGGAAAAAGGAATTTAAAACTGAGCTCTACTTGCTTAAGAAAAAGACAAATCATCACTGGAACCTGTTGTGTGGATGTTGTTATTATTTTCTTGTTGTATAAGTAATTAATCTTTTCTCATCAAATTCTATCAATATTCTCTCAAAGTTAAAAATTAAAGTCTCTCCCAATATATGATATGAACAAATTTACGTTCTGTCAGGCACCACCACCATCCACATTGTACACATACAAAATGATTTTTTAGGTAACAGCTGTTACATTTGATGAGTGTTTCTACCCTGGCCTTAGGCATATAGAAAGGAATTTTGCACAAATTTGTTGCAAACAAAACTACAGAAGCCTAGTCACCTGCCAACAAAACTTCTCTAGTAATTTTCTGGTTATATCTTTTTAAAGCCCTTATGTTTTTGGCCTTTATGTTTCCTTCTTATGAACTAATGGCCATGCCCATATCTGAAACATAGATACACGAAGTTGGGGGAAATTGAAGGAAATAGTATATTTTATGTCTCTTACTCTTCAGACATTTACTTAAAACTACTGAATTGGTATTTCAGTCTAAACTTTCTCCTTTTGGAAATGCTCAGAAACAAACTGAGGTTATTGCATTGGTATATTCAGATTTACTCTTTTTATTTCTTATCATGCTGTAATTAGAACTGCTTTGTCTAAGTTTACTATCTGAAAGATGCTCTCAACATATATTTATCATATACTTCTTTGTTTACTCCAAACATAAAATTGTCTTCTTGTTTTAACATTGAATCATGTTTAGACATTCTAATTCCTTTTCAAAACTGTGTTATGTTAATTTGTTTTTCAGCTATATTTATGATTAAGTAGTACATGTTACCTTGGAAAATCAAATAGTACATACAAAATTTTGTTATTGATTTAAAATAGAAATTAAACTTTATCTATATAAAACTTATGGCAATGTTCTTAGTATATACTATTTCTTTTCTTGTCTAGAAGATAAATGCAATCTACTCATCTATAAACTATCTTATTTACAAAAAAAATATTCCATATCACAAGATTAATATGGGAATTAAGCAGGTCATGTATATCTTGAACAATTTACAATATATTGATCAGTTTTTCTAGATTTTCCAGTAATTTTAAATAAATTAAATATACAAATAAATTATTTTAAAATACAATATAGAAATGTGGATGGTAAAAGGAGTTACTAAATATCACAGAAGGGTCAAACCAGAAAATGTGGTGTATTTTAATATACATAGCTTGGTATTTCAATATTTAGAAATATTTTCATTTTGTCTAATTATAGCAACATAACATTAATCAAGAGGGGGGAAAACTCATTTAAAGATATTTAACTTTTAATAATACTTCCTAGTGATAAAATTCCAAAAGTCTAGCTGCTTCAAGTTAAATATTCAATTATATAACATCCACTTAACATCAGCTAGGTTCATTGTCAACACCAAAGTATTTTAACGTATATGAAGTCATCTGATCTCAAAAGCCCAGTGATGTAAGCAGAGCACAGACTATAATCTCTCTGTATTTCATGAAAAGTAATACAGTGACTCAGAGTTTCCAAACTCTATGACTTTCATAGGACTGGTACAGGGAGATGTTGAGATGAGAGCAAGTCTGTGTCCATAAGGTTTTTTTCATTTAGGCATTGGAAGATCCATCCAGTGATATTTTGGGGGCATTTAAAATTAATTCTTCATAAGAAAATTAAATAAGTATGGACACAATATTCACCCTTAAGTCTACTATAATTGTAATGAATAAAATGTATGTCGTTCACAGTACATTGCTAGAGGCTGTCATTTGTAAATAGGCAAGACTGCTTATTATTAACTATGTCAGCCCAATCATTAGCATTATGGTTTTATTTATCTTGGTATTAATCTGAATACTTGGGAAGATTTAAGAGTTGCTTTTAGAGTTCAGCTCTGTTCTTTGAGTGCTATATTTCCTTAAGATACATAATCACATAAAAAGCTTTGAGATAAAGCATAAAACAATTGAAGTATTTGCTGCATTTATGCTATTGTTGCTATTAATTCCTATCACAATCAATTACATGTTTCAGGCCTCTGGATAGAGAATTCAGTACCTGCTGATGATTGAAAGGGCAGGAAGTTTATTACATTTATATGTACAAGATTCCTTTCCTTTCTCTCCAGCCCTCATAGCAATCATTAATAACGTAACCTTCAGTACAATGGGCTGTCAGTGCTTACCCTCTATTAAAAGAAAAATATGCCACACATTTCCATAGCGAATAGGTAATGCAAGCTGAAAAATGTGATAATGTGAAGAGAGGCATTCCTTCAAGTTATTTTGCCTAATTCTATTTGACACCTGGAAGAAAGTGATATTTTATCTTCCTATTGTAGATACTGAATAGGAACAATCAAGGCAATATATTTTAGACTTTTTAGGTTAGGTCAGAAGAAAAAAATTATCTTTTGTGACTATGGTTCAGGTGGTGATGATGGTAGGGTTGATCTGAGAAGAATTTCCCAAATTTTGCAGGATATTTGTAAATTAGAACTCATGATGCAAGTGTATAAACCTATTCTCAATTCTAGGCATTAAAAATTTTAAAATATTATTAATATAGAATCAAAAACTAAAATATAAATTATATTTTAAGAATATGATTTAGTGTTGCTCTTTCTCCTTATCATCAAGAAAATTTTATTTTTCAAATGTCAATTGGAAATGCTCATGAACAAATCAGCTAAAAATATAATGTGTTTAACTGCTATGAACAGGAAATTACAATATTATTATCATTAGAGACATAACAGTAAATCCACTCAGTAGAAAAGAAAGGTTGTCCAATAGTGAAACAGGCAGTCTTACAAGGTAGTGAGTTTATTGCCGTGAGCAATTTTTAGAGACTAGATGACCACTCACTAAAAATGTTGTAATGTAAAAATCAGGGCATTTTTAAATAAAATAATGGATGAACCAATTTACCCTAAATTTCCTCCTTATCTTGGGATTCTATGCTTCTATGAAAAGTAATTTGAAGTAAAAGATTAAAACTGGTCAAGATTACTCCAAGGCACTAAGAATTTGTGGGAAGAACTGTTTAGTAGATAAAATCAACTCCTATCAAGGACTTATGTATGCCACTATATAAATCATCTCATTTAATTTTTACAATAAACCTCAGCTAAATATGATTCTCCTTTTGTGCAAAGAAAATGTCAGTGAAGTGGAGCTAGAACTCCAGAGCTTATGTATTCAGCCACTCTGCTTTCCGTATTTAAGATCCTCTATGCACTCTTCTAATTATTTCTGAAATATATGATTCTAACCCTATTAAATAATATTACCGTTGAAACTTTGGAGAAAAATCCACCTAGAATAGATCGTCTCAGGCAACCTGCCAAAAACAAAATGCCAATATCCAGGCTAATCTTTAGGCTTGGTAATTTCATTTTAGTGGCATCTCTTAACAGGTAGTCCTAGATGTTCACCCAAGAAACACCAGAAGTGGTGCCGGAGGACTTAGAGGTGCCTCAGCAAGCTCACGCTGGTATTTTTAGATCTTTCTGTGAAAAAAGGAATTCATTACATCAGAACAAAAGCTTTCTGACCACACATGGCAGAAATTAAGTGTAATTGTCATGAGTCTTTCGAATAGCACTACAAGAATCTGCCCGGAGACTAATTGTCATATACTAGGTTGCTTGTAATGGAATCCCAGACTAATCCAAATCTTCTTCATTAAAGAGTTCTCCTAAGGAAAAAAATATATATATATTTTTTGTCTTAAAGTTTTTGGCTTAACCAAAAAGATTAATATTACTCCTTATTTTTTTTCTTATTATGCAATAATTGAATTTATTTAAAATAACAGTCTGCTTATGCAGGAAAATGACCACATATTCAAGTGTTCGGCTAAGGTAAATTCTGTCCATTAATTTTTTTTTTTTTAAAGGTCTCTAAATTTCTCTACCATCCATCAGAGTTTTTGTGGCCCTCTCTATTTTCCTGTCTCCACCTGTCGCCTGAGTGTCACCCACTTGCTCAAGGAAGAGCCCTGGCCACCTCTATCCACAGTTTATCTCCTCATCATATAATACCTGGGCACATCTCAGACTTTGCAAGTCATGAAGATGACACTTGCATAGGAATCCCACCCCCCTCGCGCTACTGCAGGGGCACCCGAACTGCAGTGCCCAGGTTGGACCCAGCTACAACTACAGAAGCCGGAGCGCCGCCTAGTGGCTGCCCAGCTAGACAAGGTAACAAAACCAATGAGTGCAAAGGAATTAACACCCTTCGTGCAAATTTTGACCAATGTCAAGTCAGAACGTGGAAAGCGTCTGACATATAAATTCTTCTTTCCTCCATACCATGGACAAATTGTTCCAGAAGTCCTCTCCTGGACACATTCCACATGACTGAGTAATTAGTTCTGTTACTTGTAAGGCTGTTTGTCCTGGTGATACACCAAATCCCAAATCATGTTTGCTTATAGTTGTTTTCCCGCCTTCCCTCACACATGGAGCCCTGGGATTGCACCTGCAAAGCCTGAGAATGTTAGCTTTGCTTCAGTCTCTGATTTCGAAGAGTCACTATCTAAACTTTTTCTTCTTTCTCGTTAGCTTTTGACACTGCTTAAAACAAAGAAAGGCAAACATAGAAGTTTAATCAGGAGAAATTGTGTTTAGTTTAACATTAGTACTAAAGCGATTTTCATACAGATTTCTAAATGAAATGTGAGCAATGCATAAACACATAAAAATAATGTAACATTTTCTTGCTGTCTTGATTAAATTTTAATAAAACTGACTATATTTCGTATTTGATTAATCATCACCAGAATTTACAAAATAACCCTTCCAGTTTTGGGGATTCAATATTTTTTCTGCTTTATTTCTCTATATAGGTAGTGACTTCCACCTTAAAATGGAAAACACCACTGCCAGAAAATATACTTTACTGGTGCTTTAGGGTCAACAGTTTAATTTTGTGTAAGCACTTTCCTTTCTTTTATTCCCATATCTTCATTATAGCTCACTTTCACATAAAGCTAAATGTACTCTTTCATCACTAAGGCAATAAAAAGGTTAATTTAAAGTAAGATGAGGAAAAAAATAAGTCAGCACTTTACCATAGCCAATCTCTGATTCTCTTCAGTTCCTTTATTTGTTTAATCATTTTCATGTAGAAATAGTCCAAGCACCCCAAACTATACAGACTAATAAAATGAACACCAGAGTACTTATCACACCATTCTATCTAATCCTGACATCTAGCAAACCTGCTTCAGATTGTTTTAACTAATAGAATATTATTTAGGGAGCTTATATCACATGAGTACCCCTCCCTTAGGTCTTTTATCTCACTCTTTACTATGAGAAATTATTTTTCAATCCCTTACACAAGTTTGTGCTATTAGTACATACATACTCGTATGTAAAAATGATCTTTTAATTTTTTTATAAATGGCATTAGAATATATTCATTTAGTTAAGCAACCTCATTTTTTGGTACTTTCTATACACTAAATAATAATCTAGGAATTGATTTCCAGTGAAAAACAATGCAAAGGTTTTCTTTGTCTTTTAGAATAACGTGCTGGAGGGAGACATTGCAGCAGCTAGGGAGAAGTGTTCCAGAGAGAGGCAACAGTAAATGCACAGCTGAGGCAGGCCGTGAATGGTGAGTCCAAGAATCGAAAAATGATGGCAAGAATTTAGTGAGCATGGTGGAGAACAAGAGGAAGAAGTTGCTGAAGTTCATTGTACAGCATGCTCTTCACACTTAAACATTAGTGTATTGAACCACGTTGTAATGAATAAATCTCATTTAGTTATTTAAAAATTTTTTATATGTTAAGACAATAAAATGTCATTACCCAGGTCTATATCAAATCATTTCCTATTTTCACTATTGCAAACAATGCTGCAACAAACATGCTTGTTCATATCTCTATGTACACTTATGCATATGGCTATATTTTTCAAACCCTCTCACCCTATTTGTTGAAGACACTAGGTTATTCCTTTGTAGAATGCCACATAATTTGATTGTGGTTATTATATAAGTACCTTATTTTCAGTGGAGTCATTTGTTATTATTTCTTTTAAATATTCCCCTGTCATATGTATGCAAACTAAATGGGATATTTTAACAGTTATTTTGATGGTAAATAAAATACTTATGCTGTTTTCACCTCTGAGACTCAACTAGTATAGAAGGAACCTATTGATAATGTTCTGCTCCACACTCAAACCACAAACACCACCTTTAACAACTGCCAGACTCGTAAGCAAGGATCCCTTCCGTTATCCATCTGCTTTAGTGTGCTGGGGGTAAAAGCGAAACTGGTTATATATTCAAGACTAGTCAGAGGTCAGGAAAAGTGTATCAAGAGAGAAAACAGAACATGGCAAGCCATGGGTTAGTCTTAAGTAACGTTAAGGAATCAAGCAGATAGCAGGATTCTGGATTCATCCAATAAGCAGGGAGCTTACAATTTTGAGAGAAATAACGCAAGAACGATCAGAAAGGAATGCAAATGACAGAGATATAAGCAAATACACTAGATAAGAAAATAATTTATGCAGGCAAATACTCTAGTTAAGATGCACTGGAAACTTGATAGGCAAGATTTCCTTTTAGTCAAAAGTCCTTTTAGTCAAAGGACTTCATGGATCAAGCCCATGAAACAAGAACACCTTACCAGAAGGAGTTATAGCAGGAGAAAAAAGTATAATCCCTCACAAGAACCTAATTTACTTAAGTAACGTATTTTTCAAAAAATGAAGGTGGAAAAAATATAATGCATCTGTAGTAGAAACTGTCAACATCTCATCATTCCTCAGACCCTGATGTACCCCTTGTGACTTCGTACTGCCAATATTTACATCTCTGCGAATACTGTTCTATCAAAACCCTGGAAAGGTACTTTGCTTATGGGCAGGAGAGGCCAGAAGTGGCAGGCTACTCATACTGTCAGAGAGTAGCCCTCGACCAGTGAATGGCTCCCTAGAGTTTATATACAATTATCCCATCTTCTCCGTCTTGGGTGGGATAGTTCTGAGACTGGTTTTGCCCGGCCCTCCAGTTTTCCTAAAGAATTAAGCTCCAGGAATGCAGGTCCAGGCGCCGCCTGGTGGTAGCTGGGTTTTAAAACACCCTTCACCAGCTACCCTCCCTCTACCACACTTTCCCAAACCTCTGCTGGCACACCCCACATTTTCCTCCCAAAAGTACTTGAACTTTAATTCTTATTTCATGGACTGATGCACTCGTTTTCTTGCTGGCCACTGGCTGGGGACCACTCTCAGCTCCTAGAGTCCACTTTCAGTCTCTTGGCCCCGGGGGCCCCTCCACCTCTGCAATGGAGAAATCTCCCATGTCAAGTCTCTCTCATGCTTAGAATCTCTACCTTCCTCAGTCACGGGCTGAGAAAACTCTGCTGTTAAAGGACTTCTGTGATTATGTCAGACCCACTCAGATAATTTCCATCCATTAAGCTCAACGGATGTCGGTCCTTTCTGCTGTAGCTGGATTAGTGTTCAAATAATCAAGGGCCAGAAGCTTGGAGAGCTATCTCAGAATGCTGAAGACCATAGCAATCACTTCATTTAACATGACAGTGTGGTGATATCTTCACAACTCTGTAAATATACAAATAATCATTGAATTTTGAACTTAAAACAGATGGAGTTTAGGGTAACTTCTACCACAGTAAAGCTTTAAAAAACGACTTCCATTTGCATTATCTTATTTCATGTTTAGAAAATCTTCTGCATTGTAGTTATTATTATTCCTATTTTGCAGACAAGGCAAAACTAAGACTCACAGAGTTTAAGGAATTCCCATGAACACATAGTGGCAAAAAAGAATCAAATGAATATCTTTTGCAGATTTCATTACTTTGTCCTACTTATTGTTTGTTTTGATATAAATGTAAGAGACATTTAGGGTTTTTCAGATGTGTCCCGAAATGTAGACCCCATTTTAAAATGCAGATCATATTACAAACAATTTTATACTTATCCTGTAGACTCACTCTCAGTTTTTACAACCAGTCTCTGCAGGGTCAAAGATGAAGAAAATACTTAGGAATGCTCAATTACTCTTTCTACAAAACTATCCCCTAGATAACAAGGCTGGGGAGGGGAGAAGAGAGAGGGAAGATAAAAAGAGAAAGAGGGAGAGAGAAGTGTGCTGTGATTAACAGCAGAATATGTACTTCAGTCAATTATTCTTAGCGTAGAAAGAAATGTATAATGAATTCTAGTGCCCCATATTAGCGATGGGCTATTTTATACTCTACATATTTTGCCTAAGAGTATGGAGTCTCAAATGCACAACATGAACAGTCACAGCTGTTATTTCCACTGATTCAGAAACTACTATCCTAAAATAAATCCCACACTTAATTAGCAATTCAAATATTTCATAAAATATTTCTATGCTCCAATTTTTTTCAGCTGATAAAAATTCAGGGTTTTTAATAAAAAGGAAGACAACTAAAATATTATAAGTCCATAGAGAAGGCAGGAATAAAATTGATTTTAATTATTTTTTTCCCTAAAGGAAAAATATTTTCCTCATGTAAAGTATGTTTTAGGGATCACTAAAAATTTTTCAATTGCTTAACAGCTGCCCGGTACCTCCACAAAATTTAAAAAAATATTTGATAAAAGTTTTGAGTTCTGTCAAAAGAATATGGTATATACTGTTAAAACATAAAACTGCCTATTTTGAATTGCATAAATGACCCAATACTTCTTTTTTTCCCCCAATATTTCTTAAACACACAAAAAGTGTATGTACATATATATTTCATTTCTTCCGTCACTATTGGTTTAGTCATTCAAGATGTCTTCAAGATATTTTCTTTTCCTTATCCATGCTATGCCCTCAACCCAAAATATTATAAGATGAAGTATTGTTATAGATTTTTTTTTGTTAGAAAGTCTTAGAACAATCATTCCTTAGCTCTTCTCACTTTGTCTAATTTTACACATATGTAGCAGGTGATGCATGTGTTAAATAGCCAAATTAGTGCTCATAGTAGCCACATGTGGAGTTAAACTTAGTGGCCATTAAATATTTAGTAAGGAGGCATTTGAAACTCTCACTTGACTAAATTATCCCTAGGACAGTCTTTTCTTTACACCCTGCATTAGTTTCTTATCATCCACAGTCAAATTCAGGTGACAAACCCTGTTGCTTCTTAAACCTCTGGGTATACTACTACGGTTGTTCTGGTGAACTCAGACTCTGATCAGAAACTTGCTTGTGTGTTAGAAATAGTGGATTTTGAGTGAACAAGGAACAGTTTGGATATAATATGTTTAAGTACATAAGTTTTATACTTTATCATTATATTGCTTATTCCAGAGTAAAAGATGGAAGGCTTGGAAGCAATGGCTTTGTCTCCCCTGGTAGAAATGCAGCATCCCTAGTAACTATTTAGGCAAGACTGCCTACAGTTTCTTGAGAATTAGGCACAGTGACAATCTGTCACAATACAATTCGGAACTTCCAGAATCTCTAGAAATTACATCAATTTGGTACAGCCAACTAACAAGGAACTAACTATGCAGCCATCTGCATGGCTATATGTGGTACCAAGTGTTTTGTCCTTGAGGCCTTACCACAGCTTCTTCTGGGGTGGCCAAAGTTAGCAACTGTCTCTCAAAAACAACTTGGCCAGTTTCATACCCTTATTCTTTCTGTCTATTTCCTACACAATGGACTATCTCACAGGGTCAATATGGAAAAAGAAAAACAACAAAAGGCAAAAAGCAGAACTAAATTAAGGATTAAATTAGTGTTAACTTCCCAGTATGCAAATCTGTATTAGTGAAATATATTGGAAATGGAATATCAGTTAACCAAGTTTTCCATATGTGACACTTTACACAATTGTCAAATATAAAGTGAAGAAGACTTAGGGGAGGTATATAATACAGGATGCACCAATCAGACAATTGTCATCCACAGGCAACTGATAGTCTTCGGGGAAAAAAAAGCATGGTGTAGTGCTGTTGTACTAGGGACAGGTGGAGTTTGCAAATGTGTATGTTAGATAGATAAATAAACAGATAGATCTTATTATAAAATTCCTCCCAAAACATTGTTCAGAAAATTTATGGTAATAAATTCCTTATTTGAACAGGCATAAACCTTCTAGTAATAGAAAGTATATTTCTCTATGCACCTAACTAAATAAAGAACAAACATTTAAGGACTATCAGTTTTTGGAAGGAGCCAAAAAAATTAATGAGGCAGGGTTTAATATTACCAGTTCCAATCCTGGCAGAATTGGCTGTAGGATTCTCATATATTGATCTCCAAAAGGAGAGGCTGGCTTGATCATCTTGCTATATTCTAAATAACACAGAAATTTCCTGACTATTGTCTTCTCTAATTCCTACCATATGAAAACTACAGTAATGTGATTCCATTTGTAAAACTTTTACAATACTAGGGACATTCATACAATTATACCTAAAATATATTTATCTTTGTTATAACTATACACAAAGTTATTAGTCTTATTTTTGTAAACCTATTCTGGTTTTTTTTGAGAGATTTTATTTTGGGTATAATTCTAATGCTGCTAAAACTACTTTCTAAAATTCATATTGAAGACAATGCAACTATGCCTGAAGATGTCTTTCTTGCAATTATTAAGATATGAACTAAATTGTAAATGATTATAGCAATGAATGCAAGTGCTTTTAACATGCTACTAAAGCATAAAAGGGAAAAAAACTTCTCTGTAGCCTCTATAATATTAACAAAGAAGCTAAAATGTTGACAGATTTTTTTCAAATCTGTTGGTATGTCTTAATGATGCCAATTCTTAGCTTATAATTCAAACATCACCAGCCTGGATTTTGCAAGTAATTTAGCATTTTTTCATATAACTGATCACATTTACTCTTTCAGACTTGGAGTGGTCTCTTTTTCTCCTGTGTTGGTCACTCAGTCCTCACCTTCACATTGACTCTAACCACACAGCTTCTCACGGGCCTTCCAAGGAGGCCAAAGAGCTGGGGCATGCTGTGAGCAGAGCTTTTGCCTGACCTGAAATCTCATTCAGGCAGTGCATTCACTCAGAGAGATCTTTATTAGAACTCCAAAAAGATGCAGCACCATAAGGGAAAAATACCATCTGGAGGCATACAGAGCGTGGTTATAGAATAGAATAGCTCTTCCTAAAGTATATTAAATGGAGTCCTGTTAGGAAGCACTGTATGAGGGGTGTTTCGACATTGACATTGAGTGTGATACCAGTTGAGTTAGCTTCATCATTTAAAAAACTATCCTTTTGTAGTTTTGTTGAACTATTTATTTTGAAATAATTATTGACTCACAGGAAGTTGCCAAAAATAATGCAAAGTTTGGTTAATCTTCATTCAGCTTCCCCCAGTGTTAACAACTTACAGAATTATGGGGGTACAAATGTTTAGGTTACAAATATTGCCCTTGTCCCTCCCAACTCAGAGCTACAAGCATTCCCATCCCCCAGACAGTGTGCATCACATCCATTAGGTGTGAATATACCCATCCTGCCCTCCCTCTCCCACCTGCCTGACTCCCAATGAATGTTACTACCATATGTGCATATTAGTGTTGATCAATTAGTACCAATTTGATGGTGAGTACATGTGGTACTTGCTTAACCATTCTTGTGATACTTCACTTAGTAGAATGGGCTCCAACTCCATCCAGGATAGTACAAGAGATGCTATATCACTATTGTTTCTTATAGCTGAGTAGTACTCTATGTTATACATATACCACATTTTATTAATCCACTCATGTGTTGATGGGCACTTGGATTGTTTCCACATCTTTGCAACTGTGAATTGTATTGCTATAAACATTCTAGTACAGATGTCTTTTTTTTCCTTTGAGTAGATGCCCAGTAATGGGATTGCTGGATCAAATGGTAGTTCTACTTGCAGCTCTTTGAGGTACCTCCATATTACTTTCCACAGAGGTTGCACTAGTTTGCAGTCCCACGAGCTGTGTATGAGTGTTTCTATCTCTCCGCATACAGGCACTGCTTTAAAGGGATTTTGTAGATGTGGCTGAAGTCCCAAATCAGTTGAGGAGATTATCAGGTGAGCCTGATCCAAACAGATTAGCACCCTTAAAAGCCAACAGCTTTCTCCTGTTGGAAGGCAGAAGAAGACATCAGAGATTTGAAGTCTAGGAAGAACTTGGCACACTGCTGCTGGTTTGAAGATGAAAGGAGCATATGAAAAGGAACGTAGGCAGCTTTTAGGGACTGAAAGGTCGGTCTTTGGCCAACAGGTAGTGAGGAAGAGGGACCTCAGTCTCCAGCTGCAAGGAACTAAATTCTGCCAACAAACAAAATTTAAAGAAAATATGCTGAGTCAAGACCCCCTTTTCATCCACAAAGAAGAATCATTAAGCTTTGGTCCACTCGCTCACCCAGACATGATTCTGAAGTGCAGAATTAAAGGGGGTGAAACTACAAAGACTCGTAACCTAAGAAGAATGATTAATATAAAGGCAACTGCATAAAACCAACTCTTATGGGGAATTAAGCTTTCAGTTGACTAATTGGACTGAAAAGAAATTCATTAAACCCAGGAAATACTGAGATATCAGCAAGCAGAAGCTTCCTTTTCATCCAGCGGAGAGGAGGTTCAACTATTCAACTCTTAGAAATAAAGAATCTAAACTTTGCACAGGTGAGAAGAGAGTGACTTTTCTACCTTGATACATTAATATAGTAAATATCAATTCATGTAAATCATTTACGAAATTCAAAACAAAATTAAAATGATATGATAACCCATTGATTGGTAATTATCTAAAAAAAAAAGTTCTTACCTATATAAGAGATTTATATAAATCAATAAATAAAAAGGTTTCAAATATTTTATCATGCATATTGGTTAAAATATAACTAGAGGCAAAAACCAGTAAATTGCACTTTAATGAAAAGTTCAAAACCTTGAAAACTGTACCTGCCTTTATTTCCTACCTCTAAATTGAGAAAAATATTACACGCCTGTAGAGGTATGTAATGTGATAATGGAATAGGTTGTGTTTTATGAAGAGATTGTAAAACCCATGAAAGTTGCCCACAGCCAAAAGGAAATTAGGCCAAGCATAAAAAGCATATAGCTAGTAGAAAATAAGAATTTTAATAAAATTGAAAATACAACCCATCTCCCTTTATACTTCTTTAGGCTACCAATGTTCTCTCCCAGCCATGTTTCATTGTTATAATATTGATAAGTGTGAAGAAAGCAGATAAAAATTCTGAGAGCTGGCAAAATAGTTTTTGGATGTTGAACAGTCTGAAAACTAATATCACAGAGATAGTTCATTTATAATATTAAATTTCATTGTCATATCAATGGTATAATAAATTATATAACTAAAAATGAGTAATATTTTATATGACAGTATTAAGATGAAATAATTATTAGTTTTTAGGTATAGAAAATAAACTTTGAGACCTCTAATCCAGCCTCTCAATTCACAGCCAAGGAAATGGGAGTAGAAAAAGTAATAGTAATACATATTTTTAAATAAAGTAGAAAATCTGATATTTGAGTCTTTCCCTTCTGATCCCATCTGTGTACTTTACCCTACCAAGTAGAAACAATTAGTAACCTAATTAAAACTCCTAAAAGGAAAAAAAAATCTAACAGAAACATTACCTTTCTTAAATTATTTGTATTACCAAGATTACCATCAAAATCAGGTAGTAAAAAATGCCAGCACTTTCCAGATGGGCTTTTTTTGTTCCTATTTTTAATAAAACAAGGCAGAAAAGAGTATAATTAGTCAAGGGAAGCTCCAGCTGTATCTGAATCAATCTGAACTCATGACAAACAGCTTAGCCTTTTTCTAGTCTTTTCTTAATTATTGTGGGTACATAATAGTTGTATATATTTATAGGGTACATGTGATGTTTTCATACAGACATACAATGTGAATTAGTCAAATCAGGGTAATTGGGGTATCCATCACCTTAGGCAATTAACATTCCTTTGTATTAGGAACATTGCAGTTCTACTCTTTTAGTTATTTTAATATATACTCTAACTTATTGTTGATCATAGTGACTTTGTTATGCTGTCGCCTTTCTCTAGTCTTGTCTCATACTGAAATTCCTTTCTGCAGTGCTCGGTCTTTGGTGCTCCCACATTGGTAAAGTGGTACTGACAGCTGAAACCTTTCATGATGTGCACCAGACTGTGGAGAGGTGAGGTAAGTCCTCAAAGCAACTGGTTCTCCCAGAACAAAAGCTCAATTTTCACTACACCTATGTGCATACTCACACACTCTTGCATATAACACACCCCTTGTGAGGAAACGCAACTTCTTTTTTTTTTTTATTTTTTAACTTAAGTTAATTTTAGCTGGATTTTCAACAAAAGAGTCCTAGTTTATGGGTTAATTTCTGTACCTAAAATTGCTTATTCCTTCTCAAGATTTCAAAATGGGGTAAAAGAAGAAATTGAGGGTAAACATTCCCTGGAAACCCCTGACTTCATTCAGTGGCCCCTAATAACTGTACTTGACCCACATCAACAAATGCTGACTCCTAGGATAGGTTGGATGATTGGAAACAAACGCAGAACATGGTTTCTTCCTTTATCTCCATGGTAATCTATACTGACACAAGGGACAGAACTGATGGAAGTGTGTTCCACTGTATTCAGCATTAAATTCTAAAGACTGCAAAGTAAAAAGAATAATACACACTGCTGGCAAAATCACAAGGACAGTGAGGGCCAGCCCCAAGTCCTTCCACAGGGAGTAAAGGGGAAATTGAAATATATAAGTAAAAATCACATGTTCATCTTATGTTGTGGGGTAATTAAATCCAATGACTCACTTAGGAACACAAATCCACTGGAGAGTAAAATTTGTTCATGATTGGGACATAATAAAAGGCATTGGTTTAAAATACAACAATAATGTATTTAGTACAGCCTGCCCTTTTTAAATCTACTCTGTTCAATACAGTTCTAGGAGTTTCTGTCTGTGTGACACAGCCTATATTAATGAGCAGGCTTCTGTGGATGGTGGCATTGTGAGTGTATTCTTAATATTTTCACTGCCCCCAAAATGAGATCAAGAACATAAGATAAAAATGAGATTTTCCTCAAAGTGGCTGAAGCCTAGATAGATATATGGGTAGATAGATGGACAGAGATATAAAATCTTGTGTGTAAATTCAGGGTCTAATGTTGGGGCTTAAAGTCTATGAGGAAGGCATTTGGGAAAGGGAGATGGATATAAGCAGAGGACAGCAAGGACAGCCTGGAACCCCATGAGCTAGAACCCATGAGGATGGATTAAGACCCGTGTCAGTTCTTGCTGCCTCTTACCTGGAGGATGAGGGAGTCTTGCAGGGGAAGCTGGTGCCCTTCATCACGGAACTGAAGACACCTCTGGACCAGGTGTTGAAAATGCTGAAAGAAGATTCAGGGGAAGGTGGGGCACTTGCAGGGTGGGTGGCAGTTAACACACCTGAGATGTGGGAACACTACATCATAAACAAGAGGTGTGAGGTACAAAAAGGCTGCTGCTTTAATTCCATCCTCCAAATCTCACTTAAAAAGCTCTGTTAAAACTTGCTCTAACTGGTAACATGCAGGAAAGGAAACATGAAAGAACTTCAATAACAATAGCAACAAAGGTGCTAGGGCTGTATAAAAAAAAATTGCAAAATGTTACTGAAGGGCTTTAAAGGAACCTGAATATAACAAGTTAGTGAATGGGAATACTCAACAGCATGGTGCTTAAATTTTGCCTATTAATTAATTAAAGGAAAACCTCAATAGTATTTTTATGTATTTAGAAAAATGCATTCAAAATATCCTGTGTAATAGCAAAGATCGAGATGTATCCAAGGCAATTTTGAAAACGAAGAATAAAGGAAAAGTTATTTTTCTAGATATATAATAGTTGCCCTAAAGTATTGATGTTTGACTAGGCCTGAAATGATGATAAGAATGTTTATAAAGTTGTAAAATGTTGATGTCATTTTATATTCATATCACTGGTAAGATACTAAAACATATATACAGAAAGACAAATACATAGGTAACGTTCTCTCAAAATGAAGGTAAACACAAAATTATTTGCTGTATTTATATAAATCTCTCTCTTTTATACTGAAGATAATCTTAAGTATTTTATAATTATGATAAATCTATCTTATATAAACAAAATGTAACTATTTCTCCCCAAAATAACTTGGAAGCAAATTAGATCACTGCTCACTCATTTCACTTAAACTTTTAGCATTGAATTTAAGAAAATGCCTCTTCACTTTAAATATAAAAGGACAGGTCTAGTAGTATGAACACAAGTATCTCTTCAACTTGTTTTGAATAATGAGTGATTAAGCTTCCATTCTGATGTAATCAGAGGCTGTGTAGCTTTTCTGCTGAGATATTACAGAATATATTCTGTTATTGAGAAGCAGTTGGGCAAGAATATAATTATTCAAGTATTCACTGTATTCAAAAGTCCTGTTAGTCAAAAGTTCTTATATATTAAAGGATGGTGGTCAGAATAGTGAGGTCATCCATGTTGTTACATATACCTGAAGTTAATTATTTTTTACAACAGAGTAATATACTATTATAAGAATACACCACACTTGGTTTCATCTTTCACCTATATGTGGACATTTGAGTCATTTTCAGTTTGGCTACTACAAATACCATGTAAGGTAAACATTCCCAGTAACAGGATATAAAAGGTCAAATGGTTTCACATCCTTGCCAAAATTGTTTTGGTTAGGCTTCTAATTTTAGCCATTCTAGGGAATGTGTGATGACATGTCCATTGTTAATTTGCATTTCCTTGAGGACTACTGATGTTCTTTATCTTTTCATCTGCTTATCTTTAATTTATGTATCTTTTATGGTGAAATGTCTGTTCAGTTTTTTTGCCCATTTCGTTATTGAATTGTTTGCTAACACAGGTAGCATTTCATCTTTAAATGGTTGAAAGAAGTCGCCAGTGAAGCCACCTTCACCTGAAATTTTCCTTGTTTACAATTCAATTTGTTCAGTATAAAAAGTACTATTTGGTTATCTATTCTTTTCTTAAGGAGCTTTGGTAGTTTGCATCTTTCAACAAATATTTATGCTTCATCTAAGTTGTAATATATTGGCATTAACTTATTATAATATTCACATTTTATTCTTTTAAGTTCTATAGGCTCTGTACTAGTAACTCCTCTCTCATTCCTGATACTGGAAATTTGTTTCATCTCTTTTTTTGTCTCCCCTCTGATCAGCTTGGCTAGAGATTTCTTTTCAGAAAAAAAGATTTGGTCTCTAATAATTTCATTGTTTTTCTGAGTTCTTATGTCTGCTCTTGCCTTTCTTCTGCTTGCTTTAAGCTTAATTTGCTCTTTTGTCAATAAAATTTTTAAGAGGAAGTCAATGATTTCCGTTCCTCTTTTCTGATATTAATATGTTTAATGCTGTAAATTGCACTCTAAGCACTGTCTTAGCTGTACATGATAAATTTTGATAGGTTCTGTTTTCATTTTCAAGATCAAAATGCCTTGTAGAGTTCCTTTTGATTCCTTATTTGACCTATGAATTACTTAGAATTGTGCTACTTAGTTTCCAAAAATTTGCAGATTTTCAGCTATATTTCTATTACTGATTTCTAATTTTATTCCATATGATCAGAAAACATAGTTTGTATGACTTGAGCCCTCCTAGAAATTATTGAAATTTATTTTATGGTCCAGAACTTGTCTACTTTCATAAATGTTTCATGTGTACTTGAACAGAATGTGTGATCTGCCCTTGATGGGAGAATTACTCTATACATGTCAATTAGGTAAAATTGATTAATAATGTTTGAGTTTTCCATATTCTTTCTTTATGCATTTTGAAAATTTTTTATTAGTTATATAAGCATTCAGCATGCTTATTCCATTTTGATAAATTCACCTCTTTATCATTATGAAGTGACTCTCCTTATGGCTGGTAATATTCTTTGATCCAGAATCTTTTTCTGATATTACTATAGCCACATTTTGTTCAGTGTTACAGTGGAGTATCTTCTTTAATCCTTGTGTGATTAACCTATTTTTGTCTTTATATTTAAATTGGATTTCTTTTAGGCAGCATATTCTTGGATCTTGTTTTGGAATCCAATATGATTATCTCTGCCTTTTAATTGGGGAGGCTAAACCCATTTACATTTAATGTGCTTATGATGGATTTACATCTATCATATTGCTATTTGTTTTGTCATTTGGCCATATATACTGTATTTATGTACTGTTTTGGATTATTTGAGTATTATTGGAAAGTCCATCTCCTTAAATGTCTTATTAGCCTAAACAATTTGATTTCTCTCTTCACTGGTTGCTTTAGCATTTTAATACACATTTTAACTTATCACAGTCTATGTTCACATAATATATCACTCTATCTGAAAAAGAACTTTGTAACCATATACATCCATATCCCCTCTGTCTTTCTGCTATTATTGTCATATATTGTATTGATATATGTTACAAACCCCACATTATTTTTATTTGTATTTTAAACAGCTAATTGTCTTTATAGAATCTTAATAATAAGATTTTTTTATTTATACACATTGTATTACTCAGGGTTTTCTGGGAAACAGCCAATAGAACATATATACATATCTCCTATATAAATTATATATATATATCTCCAATAGAATATATATATATATATATGCATATATAGTCTGCCATCTACAAGCTGGAGACCCAAGAAAGCCCATGGCACAATTCAGTCTGAGCCCAGAGGCCTGAGAACCAGGGGAGTTAATGGTATAAGTCTCAGTCTGAGGGTGGGAGAAGACCAATGTTCCAGCTCAAACCATCAGGCAGAAGAGGTAAATTCTCCCTTTCCCACCTCTTGTTCTATTCAGGCCTTTAATGGATTGGATAATGCCCATCCACATTGGGCACAGCAACCCTGTTTACTGAGTCTAGCAATTCTAATGCTAATTTCATATGGGCACACCCTCACCAACACACCCAGAAAGGTTTAGCTATATCTGTGTACTCCATGATCCATTCAAGCTAGTGCAAAATTTAACCATCACACACATATTTAGCATCTCTGGCAGTTTCCATTTCTTTATGCAGATCCGTATTTCCATTCAGTGTCATTTTCCCTCTGCTGAAGCTCTAACATTTCTTCCAGAGTAAGGTTAATGGTAATGAGTTCTTTCAGCTTTTGAGTGAAAAAGTGCTTATAACAGCTTTGTTTTTAAGTGACATTTTAATGGGATAAAGAGTCCTAGGTCCACAGGCAAGTGTGGTTGTATATGCCTGTGGCCCAGCTACTCAGGAGATGGGAGGATCTCTTAAGTCCATGAGTTTGAGACCAGCCTGGGTAATATAGTGAGATCCTGTCTCTAATTATAATAATAATAATATTAAATAAATAATTTTAGGTTTAGCAGTTTCTTTTATTCTTCTTAGCAATCTTAAAGATGTTGCTTCTGCTATCATTCTTTTCTTTCTTACTCAGTACATGCTGTGACTTTTTTTCTGACTGCTTTTAGGATTTCCTCTAATCACTAGTTGCAGAACAGTTCTCCAGGTGGCCTTGGAGTAACCAGTTCTCCCCCTTGCTCAGGGGAGCAAATTGCCTTTCCCATTTTACAAAATAGGTCTGGTTATACATGTTTTACTTACCAGGCATTTTGTGGGGAGAAATGAGCAATAAATTATGCTTTTTTTTTTTTGTAATTTCACAGCTGAATTCTTTCTTCCAGATCTAGTGCTGTTTCCACGACTATCTACTTTACTAAAAATACAATTTAGAAATACATTCTTTACAATAAAACATTCTAAATGCTGACATGAGTTTTCTATATATTTTGTTGTACTTTTTCTTCTCTGTTGATATTTTAAACTGAATATTATCAACTCTGAATCACTTAGGATTTATATAATTTTCATCTAGAAAAGGAAGTGGTTTCCAGTTGTGTTTAAAATCCAGTCATACAGAGATGGGTAAAATCAGTACTTAGAGGGCAGGGTAGCTGTATACTACTATTGCTAATCACAGAAGGCAAACATTACCTCTGCTTTATGCAAAGAAGTTCTTGCCACCTCTAATGCACTACAAGATTTTCAATAAATTTGTAGAATATGAGTCAATTTCAGTCAACACTTTGATAAGGAAAATTTGGTACAAACAAACAAAAATCCAAACCCCAGATTTAAGAATAGAAATAACTTTACAAAAAAAAATTACTGTAAATACATGTTGATTAACTTTTATTTTCAGTACTGTCTATGCCTTCTTACCTCTACTGTTATTTTTCTAATATCCTCATATTCTCGCCTGTCCTCCCTGTGAAAATAGTCCTTAGGAATAGGCTATGAAAAAAAACTCATATTATTGAAGTCATCTGCTACAGATAAGTGATTTCAGGAGATAATGTAGCCTTTTTACTTTGGTTTCTTTTTATTTGAGGTTTCAGAAAGGAACCAAGCCTCTTACTTAGATCAGAGAAGGTGTGTTTCAAACAAATGACCTGCAATACTGCATCTAATTCTGATTCTTCTATAACCTTCTGTATGAAGATTTGGTGGTACAAATTCAGTAGTTATCAAGGGATTCTGGTGTAGAAACAATCAGAAATTTCATTGAAATATGATATTCAGGGGTGTCAAAAACATACAGGACTGGGAGTCAGGAAATAATTTTGAGAACTGATTCCAGCTCAGCGTCCCAAGCTGCCTATACAGCCTGTATAAAAATTTCTCTGGCTGTACATGTGGTGCTTATTCTTCCATTTTGGTGATACCTCACTTCAAAGTAGTTTCCTCATTCACAAATGTAAGAATAATTAAAAGTCTAGGAATCATTCACAGCATTTAGCACAGAGAATCCACACTTAAGAGGTTTGTGAATTGAAGTATCTTACTCAGAGTCTTACAATACTTTCCAGAAGTTGCAGCAACTATCAACCTATAAACTTTTACCAACTTTAAAACAAAAAAAATTAAGCCCCTTGAATATAACAAATGTAAACAATTTTTCTTTGTTTCATCTCAATTTGAATTTCTGGAAGGGCTGACGCAAGGAGACAGTGTAAAGAAAAAAAAAAGAATTTGTTAAAGTTGGTTAAAGTTTAAATCAAAGAAATTAGTTGGAAATGCTATGCCATCTCTATTTCTACCAGAATCATGACAAAAGTTTTCTGGTTATTAAGACTTCTTGGGAGCTTGTGACTTTTTTTCAGGTAAGGGAAAGTTTACAGATAGATCGATCTTAGTTTAGGTCTAACATGAAGCCTCCTTAGACCCATTTTCAAAGTTTCTAAAGAAAATCTATTGAAAAGCAAATTTTCAAATGGAATTGATACCTTAAATCACAACTATACTATGTTATTCTGCCTTTAATTAGGCAAGAAACTAAAAATTGATTTCTTTCTGATTACATTGTAATTTACTTTTTATTGGCTGAGAATAGTTTCATTTATTTCTTAAAAAGAAAACATGATAGATTCAAGGATTTAAAAATATTTTCGTATATTTACTGCCTCCCTCGTTCATACTTAAATTAATGGTTATTAATAAGCTAATTGTTAATAGTTGCTAACATGACATGTGTTATAAACCATGACACAAGGCATCAATGTGTGCAAGTTAATCATACAAATTGGGTCATTCTTGTCATACCCAACTAAAACAGAGTCAAGAGGCCAGGGGCAAAAAGCACTCAGGGAACATAGCATTGCCACAAGAATGTCATTCTCTGCAAGCCTGGCTGTGGAAACTGCCTTCTGTAACCTGAAACCAGTTTTATCTAATAGCCACTGAAATGACCTGCTGAACTTCAAACAGCTTTACTCATTGCTGTCACTCACCAATCAGAATTTGCCAGCTGCCCAAAATTTTACTATGCCAATGAACTCTCTTGAAGAACAATACATAACATTTTTTTAATAAAACTTCTAACATTCTCTTTATTCATCAGACATACCTAAGACCACTCAGTCTGTGTGAATGCCCTCAATTGCAATTCTTGCTTACCAAATAAAACATTTTAAAATTAGAGATTTTTCTCTATATTTTATTTGACTTTGATAAATGATATTCTAGTTTGTACATAAATCTACCTTTTTTTTTTTTTGCATTTTGTTTCTCCTTAAAAAGTCTCTGGCAAACTATTAATCTCACATAAAATTCTAATTTTGGGTGGTTGCAGAGCCTTCTGAAGGATGATTAACTCACCACAAGTTTTCCAGCATACAATGCAGGAGACATTCTGTCACTCCATTTATTTCAACTAAATATTTTCAAAACTGTGCTCTCCTTAGAGCTCTCCAGGATTGGGGAAAATAAAATCCAAAACTTATTGGGGGAAAATCCATTCTCTTTGGGATTGACCTCAGCCAGGGACAGGTTTAACCCTCACCCCTTAGTCTGCAGGGCTTAACCTCTAATATGCACAAGCACTGCCTTGCAGTTTTGGGAAAGATGCTTATGGTGCCCACGTATGTGGTGTGATACGACTACCTTTCTTAGGAAGTTTCCTGACTCCAGACCTGTATCTACCTACCCTCATCTCAATTTTCCTCTTGTGTACCTTGTTGAGAACTATGTTTTTTTCAGCAGGCTGTCCCAGTGAAAATGATTTCCTAGTATTTATGATAAGGCAAAAATAAGAAGTATTCCTTAATAAATCAATTACCCTACATGGAAAACTGCTGATTCATAATTTTGCCAAGTGAAGATCCCAAGAGTACACGGTATTGGAGCACATTTGGCAACATGGGAGGTCAGTGGCATCCTGGCTTTGCTGGGGAAGCCTTCCCCTCATGCGGGTGGGTGCGGGACATGATGGTAGAGGAGCTTCTCTCAGAGCCTCTACCTCAGCCTTCATTCATTTAAGTAACTTGTTTTCTCAAAAAAATATTGATTGAGAATTTTTTAAGGCGGCAGGCACCATGCTGAGTATGGAGGATACAACACTGCCCAATGCTTAAGACCTCAAGAAGTTTAATATTCAGCCCCACTATTTTAAATATGAGAGGCAAGGCCATTTGACAGTTCAATTATTTTTCATAAATATAATTTTAAACTCATCTGATTTTCTAGGCATGATACAAAGTTTTGGGGATACAATAATGAAAAAAAAATTGTTCTTTCTCTCAGAATATCGCAGAGCCAAATGAGAGCAGGGAATAAAGGAAGGAATGATTAATTCTGGAGAAGTTGTGAAAGTTTATTGAGTGAGGTAATATTTACCTGGGTTCTTTGATGAATAGGATACATTTAGCCAGCAGAGAGAAGAAAATGACACACCAGGAAGAATAAACAGGGCACAGATGGCAAGAGTCATTGTGATATGCTCAGAAAACAGGAAAAACATCTGCTCTGGGAAAGGTACAGGATGCCTGTCAGGAAACTGGGAATTGAAAGTAGAAAGGTAAATTAGGAAAACACTTTGAAAGGTACAATCTGCCAAATTGAGGCATTTGGATATTAATTCTTACTGATTAGCAGAAAATGTAGGCATGTGAGTGACATAATCAGATTCCATCACCAGAAAGACGACAGTTGAGAATATACTCGAGGAGGAGCAAGTGCGAGTCGCAGAAACAGAGAGTCGCTGCGGGAACAGCCGAAACCGAGCAGTGGCCGGGAGGATGGGTAAAGTGAGGCGATTTGAGAGACATGTTTTATTTCCAACTAAGACTATTTTGTGACTGATTCAAGCTTTCAACATATAGTAAAAGAGAGGAAAAGCCAACAACTCAGATGTTTCAAACTTGAGAAGCAGAATGGTGATATTATTTATCAAACACGGATACAGGAAAAGGAACCACCTCATGGGTGAATGAACTGAATTGAGTTTTGGACAGGCCCTGTGTTCGGAGTCTCTGGAACTCAAGAGTCGTAAATACTGGGCAGGCTGCTATGAATAAAAGGATGAAGATATAGATAACATAGAAGCTGGGGCTGAAGATGTTGCCCCATCAAATTATGCCATTGGTAGATGCCAGACGTTTTTGAAAAAACATTTTCACTTAACAAAGTTTTATAAACTGGCAATACTATGTTGGTCTACCTTTTTCATTGATCTTAGTTGCTTTTGAAATGCTAACATCTGAGAACATTGTATTACAGATATTTTGGACCAATCAGTTTATAAGATGAATGAGGAAACAGGCTCAAAATGAGGAACTACTCCTGCAAATTCTCAGAGTAGATATTGACATATTCAGGATTAGAACCCTGCCCTGACTCTCCGATAAAATTTATTTCCACTGCATCCTATTAACTATCAAAAGGCCTAAATCCAGACGTTTGACTAGAAAATCAACTTAAAAGAAAATCATGGCCAAGGCTACATAAAATATAACAAAAGAAAAAGAAGGAAAATGTTAGAAGACTTTGCAGTTTCATGTATATATATGTGTGTGTGTGTGTGTGTGTGTGTGTGTGTGTGTATAAACTCTCCACCTACTCGCATGTAAAATCAAAAATGATTTTCCCTATAAAATCCACTTCTCAAAAATATTGTGGATAATAACAATAATGAGATGTCATTCTTTAGATGTAAAAAATAAATAAAACAGGACAGTAATGGAATTGAGGGATTAGGGTACATAGTAATACATAAAATAAAACAAAGCACAATAAAATTGAAACTTCATGGACCAAGGACAATAATGTGCTAATAATAAGGAGTAAGATCAACTTGTCTCTATAAGACTTGAACGTAAATACCTAAATTTTAAATTCATTTAAAGGGTACATATGCTTTTTTTCCTCAGATATATTACAATAAAAATCAATGCTGTTTAAAAGATATTCACTTCATTCCAGTTATTTCCTAATACCATACTTCTTAGACTGTGCTTATTTTTAGGGAGAGAATAGAAGTCTCTATTGTAAAGATGAAAGGTTAAATGATGCAATCATGAAGATAAATAAAATTTGTCTTAAATAGAATGATCTTGATAAAATTCATAATTCTATACAAATTAAGTCACCACTGTCTATTGTCCAATCCAGTCATCTTCAAAGTAAGGTGCTGCAATTCAGAGTGCAGAATGTGATTCATTGTGATCTGAGAAAAATATATTAACATTTTATTGATACTTATTTTTACATTTTTATTATGAAATATAATTCATATATTTAAAAACTTCATGAAACAAATACACGTTAGTGATTTAATCTCAAATATCGTATCCAAGTCACAAGCATTCAAATAAGGGAGCAGAACATTTGCAGTCACCGTGAAGCCCTTCTCGTGCCTTCTCACAATCACTAACCCTCATGGCTCTCAGAATCACTCACTATCCTGGCTTGTATGAGGTGTATTTCCTAATTTGTTCATAGTTCATCAGCTAAATACACATTTCTAAAAACAGTGGTCATTTTACTTTTGTCTGATTTTTGTAACCATATATATAAAAGGAATTACGTCCTCTGCACTTTTTTCTTCCAGTCTTTGTTTACTCAATCTTTTACTTACGAGATTAATTAATATTCTGTAACTATATTTCCTTCATATTTCGATAGTATTCTTGGAGGAGAAATACCATAGTTTATCTATTCTATTGTTGTTAGCTATTTGGGTTGTTTTTATTTTGGGGCTATTACAAATAATGCAGCTATGAATATTCTTTTCCAAGTATTTCTCTCAAGCGTAAACACAGGTGAAATTATCAGGTCATTTGTTCCCAGAACTAATTTCTGTATTTTACTAGCATTTTTAAAACCTATGGGAAAAATTTTACAAAACAACATGTTTGCCATTTAAGTAAATTTGAAAGCCCACTAAATCTATATTATGAATTGTTAATAATTACTTACCTATATCTATTTAAAGACTTTAAAACATGCTCTACTGAGTTGAATAGTGTCCCCCAAAATTCATGTTCATCCAGAACCCCAGAATGTGACCTTATTTAAAAATAGGATTGTTACAGGAATAGCAGGTGTACTTAGTTAAGATGATGTCATTCTGAATTGGACTGGGTCCTAATCCATGTCTGGGGTCCTTACAAGAAGACCAAGGGAAGACACAGGGACTCAGACACAGGAGGGAGGCAGCCACATGATGTCAGAGGTGGAGATTGGAGTGACGCATCCACAAGCCAAGGAATACTAAGGGATGCTGTAACCATCAGACGTTTGGAGAGTGGCATAAAACAGATTAAAGAAACCAACTCTGTTCAACACCTTGATTTTGGATTCCTGAGCTGTGAAAGAATAACTTTCTGTTGCTTCAGTCACCCAGTCTTTTGGTCATTTGCCATGACAGCCCTAAAAATCTAATGCAAACGCCTAAGAATGTAACATACTTCAGCGTGGGGATTACTTTGGTGGATGAAGTAGTAAAACAAGCATGTCCTAAGCTCGATCAGAAATATCAATTTCTGAGAAAAAATTCCTTTCATCAGAGGCAACTAGAGTCAAATGTAAATATCCGTTCGATATAGATGATAAATGAGTTGGTATATTACTTTTTTTTAACTTATTCATTTAATATTTCAAAATTTTTAAAAAATCATTTGGCCATAACATATAAGACATCACAAACATAGAGCACAGTATTGAAAAAATATATATTAATAATAAAGTATATCCATGAACAGGTTTTCTTATTAACTTTTCTTTCAAAAAGCATAACATCATTATCTTAATGCAAAGTTGTTCACTGAATTTCAATGAGACTGAGGCATCCTTATAAATTATATGACTGTGTGCCAAAATTGCTGATAGATAGACAGCTTTTTATCCTAAGTGCTTACCTTGTTTAAAACAAACAAAAAAATCTTTTTGATTCAAATCAAAGGGTCAAAAAATTGTCAAAAGAGCAGTTTTAAGGCAGCCTATTTGTAGGCCATGTGAAATTTTTTCTTGAAGAAATGTGGTGTAAATTTGTGTGTTTTAGCAATGTGTATGTCAAATCCGTATAGCAGAAAGACAAAAAAGAACAATTATAAATAACAAAAAAATCACATGAAGCCCTCCTTACCTGAAGTTAATTGGGATGGAAATAACACATTAAAAGTGAATCAGTTTAAAATAAGATACAAAATTTCAGAGTTAATTATGAAAAAAGACCGGGCGCAGTGGCTCACACCTGTAATCCCAGCAATTTGGGAGGCCAAGCTGGGACAATCACTCAAGGCCAGGGGTTCTAGATTTAAATATGGAAAAAGATTTTATGTTACAAACTAAGATAAAAATCATGGCAAATCAGTTATTTTGTTTTACCTTATATTTATTCAAATGAATCTTATAATTTCAAACTACAATTGTAGAACAAAGTATGAATTATTGTAAATTTATTATTTTTGATAATTATATGACATCATGAAGTAGCACCCTTCACATTTAACTTTCACAGTCCAGTCATAAGGAAGATCATTTTTTAAAAAGGAAAATATTGACACCTGTCACTAATTTCCTCAAGGCTATTTTGTTTTAATCTTGGATATTTAAATTAGTCTCTACTAAAGAACATATGCTACATGTCAATTTTCTATTCTTCAGTTGTCAACTGATCAAACTCTTCCATATTCTCATTTATAAAAATCACTCACATTGACTTTGTGAAATCTTTTATCTGTTTAAAGACCTGAATTTTTATTTCAATCAATTTGCATCATATTTAAATTGCATTATGGGGTGGTTTATAACATCTAATAAAAGATAACTTACAAAGATCTGCCATAATGATGGAAGATGTACAAATGTTCGTGTTAAGCAATAAGGAATATTTAAAAATAGACTAATTTTATAAACGGTTGATGGTATATATATATATATATATATATATGTATACACACACACACACACACACACACACACACACGCGCGCGCGCGTATACTGTGCTGTGCTGTCTCTTAGTACTAGACAATGTGATACATACCCATGGAGGAAGGCAGATTTTAAGAGACTTTGGAGCAGAGGTCACTGAGCTCAGACAGTCCATGGGTCAGATCTGGCCTACAGGTGTGGTTTATTTTATTTTCACTTATTTCTAAATAAATGGAAACTCTATTAATCCCTTTAGATTATCGTTTAGTAAAAGAAGCTTTTGTGGCACAAAGGAGGGAGCATAATGAAGCCAGCCGTAATCACTCTGTGCTCAAAAAGGGCCAAGGCAGAGCTGGCCTGTCCCGGACGCTGCTACCTGCGCGTGCTGAGCCAGCTTCTTCCCCGGTGCCAGCTGCCCTTGCGTTCAGGAGGCGTGTTTGCGTTAACTCGTTCAGGTCTCCAGTGTATCGTTTGGAGTGATTCGCCAATTTGGAACCTGCCATGACTAGTCCTAAATTATACTAAACGATACCCTAAAGGCCTGAAGGAGTTAATGTAGCTTCCAAAGCGGCCTCCTTTAAATACACAATCTGCCAGACCCAGACAAACCCCCAGCAACTACAGCCTGCTCAGGCAGCGTCTTCTGGAAAACACAGAGAAATGCACTCTAGGGGGAATGCTGGGAATTTTACCATTCTGGCTTCTAACCAACAGAAAGACACCAAAATTATTTATGTGGCCACCCTGGGAACTATATGCATAAGTGCATTCTACTTATATCATCATCATCATTATTATTATACAGTAAGGGAAAAGAGAGTGTTACACAGACAATAGCAAATCTAAAAATAACATTAATCTCAGAAAGGCTAAAAACCATATGTACTGATTTTAACTTTCCTCAACCTTTAAACCCAATCATCCACCACTACATGCCTTGTGGCCTCATGCTCCTGCCTTCCATCTTTAAATCTGTTGTCAATAATTACTGTCACTATGCTAGAGAATAGGACATTCATAATGGCTTCAAGTTACTCTTGAGAGAAATAACTGAATGAGAAAAGCACGATAGTTGGGGTAAGAGGCTAGGAAAAGACATGGCTTTACGAGAAGTGAAAAATGAGCCAGGTCCCCCAGGTAGCTCTGGAGCATGAGGTGCATCACAGTTTTGCACTGTCCAAAGGGAGGAGGCTAGACTGTCACATCCCTGCATTGGTCAGTCATTGGCTACATGTGGCCCCCAGGATGGGTATGCATAACCTCCCAGAGATTATCAGACAAGGCGATACCCAAGAGCCCCAAACAATCCACCCAGAGGTGGGTACAGCTGAGAGCCATCAGCAGCAAACATCTGCAGCAGCTGAGGACAGGTGCTTCAACCCAGTCCAAGGGATTTGGGCGGTGCATCAACAGCCTCTAAGACCAGCTGGGGAAACCTGTGGCCTTTTAGGTCCTTAAATGTGGCCCTTTGACTGAATCCAAATTTTACAGAACAAATCCTCTTATTACTACATTTTTGTTCATCTTTTATATGTTCATTTTATTTTTAAAATTAACATATTTAAAATGCCAAAGACTAAAATGAGTTTCAATGGAATAATCCTCCCAGAATGACTGATACAATTAGAACCTTAGTAAGTCATGTGGGCAAAATTGACAGCTACTACGCTCATGATTTAGTTCTAACTTCCCCGTCTGACTGTTGCCACCACTGCGTAAGGCTGGTTGGCAAGAGTTTAAGTACACCAGTCTGTTACCAGCTTTTGACAGCGGTGCACTGTGTTTCTGTTTGAACTGGAATTTGTGAATAGTTGCATGCACAGCTCAACAGTATATTTTAATTCTGTCTGCTCAACAGCCATCATGTCAAAGAAGACCATGAGAATGCTGAAGGAAGAAAACAGGTTTTTTAGTGAGGCTTGAGAACTGCAATAGTATCTTGCTGCTGCTAAAGATAAGATGATTTGCTTGATTTGTGATACTACAATATCAACATTAGATAAATTCAATGCTCATCAGCACTGTAACACTGTGAGCACAGATAGTTAAATTTTATGAAGAACAGAGTCAGCAATGTGAATTATTGAAAGAAGATTTCTATAGGAATGCAGCATTTCTGTGTGGTATGTCAAATTAAAATGACTTGAGTATTTCTTTGCAAGGTAAAACTAAGTCTACAGAAGATATGTGGCAAAAAATCCAAGCATTTCACAAAAAGCTATCTTTTTTCAAAACACTTCTTCAACAGGAAATTTTGGATGAAAATTTTCTCCAGTTAGTAAAGGTCATTGATGAGCAGGATGATATATGTGAATCATTTGGAGAATACGCAGATGTTATGGACCTATTAATTGGAGAATACAATGAAAGGTTCACTGACTTGAGAATCATGACATCACACTCAAACTAACATTTCATCCTCACCTAGTTGATATCACCAAGGCACCTAAAGAACTCCAGATGGAACTGATTGAGATCTCAGTAGATTACATTTTAAAGCCATTGTTTGACTTTAAGAAAGATCCAATTGAAATACGGAAAAATGCAGTAGAATACCCATGCCTTTGGCAACATACTCAAAAAATGCTTTTTTGCTTTTCAACCACTTATTGCTGCAAATCTATATTCTCCCATAATACCTGACTCGAATCAAGACTCCCTTAGGGTCACAAATGACTGATACCCATCTAGAGGATCAACTGAAACTGAGACCTCCAAGCTGCAACCAGATATTCAAATGCTTTCCAAAAAAATAAGATACAACAAAGTCTTTAAAAGATTGGTTAACTTTATAATGAACAAATAGTTTTCATTTTTGAAGTTATTAAGTACATAGTAGCTAGAGTTTCACAAAATAATATACATTTTTCAGTATATCTAATTGAAGTTTCTTGAATGTGCCCTTATTGGATTACAGCTAAATTAATAGGGCCTTCCAACATGAAAAGGTTCCCCACCCCTGCTCTAAGGCAATCCTCAGCGTGTCTTTACCCAGAACCTGAATGACTTGGAGATACAGTAAGACATATTCACAGACCCTACTCGTCAGAACTTAAGTCTTACTGAAAAGACAGGATAGGTATATATTAAAGGTAAATAATGAAAATAAGCTTCTATTTTAGCATAAACTATTATATTAAATCTGAGTCTGTGAACAGGTTACAACAAAATTTATCATCTTTGGGTTATCTCACATGGGTTTGCGTGTTACATATAAAGAAACAGAACTGTTTAACACTAGTTTTTCTGACAAAGCAATGAAGAATATTCACATTCAAGCTACAGAAAAACATAATTCAAATGAGTTTGATAATTTTTGAAGGTTGGAAATTATTTTATAAAACCTTACACATGAACATTCGATTTAATAAGAATTATCTTACTAAAATATGCCAAATACTAACAGGTGTTGAAGAATGTTTTACCGGAACTATTACAATTTGCATGTATTCTCCAATATTCATTTTCCATTTCTTTTCTCAGGCATCACAGTATCTCATGTCCCATAATAATCTTTCCTGTAGGAAACTAACCATGAAACATTCATCTCTCCTGTAATGTAAATATAGATATACACCAGACATTTGCAGAAAATTCCCTTACAAGGTAGCATTTTAGGGTAGAATTAAATATTTATGTCAAATATCATTTTATATTTAAGTGCATGTGAGTGGCATGGCCTATGTCTTAGAGAGTTATAAAATTCATCATTCTTAAGGAAAAATTAAAAAAAAGGTTTTATGGTTGTTCACAATAGAAAGACATGTCCTAAAACTCACCACTGTCCTAACATTTACCATCAGTAATGCTCCTGATGGCTGTTCATTCATAGGTTCACAAATAATAATAACAAAAATCTGCTGTCATGACTTTTCCTCTCCAAAAGAATTGGTAGTTATTTGCAGAATATGAAACTAGTGTTAGAAAGCCTGTGTGATGAAATATTGCAAACATCTGATATTCACATACTTAATAGGTGAAGGAAAATAAACAATAATAGTAAAAATTCTAATCTCTGCTACATGCAAAGTCGAGTGTATGCATGGAAACAGAATTTTCAAGGAAGAATATCTTTCCCTTGCTTGGGATATCAACATTGATTTCTATGTAGTCTGACATGTAACCCGGAGCAGTACTTGCGAAGTACTGTACTCCAAATAAGAGATGCCTTCCACACACGTGACGCTCTCAGGCCGCAGTCAGCTTTCCTTGACTGCTAGATGCTGAATCAGACCTGTAGTCTGAAATAGAACGATTTAAAAGCAATTTAAGGATTTTACGGTTTACGCTCATGGTCATATAGGTCATGTTTTCCTGGTGTTCGTCATTTCAAATATCAAAAAAAAAAAAAAAAACCCTGGAAAACCAGATTAAAAATTCAAGAACACAAAATTCAGTCATCAGAAGAACAAGCGATTGCCAGCATTATGAAGGTATGCTTCATTATTATTTTATTATTATTAGCAAAGAAAATGTCCATGGAATTGAAGTAACATTTTAAAGAAAGGTTGATAAACTGACTTATTCAGAATGAATTGAGCTAAGACATATTACTATAAGGCAATATAGTCAAATTCTTTACAAAATTGTTTAAATTTTAGGTTCACATTCTTTATTTCCTCAAATAAGTTTCTTAGTAAACTACACATCCATTTCAATGGCATTGATATTTCTTACTTTAAAAAAGTATGAGACACAAAGATTTGAAGAATACTTGAGGTGATGGATACCCCCAATTACACGGATCTGATTACTACACATTGTATGCCTGCATCAAAACCTCACATGTACCCTACCAATATATAAAACCATTAAGTACATACAATAATTTATTTTATTTCTATTTTTGTCATACAATAATTTAAAACAATTTTTTTTAAAAAGTGTGGGATACTCACAGCTGTCTTAGGGTCTTTGGGATCTTTTACTGATGTTAGTAAATCCTTTCTATGAGGGTGGTTTTCACCTTTTGAAACGGCAAAAAAAACAGTGAAATACATGTTTAGTGAAAAATCACACTGAATCAGTAAATGCAAATAGTATCTCATTAAAATGATATAAAAACTGGTGTTGAGAAATGTAGAATATATTATAAAATGTTCATAGTTATAATAAATGTATGCAGTGTGATAGCTTTAGAGATTGTTAGTTCTCTAAAGACTTTGAGAACTTGCTTCTCAGAGTGCTTCCTATGGGTCGAGGATGCCTCCAAGAATCCCAGATGTGCCACCTGCCATGAAAGGAGGTGGTCAGGGAAATATCTCTTCCCACAGTAGCATTACCTGTATTCAAATTACCTCACTGTGTCTAGAAGAGAGTTGTGAACTTCAGCCTTGATGGTGTAGTTACCTTTCTCACTACGATTACGTGGTGGCTAACCTCTCTCAGTCACTGTCCTTAAATATGAATCATGGATTCACAGGCTACATTAACTCTATTCCAAGAAAAACAAGTTAACCTTTGTGGCCAGAGGTGGCCTTGCTCAGTTAGTGGAGGGTATTATTTATACGTAATAAAAATAAAATGTCAAGATATCAATAGACTTTGTAACTATTATGGATGGGTGAATCACTCTTATTAGATACGTCTGGGAATGATTTGTCTTCAGTAATATAGAAGGATTATGGTTTGCCAGTAAATGATGTTGTTGGGAATTACTTAAAAAATAGTTATTACCCTTGGAAGTTGAATGCATGATACTGGAGAAAAATATGATATCTGCCCAAAGGCTAACACTATTTAAAAGTAACCTTTGCAGAACTAGGAGGTTCTTATACTTCATCATTCAGATAAAGCTTTATGTTCCAGGGATAAACCTGTTAAATTCAAATAAGAGTTTAGGCCTTTGGGGTATATGTTAATGGCTTACATAATAGCAGAGCAGTATTTGTGTGTTTATGCATATTCTTGTATTTATGCCTGTGTGTGTGTATGTGTGTCAAAGAGAGAGGGAGCAAATTCCAATGTTTCACTATTAATAGATTTTCAGAAATTAGTGAGATAAAACATATTTCCATATAAATATTTCTTCTTTATTTTTTTCCCTCCAAGCATCCTTCACGTAGTGATGAGTACTAAAAGGTGAAACCCAGTACAAATTTCCTTTATGGGTTTATTTTCTTATGTCCAAGGAGACACAGAAGAAATGCCTGGTCAGTATTTCATAATTTACTCTGTGTATACCAGACATAAATGAAAGTTAACTTTCAGCAATCTCCATTTATTTGATTTCCTTATGATTGCCAAACAGAGTTATTAAGAGAACTCATTCATTATTTCAGTCATTCAGATTTAATTAACCATAAAGTGTCCTTGCAACATATAGAAGTCAAATATGCCTCCTGGTTTATACAAATGGCTTACAACAAAATGATCTATAGTTATCAACACCAAACATAGGACTGGAACTGGCCAATGCCCAGGAGTTTAAATGCTATGACACACTTGGTCAAAACAGGTCCTTCTTTGAAAGGAAAGTATATGGTATTATGTTTTCCATTTAGATTATAACTTCAAGAAGAATAGTTATTAGCCTCATTTGTCTTTAGATGCATAATTCATTTTGTATGTATATCAGCATGCAAGGGTTTCATAGGCTAAGGAGAAAATATAGATGCAGGGGATAAGGCATAAGAAAAAAGTTCCTTTTGTCCATTTACTGTGACCCTCCCCCCGCCCCCAGCCTGGGAGATGTCATGTCAAATAAGATTAGGCTTTGCATTCAGAGTCTGAATAGTAATTCTTCTAACTTTTATTAATAGCAATTTTTCCTTGGGCAAATATGTAACCTCCCCAGCTATCAGTCTCCTAATTTTTAAAATAAGGATAGTAAAATGAACTTATAATATAGCTATGAGCATTAAATAAGAAAATGCATTTGAAGTGTTTTACACAGAATAGACACTCAACTGACATAATCATTCCTTTGCACTTTTCTTTTCGTTTTTAATTTTAGAGGGAGAGAAATTGTATATATAGCTGTGAGAACAAAAATTCTCAAGCTAATATGCTTGGATTTGGTTATTCTGCCATTTAATATCTGTGTGACTTTGAGTAACTCTATACATGATTTTTCTGAACAGTACAATGGAGGTATAAAAGGGCCTACATTTTAGGGATACTGTGAGAATTAAATTAATACATAGAAACCACTTAAACATGCCTGGCATATAGCGAGCACTAAATAAGGATTAACTATTATTTTTACATGCAGAGAGGAAAAGAACAAATTCTAAGGCATCACAGCTTTTTGTTGAAAATATCCTGGGTTGTAATACTTATCCATGTGTACTTCTCTAACACACGAAGTTGCACTTTAAACAGTAATAACAATTGCAGTCAAGGCCAATTCTTAACACTATTCTCTGTTTCTCCAAGAAATGCGCTCAGATCCAGCCTTGGGAGTATAGTATTCCTCTTCATGAGCTCTGGGATCCTACACTCCCACCCATCTCAAACAAATAAACTTCAAATTCCATTTAAAAATGAACCCCCCCCAAAAAACCTTATTCTAGAAAATAAGGTGAAGAAATATTAACATGTAACATCAGGGGCATTTGCAAAACAGGAAAGAAAATGGTATTTCTAAGAAATAGCCCTGGTTTTGAAGAGTAGGTAGGTACTGGAGCAAGTAATTAGAGTAAATATGTAGGTTTGAGGGAGATGCTGGAGAGAAAAATAAAATGGCTTAATGGTGCACACTTAGAATATCCAAAATTATACCATTAATTCTGAATTCTTAACCCTATGTAGAATGAGATAATTGAATTATGTTTGATTTCCTTTTACTTTTAAATTATTCCCTCAAAGTTTTCAGGGATTAGAGATTTTATTTCTCCTATTTACTACTTTACCCCTAGGACAAGGGTGGGAGCCTTTTCATGCTGAAAGGCCAAATTAATTTAGCTGTAATCAAATAAGGCTGCATTCAAGAAACTTCAATTAGATATACTTAAAAATGTACATTATTTTGTGAAAATCTAGCTACTATGTATTTAACAATTTCAAAAAATGAAAACTAGTTGTTCATTTTAAAATTTAATGACTTTGCTATATCTGAGATTTGTTGGAAAGCATTTGAATATTTGGTTGCAGCATGGAAGTTCATAGTGTCAGCTGACCCTCTACATGGGTATCAGTCATTTGTGACCCTAAGGGAGTCTTGATTTGGGTTAGATATTATAGGAGAATGTAGATTCACAGCAATAAGTGCTTGAAAAGCAAGAAAGTATTTTTTGAGCATTTTGCCAAAGGTGTGGATATTCTACTGCATTTTTCCATATTTCACTTAGATCTTTCTTAACATCAAACAATGACTTTAAAATGTCATCTACTGAGAGCTCAATCAATTCTATCTGGAGTTCTTTAGGTGCCTTGGTGATATCAACTAGGTGAGGATGAAATGCTAATTTGAGTGTGATGTTGTGATTTTCAAAGTCAGTGAAGCTTTCATTGTATTCTCCAATTAATAGGTCAATAACAGCTGTGTATTCTTCAAATGATTTGAATATATCATCCTGCTCATCAATGACCTTTGCTAACTGGGGAAAATGTTCATCCAAAATTTCCTTTTGAAAAAAGATGGCTTTTTTCTAAATGCTTGGATTTTTTTGCCCACATAGCATATGTAGACTTAGTTTTCCTTGCAAAGACATAGTCAAGTCATTTTGATTTGATGTAAAATCATACAGAAATGCTGCAGTCCTATAGAAATATTCTTTCAGTGATTCACATTGCTGATTCTGTTCTTCATAAAATTTAACTATCTGTTCTCACAGAAATAAAATTTTGACTAACACCTGTTCCTGTGATAGCCAACACACTTTAGAATGATTGAGCAAACCCACACTGAATACCTCATTTTTCAACTTTAGCATATGAGGAAACTGACAATGTCACTGACTGTGCTGTGTTGCATTTGTATGATTATAGTTAATACAACTTGTTGCAAAATGTCACTTAAAATAGCAGCTTTAGCACTGACATTTTACTGATGCAAGATACAAATGAAAGAAATGAGAGCATCTGGATCTGTTAATACTTTTTTAATCTTTGCAACAAATCCTTAATGTTTTCCTGTCATGGAAGGTGCACCATCTGTATATACACTCACTACATTTACCAAATTCAGTACAACTTTACAACATTTATCTTGAAAGTTGTTGAAGATATCTATTTCCTATGTTCTGTGCCCAAAGTGAGTAACTCTTGATAGCAAAGAAAATCTTCTGTTATGACCTGAATGAAGTATAAAACCTGTGCCAAGTCAGTAGTATCAGTTGATTCATTCAAAGTAATTGAATAATATACATTTTCTTTTTGAAGTATTGCATGAAGTTTTTCTGTTAAGTTGAAGGCTGATTCATGCTGCCAATCTGTTACGGTTCTCCTTGAAAGAGGCAGTTGTTTGTACTTTGAAACATTATCGGAGTCTAAGCATCCTACAACTTGAACAATGCATTCTTTTACAATTTCTATATCACTGAATGGATTTCCTTTTTTCCCAAGTATATAACCTACTTTATAAGTTGCTTCAGTGGCATTATTTCTATGCCTTATTGCTGCTTGAAAGAATTGTCTTTGCTTTTGCTTTTCATCTTTTAATCTCTGCAATACAACCTTTCATGCCTCTCCCCCTAATTTAAAAATGTTTCTGATCCTTATGAGTGTTACAATTCTGATGAGTATTGAATTTCTTTATTATTGATATTGCAGCATCACAAAGCAAGCAAATCATCCTATCCTTAGCAGAAACAAGATAATATTGCAACACCCACTCCTTATTAAAAAATTTATTTTCTTCCTTCAGTATTCTCTTGGTCTTCTTTGACAGGATAGGCTGTTAAGCAGACAGAATTAAAAAATACTGTTGAGCTGTGCAACTATTCACAAATTCCACTTCAAACAGAAACACAATGCACCATTGTCAAAAGCTGATAACAGACTGGCGTACTTGACCCCCATAAACACTTGCCACCCAGCCTCATGCGGTAGCGGTGCCAGTCAGGCAGGGGAAGTTAGAACTAAATCATGAGTTAGAAGCAGTCAATTTAGCCCTTGTGGCTTACTAACACTCTAATTGTGCCAGTCAATCTGGGAGGATTATTTCATTGAAACTTATTTTATTCTTTGGTATTTTAAATATGTTCATTTTAAAAAGAATTAAAAATATAAAAGATGAACAAAAATGTATCACTAAAATGATCTGTTCTGTAAAATTCAGATTCCATCAAAAGGCTGCACTTAAGGACCTAGAAGGCCACATGTGGCCTTAAGGCTGCAGGTTTCCCACCCCTGCCCTAGACATAGGACTGTGCCTGGCACTATTTATTGAATGCGTGCACAGATAGACGTTTTGCTGGATGGATAGATTCTCCTTTGGTCATATTTATGACACTTTTGTGGTCTTAACTCCTCTATAATGGGTTACCTCTTATTTTTGCTATATGTGATAAGAAACAAAAATTTTATTATTATAAATAGATACCATCATAAATATGGTAAGGAAGCTTAGAATTTCTATGAAAACATTTAGTCCTGTGTTTCCATAGTGACATTTGGTGGCACCCGTTATTTTGCTTTCCTGCCTAGGTCCTGACCTAAGCTCTGAGGTATGAAGATTATTCCATATCCTCTGATATAAGAGAGGCAAAAGGACATATCAACATAAATGCCTATACATCATGATAAATAGTAACTCACTGTCTTTTTAGATGTGGTCAAATAAACAAGTAATAAACAAATAAACAAGTAGATATAGTCAAATAAACACAGGCATTAACTAGAACATTACATTTCACTATGATTTATTCTGTACCTTTATTCAATTCTTTTATTAAGCATACCAAACCAAGTATCCACAAATTTCTTCTCTGTTTAGAACAAATATTTCTAAAGTTCTTTTACATAATAAGTGCTGAATAAATAGGTACTGAAGAATGCAAAAGGTGGTATAAATAGAAAAATATGCCTGGTTCTTGGATAGATACACTCAACATCAGATAAATAGATATATGATAGATAGTTTCTTAAGAACACTGATGTTTTTTCTGTTTTTCTGTTTTTTCTGTATCCCCAGCACTGTGACAGTGCCTGGCACATATTAGGCATAAAATAAACATTTCTGATTCATAAATTATTCTACATATTTATAATAAATTCAATTATATAATTAACATTTTAGACGTGTATAAGCAGATATTAAATTCTTTTCAAAAATAAATAAGAATCTTCAGTGCCTTTTTATAAAAGCTCCAATAAAGAAGGTCCAAACCTCCCAGAAAATTGAACATACAGAGCCTCAATTATTTGAAGCAATATGGTACTGGCCCATGAATATATGGATCATTGGAAAAGAAAAAACATAACAAAATTTGACTAAAACGTATATTGAAATTTGCTATATGAAAAATATAGCATTTCAAATTAGTAGAGAAGAATCAGTTGTTCAATAAATAGTACTTGCTCACCAAAATTACATCATGAACCAGGATAATGTCAAATATATAAAAGATTTAAATAAATAATATGAAAAATGTACTGTAAAGAAACAAGAGTATTCTTTTATAATCTTGAAGTGGGAAAGCATTTATTACCTTGGGATAAAATCCAGAAGCCTTGAAGTAAATGGATTGATAGATCTAACCACATAAAAATAAAAAATTCTATAAGGAAAAAAATAGGCAAAGTAAAAATACAAATACTAAATTGGGAAAAAATATTTGCAACTCACATCACAAAAATGAATCTCCTTAATATATAAAAATCCTCCAGAAATCAATAACACAATAGAAATAAGAGTAATAACATAAACAAGCAATGCTTAATGCTTAGGACAGAGATATGTACATTTATCTGATCATTTTATTTGAACACACTTAAATAATATTTCTCATATGCACTAATTCAATCATGTGGATTATAGAAGTTCATCTTTATCTGATACTGTACCAGCAAAGACAGCAGGCATCCTTTATGTAATGCTTATTGGCATAGAAGAGCCAATATTGCATTCTTCTACTAAACATATTCTTGCTCCTTTTCAAGACATGCACAGATATAATTTTCTTTTACTATTAGCACAACTTTTTAAGCGTCTTCCCTTGGATTTTTACTTTACAGATATTGTGAAATTTGGGCAGCCGGCAGAATTTGATATGCTTACAGTCTTGCTAATTCAAGTGTGCTCTGCAGACCATCATTAGTGTCACGCGCAAGCTTATTAGAAAAGCACAATGGGAGGCTCCATCCCAGAACTTCTGAGTCAGAATCTTCATTTTAACTAGAGCCCCAGATAATTTCTATGTCCTATAAAGTTTGAGAAGCACTGATAAACTAGACCCTAGCTTTTTTGCTTTGGTTACTTCTTTTTATTATATATATACACTCTTTACATGTTTTTGACAAATCTCCAATAAATTTTTCAACATTCTCTTCCATTTGTCATTTTTCTTTTTCTCCCTTTTCTCTTAATATTTCATCTTTCTACTGTCTTTTTCTTTTCCTGATTTCTTTTTCTGTTCTTCTGTCATCAAGGTATCAAGAGATTTTAGTCTTTGTGATGTGAGCAATTTTAGCACTAATTTAAACTGTGCTGAAAGTTTAACCCTTAAAGAGCTTCCCTGAAACAATTTCCTTCAATCTTTCTATTATTTTAATTTATTTCTGATTATCAAAGTGTTTCATTTATTTGAGTTCTGTTGAGATGGCAGATCAGCAGTTTGGTGGTGTTGGAGAGTGCAGTGAGAGATACCACGATGAGTTTGTAGCATTACCTAATGAATATGTAACCAAAGATATGGACCTACAGAAAGAAGTTATTTTAAAAAGGACCATTAGTTTAAATATCCAAAAGCTATTTTTCCAAATTTTATTGGGGGGAGGGGCAAGAATACATTGTGAAAATCTTGAGAAAACATTTTCCAGTAAAATATCAATAACACATATGTATAATTTTTTTGCATAGAGTTTTGGGGTGCTTATGGATCCTGAAATCCACATATGGATCTTGAATTTCATGTCCTAAACACAAGCTGAAATAAATGTGAATAGCTACTCTTCCTTATCCATATTTTAGCCAACTAAAAAATACAGATGATTCTGGGAAAGTAAAGTTTTTGTTACTGCCGATGCAAATTAATTATGAAATATTGGTATAATCATAACAAACCAAACGAAATATAAATTTCCTTTAGTAAACTGAAAATAATTAATTCCCTTTCAGATGATGAAGTGAAGCCGTCCTGTAACTGTTGGTTTTGTAAAGTAAAGCTTCTTATATGCAGAACTGTAGGGTCAGGAATGCTCAGCCATTGAGCAATTGGGTTGGCTGAGCATCCTCTAGTACTGTATAATTTAGGTCAAGCAGGTTAATTAGCATATTATTGTTTGGCCAAATGAACAGCATGAAGTTGCCAAACCTAAATTCCTTGAATAGTAACACATAAATCTTAGCACTCTGGCACTTCTACAGATGGCAGCATGCTATCTGATGGATGGAAAGAGCTGCTTGAGCGTAACATTAAGATTCTCAACAGCGCAAGAACTCCACACTGAACGAATTTCACAGGGCAGCAGAAATTTATCATGTTTGTTTTGTCACTGTAACTCACATCTTGCCAACTCAACCCTGTAAGGAAATAAGGGACATATACTGAAGGTAACATGAGGGGGAGTTAACCAAAAACAATGTATGCAGAAGTTGTGTGCAATAAAACTGCATTCTGAGAGAGAAATGATGCAAAGTCTTGTGTTGTTGATTTGCTTTTTATGAGCAATGTCAACTTCCTAGTCATTTTTGTTTGTTTCTCATTTATCTTGCTTCCTGTATTATTACACAATGTTTTTGGAAGCATTTGATCAAGTACTAATTCTCTATCTTATTATTTTCTGCCCTGTAGCTAATGGGCATTGTGTTTATCCTAAATAAAAAAAGAACACAATAGCATGCAACACATTACAGTAGCAATCCCTGAGAAAAATTGTGATAATTAGAGACAGTGGCTTAATCCTGAGTTAAATCTTGTTTCCCATGGGTGTCAGGGTCCCCCAAGATCACCCTTAGGTTTGATGATTCACTGGAAGGATTCATGGGGCCCAGAAATCTGTTATACTCGTGGTTACAGTTTATTACAGCAAGAATATATAGGTTAAATAAGCAAAAGAAAAAGGTGTATAGGGAGGAGTTTAGAAGAAACCAGGCATGAGCTTCCAGTTGTCTTCTCCTAGGGGAGTCACAGAGTCAGTACTTTGTTCTCCCAACAATGTGTGACAACAAGGGAAATTCACCGGAGCCTTGGTACCTAGGCATTTTATTTAGGAGTCAATATCCCAGGTGTGCAACACCTGTGTGACTGACCTCAGCTACTCAGACTCAAGCCTGCCTGAGAGGTCAGACCGATACAGCATGGCTCAAAGCCCCAGGTATTCGTGCAATAACAGGCAATCACTATAAATCACATTGTTAGCATAACCTCTCCAGGGTGGCCCAAGGTCTCAGGCATACTAGACATTATTAGGCAGGATATTCCAAGGGCTCAGAGGTTATCTCCCAGAAGCCAGTCAAGACTCAGTCCTGAAGACCTTTGCAAGGCGCAGGGTTTGGGCAACCCAAGCTTATGAATCAACCCTTTCCTGCACATCATGGAAAGGAAATAGCAACACGACCATATGTCCACTCTAAGGTTTACCTCACTACCTGCTGTTTCCCCTCATTTCCCCTGGATTTCTTGCTGCCATAAATTCTGACAAGACTATGTTTTTACTTTCAGGAAACTCTGGTATCCCTATGTATCTGTGCCCAAGAATAGACTCCAACTTTATTTTTTTCTCATTAGGTAGCCTAACAGATGTATTCTTTTCAAAGCAATGATAGTCACTATTAAGTGAATTGCCCAGCATCTGAATATATGAATCTTATAGAAAGCAAGGTTTATCTCATCATACAAAAGATAAAATATCTAAAAATCAAGCAGATGGGAGGGAGGAGGAGGGGATATGTAAATTCACACCTACCGGGTACGATGCACACTATCTGGGCAATGGATACACTTATAACTTTGACTCAAACTGTACAAAAGTAATTCATGTAACCAAAACATTTGTAGCCCTATAGTATTCTGAAATAAAATAAATAAAATATGTTTTCCTGGCCCTCTAGTTGTTAGGGTATGGGCATGGGACTGCAGGTCAGCCAATTTTACTACCCTACCTGGGACTGAATCTGTAGTAAGTATCTCAAAGAATGAGGCAGAAGTGTTCCTCCCAGGTAGCTCTTACAGATTCTCTAGGCTTCCTTAATCCCTACCCACTTTTGACCCAGGTTCTTCAAGCTCCCCCAAATTTCTGCAAGCTACAAATTATCCTCTCTGTAAATTAAGTTTATGTGAGAATTTCTCTGAGTCAAATTTTGTTGCTTTCAACAAAGAACACTGGCTGATATAAGAACTCTGCTAAGAAATTAAAATAAAAATGAACAATTATAGAAAAGATTTCTAAATTTGTAACAAAAGTTTAGTAACAGATTTCATGGTAGGCATACTTTCTTAGGGACTCAGGTCCCATACAATGACCATCAATTCCTTTTCTCATTCTGCCTGAGCAAATTCTATCATGAGGTAGTTTCTATGGGCTCTTTTGTGAGGTTTACTGAGAACCTCAGGTTTTTCCAGGCTACTTCCTGATCTTTCTAAATGTAGTTTCAATATCATCTCTAGTCCTGAGGTTTACTACACTTTCTCAGTTTTCTTGACTGATAGGTTGGATCTAGATTTTTCTCTGAATCTAGATTCAGTAGTGATGAAGACTCTTGAAGACTCTTAGTAGTTAATCCCAAAGCTCTGCCTTTGACCTCATGTTATTTTATATTAATACTGAATTTTTTACACTCTTCTGGAAGGAATTCTGTTCCCCAGCCTTGAGAAATTTAGTTTCTGTTCTTGTGCAAACTTACTCTACATTTTCAGAGGTACTCAATTTTATGTAATCTATCTAATCTCAATATTGGTCTTTTGATTTTTGATGATAGACACCAGGTTCCTACAGGCTTTTACAAGATCAAAACAAACTGGTCTTTTTGTCTTCCAAACAGTCACACCTTTACTTTGGTCTTTAATCCATTTTGGGTTGTTTTTTGTATATAGTGTAAGAAAAGAGTACAATTTCATTATTTTGCATGTGGATATCCAGTTTTCTCAACACCATTTGTTGAAGAGACTATCCTTTCTCCATTGTATAGTCTTAGCACCCTTATTGAAGATCACGTGATCATTTATGTATGAATTTATTTCTGGTCTCTATATTCAGTTCAGGGTCCATGTGTCTGTTTTTATTTAAGTGCCATACTGGTTTGATTATTGTAGCTTTGTAACATGTTTGAAGACAGGAAGTATTAGACCTCCAGCTTTGTTCTATGTCTAAAAATAGTTTTAGCTATTTGGGGTCATTTGTGCTTCCATATGAATTTTAAGATTTTTTTTTCTATTTCTGCAAAAAATACAGTTGGAGTTTTAAAAAGGATTATATTGAATCTATAGATTACCTTGGGTAGTATCAACATCTTAACAATATTGTCTTCCAATCAATGAATAAGGGATGTCTTTCCATTTATTATTATCTTTAATTTCTTTCATCAATGATTTGTACTTTTTGGTTACAAGTCTTTCACATCCTCAGTTAAGTCTATTCCTATGTATTTTCTTCTTTTTGATATTATTGTAAGTGAAATTGTATTAATTTCCTTTACAGAAAGTTTGTTATTAGTGTATAGAAACACAACTAATTTTTGTATGTTGATTTTGTATCCTGCTACTTTACTGAATTTGCTTATTTAGTTCTAACAGTTTTTTGTGGCATCTTTAAAGTTTTCTACATATAAGATTTTATCATCTTGGAATAGTAATAATTTTACTTCTTCATTTCTGATGTGGATTTTTTAATTTCTTTTTCTTGACCAATTTTTCTAGCTAGGACTTTCAGTACTATGTTGAATAGATGTGTTGAGAGTGGGTCTTCTTGACTTATTTCTGACCATAGAGAAAAAGGTTTCAGGTTTTCACTGTTGAGGATGATACTAGCTGTGGAATTATCACATATGGCTTTCATTATGTTGAGATAATTCCTTTTATACTTAGTTTGTTGAGTGTTTTTGTAATGAAAAGGTATTGAATTTTGTCGCATGCTTTCTATGCATATATTGAGATGATCATGTGATTTTTATCCTTCATTCTCTTAATATGGTTTATCACATTGTTTGATTTGTATATAATGAAACATCTCTGCATCCCAGGGATAAATCTCATTTGGTGGCATATAATACTTCTAATATGCTGTTGGATTCATACTGCTAGTATTTTGTTGAGGATTTTTGCATCTATATATAATACATAAGGGTCATTGGCCTGTAGTTTTCTTGTAGTATCTTTTTTGGCTTTGGTATCAGGTAATGTTGGCCTCATAAAATAAGTTTGTAAGTGTTCCCTCTTACTCAACTTTTTGAAAAGTTTAAGAAAGTTTGTTGTTAATTCTTCTTTAAACATTTGGTAGAATTCTCCAGTGAAGCCATCTGGTACTGGCTTTTCTTTGTTAAGAAATTTTTGGTTAGTGAATCAATCTCTTTCTTCATTATTGTTCTGTTAAGATTCCTGTTTCTTCATGATTCAGTCTTGCTGGGCTGTATATTTCAAGGAATTTACCCATTTCTTCCAGGTGATTCAATTTTTTTTTTTTTTTTTTTTGCTATTGAGTTGCAGAAATTCTTCATGTATTTTGGATATTAACCTCATGTCAGATATATAATTTGCAAATATTAGCTCCCATTCTTTAGGTTACCTTTTCATTCTGTTGATTGTTTCCTTTGCCATTCAGAAGCTTTTTAGTTTAATGCAGCCCCATGTGTCTATTTTTGCTGTTCTTGCTTAGGCTTTGGATGTCATATCCAGTAACTCGTTGGTCGGGGGAAAGGGAAATGGAGAGTTTCTGTTCAACAGGTAAAAAGTTTCTGTTATACAAACTGAATAAGTTCTAGAGATCCGCTATACAGCATAGTGCTTATAGTTAACAATACTGTATTGTGCTCTTAAATTTCTGTTAAGAGGGTAGATCTCTCATGTTAAGTGCTCTGACTACTAACTTTTTTTAAGTTATAAAACTGGGCACAAGGAAACTTTGGAAGTGATAGATAAGCTTCTTACCTTGATTGTAGCAGAGGTTTTCATGGGTGTATGCGTATGTCCAAATTCATCAAGTTGTATACATTGAGTATTACAGTTTTTTTGTACACCAATTATAGTTCAATAAAGCTGGTTAAAATATGAAAAGGTAAAGAAGCCAATTGGAAAGACACATTATTAATAAAAGACCAAATGTAATGCTATTTTTACCTTCTGTGTTATATAAAGACAGTGACACCCATTAGTATAAATCCAGTTTCTACCTGTGGTGATAATGATAAAATCTTCATTTAATCTGAAAAAGTAAAACAAAAAAATAAACAACAACAAAAAAACAGTCATCTTAAGCCTTTATTGATATATTTTTTCTACATAAAGAAAATATGTACTTATTGATTTATTTGCAAGGCAGAAATTCTTAATAAACCCTAAATGCTGATAGACAACCTTAGACCGTGGAAGGATCTTAGTTCCCACTCTGATCCTTGAACTCTGAATATCTTGACTTTGGCTTGAACCCTCCTCTGGCTATATTCTTTCCAACAAAGTAAGGAATTTGTATGTCAAAATGATGTGCCCACTTGAAGTTTACCCATCCCTATTTAGACAACATGGGAATCAGAAATCACTTTCCAAATATCACAAACAAGATACGTACAGACTTATTCCCAAGGTCTGTTCTTTGAGAGAGGCTTATGCCACAGATGTATTCACCCCTCAGCCCAAGGAACCATGGTTTTCAGAGGGATGGAGAGATCCTGGGCATGTGAGTTTTGTGTCCACACATGCATACGTAAGTCTCCCACAATGGGGGTAGAGCAAGTGTAGGAAGAAGTGAGAAAGCCTGGGAAAGAGCCAGGGGCTAGAGCCATGATATTCTTACACATCATTACAGAAAGCAGAGAATTATAAATCAAAACTAGGCCTTCCAGGTCACTATAGAAGGTCTTTGTCAAGGTAAAGAATAGATTGCCAGATTTATTTCAATTGTTTAGATATTTATACATACAGTGCGCCGCTGCCATTTGTACCCATGTTCCAAGCAAGTTTAGTGATCCTAATAAATGATCAATCTCCTTTTGGGTCAGTTTTTCAAATCTGCACAACGTTTTGGAACTGATTTATATTCTATAGAAGTTGTACATACATATCCCCACTTAAGGAAATGATTTCACACATTTTCAAGACTGTTGTCCAATTATATTAGAGAAAATTTTCTAAGTCTAATCATAATATTCAGAGATTATAGAATTATATCAGTTTCATGTAGAATTTACAATTTTTTTTGCCATTTTCAATTATTCCCAATTTTCATACCCTTTAATCAATATGCACTTGTTGACTTTTTACATAAAATATTAGATAAGATAGACTGTCGTGACATGGGTGTGAACTCCTAGTCAAGCAGGCGGCTTGGGGCTCTAATTCAGGACTAAAATGCACTGATGTATGCAGAACAGGGACTGAGCATTAAAAGATACATATAGTTAATCAAATATTTGGGAACAGAAGGTGAAAGGATATTCTAAAATAAAAGAGTTAGATTCAAAGGGAGATAGACAAATTTTGGCTACAAAACAAAGAGGCTATATCACAGAAGCCAGACAACCTGAAGGAATTCGATCTAGAAAAGTGAATAAAAGATAGATCCTGGAGAATTTCCCTAACACTTTAGTTAGTACACAGGACACTTGTACTTGTTAGAAGGGAGAGTGATGCATAGGCAGGGAAGGCAATAAGACATGGTGGGTATGAATTTATATACATTCTAATTAAGAGTGAACACTTCCATGATATAATTATGGAAGAGTAGTATAGTTTGTTAAGAAAAAGTGTGGGAGATGGATGCAGTTGGGAAGGTTATGATTTGTGCAAAACCTCAGAATTTAAACAAAAGAAAAAGAAAAAAGGAAATAGGGAAGGAAGGCAGGGAGGGTAGGAGGGAGAGTGGGAGGGAAGGATAGAGGGAGGGGAAGAAAGAGTGAGAAAAGGAAGGAAGGAAGTATGCATGTTCGAAAGGCAAATCTGACCATAATTCTTGTCACAAATATCAGAAAATGTGTAACAGAGAAAACGAGATGAATCACTGAGGGATCTGAATAATAAAGAAAGCTAAATTGTACAATCATAAAGTAAAGAAGATAAACTAGGTAGGAAAGTTTAGAGCAGATTAAAATAGCAGAACAGTAGGGAGGAAAAACTTAGTTTATCCAAGAAAGTACTTACCTATCAGATCACCCAAGGCAGGACAGTGGAGAAGATTTGGGTGAAAGGAAGAAATAGAGAAAAGGACATAGGATAAAAATTAACTAAATAAGTTAAAATGCTCTAGATATTATGGGAAATCCAAACATCCCTCCTGTAGGTAACACTGAAATGTAGTTGATGAGCAAAATTCGGTCAGCTGTTATTTATTGAGTGCCTCCCATACGCTGCTTGGTGCCACCTATAAAGTGACAAACAAAAGAAATACAATCCCTGATTTCATGGGGCTTATTGTCTATGGGAGCAATGGATAAAGAAAAAAATTTACACAGATGCATACATTAATTAATGTAAATCGAGATGCTAAATTGCTAAACTGTGGCATTATAAAGAAATATTTATATTATTGTGGTGTTATGAAGAAATCATAAATTGTTATAATTGTGGTGTTATAGAGAAATATTGCAATATTAAAACCAGGAGTTAATGGAAGTTGTCTCTAAAACTTAATATTAAATATATGATCTGAAATATGAAGGGGAATTAGCCAAGCAACGTGAGGTGCTAGTTTAAGCAGAGGGAATTTGCAAAAGCCCTGAGACGGAAAGAAACTTGACTTATTTGGGCTGCTGAGGAAAGGTCAGTTTAGATAAAGCATAGTAAGCAAAATGGAGAGCAGCCATAGAGAACATCGTAGAGTATGGTGCCTGCTGGTTTATATTAAGAATTTGGATTTTCATTCTGTACAATAAATACTCATTTTCAATACAATGTGAGACCATATCAATATTTTAAAATATATAATGTCAGAGAAATAAGTCAAATGAGTTGGTATTTTTAAAAATAAAGATGTAAGGTGTGCAATTAATTTTTAAAAAATACACTGAAATTATGTGAACCCAAGATACGCATGTGTCTTAAGGATACTGGACTAGAGACAACAGAGAATATTAACAAGTAATGAACATACATATCAGATAAAAATTGAAGCCATCCACGTACATGTTGAAGAAAAGGAAATTTAGATCAACCACAGCCCTAACAGAAATGGTTGAAAGTGTTTTGCTCAAGTGGGATGTTAAAAAATGTAGTGCATCAGAATTTCATAGATTCTGCAGCTGTAGACACCTGTGTTACTTGTCAGTGCCACCTCTCATTCTCCAAGGAAAGCATGTGATATAAGTGACACAAAAGTGATGTGATGGCCATGCATCATCACAGGGAATTTGGAGGCATTACCAGAGGAGTTCTGGCATCAACACCTGGTAAAGTATATCTAAATGGAATGAATTCATTTCCGTATTTATGTGTGTTTAGTGAAAACTAGAATATGCCTTTTTACATATAGCTACTTATATTTGATTTTTTATGCATTAATCCTGAGAAGATCTTGAAACATGAGTTCATCATGACAATCAAAGAAATCTTTCTTAGAAATGAGAAATAATGAAAAGAGCTCTGAACTAAGACTATTGTTCCATTGCTAAACTATTCACTCAAACAAATTCAAAGGATTTCACCTTATCTTCTCAAAGCCTTAGCTTTTTCTTATGAAAAATAACTATTAATTCACATTTATTTTCAACTTTCATTGAACTTGTCAAAAGCAGCATGTACACTGATTTTGAAGGCAAGTGCTATGTTTATGTCCAGGCTATACTGGCAACTTAGATAACCTCATTGTGCCTCATTTTCCTTAACTATAATATAGACCACCTTAAAGAATTATAAGAAGTAAATCCTTCAGAACAGCACCCAGAATGTAGTATGGGACCAATGGATATTATTTATTGTTTCATTAATATCTATTAAATGAGGCTACATGTATAAAATTACTCAGAATTATAAAGTACAATGCAAATTTCAAGGCATTATTGTTTAATGAAGTAATAGTTTTATTCAGCCTTTTATGACACCCTGATGTTTGTGGCTAATTGTGACACATGTCACTCAGTATTAAAGGGAAAGTACCTGATCGCTCAATGTATGAATAAATAGTGAAGTGTGGCTGAGCCAAATATTTTCATTTTCTACTCTGGAGCCACTGTCTATTCTTCTCCATCCTGTTGTATCTCTGAAGCTGACCTGTATGGATTATTTCAACAGGACAACCATGACCTCTCACTTCCAGTAGGATTCAGCCAGTGAAGAGACTTAGAATGATTAGAGGAAGGAAAGATAACATGATTTTTTTTTTTAGTTGTTACCATTATCTGCTGTCTCCAGTATCATTACCTTAAAAATTATTTATTCCCCTAATTCCTTCCCTGAGAGACCGCTTCATGCTGGCTGTCTGTCTACCAAAGCCACTGCTCCACTCAAGGCAGCCTGCCTGATGTGACTATCTCTCTATCCCCTTGTCTCTCTGGCTCCCCTACAGGTGGCAGCAGCTCCAATGCTGCTAGTCCAGGTTCCTGCACTATTGTGGCTCACTAAGACCCTGCTCACACCTCTGTTATAAGATCCATCATAAGTAAGCCTTCTTTGAATGATTATAATTAAATTTCTTATTGGTTGAACTTTGACTAATAGAGGAGCCTAACATTACAGCTGTCTGCCCTCATCAGTGGTTTTGCTTTCCACAGTTTCATTTACCCACCATCAACCATGGTCTCAAAATAAGTGAGTACAGTATGACAAGATATTTTGAAAGGGAGAAGAAAAGAGACCACATTCATATAACTTTTATTACAGTATATTGTTATAATTGTTCTACTTTATTATTATTTGTTGTTAATCTCTTACTGTGCCTAATTTATAAATTAAACTTTATTATATGAGAAAAAACATAGTACAAATAGGGTGTGATACTATCCATGGTTTCAAGCATCCACTGGGGGTCTTGGAGCATATTCCCTGAGGATAGGGAGGGACTACTGTATTCTTAATTTTATTCTATCAGACCTTTCATCTCAGGTAATGGATGAACTATTACACCATCCCAAGCAACCCAGCCATGACATGACTCCAAAAGAGTCAATTCTGAAGCTAGGGGCTTACCTATCTATTTCACAGGGCAATGCTTGGCAGAAGTCCTCATCAGAGCTGAGCACTTCTTTGGCAGAAGCCCAAGAAGCTTACTGTGTTAGTGTTACAGCCTGGAGGACTTCTTGAGATTCTACAGGGGATTAAAAAAACCTTGAAAAGTAGGATAGACACTCTGCATGTAGGAGAATAAATTTAATTCACTTATAGTTGGGCACACATATTGAATGACCTCATTTGTACCTACAAGCTAGTGATGTCTAAATACATTCAAGTTACTCTAAAAAAATGTGGTAATTAATATATGAAGATGATTCTGGAACTATATCTGAAGTTGAGAAAACCCTACATTAGGAAATTGTATAAAAAAAAGCTCACAGAAAGAGGAATGAGTATTGCACATGTAACAGGTTGCAAAAGGGGCAGACTATAAAACAGGTTTAGTGTTTAGAAAGATAGGAAATAATATTCCATAAGTACTGTAGGAGTAACTAATACACATTCTTGAGTGGATATTGAAGAGTTTCGCACTGGTCACAAAGACAATGTGTGTGATGATATAATGTAAGTACTCAGGGGAATGTTTAAAAAACATCTTGGAAATATTATTTTATCAGCCTTCAGCAAGAAAATATAAAAGTTAACAAATATTGTATGCTGGACCACAGCCTAAGGGGGTTGCAGTAATATTGCTCAGGAAGGAAAAATCATATTTTCAAAAATGATTTATTACAACCCAATCTTGGTTTCTAATACCATAAAAGAAAGAAAAGAAAAAAGAAAGAAAAAGAGAAAGAAAGAAGAAAAAGAAAGAGAAAGAAAAGAAATAAAAGGAAAGAAAAAAGAAAGGAAGGAAGAAAAGAAAGAAACAAAAAGAAAGAAAAGAAAAAAAAAAACCAGGGATTCTTAGAGAAATGGATAAATCTAGGACTGGGAAAAAAAATACATAAGGTAAGCCTGGAACATTATAATGCCAAAAAAAATTCCAAAACCAAAACAAACAAACAAAAAACAATGATTAGGGTATGTGAAAGGGGCATAGGAGCTAATTGAAAACTAAGAACTTGAGCTACAAAATAAAGTAGTATTGGTTTATTGCCCAAAGTATAAAATAAGTATTCATGAGTCCACACTGATATAAATAAACAAATGGTGGAGAATAAGCAAATCTGTGCAGAACAATTTCAAATAATTTATGTAGATACACCCCATAATAAAGAATAATGATAAGAAGAAGGGAGGATAGAGAAATAGATGTTGTCAAGCTTTGTATTTTTGTTGTTTTACAATAGTTTGTGGCAATTGGTTTGTCTCCTGACTCCTGGTAACATACAGTGACTTGTGCTGCTGAAATGCTTCCTTACAGTGGTTCAAACTGACACTGAAACAATCTTAGACTTACTGTTCATTAGGAAAGAAAAAAGAATAAAAGAAAAATTAATGAATTATTTACATTAATTATCTCCAAATGAGTAAAATATACTTATAAATTTTGGGGCTTTCAAGCTCTTAAAGAACATCCATAAAGTATCCCATTTACCTTTGAGAATTGAAAAATAAATACAGCACAAATTCTGTTCCATATCCATCATGTTCCTGTAACATTTTGAAGACTTATTGAACTTGTTGAACCCACAAATGAAGTGGGTATTGATGGAGAAGATGTCCACTTCTCTTAGACGTATTGAACAACATTTTTTTTATGGAATTTAGAATTTATTATTTTTAATTAGTATGGGTAAATAATAAGTTATATGTATTTATGGGTTATAAGTGATGTTTTGATGTTTGATATATAATAATCAAATCAGAGTAATTGGGGTATCCATCACCTCAAGCATTTATCATTTCTTTGCAGTAAGAACATTCCAATTCCACTCTTTCAGTTCTTTTAAAGTATACAATAATTTATTGTTAACTATTGTCACCCTGTTATGCTATCAATTTTAGAGCTATTTTGATAGCGTTAAACAATTTTTGATATAGATTGTATTTATTTCTTCTATAAAAGAAAAAAGTAGTCCTTAAAATATTCTTATTCTCTAAAAAAACAAATATGTTCTTACTATGTGCAAGACTGAATTAGATACTAGAGATAAAAACACGGAAAGTTATAACCTGGGCTATACCTAGCATAGTAAAAATATCCTCCTAAAGAAAACTACTATAAATAATTCAAATCATGAATTCAAATTTTTAAGAAATCTGTATGTTGGCAGGTTTACAAATTGTGTTGGCACTGATTCAAAGCCTGAGGCAGAAGAAATAGTAAACAGCAAATCTCTAGGTGATAAATATGGGTAAACATTGCCAGCATTTATGATTTAAACTGCTAAAACACAATCTTGAGGATGTGGTCTTCATTTAGCTTCTTCTGCAACATTTCTTCATAGTTTCACATTCTCCTAAAATAAGGTGCATTCTCCTGCACCCCAACTGCATTAAGACAATAGATGAGACTGTTTTTCATACCCACATTGGTTCAGAGATGACTATACAATCCAATTCGTGTTAGCTAGACTACAGAAGCTGCTTTCTTCTATTTATGGGAAAAAGGAATTGTCTCATCCATTGAATTTACCAAACAATGTGAAGTTATCAAATATTTAACTGAATGTGGAATCTCCATCCCGAGAGTTCCAAAGCAGGAACTACATGTCTTCTTAAGGTCTGAGTTAGGAATTCTCAGATGTCACATCTGCTGCATTCTTAGTCAAAGAGTTGTAAGAGGAAGGGAAGTTCAGGAGGGAGGGAAATGTTAATAGAGTCCACCTCTGGCTGGGAGGATTTGCATTCATGCATAGGAATGCAATAATTATTGGTGGCCATATTTGGGAAGAATCTACCACAATGAAGAGTGACAATTAGCCATCTATTCAAATAGCTAAATAACGAGAATTCAAAGCAAAGAAAATTTCAAGTTCAAAGAAACTGACAGTACAGGTTAGTTGTGATCGTGGAAATGAAGGGAAATCAATATGATTAGGCATGGTGACAAAGAAATAGAATTGTCAAAGCCACATGGGCCTAGTTCTTCTATCTGCTTTTCAATATCTTTACAAAGTGCATCTTTAACACATTCTAACAATTTTAATAAGGGAAAGAAAATCTGATTTGTCATTGGAAGTTTTGATGAAAATAGAATCCATTATATTTTAAGATATTATTTATTCAATAATTCATTCTACTGAGACCCTTTTTAAATTTTATTTCTCCTCTCCTCTATAAGTACTTTGATTCATGATCTTTCATTAATGGCATAGTACTTTAACATCAATAACCACTGTGTTAGGAAAGTATGGATGTTTATTCAAAATGACTTCCAAAAGCTTCCAAGTATTTGGGCATTAAGGTTTAAATCTTTGAATTCTTAAAACTGAATTACTTTAGGCTATGTTGAAGACAAGATTTCCAGAGATGGAAAAAAATGCAAGAGAGACATACATAGATGCAATGAGCCTCTTGAAGAGATTAACAAGAAATAGAATCACATTTATAAACAACAATTGTTGTGTTCTAATAAAATGTTACTTTTCATCCAGGTCAAAAAAAAGGACAACATTCCCAATCAAAATATCATTACTTTTCCAAGGTATTTAGAACAGGGACATGACTATGGTACAATGCTAATAATAAATTATAAAATCAGGAATTTGTATGTGGGTGTACTGTTGTCATTTATATGCTATAACACAGAACATTTAATAAATTAACTGTCAGCTCAGAATTCCATATGGTTGTTTGTTCAACAGGAACTATTCTATGGTTGCTTTTCTTTTTTGGACTATTAGGTCAAATGATATTTTAAAAATATGTAATAAAGGGGGTGTGTCCTTCTAAACTATTACTTCCACGTTAAGATACTTCATCATTTAAGGTTATAATACATTCTTCCACATTACATAAGTGTAATTTACTAGCTTCTACTTTTATACTGACACATTATCTGTGCTTGGGGTGCATGTGTTGGGACAGCCTAATATGTCATAATGTTTCCTAATGAAAGCCTGCCACTTCCTTAGTTAAATCCCATTGGAAGAAGCCAAGGATGTCCCATTTCACGTGGAACACTTTTCAATAGTAAACATTGCTCTAATGATGTTTTGTCCTCTAAAAAGCTTCCAGGGGTACTTTACTCAAAATTAGGGAATGATAGAAGTATCAAGAGACCGTGACTCATTATTCTATGGTGACCACCTATTGCAACCCTCAAAAACATTGCATTCATTTGGTTTAATGATCTCTCACTAGTGCTCACGAGGGGCCTCTCTGGAATGTTTTGCCTTTAACTTATACCTGTTCATAGTCTGATGATTTTTCTACTTCTCATTTTTTTGTATTCCTGTTAGTTTTAAGATATTTGCGCTGTTTTAGCTCTACTATATTCATCCTTTTATTGTTTCTGGTTCTTAATATTACTTTATGCTATGTTGGAAGTTTATGACTGCTCATTTGGGGGTTTTCATTTATGTACTTAAAACAAACCTCTAAGTTTGAGGAATTGATTTTGTATTAAGAGAAAATTTATCATGCAATACTTTATGAAAATCCCATCTTGAAATCCCTCTCCGTAATGCATAAAGTACACAAGTTGACATGACTTTTCTTAATAGGTTTGAAAAATGAATTATAAACAATATTTCAGAAATAACATTGCTAGCAACTTCCAAAAATAAAGGAGAAAAAACAAAGAATTCAAGGACAGCTGAAAATACACAGGGTGAACAGAAACGCCACACATTCAATAAGATGCTATTTACATTTGCCATAATTAAAGGAAAAATTGACAAAGATAAAATTTTGCTTTTCTTGTACCTGATTAAAAAAAATGAATGTGCTAAAAAAAAAAAAAAAGAAAAAAAAAGTAATGTATGTGCTTTTAGTTTTTCCAGTGATGGATAATTTGATGTGTTATGAAGTCAAGGAAACAACAAAGAGCAACACAAGGCAGTGGTAAAGAAAAAATACCTGGCCCAGTTTTCTGCCTTAGAAAAAATGACAAAAGATAATAGAGGCAAAGGCTGCATTTGTCACTTTCCTGACATACAGCACATAGTCCCTTTCCTATGGGATATATTTTTGCATGCATTGAGGACTACTAGGTGTTAAGCCTAGTTATATGGAAGTTTCGAGTAAGATTGCTTGAGCAGAACACTTACTGATGAAATGGGAGACTGTCCTGAGAGATCAGACATCTAAATAAGGCTGTGGAAGATACATTGCATCAAGCAGGAGACAAATTTGGTTTAGTCTGATCTGATGTAGAGAATCTCAGGAGTATGCTAATAGGAAATTTTTGTCAGAAAGCATTTATTCTCATAAAAGCTATTGTCAGGACAGCTGTTAACAGCATTAGCAACACCAATAAAATTAAGAAGCTCTCCTCCTTATGCTTAAATGCTGAAAAATCTGCCTACTTCTGTTGGACTCATAAGTATACAAAATAAATGCAGTAAGCTACTCCTGTGCAATAAGCAAATATGATATGATACAAATCACTTTCAGAGGCTGTACTGCTAAGTACCTATTATAGTTAGACATAGAGCATTAAGAAGCAATGGACCATGTTGTGCTGGCCCATTTGTACTGTATATGCATTCTATACTCATTGTGGGTATCAGAGTAATCCACCATAATGCATGTAGCTTGAACTGTCACATAAGGGAAAGGATTATTTGCAGGGTTTTAGAGCATGAATGGAGCTAGTCATAGAACCATAAATGCAGGCTTGAAACCAGAAATCAAAGCAAAATAGAATGCTCTTCCCATCCTTCCTTACTTCATTCCTAAAAACCATTAAAGCAATTTCAGGCAGTATAGAAATCCACCTCAAAGAAGAGACTATCCCACGAGATTTCCCTGATTCACAATAGCTTCCCTAACTGGCAAGGAATCAGCTCTATCTGATTCTGGCAGAGGACCCAGGTGGATCTGGGCATCTGCCATCATTTTGGACAATGCATTCCATGTTCTTTTTTTTTTTTAATTACTTGTTCCTATTAGGAAAAATACCAAAGGTAGTGAGGTAAAGGAAAAGTCTGACAACAAATCCTCATTAGATCACTTACTGATTCTTCTCTATTTAGATATTGAATATTAACATCCATAGCACCATAGCACATCCTACAGTTGATCCACTTCCTCTTTCAGTTGTAAGTCTGCCCACTACAGCTGCTGCTACTCCAGGATTAAGAACTTTAACATGAGAGTCAATTTACTAAGGAGATGGTGTCTGTGGGAGCCAAAGCGAGCCCTGTCTCTGAGTGTGCTCTGTGCATCCAGCCTTGCATCCTGGATCTAAAGCAAAACCCAAATAAAAATGTTGGTTGTTGTCTATATTCAAAAAGTCCTATCTCCAGGTTGGAATATTAGGAAGAGCATCTCTCATCAGTTATAATGCTTAAAATATTATAAGGAGGATCAGATGCTAGATTTCCATGAGTCTACCAAATGTGAAACAGGACCCCAGCCACTGGCTGAGATAGAATATCAGAGTCTTGCTCTGGGGAAAGGAAGCTGGCAAGAAGGAGAATTATCAGGGTTCCAAACAAGTACTGTAGAACTCAGTTCCATGGAACTAGAAATCTACAGGAAGCCATGTAGCAGTCCATGACTGGAAAAAAAATGGCAATAGCTTGGTGAAAGTCAGTGGGCACAGAGGGGTCCAGAGATTTTCTTTAAGCAAATTTCCTAAGAAAGCAAGATTTATAGTTGGTCTGCTAGTAATAGTGAGTGAGGTAAGTGAGGCTCATAAGGTTATACTGGCAGGTCTGTTTTTGCTAAATTCAGAGGCTAAACCTCTAAGAAGGTTTTCACCACCTGCTGATGTACTTGGCTGGAGTAGTTAGAGATTGACAACAGTAAGAAATAAAAATGTATGTCTCTGTAAATAAAATGACCACAATAAATATAATTGTGAATTCTTAATACTTTATTCATAAAGTTCTAAAACATTGCCTTTAGAAAAAAATTAAATTCCCATTTTAATTTTAAAAAATCACTCTTCAAAATATATATGAGAAAAACAAACTTTTCCTCCTAAAGCCAATGACATGGGAAGTATGTTTTCTCCTTCATCAAAAATATTTATTCTTATAAACCACTAAGTGGCTATAGTGGGCAGACTATAAATTTGACTTAACTGTCTTCTGTCTTCTATTGTGAAAATTCCTTATAAGCAAAATCTCTTTCAATCCTTTTTAAAAGTGTTTTTGTTTCTTCATTTTATAGTTATCTGAATACCAATTCACTTAGATGGTGCATTATTTTACATGTTAGACTTTTGCTAGCTCTTTCTGAGTATAAAGGTCAACCTAAAGAGACGAAGAAATCATTTTAAAAGATGTATCAAATTAAAAGAAAGAAAAAAAAGCACATTTTAAAAAATAACTGACAATAGTTTTTGTCCTGCAAATAATTCAAGAATGTACATTTTTATTTTTACATTGAAAAGTTTAAAGCTATTAATGTATGACTCTTCCTAAAGAATAATTCCTATGGAGAAGGATTAGGAAAAAGGACTGTGTTTCAAAGGTGAAGTTATTGCTACACCTCAGGCCTGTACAAACTCTGAACCATAATCTTCACGAGTTTATCCACTATAGCTTTCATTGAGCCCAAATGCAACCATATGGCATTACAAGAATTTTTATAAAAGAGTTTCTGCCTTCAAGAACCTTACTGTTAATTTATATAAACTTAATAGATTTTAAATCACTCACTAAAATAAAAGAAACACTTTATGAAAATGAGCAATTATATTTGTTACAGTAGTTATTTAATTTAAAAATATTTTATTATAATAATTGGAGTTGATTTTTAAATAATCAACTACAATACAGCATTTATTTAATTGGGGTGAAAGTTCCTTTATAAAGAAAAGTTAATTCAAATTTAATAAGGAGACCTAGATTAAAATATTTTTTAGCAGAAGATGAAACTATTATTTCAGCCATCTGGACTTTCTTAGTGTAAGATTCATTACCATGCAGTAGTTTAGTTGGCTGTGTACAGAAAGGAGAGTATGTTCCTGCAGTTTCTACTTTTTGTCAACCTCATAAATGGTTCAGGTATTGTCACAGGCATAATTAGGTTGCATAATTTGGACTGGCTATATCATTGTCAGCATTTTATTAAAATATACATAGCTGATGCCTACTGTAGTCCAATAGGTAAAATCAGGAGAAAAATATTTTAATTGTAGCTAGTCTCCTGGAGCCAGCAGTTGATGGTCAGATGGCTGAAAACCATATATAATTCCTAAGAGTATAATAGTAAAAAGATGGGTAGGATTCACAGGGTGGTGCTTAGTCTTCACAGATACCTAGAAAGTTGTAAATACTCTTATTCTTCCACAAATCAGTAAGTTTAAATGTTGCACTCTGGAACTGTTTCCAAGAAACATGTTAAGAGTACATTTGTCAAATATATCCCATTGTAGATGATCAAGCATTTTGAAATGTATGATGGTGACCCTGGTTTTAACAAAAGGCATGGGAATAGGGCTTACTGAGACAAAATATAACTTAACAGAGCACATTATATTTTTCATAATGCTCTTTGAAAGTCTAGAATGTGCTCTCATTTATAGGTAGGAGTAAAAATACAGCTTTACACAGGAGAAAAAAAAAACTTAAGTGCTATTTAGAGAAACTATAAGATGTGCTGTGCATTTATCCAGAATCAGTACGATTTTTCTTTCTTGCCTGGGACAATGGACATTAATCTTTGCATGCAGCCAAGTAGAAATCTAAGGTGTCATCCATGCATAGCATCACATTCACAGATTACTAGAAGCATATTTTAGAGTTCAGCTTCCTGAATCATTGAGCAACTTACTTTCTCAAAAAGAAGTTTACTTTGATCCATACCTGTCAAACTGGTAATGATTAGAGATCTTTACTGAATTACTTTTAGCAGCATCATCATTTTTCAAAGCAAGAGAAGGCACATGCATATTTTGATTGCAGTTGAAAGTACCCTGAGGGACATGAAATATGCATAGAAATGGCATCTGAAGTATAATCAGAGTTTTAGCAAATCAAGATTCAACTTCTTTTTTGTGACTCAATCCTACTTCTTAATTGAGGTGTTCAGCTGGCACTGCTCAGTCACCACTAAGAAGGTCTCAAGAATCACATCAAGTCAATGAGAGCTGAGTACTGCCACACACACTCACTTAAGGTTAGAAGCCAAGGCAACTGCAGAAGAGTTAGCTTAGGCACATATGGTTTATATGTGTTTGAATTATTATGAAAAAGAAACTGAAAGATATTCAGAAAATCTGGGCTTAAACCTGATTCTAACTGTTACTTAGCTGTGTGCCCTTGGACAAGGAACATGACCTCTTGCAATGTAATGTTATTCATCGAGAAAATAGTAATATGGCTTACTCTACCTATCACACCAAATTCCTATAAAGTTCAAATGAAATTATGCATATGAATGTGACATTCAGATTTTAAATGCTATGCAAGAGAAGACTTGATTATCATACTGCTACATTTTTGCCTCTTCACCTTTCAAGTGTCACCTTCCTCTAGTAGTTCAGGATGAGATGGTCTGCCTCATGCTAATTCCTAAACTAGTTCACACTCCTCCTGGTTCCTACGTGACTCTGTCTTGGGCTGTCCTTCATGGCTGGTCTCATTCTGGGATTCTTCTATAAGGTCACATCCCCACCAAAGTGCACCCGGGGGAGGGTGCCACATTTCTTTCCACTTCTCCTGCCCTCGGTTATTCATGTAACTGATGCAATGTCAGCAGATTAAGAAAAGTTCGGCACCATAGAGGAAGGAGTATAACCCACTGTGGTGGGGGAATGAGATGAATTTTTCAACTACACTAAGTACCTTAGTTCTTACAAGTGTATCACACAAACACCCTCTCAGAGTTTCCTTCAGGTTTAGGCATCCATAGACAACATAGATCATGTCACACTCTCCTTCCCTCTTCCTCCTCTCATCCACAAATCTCAAATTCTCATTCAGCTCCTTGCCACCCATGCCAAAGTAGCCTGAGCCTCCTTTTGCATAATCCCCGCAAATAATGATAAGAATTAAGTTAAAAGAGCATCACTCGGTTCTACTTCTGTTCCCTTAACTCTTAATTTTTGAATTATTTTTTAAACAGGTGTGGTTGTGTATGTGTGCTTCGGTTGTTGCTTTAACAGTTTTAGGCAGGGGTCTCACGTGCAAAAACGTGATAAACTAATTGTACTTATAAGTATTGATGCAAAAATACTAAATAAAATCTTAACCAAATGAAAATTAGCAACATGTTAAAAAAATAAAATCATGACTCTTCAGGGTTTATTCCCAGATTGCAAAAATGAGTCCATATTAACAAATGTCCAAGTATCATTTTCTTTATTAATAGAGTTAATTCAAAGGTTATCTGATATTCTTCATAGATGCTTAAAAAGTTTTTGAAAATAACTAAAATTCATTCTTCATAGAAATTTTTCAAAGATGTAGGAAAAACTAGGTACTTTAAAATTATTCTTATATTGACATATAATTTTTATGTATAAGCATAATTATATGTAACATATCAAATATATATATAAAAATGCTAGAGGAATTTCTATCAAAACCAGAAAAAACATTGAGAATACCCACTACAACTTATACTACTTAACATTGTACTATAGTTATATGCCAAAGTTATTAGAAATTCAAAATCAATTAGAAATATCTAATTTTGGAAGGTATGACTCTAATTTGACAAAGACAAGAATGTACTGAAAAATATTACTGAAAATAGAAGAATAGAATAAGGAAATTACAAAATTAATGTTTAGAAATTAGTAGGCTTTTATATGTATGTGTGTATACACACACACACATACACCCAACAACAACAACAAAAACCCCATAAAATATCTAGGAATAAACTTGACAAGAAATAGTGGAAAAATTTTAAACACTACTAAAACCTCAAAAGAACACTTGGGCAAACGGAATTCATACAATTCTCTTCAACAGGAAGCCAACATCATGTTTTTCTTACCGAGTTAACATAATTTGACTCAAAACTAATAAAAATATTAATTTATTTTTATAGATTTAGGGAAGCTTATTCTAAACTTTATTTGTGAAAATACAAAAGCAAACTAAGCCATTTTTTTTAAAAGAATAATGATGAGGAAACTAGCCATATCAGATATAAAAACACATTATAATGTCTCAAAACTAAAAGGTGGAATATTGACATGTCACTAGACGTATTGACAAATAGAGGTGAATAAAAAAATACAGAAATAGATTCAAATATGAGAATTTAGCATATGATGAAGGTGGCATCTCAGATCACTTAGGTAAAGGTGGATTTGTCAATAAAAACAGTTAGAATAACTGAGTAGAAGGGGGGGAAATGGATTTATATTTCTCAACTTACATGAAGAAAGATTACATAACAAAGATTTAAATATAAAATATAAACTTATATATGAGACACGCAGCAGTCTCATGACAGCACAAAGAGCTCTGCTGACTTGCTTCCCAGAAAAACTGATGAAAATTATTTATTTATTTATTTATTTTAAAAAAAACAACAACCACTATTTAAAATCTCTGGAAATGACACTAACAATATACAGCAAATAACACAATATTTAGTGCAGAGAATCAACTGAAACAGGGGTGTAACCAAGGCTGCACCCCTGAGGAGCAGCGTCAGCAACTTCTCATAGAGATGGAACATGCAGCCTTGGAGACTCCCCCGGGGTTTCTGACTCAGTAGGTCTGAGGTGGGGCTGGAGAATTTGCATTTCTAACAAGTTTCTGAGCGATGCTGATGCTGCAGATCCAGGACCACAATTTCAGAAGCACTGCTTTGCGCATGTTCTCCCACGGAGATGGGAGAGGTGCAAGAAGACAAGGCCTATCCTAAAAGCATATTTTATGTCCCTGCTTATGTGTTCTCTCCCAAAAACCCATTGCCCAAAGGCAACTGAGTTCTTCTCATGGCTGAGCTCAAAGTCGAGAAACAGCACCCGGTTGATGCTGAAGTTGCTGGTTCAGGGGCCAAATTTTGAGTAGCAAGTGTTCTCTACCTCTAGCCCTTTCTTCTGAATTTTCACCTTTTAATCTCCCTGGGATTTATCTGGATAATGTTTTCTTTTTATTCTTCTTCCACTTTCCAATTCTCTCTTCTGTGTTTGGTCTCTTTTTCCCTTCCCCTTTTTGAGTATTTTCTTTAGAAAACTTACTTTCTCTGTCTCTTTGAATTGTATGGAAATCCTTTTAAAAGCTAAGTAAGCCTCTTAACTAGTTTTACAACACTTAGGAATATCTTTCTGGAAGACCAGGGAACCATCTCTTTGAAATGTAATCATCAAAGAATGTAGAGCCCTATCTCCCAGTTTCCATGGAAAGGTAGTAGCCTAACTTCAGCAGCTGCTCTCCAAATTGAAAAACTATCTCCCATCATAAAGATGTGGACATTGTATTTTTGTTGTGGATAAAGCAAATTAACGCAGATGGGCACCCCAATTACCAAATAAATGTGTAATGAACAAATAGTGCTAAGTCCTTTTATTTGAGAACCAATTTTTTAGCCTGAGAAAATGTATACAATGGATATATCTGCTTGGCTACATAAAAGAGTAAGATTTCTTTTTATCTTTGCAATACCTTTAGCGATTGCCTGTGATATGTCTGATTTAAGGCTTATTCAATAATAAGAATTGTTTTCTTTCTCTTCTACCCTTGTGGAGAGGTTTTCTGGGCCAGAAGAGATTTTGCTAATTATATTTCTCCAGTAGGACCAAATGACATCTCAGTTGAACTGCTACTAAGTATATTACAAAGAGTGAGAAATCCTTAGAGATTCTAAAACACGTTAAAGAAAATTTCCATTGACAACCAGCTAGCATTAATTCACAATAGCCAAGAGGTAGCAACCCAAATTCCCATTGGCAGATGAATGGATAAACAAACTGTGGTCTCTCCATACAATGGAATATTATTCTACCTTAAAAAGGAAGGAAATACTATCACATGCTACAACATTGATGAACTTTGAGCACGTTATGCTAAATGAAATAAGCCAGTCACAGAATACAAATACTATATGATCCCACTTACATGAGGAAACAAACACATTCAAATTCATAGAAATAGAATGTAGAATGTTGGTTAGTAGGGGCTGGGAGGAGGGGTGAAGGAGGAGGTATGATTTAGTAAGTACAGAGATTTAGATTGCAGGATGAAAATGTTCTGGAGATTTGTTTCACAACAATGTGAATACACTTAACACTTGAAATGTACACTTCAAAATGGTGATGACAAAAAATTTTACTTTGTGGGGTTGTTTTTTTTACCATGATAATAATAAAATCCCTCTGTAAGCTATTGCTAATTTATTTTGCCAGTTTCATCTTACAACACTTCCATCACACATTCAATTCTCCGAAAACACTGAGTGGTCATTCGAAAATGTTAGCTCTTCCATGCTTTCCCACATACTCTTTTTTTTCAGCTTGAAGTGCTCTGATCTATTTTCTCTGATTTAAGGCATTCCTCATCCTGAACTAAAAGCCATCAAGGAATCATCAGAAACAGGAAAAGGAATAGTGAAAAACACAAGAAGACAGAAAGAAACATGTTCAGATACTGCCATTGCCAAGTTCTAAGGCAACTTCTTTGTTGCCAAAGCAAAAACTTTTTAACTAGGCTTAATTGTCATATCTTAATTTGGCCGTGGCTATATATTAGCCCCAGCTTTTGCTACTCTTTTGCAAATGTGCTTTACTGTAGTTGTATGTAATTTCCTTCTGTAAAGAGCTATATTCCTTCTCATTTCCACACTGTATCAATCCTTTTACATATTCGGGGACACTCTACCCACTCCCTCTTCACCGGAGTAATTCCTACTCAGATATTAGTTTATATGGATTTGCCTCTATAAAGTCACATCCACCATACAATGTCTTGGGCTACATGTTGTTCCCATCAAGGTCTACACTGTTCTAATGGTACTCGGGAATTCCTCACTTACAATGCTTATTATTTGTTGGAATTGCCATTCTTTGTCTTGAACAGTACCCTTAGAGCCTCAGCACTCAATAAGATTTGTGGAATTAATGAATGGATGAATAAACCAGTTGTTTTCCTTGTGATTTGAGGCAGCATAAAGGAAAAAAAAAATCCTGGAAACAGATGCTTAAGGAGTAGATTGATAAGATGATGGGTTAATGACAGCAGAATTAAGAGTGATTGAGAGAGTCCTGCTTCCATGTAAGATGCAGACATTCACAAAAGAAAATCACTCCCACTCTGACAAGAACAAGCTGGATAATCTACAAAATTATGATTATTTTAAGCTATCACAGAGCTGATGTCACAAAATAACCAAATGAATTAAACTCAGAAAATTTGAGGTTCAGTCACACAAGGCCTGCCCAAGCTTGAGTGTGAAATGGGAGAACTGAAAACTTCAACATTCTAGGCCTTTATAGTGCGTGGATTGGGACCTCCCTAGTGGCTCAGACGTCACCATGGAACCACTTTGATTGGACAGTTGGGAGTCACATGGCCTGAGTCTTACCTACACATGCAGGTTGTTCCAGGTCAATTTCCAGACTCTATGGTACCTATGCAGCTTGGCCCGTGGGCTAGAGAGTCCTCTGCATTCTTTTGCAGCTGCTAAGCTAAATTATGATTGGCAGATTCGTGGGGTATTCCCTCCTCCCCATGTATGACAGTCACTCAGGAGATTAGGGTGGGGCAGGACAAAGATGGGGGCCACAGCACCTATTTTCATCCCTAGGAGACCCAGAATCCCTTGCTACTTGCCTAACAATGCTATCATATTATATACTCCTGTCTTTTAATGATATCTCTCAATTATTAATCAGAGTTCAGTTTGCATTATATTTTAAGATGTATTTTCAGTTTTTCAGGAATGTGTTTCAGGACTTCAAATGTAGAGTAGATTGTAGTTTTCCTGCTGCTATTATATCTATGCTCATTTCTCTGCCACTTCAGATGCCCAAAATAGCCTTGTGATATTACTCCCCTGAAAGTACTTTAATAGGTCTCTTCTGAAAATTCAAGTCCTGGGTTTGACTCACAGCATCTATCTAGACAATGAGATTCTTGTGAGCAAGGATCTTGTATTATTTCCTGCTCACACAGAATAAACCTTTAATAAATATTCAATACATTAATTATAAATTCTAGAAGGGACCAACACATATTTATTGGTCAAATGAAGAAACTGAGGACATTGGACATAGTGGAATTGCTCAAGCTCTCAGCTAGTTGATGACAAAACTGGGACTTAAAACCTGTTATTCAGATTCCTGTTCTAATATGCTTTCAAAAGTCCCATGTTTCAGTACATAATCTTATGCATAATTGCTCTTAACAGACGGAAGATATTGAGATATGAGGATATTGATCTTATTTGGACAAAAAAATGTATAAGTGCTATTAATCCCCAGTCAAGCCAAATCCAATTTTTTCCTCCCAAGGTAGCTCTGACCTGAGGGATGAGGGAGTGGAGAGGGTATATTTTTAAAGAGATTATTTGCTTTGTATGGAATCCATCAGAATGTTTAAGAAACTCAACTCAATGGAAGGATTGTATTAGCTCAATCATCAAACATTTAATATAATAGATAAAAGAATAAGAGAAAGAATTGGTACTGATGTTTCCTGTGCTCTGGTAATTGGACAAGTTAACTGTTGGATGTTTTCAAATATATTTACAACATCAAGCTACAAATATACAACTCCATTTTTCCTGGGGTAAAGAGTGGCCTATAAATTTTTTGGAGACAGCAGAAACTGTTATATTCCAAGGGCATGCCCTTGCTTTTCTGGGGTCTATAGGATTATTGGAGGTCCAGGGTGAATGATACTCTGACAAACTCCACCACAAATTATCCCTGACTAACTACAATCCCTCTATTTTTACAGTCTCCTGACTCCTTTGTACATCTTTGTCTCCTAAAGCTGAGTCGGTGATGGGGATTCTTGTTTCAGTGATTTTTTTTTTAATTTAATGCCCTCAGGAGACCTGCAGGCTGCGTCAGTCTGATCCCACGACAAAGCTCTGCATCATTAATTGCGCCCACAGAGTTGGTCCCACCTTAAGTCAAGCAATATCACAATCTGATTTTTTTTTTTTTTTTGCCTTCAGGCTTATGCTGAAATTATCCCATCAAAGATCAACTATCTTATCACCAAATTCAATGATATTTTCTTAGTTTAAAACTTCCCATATGTCATTTACCAGCAATAATTAACCCTTTTTCAGATTTCTCCACTTGGACAAAATGATACAGAGAAAAATACATATCTTCTTGGCTTAGAGAATTATTATGGAAAAAATAACACATTTAATATTTTAAATTTACCTTTTTTTGGTCTTGCCTTCCCAAATACTTCTGTAGTCTGTAGAATAAAGACCACACCTGCTACTTTTTGGTACCCTTAATGTCTAGAGGACTTTGTGATACTCGTAATAACAATTCAGCATACACCTCTGAAGACACAAAGCACAAAGCGTGTCTTAATAGATTCAAGACAAACAGGATGAGAAGTATATGCTGCTTAGCTTCTCAACTGGTTTTACAAATTATTGTTTAGGAACTGTTTGCTCTTCTTAAAATAATCCCTGAACCACTCATTTAAATGGAAAATTCCTGGGAAAATCACAAGGCACAAATTTTGAGGGCATGAACTATACCTGTTGAGTATATCATTGATTAACATATCTATTATCAGTAGTGATGGCATATTTGGTCACTGATAAAACATAAGAATAAACCAGTCAATAGATAACATATACATATATAATACTATATATGTACACACACACACACACACACACACACACACACACACACACACACATTGTACATGTGCTGCCCTTCCAGGGCCTAGTGTACATTCCTCCACATTGGTATCCAATTGGAAGGAGGGAAGGGAAGGGGAAGGGAGAAGGGAAGGGAAGGGAAAAGCTAAGATTTACTCCACAATTCTGAAATATATTTGGCCATACATAAACTTCCTCCCAAAAGAAACAAAGCAAATAGCTTTTTAAGGTTTCCTTTTCAGGAGTTACAGGTTACCTATAGAATGATTGCTATAGTTAAAATTCTTGTCAAAAAATGGCTAACTTTTTTATAAAGCTAACACCAATTCATCCACCCCCTTAGGATTTAGTGTACGGATAGGTTGTTCTCACTCTGGTGAAAAAATCAAAAAATATTTTTTATCCCTAGACATTATGCCTTAGGAGTGCAGGTTTGGAAAAAAGCACCCTCATTTGTGCTTGATTATTTACTACTTCCTCAGATCTGATAATGATATTTAAGGTAGATTTCAGTTTACTCATATATCAGCATAACTTTTGCCAACTCGTTGGTAAGAAAGCCACATCTTCTTGTGGCTTAAACTTAACACATCCTGCATGGAAGTCACTGTGAGGGATAAATGGAGTCCCGTAATACCATTCTTGTCCACTCACTTTTATGGTTACAACTGCATCTAAAAGTCAACGTGGCTGTCACTGATCCATCTTGGCATTCTGGCTGATCCTCCAAGTAGTCAATCTTACTGCTTTAAACCATCAGTATCTGTAGTGCAAGTATGTCAAGCAATAGGAATGGGGAGTTCAGCATTTCATTGGCTGTCTAAATCAATCATTTTTTGAGCATGAATAAGTCATGCTTAAATGGATGGCTTCAGCCTACATTTGGAAGCACTTGTGTGAGGAGAAGTTTGAAAAATAGAATAAATTCAGGTTTGGGGCAGCCACATTGCATTCTCCTTTAGCCAGCCTCATTTTTTCTTTCTTCTACCAAAATGATAGATATACAATCATTTTAATACAAATCCTGCTTAAGTCTCCTGAAACGGATTTAATGGAACAGCCTGTGATATTCCAGCAGAGAACTCATTAAGAAAATTCAAGTTGCTGAAATCAGAATAGCGTTGCTGCCTTTCAGAACACGAGATGATCGATGGAAAGGTCTCGCTATGCGTGTTTGCTGGCAGGCAGGTGCATTTCATTCTCTTGATCCCTTAAAGAACAGTTGAAGGATTTTTTCAGCATTAACTTTTCTCTTCACAGTTCCATCATCAATCTGTAATTCATTTCAGGAAGTGCTTTTGCTGGGCGTCTGTCGCCATGAGTATTTCACTGGTTTCTTTTGAAGGTCACACCTTTGTATGTTTCTTAGAGCCAGAATTGAGATTTTGCCAAGAGCAATGGGTCACGTGCTGAGGGATCAACCTACACTTCTTCAATTTCACATTTTCCATAGGCTCTGCCATATTTAGTGGCATATAAATACAGGAACACCTTACTGCCCCAAAGGAAACTTTAACCATCAGGAATATAGCTGAGGAATGAAAATGAAGACAAAAACAAGACCTCTGTACTGTAATACATGCCCTGAACTAACACATGTAATGTTTAGGAGAAATTTCCAAAATTCTCATTCAGTGTTCTCTTCCTCATATTTTAGAACAGTGTCAATAAACCTAGTGGTATAATTTCCCATTCCATATCAGATTACAAACATCAAACTAGACAACCTGGGAAAGAAAGTCAGGAACTGTATGGGAAGAAAAACTGGCAATATTTAAAGTGGAAAAAGTATAATTGTCTAGCAGTAGGAGGGAAACAAAAGTTCACAGATTACATTACATTCATATAATAGAATACTATATTGCAAACAAACTGAATTATCTAGAGCAGGAACCAGCAAACTTTTGCAGTAAAAATCAGATAGTAAATATTTTAGGCTTTGTGGACCATACAGTTTCTTTCACCAATTACTCAACCCTACTGCTATAGCACAAAAGCAGCCATAGACAATATATAAGCCAAGCTATGTTCCATGGTTAATATCCCAATAAAACTTTATTTACAAAATTAGGCAGCAGTCCAGATTTGGCCTGAAGGCTCTAGTTTACTAGTCCCTGACGTACAGTAAAGTGAAGAAATATAGACAAGTCTCAAAACATAATTTGAAGTGAAAAAAGCAAGTTCTTGAATGATATATATATATATAGGGTGATGTGATATACTTATTAAAGTATAAAAAGATGTGACATTTCAGTATATAGTGTTTACAGATACACACACATATCCTAAAAGCATAAGTGCATTTAAAAAGTAATAAATACAATATCCAGAATAGTGATTAAATCTAGAGGGAAAGCTTATGGGATAGGAGACAAAAAGGGAATGTCAACTATATCAGTAATGATCCTTGTCTTTGTAAACTCTGTGTTGGCTGCAAAGCTGTTCATTATATTATTCTCTATACATTTTTGTATGCTTAAAATATTTCATAATCAAAAAAACAAGCATTTTAATTCAAGAAGCATAACATGCTGGGGCAATATAATAGGGGTAAAAAATGAGTTATGCAACCTAGTATCTCTGAGTTTTTCAACATTTTGCATGCAGCAAAAAAATCATGCCCATAATTACAAATTTGAGATGAAAATGAAAAATATTTGGTACAGACTTTTGTTAAAGAATCCAAAGACATTTTAAATATATTTGAGACAGGAAAAAAATGTTGACACTTTGAGCTAGACTATTATGATGCTTATAGTACTTTCTGTTATTACAGTCATGTATGTAGAACATCTCATCTTTGATTTGCCTGATAAAGAGTTTTTATTACATTGCAGTTTTTTTATCTAGTCAACATTATTTAGGAGATATATATACATACATATATATATGTTCGGATATACCCTCAAAATGTCAGGGAGTCCCTCTTTGGCTACTTTATGTAAAAGTTACTATGTAAAAAAGGGCATTGTGCAGGCTTACTTACCTATTGTAAGTGGCTCTTGAGCAGGCTTTAATCAAAAGGGCATGTGATTTGCAAATCAGGGGATTTGTGAAAGTTATTTCAGCATTAGTTGTCTCAATAGTACCTTAAATACCATGACCAGGCAATACAATCAGTAACAAAGTAAATAAGTAAAATAAGTACAATAAGAAGGATGCATGGGGAGGAAATTCTTTCTTCTAAATGCACAATTTTAAGAATTGTTCTTGAAAGTATAGAAATTTTTTCTGGTTGCTAGGAATCAGAATAACAAAACTACATAGCTTACATCCTTACTGGAAAACAATAACAAACCACTTTTCATATAAGTACGTTTTAACTATAGTTCTCAATATAGTTTAGATAATTATTTTAATGTTGAAAAGGCAATTGTGTACATACACATATTCCCATACTCTGTCAGTTGAGAGGACCTAGAAACAAACAATACCACATTAGCAGTGAGCACACCTGGCACCTAGAGCTTAGCTTTAATACCATTCTCCAACAAAGAAACTAGGGTTCCATTCCTTAGAGCAATGTCTGAAAGTAGAACTAGGGCAGGAAATACACAAGATAATTCTGGGCATCTTGCAGTGGCAGAAAGGAAGGAAGTGTATGGACAATACACACACACACACACACACACACACACACACACACAGTATGTCAAGGGGATATAGAAACTAACTGAAAGAGCTCCCAAATGCCAAAGTTGGAACAATTTCAGCAACAAAACAAAGACGTATTGTATGATGTCCCAAGATAAAAAATAAATAACTCATGGTCTGTATTAATATAAAAAGTAATTGAATAAAGAAATGGGAGAGAAATAACAAATCTCTCATGCAAAAGAATTCCAAATAATTTACATAGATACTTTGCCCTCAATGAGATGGAGCATAACTCCCAGCTCTTTAATTTTGGGCTGCTCACAGTAACTTTGTTCCAAAAAATACAGTATGGAAAGGGTGAAAAAAGAGTAACTTCATTGGAGAGGAGCCTGACAAACACTCCTTCAGTCAGGTGATCAAGGTTAACGTCAACTGTGATAAGCCATGTTGATAGGATGTATTCTTGATATGATGTGATTTTAAAAAATAGCACTTCAGCTCTGTTTTCTTTCTCCTAAGAGCACATTACCCCAGTATAACTATGAGAAAAACATCAGAAAAATCTAGGTTGAATAACACTGTACAAAATAACTGACCAGTAGTCCTCAAAACTGTCAAAATCATCGACAACTAGAAAAGTCTGAGAAACTCTCAGAGTGAAGAGGGTTGTAAGGAGACCTGAGGACTAACTCTAATATGACAGCCTGGATAGGATTCTAGAACAGATGAAGGATATTAGGTAAAAATTAAGGAAATCTGAGTAAAATACAGAATTAATGATTTACCAATAATAATTTCTTAGTTTTAAAAAACGTGCCATATTCACGTAAGATGTTAGTATTAATAATAGGGGGAACAGTGTTGGGTATATGGGAACTCTCTGTACTGTCTTCACAATGTTTTCTATAAATCTAAAACTCCTCTAAAATAAAAAGTTTATTTTTTAAAAAGGGCAATTATAAAAAAATTTTATTATTTATTTTGTGATTTAAACAGGAAATATTTATTGAACATACAAAATTTAGTTGTGTTGAAGCAAATCTCCCTATCAATCATTTACTATTTCATGTAGTACCTGACATACAGTATATTTATTACTTGAAAATAAGAACCTTGGAGTCAGGGTTTCTATGTGTTTTGTTTAGAGCTATATCTCCTTCGTTATCAGTTAGCTATTGTTAACAATCCGCACCAAAACCCAGCAGCTTTAAGTAGCAGCCATTATTATTTCTCACGTCTGTGGGTTGAGAGGCGGTTCTGCCAATCTGTGTCAGGTCTGTCTGATCTCTACCGAGTTCATCCAGGTGTCTCTGGTCAGCTGGCTGCTGGGTTGGAGAATGGCTTGTCCAAGATGGCCTTAGCTGGAATGATATGTTAAATATTAAAATAAAGATTTTTCTATTGTGTGTTTACTTCCATGGCGTCCCCTTAGGAATGCTCTCAGTGTGTGTTCAACACCCCTGTTAAGCCAGCTTGCATTTCTAGTCCTCCTTAACCACTTATGTCCTATGTGAGACTTTGTAAAATAGGAACATGTGCTCTATTTGTTTTGGGACACAGAAACCACTGTGTTTCAGAGCTGTTTCTAGATGTTAAGGACTTATGTCTTTTATTACATTGGAGTTATGGCATGTGTGTAGACTTTAAATGTAAATACTCAAATACATACATAGATGCATCAAAAAAATATCTCTCATAGCCCTACAGCAGAGTTCTCATAGTAGTGGCAGGATTCTAAGAAAGGTAACAGAAATGTACAAGCATGTTTTAAGCTTCTACCAACATCAGCTTCACAGTGTTTCATTGGCCAGATCAAGTCACATGACCAAGACTAGACTCAGTATGCCAGGGTACTATCAAAGGGCCTGGATACAAAAGATATAATCAAGGGAGTCTGCTGATGCACTAGAACTATCACAATCATCTAGAACAGTGCCAGTCCCATCAGAGATACTTGATGAATATTTGTTGACTAAAAACATGAAACTTAACTTTCTTTAGCACAACAAAATTTGTGTTGATTATCTTCTATGTGTGTAATACATCTATGTCTGGAGATACAGAAATCTCCTTTGGGAAATTTAGCATCCTATAACACACATGCAAATATAAATCTAAATAAACATAGAAGTAGTATGTAGTTAAGTATCAAATTTAGCAACACTTGTCATTAGAGAGGGTGTGTGTGTGTGTGTGTGCGCGTGTGTTTGGACTTTCTATTTCATCCCATTAGTCACTTTGTCTACCTTTATATGAATACTCACACTACTTTAATTACTGTAGCTTTACAATGAAGTTCAGTATCCCATGGCATAAGTCCTCCAACTTCATCGTCTTCAAGGTCACTTTGCCTATTCCTGGCTCTTTACCTTTCTAGATGGATTTTAGAATTAGCTTTTCAATTCTCAGAAATTGGTTTTGATGGATATTATCTTGACTGTGTAGATTATTTGGGGGAGAAGTGACATCTTTACAATATTATAATCTATGAGCATAGGTATTGCTTCATTTAGTTAATTCCCCTTTGATAAAGTTTTGTAGATTTTTTGTGTAGAGGTTTCTTACAGCTTTCAATTTTTTTCCCTAGGTATGTGTTGTTCATTGATGCTGTTAATTATTAAATTTTATTTTCTATTGTTGCTTGCTGGTATATATTTTAAAATTGATTCTTATATATTGACTTTACATCCAGTACACTTACTGAATTTACTTTTTAATTTCCTTTGTGTGTTCATAGATTCTTTTGCATGTTTTAGGTATATAACCTGTCATCTATGAATAATGATATTTTCTTTTTGAAATATATATATTAATATATACATGTGTGTATATGTATGTATATTTAATTCAGACTCAATTTTGTCTTTTTTTTCCCAATAGCAACAATATCCTCCTGGTAATATTTCATTCATTTTCATCCTTATTCAATTCATATCCATGCAACAATTCTTCTCCATTACTCTGAAATGTCTTCTACATCCATTTCCTTTCTTTCCCTTTCTATAGTCACTGGCACCATTTTTCTTACCAATGCTTTCCTGGACCAGAATAATAGTTTCCTAATCATTCCTACTATATCATCTCTTCCTTTGATATTTGTAATTGACCCTTTCATTACATTATTCTTCTTTAATATCACATCAACCTCTGCTTCTTTGCCCCCAATATTTCACTGATTGTTTACTCAATGAAAAGTCCAAATCCTCAACCTAGTATGTAAAGCCCTAAAAAATGTAACCTAATCCTACCTCTGTATCTCTGTCATCTCTGGATTGCTCATCAGGTCAAACTGTTTACTTAATTCATATCTTTATACTCCTGCATTTACTTCCTATAAAATTTGGCTCTCTTTTTTCCCTCTACTTAATACTTATATTTCTTTTTCCCTTACAAATATGTTCTACCTTTTTTAATGCGTATAGAGCTTCTTGGCTATCCATTTCATATAGAATTCATTTAGGTACTGCTTTGTAATGTTACTTGATGTTTCTATTGAGCTATTGCTGAAGTTTTCATGTGTCTTGCTTTTGCAAAATCAACTAGAAGATTCTATGATTCAGGATCCTTAATGCCTACTATTTTTCAGGCATTATGGAGACCAGGTATCTGCTTATCTTGGTCACAAATACTAACAAGTCAAAAAATACACAATAAATATCTAAATAACATATTTTCAAATTTTCATAAAGACTATAAGGGAAATAAACACAGGATGTGATAAAGATAGTGGGAGAAGTCAACTCTGTGGTCATTAGAAAAGGAATCTCTTAGGAGGTGACATTTTTACCAAGAAAAAGTGATTACTAAAAGCCAACTATGACATGAGCTGAAGGAAGAGCATTCCAAGCAGAAAGGATAGCAAGTGCTAAGGCACTGGGGTATTGAAAGGGTTTTGTGTTCTGAAGAATCAGAAAGGAGAACAGTGTCTAGAGATTATTGGAGACAAAGAGTTGTATGAGATGAAATTTGGGAAGTATAGAAATCATTAAAGGGCTTGAAAGATACTGAAATGTTTAGATTTTTCCTAAAAGGAATGGGAAGCCAATTAATGGATATAAAACAAGAAAGTAACATGTTTTTTTCTATTGTTGTGAGATTACTCTGCCAATATGTGAAAAATGGATTGTAGAAAAGCAAGAATAGAAGTAGGAAGACAAGATTTGAGGCTAATTTCAGTTTTCCAGGTGAAAGATAATGCCAGCTGGGCTTGGGTGAAGGCAGTGAAAATGGAGATAAGTAGATGTCTTTGAGAAATGTTTTTAAGGTGTAAAGACTTGAACTTGCTAATGAACTGGATACTGGAGGATGGAAGAGCCACTTCTACTGAAATTGCAGGAGACTTTGAAGCAATGGCTTAAGACAAGCACAGGAATTACCAAGGAAAGCCACAAGGCCCCAAGGATACCCATGTGTCAACTGGTTGAAACTGCTTGTCACGGATTTTGCTGTCCTATGGTACACTTTAGCTCACTTTACTACTAAAACCCTTGCCTAGAACAAAATTATAATATCATTAACATAACATAGATTGCATAAAGACACATGGTGGATATGCTATGCATGTTTAATATGTTTAGCCTATGCACATACAATTGCACTGGGGAAGACTCCATGTCATTCACTAAGAAGAAATGTAAGGTGCCACAATGGGCAGGCAGTACGGATTTTATTCCCCAGAGAACTCCTGTGCCCCCCAGGGGTAAATGCCCCATGTAATTAACCTCTAATAAACTCATTTAACTTGTCAAGCTGGACTTGTCCAAGTCATTCTTTGGACTCTCCACACCATCTGAGTTCAGAAGGTGGCTGTTCTATACCATCCCAGAATAGTTGCGGTTCCATTTGTTACGAGACTAGAATAACTGATAAACCTCCTTATTGGCAGTTGAATATGAGTTAGGAATAAAAAGATTTAAGTTATCAATAATAGAAGGCATTTAAGGCCATGAAGCAAGATACCATCTAAGAGACCAAGCAGTTAAGGAAGATAGCAGGGACTAGGAGTAGTCCCTGAAGCATCCAAATTTTAAAGTTCTGGCGGGAGAGTGGCCAAGAAAAGATACTGAGAAGACGTACCCAATAAGACATTAAGGAAATCAAGAGAGTGTGTTGTCACAAAAGCCACCAAGAAGGAAGGAATGGTGAGCTGGTTTGACTATAATGAGAAGTGAGATAAAATACGTAAAAGGCTCCCATGGACTTTGATACAATGGAGGCAGGTGATGATGGAAGTCAAATTGGATAGACTTAAGAGGAAAAGATGTGAGAAGTTGAAGACAATTAAAATAGATCACAATTTTAAGAGATTTTTCTATAAAAGAGGGAAGAATTGTGGCATTAACTGGAGGGTTATGTGGAATCAAAAGACATTTCAGGTTTTATTTTTTCTTTTGAAACGGCCACTACAAATTGATAAAGGAGTACAAGGGGAGAACTGTGGCGAGGGCCTACTAAAATAAGGCCCAGGCCTAGCTAAAAAGTAGTGCATAATTAGCCACTGTCCCCTTCTTGGCTTCTCTATTATTGCCTCTCTGGGGCCACATAGCTGGTGGTCATAAAGATTCTTCGCTTTCTCCATAGATAGCAACACCTTTTTAAAACCTAGGGGTAGTTTCTGAGATATCTTCCAGGTCCCGCATTCCAGTGGAACAGCTGACCCACCCAGACCAGTGGCCCATACATACCAAGGAACTGAGTCAACTGGTCTTGTGACCCCACCCAAGAACCTGCTCAGCAAGGAAGAGAATTTCTACAACCCTATAGTTCCACCCTGAACACAGCCAATTAGCAGACTCAATTGCCTACACCAAACTGTCTTTAAAAACTCTGTCTCCCAAATTCTTAGAGAGGCAGATTTGAGAAACTTCTCCTGTCTCCCCACTTAGCACTATGTGGAATAAACTCTTTCTCTGCCATAAATCCTGCTGTCTCAGCATATCGGCTTCCTCTTGGGCAGAATCTAGTTGAATGGCAACATTTTTGGTGCAGTTTTGTTTGATCATTTTAAGATGAATGTTTCTAGAACATGCGGGTATGCTGATGGGGATGAAATGATTGAGTGCGAAGGACTCATAATGTAGCACAGAGAATCCGTAAGTGGAAAATGATGTTTTAAAATACTACTGGACTGATCTTACCCCGGGCCTTTAGACTCATAAATAGAGCACACTCCTTATTGTCCATATTAGCAAAGAACTGGGTCAGCATAGATAGATAAAACTTGGCGTAGCGTCAATCCCCATGCTGACCATGAATCTTAATTGTCTCTCTTTTCCTTTGCCTACCAATATATTCTACATCCATAGCTGTTAACAAAGTTATAAAATATATGCAATGTCATCCTAACTACAGTCCCCTTATGGAATGAAAACTTAATGTCTTTAAAAAGCAAATGGCCAAAATTATATAATGAAAAGAATGAAAAAACAATAAATATTGTTAGTCCACAAGTTTAAAAACCAGTGTTTTTAAATATTCAAAATTTATTATACACTTAATTTTTAAGATGATGCTGTTTGCTGAAGTATGGGTTATGTATGGCTGGTAATAAGCCAGGTGGTTTTACAACAGGTGATACAGTAAAGGTAGGGAGAGGAAAGGAGCCTCGACTGAAAGGGTAGGGCCACGCTAGGTGAAAAGGCAGAGAGAGGAACAGTTGATAGAATGGAAGGAAAGAATGGCACAAGCGGTATAGGAAGAAAGTCCAGAGGCTACTGAAGTTTTTCTGTCTGGTTTATTCTGTGACTCAGGACATGCACACAAACATGCACACATGCATGCACACACACACACATATTTATAAACTTGTGCCAGTTTCCTGCCTATAATCCTGCTTGAGAGTTTTCCGAGCAGGGCTGGGCCAGCTGAGATGAGATGGCCGGAGAGAGGCAGAGAAGCACCAGTCTCAGTAAGGTCGGCTCCTGCCAGGCAACACTGGAACCCAGACTAAGTGCTTTCGGAAGATCAAGGCAAGGCTGAAGTCCTTGAGTCCATCTCAGCTTCTGCAGAGGTAGCTGAGTTGAGCTATCATGAGAGAAGCTTGGGAGTCTGTGAGAGTTGGATGCTGGTCTTGGCTTTGAGACTCACAAGCTGTATGAACCCACACACCTCACATCACCTCTCTGAAACACGATGAATGGTATGAATAAGAGCACTAACCTGTAAGGTAGTGCGTGCAGTGCCAGGCTCATCAGAAAAGAAAAACAGATCCTCTCGTTTCATTCATTCAGTCTTCCAATCAACAGATATAATTGTTTGACTTCCCTGGTTAACTCACCAGAAAAAAATTATTTCAAACACCCTTGACATTACAAATTTGGTGCTTACAAAACTGGGAATTGTTAAATAACCACATGTTCTAAAGAATAGTTTTTCAAATGACTTCTTGAAATAAAAATTTATTGAATAAAAACCACTTAACATCATTATAATTCAGAATTATTTCTTATCATCTAACCCTATTGTAGGAATGTTTAAAATATATCTTTTATATTTTCCTATTATATGGATATGCTGGTTGACATTAAAAATAGGTTTGCATGAGTGGCGTTACACCCCATTTTCATCTCAAACTAAGTAAAAGTGTACCGTGTAGTTATTTGTGACTAACAAACCCTATTTTCCTGCAGTATTCTCATTGATGAACTAATTTTCAGCTCTGAAATTTTGTAAATTAATAACTTGCATTATTACTTTTAGGTTTTTTTCAATTTTTAAACATCAACAGTAAACTTGATTATATATGTATATATTTCATTATACATATAAAACATGTTTTAGGTCCATGTATATTTTTATGCTCACCATATATGTGTGTGTGTATATATATATATATCTCTCAAGTGTTTTTTATTTATAGAAATATAAAGTTTATTATTAAGACAAGTTGGACAAGCGAGGTTTTTTTTAATTATTAAAACAATGATAGAATGAAACTATGGTAGACATCATGAAGGTAACTCTACAAAACAAAACTAAAGGTTGAGAAATACTTGCCTTAAATAAAGGCAAAGGTTGACAACCTTTATCAAAGACATGTTTTTTCCATACATCAGTTATTAAAGAGTACCGAATTTATTTTTCAAAATCATTCTGGAGTTAGAGCTATTTTCTTAAACTTGTTACTAATCTTTGAATAGCATGGAAAAAATTAAACAGCTGTTTTAAGATAATAGTACTTAATTATGATTGATTCCCAGAGTATCAGGGTGATTTTTAAAAATTTTTTAATTATGCTGCCATAATAGTTGAGTAGTAGATATACCTATAATAAAAAATCAGAAGAAGGAAATGAAAAAACAAGTCCTACATGTTACTGTTGCCCAAATGCTAAGGTTTGTACACAAATGTTCATAAAATTCTTTCCTAGAGTGATCAGTTACCCTGAGACTGTGGGTTGTATTTTAATGAAAATGATGACATCACCATATGATTAGCCTGAAACAAGGTCAGAATACAGACCAGAGAGAGCAGAATTTGAAAAGTTTGACTGAACTTTGTCTTGGAAAGATAACTTTTGTCTTCTCTCTAAAAATTGTTTATTTTACTGAGAGGCATGGAGGCTTGAAGACTCAAAAACTGAAAGTTACAAACTGTCTTCATTATTTTTGGCATGACTCAATGGCAAGTTTAAGAAAAGACAATTAACATAGGTTGTACTACCCTAGAAAATGTTATCAAGAGTTTAACCAAAATTATTTCTTTTCTGATGTCTGCTTGCTATTCAACTTAGATAAGAGAGGAAGAATTAGATCTGATACAAATGATTTGAATTTTGGAGATTTGAGAGCTGAAGAGGATTTACATCACAGATGATGTAATACAACTATTATTTGTATATATGAAGAAATTAAGTCCCCAGAGTTTTAGTGACTCATGTATACACACACGCACACACAAACTGACAAATAATGAAAAAAAATCCATATGTTCTTTGCAAGATAAAATCCTTTCCCACCAATTTGAGGGTTTTCCAAATCTATATGTTATTTAAAGTCTTTCCTTTCAAACAAAAGCAACATAAATCTATTCAAAAAAAAGCAACATAGATCTATTTTTCATCTGCATTTGTTGCATTTCATCTGCACTTTCTATCCTAAAATCTCTCTAAGAAATACAGTTTTCCTGAAAACTGCTTAGTGAGAGCAGTAGGAATAATGGTGACACTTCAGAATAGGTATTGGAGATTCTTAGACTTTCTGCTCAATTTAATAGCCCTTGGTTGGGTGCCTTTGAAGCCAGGTTGTTTTGGTCTCTATTACAGCTAAGAGAATAATTCTCCCCTTCCTGCAGAAGATCCTGCAGTCATCTCCTGTGCAGTAGTCTATTTTATTTCTTAAAAATAATATATATTCACAAAATTCTTTTTCTGATCATAAAAGTAATAATTCCTGGTATTACAGAAAATCTGGAAACCTAGAAAAGAAGAGGAAAGATAATAAAAAGCAATCACAATCTCATTGTAGTGAGAAATATTAATTACATTCTGAAACTTCATCCTACTTCCTACTAACCCCCAGGTTTATTTTCAAATCCATGTGTTACTGGGAAACCAGACATTTATTCAAGTCCCAAAAAGGTGCACAATCAGTGTACATGTCTTGTCTGTGGCTACAGTGATGGTTGTAGGAGTAAAACTGTGTCTCCTAAGTCAACAGTATTTAATGCTTTTTATGTTAAGGATGTTATCTCATTCTCATATTTATTGCTAATATTTTACAATCTATTTTTGATTTATTTTGTTTATGACATTTTGAAATAATTTTTGAAATGTTTTATACATGCAAATATATTTTTTCCTTTAGAATTTTGTCATTGCTTTTATGTTTAAAAGTCCATTCTCTTTTAGAAATGACACATATCCACCTATATTTTTCTCTAGGTTTTATGACATCATAGTTGGCATTTAAGAAAAGTTTTAATACTAGTTCTAAACACAACTGAGAAATTGTAAGAGGTATTTCCTGCCCATATAGCCCTTAGGTTATTCTTTTTCTCCATTGCATATTAATTCCCAATTTATTTAGCATTCACACAAAATATATTCATTGAGTTCATACCATGTGTTTATAGGGGTGAAGGGAAACTTGCCCTTTCCCCCAAAAGTTTGCTGAAAGATAACTCACAATTAAGGCAGATTAATAAGAGAAAGGTTTATTTACCATGTGCATAGGGAAAATCAAAGAGTGATTACTCAATATCCCAATGTGATCCAGATATTTTTATATAAGCATGTTAGAGGGAAGGGGGATATGAGGAGTACCAGTAATTCTGTTTAGGGGTGATAAAATTGTTGCTAGGGAGGATGAATACATGTGGAAACAGAGTGACTTGTAAATTAACCTGAGAAATGGGTAGTATGTTTCAAATGATTTGGGCCAGGTATAGTTGCATTCTTGATCCTCATTCCTGAAATATATTGAGATAACAGGGAGAGGAAGGGAAGTCCATTGTTCTTTTTGATTGGTTCATGCAGATAGAGGGAAAGCCCTTTCCAGTGTTTTTTGATCCTAAGGACCTTTAATTCAAAATACTTGTTATACCAAGGGGTCATATTTTGGGGTGAAATTTCCTGAGCACCTTCATGTTAAACACTTTTGTGGATATAAAAACAGAGTTTCTATTAGAATGAAATCAGTATTAGAATTTCGCAAAAAATGTACCATGAAAAATCAAGGGAGAGAATTTCTCCCTTTCCCTCATGCTTATAATGTAGGAATAGGCAGCAAAAGAAAGTCAAGAAAGCTGAGTGCAGCCATTTTGACCAATACTATACCCCAACCATCCTGAACAAGGAAGACATCAGTAGGTCCCTGCCCAGGACCATCCAAGGATGGGTGAATTACTAAGCCAGATGCTTTACAAAAACTGTGCTTACCTTTCTGTGACAGCAATTTATGATTATCCTTTATGACCTGACCTCAAGACAATGCTGGACAAGTATGGGTTTTTTGAACTTTAAAAACATTACTATTGTCCAATAAGGGGTCCCCCTTCTGCTCAGGACAGGACCCCTATTCTGTTTATGTAGTAGGATCTATTGTCTTTCTCTGTCTCAATAAAACTTTCCCGTAGCTAGTTGGCTCACTCTTGAATTCTTTCCCACGCAAAGCCAAGAACCCACTTGATGTGTTCATGGGGCTTTCCTTCCTTCATTGGGACACCCCCTCTATCACTTGGACATGTTAGGAAGGACTCCACGAAGGAGTAAGTGCTTGAGCAGAGAGTAGAGAGGTGTTCAAAAGAGGAGATAGAAAAAAATAATGGCTTAAGCAGAGACATAAAGTGGGAGTAGTACAGGGAAAATGATTCACCTGTGCTGGAACTTAAGACACACGAAGAAAAGTAGGTACAAATAAGACTAGAGAGATGGAAATCACACAACACAAAGGCCTTCAAAGTCGGATAAAAGAAATACACACAAATTGTGACAGAATGAGCTCCTCCAAAGGGTTCTTGCAGGAAATTGAAGAGTTGTGTTTTAGGAACAAATTTTATTTTGTTTTTAAAAAGACTCTGAACAATTACATATTTCTAAATTTTAGACCAAGAAAAAGGTAATCTGACATCTTTTAATAATGTCAAAGTAAGTTCCTACAATAGCAGATAAATTAAGCCACATTTCCAATATTCTAAGTTCAAAAATGACAAAGCTCATCATGACTTTAGAGGAAAACCACTGCATTATCCTTTCTTCTGTCAGAGTACAAAAGAGCCATACATACTACCTGCCATCCCCCTATCCACTGTAGAATTCCAAAAGCAGAAAAAATAGTCCCTTAAAATTCTAATGAGGAATTAGTCAAATACAAGCAAGAAGAGTAGATGGAAATAGTTTTCTCCTCCATTTAGATTCCTAGAGATTCCCAAATATTATATTTAAATTTTGTATAAATCCACGCTTCCTTTACATTTTAAAATGCTTTTTAGGCTAATAGTTTTATCTTTGGAGAGATGAACAGTCACATTTTCAGTCACTATAGATGTCTAATTTCTATTCATACGTTGGACTCGTTGCTACTGAAGCTAAATTTAAAGTTAAAGTAGAATGTTTTTTTTTTTCTGCTGCATTAATTCTCGCTACCACACACAGCATAGTTCAAATCACGTTGCTCTTCACAGTTTCTCTTGGGGGCAAAGTGAACTTCATAGAGCCAATTTATGGCCCCCTGAAGCAATTTTATGAGCCTGAAAGTTTGGAGCCATCCCTGTATGGTTTTCATGTACCTAGGAGAATCAGATTCAGATGTAATGGAATTAACCTTTGTATTATTTTCCAAGAAATGTTGATATTCCTGCCACCATACTAGCTCAGAATGCCTGGAGATAATTTACCTTAAAATATTAAATATTGAAAATAAAAGAGTTTTACATTAATCATAGTCAGGTTGAGCAAGTTTCCCAGATATAACTGAGGTCTTTATTTGAACTAAATTGTGATACAGAGTCCTCTTGTAAGTGTGACCCCTAGCTTTTTATGGCCAGGTTATAGTTTGAATGAAAAATTACCTCATTTAAACATAGTTTCAGGTAATGTTTTTCTTGACTTTTATACAAAGAAGTGTTTTACTGCAGCTGCCAGTGGATAAGGTACAAATTTTCAAATCAGTGGGCTCAGCGCTTTTGGAGAAACTAATTCACTTTTCATAGAGCTAAAATCATATAAATTTATACTCAAGCATTAACTTCCTAGAAATATCTATTCCATGATACTTACCTAACACAGTAAATCAGTATCTAGCTCTAATTCAATAATTTGAACATTCTGATTATGCTCTTATAACAGAAACAAAACTGCTCAAAAATGGTAGTTGTTAAAATATTTTAATAACTTAGAAATAGTTCAAATTGAGTGTCATGATAGATTAAAAATGTGTATAGACAGTGTTTGGTTAGACATCAGTATATAATTAGACATAAGCAAAAGTTCTTGATAAAATGAGCCATACTATAATGAAACATTTATTAAATATATTGTATAAAAGGCAATTAAAAGACAAATTTCAGAAAAACAGATGCATACATCAAAACAAACATCTATATAGATAATATTCAAGCCAGTGATTTGATTATGTGAGTAATGAATTAACACTAAAATATAGAGTAGAAATAAGTGAAACAGATGGGAAAAAATGTGGTTGTCTGTATGCTCACTAGCCAGTGAGGATATGCCAGTTACTGAGAGGATACCTGGCATGATGTCAGAAAATGAAAAGTAGGCCAAGCCCAAAAAGTTCAAAAGCACACCTGAAAAGGATCCCACTGTTTAAAGCAAAAATAACAATAGTGAATACTGAATATTTTAGCATATTTAGAAATAAAATATCTGACAACAGTAGCATAAAAGATGCGAGGCGAAAACAAAAGTATATTTTGCACAAATTGGCTACGCTACTGTGAAGTGGTACACTATTTGAAGACAGATTTACCAATTAAAGATATATATTAAAATCCTTTAAAAACCACCATAATAATTAAAAAAAAGATGTAGCTGGTAAAATACAAAGCAGAAATAAATGGAATCATAAAGAAAAACAACACAAGAGAACAAGAGAAAAGTTGGAAGAAAGAGAATATGGGTTATATATAAAATCAATAATAAACTGGTATATTTAAATCAAACATATTGATAATTACATTAAATATGAATGGTCTAAACACTGAATAAAAGGTCAGAAATTGTCAGTTTGAATTAAAAAGCTAAAAACAACTATATATTGTCTACAAAAAACCTCAAAATTTAAATATAAAGGTACAATTAGGATAAAAGTAAAAGGATGTCACAAAATTAATATAAGGTAGATTTTGTAAAAGGAATATTACCAGGGATAGAGGAATATATCATAAAGATAAAGGGATCAGTTCATCAAAAGGATCTAAAAACCCCAATTTGTATGTACCCCCAAAATAGGGCTTCAAATAAATAAAGCAAAACAAACAAACAAAAAACTGACGAAACTAAAAGAAGAAATAGACAAATCAATAATTTTGTTAAATAGTTGAAGATTTCTATACTTCTCTCAGTGATTGATAGAAAAAGCAGAGAAGTAATCACTAGAATATAAAAGACCTAAGCAACACGATCAACCAATTTGACCTAATTGATATTTGTGGCTAACACCACCCTAAAACACCAGCATGCATGGCTTTTAACCATACTTAAAACATTCTCCAAAATAGAGCATACACTGGGCCAAAAAACAGTCTCAATAAATTTAAGAAGATTAAAAACTTGTATGCTTTCTAATCACAGTGAAATCAAACTAGAAATCAATGACAGAAACATATAAGTAAAATCTCCAAATGTGGAAAACAAACAATATAATTCTACGTTACACATGAGTTATGCAAGAAATCCAAGGGAATTAGACAATGTCTTGAACTGAATGAAAATGAAACCACAATAAAGTGAATACATTTTTGGATCCAACTAAAGCAGTGTTTACAGGGGAAATCTTAGCAGTAAATATTTATGGTAAAAATAAGAAAGATTTCAAATTAATGACCTAAGCTTCCATCCTAAGAAACTAGGAAAAGAAGAGCATATGAAACTCAAGGCAAGTAGAAGAAAGGAAATATCAAATATAGAGACAGAAGTCAAAGAAATAGAAAATAGGAAAGCAATAAGGAAAACCAGTGAAACTAAAAGCAGTGTCTTTGTGGACAAAAAAATTGTTAGAAAAACACTAGCAAGACTTATCTGAAAATAAAAAAGAAGAAATTTACAGGCCTATCCTATTATCACAAATGAAAGAAGGGACATCAGTTCAGATTGTATAGACATTAAAGAGATAATAAATATCATGAAGAACTAAACAACTATATTCCAATAAATCTGAAAATTAAGGTAAAATTAATAAATTTCCTAAAAGACACCAACTATCAGAACTCATTCAAGATGAAATAGATAATCCAAATAATTCAACATGTTTTGTTTTAAATAAATTTTAGTTAAAAATCTTTTCACCAAGAAAACTCTAGGCACAGAGGGCAATGTTCTTGAATTCTGCCAAAAATTTATGGAAAACAGAATCCCAATTCTACACAAATTTAGCTACTAACTAGGAAGGGAGGAAACACTTTCTAGCTTATTTTACAAGGAAAGCATTACCCTGATATCAAAACCAGAGGGGGAAAAAATTAAAAGTACAGAGTACTCTTAATAATGAAAATAGTCACAAAAATCCTTAATACAATTTTAGCAAATTAAGTCCAGAAATATTTTTTTAAAAAGTAATACATCATTACTGATTGGGATTTATCAGAATGCAAAGTTGGTTTAACATTTAAAAACCAATCAATGTAATTTATAAAATTATAATTTAAAATTATTTGCTTACATTAATAAATACAAAAAAACATTGGATAAAATTCTACAATATCAAGATAAAAACTCTCAGTAAGCTAAGACTTTCTAGAACTTCTTCAAAGTGAAAAAGGGGGTCTACAGAAAACCTACAGCTAACATCACTAACATCATATGTGATAGTGAAAGAATGAATGTTTTCTGCTTAGGAACAGGAGCAAAACGAGGGTGCCTGTTCTCACCACTCTTATGCCACATAGTAGTGGAGGGTCCAGCTACTGCAATAAAGTGAAAAAAAAAGAAAAAAATAGTATTAATTAAAAAGAAAACTGTCTTTATTCACAGATGAGATGATTATATAGAAAATTCTCAGAAATCTACCAAAAAATCACTAAATCTAATGCATAAGTTTAAAAGGTTACAGAATATAAAGATCTCTTTTTATATATTAATAATGAACAACTGAGTGAATTGAAGTGATTTTTTTCTCATAAATTACCAATACAAGAGCATCAATAAATATAAAACATCAGGACCAGACACTGCAAATGATAAACTCTTGCTGAAAGAAAATAAGAAGTCCTAAATAAATAGGTAGCTATGTCGTGTTCATGGACTGAAAGACTCAATGTGGTTAAGATAGCAATTCTCCCCAAAGTAACATATAGATTCAATCCACTCCAAAACAAAAGCCCAACAGGATTTTTGATAGAAACAGACAAGTTTATTCTAAATTATGTTCAAATGCAAAATAACTATTAATAGAAGAACAAAACAACTTTGAGAAAAAGGACATAGTGGAGCATTTACAGTAACTTATTTCAAGACTGACTCTAAAGCTACAGAAAGCAAGAGACTGTGCTATTGGAGTAATGATATACAGATCAATGGAATAGAATAGAACACACAAAATACATCCACAGATGTATGTTCTACTGATTTTAGACGAAGTTGCCAAGGTATATCAATGAGGAAAGGATAATTTTTCAACAATGGCGCCTTTCAAAAACTGGACCTCTCTAAACTCTGATTCTCACTTCATAAGATACACAAGTAGATCATAGAACTCAATGTACAAACGATAACCAGAAAACTTCTAGAAAAAAACAGGAAAAAAAAGTCTTTATAGCATTTCCTAAATAGGTCACAAAGCCTGAATCATTAAAGAAAAACATTGACAATTGAATATCAAAATTAAAAAAATTTTACTCTTCAAAATAGTTAAAAAATGAAATGCAAGCCACAGATGACATACTTACAAAATATATATGTGATAAAAGCCTTGTATCCAACATATATTAATCGAAAGAACTCTTACAACTCAGTAATCAGAAGATAACCCAAGTTTTTAAAATTATAAAGGATTTTAATAATTTCAACAAAGAAGATATATGAAGGGTAAATTAGCAAATAAAAAGATGATCTATATCACTAATCATTAGAAAAATGCAAATTAAAACCACAATGAAATACTATTACCCACCCACTAGAATGGCTTAAAAAAAAAAAAACTAACAATACCAAGTTTCGGTGAGGATGTGGAGGAAATGGAACACTTACATTGCTGTTGGGAATGTAAAATTCTACAGCTACTTTAAAAATTTTTGGTAGTTTTTCATAAAGTCAAGCATACAATTATCACAAAATCAAGTAATGCCTCTTCTAGGTATTTACCTCAAAGAAATGAAAATATAAGTTGAAACAAATGTTTATAGCAACTTTACTCCTAATACCCCAAATCAAAAAACATCTTGACTGTGCATCAACTGGTGACTGATGAATGAATTGTGGTGTATTTATATAATATAACACTACTCAGAAATAAAAGGGAACTAACTACTGATTGGTATGCAACATAGATTGATCTCAAAAACATGAGTTCAGTGAAAAAGCCAGACACAAAGAATTACTAGCTATATGACAAGGCAAACTACAGTCATTGAAAACATTTAAGTTGTTGTCAGGGACTGATGGTGTGAAAGGGCAAAAATGACCACCAATGAGCCTGAAGAAATTTTTTGGTATAACAAGAGTTTTCTTTAATATATACTTCATGTCATGGTTGTGCTGATGGTTACATGACTGTACGCATTTGTCAACCTCATCTAATTGCAAAATTAACATTGGTAAGTTTATTTTATATACATTCTACCTCAATTTAAGCAGATTAAGTATAAATAAATAAAAACAGATTGAGAGTGAAGATAAATGCAATTTGAATGGAAATCCATAATCCAGGATGGCGAGTATATGATTGAAGAAAAAACTAAAGGAGAATTTAAATGCCATCATTGCAAGAAAGATGGTAAATTCTGATATAAATAACAAAAATAACATAGAGGCATGATTTCGTAGTAATAAATGTCCAACTGTACAAATCAGAGAACTCTCAGAGTGATTAAAGACATATTTGTATGGTCCTGGGTCTTTAAACCAGGCTGGGTATCAATGCAAACACTGTGATTTAACTACTAGTATCCTTGCATTAGCATCCTTGTCAACCTGTTGGTTCCTGATTTCTACTCTTGGATTCAACCACATGGACTTAAAATTGTGCATATTATCTTATGCTTTGAATGGAGCCTGACTTCATTTGGGAAACTGTGTTTATGTTATCTTCTATTTTGTTTTTTTGTACCCATTTGTAGGGTTCAGGTAATTATATCACTTACCCCTTCTCTCTCTAGAGGTCTAACTAAAAGCCGTGTATATAGAAATAGCAATAGCCGGCTGGGTGCGGTGGCTCACGCCTGTAATCCTAGCACTCTGGGAGGCCGAGGCGGGTGGATCGCTCCAGGTCAAGAGTTCGAGACCAGCCTGAGCAAGAGTGAGACCCCGTCTCTACTAAAAATAGAAAGAAATTATCTGGCCAACTAAAAATATATATAGAAAAAAAAAAATTAGCCGGGCATGGTGGCACATGCCTGTAGTCCTAGCTACTGGGGAGGCTGAGACAGGAGGATTGCTTAAGCCCAGGAGTTTGAGGTTGCTGTGAGCTAGGCTGACGCCACGGCACTCACTCTAGCCCGGGCAACAGAGTGAGACTCTGTCTCAAAAAAAAAAAAAAAAAGAAAAGAAATAGCAATAGCCAATGAGAAACAAAAGGACGCTTTCTTAGAATTTCTGTTGTTTTCTAGGTCTGGGCTGCACCCAATCTAACTTTCTTTGGATATAGCATTCATTATGATGATGTGGTCTTAATTCTGGAAAAGTTTCTGTTATTTTCACTTCATGCTCCACTCTTTCCTATCATCAAAAAACAAACACTAGCTATTTCTTTTATCATTTCTTTTATGAAAAATGGAATTTTTTAAAATTTTATTTATTTAATTTCAGCATATTATGGGGGCACAGATGTTTAGGTTACATATATTGCCTTTGCCCCACCCAAGTCAGAGCTTTAAGCATGTCCATCCCCCAGATGGTGCACATCGTACCCATTAGGTGTGAATATACCCTGAATTTTTGCTCCATGAGATTAATTCCAAGTTCCAAGCTGAGAAAGGTTCTTCCATATGTGCTTTCACATCTCACCTGGTGCCCCTTATTGGTTCCTCCTTATCTAATCCAAATGGCTAGAAATTAGTCAAAGTTCTTCAGAAAAACTGAACCAACAGGCTGTGTGCGTGCATGTACATATCCAGGAGATTTATTATGGGAATTGGCTGTCACATGATTACAGAGGCCGAGAAGTCCCATGATTTGCCTTCTGCAAGATGTGGAATCAAAAAAAAGATGGTGGTATCATTCAGTCAGGGCCCAAAGGCCTGAGAACCTGGTACAAGTCCCAGTCTAAGCTGAAGGCTTGAGAACATGGGCATGGAGGATGTGCGGGGACTGGTGTCAATCTGGAATCTTAAGGCCTAAGAACCAGGAGAAGGATGTCCCAGCTCAAGAAGAAAAAGGGCAAATTTTCCCTTCTTTCACCTTTCTGTTCTATTCAGACCCTCACTATATTGGATGATGCCCGCCCACGCTGGTGAGAGTGATCTTCACATGCTAATCTGTTCCAGAATCACTCTCACAGACACATGCAGAAATGATGTTTTAACAGTGATCTGGGCATCCCTTGGCCCAGTTGAGTTGATGCATAAAATTAACCATCACAGCTAGTGTCTGAAACATTTGGTGCAATGCTTTACAAATGAGGTATAAGTGACTTAATTTTCCATCCTGTTAAATTTTTTGATCCTGCAGTGGGCCCTGCGTTGCTCTTCAGAAACTGTGTTTGGTTGTGTTGATCGTGTTTCTTCTGATGACTCACTCAGAAGTAACACTGAGAAATGCCAACTTTGGAAATAGCACCAATAAAGCTTAGGTACAGTCATGATGAAGGTGTATCTTCATGTATTTGTTCTCAATACACAGAAATGCACGTACACATATATACATAAGCCTAGACATGGCCAAAGTTTGCTGAAATTCTCTCATTTTGTAAGCTTTAATCTAATCCAATTCCATATGTCTAAAGTTCTAGTTATTGAAAGTATACGTTTTTATATGATGAGCTTCTTGTGCTTATAGCTGAAGACCTCCCACTATTTCTAAAATTATAGGAAGTACATTTCTATCTTTATTATTCTCTGGCTTTTGTATTAGTATATACTCAAAGTGCTACATGAATGGACTGTGCTAATCAAAAATTAAATGAAGACACCAAGGTCACACAGAAGTTGTTAAAATCGGTGGTGATGTACCTTAATCTGTAGATAGCATCAATTTCTTTTGTCATGAGACAATGTGTTTTGGCAACTGTTGAAACTCTATTTAAACATCTTTGGGTATTTTGATAGTTTGTTTAAGGGAAGACCATTGCTGTTCACTGTTCTATCATTCTTAATAAAGAAAGTCTTATACCTTAGAAATAAAAAAATGAGAATAAGTGTGGAACAAGGGAAAGAGGGAAGAGACAAACACGGCTGTCTCCACTCCCACTCTAGCTAAGGCTCCTTCTCATTTGGTGCTTCAGACTTTGAGGCAGGAGCAGAGAGCAGAGGAAGTGGGGCTTTGGGAGCAGTTGATCTGGCTCAGAGAGAGTAGAGAGGGGCTGATGCACACACAAGCACTGGGGCGTCCCTTCCTACCACTCCCCTTCCTGCTGTCTCCACACTCAGGGCTCACTGATGAGTCACTTGTTCATCCTGTTTCTGAATATTCCTCTTATCCTAGTGGATATCGATGGCAATGAGGAACAAAGCAGGATAATGGGAATGACTTTGCATCAGAAGTTGTCACAGCACAGAACTTAAAAGGGAAGAAGGAAGAAAATTATCCTACCTAACAGGAAAGTGTGATTTCAGCCTGGAAATGAGCACAAGTAACCCATCAAAAGAGGAATGCTAAATGGAAACAAAACAGAGAAAGTGAGAACGGAGACGCACATTAACCTACCTCCTCCGGCATTTTTTCAGTGTCACAGTCCTCAAACTCTTCATTACTGTAAGAACTATAGTTATGTAAACTATATGCATACATACATAGGTATGCACTCACTAATATTCGTGAGTTTTTAAACATTTCTAATGCACTCACAAATACCAGGCTCCTCATGAAAGCAGTGATGTCTGAAAGACTTTTCCAATTACATTCAAAAGGATATACAGTATTAGAATGATAAAAAATAAAAAACAAAAGAAACTGTCCTTGTCAAAATATCTCCATTTTCTCACATTAATTCTGAATGTACACGCAGTACTTTTATAGAGCAATATGGGCAATCAATACTGTAAATGAAATATCATTGAAGTCCTTTTCTCATCTCAGCTGCAGCATGAGGGAAGAGTGGCAATGTCTCGATAAATAATGTTGAGCTTCAGTCTCTTTTACTCTCGTTCCGAACAGATGAGCAATTTCTGAAAAGCAACTGTAGAAGATGCACTTTTACCTCTTCATCAAAAACATATAAAAATGAAATATATTGTGATATTTATTACCATGTGTATTACAAACCGCCGTGGTGATCCAGTACAAATGGCTTTTTTCTCTGTGGTGCCGACCTTCAAAAGTGATGATGTGAAAAGCCTAGACTTTATGACAGCTTAACTAGAAATACATTACAGCTGCTATATTAATATGTACTTGTGGCTTTGCTATAAAGTTTGAATATGAAAAGAAACTCTGAACCTGCGCTCCGCTATAAACTCTAAATATGCAGAAAAATATGCTCATGAAAGCAGTAGGAGGAGGTTGAGATAATGTTTATATGAAGTATCCTGCCTTTTCTTAGCCTCAAAACCTCACCATAGTTTTTGCATGATATAAATCCAATGTCAGCAATTGAATGATTTGCATCAACTTTAGCACAGAAAGTTAGAGAAGCTGCCCAGAAGCATGCGAGCACACATATTCACATTGTGTAGTTGGAACAGTATAGTGACATGTAAATCCCTAAGTATAGATATAATTAAGCTCCATGTTAACCCAATAAGTGTACTTCAGTAATAAACGCTGAGTAGTAAAAAACTGATGGGCATTACCATATTATTTTGAAAGTATCAAATGTATTCTTCCTTTGTACCTTCAAAATATTTTCATATACACAAATATTATGATGCTACATTTTTAGTAACTTATTTAATACCCATAATCAGTTTGGTGAGTTTTTGTTGTACGTAGGCACACTTTGCCCTGACATGTAAGAGACGCCATGGTGCACACCAAAATAATTTTTATAGGATCTCAAATTAATTTTCAAACATCCCCAAATAAGAACATAATTTATTCTTTTCTGATGACAAAAGTGAGCATAAGATACACTCTCAAACAGCCACACATTGAAGGACTTCACATCTTTATCTATTTTGGAAGCTTCATCTGTTTTTGTGAATCATCTAAAACAATAGAAATGAAAAGGAGATAAGTTAGGTTAATTTTCATATTACTGCATATTTTCTGAATGTTCATTTTGTACACAGTGAGTATTTGGTGTCTTAGAGGGTTAATTAAAAAAAAAACAAACAGATAAATATCAATAAGATCCTTGAAAGAAATATCAGAAACTGAAAGGATAAGGAAGATCCAAATTGTTAATTTGATTCAGGAAATGGTTTAAAACAGTGTGACATCAAACTAACAGTGTAACATGCATTTAGAATGAAGGAAACAAAGCAAATGAACTAAGATTAGCAAGTCACCTACCATGTACCATACCCAATGCCGGGCATTTTAAACATATTATTTCAAGTAATTCTCAAAACTTTTCAAAGAAAGGTAGAAGTATTATTAGCTAAGTTTTACAGATAAAGAAATAACTCGCCCAAAGGTCACACACACAGCTGATAGCTATGGAGCTCATAATGGAACCCCAGTCTACTGAGTTTCAAAGGGAAAGAGAACAGATAATTCTCCTGGCTTTGTAGGGACCCAGAGAGAAAGAGATGCAGAGAAAGCTTTATTTTTTAATGAAAGTTCTATGTGTGACGGAATAAATTAAAAAACAGAAATTTTATAGTAATCTGAGAAAAATGAGAAGAAAGAGAGGCTGAGATAATAATTCTGCACAATTTAAATTATTTTATCCTGAGTTTTTCTTTGCCCTGTATGCTTTAACTGATTATTTTATTTGTCCTTTGAGGTTATATTTCAAAAAGAGTTTCAGTTTAACCCTTGCTAATCTATTGCATGATAGCTACAGCTGCCTTGTGTGCCAATGTTTATATCTAACCTGTCCAATGCAGTAGCCACTAGGCAGATGTGGCTATTTTTACATTGAAATTTAAATTAATTAATGTAAAATGAAATTTAAAACTCAGCTCCTCATACAAGGGCTAATGGGTGTTATATCAAAACAGAGTCTACAAATATCAGATCCTATGGGAAACAGGCTGTTCTCGGTTTTCTTTATCTGTCTTCCTACCCTTCCCTCAGTACAGGGTGGGGAACCTGTGGCCTTCTAGGTTCTTAAGTACAGCCTCCATTTTGATGGAATCCAAATTTTGTAGAATAAATCCTTTCATTTTCATTAGTACATTTTTGTTGGTCTTTTATATGTTTATTTCATTTATAAAATGAACATATTTAAAATGCCAAAGAATAAAATAAGTTTCAATGATCCTCCCAGATTGACTGATTGACTGGCACAATTAGAACATTAGTAAGACATAAGGGCTAAATTGATGGCTACTACACTCATGATTTAGTTCTAACTCCCCCCGCCTGACTGGTGCCAATGCCACACAAGGCTGGTTGGTGAGAGTTTATAGGGGTCGAGTAAGCCAGTCTGTTATCAGCTTTTGACAATAGTGCACTGTGTTTCTGTTTGAAGTACAATTTGTGAATAGTTGCATGGCTCGACAGTATTTTTTAATTCTGCCTGCTTAACAGCCCATCATGTCAAAGAAGACCAAGGAAATACTGAAGGAAGAAAACACATTTTTTTAATGAGGATTGGGAATTGCAATATTATCTTGTTTCTGCTAAGGATAGGATGATTTGCTTGCTTTGTGATACTGCAATATCAGCATTACAGAAATTCAATACTCATCAGCTTATCACTTATAACACTCATAAGAACCACAAATATTTTAAATTAGATGAAGAGGCATGAAAGGTTGTATTGCAGAAATTAAAAGATGAAAAGCAAAAGCAGAGACAGTTCTTTTAAGCAGCAATAAGACCTGGAAATAATGTCACTGAAGCAACTTATAAAGTAGCCCATATACTCGGAGAAAAAGGGAAGCCATTCAGTGACGTAGAAATTGTGAAAGAATGCATTGTTGAAGTTGTAGGATGCTTAGACCCTGATAATGTTTCAAGGTACAAACAACTGCCTCTTTCAAAGAGAACCATAACAGATAGGCACCATGAATTAGCCTTCAACTTAACAGAACAACTTCATGTAATACTTTATAAGGAAAATATATATTATTCAATTACTTTGGATGATGAATCAACTGATACTACTGACTCAGTTTTATACTTCATTCGGATCATAAGAGAAGATTTAGTTTGCTACCAAGAGTTACTCACTGTGAACAGATCATGGGGAATAGATATCTTCAACAACTTTCAAGACAAAGGTCATGAAGTTGGACTGAATTTGGTAAATTTAGTGAGTGTATTTACAGACAGTGCACCCTCCATGACAGGAAGACCTGAAGGTTTTATTGCACAGATAAAGTATTAACAGATCCAGATGCTCTCATTTATTTTCATTGTATCTTACATTAGCAAAATTTCTGTGCTAAAGCTACTATTTTAAGTGACACTTTGCAACAAGTTATAAGTATTGTTAACTATATTCATGCAAATGCGACATGGCATCATCAGTTTCATAACATGCTAAAGTTAAACAATGAGGTATTCAGTGTGGATTTGCCATATCATTCTAAAGTGTGTTGGCTATCGCAGGGACAGGTGTGGGCCAAAATTTTATCTATGTGAGAACAGATAGTTAAATTTTATGAAGAACAAAATCAGCAATGTGAATTGCTAAAAGTAGATTTCTATAGGAATGCAGCATTTCTGTGTGATATCACATCAAATGAAAATAACATGAATATTTCTTTGCAAGATAAAGTCTACATATGCTATGTGGCAAAAAATCTAAGCATTTCAAAGAAAAGCCATCTTTTTTCAAAATACTTCTTCTTCAAAAGGAAATTTTGGATGAACATTTTCCCCAGTTAGGAAAGGTGATTAATGAGCAGGATGATACATGTAAATCATTTGAAGAATACACAGCTGTTATTGACCTATTAATTAGAGAATACAATGAAAGGTTCACTGACTTTGAAAATCATGACATCACACTCAAATTAGCATTTCATCCTCACCTAGCTGATATCACCAAGGCACCTAAAGAACTCCAGATGGAATTCACTGAGCTCTCAGTAGATGACATTTTACAGTTATTGTTTGGTTATAAGGAAGATCCAATTGAAATATGGAAAAATGTGGTAATATCCACGCCTTCAGCAGCATGCCCAAAAAATGTTTTTGTGCTTTCAACCACTCATTGCTGTGAATCCACATTCTTCAACCTAACCCAAATCAAGACACCCTTAAGATCACAAATGACTGATACCCATCTAGAGGATCAACTCAAACTGTGGACCTCCAAGCTGCAACCAAACTTTCAAATGCTTTCTGACAAAAAGCAGACACAACAAAGTCATTAAAAGTTTAGTCAACTTTAAAATTAACAAATAGTTTTCATTTTTTGAAATTATTAAGTACATAGTAGTTAGATGTTTTTACAAAATAATGTACACTTTTAAGTATGTCTAATTGAAGTTTTTTGAATGTGGCCTTATTTAACTACAGCTAAATGAATGTGGCCTTTGAACATGAAAAAGTTCCCCACCCCTGCCTCAATCTGTCATGAAGGACTTTTAATAGCACTTACTTACAACAATGTTTATCATTACTTGTATGGATTAACCCTCTTTCCTAAAATAGTATGTATGAAAGTTATTTGCAAATGAGCCTTGGAAAAAAAAGAAGAGGTTGTATGTAGATTGTTGAATTTTATTTGTACAAAATAAAGAAGGCTAAAAAGATGAAGGAAACAAATCTATATGGAGAATTTGCTTTGTGTTTTGCATTATGCTAGGCACTTTAAAAAATGATAATTCAATCACTAATTTTTTTCCAACACACTTCTGAGATAGTTATTAAAAACTTCCTTTTATTACTGGAAAAACTCAAGTTCAGAGAAGTGAGCAATTTGCTTCAGGTAATAGTTAATAAGTGATAAAGATGAGAATCAAGTTGAGTCTGTCTGACTTCAGCATTTATTCCTTTCCCCTATGCTGCATTATCTGTTATTATTTAAAGTAATGTGCAGTGCATGCTACTTTGTATGGCAGGGTTTTTTTATAAAGTAAAAATTATCCTATAATTCACCTCTTGTGTAAATCTGGATGGTAGCACAAATTTAATACACATGTAAATAGTTATAAACCCCAGCAATGGATTTGAGTTATAGAAGACACAAATCTATAAACTAAATAACTCTGTCCTTCACTCAGATTTCCATTTGAAGGCCATGTCTGATCAGCAGTTTGGTAGACCTTCTGGAACTTACCCACTTAGATTCACTGTTTGACACTGCACCTGTGTGCTACAACCGGCACAATCCTTCTAGAATACATACTTCCAAAGACCCTAGAGCATTTATCTTAGTATGGAGCACCTAGAAGCCCTACCCACTAGATGAAACTTGGCCTTGTCATTTTCCAGTGACTTTGGAGATCATATCTTTCCCAGTTAATCATCTTGGCAGATGATATCAGACTTCTGCCATTTGTACACAGGCGGAAGGCATGAGAGCATTTATATTTTTTGGTGAAGGGCCTGCCTCAACTTTAAAATTCTGCTTTTTAAGAATTTAATGAAGCTTGAAATTGGTGACCTACAGAACACTTTTACTTCTAATGCTTTTTCTTAGTAATAACAATACTTGAACATCTTGTCAAAGAATCCAGCATACTGACTCTTTGACCCAAATATTGTGTTGGAGGAACCCAAAGTCATATATGGCTGCTGCTGCTCTTCTACTTGATAGCAGAGGCTGCTTGCATGTTGCAAAGAATTTCATGCAATGATCTCATTTATTTCAACAACACAAGCCAATCAGTAAACAGAGATTCAAGGAGTTTGAGAAATTTACCCAAGGTCCCCTAACAATATAGGGTGTTTTACTTTGGGCTGCTATAACATCAGCATCATAAATGGGTAGCTCATAAACAACAGAAATGTGTTTCTCACAGTTCTGGAGGGTGGGAAGCCAAAGATTAAGGCACCAGTAGATTCTGTGTCTGGTGAGGCACCATTTCCTTGTTCATACATGGTGCCTTCTCACTGTGTCCTCACATGGTAAAGGGACAACCAAGCTCCCTCAGGCCTCTTTTTTAAGGGCACTAATCCCATTCATCAGAGCTCCTCCCTCATTACCTATTCACCTCCTAAAGGCCTCATCTTTTAATATTATTGCATTGGGGATTAGGTTTCAACATATGAATTTAAGGGGGACATAAACATTTAAATCATAGTAGATGGCACATACAGAATTTAAACTGAGACTGTTTGAGGACAAAGAATATGTTCTTAACTATGAGTGACAGAAAGCAAAGGTACAAGGATAATAACTCATCTCTGAGCCCAGTACTTTATACAAACCACAGGGCAACTGGTGTGCAATGGTGATGTATTATTTTCTGGGAAACTTCTCAAGTTCAGCTGCAGCAACTCAATCACCCTTAGAAATCAGCATAGTGGTTTTCAACCCTAGCCTACTTTGCAATTATCTGGAGAGATTTTGAAAAAACCATAATATCTGAGCCCCACAAATTCAGATCAGAACACTTAAGGGTGGGATTCAAGTATTAGATAGGGGCCTTATAGTGACCATTTCAATAAATAGGTCATTTAGAATCAGATAGGGTGATTATGATTGGACTAGAGGTGATGATGGTTTTGACAGTGTTTGGGGAGGAAGACATGGAAAAACTAGCAAGAAGTTAAAATCCCAAACAAATTCTCCCAGAGTTTTCAGGGTGGAAAATTACTGGCAGCTCTGTCAACACACAGATAGAACCCATGTCATACCCACTAGAGTTCCTGTAAAGTTCTCTGTATTCTGCCAAAGTAACCAGAAAGTTTTGCAAGTCTATCGCAGTTAAAAAATATTTGATGGATGGAGAAATGGATGAAGTGGTTTCAGTGTTCATTGGTTCATCATGGGTTCAATGGGGCATTTCAAAAACTGCTTACATTTTATAAAAACAAATTACATTCCTAAAAACTCTTCAAAAATATCATATTCTTATTCATGGGAGTTAATTCAACAAACAAAAAAAGCAGAATAATTGGAAGAAATCTGGGACTTACCTCATTGAGTCAAGACAGCACCAAGGCCACCATTAGACATTTCTGCTGTCTTACAATGTGAATCAGATCTGGGTGAAGCGAAATAAGGACAGAATAGAAAATCACTTTAAGTTGGATTGAGCTAACTTAGGAAGCTGGAAGTCATTTTAGAATAGCTCCTTAGTAAATACTAAAATATCTGCCATTAGGATCACAAAACAGTAGTAAACCCCCAAAATGCTTTTCCCTTGTCAGCCACCATGCATGTCTTCTGGAGGATTCCATTTACAAGGCCTGGAACAAATAATACACCCTCAATAAGTCAGTGGTTCCCTGCATGAATGTACATTTCTCAAACTTCACCTCAGAGTCATAGGCAGCTCATATACATCAGATAAATTCCCATTTTGTGGTAAAAGTATCAAAATGTCCCAAAGACTGATAGCCACAATGTAGTTAAGAAAAGCCACAGGCACTTCATATGAAGTTGCTAGAAGCTTGTAGGAGCATTACACATAAATAGCAATATTCTGCATGTGAGTCATTAATACCCACTTTTCTATTCATTTCTATAGCATTCATGAGCCAGATTGAAATGTTTCGGAAATCTATGTTAAACAACAACAACAAAAGCCTCTTACTGGCCTTTCAGTGAAAGCAAATGTATGTTTGCTATTGGTATCTGATTAAAGGTACAGAAATATTTTTAAGGACTCAGTGCTCCAAGTTCTTTGTGCAAAACATGAATGCCCCTGATAGACCAGTGAATTCACATAATAGGACTTCTTGTAGACTTGCTCACTGGTACTCTACCTCAGCCCAGGCAGTAACTGTTCCTCCAAACTGGATCTGACACAAGTTAAAACCTTATGCACAAAAATGTATTGGCAGTATTGTGGAAGCTATGCCTTTATTTTTTTCCCTAAATGAAACACTGATGCCTGGATCCTACTGCCAGATATTCTGATTTAATTTTTATGGGGTGACCTGGCATTTGAACTCTTTAAAGCTTTCCAGTTGATTCTAATATGCAGGAAAAACTGGAATCCACTCTGTAAGACTGATTTGTCTCTAATTCCTATCTGATTGTGTACCATTACCAACAGAGACACAATGGCAAGCTTTTGGATTTCCTTTAAAGGGGTACCTTGCTAGTCCTAGTGTCAGCTTTGGGAGTCGTTTATACTGTATAATCTGAAACACTTGGTCCAAGTGGCCCCAGCCACTCCTGACATCCAGGTGCCCATATACCACCTTTAGTCCATTTGGGTTCTCACTCCATGTTCTAGCATCTTATACCACAAATCCTTGGTTGCATAAATTATACACAGTAGATAAGAAAAGAGAGTCCTCTCCCCTAAATTATCAAAATGATCTGGTATCTAAACAACCCCCCAAAACATGAGTAAGAAAAAAATGTATGAATATGGAGAGTTATTTTTCATCATAAAAGCTCCTAACCAGGAGAACAAAGTAGAATTCTAGAACTACCAGTCCTTGGGGAAAGTTGTGGATCCTTCACAATTCTAGTCAGGACACAAAGAGAAAAAACAGGCAGATGTAAGTCTTCAGTCTGTCATCTAGATTCACCCAGTTGCAGTAGGGACTTAGATATTTGCAGGTGCCCAGTCTTCTTCATTTCCTTTCATTCACTTTCTCATTTATAATGAGCCCTCACTCTGCCTGAAACACCCTGTGCAGACCTCCCCTCACACTCCCACCCCACTTCTCTCCCTGGCTATCTTCTCAGCAACCTCCAGGCTTAAGCTCAGTGACTACCTGTCCTGGAAGGACTGACATGTGCTGGAGGCGAGTCTCCATGCGCTCCTGAGCACTCTGTCCTGGTTCCTGGCTCAAGGCCCCCTCACACTGCATGACAGAGTTCGATCCACTTCTCTGTCTTGCACAGTAGATGGTGAGATCATTCAGAACAGGCCCCTGTGCTATTTGTCTTTGCAACAACAGTGCTCCATGTGATTCTCCATAAATGCGATTTAATGACTGATTGAATGGATAAATAAATGAACCCTGGACATTAAGCTCTCTGAGGCAGTTTTCTCATTTTTAAAATGCACTTGCCTATCACAAGGCTGATATGAATATTAAGAAATATTATATATAAAATATATGGAAATAGTAGGCCCTTATTCTCTTTCTCTTTTTTATTTTTTACTTAAGAATTGTTTCCATGTGAATGGTGTAAGTTATAGAGTAATAAAACAAAAGAGATCAGAAAGTTAATACTACTTCCTGATTGAAACTTGGATAAAAATGCAATGCTTATTTCACAATTTGAAAAGATATAGATTTTACACTAGAGCATTATGCTCTCCGTTTACGATAAAAATGTTGAAGGTAGAAGGAATGATTGTCATAGAACACAGAAGGTCAATTCTAAACTCTTTTAGAAGCAATGTGGTGTGATAGTTAAGATCATGGGAATAGACAGCCTTGGAGACAGAGAGACTCGGGTCTCAAATCTCAGCTACCTAGTACTCAGGCATCTTTCCTTGGATGTGTTACCTAACCTCACTCAATTTCAGATTTCTCATCTTCAAAATGGGAACATACCTAAATACCTAATGTGAGCACTAAATGGGATTATATATGGCATATAGTAAGTACTCAACAAATGAAGTGGTTATTAAGAACAACAAAGACATTTTAAAAATAGTCTGTGGGACTGGAATACACACCTAATATTCTGTTTTTTAGATACAGCACCAAAAGCATAAACCATACAAGAAAAAGTTGATAAGTAATACTTCATTAATTTTAAGAATTTCTGTCCTTCGAGAAGCATTATTAATAGAATGAAAAGACAAAACAGTGAAAACATTTGTAAATCACATATTTGACCAAAGCCGTTCCAATACTAGGTATTTTCCAAAGAGAAATAAAAACATATATCTATACAAAGCTTGCATCTGAATGTTCATAGCTTTATTTATAATAACCAAAATGTTAAAACGATCTTATTGTCTATGAACAGGTGAGTGGATAAACAAATTGTAGTAAATCCATACAATGGAACACCACTTAGCAAAAAAATGAACTATTGATATATACAGGACACTGTAATATGGATAAATCTCAAAATAACCATGCTGATTGAAAGAAGCCAAACTCCCTTTCCAAAAAAGTATATACTATATGATTCCATTTACAGAAAATTCTAAAAATTGCATACTACTCTATAGTGACAGAAAGCAGATCAGTTGATATTGGAGGACTGAGGTGGAGGTATAGATATTTACTAATCAGCATGAGGTTTCTTTTGAAAATAATGGAAATATATTGATTGTAGTGATGGTTTCACAGGTGTGTGTAAGAGAGAAACTTGTTAATATGTACAATTCATGTGTAGCTGACCTTTAATAAACTAAAAATTGATTTACATAAATCAATAAAGCTTTAAAAAAAAAAGATAATTTTCTGAGAGAAGTGAGACCTGATGAATTTAATGGACTCCCCAGAAAAAATTCTGAATGGAAGATCAAAGAAAAATTACAGAAGAGATCTAAAAAAGTGAATAGAAAAGTGAATTAAGAAATAAAGAAATACTTATAATACTAACAGCTAACATACATTATTCAGCTAATATGCAACAAGCATTGTAATAATCACTTCAGTACATATAGTTTCGGCTGTTGTAGCAACACAACAGCTCACAGTTGAGTCCCTCTCTGGTATTGTTCTTTGCCCAAGGAAGCTGCCTGTCCAAGGCTGTGGCTCCTTTCTGGGGAGTTACCTGCATCCAATGACTGGTCCAGGAAATGGTGCAAAGAATCACCTGCTTGCCTAGATGGAGACACCTGAAGACATCCCAGCTCTAGCACTCCCTGTGGAATCATCTGTCTCTTCCCTTGTACCTGCAGGGTAGTTCCACTTCTCCCTCTACCCAGCCCTGCCATTCCTTACAGCTGCCCTCAACCTCCCCAGGTGTTGATTCTCAGGAATTTCTCTAATCAAACTCTTGTACTCAAATCTCAGAGGCTCAGAATCTCTAGGAACTGGACCTGAGACTGTTGATTATCTTATTTAATTCGCCAAACAACTCTCTGAGGTATGTTCTATTAATATCTATGTTTCACAAGTGAAGAGTTGAGGTTAAAAAATTTAAGTAACTTATTCAAGATCACTAAGACAATAGCTGGAGGAGATGAGAAACAAACATGAGCCTTTATCATGCCAAACTATACAGCCTCCTGGAGGTGATTTTATCATTAATGAATCATTAAAATCTATTCTAATATTTTTGATAGCACTTTCAGGTTGGCAGATTATATAAATGCTGAAGGCATAGTTTATCTTGGTGCATGAAAATATCTCTAATAATAGCTCTATAAGTAGAAGGTGAAATGAGATAGAAATGATGGTATACATAGATGAATTAACAGCTAGTTGAAAGACTGTTCCCAATAAGTGTTGATTAATAGGGCCATGTAAAACTAGCCTCTATATTTTTTGAGGGCAACATATTGTTAATGACTACACAGGCCTGCCACACATTCAGCACTGATAAATGCTTGTGGAATTTAATTGAAGCCCTGGGGAGTCCCTGATAGATTGCCATCAAGCCTATTCTTGAGCTTGTCTTGCATGATATTTATATCAGTGAATTGAATAGAGCCCGCAATCATAATTATGCAATCTGCCTTAAATGTTCCATTAAAACCGTGCTGATAAATTATACATTAAAAGAAAATTCAAAGATATCTAATCCGTCAATATTTATTCCAAAAACATTCATTGAGCAGCCACTATCTACTAGATCCTCTATTATTCACTGAAGCCACAAAAATGATGAAAATGTTTTTGATTATGTTGTACGAGATGACATTTAATGGATTTTATGTGAAGGTTAGATTTACTTTGAATAAAAGGAATGGTGCAATTTAGGATAGCTGGTCCAGGTGTTGGGTGACAATGAGATGATTATACATTTATGGAAACTATAAAAGTATAATATTGTAATCAAGATTATCTGAGTCAAATTTGTTAACAAGAGTACAATGTTCAGATCAAAGGCAGAATAGCCAGCTGTATTCTGACCTGGGCAGATCACATCCGAATACCATATCCAATCTGAGCACCACATTTAAAGCACCACAGCCATCATTTAAAAATGAGACATATGTTAGCAATTACTCAGATTAGAGAAACTAGAATACTCTGGTATCTGTGCTCCAGGAAAAATAAATGAGGAGACTAGGATTATTTAACTTTGAGAAATTAGGGCAAAGAAAGACCATAATCCATTCACCAATGGTTGCTATGTCATAGCGTAAGCTTGCTCTTTGACACTTCAGTAAGAAAAGTGTAAAGAAATTACAAGGAAGCACGTTTGGTTTAACGCGTGAAAAAGCTTTGTAACAGCTAAACCAATTTTGAAAGAGGGGTGTCCTCTCTCAGGATATGGTGAGTTTATTGAAAGCAGTTGCATGATGTTTGTTAAACTTCTAAAGTTTTTCTCACTTCTAAAAAACAGAGAGGCCTTTTTGTTTTAGTATAAATCACTTACTAAAATAGAATGTCATGATGGTTTTTAATAGCATTCATAGGTCCTGAAAAAATGCATATGTTTTATTTTTATAATGAAATATTTACTCCCCGGAATATATCCTACTAAGGAAAAGGAAATTCAAAACACAGCACTCTTTTTGGAATAAGCTCCAACAAATGGATCTTATCCCCTATTCTATTTATTTGAAAACCTCAGATTATTAACAATACCACAAAGATAATTCCTTACAATATGTTAGTCACGTGTCTCATGACCTCATGCCATATAATTTAGAGTGTCATTTCAAGTCTTAGGGAAATATCTATATACCTTGAATTGAAGGAATTTGGATCTATTACTGACATTATTTTTGGTGTCAATGAGTTGAAACAGAAAAATCAAAATATTCTACCGTGTATCATAAATATGATTTGCACTTTGTTCTTTGGCCTTGTTCTTTGGCCAAAAGATAAAATAATGTAAGATAAAAAAAAATACCTGGGTAAATATATTTGCGTTGTCTGTTCCCTGAAGAGACTTAACATTTTTTTTTTCACTAAGATTCAAAGCAGAAGCCCTTATTACTCTAAAAAAAAAAAAGAAAAGTGAAAACAATACAGACCACTCATGTGGACAAGGCAGAGTCCTGACCAGTTATAGAACAATGAACTTTGTTCTGAAATAATTTTTTTAAATAAAATAGTGATCTTTATAAAGTTAGCCTCTTTAAAAAAAAAAACTGAACAGTAACTAGTAAGGTCAAACAACAGACATTTTTCTAACAATAGATATTAACTGTAAAATATGTTTGTTCTCAATTTGTAAAGAAGCTAATGGTTCATTATATGCAACTATCAACTCTGAAAACATTAGTCTTTTAACAGAAATCAAACAACATGTTATGATTCTAGGAGAAGGAGCTAATTAAAGAACAGAAAGTTGTGATTTTCACTTTGGGATATTGTGTTAGAAAAGGAGATATGGAGAAATAAAGCAGTCAATTTAAAAGTTAAAACAGGAAATAGATGAACCAATGTATGGAAGATGATTTTCAGGAAGAATTTTGATGAAACTATACAATAACTTTTAGCTCTGAGCAAATTTAAAATCATTATCCACATCCTGATAACAAACATAAATGAAGCACTTATTAAGTGCAAGCACTATACTGAGCACAAGGATAAAAAGAGATTTAAGAAATGCTCCCTGACTTTGTTGAGGTTAAAGTGGCACAATAGGGATCAGGTTCATCCTGAGCGTTACAATTAATGTGTGATGGCTTCCTGGAGTGCTTATATTGTAAAGGACTCTGACCCCATGCCAAAGATTCATGGGAAAGGGGTCTGTTTTCATTTATTGAAGCTTGCTATTGACCTGGGAGAGAATGGATAGACAGAATATGCAATGGTAAAAGCACAGGCTCTGGAGCCAGAAAGCCTGGCATAAAAAATAAGTATTCTAACACCTACTAATAATTAGACACCTGTTAATGTTTATACATAGAGAGTGAGAGATAAAGAGAAACATATTACAATGTGTGTGAATGTATAGATGGACGGTAGATCAAACACAGACAAATTAGATTATTCTGCACCAAAATACTAAGGGAAGAGTTCATTGAAAAAATGGCAACTAATCTGGTCTATAAGAAAGGCTAGGAACTAAATAAGTGAAATGGAAGTTGCAAACAAGGGCTAGGCTGGGCAGAAGCAGTAGCTAGGCTATTCCAGAGCAAAGCTGGACTGTCTGTGGTTTTTATTTTTAAAACCTCTTTGGATAAAGTAGAGCTATGGAGAAGACAGAATGCAAGGACAAGGACTGCGTACACTGTTTTAAGGAATAACATATTTTTTTGAACAAGGAAGTGTTGTATTTTAGAAAGAGTGGCTCTCAAAAAATATGTAGGAGACCTACTGGAAGCTTAAGAAAAATAGCAATCACCTAAATAGAATTCCATCACAGATCCTCCAAAAATCTATACAGAACAACAAAATAGTATGTTTTGACAAAATAAAAGGATGTGAATTTAAAAATTGGAGAAAGAGAAGGAGAGGGGTAGCCTGATCTTGGCACTACAGAGCTTTCTATTTCTTCAAACCTCCTTTGAAAATTGGCAACTTAATGGGTTACTCCTGGTAAATGGGTCACAATAGCATACCCAGATACAGCATGTGTTGCCTAATTAGGAATTATTAGCTGTTGGTTCTGCGTTGACACTAATCTTTAAGGACTCAAAATGCCAAGGTGGTTTATCAGTCAGAGTGGGGAATTTCAGAGATCAGATGTATTGGGAGTCTTGCAAAAAAAAAAAAATAATTTACCTTACAATGAATCCAGTAGACCCGAGAGACCATTCTGAGCTTCTATTATTTGGAAAAGCACACTACTCAACTATCAAGATCTCCATAATGTCTCTCTGGGGGTGGGGGTGGTTTATAGTAGAAATGGTCAAGGACAACTGCCCCTCCTAGAATTAGAAAAGTAATAATAATATGAATTTCTGGAGGAATTCCCAAGATTAATGCCAAGAGCGAAAAAGAGAAAGATGAAGGAATGTTAATTCCTAGTGTATCCCTGCATAACTCAACAGTTTGGCTAATACAGGGGTTTATTAGATCTTGGAGAGTGACAGTAGATTATCATAAACTTAATTAGAGAGTGATGTCAATCACAGCTCCCATTGCAAATATGGTATCTTTAGTGGTGCAAATTATCGGAGCCCCTTGCACCTGATATACGTTTATGCACCTGTTGAGCTAGTGAATGCTTTTTACTCAATCTCAATTAATAAAGACAATCAGAAGATGACCGATGAATTTTGTCTGCCAGGAGCAGTAGTACACCCTCTGTCTTATCACAGGGTTATTTATATTCTCCTCATTTCTATCATAATATAGTCCATAGAGACCTCTTGTATCCCAGAAAATATGATGCTAGTATTTTAACATGATTGCATTATGCTAACTACACCTGGGGAAGTAGTATTCTGTTGGCAAGATTTAGTAAGACACATGCATGTTGTTAGGTGATAGACAAACCCAATGAAGAGTCAGGGGCCTGCTATATCAATAAAATTTCTAGAGTTCAGTGTTCTAAAACATGTCAAAATATCCTCTGTGAAAGACAAGTAGCGATAACATTTTTAGTGTGGCTAGGCATGTTGAATATAAAAGATTAACTCCAAAATTCCCATCTCACTAGACTTTTGAATATATTTCTTGATGGAAGAAGTCAGCAAACTTTTTCTATAAAAGGCCAGATAGTAAATATTTTATATTTGTGCACCATAGACTCTCTTCTGCAACTCTTCAACCCTGCCATTGTAGTGCAAAGCAACCACGGACAACAAGTCACACGTGTTATGGCTGTGTTCCACTGAAACTTTATTGATAAGGAGCAAGCTGTCTGTGGCCCAGGGGCCATGGATTGTTGAACCTTTTTTTATGGTATTCCAGGAAGTTTCAGCACCACACTTATTGACTGTACAATCCAGGTGCACATTAACTAGCCCCTCTCACTGGGAGAAATAGACACCAACTGAATAGCAGCCTGGGTGATGTAGTCCTTAGAAACCATGCTCCCTGGTCTCACCTGATGGGGTGCACTATCAAAAAATGTAAAGGTCACATTTTAATAGTTAATACTTTATAAGGATGGATTATTACACCTCAAAAAATTTTTAATTCGTCATCTTCTTACAGAGTGAGAGCATGTGCGCACACACGTACAGAGACACACATGCTATGTTGTTAATATTAACCATTGGGGAATATACTTCCATGACATTTTCTCAAAATTTCAATGCTTCCTGCTTTATAGCTAGATGAACATTTTTTATGAACTTTCCTTCCTGAGATGACACTATAAAATTTGCTGTTGCTTTGGAAAAGCAGTAATGATTTCTCTTCAATTTCACAGATCTAAACGTGCAATTTCTATAATCCTTCTTGCACGCATTACCCTATAAATGAAACTTTCCTCTATATACTCATATATAAATGTTAATGATTAAACAACTACATTCAAGGTGTATAAGTTCATTATGTTTCCTTTGTTATCTTGCTTATTAGTGTTGGCCATATTAAATTATAAGTATAGATCAGACCTGAAGTGCACACAGCTGTGTAGCACATTGAATACAGCTGGTACTTAGTGCAATGCTGAGAAAGATTATCAGCACAGGCCTATGTGATTGTGATTTTCTGTGGCAGAGACCTCTCGACATGACAAAAGGAGACTACGGGGTCATCACTCAAGCTCTAGACAGACCTTACAATACTTCAATCATTCCCAGACAGGTAACAAATTCCTTTCCCTATTTCTGCTAAGGAATATTTGTGGGTTGCTTATTGCTTCTGTTTTAAAGGCAATTGATTTTTTCTAATGCACCCCTTGTCATCATTACCGTCTGAGTAATGTGAATGAACTCTCATTATTATAAATTATTTTGTTTTCGCTTTAATGATTTATTTTTCCAAATAAGTATGGAGAGTCAGGAATCCTTAATTTTTGTCTCTGCTCTTCCATTTACTGTTTGTGTGACTTTAGGCAAACCACTTCCCCTCCCCAGGCCTTTGCTTTCCATCTCTAAGAGGAATAGATTGTTGCAAATGTCCAAGTTATAATACTTCCTAAATTCACGGAATCTCTTCACTAGTATTAAACCACTCGTTCTCTTCTGCAAAGCTTAACATGTCTGTGTATAAAGTAAGAAGAATTATTTTAAAGTTGTGATTAAGTTAATCCCTGTTTTATTTTATTTGGTTTTCCTATCAGAGATATTTCATTTAGACCCTGCATTGCATCCTATTTTTTAAAAATAATAGAAGGATCTATTTGATAATGCTGGCTACTTCATCTTCTTGTGCTTCTTTGATGTTCATAACATTATGCTATATCTCTAACCAGTCCTCATTCTTAAGTCCTCTTTTCTGGCTTCTCATCTAGCCTTCCCCTAAGTGCCAGTATTCCTCTGAGCTCTGGCCTAGATTTCCTTTTGTATTCACGGTATACAATCCTCCTGGGCAGGCCAATGCACACACGTGGCTTGGAGTGCCATCTGTACACGATGCTAATCTGCATCCCTGTCCCGTGTCACCCCAGAACTGCACCCCTCCTGTTCCAGTGCCTACTTACTATGTCCAATCACTCGTGCTACAAGCACCTCAACTGCCATGTATCTAATGCTTCACTCATCTCACTTCCCCAATATTCTGCTTCTCTATTTTGCCTGTTTTCAATAACATCACTATGATTCATCCAATCGCTCAAGCCAAAATCCTGGAAGTTCTCTGTAAATCTTCCCATTCTCCATTCCTACATCCAATGAATGTCTCTGAAAAATGTGACAGTGTGAGAAGGTAAAAGTTAAACAGCTGTGTTTTGTGTACATCATAACAGGCCCCTGTGGACAAAACCCCATCCCAAATAGAATGCAAAGGTTTGGTCCACCTGAGCAAAAGTTCATGAATTCATTTTATAAAGGTAGAACTAACATTTAAACAGTATATTCTTCTCTGAATTTGAAATTTAGCCCCAGGCTAAAATTAGTAAGATGCTGTAAGTGAATTCTCATCCTGCTAATTGGCTACATTTTCTTTCCTTAGTTTAAGATGGATATTACTCCAGTCCAACTCATAAATAAAAACTCTCCTTTATTCAGGTTAAAATAACATGTGTTTTAGTCTCACTCTTATCGTTGGAAAGAAACAATCTAGAATGATGTCCTATGAGATTAAGGTTTATGATAAAGAAAAAAATTATGGAAATAATTTCCTATTTCCTGTTATTGTATCAGTTCCCTTTAGACATATGAGGCTGATGATTTGCTACTTTCACTAACCTACTCTGAAAAAGTATGACTGAAAAAGTAAAGCAATACAAACAAAACTTTGGGCCATGGCAGTCTCATTTTACCTTGTTTGAAGCTTTATTTTCCTTCTACTGTAAGTAAAAAGACCTCATCAGAAAATATTGACAGTAGTCTCTTCCTTAGCTGCAGTTTCAGTTACTCACTGTCATCTATGGTCTAGAAATATTAAATAAAAAATTCCAGAAATAAACAATTCACAGGTTTTAAATTGTGCACTGTTCTGAGTAATGTGATAAATCTTGCGCCTCTCTGCTCCATCCTGCCCGGGACGTGAATCGTCCCTTTGTCCAGCACACCCACCCTGTGTGCTCCACCAGCCCATCCATCTTTAGTAGCCATCTCAAATCAGATCAGCTATTGAGATATCACAGTGCTTGTGTTCAAGTAACCCTTATTTGACTTAATTGTTCTATTTTATTATCAGTTATTGTTGTTAATCTCTTACTGTACCTAATTTATAAGCTCAACTTTATCATAGGTTATGTATATAGAAAAAGAACATAGTCTACATAGGATTCAGGGCTATCCTTGGTTTTAGGCATCCACTGTGGGTCTTAGAATGTATCCCCAGCAGATAAGGGGTGACTTCTGTACATAGGAACATGTGTGAAAGTGATTTTCAGTATACAAATTGCAACCACAATGAAGAGGATTTAAAATTTATTTTTATTTTTCACGAAGTGTTTACTATGTGCCAGTGCTAGACACTCTTTAGTACTTTATAAATATTAATTTATTTAATCCTCAAAATGAACCTAAAAAGCAGATGCTTATAAAACCTGTAAAATGGAATAGTACCCATTTTGGAGATTAAGAAATCAATTATCAGAGAAGTAAACTGCCTAATACCACATAGCCCATAAATAGTTCAGAGGGATTCAAATCCAGGCTGTCTAGTTATAGAGTATATGTGCTTAATCACAACACCAGAATCACAACACTGCTTAACCTGACTTCATTCAGATTTCAAACTCAAACAGCACATGCTATATTTTGGGAGAAGTTTTCAAGATATTTGATATATTTTATGTGAATTTTTTTGTTATATAATGAAAGACTATAAAAATCTTCACAATCTGTATGCAAATCTCATTTCTAGTAGACACAGGAGACATGGTTTCCCTGCTATCCAAATGTCTGTCAGAAATTAGTGACTAGAAGATATACTTCTGTCTTAAATTTAACTTCAGCAAGATCAAGATTATATTCAAAGATGAGAAGATTATTTAGAAGTGGCTCAGGACATAGCAGGACTAGACATGAAATGTATAGAGGTTTCTGAAAAGACTCGCAAAGAAGAGAAATTTTGTCCTAATAAATAGAAATATTTGGAAATACAGAACACATGCATTAACAATTCATAAATAAGCCTGTAGCACCACATGAAACACTCATAGGCAGAACCTTGCTAGGTGGTTTTAAATGAATTGGGGGAATATTTTTATAACTATCAGGTGTGTTTGGATGTTCTGTGAAAAACATCCACATAAGAGCATTTACATGAAGGCAATTATTTCAACATATGTTCTTAATGCTGACATATACCTTACACCCCAAGTCAAGTGAATCTTAGGGACAATTTTGCAATTTTGAACATTATTTCTGATTCTTAAATAGTTATTTTATATTTCTCTATCCTTCTGTAGAGGAGCTAGGGTCATTTTGTAAAATTTAGGCAAGACTTTCATTTAAATAATTTGGTTAATAAGATGCTGAGAGAAGCAAATTTGTGGAATATAATTATGCATACCTAAACAAAACTAATAAAATATTAACTGAAAATACTGTGATATCATTATTGTTTAGCCAATAAGGTTTGTATAAACTAAAAACATAAAATTGCATGACTTTTATTTGCTATACATTTCTTGTACAGTAACAAGAAATTTTAGCTAACATTTTTGCTAAATAAACAGATAAACTCGACACTTCAAATGTATCTCATCTCTACCGAATAAATTTTAAAGAGTCAGATTTAGCTTATTCAGATCCTTATTGAGGATATCTTATAAAATCACCTTATGACAATGGGTAAGGCTAAACTCGTTTAATCAGAGACCCATTATCATCTCTTAAATGCCACTAGTGTAATTCCTGTAACTGCCACCACCACGTAGCAATGGACAATTTATTTTTCCATATGCATGAGAGCTTCAGAGCAGTGGTACAAGCTCACCATTGGGTCAGCATTGCCTGTTTTACATAATACAATAATAATATCAAGTTAAACTTAATAGGATTCAACTAAACTCATAGATAAATTTAACTTAGAAATACCTCTGTAGAGAGTTTTAAAATATACACTTAATTTTAATGAAATATTCTTGACCATTAAGAATTTATATAATCATTACACAAGCCTATACTCAGTAACTGTGCTGATTATTTATTCATATTTCTTTACAGAACTGATCACTTATTCTGTGATAACTCTGAAAGTAAGCTCTTAGATCATCTAATCTAACATTTCCCTAGCAGTCCCTATGCAAATGCTTGGCATGTAGTAGACTCTTAGTACATATATACGTTTGTTCAATCTAGAATTGATTAAGTGTGTGGTACAGACCCAACCCACTTTATAGGTATAGGACCACCAAAGTGGCTCTGTCTTCAGAAAGTTCATAGAGGATATTGATACAGTGTAAATATATTTTCTGCAGGACTATGCATAAAATCCTGGGAAAGTACATAAAAGGTACATCTACCTAAGATGAAAGAACAGGCAGTACCTTAAAGCTCTTCCAGTAGATAGGCAATGGGATAACCAAGAGAGCAGTATGTGCAAAGTTACTGAAGCACACAAGAGAATAATGTTCAAGGTTCTAAGTAAATTAAGAGCTGAAGGATACAGTGTATGAGGATGGTAAGAATTGGGAATAGACTTATGGAAGAGGCATGGTAAAAGACTATAGCAGCAGATCCAGAAAAATTTCGAGCAATGTTGCGGAGTTTGATTTTATCAGGAAGGCTAGGAGAACTAGCTGAAAGCCATTAAGGAGTGAAGTAACAGGATTGATTGGATTTTGGAAATAAGTTTTCAACCACAATGTGTAGATTAAATGGAAGAAGATTGGAGGATGCTATGGTGACTCAGGACAAAAACAACTATGGCCTAAATTAAATCAGTGGCAATAGAAAAGGAAAAAAACATTCTAAAAGGTACTGTGGAGATGAAATATATGAGACATCAAACTGGTTATGAAAACCGTGAGAGAATGGAAGAGTCAATTATGACTCCTAAGATTCTGACCTGGTCATCTCTGTGATTCTGGTGCCATTCACCATGATAAAGGATGTGGAGGGAGCAGTAAATTTAGTTGGAAGAGGGAAAAGAAAGCACTGATGATATCTCAATGCGCTGAGTTCAGTTGCAGCTTTGTGACATTTGGAAAGAGGGGACAGCATAGAATTGAGGTTAAGAGAACAGACTTTCTGTAAAAGGTGCTTACAACAGTGCTTGTCCCCTAGGAATAGTATGAGTGATAAATATAAAAGGCTCATAAGACAGGCCCTGCCTGATATGTAAACGTTGTCTAATAATATTATTCATTGTTACTATTTTTATCCAATTGGAGGCACCCAAACATTTTTAAATGGGTGCTGAACCTCAGTAGAGAAATATGGGCCAGAGAAAGAAATCTGGAATCATCCTCCCATTGGACAGTGTTTCTCAGCTCTGCTGTTCTACAGAATCACCCAGGAGCATTTGAACATGTCCTTCCCTGGGCTCTTCCCCTGGTGCTCCTCATGGACAGCCAGACATGAAAGCACAGGTAGACAGAGGGAGAAGATGAGATCTCCCAGGAAGAGTGGGTAGAATGAGAAGAAATCTTAACATCCAAGGTTTCCAGACCAAAATCATCTTTCCAACAAGACCAGCCTTACTCTAGAATCGGTGGTTTTTATTTATCAGAATGGGACTATGGACCAATGTGAACCATGGTATCATGGAAAAAAATAACGATCCTGGAGTCTCTTGTTTTGTCCTGCCTGTGATGAGTCACGGGGGACTGGGAGACGCTGTGGAGAAGCCAGGGACTACTCCCACTGTCTGTCAGTCACGCTGCGGCAGAAGGCAAGCAGGCCGTGAGGATGCTGGGGCTGGGGAATGTTCAGGGTGTGATGATTCTGCGGGGGGAGAGCTGTTCCTGGGCGTGTGGAAACGAGCTGAACTGCAGCAGCACCATTAGCTGTGCCAGCAGTGGTGGTTAAGGCTCCAGCCTCAAAATAGTGCTTTTAAGTCCTGGGCTTACAGGCACATGGCTAGAGGAATGACGAACAGCTCTTAGGATATGAGACTAGCAGGGCGCCCTCCTCACATCTGAAGAGGGTTGTTGTCTTCAGGTGAAAAGGAAGCTATTCTAACAGCCTCTCTGGACCTGGCCCTCCAGGTGGCCCACAGGAAAGTGACAGATCTGCACTTCCTGAAAAATGGTGCCAAGACCTACAGAATCAGGTCTACTGTGGCATGGGGCCACCAGAGCTGAGCATAATAGCAGAAAGGAGAGAGAGACTTCCTCCTTATTTCCCTTCTCCTTTTACATGTAGGCGAAATCACAGGTTATCCGTGGCAGCACCACATTTGGAGGGAGAGACCATCCACCAGTGTGATAGGAAGTGCACCGTACCTCGGACCACATCTTTTCAAAAGAAACACCCAGTGGAAAGTCATTAATTCACAAAGGCTGTGGTCTCTTTATGCAGCTTCGTGTAACTATGCCTTGATCTATTATATGTAGAAGGAACAAGGATCAACTAGGCAGAACTGGACTAGAAATTGGTCTAAACCTAAAACCAGTATTTTTCTAATTATATTTATAGAGTATATTTGGAAACAATAAATATGGTAGTCCAGTTTGGCTAATTGTGGAATAAATACAAGAAGTAAACTAGAAATAATGCTGGAAAATGGTTTAGATCAGCAGTCCCCAACCTTTTTGGCCCCAGGGACTGGTTTCATGGCAGACAATTTTTCCACGGATGGGGTGAGGGTAGGAGGGGATGGTTTCAGGATGATTCAAGTGCTTTACAGTTATTGTGCACTTTATTTCTATTATTATCACATTGTCACTTGCCACTCACTGATAAGGTTTTGATATGAGTCTACAAGCAATTGATTTATTATGGTCTCTGTGCAGTCAAACCTCTCTTTTAATCTGTATTTGCAGCCGCTCCCCAGTGCTAGTATCACCACTTCAACTCCAGCTCAGGTCATCAGGCATTAGATTCTCATAAGGAGCATGACCTAGATCCCTCGCATGAGCAGTTTACAGTAGAGTTCATGCTCCTATGAGAATCTAATGCCACTGCTGATTTGACAGGAGGTGGAGCCCAGGCAGTGATGAAAGCTATGGGGAGCAGCTGTAAGTACAGATGAAGCTTTGCTTGCTCACTTCTTGGTAACCTCCTGCTGTGTGGCCCAGTTCCTAACAGGCCACAGGCCAATATTGATACCAGTCCATGACCTGGGGGTTGGGGACTGCAGGTTTAGATGATAAATTTCTACTCTGAGTCTCAAGGAAAATAATAAAAACTAAATTCAGTAAACAATGGAGAGATTGGTGTTATATAGCATCAATGATTTTTGAACAAGTCATCCATTCCATTTCACAGATATTTCATGAGACCCTATGATGTATCAGATACTGCTGTGGCTCTAGGGATGTAACAGTCAGGAAAAGTGACAAAATATTTGCCGTTGCAATGTTTACATTCTAGCAGAGGAGGTAGACAATAAACCAAGTTAGATTCATAATAAGTCTGGAGGTGACAAATGCTATAAAGACATAGAAAGTGGAATAAGAAGAATAGGTAATGGCAGTGGGGAAGGCATCCTGTTTGTATGGTACTATTTTATACAGATGATCTCTCTGGGAAGGGACACTAGAACAAGACCTGAAGAAGGAAAGGGAGTGAGCTTCATGGCCATCTGAGGAGGGAGCAAGAGAACAGCAAATGCAAAAGCCCAGAACAGAAAGAAGCATCTAAACCCTCATATCCCTGAGTGAATGATGCTGACTACTTCCGTTTCTGTTTTTCCTTTTTTTTTTTGTTTCAGCTTATCATGGGGGTACAGAAGTTCAGGTTATATATATTGCCCATGTCCCCCCCATCCCCCCGAGTCAGAGCTTCAACCGTGTCCATTCCCCAGACTGTGCGCATCACACTCATCATGTAGCTATACCCCCATCCCCCTCCCCCCACCCCATCCCCCTGAGTCAGAACATTCAAGCGTGTCCATTCCCCAGACAGTGCACAATGCACTCATCATGTAGGTATACACCCATCCCCTCCGCCCTCCCCCCACCTCAGTCCGAAACCCAATTGGTGTTATGCCCAAATGTGCACTTAGGTGATGATCCGGGAAACCAATTTGCTGGTGAGTATATGTGGCGCTTATTTTTTTTTTTTTTGAGACAGAGTCTTGCTCTGTTGCCCAGGCTAGAGTGCCATGGTGTCAGCCTAGCTCACAGCAACCTCAAACTCCTGGGCTCAAGCCATCCTCCTGCCTCAGCTTCCCGAGTAACTACAGGCATGTGCCACCATGCCCGGATAATTTTTCTATTTTTAGTAGAGACGGGATCTCGCTCTTGCTCAGGCTGGTGTTTTTCTTACATGAATGTCTACATTATTTAAGACAGGGTTTGTTTTTGTGTTTTGTTTTGGTTTTGATAGATATGATGTTGCACAACATGGGGTCTTCTGGAAGAAGAAGAAAAAGAAAAAAAAAATCATCTCCATCCTCTTTGTCCTCTAGAAACATTAGAGCCAAAATAACTGTTTAACAAATCTACCACCACTGATCTTGTCTCCAAAGCCCTACTATCATTTTTTAGTACACCAATTTTCTCTTTTATTGTCTGTCGACTGAGGATATATGGGAGCAGCCCTTTATTGTTATATGAAACATTCCCTGCAATTTGGAAAGGCTGAGTTTTCTTTTTGCACTTCTAATTATGAAAGGGAACCTGGACACAGCATGACTGAGGATATCAAACAGCTGTGAAAGCAAGCTTCTCTGACGCTTTTGATTCATTAAAAAGCATCTTTTGCTCCTTTCTGAGTAATAGCTACTTAGAATTTCTGTAACACAATGATATTCTGGCCAGTCTGATACATCATACACGCACAACTTTATTTTCTCAGCATTTTGAATAGAGGCACAAAGTTGCATGACTTTCTGGATGTTTTAGGGGACACAAAACACCTCAGAGGAAATTGTTTCTTAGTTATAGCTTCTGTGAAGCTAGCAAGAGTTTCAAGTTTACTAGTGTCTTTTCAAATTGGGAATATTAGCAATTTGATTTCTTTCTCCTCATGTCATTGTGGGTCTTACTCTCTTTACTCTCTTGATACTTCCTGTATGCACTCTAACTTCTGTTCCACAGTAACACTTCATAATTTATACCTGTCTTAAAAACAAAGGGCAAGGGCAATCTAGCCAGCAAGCTCTGTCATGGTAGAACATTCTTTCTTACCTCTGATGAAGTAGGTTTCTAAAGAGTATAAAAATGACATTATCACAAAGGAAAAATATGATCTTGAATTTAACCTTGACCCAATTATTGAACTTGAAACAGGGCCAGCTTTAAACCATAACAATGTTGATAACATAAAGCAATATTATATGATATGATCTACAATACACGGAAAAGTTCCCTGACTAAACTACTAACCTTTTCACAGATGCTCCATTAGTAATCAATTCCTTTGGATTAAATGTTTCTTTATCCCTGCAATTTTCTTGAAGTACCATTTATGGAAGGGTACAGATAGGAAACACGTAATGGATTCTTTTGACTGAGGTTACCTTGCATTTTCTCTTGTATACTAGAGTAATGAGGACACAGGAATATAAAGGTAATAGGAAGGGATAAAGTGCAGGAAAATGTTGGCAAAATCTCTCTAAATTCATTTCTTTTATGTTTACCCAAGAGCCAGCCCTACATGAGACAGCAAATGATTACTGTTCTTATTAACCATTCAACAACCTTAGCTAACCAATAGAGTATGAGGGAAGGTAATTACCTAGTGAATGGGCTCCTCTCCATTAGAAACACAAACACAAAACAAACATTCCCGGCCATTTTCATCAAATTAAATCTGAACAGAACACCCACCTGGATGGTTTCAGTCTATAGTAATTTTAAGTGCTTGTTTTATCTCTTCTCTGACACAAAAAAGCACTGTAATAAAAAGGTGATAATCTGCCACTTATAGGCAAGTGAAAAGTAGAAAATTACTCCAACCTGGCAGAATAGTTTTTAAAAAAGTAATATTAGGATAGCTGCCTTTAAGGAAGCAACAATTTAAGAGTCCTAAGTCCCAACAAATAAAAGATAGGCTATACAATGTAAAGGTTGTACAATGTTTGTACATAACCATAAAGTCCCCAGAGCATAAAAATTTTTTTTCCTTGTTCACACTATGTGTCAGCAAAAGACAGATTATTATCATCATTATTTCTGTAGCTTTCTTCATTATCCAAATGCTTTATAGACATTGATTAGTTAACTCTTGTATGATCCCTGCTAGAAAGGTCAATGTGATTAATCCGAAGGCAGAGCCAGAGAGCTTTGAGGTTAAGTGATTCATCCTTTCCTCCAAGGAGATCCATGGAGGACAAGATCTAAACTCCAGAGTTCTCCTGTCTGAAGCTGTTCTTATCCTTGCTGACATATATAACAATGAAAATGCTTTTTCTTCCCTAGTACTATTGATGCAGCGAAGACTCAAGATTGTACACACTTACTGATAAAGAATAACATGTTATCCTTTGTGAGATTCTCTGTTTGATTAGAATGAATGCACTTGGGTAAACTTTTCAATCAATATGTGGCCAGAGGAGGAGTTTCAGGTTAGAGTTTTACATGTGTATGCAACAGTTCATTCTTTCTATACATATTTATCAAGGTCCCATCATACCCCTAGAGGCACATTCTAGGCTTCAGGGACACTGAAATGCATTTGAGAGCCAATATTCTGCTTTTCTGAAGTTTACTGTCTAGTGAGGTGAGAACAACAATAAAAACATTAGAGAAACAAGAATGCCAACCAATAATGATAAAGACAGGAAGGGAATTAGTATAGGAGGATGTAGAAACTGGTAACCAGGTGATTCTTTAGGTTGGGTACTCAGGGAAATCCTCTCTGAGCAGGTGGCACTGGAAGTGAATCACAAGAGGGAGACAGCCACGTGCCAAGGAAAGCAAGAGTGTGCCAGGCAGAAATAAGAGCTAAGCTAACAGGAAACTAGTAAAGGCCCTAAAGGGGAAATGAGCTCAGTATGGCCAAGGACCTGAGAACAATTCAGGGTATCCAGAAGATAGTGAACAACTGGGAGAGTGAAATCATTTAAGTTCAGAAAAATAGGCAGGACCAGAGAAGGCAGGTCAGAGAAACGAGCTGGGAGTTTATTCTAAGTGCCTTCCATGAGCCACTGGAAAAGTCTTAAGTGATGTGACAAAATCTTACTCCTATTTGGTAAACATTACTCTGTCATTTGCGGGGGAAAGTACACCAGTGGAGAAGCCGATTAACAGACAGTTGCTGTGGTTCAGGTCAGAGATGATGGTGACCTGAACTGGGACGGGAGTAGTAGAGATGGAGGCGGAGACAATTAGATGAATGGAAGGTAAGTCTCAGGAGTAGAGTTGACAGCATTTGCTGATAGATGTGGGAAATATGAGCAGTGAAGGAAAATACAACTCCTATGTCTTCAGATGATGAAATGAATTGTTAGTAAGTATTTGAAATCTAAGGCTTTTCATAATGCATTCTAACTTGAAGCTCAAGGATCCTTGCCTTAATTTTCTGATCAAATCAAGCAGAAGATAAAACAAATTTTCAGGTATAATAATAATGGTGATGATAATCTGGTGTCTGGTTCTTCACTATAGTAGGTTCCGGGAAAAAATAAAACAGAACACTAGATGAATTCCGCCATTGTTTAAGAATATTTTAAAACTAAAACCAATTTGAACCCACTTAAAATTATTAAAATATGGAATGAATTCAAGTAAGTTTTTTGATGAAGTATATATTTACCATTTATTTATATTGCAAAGCATAGAGATATTTCAAGATAACATAGGCACAACTCCAGCCCTCATGAAACTTATATTCTAGTGGGAGGAAACTGGCAATAAACAGTTATCACAATTGATCGATTCCAATTGTCATGAAGGAAACAAGGGGGAAATATGAGTTATTCCAGGAGGTCATTAAGGACTTCTTTAGGAAGTGACATGTAAACGAAGATTTGAAGGACATAGCTAGAGAGGTGCTGTGACCATTAGGATATAAAGTCATATCACAACAATTTACTGACTGCAGACATTATGTCACCATCTTCAAATTCTGAAGAAAGAGCATCTGTTCCATTGATTGGCTGGCCTTAGGGCAGGTGTCCATTCCTGACCCATTCAGTTGTGGCTTGAGAATGAGAATTTGTCAAAGGGAACAAGCGCCTGTAGGGACTACGGGAGAAGCTGATAAGCTGTGAGAGACGTTGGGTATGACAGCAAATTGACTTATGTTTCTAATATAATCCTCTGCTCACCTTTGCATTCCCAGAGCTCCACAGAGTATCAAGCAGATAGGAAGTGTTCAATGTCAAGTGATGGATTGAGTGGATGAGAGAATAAAGGCAATTAGAGGCAGAGCAGAATGCAATTTTTGGCTCCTGTTAAGTAGTAAGCAAGTCTAAATTCCAGATCAATTATGGCCCTCTCCCAACATACGACTACTGTTGTTCCCATCATCTTTTGGAAATGTGCCTCACTCAAAGACATGCTAATAAAATTAGGTTGTAAATACTTTTTTTATTATTGATACCGAATGTTTTCTCACAACTGAATTCAGTGCTTCTCAGATTTTACAGAGCATAGGAATCACCCAGCAGCATTGTGTGAAAATGCAAAATCCTAGGCCACACCAATTTGAGCCAAGAATATGTATTTTAACAAAGATCTCTAGTGATTAAGACATAAACAACCAAATTTACTTTGAGAAGTACTGCCCTATAGTCATTCTCTTCCAAGTCCAGTCTCTTGTATATTTAAATGGTCTTTTGGATTCTCTTTGCCCTCCATTGTCGTTGTTACTGATAGTTTAGACTTCATCCCTTACCAGTTAGATTCCAGCAGCCACATACCTGTTCTTTCTTAGTTCAGTCTATCTACGTTCCACTCCATCTTGTACTTTGAATCCAATGTATCTTCCCAAAACAATGATTTCTGGATAAAACATGTCCAAATGACTACAAAAAGAAGCAGAATGTTTATATTAAAACTACAGATTTGAATTCTATCTTTTCTGTATTTTAAGCTCCTCAAACTTGAAGTCTTTTTTACTCACTGTGACTACAAAAGAATTCTACTTATTTGCTTTTCCAAAGAGTTCCCTATTTCACATGACCTGATGATGCTCCCCCAGAGGAAATCCAAAAATAAGAATAATCAGGAAGACTAATTTTGATTCAGCCTTTTCCATAAGCAAGCTGTGTGAATGTGAGCAATTTTCTTAGCTTCTCAGGGATCTATTTTTTTCCATATAAAGAGGTATGACTGGCTTAGACTAGTGGCTTTCACACATTTTGATGACAACCCACTGTAGGAAAGATGTCATGACAATGAAGTTTCACAAAACGTCCACAAAATGCTTACCCTTACTGCACGTGATAAACTCTACCTTCCAATCTATTCTGGTCTATCCTAGTCTTGTATTTATTTAAAAAAAAAAATGCTAGTTGCAGCTCTCTAAATTGATTTCACAATACCTTGCCAGATCATAGCTGCAGTTTGAAAAACACATGGGCATAGCTGATCTTTATGGTCTGCTCTAGTTCTAACGCATATGATAATGAATAAACATGGTAATCCTTTTACATATTTGTGTGTTCTCTTTATTTATGTATAATCACTTTTGTAGATAAGTTTCTAGAAAAGAAATAGGTTTCCTAATGTTATCTGACAACTCTGATAAAAATAACAATATATGTTATAAATTTATGAGTTTATAATTCATAATATAAAAATAGTTTAATAATGATACAAACCAATGGAAAAAATTGATTAATTTTCTCATTTTCTTGCTGAGCCAAGTACAGGTTGCATTCTAAGAATTTTTACCATGATTGAGAAAGAGGCACCAAGAATGAAGGGATGTTCCTTCATATCTTGGTTAAATCATTGGTTTAAATTGCTTGGTTCTCAGTCCTGACTTAATTTTAAAATCACCTGGGCATGTAAAACAATTTTCTGACCCTATTCTAGAACTATTAATTCAGAATATAAAGGGGTAGAACTGAATCATCACTATTTTTTAATCTCCCCAAGTAAGGACGGAGAACAACTAGACTAGTTCACACCTCTAAAGTCACAGTGCTCTGGGAACCCAGTTTAGTCCAATGACGGAAAACAAGGGTGAAGGCAACTGCTATTGATACAGCACTCACCTTTCACTCCCTTGCCCCTGCATTCCTTTCCTCAGCTTCACACTAATCTCCTCCTTCATCATCTTCATAATCCATAATTGAGAACAGCTACCTGCTGTAATTTAAGCAAGAACGTCCTTCAATCTCAAATCTCTTCCATCAGCCCTGCTGAGTGCAAATGCCATTTCGGAAGGGTCACTCTATAAACAGTTGATCCTTTTTTATCAGTTCTCCAACTCTCTGGGGTGGAGTTATAAGTGGCTTGTAGATGTGTCATTTTGAAGAATTGAGAGTTGTAAGTGGGAGGGGAGTAGAGTGACAACCATCTCTCATCACACAGGTCAGCACCGGGAACCGGGGACTCAGAACAACGGGCACTTTAGGAGACACACAAGCAGGCAAAAACAGTGACAGACGACTCAAGAAACTAGAGGAAGTTAGAAGTCATGATTTGGCTTTTTTTTTTTTTTTTTTTTGAGACAGAGTCTCACTCTGTTGCCTGGCTAGAGTGAGCGCCTTGGCGTCAGCCTAGCTCACAGCAACCTCAAACTCCTGACCTCAAGTGATCCTTCTGTCTCAGCCTCCTGAGTAGCTGGGATTACAGGGATGTGCCACCATGCCCGGCTAATTTTTTATACATATTTTTAGTTGTCCAGCTAATTTCTTTCTATTTTTAGTAGAGACAGGGTCTCATTCTTGTTCAGGCTGGTCTCAAACTCCTGAGCTCAATCTGCCCACTTTGGCCTCCCAGAGTGCCAGGGTTACAGGCATGAGCCACCACACCCAGCCCCATGATTTGGCTTTAATATAACAAAGCTTTACTTGTGAGTAAATCACACATTTAAAAAAACCCATTAAAGGGAGAATATAGAGATGGGGAAATATAACCAAAAAAAAGTTAAATGAAAAAATTTAACAAATGTTTGTTTGGGGGGTTATGGTGCTTCTGGTTTTTGCTCTGTAGGCTTAATGTTGTTTTAGTGATTAGTTTTCCTTAATAAGTAAAACAATTGAATTTTGAGATACAAGGTTTTTTTAAAAAAATTCATGAATTCTCATCTCAGATGAAAGCTACTAGCTTTTATATGCTTCCTTATCGCCACCTGGTGCGTGTTAAAATAATGCAAGGAAAAGATAGCACAGGTTAACTGAATTACCAACGGAAAATCAAAGCTGGCGACTAAACAGTTTATTAACAGACAAATACCCTTGATGTAGCCTGACGAGCTGCAGACATAATATGGGAGCATCTCAGTTCAGTAACGTGGCTTTGTCTGGCTTGCACAGACTGATGAAAGGGCTGATTTTATTTTGAAATTATGACATTTTCTGATAATGTTAAAATATATTTTAATATATGGTAAAATTACATCATAAATAATAAGAAATAGGAGAACAAATTATACAATAAATATAAATAAATAATTCTAACTTTTAATAATATCCTTGCAAAAGATGGCTGTGTTTTATTTTATTATGTTTTGATTCCTTTGAGGGGCAAAAATAAAACAAAATTGGGATGGGTTTCTATAGAATGTTAAGCGGGCTTCAGAGAACTTGGCACCGTCTCTGGTTTTTTGTCCTCTCCCCGTCACACAGATAGGACTTCGCTCGTGCTGAGCTGGCTCAGAAATTGCACGAGTACATCGGATGGAGACCGCTCCTGAAGGGGAGGACATAGACGGGCAGTGTGACTGCTTCTGCAATGCTGAGAGAAATAGCACAAAAGGCTTGTACTGAAGCCAGAATTGGGCCTTTTTCTCAGCTCTCGAAGGTTTATACCAGCTTGAGGAGTATCCCCAGGAGCAACACGCTCTATGGAGAAGCAAGGGGTGAGGGGAGGGCTGCAAATCTGCTGCATCTGCTCATGTTCTGGGGAACTGCCCCAGGCCCAGTGATCTCTGTACTAGAGGCTAAATAAGAGGGATCACATAGAGTGTGTGTGTGTGTGTGTGTGTGCGCACATGAGTGTAGTGTGTGCACGTGGGTGTGAGTGTATGAGTGTGGATGTGTGACTGCAATGTGAGGTTGCGTATGTGTGGGTGTGGATGAGTGTGGGGTGAGTATGGATGTGAGTGTGGGAGTGTGAGTGTGGGTGAGTGTGAGTTTGAGCATGTTTGTGTGCATGAGCACGTGTCTATGTTCTCATCCATCCAACACTAAACCGATCTCTCCCTCCCCACTCCACATTCCCTTTATGTAATTGTTGTTGGAATTTTACCGGACTGTAGAGTCTACAAGTCTGGGAACCACTGATGTAGCTGATGAAAATAACAATGTGAAAGGAATGAGCAATTTCAGAGCCCTATTCCCTTTGGTCTCTTACGTAGATGAGCGTAATCTGTTAATTATGAAACATAAATGATGGGCCAGCAGGTCCTGGGGTATTGGGGTGGCCAGTAAGGGGAGGAGTTCATGAGAAGCAGGGACTGTACATTCCTTCAATTTGGGAAGAGAATCTGAAATGGGTGCCTGAGGCTAAAACTGACGTCACAATGTCGCTTAGAACCAGGCCTGGGTTATACAGTGACTTGCAAGTGTGTGCTTATGGGCATGTTTCCTCAGTAAGAGACAAATTTTGGAAAAAGAAACCTCAGGTAACAGGGCCATAGGTCATTAAAACTGGCTCCCACACTTGGATTTTATACAGTTACCCCTTAAGTTTTATATAACATTGGCATTGATTGCTAGGTGATTGTTTTTCCCCTTCTTCACATTTTCCTTTAATCATTAGCATAGCAAAAGCTTAAGGAAAAAAAAATTTAAAAGTATTTTATCAAGCTCTTTGAAAATTTGCTTGGTTATTGAAATATATATTTATTTTCTTAACTTTGTTCACTTAGACATTTAATATTTCTTAAAGCGGTCCCTGATTATTCAAGAGATGCTTATTCCCTTTCTTTAAAATACTTCAAATGTCTATTGTTGGCAGAATCCTGACAGCCTCCAAAGCTTTAGCAAAGCTCAACAACTTGGTTTAATTCAGTAAAAGCCTCATTAACTTAACTAGATCAGGGAGAGTTTCTCTGCCAAAAATTAACCTATTTAGCACAGAAACAGTCCCTCTCTACCTATAATTGTCATTTCTCCCGGATCACTGCCATCAGACTGTCACTTTCTTTCTTCTCTACCCACAAAGACCGAGATCCTTGCAGCTTGTAGAATGATCTGGCATTTTACAATATTGGGATCGTTTAAAGAGCCACATACATATTTTCTCAAATATAGTCTGTGTTGTTCCAAATATAGCTTTCTATGCTAATAAAATTATAGCAATTATTTATCTTTTAAATGCCATTTTTAACACTAATGCTAAAGTGCTATCAGTGATATTTATTTGAGGTCTTTCCTTTAAAAATGAATAGTTATTGCTATTTGCGTAAAGCAGGGAAGTTGCTAACTTATTCCTTCAAAGGGGATTTTTTTTTTTTGCCACTGATTTAAGCGATAATTGGAAAGAGGCAAGCAGCATACATGAAAAGTGGTAATAGTACTTTCTTATTCTGTAATCATTGAACAGTGAGAAATTGTATATTATTTGATTCTTTATTAAAACTTGTAAAGGCAATATGTCCAATTTGAATACTTTTATTCACTTTCATCAAATTATTTAATAGTTTTTCACTGCTTTTTTAGTGGCTCTGGCTTACAAAGCTTAAGTTGTATTTATAAAATGAGCAGTTAAATGTTTTATTGGTGAGAAAAATTTAAGCTGGAATGAAGGTATATTACTTTGAATCATAAAATGATTGAGTTAGGAGGCAATTGAGAGGTAATATACTCTAACACCCATTCTGAATTTTCATTTTATTGTTTCACAGATGAGGAAACTGAGTCCCAATGGATTGCCTAATTCCACAGATCCAATCAGTAGGGGCAAGAATTTAAAATACTTCATTTTTTCAAAGAAGCCAGCAAAATGTATTGCCTTAGATCAGGCACTACAAAAGCATAGTTTATTTTCAGACTCTATCAATAATGGGACTACTCAGTGTATGTGCGGTGCTTAATCAATATTATTTTCTATGGTCTTATGATTATAACATTCTTTGTAGCCTAAATAGATAATAAATAAGGTCATTTATATTATTGAGTCCTTCAGAGATAGTTATAATGGAAATGAGATCAATATTTTCAAAATTATTATTAATTGAATTGGTTGGGTTTTTCTGTTGCTGAATAGATTTTTAATAAGTAATTGACTTTTGAGATGGAATCATATTCTAACCTAAACCTAACATAGGCAGAAATATACAGGAACCTTCATGACCAAATAAAAACTCTTCAACCTTGGGTCCCTAAAGCAAGTCAAAACCAGACTAAAGTATTTAAGGTGACCTACCGCTTTTTGAGAAGAGAAATACCCTAACTCCCAGCTCACTCCTTGCAAAAGAAATGTTATATTTGTGTCAGTCTCGAACAAACTGCTTCTTTCTGTAGCTTCAGGCATTATTGTCCCTGAGACTGGCTCTTGAGAATTGTCATATTTATTATTTGGCCTTTTTCCTAAAACTTTCAGACCCCTAACACTTAACTTCATTGTGTAGTATGACCTGGTGTTTGTTTTCCTGTAGATAAAGCAGACTTTACCAACTTGTATTAATACAACAGGGTTGAGATTAATCCTGGCCTTTTGTTCTAGAAACTAAACTTCCTTAAAGGACAGAGAAATAAATTAAAAGAAAAGTCATAGTAATGTTCAAAACATTCTTTGAAATCTTTCCAACAAGTTAACAGCTTACACCTCTTTTACTGCAGTTGTCTCTGGTGTATTGCAAACTGAGGTGCCTCCTAGCTTCCTCTCCAGCTGGCATGCCTAGAAAATCTTTGTCTCAGGAGCAAGGAAGAAGGTCCAAAATGCCCATAACCAGTTGAGATATTTTCCTCGTTGGGTATTCATTCATGTCTTGCTTAAAATCAAGGTTCTGCTGGGCACGGTGGCTCATGCCTATAATCCTAGCACTTTGGGAAGCTGAGGCAAGAGGATCACTTGAGGCCAGGAGTTTGAGACCAGCCTTGGCAACATTGCAAAACCCTCTCTCTACAAAAAATAAGAAAAATTAGCCAGATGTGGTGCTCACCTGTAGTCCCTACTATTCACAAAGCTGAAGTGGGAGCATCACTTGAGCCTAGGAATTCAAGGCTACAGTGAGCTACGATATGACCACTGCATTCTAGCCTGTGTGACAGAGCAAGACCGTGTCTCTAGAAAAAAAAAAAAAAATCAAGGTTCTGTAGGGTGCACTTTACTTAGATCTGTGAAGTCCAGTCTACCTTTCATGAAATAAAGTTGCACAAACACCAACAGGAATTCCTAAGTAAAATAGATTACATTCTTTCTAACAAAAGACACTTGTTTAAGTAATTGAACCATAAAAAAGCCAAAAGCAATAAAAAGCATTGGTTTACCTGGAATTACCTGAGTTTTCTTACCCAACACTGATCAACGAAGAGACTTGAGTCATAGTTATTTGGTTGATTCACCTCATTCTGAAGGTATGGTCACTTTCAGGAAAGCTAAATGCCAAGGCAAGCTCTTATGTAAGAGATTATATTTGGAAAATGTGTAATAGAGTTGAGAATGGCTTTGGAGAAAAAAAAAATTCATAGGAATAACCCTCCTAGCCTCTTATATCTTTTTTTTCCTCTGAAAAGAAAAGGAAAAAGTATCATTCAATTATACTAGTGATTCAACTAAAATTCTTAAGATTTTAAAACCTACTTTCATGTATTTTGAATTTTTGAGTTAAGTCTATTGTTGAAATTTTAGCTCACAGTTGTATAGTATTTAATACATTTTCTAATAACAGAGTAAGTAAAAGGAAAAGGACATCTGAAGTCATTGTACAGAAATTGAAATATAATGAAACATTGCAGTTTCTTTTTTCATAAAAATTCTTGAATATATTTGCATATTTAATCTATTCAAGGCTATTAATTTGTTCTGCAAATATTGTCTGAAGGTCGTGCCTGGCAGTGTTCCTGGCTCTCGGGCTACAGTGGTGACCAACATGGACAATGTCCTTTCCTTCCTAGGCCATACGGGGAAATGAGAGTGAATAATGAAATTAACAATCATTCAAATAACTAAGTGATCAATACTACACCACTCAAATTGCAGTTTTAGGATTATGAAAAGAGGCTCCATTTAGACTGAGTGGTAGGGAAGAGTCCCCTAAGGCAGTGACATTTACACTGACACCTACAGAATGGACAGAAAAAGACCAAAGACTAATAGGGGAGAATGTTCCGGACAGAGGAGGCTCTGAGAGGGAAAAGGTTAGGTTTGTTCAGAAACTGAAAGTACATATTTCATAAAACAGTGATTTTGAGGGAGAAAGATATAAAATGAGGTTGAAGAGTTTGGAAAGACTTCTGTTACATGGAAGGATTTTGGTCTTTGTCTTAAATGCAGCAGGAAGTCATCAATGAGTTTTTAAATAGTAGAATAACTCAGTCCTATATAAGTGGGGTTTTTTTACTATTATTTTCTTTATTTCAGCATATTACAGGGGTACAAACGTTTAGGTTACATATATTGCCTTTGCCCCTCCCGAGGCAGAGCTTCAAGCCTGTCCATCCCCCAGACAGTGCACACTGCACCCATTAGGTGTGAATATACCCATCCCCTCCTCGCCCCCTCCCACCTGCCCAACACCCGATGAATGTTACTACTGTATATGCACTTAAGTGTTGATCAGTTAATACCAATTTGATGGTGAGTACATGTGGTGCTTGTTTTTCCATTCTTCTGATACTTCACTTGGTAGGATGAGCTCTAGCTCTATCCAGGATAATACAAGAGGTATTCATATAGGGCTGACTTATGACTTCCATGGTCCTTAATAACCTTTGTGAGCCCCTTCTTCCATCATATATATGATATTTATGTGTAATATGTGTATCATATAGATTACATAATCTATAAAATATATCTATATCTATAGTCTATGTCATATAGCTATATTATCTATATATCTATAGCTATTATTTCTGTATTGGGATAAAAATGAATATAATCCAGACAGATGTTCTTTTTTTCTTCTAATATTAAAAAAAATTTAAACATTTTCATGAGTCCCCTAAAATTGTCATGAACTCTCAGCCCTGTGGCTACTGTGCCCAATTACTAAGCCAGCCCTGGTCTTATCAGGAGAGAAGAGATTTTAGTTAAGATAAAGTAGAAAGCTATTACAGGACTATAGGAAAGGGGAGGTGGTAGACATAAACAAGAAAAAAAAATCAATAAAATATTATCAGTTCAGTTTTTAAATAGAAAATAAAACATACACCATCTACTTATATACTTAAAAAATCTATATTAAGAAACCTAACCCAATGTTTGCTAAAAAGCAAAAAAAATAAAATCTAAAATGCACAATATGGTCAGTTTAAAAAGTGACAGAAGCGAACAGGAAGGTAATGAAGGAGACACGGTAAGAAAGCGGAGAGGGGAAGAAGGACTAGAAGCCAAGAGGGAGGATGGAGGTGGAATGAGGGAGAGAGAGGGGAGAGAGAGAAATGCGAGGAAGCAGAGGAACAGGAAGACAGAGGGAAAATCAAGTGAGAAATGGATGTGAAAACTCTTTGAAGGTAAACGTGCTGTACAAATGCAGGGGAGTGTAATAGGAACGAAACCAGGCAGAATTTTTCTTGGGAGCTTGGAGCCGATGCATTAACAACCTTCTAATGATCACCCATAGTCCTTCAGAAAAATTCAGTAGAATGTGGGCCATTATGGAAATAGTCGTGTTAGCAGGACAGAGCTTTACAAAGGAGCGTGTATAGGGCTTGTTAAACCAAACGTTTCTGCAGAGAGATGTGTGAGTGGAAAGCTGGTAGGCGTTTTTAACTAGAATCATGTGTACACTTGTTACAGAAACCACAGGTGGGGATTTTTGCTGTTTGCCTTGTTCTTTTGGTAAATCCCTCAGCAATATTCTTATGTGAAAAAATTCCAAAGTGGTTCATAAGAAATAAGCCAATGTATTCCCATAACCACTTCCTCTGGTCCTCCTAATAGAGTTTGATAACCTTTGAGCTCCATCATGAGTTCTTCCCCTCATGGAACAAGAGGGACCCCCTGCAAGCACACCAGGAGGCCCGGATGGCTGGGGCGAGGCCTTTTCCTTCTCTTGACACCCCTACCCTCTGCTGTGCAGCTGCAATAGTTTTATGTGTCAATTCGGCCAGGCTTAGTACCGAGGCAATCCATCAAACACTAACCTGGGTGTTGCTATGAAAGTATTTTATAGATGTGGTTAATATTTACAATCAATTGATTTTAAGTAAAAAGATCACTCTCCATAGCGTGAGTTGACCTCATCCAATCATTTGGAATGCCTTAAAAGCAAAAAACAGGTTTCCCTGAGAAGGAAGAAATTCTGTTTTAAGACTGAGATATTAATTCCTGCCCAAGAGTTTCCAGCCCAATGGTTTGCCCTGCAATGTTCAGACTCACCATCTCCTACGATTGCCTGAGCTAATTCCTTGAAATAAATCTCTCATATATATTAAATATATATTTTATAAATAATATAAATATATATCTAATTATAATATATAAGTACATTTAATTATAATATAATTATGGCTATGTGTAAAATATATATTATATATATTAATATATATCCTACTGGTTCTGTTTTTCTGGAGAACTCTAACTAATACAGATTTTGGTACCAGGAGTGGTTCTAATGGAACGGGATTTTAAGGATAAGGTTTCTGCACTGGTTCTGGGGATTCTGGAATTGGTTCTCTAAGCTGATTAGATTTAAAGGTATTAATTACTCTATTTCCAGTGGTAAGGAGGACACTGATACCCCATGGCATGATATGGTTGATGAATCAGCTGGGGCTGTCTCAGCAATTTACTACAGACTGGTTGGATTAAACGCAAAAAATGTGTTTTCTCACACTTCTGGAGGCTAGCAGTCCAAAATCAAGGTTCTGACTTAGTTGCCGGTGAGGACTCTCTTCCTTGCATGCAGATGGCTGCCTTTCCTTGTTGCATGCCGCAGAGAGAGAAAACGAGCTCTCTGCTTATAAGGATGCTAATCCTGTGGAACCATGGCCTAGCCTTATGACATCATTTAACCATAATTACATTCTTACTCCAAATAACAGTCACAATGGGGGTTAGGACTTTGAAGATATGAATGGTGGGAGTCACAAATGTTCAGTCCATGACACCCGACAATAGATATATACAAAATATGATCCTTGGGTACCTTAATCAAATACTTATGAAACATAAGTTTCTGGCTGACCGTGTATTTGATACCTTAGAATATTTTTGTCAAACTAATAAATATAATCATGAAAGTGGTTAATTGCTCCTAACGGCATTAGAAGAAATGAGTAAAAACAAAGGATGAGATCTGGACTTCAAATTTCCAGTTTCACTGCAGCATATATTACCTACAAACTTCTATGTCTGCTCTGTAAGAAACTTTTATCGCTTTTAGCTGGTGAGGCTGAGATTTCTGAAAACCAAACCCAGAGACTCATCCTACCAGTGCCTAAATTACAATACAAATTGAATTCTCAACCTCACAGCATGTGGCTGGACCACTTTTTATTGGAGAGAATAGGCCTGTGAGTAATGGATCCAATCAGCCATCTCAGCAGAAGCCAGGAATAGAAATGGGGTTACCCAGGAAAGATTTGTGGAGGACCCTCTTGTCTGATGACTTAAGCCCCTGTGAATTGCATGGGCAACTGACAAGGTTTTTGAGCATAGCATTTTTAACCAGTAAAAACACTTCTAACCGGGATTGAAAGGGACCAAGATATAAAAGACACACAGGGAGGAAGGCCGTGTGAAGAAAGAGTCAGAGGTTGGAGTAAACAGCTGCAAGCCAAGTAACATCGAGGTCGGCTGGGAGCTACGAGAAGCTAGGAAAAGGGAAGGAAAGAGTTTCGCTGGAGCCTTCAGAAGGAGCATGGCCCTATTAAGACCTTGATTTTGGACTTCTCGACTCCAGAACTGTGAGACAGTGTATTTCTATTGTTTCAATCCACCCAGTTGGTGGTAATGTGTTACAGTAGTCCAAGGAAATTCACATAATCCTCCCTATTATGGGGGAAAATATTGAAAGACACATAAAAGTTGTCTATCTTCTCTTCCTTTTTGGAATGTTTGGGAATTCAGAGGAGATGTATCTTTAAAAAAAAAAAAAGTTTTAAGCTTTATTTATATTTTTTTCAACTTTTCCAATATCTATAATAAACTCTGGTGTGTGAAAGGATTGATCTATACACAGATGATCTGAAAAGAAAGCTAATGGATTTCCTTTCTTGACCCAGATAATATTACTATTATTAATTATTACTAAGGGAATGAAGAGTGCAAGTAGAAGGAAAGTCCGGGAGAGATTATAGAGAAGGCCAGGGAGCAAGCTCATTATAAATGCCTGGCTTTGAAATGATGTCAGAGGCCCAAGGAGCAGTTCCAAAGATCTAATGGCAGCTTCCAGCATCTGACTTTATATAATAAACTGTTTGGGTTGGAAGAGATCTTGGATGTCATCTTGTCTAAAAATATGGTATTTATCCAGAGGAACAATAGTGGGCAACATTTCAGCCTACCTCGGATGTGAACATATGTAGATCAGGCCTCTGAGGGACAGAAACCACCAGGAGAAGGCACAACTCTGATGTCTGTGCCCAGCAATTTGGAGGGCAGCCCAGTTCTTAACCGATGTGCTACAGCACACTGTTGTGGCTGTCTTCAAGGTCAGCCCACCACATTTTGGTTTCTGTGTAAGACTTATGGGTTGTAATCATACCAGTTCAGAGGTGTCTTTCATATGGAAGGCTGAGCTGAATGGGTCCTGTCCCATAAATAAGAGCTATGTCAAACTACATGTTTCTAAGAAAGGTCTCGTGTACTCCAGAATATGAAAAAGTATAAGAGAGGGAGGTGAGGGAAATGAATGGTTCTAAATAAAACAACACAGTGGCAATGTGTTTAAATGGGTACAAGGTAACAGAGAGATAATTGCTGGTGTTTTGTAAGATGTTATACGGAAGTACTATTTGTGTTATAGTTAAATCTGATCTTTAAAACTATTTTGGGAAACTTTTGATCACTTCCCATATGCTGCTAAAAATTATATGATTTCAAAAACGTTAAAGACTACTGCAATAAGATCTTTCATCATACTTTATAGACTCATGTTTAGCTGGTTAGCTGTGCTTTCAAATCATAATAGATCAAAAAAAGCCAATGAGAAGTGGGAGTGCTAAAAGAGGCAGTCACACTCACAGCAACAGTCTGGTCATAGGGAACTAGGCACCTAACCACTCACTGGCTACCCAGTAAAAAGCTAATTTGTCACAGTAATAGCAACTCTCAGGTATTTCTCTAATGCCTTGAGCTTAAGGTATGTTCCCATCAAGATTCAGTCATGGGTGGGCATATCAGGAGGCTGGTGAGGTACGCACAGATTATCCATTTTAAGAAAGACTTAGAGCCTCCTAGAGAAAAGATTATTTGGGGCACCCTATTGTGTCTGTTGTTCATATTGTTGTCCAGCCAAGTCCCCATGAACTTGTCTATTCCTAAGGAATGACAAGACTGGACGTAACAAGTGAGAGAGGCAGGCGTGGTGGCTCATACCTGTATCCCAGCAACTCAGGAGGCTGAGTCAAGAGGATCACCTGAGGCCAGGAGTTCAAGGCTGCACTGAGCTATGATCACACCACTACACTCCAGCCTGGGCAACATAGCGTAACCCCACCTTTAAAAGAAAAAAGAAAAGAAAAGAAGAAAAAGAAAAGAAAAGAAGTCAGAGACCTATTTGCACATAAAATCTCTGTGAGAATTTAAGAGTCCAATAACTCAAAGATGTTCTCGTTTCTAAAGAGCAATTTCAGAACTGTGACTCTGCAACAATAAGCTTGGAGACATCACAGAAAGTAGTACCAGAGTCAGAAAGTCACCCAGGGGCAATGAGTATAATGGCCTTCACTTCTTCATGGGTTGCAGAAGCAGTGGCCAGCCATAAAGCATCAATGGACAATCGTCACCATAGTGTGACATCTTGGCTCCACAGCAGCAGGGACAATTCGAGAGTTATAGAAGACCAGACTTGGGGAACAGATGCAGACGTCTGTGCCAGCAGCAGCAGCAGATCTGAGGAGGCTTCCTTTTTATTCCCTGTCCCATCCCTGGTTCTATTTGGTGTAGTTCTGGGGAAATATCGACTACATTAAGAAAAAGTGTTAATTATCTGACATACTCTGTTTAAGACAGCACGTGTTGCATTACATTTTAGAAGTGTTTTTATCAAAATTCTTCTTTTCTTTTTTAAGTTTTTGCACTTGAGATTGGGTGCTTTAGGTATGTGTGAAATTCACTTATATGGAGCAACTCATTCCCTGAGAGAGACAAATAAGGAGTTACTATAATAATAGATTGTTAATCACAAAACAAATTTGATTAAAGATGGATTTAAGAACAGCTTGTATTAAGATCAACTCTTGGTCTAATTAGAAACAAAGGGACTTCTATTTTTATTAATTTATTAAAGTTGGGGCAGATTTTGTGAATCATTGATTTTATTGTCCAATGCCTTTTTAAAAATTATTATTCCTCCTTTCCATCTCTACTATAACCTAGCTGTTAAAAATGTAAATTTATGGCTGATTTCCTCTGTAGCATAAATATTCAAGTTCTGAAGTCAGTGTAGTTGCCTCAGAGAGACTTCTTTCACCATTCACAGGGGAAGGCAAGCATTTAACCGCTTCACAGCTAGCTGTCTTCTCCTGCTTGTGGGCTGCTTCTGCCATTCTTCGATGCTACAGTGGACTATGAAATTAACAACTGACTGTTACGATACTCTGCAGGCATCATGCATCTGGCCCAAGGATGCATGTTGAGCAGCAGTGACATGGATAAGTGAGTGCAAATAGAGATCAGATTTCTAAATTAGATTGGCTACTTCTTTTTTTTTTTTTTTTTTTGCAATAGCAGCTCTCACATCCAATTTGCATACTGTACATTATCAACCCAGATGCTAATAAAATGTGCCCTGAGCAAATTGTTGCTTTGAATAGCAAAATGCAGTCTGTGAGATAAAGGAGAAAGTGGTAGTGGTAAGAATTTAAATGTACATGTATCATGTAATAAATATTTTTGTGTGCTTTGCCATTAAAATATTGGGGATTTTTTGGTTCAGGATTTAAGAAATAAGTGAGAAAGATCTACATTTATATCAGACTTTGGACCAGCTATCTTATATCTGAGGCCACAGCAGAAAGTTGAAAATATGCAGACCGTGAATGGCCCCAGTAGGGCTCAGCTTTGGATGAGATCATTGATACGTCTTTCCTGAAAAATTACTTCATATATAAATAGATCATCCTAAATTTCAAGACAAATAGCATGTAATTTGCAAAAGATAATATAGACCTCACAAGCTAGGTCTGAGGATAAAATGAATTGTTGTTATAATAACAATGCAATGGTTAATATGGTGCAAGTGGAGGGTGGACATTAAGTCAGTGAATCTTTTGTTTGCTTTATAGGGAGCAAAAAGAAACAGTAAATAGAAGCCCTGGGAAATTTTCATTTTTTAGATAAGAGGTCTGAATGCCATTTTTGTTCTTTGTCAGTCATAAAAGGCTTTCTAGTGCCATCTATTTTCCCCCAAGAAATGAATTGTAGTCTTAATCCAAAAAGGTATCCTAAAGTGAGTTTTTTAAAAAAATTCATATTTTTAGGCTCAGATGCAGATATTTTATGGGAAAATAAAGCCTAAGCAACAAAAACAAGTCTTTTAAATAGTTCTCTGTGCAGTTTTCTAGAGCTAACCAATAGAGCATGCTTGGCAGAGGGTACTCTAACAAAAGAAAGGAAGTTCCAAAACACACGTGTTCACTCTCTCACCTTCATCAATGACTAACACAATGCCAAGACCTGAATCAGCTCTTTTTCTATAAATTGAAGGGCTTCATAAACTCTGGTGAAGGGCTGTTTCTCTGAGATTTCTCAGAGATCTAAGGAAGTAAAGACAGTGAAGACAATGCAGAGAGTGACGTCATCCTTTCTGTTTGGGGGGATGGGGACCAACTGCCATATGGGATGGGTAAATGGCTCAAAAATTATTGATTCTGGTGTGTGCCCTAACTATAATTTTTAATAAGTTTAAAACACGGATTTTTTTCAAATATAGAATAAAGACATATCAAGGATATATTTAACTCATTAATGAGAAAACCAGCAGGATGGTAAAGTTGGTTCAAAGCAGAATTTAAAAGACGGCATGTATCTTGGCACGGAAAGAAAGAAGGCTGGAGTACGTCCACTAGGTTACGTGTTCTGTCAGGCAAGAAAGCTGCAACTCTCAGCGTCGTCTGTCTAGTGACCAGAAATCTCTTTCATCTCTACAGGATAAAATCCAGATGTTAACAACATGTAATTTCAAATATATTTGATCCTAATAGATAGTAAGTAAGAAGTAAAAACAATTGGTACATGCCCAAAGGAATTAACTACAGAAATGTTCTAACCTTGAGAAAGCAAGCAGTCATCTTTTTGCCCTATGTTCAAATTGTAGATAATTTTTCTTAACAGCATCTAAGTTACTTAGATAACTTGGAGTACCTCTCAAGAAATGTTTTTCTGCCTTTCTTAAAAGGTGATTTAAGAAAGTTGTAGAGATATCTGTGCCCTTCACCATCTGAAATGTGCCACCCATCTTTGAAAACCCAGCTCAGGAATCCCAATAACTCCCCACATTAGAATCAACTGCTATGCCCTTTGTGCTGCCTGAACTTTTTTTATTGTAACAGCAGTTATCATAACTCATTTCTGTGTCTGTCTCCCCGACACACAGGATTGTGAGTTACATGACATAAAAATTACACCCTCATTTTAGTATCCCGAAATCCCCTCTTACATACTACAGTGAACAATGTGCTCCCTAAAATCACCATCCTTGATTGTGAACAGGGATCAGATTTACATATGACTTTATATAATAACTGTTTATTGAGGGCTATCCTAACCTGTCCGAAAGATGATTAGTTAGTAGCAAATTTTCCAGTGGGGTGGGATAATCAACAAAGAGTGAACAAGAATTAATGAAATGTAATTCTAACACATGTTAAAAAGCACAATTCATAGTCATCTCATTTCATTTAAAATATTCATAATTACATATACAGTATCTTAATTGGTTTAGATTTATTCTTCATTCTGTACAAAGGACTGTTGTCAGCCACAACTGTATGTGGCAAATATGCATTCATCCAGGATTTACAAGGCACTCATGCCTTAATTAACAGACCTTATATCCAATGAGTAGTAAACTCATTTAAATTTCAATAAAATTAAATGTCCATGTTTATGCAGTCTTTTATCTAAATGCTGCCATTTGAATAACAACATCTATTTCATTTTTCCCTTGGTTTCCCTTGATTAAACTTATAGTAGATCGTATTGAGGATGAATTATCCAAAAAAGAGTTCTAAAGTAAAGTTCTTGGCATTTATTCAATATAGCAGAATGGCTATACTAAAGTTTTAGTGGTAATGACATCGGAGTTTCTGCAGTGCTGCAGATTTTCCCAAAAGGTGGAAAATGGGATTAGTTAGACTAAACTCTGATTAAGCAAGATCATATCCAACCAAAAATGTTTGTGATATGAAGAAAAAATATGTTAGGACTTTATTGTTGAAAAACAGTTCGATGTGCTTTTACGTGTATGTTTGAAAAATTATGTAGTAGCCATAAGTGAATATTATTATGTAAGAAAGGAAAGATGCTACTCTGTTCAGTCGAGGAAATGTAATGAAAAAAGCAGATAAGCTTGGCTCTGGTCTAGGTCCTGTCACTAAATAACCAGCTACATGAAGGAGGAGAACTCCCTTTACTAATCTGGACTGTATCAACTTCTTTATAATGAAAGAGAAATTGGTACCAGATATTCTCTGATGTCTTTTTCAGTTTTAATATTCAATCTCCATTTAAGTAAATCAGGGAAGAATGCCCTGGGGCATTCTTTCTTTTTATACATCCCTCCCTGACCTCTAATGAAACCACCATCCATTTAGAATTTTTCTTTTCAGATATTTATCTTTAATTTATTCTCTTCTTTCCAATTTATCGCCTCCTTATTGGTCCAAGCTACCATCTATTGCTGCCTGAGTTTTGGTAATGGAGCCCTGAATGGACTCATTCATTCACTGTTTGCCTACCTACACACACACACACACACACACACACACACACACACACACAATTCTTTGCCCCTCTATAGCCAAATTATATTTCTATTGAAAAATAATATTTCTTTAAAATGTAAATTCAGCAGGGTTGTTCCTTCTCTGCTTTCCATTTTCCTTTAGATAAAGCCAAAATTCCTGAACGTGGCTCTCCAGCCGTATCTTGTAGGCTCTTTCTCCCTAATCCAGCAATCTGTGACTTCTCTCATACCCTCAGGATCTGCAGCCTGGGGAGCTAATTCCACATCTCTTTACCAAACCAGTCCTATAACCTTAATTCCTCAGGAAAACTTTCCCTGATTTAAGCACCAGGCTAGATCCCATTATTACATGTTCTCACCACAATGGATATTTTTCTTCCTATTTACAATTATGATTATCATACTCTTTACTATAATATCTGTGTTGCAATCTTAACCTGACCTCCTCCAACAACTGGCAGATTACTTTCTTAAATAGGCATCACCTCTAGTGACTAGAGAGAGAGAGGAGCTATGTGCCTCCTCATAGGCACTGCCAAAATGCTTATGAGCATATGGGATTGTTGCCACAGGCAGGTCTGACTGCCCAGCACCCAAGAACCAAGTGCCAGCAGCCTGGGGAGGTGGTGGACTAATGTCTCAAAGACCATCTCATCTTTCCCTGCTTACTGAGCAACTCATAAAGGGAAGGGATCTAGGGCATTACATCCGTGGCAGAAGCAAGCTGCCCGCAAGGCACCATGACTTCCATGCTGGCTGTCAGCGAACAATAGGTCGTCAGGGGATCTTATCATCAGCAGTCTCTGGTTGGCCTGTTCCTGACTCTTGATCTGTTTTTCCTCACAGTCATTTTCTAATCGTGTGCCCCACCACTGTGTAAGCAAGCAGCAAGTTAATTCTAAACTTTTAAAACAGAACAAGCCAAAAGCATACTGGAAGCACAATGGCTTCCCTTTAGCTAGCCTAACATTACAGTCTGAATGGCCCTTGGGGTGCGCTTAGAGGATGAGACAGAACAAGTCTCCCATAAATTCTTCTACACTGTGAACATTTATTAGCTGGGAGGCACAAAGACTCCCCCACAGCCTGTGCCTTTTAAGTGAGATCCCACTTTCTACACTTGGACATTCTGACAAGCACTTTGCTGGAAAGGTTCCCTCCATGCACTTGTAATGATATTTTCTCTGCAGACTCAGCCAACCTTCCTGTCAGATCTGGGGTTAGCCTTCTATTAACTAGAGAAAGAAGGACAAGAGTTTCAAATGTATAGGTATTAGACCGCTGGGTTTGCTGGTGTCTTCTACCTCCTTCATTCCCAAGGTTATACCACTTTAGTTTAAACTCTCCTAGTTTCCAAAGCACCTGCTCCATGCCAGGGGGGTGGGTCTGCAGGGGCTCCTGCTGTCAGAACACGTTAGGTCTTAATGTTGAGCCACAGGGGACCAGTGGAGAAGGCCACACTCTGCTTTCACAGGGGGGGTCCCTCTTGAGTGCCTCCTGTACTTGCCTTGGAATGGGCCTCGGGCTGAAACACCTATTCAGCAGAGGCTAAATGCAGTGACTCTCTAAAAAGGAACACTTGAGGGCTCAATTCTCTTCCTTTTAAGAGGAAATTGGCTTACTTTCTCCCAAAGGAGCAGCTTTAAATATATAGGTCTATTGGGAGGGGCAATAACTTTCAAGTCAAAACAAAGAAAAAGGAAATGTTCTGTCATTCCTACCAAGCAATAAATACTTTTCTTACATTTCTTTCCATAACCAAGAGGGTCCATTCAAGGGATTCTCCCTGAACAAAGAAATTCTGCTCCACAATGACTTCTGCCTTCTAATAGAGGAACAACAACAGTGATAATAACAACAAAAATGGATTTAAGTTCTATCTAGCCCACTATACGTACCTATAATTCTTCCTGACAGTGAAAATGAAACAGAAGATCTGACGGCAAACGTCGTCTTTTTGTTTTCCTTTGGTTTGTGTTTAAGATTTCACTTTAAAAGCCTCTTATTTATTATTCATTTCTTCAACAAATATTAAGCACTTACTGTGTGCTAGGCCCTGGGTCAAGGACCAAAACTGATAGTACATGTGAAAGGTTTGTAGTGTATTATAAAATGTAGGAAAAAGTATATAATAATAACCATGAAAGTGTATATCCTTTTGCTCAAAGCCCACATGGTTAAGGAAAGAGAAGGTTAGGGACGCTGACATAATGGCATCATGGAGACCTCAGTCTCTAGAGTTGAATAGTGTCCTAGAGCCTACACTCAGTAATGATCTAAAAATCAGCTCAGTTTCCCTGGGTTGAAGGCTGCCAGATGCGGTGGGAGCGGGAAGTTGGAAGGACACAGCGGCCGGTAGGGGCTGGAAGCACAGCAGATGCAGCAGGCAGTGTGACCCCTCACCGCGAGCCAGCATGTTCACAGCAACTGCGGGGAAGACTTGCCAGTAAAACCTGTGCTGCTGTTTGATAGCATTTCATACTCATATTTGGATCTCACCTATGTGAACAATACTACACGTTGGGAATCTGGGCTTGCTGCAAGAGAATACATTTAGTTTGGAATATGAAATCTTCCTGAATGTTTATTTGTGGTTAGTTCACAAATGCAAGGTCTGCTGTGGCCCATTCCAGACTGTTCTATCTATAGTGTGACGAGAGTTGTTTACCTTGTTTGAAGGAAAGAGAGAAAGAAAGGTAAAAATACCTGTGGATTCCCTCATCCCCTACATCCCATTTCAAACATACCAGTCCTCTCCAGATGATCCCATTTAATCAAATGACTACATTAAATAAAACCACATGAGCTCGGAGCAAAAAGAGACACCAAGAGCTTGTCAGAACAAGGAAGAGAAATGCAAAAATCGCCTTTTTTTCAGCTCAGTCATCGAGGGTCCACTATGTGCCAGGCACCGGTCTAGGCACTTAGGATAAAGCAGTGAACAAAAGGGAACATCATAATGGTACTTATGTTCTGTTTGATTCTGTGGAAGACGGCAGAGTAGAGGCATTGCTTGTCGAAACGTCCCCGCGGGAAGGCCGGACATCCAATGGAGGAGAGGGGAAAAGAGTCACAGCTCAGGTGTGGATCACAAAGAGAGATGACAGAGATGGCTGGGGACTCCACAGAGAAAAAGTGCAAAGCCCAGAAGGAAGAAGATAAAGAGAAGATGTCAGCAAGGATCAAAGCCAGAGAGGCTCGGAGCCCAGTAAAAGGGTAAGGCAGGGGTTCCCTTCCCCCTCCGACGTGCCTTTGGTGAGTAGCCCGACACTGAGTTTACTCCAGGCTTTTCCAAACTCCAGGAGCCCAGGCATGGTGGCAAACAAGGAATAATGGGGTGGAATAGCGAGTCCCAGGAGTCTGGGCCGTCTGTAAGGGGCTCCGCCTAGCAGAATGCCATGAAAGGCAGGAGTGCTGGCTTTCTCCCCTCCAGACCCTCCCACCCCTGCACCCCCTTATCTACTGCAGCTGAGACAGCAGTCTCAGCTGGGGCTGACCAGGAGCTTTGGCCCCTCCCCGATTCATGACAACCACAAGAGAAGTTTGAGCTGAGAAGTTCACGAATGGCCACTTCTCTCCGGCAGGTGTGACCCCCGGCTGAGGCGTCCACGGAGAGTGGGGCCCACTCCTCTCCCCGTGAGGACTTGTGCTGGAACAGGGGTGTACAGTTGGGGAACTCCCTGCCTGCTGGCATTTCACAGGGTCTCACACCACAGCCCAGATAAACAGACTGGTCCTCGTGTCCCCTGGACGCTAGAGGGGTGCAGGGAGGCGCAGGGGAGACATCTGGGAGCTGGACTTGGGTGGAAAGGAAGCCCCTGCTGACGTGTCTGACAGGAGAGTGGTGGGGTGCCGAGGAGCGGGGATCGGGGAGCACGCCCATGGCCCCGCTGGAGAACCGCCATGGTGGATAAGGGGGTGCCATTTGGAGAGGAATAGCCTGGCCCCTGGTTCCATGGCAACCAAATACTTTGCACCCCGGCATGCGTGCTGACCGGGTGCTGCAGCCCCTCTGCCCACTCATTACAACAGGGAGAACAGTTTGAGCTGAGAAATGCATGAGCGGCCATTGCCTTATGGCAGGCACATGCTCCAGGCTGAGGTCCCCACAGATAGTGGGGCTCACGCCTTTTCTTTTGAGGACTTATAGTGAAATAGGGGTACACAGTCTTGGAACTCCCTGCCTGCTGGCATTTCACAGACATGCACGCTGTTGGGTCAGACACACGATGGGGGAGCTTTGAGAGCTGGTCCAAGGACTGGTGATTTGGGGCAGTGCCCAACCATCACCACAGAAAAACTGCACTGCTAGATAAGGGCAGAAAGATCCCAGCGGGGGGCCTTAGCGCTCGAGCATTTAGGTCCCTCGCCCATGAACAGCCCTACGGGTTTGGAGAGCTTATCCTGACTCTCCTACCAGTGGCTCTCCCTAGTGGCCAGAAAAGCAACTTCTGAGCCCTCTGGAGGCTTTGCAAAGCCATTCAGGCTCCTGCAAGCTAGCCACAAAATGCCTTGCTTGAATCTCCCTCCTAAAAGTACTATCTAAATTGTTGCATCAGGAGAAGTCTTAAATCTAACTGGATTAAAAAATATTTTCCCTCATTCTTTGAGGGTGAGCAATCATGAAGACAAGTTGGAGACGAGGTAAATGAGCAACGTGTCCCTATATCACATCATATCTAAATAGTGGCTGCAGGAAACATATCACCTCACTGCAAGTAATGCTAGCCCCAAAAGAGTGTGGGTGCTAAGAGAGTTAGGGTTACAAGGAAACAGAAGTATTTAATCCTTTGCTTATTTGATATGTATCTACTGGCTGTCTTCTTTGTATGCATGAGGCATGGCTTACAGATAAGACTGTGTTATTCAGGGTTCTCCAGAGAAACAGAACCAATAGGACACACACACACACACACACACACACACACACACACACACACACACACGAGGAGATTTATTATGGGAATTTGCTCATGTGATTATGAAGGCCAAGAAATCCCATAATACGCCATCCACAAGCTGGAGGGAGAACCAAGAAAGCCAGTGATGTAATTCAGTTCAAGTTTGAAAACCTGAGAACCAGAGGAGGCCATGGTGTGAGACTCAGAGTCCAAAGGCACAAAAACCAGGAGCTCTGATGTCTGAGGGCAGAAGACAGATGCTCCTGGTCAAGCAGAGAGAATGAATTCAACCTTTACCTTTTTGTTCCATCTAGGGCCTCAACAGCTTGGACAATGGCCACCCACACTGGTGAGGGCAGATCTTCTCTACTTAGCCACTGAATCAGCTTATAATTTCTGGAAACACTCTCACAGACACACCTAGAAGTAGTTGTTTTTTTTTTTTTTTTTTGGCTATCTGGGCATCCCTTAATTCAGTCAAGTTGACACATAAGATTACCCATCACAAAGATTATACCAAAAGGTACCAAGATTCTATTCAAAAGCCCATACGCTTTAATCCTGAATGACAGTATATCTAGTTCTTAGTTTGTTGTAATATGCTTACTATCATCATTCAAATAGAAAACTCTGATAAAAAATGAATTTTATGTATTCTATTGGGCAATATGAAGTGAAACAATATAAAAGTATTCAAAATGATTAAAAGCAAGGATCTTTTCCTAGTCACTTTGTCCTCTCTGTAACATTTTGATTTGAAGGTTATAGTCCTTAACTAATGAACTCATTTCAGCTACTTTCCTTCCTTTAGTATCAGATCTATAAGTTTTATATGATTGCAAATTGGGCAATGGTTTGGAGAAAACCCTAAAATGTATTGCACATTTTCATACAATTTGGAAAACTCTCTACAAATAGAGATGTTTTAATAAAAACAGATAGTGAAAGCATTGAATATATATTTAATATGTATTATAACATGATGGCATTTTAAATAATGAAAATTAATGTGTTTAAAGAAAAAAGATGCAGTTTTTAGATTTTATTGGGAATCAGTTAATCTAATCATAAATGAAAGTAGCAACACAGTAAAAGAATGAGCAATAAAATGCAGTTTCGAAGAAAAGAACAAATCTAGGATACCACATGTGAATCAAACTTGAAAATAATATTCTGCACAAGATTTTAAGTACCTCTACAGTGTGCTAAATTCATAGTTATAGAGGGCAGACTTCATCTAATGTATTAATTTTCTTTTTCTCAGTAGACTTTTACCAAGTAATATTTTATATGCTAAAAAGCATAAATCTTAACTCTTAAGAGTTAAGCTTGATGAGTTTTGATGAATAGATGTACTCATATAACTAACATACCAATCAAGAAATGGAACATTTTCATTACTCAAAAATGTTTTTTTGGTCCTTTTCTACTCAATCCCTCCTACCAGAGAAAGCCACTGTTCTGATTTCTACTTCCATATATTAATTTTACCTGTTTTAGAACTTCATATAGATTAAATCATATATTTATAATTCTTTTGTTTCTTATGTTTCTTGCTCAATATAATATTTGTGTGATTTCTTTATATTGTTGCATTTATCAATAATTTGTTTTCTTTTTATTGCTAAGTTTTCCAAAGTACATACTGTTTTCCATTCCTATCAGTGATGTGTCGGAGTTTCAATTGTACCACAGCCTCAACAACACTTGGTATTTTCAGTCTTAATTTTAGTCATTCTTGTGGGTGTTTAGTGGCATCTCACTGAGCACGTTTTCACGTTGGCCATTTGTATCATTTTGTAAAGTGTGTTCAAGTCTTTGCTTATTTGTATTTGTTTTGTCTGTCCTCTTATCATTTGCTGCAAGAGTTATTTCAGTATTCTGAACACATGCCTTTTTCAGATATACGGACCGTAAATATTTTCTCTCAGTCTGTGGCTCACTTGTTCATTTTGAAAATATTTTCTCTCACTTTGTAGATCATCTTATAATTTTATTAATGTTTCTTTTGATGAGCTGAATTTTAAAAATTCTTCAAAATTCTTTTAAAAAATTAAAAGAAATCTGCAATATAGCAAACTACGTTACCTGGTTTAGGTGGAGAATAAGAGAGTGGATCTATTTTGGATGGAAACAAAGGTTAACTAAGCACTGTGTTCACATTGCCTCATTTAATATTCAAAATATTTCTATATGGTTAGGTTACTCACTTCTAAGTAAAACTTGGGCTAAGAGAGTTTAAATAAGTTGTTAAAAGGTGGTCCCAATATTTAACCAAAGTCTATCCAAATTCAAAGTTTGTGTTCTTTTCACTATAAAACATGGATTCATATGGAGAAAGGTAAATGATTTATTTTCACCCAGACTTTGATACAATTCTCCCTGACATTGCATTCTTTAGTTCCCAAAACCTCATGCCATAAAAGCTGCAAAAGTAATCAGCAACATCTATAGCAATACAAAGTGAAATTTGTTCCCTAAAATTATCCCCCAGAAAAGGAAAATTTATTACATTACAGAGGACACTGCCATTTACTTTATTTTGAACAGTAAAAGTACTGCTAGTTTGAAACATATTAGTCTGAAACAATGTTTTAGTTTTGAGCACTTATAATGATCTTCTGGTAAAATCTGTTGGTTATTTTTTTCAAGCTAACAAAAAGTGTAATTCACATTCAATAATCATTTCTCTGGAGATGTCTCCAAGTCTTATGTTGGATTTGATATTAGGGCAATGCTAGATTCTGTAACAAATACATTTCCAAATCCCCCAAAATTCATTTTTCAACACAACAAAAGTTCAGGTCTTGCTAAATTTATAACAAACTAGAGTCATTACTAGATGGCAAGATATGTTTCTCCAGCAGTGATTCAGATACTCAGAATTTTTCTGTTCGGTACTACCAAGAACCTCTAGAGCAAAGTTCAGCAATGTATAGCCCACTGAACACAGCCATGCCCTTTTGTTTGTGTGTTGTCTATATCTACTTTCATAATATAAAAGTTGAGTGAAGTAGTTGCAATAGAGACCATATAGCCAGACATGCTTAAAATATTTATCTGGCCCTTTACATAAAGTTTGCCAACCAGATCATGAATGGGAAAAGAGAATATGCTAAAGGCACATCCTTTATAAGAGTTCCATCCCAAAAGTGATGCATGTGGCTTCTGCTAACATTTCACTGGCAAAACTTGTCATATAGCACAGACTAGCTGGAAGGGGCTTGGAGAATATAATTTTGGCTAGGAAGCTACTTTCTAGTGATGATTCTAAACAATGCAAAGTAGAGCACAAATTTTTGGTGGACACTTGTTTCCACTGCAGTTGTCATTTTAAAGTTAAGCCTTTAAAAAATCAATTGAAAAAGCAATAGAGATAACATATATACGTGCTCAGGATGAATTAAAAACCAAATGTCCTAAAGCTGGGGCTTGAGATTAAATTTCCAGTAACAGCTCCATACGCAGACATAAAAATTGCAATATCTCACACTAGACAGCAAGATAAAGTAGTATGGAAAAAATTGTGTTAGATGGTACAAAATGCTGTTGTAGTGATGGCAAAGGCACTGATATCAAAAATGCATGTACAGAGCTTGATTTAAACTATTTCACAAATATTAGTATAAAAGAGCCATATTGTTAAATTAATATATTTCATGTATCTTTAAATATATGGAATTTAACTTTAAATTTAAGGAGTCATTTGACCACGTCATCTACATTCCTAAGACTTTACCAATTTGTTATGCAAGGTACAAGGTGACCCAACAGTTCTAATGACACATGGTTCAGCAATGAAGTCTACTGATGACAACGTACAAGTGAAGGAATAGCAGAGAGCACAGGATCCCAAACCCCCATTGTCACTTTGTGAGAGGCAGAGGCATACCTTCATGGACAGAACAGAGCACTTGTGAGAAGCCTTCCACCTAGAACTTCACGTATTCATTCGTAGCTTCATATATTTATACGTATAGCCTGAGAGGGGTATCAGCTAGTCTTCTGTGAAACAATATAATGAGAGCTCTGCAGGCCAGAAAATAGCCTTGGATTGTTCTCTTAGATTACCATATAGCCAGCCAAGCCTAAAATATTTACCATCTGGCACTTGGCATATCATTATTGAAATATCAGCCCAGGCTTTGATGTCAGATCACAAAAAGGGGAATGGGGAGAAGTTCCCAGTGTCACATCCTAGAGACCAAAGGTTTGTCTCTCTCTGATGCTCATTTTAACCAAGAAATTTGGGAGGGAAATATTGTCATTGAAATGATAGGAGAATTACCATACATTTGAGATTGTATGGTGTATATGCAATGGAGGTTGTCCTTTCACTAATGAGAAAAATGAAAAAGAATTTTTATGTAAATTGTGATCAGAAATTTAGTGAAAAGATTACAGAGGCATATTATACTAAAAGTTTTGACCTTTGCCTCCAATTTATATTAACTTGCCTTCCCCTCATTTCAGATACAGGTTAGAGCTGTTGCTAGTTTTTATTACCCTTCCCCTTGAATATATTCTTGCTATAATTCTATGCTCACATGACTTCTTTTGTAGGTGATGCTGGGTCTGCTTTCAGAAATTCATAAGGGAGGAAGGCTGAGCAGCAGTTTAGCAACTGAGGCATATGTTCTTTAGGCCCTACAGGCTAGGACTTGATGCTCAGATACTTGTATTTAAGTGAAATAGATTAAAGAAATAGCCATTTCCACTGGATTCTGACACCAGCACAAACTCTTTCAATGTTGTGATGTGATGTAAAGCATGCTTCCTCTCTTCCACCGAGTCCCGTCTTTGATTGCAAAATAGAGGTAACGGAGCTGATAAAACTCTTTGTAATATCTTAGTTTCCCTTCATTGTAAAAAAGTTTCTTGTTGGCTTTAAGAGACCTTAACCAAGGTCCAAAATGCCAGAATAATTTCAGAAATCTCTGGAATCACTGCTCCTAAAATAGGAAAATAGACTGCAAGAAAACTAATACTCACTGAGCCCCTGCTACTGTCATTCATTCAGCTAAGCATTCGTACACATCGTATTTCATTTTCTCACAACAGAATTATAAGGAGCAGGTTGCTATTACCATTTACAAACAGGAAAAGTGAGACGCAGGTTAGAAAAGCATCTTTCCCGGCACATACTGGAGTTAGTATTTGAGCCCAGGACGCTCTGAAGAGCACTTATCGAGACATCATCATCCAGTAGACAGTTTCTGTCCCTGTGTCGCTCAGGTCCAATCTCCAAATTCCTTGGCAAGTGACTCTATTAACAGTAGACCCCCCCCCCCCCGGGTCAGGAGTCCACACCTAGATCACTGAGCTATGGCCAAGGGGTCTCACAGGACAACCACAGTTTCTGGGGGTGCCTCCTGTATACCCGGGGCAGTCCAGGAAAGGGGGTGAGGGGGCAGGGGAGGGGATGGTCCATAATCCAGGCAGACACCGAGACTGCTTTCATATGACCCCTCAGATCCCATAGGAATGCCCTGCAATATTAATCAGCCATTTCCAAATCTTCTCTTTTCACCAATTCTCAGTAAATTGTCTTTCACTCTCTAATTCCAATCTGCTGCCCAAATCAGAACGAGTTCTCTTTTAGCTACAATATCATGCCCGTATCCTACTGCTGAACTCTGTTACTCTCCTGGGACTGGCAAAGGACATCTCCTCTGGCCTTGGCTTTTTACTGAATCCTAAACTCTACTCTTTCTTAAACTGCAGGCAGCCTTCCACCTGGCCATGTTAGCATTTCCATCAAGGATTTCCTAAAACAAATCGTAATTTTGTTTCTCTTAAGCCAGTATGTTATACTTTGTCTACCCATTAAAAACTACCTCCTCAAAAATTATCTATTTAACAATTACAAACAACCCATAGCCTTAGTCCACAACACAAGCTTGCCACACGGGAGTCCGACTAGGAGCCCATTCACCTATTACTCCAAACATAAAGAGCTCTAACATAACGTAGATGGCCCCAGTTAATTTTATATAACGTAAGGTTTTATAAAGTTATCTAGTGCCTATCATAGAGCCATTGCACATAAGGCATTGAAGAAATATTTGTAGATTTAATTTGAGCTTCTCCAGAGGAGATAATATATTACTGAAAACCATGGCATGAAAATAATATTTCTTAAGAATTATATAACTTTTTTCCAATGTGTTTTGTATTTGTGTGTATATGTGTGTATATAGGTGTCTATAGGTAATTGGTTTATTTATATGTATAACATATGTTTTATATCATATATAGCATAATTTAGATTATATTTTATTATATACTAATTATATATTATTGGTTTATACATACATATATACAAAATAGATACACACAAACATATGATGTCCTTTTGCATATATAGAGAGCATTCCTTTTCTAGTCTTATATAAAACTAATCTATGTATTTCATTTTTAGCAAATTTATTATGTATTCATATTCACATTAGTTATGTTAATGCCCTAGAAGTTTTTAATATTTCAAGTAGAAATTCTACAACATGCTTTACTTCAAAATAATAAGGTACAGTATATCTTTTAGAGCTCAAATGTCAAGAATATAAATATGCAAATTTCAAGTGAGATACAAATTTAACCACTCCATTTAGCCAATTTATGGAATGACAAAAGCAATATGGGGCTGGGGCAGGGAAACATACAGGAAGAAGTTGCTCACTAACTTTGGAATACAGCTTCCTAAATACATACTCATTCAATGCACAGGACAGATAAAATCCTTAAACTTTTGAAAAACAAACCCCTTTGGCTGGCATAAGGAAGGCTAAGGACACACCATTGACGCAGAATTTTCTGCTACTCCTACAATAATACCAATGCTGTCTGACTTACCGGAGGGCCTGAAATGTCATGCCTCCTGATTCAGGCCTTTGGGGAGAACTCTACCTGCCTGTAACAAATTAGAAAAAAATAGCAAAACTGAGCTAAGCCTAATCATTTTACTTTAATAATAAAGCATTTTCTGCTTCTATCTCCTAGCCAAAAAGCTGGTTTATTATATTGTTGATTTTTAATCCTATTAGATTATCCTCTTCAAATTTGTATTCTGTACCTTTCAGCTTTGTCTTGAAGGCCAAATAGCATCAGGACAGGACAGCACACAACAGATTTAGTAAAGCTGGCAAAGAAGTGAGGCAGTAGAATTGCTTAAGTATAAAAAGTGGAATCCACCAGGAAATGTGAAAAAGAAGAGTTTCTTTCATTGTCCCTGGCTTTAATCAACCTTATACCCTGCCGTCCCCACCCCCACATGTATCTCCTATGTATGCCATTTATACATGAGAATTAGTAGGTCTTCAACGAAAAGACTTTCCTTTTGTTTTCTTAATTTTAATGTTCAAATGTAGAAGAAAATAAAAGCAGACCTAACTTTGTCTGTTGCCTTCCCATGACATTCCTACGATTAATTCCGTTTTCTCCAGCCCCATGGCAAACCAGCATCCTATCCTGGCCTTTGTCAATCCCGCTTAGATCACCAACTATTCTCTCTTTCTCGAGTTTCTTGCTTGGTCAATATCTTTTGTACTTCCCACTATTGTCTTCCCCCAAATGCCACTATTAGCATGCCACTACCAGCACGTCAACCAATTACTTAATATATAAAATCAAATTCCTTTTCTTTCATATAGTCTCCATTTTCATGAGCTTGTGCGATTTTTTTTCCTATAGTAGAAATTCTCCTATCTAGTCAGGCAGGTCTTACTATTTGTCACAATAAATTTGTTCTCAGTATTTATGTTGCTTACCTCTGCCCGGAATGTTCCTTCCCTCTTCACTTTTCCTGTCTAAATCCTACATATACCCCAAAGCTAGGTTCACTTCTCATCCTCTCTACAAAGTCTTATCCTAATTTAATGGACATTTTCAGTTCCAAAATTGCTAGACTATCTTAGAGACAAGTGAGAAGAGGTCCTTGCTTAGGGCTTTGAGCTTTAGATGGGCCTATGTCTCTCTCTTTCTCACACACACATACACACTCCATTCACTGAAGAACTCATGAGTATCTCTGCCTCTCAGAATCCAGTGGTCAGTACCAGCAGAGAGCAGCCCATAACCTAAACATGCCAGCCCATAACCTAAACATTCACTTTCCTGACTAACACTGTTCAGCCCTTAAGAAATTATTTTCCACCTTTCTTTCTCTACGGAGCATTTGACTGTGAGTGAATGCCATAAAAGATTTGGGTTGTGGCACTGCCAGCGTTTGATATGAACACTGCTTTAGAGTACAGGGTCATTTGGGCACAATATGTGCTTTGGTAAAGAACAAGACAAATTTACTTGTCAAACCTTTATTCTCAGTTTGCATGCTTGCAATGGAGTCTTGCATAATAGCAAAGTATCCTTTCCCAGGACTGCCAAGTGCTCCTTTTCTTGCTTCAATCACTGATCCAGTTTGTAGTTGTGGAAGTCGTCATAATTTAGCATGGCATTTGCAACAATTACCAACAGTGATTGGAAGCTTTTTGCAGTGCTAAAAATTTTATACTATTCTTAAATTTATTTACAAAAGTCATATTTTAACAGATATAGTAGACATGAAGTTGATACAAATTCTTTACATGGGCAACTAGATGAACATTTTATGCAAAAATTAAAAATATATAATAAGACTTAATTAAATTTTCAAAAGATACATTAAAATTTTAGCTTTATTTAAATATTTAAGTTGATATCCTTGATATTTATTAATCATAATTTGTAGAATTTATACTTATCTGTTATACTAGATAATTTTGAGTAATTTTGAATTTTAGGATGAAATAACTTTTTGAAACGCTTGATTTATACTTTAATAAAAATATTTTTAAATTCAGTACACTAATACAATTATATTTATTTTTAATGTTTTAAATCACACTTTAACTAGAAATAAGTATGTGAAGATCTTAATTATGAATACATAATTAATGATTTTGTTGAAATGAAGGAAATAAAAATAAATCTTATGGAGTAAGTATATAATGGATTATATATATATGTTTATTTTATCATCTAATCACTAACCAGAGTATCAAAAGAACATCAAGCGCGCTCGATAAATAACTAAAATGAGTCATGATTGGTATTATATCAACTTGCAGTCACATGAAAACGAAAGCTTTGCACAGATGCATTTGTTCCATCATTATGGAACAAATAATCTTTGTCAATGAAGAAGGAAAAACATGTCATTTAACAATTTGCTAGCTTTTTCTATAACTTTCTAAAAATTAGCGTATTATAGGTAGACCTTCATTTGTCCTCCTGCCTCAGAACATGCAATTATTGGGCCTAGCCGTAAAAATATTCACCTGAACCAAAATCTAAAACAATTGCTTTTTCTATTATTGTTACCCCTTGGGGAATGTGTGGCAGCTCTGTCTCCCCATTAAATGATGAATTACAGGGCAGAGACCATGCCCTTTACCCCTTCTTAATCTCCCCTGGTGCCCGTCATTACTGTGAGCCATTTGTTGGTGCTTAAGTAGCTATTAATTGACTAGAAAAGAGACGACAGAAAATAATTATGAAATCATAAATAGCCAGTGTTTCCAAGGTGAGCCTTGGGTGCAGGTTGGTCGTGGTGGCAGGAGAGTGTGTCTGGTTGCGAAGATGACAGCATCCCGTGACGGGCGTAATAATAGCACTGGGAGCAGAGAAGGCTGCCGTCCTGAGGCTTTGGATAGCTGCCGCCTGACAGAAGGCTGGCGAGCAAGTCTTCCTGACACCAAAGTGGCGTTTCCCAGCTGCACAGCGATGCTCGGTGGTGTTTAATTTGAAAATGAGGGGAATAAGAAGTGGGTTCTTAGAAAGCAAATCTGCAGTCAATCTTTTCTGTTGCTCTGCTTTAGAACCATGTCAAACCCTTTCATTTCCAGACCTTCAGTGAGTTTGCCCAGAGTCGATTTTTGTGTGAGCAGAAACTAAAAGCTGCCCCCTCCGGAATCCTCACTGAAGAGAAAAAGCGTGATATTTAAAGTTACGCTGACATTTAGTGACTGCCAGTTTGCTATTAAGTAATAGCTTTCTTTGGAAAAAAAATTAACCAAATACCGAAACCATTATTTTACAAAGACATTTAGCTTTAGCTGGTTTTCAAAGCCATCGTGGAACAGCTGCAAAACTGTTCAGTTAAAGAGATTTCTTGTGTGCAGAAGAGCCTAACGCTGCAAAATATGTGTTGTAAAATTTCTGAATAAAAACTGGCTTATTGCTAGTTTTAGGTGGTTTAGTAAATATCTGTAAGATCATGCTCAAGATAGTTTTTACTTGGGAAATAAAATTCACGATATCCCTCAATGATCAATCATGTCATTTTCTCAAGTTTATGTATTCTCATTACCCACTACAAAATATGTGTATGTTTATATATCCATAAACAGTGATTTGAAAAAGGAGTTATATGCAAAACAGGACCTTTGCAGAAAAAAGTTCTCATACTTAACTATTAACAAGCTCTATTTCGCATCACTTTTCTTATTTTCTTGTAATTTGAGTCAATGAATATGAATGAAGCTTATTTAGACTTTAACATATGTATAGATATGTTCAAGTTAAATTATGGTGAAACAAAATTTATAAAAGATTAAGCTTAAGAACTCAGATTGGATATCAATTACCAGAAACTCTGTGAATTACAGTAAAACAGGATTAAACACTGAGCTACTCCTCCTCTTCACTTCCTCTTCCCTTCCGTCACCTTCTCTTTCTAATACAAAAGCCAAGCCGTTTGACAGGGCCAAGGAAGGTAGGTATTTATTTGCACAGGAGTGGGGGAAGCCAAGAGTGGGTAGTCATGGTGACCAGAGGACCTGTCAGAGGCCAAGAGCAGTGAGGAGGGTGTCCACAGGGGGGCCTCCTGGCATGGTGTATTGGAGCCCAATTAGTGAGACGTGTATCCACGCACAGGGGCAGCCCAGTGCAGCATGTCAGTGACCTCAGCCCAGTGCAGCATGTCAGAGCCCGAGCCAGGTGAGGAGGTAGGCACCCAGCATAGTGTGTGGCCCAGCACAAGGTGTAAGAGCCCAATGAGCAGTCCCTGTGGGGGAAGAGGCAGTGGCAATGACAGACATCTGGACGCAGGGCTGAAGGGCAGGGAGGGAAGATTTTGACCAAATAAGTAAATATGTTAAGTATAATGGAGTCAGTTTTATCACTGCTGGAGAGGGGAGTACATATGTGAAAACAGAAAAAAACTCAAGTAAACCCTATGGTGTTAGGTTGAAATTAAATGTATTGCTGTGAGCATACACACACACACACACACACACACACACACACATACAGGCACACGTATGCACATTTAGCAGTGAATATAGATGTAAATGTGCATTTACATGTGTATAAACAGATCTATCCAAATATTCCTTTGCTTTACCACTGAGAGAGGGACTGGGAGCAGCTCACCTCAACAGCAACAAGCACGCCTGGTGCCCAGACCTTGGTTTCCGGATGCCAGTCTCCCACTCTTCACTAAGAGGAACCTGATCTTGAGAAATGGCTGATTCCAAGGCTTATTATGCAGGGCAAGTACAAGAGGAGCCTTGAATATCTTGCAGTACCATAAAATAAAGAAGTACTCAAAGAAAGATGAAGATGTGTCAAAAAGACATGAAAGGCTGTTTGAAAAGGCTACCAATTTGAACATCAAAATAAATGATAGTAATGGATTATAACCTATTGACTACAATAGAAGGCTATGAGTCCATACTGATAAAAATGGATAAACCAGAAGTTTGATGAGGAACAGAATATTTATAGCTTCAAAGTAATTTCTTATAAAATATGTATGCATTACAAAGGAAAGAATATTTTTCACAGAGAAGCTTGGCAGATGCTGCCTTGACCAAGTGATTCAGCTTATCACCAGTAATGGGACTAATCAATTATGTGCTCATTAAAAGGAAAAGAGCACAGCATCACTTCTGTGATATCCCTGCCAAAGATACATAAGGTAAATCTAATACAAGGAAGCATCAGGAAAACCCCAAATCAGGTAAATTCTGTAAAGTAATTCTCCCGTAAACTTCAAGAGTGTCAGGTTATGGAAATTAAGAACAGGCTAATGAATGCTTCCAGGTTGAAAGAGACCAAAGAAAGAAATATTACAGCAGATCCTGCACCGTTTTTCTCTATCCATCCTTTTGCTATAAAGGAAATTACTGGGACAACTGGCAAAAGTTAAATGAGGTCTGGGGAGGAGGTGACAGGAGTGAATCCTTGCTAACTTCATCGTGCTGATGTTTACAGTTTGATTATGCAGGAGAACTTTCTGCTTTGAAAGAAAAATACAATAAAATTTTCAGGAGTGATTGGATTATCTATTTAGCAACTTACTGTCAAATGGTTTAAGAAAAAAAAAATTCTTTGTAGTGTCTTTGCAACTTTTCTTTTAGCAGGGGATTGTCAAAAAAATAAAATCTGAGCCTGAACATATAAAGAAATTTTCCTCTTAGGAGATAATACAAAATAATCTGAGAGAAGCCCTAAACTAATTTGGCAGAATTCTATTCCCTCAGAATTGTATTCCCATTTTTCATTCAGGTAATATGATCAGAACCTACCCTGTGAGCCTAGATAGTAAGTTATTACTGATATCATACGGAAATGTCAGGAAGACTGACTCACTCACGCCAACCTTCTATGATGCCTGAATTTCCATAAATGGAAAGTCTTTCCCATGGGTTGAGAATACTGTTTGAAAAGGACTGCTTTAGGACACAATTTTCTGAATGCCAGATGAAGAACTACTGACAGGAGAGGATACATAAAAAAGTATATGTGCAAGTTGGGCTCATCAAATCCTTTTCTCTTCCAAACTTATTTTGAGCATATGAGGGGGGAGGAAGGAATGTCACATCCTGGCAGAGAAACTGAGCCTTGGTGTGACTGAGCTGGAGTCTGAAGGCCAGAATAGCACTGTCATCACAGCCAGAGAGCCATTAAGTCAGGATGACAAGGGACAGGATGGTGCCAGGTAGGTGACTGAGCCAGAGCAAGGTAGGCCAAAATAACCAGTGACCGTAATTGATTATACCTAAAAGATAAAATAAACCTTAGGGTGGGTTGTAAGGGTGAAGATCAGCTAGCCAAACATGATTGACAAACCAGAGAACAAAAAATAGAAAAAAAAATATTCCAAAGACAAGTATATAGGAGAATAAGGACCAACTAACTTTCCGTAAGTAAGAGCACACGTGCTCAGAGAATCCAGTGGGATGTTGCTTTGTGGACAGAGTTGACCTTTACTCCAATGCACTCCTACTTTCAGTTTCAAGATTACTATTCATAGATTCTGAAAACCCAGAGTAGAATCGGAGAGAGTGAGCCTTCGGTCTCTGCCCACCTGGGGTCTTGGGTTTTGCAGGTATAAAAAGGAATACATGGTCATGTGGCAAACAGGAGATGCCCACTCAGAATTTCCCTCATGGAAGGACTTTATGGTGAATTATGGTGAGTGCAGTCAACAGACAATCACCTCCTTCAGGGTCCACCTGAGTGGAGAGAAGCTGCCTCACTTCAAGTCATGCCCTTCCCAGGACAACCCACATCAGGAAGCTGAGCAAGGTGGGAGTAAAATGCCCAGCACCTTAGGGATCACAGGAGACAACTCTGAGGAGCAGTGTCCACTCCAGACTCCCCCTGGGTTTTCTGAGGCTTTGTAGAGCCTCCACCCCAGGTCATTTTGCAAATGGCCCAATGCTGCTGCTTTCCATTCTGTTCATTACTGTTAATGCCTAATAAACATCTTTTACCCCAAATTCTATCTCAGTATATGCTTCCAGAAAACCCAACCTGTGACAGTAGTTACCAGAAATAATCTGAGAAAGTGCCATGGAGTTTGGGAGAGGAATCTTTGCTGCCAAGCTGGAAACAAGGTATATGGGGCCAGACAGCCCCCAGGACAAGGCAGTAGTCCAACTGTTAACACTTTCACTGGTTATGAATTGGGATAGGATACTAATGGAAGAGAATCCAGCAGGTGTGATGTGTCAAGCATTTGAACCCCTTGGAAGGAGTAGTATTGGATGGTTATGGCTAAGAGCCTTTGATGTGCTACACAAAGACAATGCCAAGCTGGGGAACAGTAAAAGCCAAGTGAAACTCAGTTGTGAAAGACAGAGGATCATTTGGTTGTAAATGTAGCACCTGAGACTAAGGTAAGATGGAGTGAGACAGTGCAAAATTTAAAGGATGCCAAAAGCCTCAGTAATCAAGAGTGACTTTCAGGCATGCAACACTTCCTTAAGCTGATCCCTCTGTGGAGTTGAGGTTGAGAAGAAAAATAAAGATACCAGATCCCTCCTTACATAGCTGCTTATGATATTTGGTTATCTTGTTTACGACTACAAATGTTAGTTAAAAATGTACACAGTGTGCTGTATTGGTGGGTGTATTAGTTTTTATCTACACCAATGGTCTCAACAGTGAAATTTTGCTCACATGGGACATTTGGCAATGTCTGGAGACATTGTAGGTTGTCACAATTCAGAGGTGGGAGGATGTACTACTGACGTTGAGTGAGTAGAGGGCAGAGATAGTGCTGAACATCCTACAGTGCACAGGACAGTCCAGTTCCCCCCAAACGAAATAAACACATACACATACAACAAAGAATTATCTGGTCCAGAAGTTTGAGAAATTTTGGTCTACACCCTAAGGCAATTACCAGTTGAAGTTCATTAATTATTATGTAAAGGAGCCTGATCAGGAGTCCAGGTGCCAGGATTGGCCTTTTCAAACCTCAACCATCACGGTCTAAGCAGCATTAGTGGGTTCCATCATTAACATTTGAAATTAGTGTTGTAAGAAAAGTGGATTGGTTACAAATAGGGAGCAAGCAGTTGTCTTTCCATATGTAGGAGTGTCAAAGTCTGGTGATCTCAGTAGCCCATTCACATCAGGAGCTCTGGCCCAGAGCTCCACTCCAGCTCGTCAGTGGGAATTCTATCACATGACCCAACTACGAGTTTAGCTGATTCTTGTTATCTGTCTCCAGCGCTCTTTAACTCCTTCCAATAGTACCAGTGGCTCAGGACAACCCACTGAAAACAGTGGTCATTCTTACCTTCTAGAAGGGGGAGGCAGGTGGAGGCTGTAAGCTTCCTTCTCCACAATGTCACTAGCAGGTGTGTCTTATAAGGAAGTGAAGTCTAGTAATGGCACTGTATGTTACTGCTACCACCAACCTAGGCATATTTGGATCTTCACAACTATTGGGTTATTTTTGGTGGATATCAGTATACGTCTTGGGATAGTCTCTCTTCATGAACGCTAAGATCCCTAAAAAGCTGATTCCTTCAGGCTGCCTCTTATCCTCCTCCTATGTCTCTTGTGGTCAAGCCTACCAAACCTATTCACCTCTCTCAGAGATTTCAGAGAGTTACATCCTTTAAATGAGGCCTTCTTATAGCTGTGCCATAATTAATTTAGTGCTTTTGTTCCCAGCAATGTGCTATTTCAGCTGTAATTCCCGCCCAGTTCAGGTACGGAAAGAGATCTGAATTACTACCGTACAGCATTGGATAATACCATTACAGTCACGCCTCACATAATCATTGATGATCCAGTCAGTGATGGACTGCCTACACCACAGTGATCCCGTAGGATTATAATGGAGCTGCCCTATACAGGTATACCACTTTTTATCTTTTATATCATGTTTTTATTGTACTTTTCTATGTTTAGGTATATTTAGATACACAAATACTTACCATTGTGTTACAGTTGCCTACAGTATTCAGCACAGTACCATGCTGTACAGGTTTGTAGCCCAGGAACAATAGGCCTTATCATATAGCCTAGGTGTGTAGTCTAGCTTTTTGTAAGTGCACTTTATGATGTTCACATGACAATGAAATCACCTAGTGACACATTTCTCAGAATGTTTCTCTGTCATTAAGTGACACAATGAGCATATTTGAGCCTGCCAAAAAAACACATTCAACTAAGTCATACTTAACTATAAAGTTTGAGTCTGCCTTCTCTTAAGGGAATTATTTCCTTTATTTCACCATGCCAATACTGAGTAGACATAAAGTCTTTACAGGAAGTATGTGACTGTCACACAGTGTGGTCAGGGAAGAATTTATCTGGCACCTGAGTGATCCACTTAACTATTGCTTGGTCCTCTCTATATGACAAATTGACTGTAAAGGGACAAATGCTGTTATCTAGACAGATACCAACATGGTTAGGTTCTGTTTCATGGCTCACATGAAGTGACCAAGGGCTCAGAGCCCTCGGGCTGAGCATCAGGGGTGAAAGCCAGGGAAACCGGTGGCTTGCTCGATGTCATTCCTTCTTCTCAGGGATCATGTCCCTATGAGGCCTGAGGTTCAATACCTGAAAACAGTTGCCTCATGTATGTTGTCCAGGTTTATGGTGGTTGGAAGAAGGAGGGTAAGTTTGCTACTGCTTTTGCTATGATGGTTGACGCAGAAGTGCAAAGACATTTTTCTGTTTTAAACAAGCATAAAATGGTAGACTCAAGTCAGGCATTGATGTTGGTCACTAACATCTACCTGGGTCTAGTATTTCAGAGAGATTGAGTTCTTAAATAAGACTGGAGAAAATGAAAATTATTGAGTAAAGCAACATCATTCTGGATAAACTCTACACAAGTATTCTTTGCATGGTTGACTGAGTTATGAGTATAAACAGAAGTGATTCCAGTTTTAAAATCATTATAGCTTCTTAGTATAATCAGCATATCAGGTAACCCTCTGATAATCACAGGTAACTAGAGTCAGATTTTTCTTCCTGCCCTTCTTCCTCAATGGGCTCTTCTAAAGCAACCTCTTCTGTTCTGAGCTGTTTCCTTGAGCTGCAGCAAGCTGGCTTCATTCAGCGGCCAGGTCACTGCCCCTGTCATGTAAGTTCTCAAGCCTCTCAGGTTCCCTGCATACTGATGAGTCCTGTCATTAACATCTGCATTTCATCCACTCTAACCCCTAAAACCCAGGTGTTTATATTCCTGTCTTAATTATTCTCCCCTTTGATCTCTGTTTCTTTTTTTCTTTGCAATCAGTGTCAAAACTCCTCAGCATAACGAGGAGAATATTTCTTCTCTATGAAAATGGGAGATGTTATGTACCTTGCCCATTGTGGAAACTATGATACATAAAATGATCCTCCAACAAAACCTGTGCACATTTACTGTGCACCTGAATAAAAGAAAAAAAGAAAGAACATGTGGTAAAGGTGCTCCACAGTAAGATAAAGCCTATCAGTTGAATTGTCTTTTTAATGCATTCCCTTAAGAAACTCAGATTCTATGAGGACATATTGACTATAAATTATTTCATTGTCCCTTTCCAACTTTTACAATTGGAAACAATTAAATGTGTATAGAAAGATACAAATGTTAATACACACCTCTCTGATATAGTTATGACATCTACAAAACAATTTTCCTAGAAATGCCTGTGTTAGTGAGAATGAGTCACATCACAAGAGTGGACATCCTAACATACCAGAAATATATCTCTGACAAGATTTTGAGGCTTCAGGGGCTGTCAGAGGAAAATCTTTTGGGTTATTAGTTGCTCATATTCTGGCAGTAAAAAATGTTCTCTTGAGACTTAGGAAAGTCAATGTGAACCTGACACCATAGAGCCGAATTTCGCCCTCAACAGACCTGTCCTCTGGGAGAAATCCATCCTCATGATTCAGGGAGGGAATCATGAGAAGTTGTAATTATATATGCCACTGTACTTTCCTTACAATAAGAGAACCTACTTTTCTTTCTTCTTTTATTTCTTTTGGCACTTTTAGAATTTTATAAATGATCATATAATTATAGCTTTATGATATAGGTTTAGAAAAGTATTGTGATTTCTAATTTTTCTGTTACACAAGGATGTTATTTTAATATTTTTATTTAATTATAATCCACTTACACAGACATGAGATGCTATAGAAGTTTTAAACTAAGACAGAAAGTCACTAACCCACAGGTAAGAGTGATACTTAATTTTACGTGCCTTACCTTAGCTTCTCACCACTACCACTATCAATTGAAACATGTTCAGTTTGCACATCTGAAAATAAAAGTTTGTGTCTAACAGAGTTTAGTAAGAAGGAGTATTTTGCCTTAATATTTAAGGGTGAACTGATAGGTTTCAGAGAAAGACGAGCAAATTCTTTGGGGTCCAAGCCAACAAAGTCCAGGTACATGTGGAAGGAGAGGAAGTAGAAATTTCAGAAATTCCAGAGCCAGAGGAAGGCCATAAAGATTGTCTGGGAGGAGGGAACCAGTACATGAGGGACAATCTGCTTTCTGAGAGTATCAGAATATATGTTCTGGGAAGCAGGGTAAACTAACATTTGTTTCTCCTGGTAAGAGAAATCTTCTTCATCTTCTCCTGTTTCCCAAGGCAACTGCACAGAATTGCACCTGCAAAAAAGGCTCCCTTCACAGCTAAAGGGGCAGGTGGGGCGTGAGGGGCATCTAGCCCAGCTCTGCTCACATATACCAGAGTGCTGGGCTACCTCCATCTAAAGGAAAGGATGGCTTCAATGTTATACCAAGATACCACGTTGAATAGCAGAAGCCTGCCCTGACCTCTTCTCCCCAATCTCTCCTTTCTTTCTTTTCCCTCCCTACCCCTGCTATCTCCTTCAATACTTTCCTTCCCTCTCCTCCCTCTGAATGCTGAAAGCAATATTATGTGAATAAGCCAGAAGATGAATTTGATGTCATTAATGAATACAAGTAAAAGAATAATGAAAAATGGGCTTGTGAAGAAGGGAATAAATTGACGGGATATATTAAAATCCAGAGTTGGAGATTTGGAATGGCTTGGAATATTTTAAGCAAACTAACATCAAGATAAAAACAATGGTTGAAAGGTATTTTTCCTGGTAAAAGTGTAAACTAGACCCAGATGAGTCTAAAGAGACTCATTTCAGTTTCCCATGAATGAGTGAATTATAAGGAAAATATTTGTGAGAGATTTAAGAAAAATCAAACTATACTGGACCAAATGGTCTTGAACCAGCCCAGACTGCATGTAGTCTTAAACCAAACAATTTTGCTTTATACTCAGAAAAATCAAATAAGGATCAATGGAACATGCTTATGGCAAAAATCTAATGAAATAATTGAATTCTGGTAACAGAACTTTAAAAAAATATTCTGTTACTAGAATTTAGTTAATTTAAAACAAACCCCCACATGAGTAGCTTGAACATATATGGAAACCAAAAAAAAAAAAAAACCCAGCAAAATATTGTAGAATACTGGATAGATGTGTTTCTAGTATATGCAAATAGAACATTTCTACCAACTGTAGTGTGTGTATAACCTAAAACTGTGATTAATCCCTTCCTAATTACTGAAAAATGCTTTCAATTCAACAGGATAAAGGAAAAATTCAGTACAGGCAGCCCCTGTTTTCAATTATGATTTCTTCCTGTAACAAAAATTCAAATTGCAAAAGTAAAGAAAAAATTTTAGGTGTTCTAGGTAGAGATCTATTCCTATAAAATTTAAAAACTATAATAGATTTTCAATACTCAGTTTTGGCAGTCTATTTCCAGTATTTTGTACATATTTTTAAATTTTATTCTTTTCCCTTATAATTGAGCACACAATTAGCTGAGTACTAAACTGAAGCTAAAAATTCACCATTTTTCACATAGCCAATTATTTCAATCTTTGTCTCAATTCTGAAGTTGGTAAGACCTACACTTACTACTTTTTTTCTATTTATCATTCCATTTTTTCCTAAATGAATAAGGGCAAATGCAATAAAATATTCAAATAATGAAGTGCAAAACTGGCAACACTGGCAAAATAGAACTGTTGGCTGTCAGGCAGTGCCAACATAGCTTTAAGTTCATGTGTTTCAGATAATGTATGAAGTTTAAATTCAGAGAACTACCAGAAGGAGTTTATGAACATCAATGCATAGTAATGTAAAATGAAATAAGAGTTTATGAAAAATAAACCTATAAAATTCAGGATCCATCTGTAGTTTTCAAAACCACCCATCATGAGGTAGAGAACCTGCAACCTTGGGGCCAGACGTAGCCTTCTGGATCCTTGAGGGCAGCCTTTTGACTGAATCCAAATTTTATAAAGCAAATCCTTTTAATAAAGGGATTTGTTCTGTGAAGTTTGGATTCTGTCAAGGGGCCGCACTTGGGGATCTGGAGGGCCACATGTGGCCTTGAGGCTGCAGGTTCCCCACCCCGTTAAGATGATACTAAATATATATATGTGTGTGTGTGTATGTGTGTGTGTGTACTCTTTCAGAAGTAAAGCAAAAATGGGAAAGATGCTCATCTGCAGTTAATCTTGACCAGGAAAAAGAATTGGTTCATGCTATAAAAATGATGGACTATTGTAGAATAGTGACTGTACCATCTTGGGGAGTCTCAATAAGAGATGAAAGGGAGGCACACATGGAATTTTCAGATCTGTGTAAGAGACTTCAAAAATGCAAAGTTCCAATGATTCAATGAAAAACATTTGAGATACACTTCTTAGCCTTCTATGATCTTTCTTTTTTCTTTCCATAATGAAATAACTCTATTTTAAATCATCAATTACCAACCTTAAGCTAAAAAGTCTTTAATATATAAACACCACTTCAAATACACATTTGAGATGTAGTTTCCCATCTTAACTGTTTTCTGTATTAGTTTAATGTTTTGACAAGTACATGGATGTAGGAATTAGAAATAATAAGATTCAAATCCCAGTTCTGCAATGTTAGCTGTGCAACCCTGGGCTAGCTAGTGAGTTAATTTCTCTCTAAATTTAAGTTTCTTTATCTGGGAATAGGGAAAATACATACATCAAAAATGTCATGTGAGGATTAATGAAATTAAATATATAAAACAACTAAGATAGGACTTAATGCATGGTATTATTAAATAATTCACTTATTCATTAAATATGTATAAACTGAGAGCTGATCATGCACCAAATACTGGGTGGGCAGCAGGGGTGCCACGGCAAACAGGACAGGCACAGTCCCTGCCTTGGCAGAGCCTAAAGACTTAGAAGTGAGACAGAAAGAAAAGAAGGAAATCACAATAGTGTATTAATGTGATAGGAGAATTACGGGTGTGATGAGAGTACAAAGAAGTGTTCAGACTTGGAGAATTTGAGAAGACTCCCATGCGTAGTGAAATCTAAACTAAGACTTCGCTGGAAATAAGCCTAATGAAGCTTGGAAGTAAAGTAGGACAGGAGGAAAGTTATTAAACATAAGCAGAGGATACGATATGAAGGCAAAAGGGCTATGTTCTATGTTTGAAGAATTTAAAAGATTAGTTTTAGAATAAACTAAGCACAAAGTAGAGAGTGGCAAGAGGTGAACCAATAGCAGTAAACAGGAGCCAGGTCAAGCAGGGGTTGGTAAAGGGATTTGGAGATAATGGAGAGACAATAGCATGTTTTGAATATTGGAATAACATGGAATAACAGGAATCACATGACCATATTTACATTCTTAACAGTTCAGTACGGTTAGCTATGTTAAAGCCAGTGAAACCAGCTAAGCCTAGGCTTAAGCTTATTCACAAGAGTTGCCATTCACTGATAAAGGAAGTGACAATTTCGTTCCCAGGCATGGGTGGTATGAGGGTAAGGAAAGCAGGTCTCTCCATCCCATAGGCGTTTTGTTTATCTGGTAAAGATCCCTAAAAAGCTTCCTGCACCAGTTGAGGAACATTCACTCTCAGACATTGAGTTCTGCAGAGTTGGGCCAGAGAACCACATTTTGCACCTGAAATTTTTATATGGCACAGCTAGAAAAACTAAATTTATTTTCCCTCCTACTTCTTAAATTATATGTTATCTAATCACCAAGATCTCCTGAATCTATTGCAGGTAAAGCCTGCAGGTACATGAATGCTGTAACAAAATCTCCCTCCTCTTCCTTACATTCTCCTGGTTCTCTTAAAGTGATTGAGACTATGAAAGTGCCTGGAATGTATGGAAATAACTTGACCTAAACTAGCTAAATTTCCTTAAGTTGCTGCTACAATCCTTAATATACTTAATTTCCTTGCTAACTTATCACAGTCTATAGCAGTAATCCATGTGGCTATAGAGGCAAGGTGGATGGAGAAAACTAGATGACCATAAGCATTATCTAAAACAGATAATAGAATTGGGTCATAGGTTGAATATTGAGATGAGAGAAAGTAGAAGGAATATAAACAAGTATAGTCTAAAATAATAGCATTGGTTAAGGGCATAATAAATACTCTTCACCCATCCGCATTTGATCATATAGAATTTGATGTCCTAATATCATATCACAGTTAATTTGCCCATATGAGCTAGGGACTTCTAATCATTTCACACTTGTCTTAGTTCGTTTTGTGGTGCTATAACAGAACACCTGAGACTGGGTAATTTATAATGAACAGAAATCTATTTTCTCACTTTCAGAAGGCTGGGAAGTCCAGTATAGAGGGGCCAGCATCTTGTAAGGGTCTTCTTGCTGTGTCATTCCATGGCTGAAGGCAGAAGGGAAAAGAGGCAGTGAGGGGGAGAGACAGAAGGGGGACATACTTGTCCTTTTATAAGGAATCACTTTCTTAATAATGGCATTAATTCATTCACGAGGGCAGAGCCCTCATGGCCTAATCACCTCTCATTAGGTCCCGCCTCCCAACACTGTTGCCTTGGGGATTAAGTTTTCATCACATGCTTTAGGGGGAAACATTCAAACCATAGCAACACCTTCTTAACCTATTTCTAGTCATGGTTCTTAAGAATCAATCAGTTAAGAAAGAAGGCCCTCTCTGACCCTTCTTTTTCCTGGATATTCATTAGTTTTTCCAGGTCATCATTAACTCACACTTGGATTAACAGTATAATTTTATAATTGATCTTCCTGGTCTAGTTTAGCTGGAAGCAAATCTGAAAAAAAAAAATCTAATAAAGACTCTCTCACTTACTTTTATACAGATCTTATAGATGAGTCTCTCAAAGCCCAGAAGAGTTCAGTGAATTATTTAACTTCATATAGCTAGTAAGTTATAAAATGAAAATTATAACCAAGGAAGTCTCTTTGACAACACAATACTTTTTCTATCACATTCAACCTATATATTATTCTGCTTTCAGATTTATCTTTTTTACACACTAATTTCAGCTCCTCAAAAGCTGTCAGTGGCTCTCCTTCATCTGAAAATACAATCCAGATTCCCTGTCACTCAAGGATTTCAATTATCTGGCCTTACCTTACCTACCATTATTTTCCACAATGTCTCAACAGAAATCTCCATACCCCTCACTCTAGTGCCATTATCTCTGGCACACACCACGTACAAGCTGCAAACATTTGCTTATGATGCTCACAGCACTGAAATTCCATTTCTCATCCTCACCCTCCAAATCCACTCACTTTTCTCAAGACAGTGGAAGGACATTTCATCTTCTCCAAAATAACGTTCTTTTGCTTCCCCAACAATAATTTACCTCTAATTGAATTTTTGTTTATGTCAAACATTTGAACAAACTAGTAGTGGACCATGCAAAATAATTATTTGAGGTAAATAAGTTGTCTCCTCCAAATTATTTTCAAAATTCTTGATAGGAAGAAATAACCATACCTTGAATTTTTTTAGTGTTTCCCTTTAACAGAATAATACAGTGCTAATCGTTTAGTAATCTCTCACTGAATATCTGTTAAATGAATGAAATCCATTTTCAGTGATCTCATTGGAGAGAAATCTATTTTCACAGAAAACCTCAATTTCATGGTTTTTACTTGGGTCATCAGTTCTCCCCACTCTACCACTGTCTATTAATATAACAACAAAAGTTGTATCACTAGGAAAGAGAACTATTTTTTTATTTAAAAAGTTTAAAGCAAATCCCTGTGCCAGCTAATACTGGTTTTTTTTTTTTTTTTTGGTTTTTTGTTTTTTGGTTTTTTTTTTAACCAATCTAAACAAACTAGCATCTCAAACCAACTTTCATACCCAGAAATTTATGAATCCTCAAAGTCCGATTTAGCTCCATCAAGAAATTGTTTGCTAATACAGGGAAACACTCTTGTAGGAAGTATTTACATAATTTAAATTAAATTGGGGAAATTGATTAATACTTTGCCAGTTTAATTTAATTTTAGAATTTATAAACATTTGTAATATATAAGTTCATTACTTGAGGTTGACCAAATAAAGTGTCTGTAGTTTTCTATTAAAAAGTGAGTATCAAGAGCTTATTTAACACTGCATCATAACTGTTTTAATTTGAAAAGGATACAGAATTGATATAGTGTCACTTTGCTTGCCTTTTCTGCAAACATAATGCACCACAATTTTGTGAACAATTTACAGAGTATTGGATCATTAGGCCTAAATAGAAATACTGGTGATCAAATAGTTCCAAACATGATTTTATAGATCAGATAATTCAATATAAATCAATCTCCCCCAAAAAACTTACAATTAGAGATGAGTAATACAGGGCAGCACAATTCGAATATATTGTCTTAATATCATTTTTCTTACTACCTTCTGAATGACTAAATGAGACTAAAGTTATTAATTTATTTGTGAGATACTTTCTACCTTTTTATTCACTTCAGGACTCTACCTCGTGATATCCCAAAAGCCAATAGTGCCTCCAGGAATCCTGCAGTATTGTTTGAGAATATAAGATCAAAAAACAACCACAGGAAATACCTAAGAGGAAACAGCTCAAACACAGAGACAGTCAGTAAGCAGAAATTCCCTGGGAATTTGAATAACCCCACCCACATAATTAAAGCAATGTATACGAAAGCATTCTTTTTTCCATTTTTTTCTCCTTACATATCGAATATCCTTACTTTATTAGTTAACTAGACTCGTTTGATATCAGCTACATTTTCACTCACTTCTCCTTTTTAACCAACGGACATCCTAATAACACTACAACATACCTCCTGGGTTATTGTGAGTTTCAAATGTGCCAATAACTAATAAATTAGAAACGGCTTAGAAAAGTTTTTTAAAAAGCTCATTAGAGCTGTAGGACATTATTATTAATATTACACCTCTCTCAAACAGTAATCACCTGTTGTAACCTAGAAAAAAACTTTCTATGTGATACAAGTAAAAGATTATTCTAGGACTACAAAGAATTATGGAAGAAAGGACTATATTAGAAAGTCCGCTCAACCGTAGCAAAGATAGCAGGGAGTTGGCTTGGAGGAAATCACAGGTGCCAGAAACAAAAACGTTAGTATTCAGGTCAGTAAGTTGAGGTGGCTCTGCAGGCTGCCTGGCTTGGGGACGACCATCCAGAATGCAATCTTGTTCTTGTTTTTCTTTCTCTCAGTCTCATCTGAACTGCTCTGACTCCCCTGGCTGTTCCAGAAGCATTCTCTTTTGTTCTCCAGTTTCTTCAGAACTAAAAATCTTTCTCTTCTTCAGTGGCCTCCTCCCTCCAACCTACATTTCTGTATTTATCTTGAATAAATAGATCTCTTCACCCAGAGCAATTTGATTTCTCCAGGGAAGAAGGCAGCTCTTGTTTACTTCATGCAAGGAGCCAATAACATCTGTTAAAAAGCCTTAGTATGGTTATACGGGCGGTTGTTTGACATAGCAAGGCAAAGGCTCATCATCTATGTGCAAATATGTGCATGTACAATGTAGCATACAAAGTACAAGTTATACAGAGTAAACTAGAACCAATCATCATCTGTTCCAAAATATTTACCAGATTAAAACCATAGATTAATGTTTCCTTGCATAAGCAAATATAAACTGCTAAATGATTCCCAGGGTCTGAAGCCAACTCTTTTTTATTTTTAAGCACAAAAGTGAGGTTTATTGAGGAGAGAAAGATAGCATTATAGAGCAAGAGCAAGATATATTCGCCACAGTATGGCAAATGGACCCCTCTATCATAACAAAAGGGCTGAAGCCAACTCTTTAGTGGGATTCTCACCCCAGAGAGATCTTGACAGAAGTATTTATCCATCCAATAGGAGTCTGTCCTAAAGCTAGTACTCAATGATGATTTCCTGTGGTTATTCCCATCCATTCTAAGAAATAGGATGATGAAATAAGCGCTATGATGTGCAGATGTGAAATGTAAATTTATAGGCTTTAAAGATTTGAATTGACAAAATTGTGAAAGAGTGAATGTCACAAAGCTATAAAAATATTCAATTCTGTTCTTATTTAGAACTATAGACGCTGAGCAAAGAAGGCAAAATGAATACCAGACTTAGAATTTTTTAAAGACAAACATAGCCAGAAATCACTAAAAGATTATAACTTCAGAATTGAGCTTAATTTAGATGCAAAATAAAAACTGAATATTTGGAGTTAAATATTTGTGACATCTTATTTATTTCATAATTTTAATAATTGAACACACTACAATGATCCTGCAGAATTTCTCCACATATGAATAACTTGAATATCATAGGCTTATTTTGTTCTTTTTTTGTTGTTTTGTTGTGTAAATCCCATTGGATTTTAATATTTTTATCAGTTTTTAAATTTTAAAATATCAAGGAGGTACAAATGTTTTTGTTATACAGATACCTTGTATAAGGCTTATGTCAGGGCTTTCGCTGTTCCCATCACCAGAATAGTGTTCACTGTACCCGATAGGTAAGTTTTTAACCTTCACCTCCTCCCACCCTCCCCCTTCTTGTTTTCCAATTTCCTTTACATCTCTTTGTGCCCATGTATGCCATCATTTACCTCCCAGTTATTAGAGAGTACATGTGGTGTTTGTTTTTGCACTGTTGAGATACTTCACTTAGGATAATGATCTCCAGTTCCATCCAAGTTGCTGCAAAAGACAGTATTAATATTTCATTCCTTTTTATGGCTGAGTAGTACTTCATGGTGTATATACATACACCACATTTTCTTTATCCAGTCATAAACTGATGGACACTTAGGTTGATTCCGCATCTTTGAAATTGTGAACTGTGCTGTGATAAACATTCTAGTGCAGGTGTCTTTTTTATAAAATGACTTCTTTTTCTTTGGGTAGATACTTAGCAGTGGGATTGCTAGATAGAATGATAAGTTTATTTCTTTGTGGAATCTCCATACTGTATATCATAGAGGCTACACTAACCTGCAGTCCCACCAACAGTGTATAAGCATTCCTATATCTCTGTACCATGCCAGCATTGTTTTTGGACTTTTTAGTAATGGCCATTCTGACAGGGATATAGTAGTATCTCATTGTGGTTTTAATTTGCATTTCCCTGATCATTAGTGATATTGAATATTTTTCAGATATTTGTTGATCATTTGTCTACCTTCTTTTGAAAAATGTCTGTTCATGTCTTTTGCCCCACTTTTTAAGGGGTGTTTTGTTTCATTCTTGCTGATTTGCTTGAGTTCTTTGTAGATTCTGGTTATTGGCCCTTTATTGGATCTATAGTGTGTGAATATTTTCTCCCATTCTGTAGGTTGTCTATTTGCTCTGTTGATTATTTCCTTTGCTGTGAAGAGGCCTTTTAATATCATTAAGTCCCATTTATTTACTTTTGTTGTTGCTGTATTTGCCTTTGGGGTCTTAGTCACAAATTCTTTGCTTAGGCCTATGTCTGGAAGAGTGGCAGCAGCAATAGATCTGACCCTGGGTAAAGGCAGCGCTCTGGGTCTAGAGTTTTAAAATGGCATCAGCCACAGTGCCCTGAGTTTGTGAGCCAGTGGGTCACCACTGTGACCTCTTTCCAGAACAATGTTTCCGCACAGTCTCCAGATAGCCCCCGTGTCAGTGCTGTCTTGTTCTGCAGCGTAGGGGCCCTCTGCAGGTCAGATAGCCATGACTGTGGGGGAGGGTGGAGCCGCAGGGCTCTCCCCTCTGTGCCTTCCCCGCGTGTGTGCTCCTCCCCCTGTGCACCTCTGAACCCCAGAACAGGGCGTCTCTCTTCACTCTCCCTCACTCTGGGTGCCTCCTGTCACTTCTCTTCTGATCCACAGTGCTCTCTCTTAGACAATCGGTCTGTAGGTGGATATCCACTCACCACCTTCAGTCCTCTCTGTGAGAACCGTGTATGCAGGCTGCTTCTAGACTGCCTGCTTTCCCCATTGGATTTTAAATCCCTAGGGATATTTTGTAAAAGAAAAGTAATCCACTGAAACCCAATGTTTCCTTTGTACTGAACATAGAATTGCTATATTCATAGGTATCTCAATTTGGAACTCTGTGTCATTCACTGTGACTTCATGAATTTGTTTTGCTATAATAGATAAGGCCTAGAAATGCTGATTATTTCCTGCCAGTTCTGTGACAGCAATTTCAGCAAGTATCAAGAAGTAGCAGTGATTGCTAATAGCTCAGGAAAATTGGATCAAGAAAAAGTACTTGCTCAGAGAATCAAGATCCCAATTATAACATATGATCTAAACAACACAGTCACTGCTATTAAAAAAGAAAGGACACTAATGGCAGCAAATTTTTCTATTTGCTATACTTGCTCAGTATAAATAGAAATTGTATAAAATAAAATAGAAAATATATGTTATTTATCTTTTTCCTTTTAAATCCTGTAAATTCAGTTGTTGTCTTTGAACTAAGTTAAATTTGGTTTCTTCTATTTTTGTCTTAAGGATGAATATTTAGTTTTGTCTCATTTGTGCTCTGAGAGTCAAATACTGCTTTTATTCTGTAGCTGAAATAAGTGCCATTTTGTAGCTCTAATAATATAGTGATAACATTTCTCTGCTATTCTGCAAAACCAAAATTCTAAGTTTGTTCTTGTGGTTTCTTTGTGAACTTTTCCATTCCAGTTGTGTGACAGAAAATTATTGCTTCTAAGCACATTTTCAAGAAGCTATACAAAATTATCAAAATTCTCTTTATATTACAAACAATATATATTATTTTTTAATTTTAAATTCCAAGCATATACATGGTGTTTTCCCCATAAATCATATAATTTATTCATTCAACAAATAATAAGGCTAAGCAATAACATTCCGTGCCACTAACTTAGTACCAGAGAACTTGAAAACACCCAAAATGCATCTGAACGCACACAGGAATATCCAAATCCTGGTCAAGAAACGCTACATTGAAGTTTAAATTTTAGATCATTGCTTGAGGACAAAGTAGTCACAGACATATAGGCACCAATGACACCAAAGAGTTATGACACTATCTGACTATACCTTGATCATGAGGAATATCAAGAACATACTTTGCACTTTTTAAATTATGATCTAAGTCCAATCACATAAGTAACTATATAGAGAGATGTACATATAAAGAAATAAAATAGTGAACTTGAGAGTCTGAGCATATGGGAACAGCCTATCGGGGTCTCAGGACCTCAAATTGAGAATCTCTGTTTCAGATTAAGATCTTTATTTCCTCTCCACTGAAATGCTAGCTGCTACCTCACACAAACTGCTTCTGGTTGCCCTGGATAAATATTCTGCCTTATATTCAGTCCAGGACTTAAGTAATTCGGCAATTAACTAACTAAATAGTGAAACTTTTTATATTCTCTATGTCTTTATGTAACTTTTTGAACATATGAAATACATTTATAACAATGATTTTAATGTCCTTCTCTGCTAAGTCTAACATTTGGGTCAGTGTCAATGATTCTTCTCCTTACTGCATATCATGTTCTTTTGCTTCTTTACGTGGCTGGTAATCTTTGATTGCCTGCCAGACATTGTGAATTTTTCCCTGTCGAGTGCTGGGTATTTTTGTATTTCGCTAAGTATCATTGAGCTTTGCCTGGGACGCAATCACATTATTAGAAACAGTTTGATCCTTTCAAGTCTTTAAGATTTGGTAAGTAGGATAAGAACCTAAACATTTGTACCCCCATAATATGCTGAAATAAAAATAAATAAATAAATAAACATATCCATTACCTCAAAAAAAAAACAAACAAACAAAAATAAAAAGAACAGTGTTTAGTCAACTACTGAGGCAAAACACTGAATACTCTACTCAGCTCTATGTATATCGTAAAGTTTTCTATTTTGACTAGATGGAACAGGCAGTAAATTCTCAGCTCTTGGTGAGTGCATGCCACTGCCTCTAGTCTTTCTGGGGAGTTCTTTCCCTGGCCTTGGGTAGTTTCCCCATATGTATGCATTGATCAGCACTCAGCTAGAATATGCAAGTAAAACCCTCTGTAAATCTCAGGTTCTCTCTATCTCTCTGTCTGTCTATCTCTCTCTCTGTCTCAAATCTATCTCCTCAACTCATGGGCTCACCACCAGGCTCTGCCTGCATTTCCTTTCTAGCATCTAGACCTGAAACTCCCTCAAACAGTAAGCTAGGATAATCAGAGGGCTCATCTCATTTGTTTTCCATCTCTCAGGGATCACTTTTCTTCATTGCCTGATGTCCTTTGCCTCAAAAACCATTGTTTTATGTATTGTGTCTGATTTTCTTGGTGGTTTTATGGGAGAGGGTAATCTAGTCCTTGTTATTCTATCTTGGCTGAAAGTAGAAGTCTGCTGTGGCTGCCATCTATTTAGCTATTGTCTTTAGGGAGTCAGCCATGTTTCCAGGTAAAATGTTAGGGTTTCTATTATTGAAATAAACATGGGAAAATTTGATACTGGAGACAAGAAAGAATTTGGGCCTCAAACACTAAGAAAATTAATTAAAATATCTTATATTCTCTACATAATTTATCTTTTCAAAAAAAATAGCTGAAATGGTTTTAGAACTGGGGAAGAGGAGTAATAAAAAATCCTTCAGGATTATGGTAAATAATTATCCTACTCAAAGATTTTCCACTAATCTATGCATATTCCTCACTTCAGTCTAACAGTAAACTGCTTTGTGATTCACCTAAAATTTTGTAAATACTCATTTTGACATAGAAAGCAAATGCTTCAGAATGAATTTTGTATCTCTCAATCTGTTGTGAATTTTTAAAAAGATAATGTTTAGGAATTCACAAGCATCTGTTATCTTTCTAAATACTACTATACATGAATCACTTTCTATAATAAACTCTGCCGGCCTGGTAACCTAACAATTAGCTGCTTCTAGTTTCACGAGGTCCTAGACAAAATGAATCAGACAGGAAAACTTATGCAGAGCTGATTTGGGGCCCAAAACTTCCCAATCAATTTGATGAATTGCATGAATATTACAAAAGCTTTGAAGACTTACATATGTAAGATTGTCAGTCTACACAGGAAAACAATTTAAAAGATACCCCGTGAGTATGTGGAAAGGGAAGTCCTGTAGACAGTGCCTATGTCACACAGAATCTTTGGGTTTCCCATTACACGTTTGGAAAAGGCTCCCTTGCAGCATTGCAGGAAACATTGTCTTTCTCTGCCAGATACATCTTTTCCACACCCAAGGAGCCCCTCAGTTCAATAACATCCTAGATTCAATGACTAGTTTGTCCATTTTATTTTATAGAATACCCCAGAGGCTTGGAAGCTATTTTTTTTTAATATCTTGGGAGGGCTGGTTAATTCACAGCAGCAGATTTCCACATTTAACCTTCAAGAAATAGAACAAGTGAGGGAAGTAGGTTTTTTTTGTTTGTTTTTAAAGAAAAAACAAAATAAACAAATATACATTTTTTTCATTCTCCCTCAAATGTATGAAGCATATTTTAGTCATAATATAACCATGCCAAGATCCCTAATGTACACCTTTTAGGAATTTCACATTGATTCTGAATTCTAAATGGGGACGCATATTTTAAAAGTTTTGGGGGTCCAGAATCAATCCCAATGTCAGCTGAAAGCACACAACTATCAAAAGGTATTTTTCCCAGAGTGTTTTTGTTTTCTGTAGAACAAGAAGAAGGCAAAAGACTTGAAAGGTTCTACTGTCTCGCTGTAGTACGGGATGGATAGGTGGCCGGGGGATATTAGAGGAAAACTCTGGGGCTATTAGGAGTTTGAATTCTCACAGGGAACAGTGTAATCTCAGGAAATGGAAAGTGAACATAAAACCAACAAACTAAATCGCTGGAATAAAATTTTATACTTAATTGATAGGCTTCAGGTTTGGGGGAGGGACAGGAGAGGATTTTGAAATTTGCAGCAGAGATCTTTTTCTTCTACAGATAGCTTTAAGCTTTCCATAGCTGAGATCTTGAATGATTAATAAAACATAACCACCACTTTGATTTAGAGAATTTCAGCAAGAGCATAGACAGATTCCCTTGCATGGGCTGAATAAGTCCATTTCTCACTGAATTCAGGCCATTGCTATTAGCTAAACACTGTCAAGATACAATGCTTTATGTCCTTTCAGAATGAGCTTAGACTATTGTATGAGAGAAAACTGTGTGTCACCTTTATACAGGAGATCAACTTTTAGTGTCTCTATATTGCAAACCCCTCTAATTTAATACATTTTTAACATAGAATCAAAATTACTTTCACCTGTTAGTGCAGGAAGGTTAAAAAGACATAACGATCTAAGCCTTGGCTTTCAAGTCAGTTATCCTGGCTCCAGTATTTACAAACCATGCGACTTCTCAGATGCTTTGTCTCCACATCTTTAAGGCAAGGGCTATGGCAGTTGTTCACTAATTAAATAAACAGTAAGTGAGTGCAGGACCGTGTCAGACACAGGAGATACAACAGTCCACAAAACAGGTACGACGCCTCCTCTTAGGACCTTATGGTTTAGCCAATTCCACCCATCAGATTACATTTCTTCAGGAATTTTTTGTAACTCTCAAATGACAAAAAAGAAGGCAGAAAACTCCTAACAGAATGCCTGGCACATAATAATCTCTAAACAGCATGCTGTTGAAATGTTCTGTTTTACTGTTTTATTTGTATTTGCTGTTGATGTGAAAACATCCTCATTATTATCATTTTCTACACATTGATAAAAAAAATGTTAGCTTCTTATGTAACATGACTTCAGAAGTCTCAGTAAGGTCCATATAGAAATAAAATCTCTCTCTTATACTTGATGACTTTAGACCTTAACAAACTGCCCAGATCCAAGACTACCTGTGGGTTGTGGGCAACAGCTTGTCTGGGAGAATAAGTGAGCTGTGTATATGACAGAAGGTGCATTTAGCACAGATTTTGGGGAAGACTGAAATTAATACATTTTTTTTCACAGTCAAATGCTGTTGCAGCTGAGAGATGTGCATAAAAACGTGAATAAAATTTTATGTTATGATCTAGATTTGAAACTGTCAGAAGCATTTCAAGCTTATTCTAAATGGCTGTGGCTGGGAAACAGGAGATCAGAATGTGTACAAATATTGGAAATTTTACTAAGGTTTTTATAAGTATTTAAAATAAAGGCCTTGGCATTAGAGTAAGGATTAAAAGATAGTAAGCTTATTCTTTCCATATTTTCTAACCGTAAGTACAAATATACATAAACTATCACTGCTTCCCTTTTTGTCACTTTCTAGGACTTTCCTTTTCAGTTATCTGATATGTAGTTCATAAACTTGTAACACAAATATCAAGTTTTACATTGAAGATGTTACATTTCAACTGAGTAAAGTGACAATAGGTGTGTCCTTTTCACACTGACTGACAGGTAAACATTACAGAGCAAAATCACCGTCCCGAGGGCAGAGCATAGTCAAGTTTAAGCTTATTTGGGAAATTTATTCCAAATATGATTAGTTGGACAACCAAAGAAGGTTGGTTTTTTTTTTTGTCTGTTTGTTTTTTTGTCTAGTTTACTAGGTCAAAATTTCAGCTTTCATATAAGCACACAGAAAAGATTCATAAGAGAGAAACTGAATATACAAGTATTTTTCCCCTAGGAAATTGCCTAGCTTCCCTTTAATTAAAGCTGATTCTATTTTAAAGGAAGAACCATACTTCTGAGTTTATATTTTTCTGCATCAGAGAAGGAACTTAAAGTGTTCAGCTTCCACAGGGGAAGCATAAGCAGAGAAGTAAACACGGGGAACGTTTTACATTTCAGCCTCTGGGAGGGATTTAGCAATGGTTGTGAATAAGAGAGTCAATCATTGAAAGGCTGAAGCCGCCCAGGAATTCTGTTTCATGTAAGCAAGCCCCCTGCCTGATGTTGGAGAAAGGTATGGTGTGTCATTACCTGCTGATTTATCTTCCTGATGCAACTGAATTAAGAGAATCGTCGATCACTTTGGGTAGTTTAGACATTTTAACAATGTTGATGGTTTTCCATCTGTTTGTGTCCTCTACTATTTCCTTCCTCAGTGTTTCATAGTTCTTAAATATATTTCTAGGTATTTTATTTTCTTTGTTGCTATTGAGAAGGGTATTGAGTCTTTGATTTGGTTCTTAGTTTGACTGTTGTTGGCTTATAGGAATACTACTGATTTCTGTACGTTGATTTTGTAACCTGAGACTTTGCTGGATTTGTTTATCAATTCCAGTAGTCTCATGGCAGAATCTTTGGGGTTTTCTAGATATAAGATTATATCGTCAGCAAAGAGCCATAGTTTGACCTCTTCTGCCCCCATTTGGATGCCCTTGATTTGCTTCTCTTGTCTGATTGCTCTGGCTAGGACTTCCAGCACTATGTTGATAGAGGGCAACCTTGTCTGGTGCCAGTTCTAAGCAGGAATGCTTTCAATTTTTCCCTGTTCAGTATGATGTTGGCTGTGGTCTAACATTCAAATATTTCCAAGTGGGAGAAAGAGTTTTTAACAGTTTTTTTTCAAAATTATTCAGCTCTAATATACCTGAGGAATGTCCATTCACACAGCAACAGTGACTGACCACACAGTGATTCTCCACGGTGAGATTCCTCCCTTCCATGGAGAATTGCATCAGAAATTTAGGAGAGAGCAGATGAGGAGAGAGCTTTGGAAAAACACCCCAAAACCTTAAGGATCAATGAAATGGGAGTAAAATGCCACACTCTATCAATAATCTGATAAAATCAGCCCAGAGACTTCAGGTAAGAATGTGCCATATGGTCCAGCAATCCCATTTCAGGGTATGTATCCAAAAGAAATAAAATCAGTATCTCGAAGATATATCTGCACTCCCATGTTCATTGCAGCATACTTCACTGTAGCCAATATTTGTAAATCACCTAAATCTATCAATGGATGCATGGCTATATACACACACTGGAATATCATTCAGCCTTAAAGAAGGAAATCCTGCTATTTGCAATATGGATGAACCTGGAGGACAGTATATGAAGGGAAATAAGCCAGACACAGAAAGACAAATGCTGCATGATCTCACATGTGGAATCTTTAAAAAAAAATCCAACTCATAGTAACAGAGAGCAGAATGGTGGTTACCAGGGGCTGGCGGGTAGGGGAAAAGGGAAGATATTGGTCAAAGGATACAAACCTTCAGTTATAAGATGAATAAGTTCTGGAAACCTAATGTACAGCATTATTATAGTTCATAATAATGTATTGCTAATAGAGTTACTCTCAAGTGTTCTCACCATGCACACCCACACACGCACACACACGGTAACTATGTAAGGTGATGGATATGCCAATTAGCTTGATTGTGGTATTCATGTCACAATACATACATACATATGTCAAAACATCATATTGTGTATCCTGAATATATACAATTTTTGGTAGTCAACCATAACTAAATAAAGCAAAAAAAAAAAAAAGTACCCATACTGTCCAAGAATTGAGGTGCAGATTTCCTCTGAGAGAACTGTGTCAGGTCTCAGTCTTTAACACTCAGATAATTAATTACCATATTGTATAATCCCCTGGAAACACATTATGATAGGAAGAAATGCAAAAAAACATGAGGACGTTAGGCACCTAGGAGCAGCAGGAAGGAACTGGAACGGAGAGCCTGTGCCTGCTTCCATCTGGGAGCTAATCTAGCGCAGGTGGGCTCAAGAGTGAACCTGCCATGCGGCAATGGAAGGCCTGGGCTATGGATTAAATCCACAGTATCCTCTACTGACTCCTCTAAGACTGTTGATAAATTGCCTAACCCCTGTAAACCTCAGTTTCCTTGTCTCTAAAACATGGAGGTCAAATCCACTCCCATAGCTATTGAAAGAAGTGGCCTCTTCTAAAGTAGTTAGCACAGACTGCTACATCATTAGCTGTTAATGTTAATTGCCATCATTACTGTTATTGTTGTTAGGGAAAAAAAGCAGCACTCATCAGGGACGTGTGACCTGGCTCTAGCAAAAGAGGCCGCTCCTCTTCAACATCCCTGAGGCCCCTCCTGTCCTCTTTCCAGGGTCACTGGAAGATGCACCTTCAGTAAGGAAGTGCCACACACTAGCTCAGGGCAGGAAGCGTGGCTGACCCCAGACTCTGACATGCTCTGGTCCTCTCTTTGTGCATATGAGAAGCCAATAAGAATCTATTACCTAGAAAAAAAATCTGCTGGATATCAACCAAGCATATAAAGTTTTGAATTCTTTTTTCAATTCATAAAACGTATTTAGTGCTTATATAATGGCATAGCTGAATGACACTTCAAATTGGCCAGAAATTGAGAACTTTGAATGTACCATATAATTTCCTTACAGATTTAAATGTTTCTTTTCTCTTCTCTTACTTGAAGAGAAAACGAACTAAAAAAAATTACTGAAATGGGCAAAACTTAAGTATCCAGCATTCAAAAATTTACAGTAATGGGGCAGTAATTCTACAATATACACTCTAGTCATATTAAATATAATTTATAAGATAAAGAGAATTTTGTTTCAATCTAGAAAGTGGGGATTTTAAATTTTCTAAGTATTGTACATTAAAAATGTTAGCTTTTAGGGGAAATTTAAAACTATAGCTTTAAATGCTGTTTGACCTCATGCATCCAAACTAGAAGAATCAAAACAATTGACAGTAATCATTCCTTTGTTTTAACACTGTATCTTTCACATTTTTCCTCTCTATGCATTAATTAATAAAAGTATTTTTTCCCTTAACCAATACAATTAACCTGCAAAAGTAGTATTAAAAAAAATTAATGAAGGATGTCCCCAAAAGACTATGGTATAAGGATCTTAGTTACTTTCCAACTTATCAGTCTATAAAGCAGTTATGAAAATGGTATGTGAAAAAGAATTAAAAATAACCAGAACAGAATTTAAGATTGTGAAAGAACTTCAGCTTACTTGTGTAGAAAAAGAAAACCAAGTCTTTATATTAAAATGGCAAAAATAAATAGGTTTTTCTCCCTGAATTTGCAAAATTGTCACTTGTCATCTGTTAAAATCAAATTTTAATATGGTACAAATAATGGAGCTAATATTGAGTGTGCAGTGATGTGCTGTGAATAGCAAAATATGATCAGGCTTTAAATGATTGATTGATTTATAAAGTTAAAGAGAAATATTTCTAATTAAAATAGAGATTTGGCAAACACCTAGGAGAATAAAATAATATCAATCCTTTGAGAGGTTAGAAAATTGATACAATAAAATATTGAATAAAGATGATAGTAGTGCAATGAAGATTCCATTCAATAATATAAAGTAAGACACAAGATATAGGAAAACTATATTTATAGATGAGAGGTGATATTATAAACTGCTTAATGATAAAGTCCCAGCTTTGTCATACCGGCACGTAGGACACTAACATATGCATGGTGGAATTTCAATAAATGTTTGTTCATGAATAAGTCAAAATTTGTGATTGTTAAAAAAACAATTATTTGAGAGTTTGTTAAATATCATAGTACTAACAAGGACTAGGATAGATTAAATATTGTAAATTGGAATTAGTCAATATCTCAACTTTATTAAGCCTGGAGAAGGGAGTTGATAAGATACCCACAGAGGTTTTTTATACATTTATCTATTCAGCTATTCAGAAAAACATTTACTGAGTGCATCTATTGTTCCAGGAAATATCCTCAGTTCTGGATATTTAACAGCATTTGACAGGTTAGTCCTTGACCTTAAGGATCTTTTAAGGTCAAAGCTTTACTTGTGCTCTGACCACCTAGGCTGATGGATCTCCTGAGAGAACAGGGGTGTTGAGATTTCTAAAATCTTCACTCTGCTGTCATTTCTTTCCTTAAAACCCTTCGAAGTTTTCCCATTGCCTTTAGGATAAAGTTCAAACTTCTCAGAATTGCTCACAACGTCTTTCTTGACTAGCCCTCTGCACATTTTCTGAAATCAGCTACACCTCAGTCTTCTGACACTCTTTGAAGAAGTTATGCGCTTAGTTCCTCTTCCTCAGAAGCCTCTGTCCAAGCTGATCCCTTTGTCTGGAATGCCTTTACCTCTGTTATCCACCAGATTAAACTAAATACATCTGATCAATATTTCAATTCTTGATTTCAATGTTTCTTCCCCATGCAGAAAGGCATATGTGCATGCACACACACAAACACACACATACACACACACACACACGCACATATACAAACCACACCCAAGGCTGAGTCAGTTGCCTATTTTTAGTGTTGTTTCTTTGTATAATTCCTATAATTTTTTGAGTATCTCCATAGTACTTATCACTTAAGTTTGTAAATGACTGTTTTGCCCCAATTGAGTTGCAAGATAAAATCTATTTTACTGAGTGTTGTATAAAAAGTGTTTACCATTTCATCTGGCCATTAGTAGATTCTCAATAAAAATCTTTTTTCTTATAATAGATGACAAAAATACAAAGAAATCACTCTAGAAATGAAGAAGTCCTAAAGCTTCACATAAGACCTTTATATTCCAGATTCTATATCTTCCAATTAGACCTATTTCTGTCTTTGCGCATTTTTCATTTTTGAGTTAAATATTTCCATAAGCTGTATTTTTACAAGTTGCCATATAATGTCACTCATATTTAGGAAGATACAAGATGTTTTCACAAAAGTTACAGATTGAAAAAAAAGCAGAGAGATGTGATGCTCGGTTAGTCCTCAACGTAGTTCTCTTCTCTCCTCAGAGATCAGGCAGGGGTCTGAGTGACCTGCACATTCTGTTGGTCACTGTGAAAAGGAAAGCACAAACATCTTCTACCGACATGATTAAACTGCTCCCTTGCATAGGCCTGGATGAAAACTAACAAATTAGAAAGCCTACAGACCTTGTACGGTAAGAGAAAGGCATTGTTGAACCTAGAGATCGATTTACTTTAGATGAACTATTTTTAATATTTCCTTTGTGTTGCATAAATCCACAAGAGTGTTATTAATTGAATGGAGTTGATAGATTCTGAAATTTTTTTCGGCAGTAATAAATGGGGCCCAGAGCTAGATTAAGACATCCTTTCACTACTTTGGGCATAGCATTTTTTACGAACAGCTGGTTTCTGTTAATAGGCAGATCTTTCCTGCCGGAGCAAGCACATTTGTAATCCCCACCATGCTCGCTGTGTAACTGCCCCAGAGCACATAATCACGGAGTACATTCCCGTTGCTTTACAATAATTTTTTTTTCTTTCAAAGTTGTACGTTTGGGACATACACCATCTATTTTGTACTCTGGTTTCATGCCTTTCTTTAATTAGAGCATCTGATATTTACAGTGGGGAGAAGAAGATAAAGCTAAAGGTGTACAATTGCCTATTTAGAATATATAAGCTCACAAATCCTCAAAATCTAAAGAGTTCTTTGAGATGTTAAAAAATTCAAATTATAGAATCATCTCCTACTGCACATTTAGGAATATTAAAAAATAGGTGATGGCCATAATATATTCAGGATTTGAAAAGCTCAGAAATTTATTGGCTGGGAGTGAGATGACTACCTTATTGCCACTTCACAATTTCACCAAATGTTCCCCAAGGACATTCAGTAATTCATTAGGATTTGGGTTTTTTTTAGTTATATTGGTTTTACTTTTCATTTTAGATAATGATTCTATTCATAATTTGGTTGTGGAAAAACAATCATTGAGCTCAATATTTAATTCACCAAGTAAACATGGTTCATTGCAGTTTCCAATTATGGATTGGTCCACAGCTTCAGTTTGAGTTAATTCCTCTGGGAAGGAGTAAGCTTATTTGAAATACATCAATTTAAAATGTATGGTTATTTGGGAAAATTATTGGTAGAAGATTATCTTTTCCACATTTAAACAGAAGTTGAAGGTGAATGTTTAATCTATTTAGAAGCAAAACAAAATTTTTTAAAATCATTTGAACAGAAAAAAATACATGATGTGATTTTTGAAGTATATAGGAAAGGTTTCTTTTCAAAATACCTTCCAAAGTCAGAAAGAGAACTGAGAACAGTTTGATGAGCAAGTGTAGGTAATACCAGGGAGGAACAAATGGGAGAAAACATGCAGAGCAGTGGGACTGGGGCAGATGACAGGAAGATTGGTTCACTCCCTGCTAGCCCCTGGACCAGCCACTCTCAGAGTGAGGACATCTGGGGGTAGGTAGGGAAGAGAAGCCAGCCAGGAGGACACGGTTTGAGGGGATCAATAGAAGAAAAGTATAGTAGCTAACTCAGAACCTCAACAAAGCCGTGAGGGTCTCTGGAATTTACAACTCCTATCTCCTTTATAAACTATGCCTAGAAAACCATTTATCCTTTTGTTTGTTTATGTGTTTATTTCAGGAGAAAAAAAAAATAAGTGTGTTCTTGACCGTACTAGTTCTATGGATTTGCCTGCCTTCAACCCTGTTATACTAGGTAAGATCTTATTACAGGGCTCAAATTATTTCATGTTAAAACAAATTCAACCCATTATTTGCCACTGAATAATCATTCAATTTGTAAACACAACCATTACATTTAAAATAACCTAAATTTCATCATACACTTTATCTACTCTAAAAATTTTCATCTTAAGATTTTGAAGCATATTTGTTTTGTACATAAAGAATTATTTAGCCTCATAGTTTATCTCCATGGAATTTCCTTTATATCAATGATTTCAAAAATAGAAGAGGAGCATTTATTTGATGAAGATTTTACTATCCCTGTATACCAGAAATGTAGAATAATGGGAAAAGATAACAGAAGTTTTAAGGATAAAATGGCTTGGCAACATGACAATATAAATGATGTTTTCTCTATTAGAAATTTTGGCATTTGGGTAAATACCTTCTCTTCATCATTATTAAATAAAATTAAATTCCATCATGGTTTTCTACATTTAGTTTGATAGTCTTAAAAAATATTTGTTCTATCTAAAACCAAAGCAATGTTTCATTGTAAAACAGTTTTTATGCAGGCATAGAAATAAGGATATAGATTTTAAAACAAGCATGATAGGAAAAGGTTTAATAAAATAGTGAATATACTTACTCTCCCATTTATTGTATTTTAATTTTAAATAAAGCATATTTTACCATACATAAAACAAAAAATGCAAGATAGGAGGGTGCTAACATTTCAGAGAAGCATGCAAGAATGAATTGACATTTCAATTTAAAGGTTAAAGATATTTATAATATAGCTAGATAGTCTTTTAAATCATAGATAAATAAAACTTATCATCGCTGAGAATACCAGTAAAATAAGGTGCTCCAGCATTTATAGAGTATATATATTCTCCGGCTGCTGCATAGAGAGAAAAAATTTAGTGTCGAGAATAATCAACAAGAATAAGACCCTAATAGAAGTATGTACATCTTTAACTATTTTCCTCTTTAGTTTAGATGGTAATTTCTCAAATAAAACTCTAGGCACAAATGAATTTGCTGTTGACAAACATTTACAGAAGAAATAATTCCAATTCTACCCAAACCTTTCCAGAAAAATTCAAGAGGGAGGAATACTTCCCAACTTTTTCTTTGAGGCCAGCATTGCTCCAATACCAAATCAAAGACATTATAAAAAAAGAAAACTAAATACCCATGTCCCCGTTATAGAAGCATAACTTCTTAAAATGTTAGCAAATTGAATTCAACAATATATTTAAAATACAATACACCATAACCAAGTGGCATTTATTCCAGGAATACAAAGTTCTAGCAGTTGAAAATCAATGTAATTCATGATATTAATGGATTAAAAAGAAAATTATATAATCATCTCAACAGATATATAAAAATCACTTGAAAAAATCCAACATCAATTCCTGATAAAAGATCTCAGGCAACTAACAATAGACAGGAATTTCCTTAATCTTATAAAGGACATCTGTTCTTTAAAAATATCAACTAACAGCACACCAAATGGTGAAAGACTAGATTCTTTCCCCCTAAGGTCAAGAACAAGGCAAGAATGTCCTTCCGCAGCATTTCTCTCCATCATTAAAATGGGAGCAGTGCAATAAGATACGAAAAAGAAACAAAAGTTATCCAGCTTGGAAAGAAAGAAGTAAAACTGTCTTTATTCACATATGACATGAATCTGAAAATATAAACAACAAATTTACAGAATTAAGAATAAAAATTATTAAATCAATAATAATAGAGATTTTTAAATAAAACAAAATTTTAGTAAGAATATAAAAAACTTGAATAACATCATTTAAAAATTCAACTAAATTATATAATCTGTTTATGAGTTGCCAAAAAGCACACTCTTTTCAAATAGGTATTGAATATTTATCATAATTAACAAATGCCAGGCTATTAACAAAGGCTTTAAAGTATATACATTATATTCTCTGATCATAGGGAAATATGTTAGAAATGAAAAATAAATGGGTACCTGGTATCTTCATATATTCAGAAATTAATAAGCAGATTTCTAAATAAACAGTGAGTTCTAGAAGATATCACAATGGAAATTAGAAAGTATTTTTAACTGAACGCTTATAAAAATACAACATATCAAACTTATATAACGCAGAAAAAGCTCTTATAAGCTTTTAAGGAAATTTATGCATTTAAATAAATATATTAGAAAACTTAATAAACAAAGTTTGGTAGCTAGACTCCAGAAATGGCCCCACAATGAAACATGTCTTTTGGTATTCACATCCTTGTGTGGCCTCTTTTCTTGAATTTGAACTGGCCCTTTGACTCACTTTTCACCAGCATAATGCAGCAGAAGTGAATTTGCATGATTTCTGAGCCCAGGTCATAGGAAGTCTTGTAGCTTCCATCTTGTTGTCAATCATACCTAAATAAAGTGGTTTAAAATTAAAAAACAAGAATGCTCCTCCATGTTCTCTTAGAAGAACACTTACATCTACCTCCCTTAGAGTACTCTTTCTGGAGCAAACCAGCTACTATGTAAAAAGTTCAACTATCTTGATGCTGTGAGGAAGCCATCCACAGTGAAAAGTTAGTGTGAGCGGAAGACAGTTCATCCAGCCCCCAACCGTGCCAGCCAGCCCCATATGAGGCACCAGACATAGGAGTAAAGAATCTGTCTTAGCTGACCTTCCTGTCAAGCCTTCAGGTGACTCCATTTCAAGATGGCTTCTGAAACTCCATTCCCAGCTAAGCCCTGTCCACTCACAGAACCAAAAGCAATAGCAATAAATTGTTTTTTCACTAATTTTTGGAATAATTTGTTACACAGCAATAGATAACCAAAATACCAATCATCCACCTCAAGAAATTTAAAAATGTTCAATAAATTAAACTCCCCCAGAAGAAAGAAGGAAATAATGAAGAAAAAGCATCAATAAAATTATAAACAAATGTTATCTTACAGTTTTTCAACAAAAGCAACAGAAGATACTTTGCAGAGAATCTGAAAATTTATAAAATGTTAAAAGTGACAAAAATTGAGGAGGTAAACATCACCACAGAGTCTATAGACATTAAATAGATAATTAGAAGATATCATTCAAATGTATGTCAATAAATTTGAAAATTTAGATAAAATGGGAAAATTTTAAGAAAATATAAGTACCAGCACAAAAATGGATAGAAAATCTAAACAATCCAATATCTATTGAAGACATTGAATCCATAATTATAAAATTTCCACAAAGAAAACTCTGAGCCAATATGGTTTCACCAGTAAATTCTACTAACATTTTATGAGTGAATTCGATTAACATTTAGAAAGAAGTAATTCAACTCCTGCACAAACTCTTCCAAAAAGAAAGCAGGAGGGAATACTTTCCAAGTTATTTAAATAATTCAGCATAATCTGGACACCAAAACTGGCATGAACAGAGATAGGAATATTAAGCAAAATACTGGCAAAACAAATCCAGAAATATAAAAATATTACACATGACTAAGCTTGAATTTGCTCCAAGAATACAATGGTGTTTTAATATTCCAAAAGTTCAATGTAATTTGTCACATAATGAGAATAAAAAAGAAAAAAATATAACCATCTCAATAGATGCAGAAAAATATTTAACAAATTTCAATATCCATGTATGTTAAAAACAAAAACAAAAATAAAACCTAGCAAACTACAAAACAAGGAAATTGTTGTAGTTGTTTCCTTATATAGAAATCAATTCCAGATCAATTTTATATATCATTACAAAAGGTAAAATAATAAAACTTCCAGAACCTGACATTTAAATGATATATAAGATATCATCATGCCAAAATGATAGGGCAAGTTCTTAAAACCAAAAAGCACTAACTGTTAAGAAAAAGTTTTATAAACCAATTTATATTAATAATAACTTGTGCTAATGAAAAGTCATCAAATAGAGCATATAGAAATAACTGTAGAATACAAGGTATTTACAAGACATAGAACCAACTAAAGCTCCTATGCAAGTATGTATAAATCAGTAAGTAAAAGAAAACAAACTTAATGAAAAATGGACAAACCACTTAAACTGGAAACTCAAAAAAGATGATATTTAAATGTCCAATAAACTATGAAAATAGTTCAACTTCTTTATTCATCAAGGGAATGCAAATTATAAGTGTCTTAGGATACCAACATACACTCAACAAAATAACTTAAAAATAAATTGTTTGATTGAATCACTAAGTGTTGGCCAATATGAAGCCAAAAGAACTCTTACTGCTGGTCATAGCATGAATTCATATTAAATTTAGGAAAGCTGTTTGACATTATCTACTAATACTAAAAAATGCAGTTTTATGACCCAGCATTCTTACATTTCTTTTTAGGTAACTCCTAATGAAATATGAACCATATGAACCAAAAAATCACATACAACAATGTTTACAGCAGCATTATTTATAATAAACAAAAACTTAAAACAGCCCAAATGCCTATCACCAGTAAAATGGATAAATATATTGTGGTATATTTACACAATGGCATCCAAAGCAGTGAAAATTAATAAATACAGCTACATATAACTGTAGGGGCAGGAAGGGGGTGATCCCTTTCCTCCTCACCATACGGGTCACAGCTCATACCCCTATAGCAAAAGACAGGTTAACAAGAGAAAAGCGTAATAAATTTATTTGGTCATATAGTTTTTCATGACATGGGAGCCTTCAGAATGAAGACCCAAAAGTACAGGGGATGCTATGTGATGTTATGGTTAGGTATATTGGAGCAGAGGCAGCTGTGTGGAAAGGTGGTTGGACAAAAACCAGTATGAGCTAATGGTCGTAGACTCAATGGGGAAACCTAGAAGGCTTGGTCTGTTCAGATTCTTCTTGGCTTCTCTCTTACGGCACTTCTTCTGTTTGGGTTTAGGATAGGACCCCTCTGCAATGCCGGTCTTAATTTCTTTATGGCCAGCTGTTGTTACACAGAAAGGTGGGGGAAGGTTAGAGTAATATTTTTAGGCTTTATGGCTGGCTTTGGGGAAAAGGGACTCTAGTTTCTCTGAGCTGTCTTGGGGAAGAAGAATCTAGTTTCTATAACTTGCCTCAGGGAAGAATGAGGGGGAAAAGACAAGGTCAGGAGAAGGTCAGAGAGAGAAACTTTGCTTCTGGGACCTTTATTTTGGGGTATCATTTTCTGAGCCCCAACATAAAAAGTGAATAATTCTTATAAACTTAATAGTTTTCGAAAAGCCAGACAAAATATAATTCATACAGTATGATAACATTCAAAATCAGCCAACATTAATTTCTAGTGTTAGAAATCAAAATTCTAGGGATCTTTAGGTAGAGGGAAAAGGTTGTGGTTGGGAGGGGCTGGTGATGTTCCATTTGTTGGCCTAGGTAGTATCACAAGGTTAAGTTCATTTTCTGATTTTTCATGCAGTAGTACACTTATGATTTGTGCACTTTACTACAAATATGTAATATAGTCATGTACTACATAATAATGTTTTGAGCATCAATGTATACGGTGGTCCCATAAGATTATAATACCATATTTTTACTGTACCTTTTCTATGTTTGAATACTAAAATACTTACCATTGAGTCATAATTGCCTACAGTATTCAGTATAGTAACAGCTGCACAGTTTTGTAGGCTAGACGCAATAGACTGTACCATGTAGCCTAGGTGTGTGATAGGCTATACCACCTAGGTTTGTGTTAAGTACACACTATCATGTTCACACAACGGCAAAATTGCCTAATGATGCATTTCACACAACATTTCTCCATCATGATGACTGTATATATTATCCTTCAATAAGAAGTTTAAAATAATGTATTAGAGATTATCTTTTTCAGCAGCATGTTAGACTAGTTATTATGAAAAAATCCTTCCAATATAAAACTGCTAAAATGTCAGAAATAAATAAATATTACAAATCTCCTTAGAAATGCATTACAAGAAAGTAAGGGACATCCTCAAGGACTAGAAAAGAGGAAGATGAACACCAGAATTGTAAGTGAGGCATTGACAGCTTTTGCTGCCGTGATGTGTTTGATCATTTTATTAATGAAAGGGCTTAGGTTTTAGCTGACATGGGACAGGAGGCCTGGCCTTGCCCCTTTCATAGGCAAGGCATTTGAATCTAACACTCCCGCAAAAAGTAGGAATCCTCAAAACTCCCAACTCAAAAGGAAAAAGGATGGACGAACATATCTAGCAGCAAAAGGAGACAACAGGAAACTTGTCAGGCTTCACTTGTGCTCTAGGTTAAAAAAAAATTCTCTCTTAAAGATATGAAATGATAGCTTCAAAAAGTTTTAGAATTTTAATTTATCTTGTAAGTACAGTATAGTGCTGAGCTAAGGAAGCTACGCTCCGGGAGAGACACACCAAAGAACTTGGAGCAGACAGTTTAGCAGTTAATCTATAACCCCACATTCCATCTCCTTGCTTTAAAGTGTTTCCTACCTACCAGGTGAGGATGTCTTTCTGAACTAACCATATATGCTAATCCCTACTCAGGAAGATCAGTTCAGTGGGGACCCAAGAGTTACCCCACCACTCTCTCCCACCCAGCTGCCTTATCCTGTCATCCGAATCATCTGTACTGTCCCTAATACTATACTGTGCTAAGTGGCCAGTCTGATTTTGCCCATCCTTCTGGGGCTGCAGAGAAGGTCCTGGGGTCCCAGGATTTTTTCCAATACAGCAAGGTATGGTTACACGATCAATATAACACACTTGACTTCTCCAAATAAAAGTCAAACTTGCACCATCCACCACCATAGCCTTCCAAGAGGGGAGTCTTCCTAGGAAGATCCATGAATGGTTCTGTCAGTTTTTTGTGAAATTATCTTCCTCACTGAGACAAGACAGGATAATGTTACATGCACCCTGTCCTTTTAGCCACCCTCCGGCTACTGAATGAAGACAGACCATTCTAGCAAAGTATGCTGTCTTCGTTTGACCCTTCCAATTAGAGGGGAGTTTCAGGGAATTGGCCCATCTCTTTGTCCTATTTGGATAAAGTTATATAATAATCTTTTTGAAAAAAGCATACTTTTAGGAATCATCTGTGAGAATTTTCAAATTATGATTTCATCAGGAGTTCAGCTTTCTCTGTAGTAGATCCTGCCCTCCCCTAAGCTCCTTTCAAAGCTACTAACAAAAAGCAAGGAATTCTATTTAGTGAGCTTATCCTCCAAAGTCTCCTATTTCTTGAGACATTGTAGCCATCCTAGTCTTTGAAGGTGACTAAACTCTGCCCCAAGCAGGCTTTTCTTAGATCTCTTCCAGAAGGCCATAGCAGGTTCCAGGACTGACATGAGCTCACAGCACCATCTGAGGAGCAAAGTAGCATTACCTGACAGCACACTTTTGAGTCATTCAGACACAGCATTTGCGGGCCAGGAAAGGGAAGTCAGTGCCAATGATTCAAAGAGCAGCAGTAGATGGTGTATAGTTCTTTTTCAACAAAACCCAGTTCTCTACACTACTGACCAGATTATAGCCTTCCATAATTGCTCCAATCAAAGTTAATCTTCTCTCCCTTTGAAGTATCACATTACTTCTTCAACAATAACTCTCATAATATTTAGCACTCTGCATGTAATTATAGTACAATGTTGAAGGCAGAATTGATCATATTAGTTATTCTCTCAAAGTAGCACTGTGTCCTCATAGAGTTGCCCCCATAAATCTTAGTCCACTTTATGAAATAATTCTAATTTACCAGTCTAGTAGAATTTGTATCAAGAAGAGATAATGAGGTAAGTTTGACCTGACTTGTGTTTAGTCAACCATTGTGGTACCTAATACTCATTTTCCATCTGCATTCACAGCACATATGATAAACTATTATGTAATTTTGATAGGTATTGATCTTAACCCTTCCTAATTTGAGTTTTCTAAGTTGAGTTTGATAATTTTGATAAGGTTTCCAATTTGAGTTTGGTAATTTTAAAAATTAGAATATTTCCAGTATTGAAACAACATTTCCTTTGACCATAATCTCTCAGATTCCTTGAGTTTTTGAGAACACGTATTTAAAATCTTAGATTCCACCCATTAATGAACCTAGGCTTAGAAAAATGAATAATTAAAAGTGGTTAAACAATCTTAGTATATTTTATGTGAACTTGCTTTTTGATTACTTTTCATTGATGTCTGATTTAAAATTTTTTATTTGAAAATTACTTTCTTTGGTGGATAAAAGAGAAGCAAAAAGCAGAATTGAATACTTTTGCCTTTTCTTTGTCAACAGCAGTGGGCTTTTGATAAGCACTGTATATACTTGTGTTAAAGAAATAAAATAAATCTGCAAATACTATGCTACCTACCCTTTCCTCCTTCATCTTAATGCACTAAAAAGAACTGTAAAATATACAGTAATAAACTTTTTTTACTTTTGACATTGTTCTCAGTTTTCACATAATTTTTTTATGTAAAACATTAGATACTATTCAGATATTAAACATTTTGGTATTTTCTATTCATTTTTATTGTAGACATACACTTCCAACCTGCACTTTGATTTTGTCATATGAAGTTTGTCAGAAAGTCGCCTGTGCCGTTTAGCCCTCCACTTCTGATCCTCCTTTAGGAGCACTCTTGGAGGAGGAGCAGAACACGGCAGACATAATCCATGAATAGTTCACATTGTACAACTTCAACCTGACCCTTACAAGCTCTAGGTGATTCTTCTAGTCAAATTTCATTGATTTTATGGAGAAAACTGAGGCCACATACACTCTCATCTTCACATCCAAGATTCAATGTCCCTACACTTGTATAACCTCCAGACTCAGAGAAACAATACAACTATTATTATAATCATAGACTTACAGACCAAATGAGAACTGTGGAAGTCATTTAGTCAAAACCCTTTCATTTCACAGCTGATAAACCTGAAATAAGAAAGGTGAAGTCAAGAAACCCAAAGAGCCATGGATATCTATTCCATCATCCTTTTAATTTTTTCTTTTCTTAAAAGAAAAAAAAAAAGAAGCTGTTCTTCAGTTCTAGCCTTTCCTATTTTTACAAGATGCTGCTTTATCAAACATCTCTTCTCTCTTCAGTGTATATTCATTGTATTCCTTTGAGCTGGCAACCTTTGCACTTTATATGTCAATGTATAAATCAGAAATGCATTAAACTACAAGTAAGGTAAAACCTGACTAATAGTTCCTTTAACATACAGTTGGCCCTTGAACAATGCAGGGGGGTAGAAGTGTCTACCCCCTGCACAGTTGAAAAGTCATGTATAACTTTTGACTCTTCAAAAGCCTACTAATAATAGCCTAGTGTTGACCTAATAGCCTTATCAATAACACCGTCGAATAACACATTTTGCATCTTATACGTATTACATACTGTATTTTTACAATAAATTAAGGCAGAGAAAAGGAAATGTTATTAAGAAAATCATAGCAAAGAGAAAATACATTTACTATTTATTAAGTGGAAATGGATCATCATAAAGGTCTTCATCCTTGTTCTCTTCATGTTAAGCAGGCTGAGGAGGCAGAGGAAGAGGAGAGGTTGGTCTTGCTGTCTCAGGGGTGGCAGAGGTGGAAGAAAATCCACATATAAGTGAACCTGTGCATTTCAAACCTGTGTTGTTCAAGGGTCAACTATATAAGGTTTCATTTTTCTCACTTTATAGTCAATCTCAAGTTAGGGGGCTTCTCACATTGGCTTAGCAGCTCAAGCATGTCAAGACTGGCTTCTCTGCAATTACTCAGTCTTTTCCTCATGTTCAACAGAGGATGGGTTTAGCTTCAGACATCACAGGTATTCAAGGCAGGAGATAAGGCTTAAAGGCACAGTAATACTCACAGTTGCACCTTTTACAAGAAAGCAAAATTTCCCTGCAAGCTCAAAATATTTTCCAGTTGTGTATTAGTGGAAGGAAATATACTGTGGATCTCCTGGATGCAAGGAAGGCTAGAGACTATAGTAGGTTTTGCTTGTTGGTTCATTTGTTAATAATTTTGCTGCCCTAAACAAAACCAGGATTTTTCAGGAAGGAAGAAAAGAGGATATAGAATGGGTTGACAACAAGCAATAGTCTGGCATTCCAGTACCCTTAGCACAAAACCCACTCTCCTCATCCTGGCCTACCTGGAATAGCCTGCCCCAGCCCACCCCACCAATCCTGTTTGGTACCACTCTGACCCTTACTCACTGCATTCTAGCCAACGGGCCTCCTTTCAGTTCCAGGAACAGGCCAACTTTTTCCCCTCGGGGCTCTAACCTGCTGCTGCTTCTTCCGTGTAGAACGCTCTCGTCTCGACTCTTTCTATAGCTGGCTCAATCTCGTCTTCATTCTTCTAAGATCGTCAGGTATCAGCTGAAACATCACCTTCTTGGAGAAGCTCTCCCTAACCGTACCCTCTAAAGAACATCTCACTCCATTATTCTCTGCTAGCAACTAGGGTATTTTTCTTTATAGCGATTATCACAGTTTGAAAATAATCTCATATCTTTTGTAAATCTGTTTTAGCTTATCTCCTCTGCCAGATTGCTGGCATTACTCATTTACTTCTTTCACCCATTCAACAGATATTTACTGAGCAACAGCTATGTGCCAAGCACTATCCTAGGTGCTAGGGGGAGCAATGAACAAGACAAAAAGGCCCTGCTCAAAGTTCACATTCTAGTGGAGGAGCAAATGATAAGCAACTGAAATGATTAACAGGTATGTTGATTTCTGTTGTATCTGTAGAATCTATCATAGGGTCTGCTGTACAGTAAATAATTATTGAGTGAATTAATAAATATGGATTACTTGGTAGACACCGTATGCACTCTGAAGATACAGCCCTTATCCTTTAGGAGTGTACCATCTATTCATGATTATATTTGTAAGTAGCTAGAATGGCTTTTGGGCTAAAGGTAGAAGAACAACTATCTACCACAATCATTTTTATGCCTAGAATTAAAACTAAAGAACAGTCTGCATGAATTGCTCATTAAGGCAGAGTTGAATAATTTAATTAGGAACAATCTCTAAATAATTGGAACAACTTATAAATTATTTGTTTAAAATACTTGGACAAAAGTTTTAATGAGGAGGCTAGAATTAATGTCCTCTAAGTTTCTATCCTATTTTTTCCATTGAGCCAAAGAGACAACGAAAGATGATGACACTAAGAGAAACCAAAAGAGAACTTCAACTATATAAACAAAATCAAGAGATAATATCACAGCAGATTTTAGAGTCTAACCACTATTATTTTAACCAATCAAGGGAAAGAAAATATGGGTCATATATCTTTTCAGCCACTTTTGTCCACAAGGAAAAGTTTTTTTATCATTAGATCCACTAAGAAAACCAAAAATGAAATTATGCTCATTAGTGACATTTGCTGCCCTTGGAATAATGAAGATATATATATATATATATATATATATATATATGTGTATATGTATGTTTTAGGATGGATGATAATAACAAGCCATTGCTTGACTAAATGGGGATGGTCCAAAAGGAAAAAGCCTTGGTTGTAAAATACAAATCATAATGGAGGGTCTAAAATAAGGTTTCTCAACACTCCTTCTTAGTACTCTGCAGGTACATCTAGTAGGAAACAAATAGACTGGATCTCAGACTCCTTTCAAGGCCAAGTCTCAGTTTCTTCAACAGTAAATTCAGGGCGAAAATACTTGATCACAAGATTGTCGTAATGGACAATGAAAAAGTGCTTTGCATACTATAAACTGCTAAACAAGAATTTGCTGAGCTATATTAATATATAATCCAAACGTATTGAAATTGCTCAATATTCTAATCTAATTTCACTAGAATTTTGTGACTAATTATGTCCTAATCTTCTATTGCTATTTAATTTTTTCCTCTGATTACGCCAACTAGTTTACCCCTCCAAAGTAGAATGTAAATTTTGTTTTTAATGCATTAGACACTCTGTCTCATATTCACCCTCAATAATTAAATATATTAGCTAAACATCTGAAAAGTTAGATAATAATACAAGTTTACTTAAGTCAATGGATCTGAAAGCTCCCTTTGGGCAAAACTACATCTTATGCCTCTTTTTGTTCACTATCGTTGGTGCTACTAAATGCTGGTAGACTCACTCAGCTGATAAAAATTAGATCTTTCTTAAACTCACAGAAAAGACTTCATTCAGTTTATAAACATTGCTCACCATGTACATTTTTATGTAACTTATGTGCTTTCATTTTTATACAGTTGTCTTTAATTAAAATAATTATTTTCTTATAAGAATATCTTTCATTCAACTTTATGTTGAACACCTACTGTGAGCTTGACTCTGGGTTAAGATGGCAAAAGCAATGCATTTTCTTCATCACTTGGACCATTGCAAAGTTGTCAGTAATAATGTCTATAAATAAAAAATAATGTTTTTACACAATCAGGCCTTTTAAAGATATTCCCATTCTTGGTCACAGAAATTTTTGTTTGTGGGAGTTTGGTCTCTACCATATGATGTGACCTTGTAGAAGATGTGTTCATGGTGGAGAGTGTTTGTTCAGCAGATGTGTTTTCAAAATGAGTAATCCATTTCAGCCAGATATGTCTCCACCAGCTTTTTTTCAATTAAAAAAAAAAAAAACACGTAGGAGGAGGAAGGGAGAGGAGACAGCTAATGTGACCAGAAATAGCATATGCCAATCCATTGAAAGATTTGCACTTTCCAGAAAATTCTAGTAATCATCACATCTGTAATTCCTAACACACACACTGAATTTTAAGTGAAAGTTTTTGATTTATTTTCTCTGGTATAAATGTATGAATGATAAGGCAGCGCTCTTTAAGATAAAATATGCTTCACCCCTGAAAATATATTCACATCTTTCATTCAGATTAGAGATGAATGCACACATCTGGGCCACTTTCCTTGTCATCAAGAGAAAAGGAGAAAAATCTTTTTCCTTTTCTCCTATCTCCTAAATATACGTAGACATTGATAAAGATACATAGATACACATGTAAATATATGACCATATATTTCAGCAATCTCTGATTTTTCCTCTCTATTTATTGTTTAATTCTGTGATTACCATCAGCTTTCCATCTTTAGGTCCTGCTTGTTTACTAAGGAACACACTTTGCTGACTGCACATATGTTCAATGATACTCCGTCCGCCGGGCACCAGCGCTAACCTGTTCATTTAAAACAAGCTAATGTTGGCAGGGAGCCCAGATTACTGGGGGCACAGCAACTGCATGAAGCTGAAGACACTCTTACTGGAGTATTATTGAGGATAAACATTTCAAGCAGTTCGTATAAAGTTTAGAAATGCTGTTCTCCCAGACATGTGGTTTCCCCCTGCTCTTTGAACAAAAGTGGGCAGAGAAATACTATCAGTATCCCCTCTCCTCAATCTGCCTCTCCATATGTAGGCAAGGCTCAGTCATAGTCCACAGAACACCCTGGGCCCTCCCTCAATATGAATGTCCGTCTTTTAATAAATACAAAAGGGACTATAAGGCCACGTGTGGTGGCTCACTCCTGTAATCCTAACATTCTGGGAGGCTGAGGCAGGTGGATAGTTTGAGCTCAAGAGCTCGAGACCAGCCTGAGCAAGAGCCAGACCCCCATCTCCACTAAAAGTAGAAAGAAAATTAGCTGGACAACTAAAAATATATAGAAAAAATTAGCCAGGCATGGTGGCACATGCCGGTAGTCCCAGCTACTTGGGAGGCTGAGGCAGAAGGATTGCTTGAGCCCAGGAGTTTGAGGTTGCTGTGAGCTAGGCTGGCACGACAGTACTCTAGCCCGGGCAACAGAATGAGACTCTGTCTCAAAAAAATAAAAATAAATAAAAATATAAGAGGGACTGTAAACATAAGCTCCACAAAACTGACTGTCTTTGTATGTAAGAAGTAAATCAAGCTAAAAGGTTTGCCCTGTGTTTACATTTGTCACCCCTTAGCCTAATTTGTGGATACATATGTGAACTATAAGAGTGGAAGGATCGGAACCATTGAGCCTGTCTTCTCAAGACACTAAAAAAATAAAACTGGAGTGACATATTGGAGGAGAGCCTCCCTACTGCCAGAGAGTACCGAATATAATCAACATCAAAAGGTAGTTTTTCACCCTATTGATCGCATTTCTTTAAAACCAAAATCATCTTTGTTATCTAACACAATCTCCCATGCAAATAATTTTAATATTCTACAACTTTAAAAGCAGAACGTTTTTATACTATTTAACATGAATACTTATGTTAATGTTATGCTATCTCTGTCCTAAGGAAAGAAAGAAAAGATACCCTCATAATTCATTCATGTATCTTAATTTCCTATATTCAGATTCCTTCTGAAAACCCCCACAACCACAAATACACACAGAAAATCATTTATTTTTCTCAGAATTTAAGTAGGGTGTTTTTTTTCATATTGAGGCTATTCTATAAGCCTGTGATAACAATTTGTATTATTTCTTAGCATTTTCATTCAATTTTTCAAGATATTATGATACTTGATGCTGAAAAGGGTGACAGAATGTTTTAATTTTACTAGTTGGGAAATCACATTGCTTCATTAAAAGTAATTCAAAAGGAAGAAACTGCGTGATGTCAAAGAAAGGATACTGAGCTTGAAGGAAGAGCCTAGAATTTTAGGGCTAACTCTAGGACCTAGAGTAAATCTCTTTACCTCTTTGGATCTGTATCCTCCTTAGTAAAATGTGACAATATTGAGAAAGTGTTTTACAAACCCTAAGAACCCTGTAGTATCCATGTAGCACCTAATGTATACATAAAAATGTCCAAAGTGCTATGAAAATAAAAGCAAAATAATAGTATGGTTTGCTTTCAGTGTTCTTAGATCTTAACTGGTGACATACATTTACACACATTCAAAAATGATAGATCAATATTGGACTAAACAATTATTAAAATGAGAGGTAAAGAAAATGCTGTGAGATCAATAGATGTTAATCAGCATTATTTGGTAAAATATCATGGAAAACATGGACCCTACAGTATGTGGAGGACTACGCAAGTAACAACCATTGCGGATTGGGAAAGGAAATTATTACAAATGTTCAGAGATGGGTGTGAAAATTGCAGATATAAGCGACAAGGGAAGATGTGTCAACAGAGGCACGGTCCCCTTTCGTTGTGCACTTTGGAGCTCCATGTTTGTGATTACACACTCCACTGCACACTTGTCTTCTCTAAATGGTCACTCCATTTATTCTATGAATAAGATATGCATCTTATTTTTTGTCATATGCTGTATTTTAGTCAGCTCTTGTCATTTAAAAACAATCCTATATCCTGTTCCTTGTCTTTCTCTCCATTTTTTCTTGATGTATTAAATATGCAATCACACGACCTGTCCGCCCTCTCTTCTCTCAGTTCCCTGCCCCTCTCACCTCCAGTAATGCTTTTTCTCCACCCCATTTGTTCTCCAACCCGTAAGCCACAATCCCAATAATGCCATCACCTCTGAAACCTCAATTTAAACATCAAACTCTTTGATGAACACTTCCTGTATTTCCAATCACTGTTCGTGCTGTCGTCTCTCTGCGGCCATCCTCCCTGCCCACCAGCAGCACAGCCACTTCCCTCGCCACATAGCCTGGACTCCGTGTCCCAGCAGTCCAGCAACATACTCACATTCCTCGCAAACACTCTCAAATTTTGTTTATATGCCTCTCCCTTCTTGTTATCTATTTGTTTAAAAAACAGATTAAACATCACTACCTTGTTCTTTGGACTTCTAAATAAAAGCCTGAAAATTGATTGAGAAAGTAAATATAGGTGGATCCCCTTTTATCACTTTCAATTCATAACTATCAGGATCAATTAGGTCTTCCATTACCTGGATGCCCTACATTATGTTAGTAAGTTTTCTCTCACACTTATCAAATTTATAATAATTTATCATACACTTGATCATAAAGCAAGTTTCAAAGAAGCAAGTTTCTTTACCCCAGGATGATTAAACCAGAAATAATAATGAAAAGATAAAGCATATAAAACCTACATTTGGAAATTTCAAAACACAATACTAAACAACTCATGCAACAAAAAATTAACATAAATTTAAAAGCACAACTAAACAATATTTTAAATGCTGCTCTTTATAAATATATCATAGAGAACAATGAAAATGGTGCTTAAAGAGAACTTTATAAGTTTAAATGCTTGTGTTTTAACATTAGCAGAGCCTATAATTAATTGACTAAACTCATTTTAGCAATTTTTAAAATTTAGGAAAAGAAACACTCAAATATGGTCAAAGGGAAGAAATAATAAATATAAAATCTAAAATTAAAGAAACAGAAACAAAGGTTTAATTGAGAAGTAAAGTCAAACTTGCTTTTTTGACACAACTAATAAAACAGCAAACACCTTGCAAATTTCATCAAGTAAAGCCAGAAATATATAAAATCTCTAGTCAGAAGGGAAATAAAACCATAGATGTGGAAGAAGTTAGAGACAAGAAAGAAGGAGTTCTGCTTCCGCTACAGTGGCAGAAGCCTCCTATAGTCCATTTCTTCCTCTGATTTCCACTACGAATTTTAGAAAACACCCAAAATAAACTATATACAGTCTCAGAAAAGTAAACAAAAGCATGCAAATTGCTCAAGGGAATTACAATGTGGGGCTGCCTGGGGATGAATTTTTGGGAGTTTTTTCCTTAACATGATCTTCCCCGAAGGATAGGTCACAGTCATGGGGTCATGGAGAAGTGCTGGCCTATCAGCTAAAACTTCAACAGAAACTGCTATCATTCTTGCTAGTGGAATCAGGGAAAGCCACTGTTAGCAGGAGAGATAAGGGGGAATATCTAAAGAAATAGAGCCAAAGAGGAATATCCCCTAATGTTATATATGAACTCACACAAATATTCACCCAACTCCTAAAATTGCCTGCCTGGGACAGACCAAAACCAGAATAATAATAGAGCTTACCTGAGGTTTCAACACAACACACAGAATGAGACACATAATTCACTGTACAAAACAAGCCGTGTTGATTGCCTACTGAAATAAAAATATCACACCATCCAGAGGGTCATAACTATATCCATAGTCCATATAATAAAACATTAAAAATCTCCAATAAAAGTCCAAAATTCCTCAACATACAAATAAACAGGTACATGTAGCCCACTCTCAAAGAAAAAAAAAACCTAAACAAGCCAATTTCAAGATAATCTAAATGTTAAAATTAGCAAATAAAACATTTAAAGCAGCTATTATAAATATGCACTATGAGGTAAAGAAAAAGTTTGAGATGAAGGAAAATATAGGAAATATTAGTAAAAATAGAAAATATAAAAGATATGAAAAAACTAAGTGTAAATTTAAGAACATAAAGATAAAAGCCCAAAGCAATCTACAGATTCAGTGCAATCCCTATAAAAATTCCAGTGGCATTTTCACAGAGATGAAAAAATCCTAAAATTTATATAGGGTTACGAAAGACCCTGAATAGCCAAAGCAATCTTGAGAAAGAAAAACAAAACTGGAGGCATCACATTTCCTGATTTCAAATTATGTTAAAAAGTTAGTTGTGTAGATTATAATATAAAAAAAATTAGCAAAAAATCTCATGTCAAGGTGATAGTAGCTCCATAGAATGAGTTGGGGAGCATTCCCTCCTTCTTGATGTTATTAAATAATTTCTGCAGTGTGGGTACCAGCTCTTCTTTGTAGGTCTGGTAAAATTTGGCTGGGAATCCATCTGGTGTGGGGCTTTTTGTTGTTGGAAGAGTTTTTATTACTGCTTCAGTCTCATTGCTTGTTATTGGTCTGTTCATGAGTTCCATTTCTTCATGATTGAGTCTTGGGAAGTTGTGTGTTTCCAGGAATTTGTCCATTTCCTCTACATTTTTGAGTTTATGTGCATAGAGATTTTTATATTATTTACAGATGATATTTTGTATTTCTCTGGTATCAACTGTAATATCTCCTTTTCCATTTCTGGTTGAGCATATTTGCATCCTTTCTCTTCTACTCCTGGTTAATCTAGCAGTGGTCTATCAATTTTATTTACCTTTTCAAAGAACCACTTTTTGTTTCATTGTTATTTTTTTATTTTCCATTTCATTTAGTTCTTCTCTGACCTTATTGATTTTCTTCTGCTGGCTTTGGGTTTGGTTTGCTCTTCCTTTTCTAGTTCCTTGAGACAGTCATCAGATTGGTAGTGATCTTTCTGTCTTTTTGATGTAGGCATTTAAGGCTATGAATTTTCCCCTAGGACTGCTTTTGCTAAATCCCATAGATTTTGGTAGTTTGTGTCCCCTTTGTTGTTCAGTATGAGGATTAGTTCATTATTGTGTATTATTTCAATAAAGATATTATTGTAAATTCAAATACATCTATTCCTTTGCTCATCTATACTATCGAAAAATATTAATAAAACACCTACCATGTGCCAAGCACTGTTTGAGTCATCAGGATACATAGTGAATAAAATAGACAAAAATCTCTGCCCTCATGGAGCTTATGCTCCAGCAAGACACCTAATCATTATGGAGCACTTTGCTATTGAAAAATCACACTGAGTTTGAATAATAGTGCCAAACAGGAAACAAAAATCAATGATAGTCGAATTTAAACATATGTCAGCAGTTGTCAATAATGCATTGAAAGAAACATGGATAATTACTGTTGCCCATTACCAAAGAGTTTGGGTGTGCAGAATTCTGCTAGCAATATGTGCCTCCTTAAGAAAAAAAAATAATAATCTCCACAAGTGAGGATAAGAGCTGTTATATTTACTGAGCTACATCCTGAATATGACACAGTTACTTAAGGACAACGTTGCAGTGCTGAATAAAGCAATTCCTAAGCATGTCAAGTGGCAATGTAAAATGGGTTCATTGCACCCTTGAAAATCCTTCATAATAAAAGATGGCATACGAATATAAGTCCTTTGCTGGGCTAGTAATTTATATTCATGAAGAGGATGCATCCAGCAATGATCATTTAATTAACAAATATAGAGTATTCCAAAGAGAAATGATCCTTGCCTTATGCCAAATGTGTCATCCAATATCAGTGTCACTGCTGAGGTATCAGGAATGTCAGATAAATCTTCAGATGCCTTATACTTTGTGCAGTGGAAGTAATTTCACTTGGGGATAAAACCGCCATTTGGCTCAATTACCTTCATACAGTCTAATTCTAGAAGGCAGGCAGGTTTCTTTTTCAACAGTCTTTTAAGTTTCGAAGGGCTTCATCACCAGAATAATTTCCCTGGACGTGGAATATGTTTCATTTCAGCATTAAATGCAGTTTAAAACCAAACAATCTTTGGGAAAGATTTTAGCAGGCAGTTTAGCAGACCTCCCAGTTAGTGAGTGTTTCTAAAGCATGCATAGCAATGAGGAAATGCAGTCATCGCCCTGTATTACTATCCAGGTTTTAAAAACAACCTACAGAGAAGGGGTGATATTTTATCAATAAATTGTGCAATGAGTAATTTATATAAGGTCAACAAAGGTTTACAGTGAGCATAAGATGGGTAGTCAAAAAAAAAAAAAAAACCTGTAATACCTGCTTATGTTTGCTGTTCATTTCCCATGAATTTTGAGTGTTCCTTGTAACTTCTACACATAGAGCTTTCTATTTATACAAAGCACCTTATAATAAGGGGGTAGTTTAAATTCATATTCAAATTTGTTTTCCAGCTCATGGGTAAATGATACCTTCTTTAAAAAAAAATACAGCAATGTCATTATGCCATATGCAGAAATGTAAGTTCCATTTTTAAAGAATATTAAGTAGTCCTTTGAACAATGTAGTTGGATTTTGATGAGCCAAAATATGTATTCTATTCTAGGGAACCCCTAAAATCAGATTATTTAATCAATATCTACCAATTTTATTTGTAAATGGTTTTTACAAATTAGCTTTTGATCCAAACTTAATGTTTTAATTTTAAGAAGCTAAATGTAGAAGTCTTTTTCAAATGCAACTGTTTTTGCATTGAAATTTTATCTGTTACTACTTTGCTGAATTAAACAATATATGACATTTAAGAAGTGAAAAAAGCAAAAGGCATGAGTGGGAGTTTAGTCATGTCTAGGTGTTTTGATTTTGAATTTCTAACTGATTACTTCAAGATGCTCTATTTAAAATGTCTTTCATAGTACACATAAGTTTGGCCACCTTTAAGAATATATATTTCATTTCCCAGGATATGCTGGATTTCAAATTGCATTCAACCTTCGTTTCTACAATTAGCAATATTTGTTGTATTATAACCTGCTTAAAGTTATAACAACTATCTTTTGCATTGAATAAGCACTTCGTGGTAATGTAAGAAAGTTGTTAAATATTATGTGATGATATATTTTCCTCTATTTCTAAGGGAGAAATGGATCTTTATTTTGTACTAACCATCCTCTCACATGTCTTTTCTCATTATGTATGCATTGCCATCCCAAGTAGTTTGCAATAGTAAACCTAGAGCAATATTCTCACTCCCTGTGTAATCCAAACAAATGGGGAAATAAGGGGAGAAAAACATAATTAGCTAGAAGACAGTTCATTCCAGCTACTTAATTTAGGAAAATAAGAGATTGTCTCCCTAGCTTCAATCTGATCCCAAATGGAAAAATGAATAAAACAAAGGAATTTACTTTGATGAACTAACAAAGAAAAGATATCACAGGAGAATAAAGTTTTAAAATTTTTCACCTAAGTTTTTCATCAAATAAATTCAAATTCAATTATATTTCATTGTATTTCTCTTTTATATAAAAGGCTGATAATGCACTACTGCTAAGTTCTTATTTTTGCGAAGTGTATTCAGGTATACAATAACAAAAAAAATGAGCCACTTGTAAACTTTGCATTGTTTCTAACCCTTGTAAATTATTAACAATAACCCTTATAATTTATATATACTAACCTTTATTATTCATAAATTATAAGGCATCACCAGCATCTCCCATTTGTACTTATTGAAATTATATTTACCATTCAGCCATCAGCTAAAAGACATTTTTTTCCATAAAGAATAGACATCACCTGGCTCCTTTATTATGTCACCTTTGAATTTATCATTCTCTTGGGAAATAAAACTTTTCTAGATTTCTCAGTGCTCCAGTAAAAGCTGTTCCTTCTTGAAACTCTTTACATACCATGAGAATTAGGTCTGTATCCATTTGTTTAGTTAATAGGAAAGAATAAAACAACTTCTGTGTCCTGGAGTTAGGTCTCTAGGTTAAGCTCCCAAGGTGCAAGAAAACCCAGGTACTATCTTGCTAGGCATTTACATTTCAAAAATTATTGAGCCCAGACCTTGAAGACATCTTTAGGTCATAAAAACCATAGATATCCAGAGTTTATAAGGCCCTTTGGGAAAACATATTAACGTTAATTAACAGTAAAAAAGGTTGGGATGAGAACCCAGGATTCTTTCCTTCTCTTCTCAACGGAGCAAAAGTTTTCTTCAGGAGGAATGGAAGATGGTTATTTAACAGTCCATTGTTCTTTGTTCCACACTCATGGAATATCAGGCCCCTCATGTCTGAAGAATTTCCATTGGAGCTCATTGCATGGCCAAGGGGTGAGTCTTGAACCAAGGGGGTGGTGGAGTATACACCATTTATTGTAAAGTAATTAATAAGAAATCTATCTGATTCAGAATACCTTGTGTAGACATTCAAGAAACAGCTAACAAAAGCAAGTATTTATGCTTCATTTGGAACCAGAAAAGAGCCCAAATAGCCAAAGCCATCTTAAGCAAAAAGAAAAAATCTGGAGGCATAACATTACCAGACTTCAAACTATATTACATAGCTATAGTAACCAAACAGCATAGTATTGGCAGAAAAATAGAGACATAGACCAATGGAACATGTCAACAGAAAAGAAGACAAACTCTGTAAAATAATTCAAGCAGGTTTATTCTGAGCCAAATTTGAGGACCATGGCCCAGAGCCATGCCCAAGAAGCCTTGAGCAAGTGAACTCACTGTGGCTGGGTTTCAGTTTGGTTTTATATATTTCTGGGAGACAGGAATTACAGGTAAAGTTATAAATCAATACATGGAATGTGTACACTGGTTTGGTCCAAAAAGGTGGGACATCTCAAAGTAGGGGCTTACAAGTCATAGGTGGATTTAGGGATTCTTTAGTTGACAATTAGCTGAAAGAGTTAGGCTTTGTCCAAAAGACCAGGAATCAGAGGAAAGGAAAGCTTGAGTTAAGATAAGGGTCTTCTATCCTTCATGTGATGTTATACCGGAATCAGGTTGGGAAGTAAACCACATCATAAAAACCTGTTTACTGAGATTTATCATTTATAGGTGTGACTCACCAGACTCCCTTAGAAAGAAATTTTTTGAGCAAAGAAAAAGATCAGGGTTCAGTCCTCAAACAGAACAGAGAACCCAGATATAAAACCACACACATACAGCCAAGTGACCTTTGACAAAGCAGATGGCAATTTACACTGGGGAAAAGAAGCCATGTTTAATAAATGGTGCTGGGAAAATCGGATAGTCACATGCAGAAGAATGAAACAGGATCCATATCTCCACCACTCACAAAAATTAATTCAAAATGGATCAAATACATAAATGTAAGGCATGAAACTGTAAGAATGCTAGAAGAAAATCTAGGAAAAACTCTTCTAAATATTGGCCTAGGCAAAGAATTTATGAAGAAGAACCCAATGGCAATCACAGTGACAACAAAAATAAATAAATGGGACTTGATTAAATTTAAAAAGCTTCTGCACAGCTAAGGAAATAATAGAGCAAATAGCCTAGAGAATGGGAGAAAACATTCCCAAATTATATGTCTGATAAAGGGCTAATAACCAGAATCTACAAAGAACAAAACAAAACACTCCATTAAAAAGTGGACAAAAGACAGGAACAGAAGGTTTTTCAAAAGAAGATAGAAAATGGCCAATAAACATATGAAAAAATGCTCAATGTCATTAATCATCAGGGAAATGCAAATTAAAACCACAGTGAGATATCACCTTATTCCAGTTAGAGTGGCTTTTATTAAAAAGTCCAAAAACAATAGATGCTGGTGTGGATGCAGAGAGAAAGGAACACCTATACACTGTTGGTGAGACCATAAATATTTAAAATATTAAAACGTTTTTCACAATTTGTTGTAATTTCTGCCTATTTTCTGATCTAATAATTATATGCAGACACATCTTTGTTTCTTCATCATTTTGTCCCTTCACAGTACATAGCGCATTGGACGCACAAGAAAGCAAAGTGTTTGTCCTAGGCAGAATGCTATTAGTCAGTGAAGATTTGTTCAGTGAAGAAGGGTAAACAGAAAATGAACCACTGTTAAATATTATTAAATATTCCATATTATTGTTCCAACTTGGGATTTGGTAGAGAAGCTCAAAACAGTGTTGAGACACCACACTGAACTTTGTGAGTGGGCAAAATGCAGTGTGACCTTGGATAATGTAATGTTATATGTAGTATAATGTTATGCTGCATGTAGTAGAATCTGTGTAAGGTAATGTATGGAAGTAATGTAATGAAAGGAGGTTGTAATGTTATGTGTAATATAATGTGTGTAACGTAATATTGTTGTTCCTGTTCTTCCAGGTAAACTGATAGCTGGAACATCACTCAGAAAGCATTTCAAGAGAGAAACCACTCTTACTGTACTTGAGTGTGGTCTTGGCAATATCTGAAGTACAGTAAGGTGCTCAACATTCTCCTAAAATTAGCTCTCTCTTCTGTTAATGGGAAAAAAAATTCCAAACTTTGTAAAATTTAAAGAGGTTTATTATGAGCCAAAGTATGTGACTGCGGATCCAGGGAATATAGTCTCAAGAGGTCCTGAGAAATGCACCTGAGGCAGCTATCAACAGGTTGCAGTTTAACTTTATCCATTCATGAAGACGGGAACTACAAGTAAACTCATGCATAGAAGGTATACCTTGGTTTGGCCTGAAAAGGTGGGACATCCAAGCAGGGGGCTTACAGGTCACAGGTGGGTTCAAAGATTCTTTGAATTTGTAATTGGGTGAAGAAATAAAGCTTTTTCTAAAGGCTTGAAATGCTTTAAGTTAACCTAAGGAAGTCTGTTAAACAGAGACAAGCTACAATATAGAGACTCAAGTGATCTGTTAAGCAAATTGATGGCTTACAGGTGGTTTAACCTGTGCCCTGCATGGCCTTCGGTTCTGTTAATAATTATTGTCACAAAGAGTCTGTTTTGTCAGTCTTATGATCTCTTTTTTAACATTAATGCTCGTCAATTGTTATATCTAAACCCCAAAAGGTAGTGGGTGTAACAAGGCATGTCCAATCTCCCTTCCCTTCATGGCCAGGAACTCAGTTTTAAGTGTTTTCTGGGGTCCCTGTTGGCCAGGAAGGGGTCCGCTCAGTCAGCAAGGGAGCTTAGGATTTTATTTTAGTTAATACTTATCATTAAAGTGAGTTTTTACAACAAACATATTATATAATGTGTATCTTTTATTGAAAGAACATCTGTTCCCTATATTAGATATTTATTCCTAAGTCAGGAATTTAATTTTTTTTAATGCACTTGAATTTTTATGTAGTCTTTTAATGTATTATTAATTTTTGTCTTGTATAGTGCATTAATTGTTAAAAGGATATTGTTGTATTCTCTTCCGTTTTATCTTTCTTTGGTATCACAACTGTCAAACAAGAAAGGGCAGAGAGTGTGCCAGGCAGAGAGATTAGTCTGAGTGGAGGCTCTGAGGAGTAGAGCGAAGCTGGGAGTTGTGAGCAGGGGGAAGCGGGAAGCCAGGTACAGCTGGAAGATTGGCCAGAGCCATCCCATGGGAGCTGGTAGGGCATGTTAAGGCTTGCAGGGAGAACAAGGGGGAAATCACTTAGAACTTTTTTAAAAAACTTTTTATTTGGAAACAATTTCAAACTTAAAAGTTGCAAGACTGGTACAAGGAATATCCATATACCCTTTATTCATATTTCACCAATTTTTAACATTTTTGTCACATTTATCACTTTTTTCCTGAACCATTTGAGTGAAAGTTGCCTAAATCATTCCCGTTGCCTCTAAGTACCTGGGAATATTTCCCAAAAACAAGAGAATTATTTTGCACAACACAGCACAGTTACCAAATACTAGGAATAGTCAGCGTTACGATACCAAAACGTGTATTGCAATTTCGTCAATTATCCTAATGTGGGATGCACTCTTTTTCTATTGCTGTTGTAACAAGTTACTACAAACTTAGTGGCTTAAAACAATACAGATTTATTTTGTAAAGTTTTACAGGCTGAACATCTAGTACAAATCTCACTGGACTTCCATGGAGGTGATAGCAGACTGAGTTCCCTTCTGGGGGCTCTAGGAGAGAATCCATATACTGCTCATTCAGGTGGTTGGCAAAATTCAGTTTTTTGGTATCATAGGACCAAGGTCCCTGTTTCCTTGCTGGTTGTGAAATGAGGGTTGTCACCACACTCTAGAGACCAGTATATCTCTTGGTTTCTTGCCCCCTTCTCCCATTCTGAAGGCCAGCAGTGATGGGTTGAGACCATCTCACATCTCCCTCACTCTTCTTCTGTCTTTGTATCTCTCTTTCTAACTGCAACAAGGAAAGATTCTCCCCTTTTTAGATCTCATGTGATTAGGTTGAGCCTGCCCAGATAATTCAGGATAATCTCCTTTCATCACATTTAAAAGGTCTCTGAGCCATGTAAGGTAGTATATCCCCAGGTTCCAGGATTAGGGAGTAGACCTCATGGGAAGGGGCAGGACATTATTCTGCCTGCAACACAGGACAATGGTTCTGCAACATGGCACCCTAACAACCTTGCATGTTTCCATATTGTCCCTGTAGGCAAAGCTTAGCCACAGTGTGACCTGATGTCGTGGCACAATGTCCTGTGATTCCTCCTAGACCCAAGGGAGGCATGCAGCCCTGGCAGGAGCTGCCATGAACCTGTTTCTCATTCACCTTCCCAGTTTTAGTAGAGCACAGGAACTTCCACTTAGGCTACAGCTGCAGGCTTCTGAGTAAATCTGTGCAAATAATTGGCTCCACCTTACAGTTGGCATCTCATTGCTCAATTAACCCAATGGCCACATCAGCTGTCATCTGGCCCCTCCCATTGCTGTCTCTTTGTGAGTTGAGGAACATCAGTAGTTGACACCATGATGATCTTATTTACATTGTGTAAATAATAAACTACTTGAATTCAGTTGGGCCTGATCAAATCCATGGAAGTGTGACAAGTCAACTCAGCAGCTGCAGTGGTGATCCTTTTGGTCCTGGTAGCCACCAAGCTACTGATTAGGGCCTCCCTGACCACTTGACTTCCAATAATGTCCTATGTAGCATTATTTTCTTGTGCAGAACCTAATCCAGCTTCATGCATTGTACTTAGTTGTCATGTCTCTTTAATCTTATTTAATCTGAAATCATTCCTTCACCTTTCCTTTTTCCAAAACATTAACATTTTTAAAGGATAGTCTCTCAATTTGAGCTTATCTAATGTTTCCTCATGGTTAGAGTCATATAATTATTTGGGTCTGCAATAGTGAATAAAGTTGTGTTCTTATTGTATCACATCAGAGTACATGTGTTGTCAATGCAACTGTTATTAGGGATTTTAAGTTTGATTGCTAGGTTAAAGTAGTACAAACTAGGCTTCTTCACCATAATGTTACCATTTTTCCTTTTGCATTAAGTAGGTACTTTTATGTAGCAATACCTTAATTCTGTGCAAATACCACCCACTGGTTTTAGTTTGAATTATAATTATGATGGTTGCAAAACTGCAATTTTGTAACTTCATTCAGTATATATTCATTATTTGGTGTTCTACTGAAAGAGCTGCTCCTTCCTAGTTGGTGATTTAGTTAAATACTTAGTTACATTTAGTTAGAGTAGAAATCATGAAATACTTGTTTGAGGCTATTCAATTCAGTTCAAAGTATTGCATTACAGTTTTCTTCTGCTTTGTGGTGGTTTTGGTGGGAAATTTTCAATAGCTGAAGTGTTTGATTTTCATTTTCTCTTTTCTTCTTTCAGTAACTTTATATGGATTTTTCCTGTACCAATTCATTTCCAAGGCAGAATTACTTGTTCAAAAGTAACCTCTTTATTTATAGAGGAAAGTGTAGCGTGGTTAGTGGTAGGGATGAGTTGGTTTGTCCTGTGGCCCGCTGTCATTTCTGCAGTACCCCTGATTGCCTCTTTTTTTTCTCCTTCCACAATGTGTTTATGAAGGATCCTCCCTCCACCCCTCTTTATTTACCTTCTTCTCTAGAAGTATTGCTTTTCTGAAAGAGCCACTCAAGGCCACACACCTTTAAGACCCTTTCCTGTCCCCAGTGCTGTATCCAGTATTTTAACACTTCTTGAGATTTCTTGGAGTGATTTTGTCTGTGCTTACTCTGTGTTTTCTGCATCCCAATCCTCCGTTCTATTTGCAGCCCTCCGGCTCATCCTCCTGTGCTCCCCGTGCGTGCAGACTGATAGCGCCATCAGCAGCTCCCGCCAGAGTTCTGCTGTTATTTACGCAGTGGCTTTTTTGTGTGCTCCTTGTTAGTCTGAATGGGTTTTTAGGAGTACCTGCAAAGAAATTTGAATATAAACAGCGAATTAACCTAGGACCAACCAAAAACTCACATAAGAACTTTAAGTAGAGAGTGGACATGATTTGATTTGCATTTTTAAAAGATCCTTACTTAGCTGAAGAGAGTAAATTGTAAGAGTCAAGAGTGGATTGAGGAAATGGTTTCAGAGATAAGAGTCCACATAAAAGATTGCTGTGTTTTGATAGGAGGTTTTGGCAGTGAAATGGAGAGAAATACACAGAATCAAGAAATGTTTAGAAGCTTCAGTGGAAAAGATTTAGTGGTTGATTAGATGTAAGACCCCCAGGTTCCTGGCATGAACCCCCTCCACATGTTCTTATCTGGAGGCTTTTATACGTATTTTCCTCTGCATAGAATGCATACGACCATGTGTGGTAGGCAGAATAATAACCTCCCAAAGATGTCACATCCTAATCCCCAACACCTGTGAATATGTTACCTCCCTAACATGGCAAAGGGAATTTGCAGATGTACTTAAGCTAAGGATCTTGAGATGGGGAAAGGATTGTGGAGTATTCAGGTGGGCCCAATATAATCACAAGCGTTCTTATAAGAGGGAGGCAAGCGAGTCAGAGAAGGAGCTGTGATGATGAGAGCAGAGGGGGATGGAGAGGTAGAGAAGAAGTAGGGGGGTGGGGAATTTGATGATACAACGCTGCTGGCCTTGAAGATGAGGGAAGGGATCACAAACCAAGGGATGTGGGCAACCTCTAGAAACTAGGGAGGGCAAGGAACAAGTCCCCTCACCCTCCAGAGCGTCTGGGAGGAATTCAGCTCTGCCTACACCTTGGTTTCATCCCTATAAGAGCCATTTTGGACTTCTGACCTTCAGAACGGTAAGATAACAAATTTGTGTTTTTTTAAGCCACTAAATATATGGTAACTTGTTCCCACAATAACAGGAAGGTAATATACCACGTATCCCACCAGCTCACCCCTTTGCTTTCTCTAGAGCTCTGCTTGGATGTTATCTCCTAAGAGACGCTTTCCCTGGTTACCCTCTCTAAAGTTACCCCCTCAGTCTCTACCACTCTAAGTCTGCTTTATTTTTTTAATAGAGGTTATCATTGTTTAACCTCTTCATCTTTGTTTTATTTTTTCACAAATGAGGGCACAGATGTGGTTTTGCATTCCAGCACTCTAAAACAATACCTGGGATGTGGTAGTAAATATTTCTTGAATAAATTAATAAAATGAACAAACTGTTAAAATGTTGATACCATTTTCTAATATAAAGAATACTGGATAAGGGGGAAAATTAGGGGGAAATTAGTTTGGGATGTGATGAGTCTGACATAGTTGCAAGACACTGTTTTGAACTCAAAAGGGCAATTTGTTTTGGATATATAAATATGGTCTTAATCATACAATTGGTAACTGAAATCACAAAAGTAGGTGAGCTTTTTTAGAAATAGAGTCTATTTCCTTATTGGGCACCACATGTAGCTCAACATTTCTCAAAATGGACTAGCTTTTTCTTCACATCCAGATATGGGTTTCCTCTTGACATCTTTATCTTAGTTAATGGTTTCCTCTACCAGTCATCAAAATGGAAGACTCTTCCCTTTTCTCTGCTTCAATACTGAGTTAAGGAAATTCTGTTGACTCTACTTCATATATACCTCAGAATTCCATCCCTCATCCTCTATTCCTACTGCCCCTGCCCCAGTCCATGACTACATTTTATCTTGCTTGGGTTATCATAATATAGCCAATCTCTCACTTCAATCCTCTTCTCCAATTTTGTTTCCCCTCTGTTGTGGAGCTACAACTCAAGTCTGTTTCTGACAAGAAAGGAACTTTCTAATGTACTATACAAGATCTGGCATAGTCGATGGCTAACCTTTCCTTCCACATTTATTTTAAATTTCTTATTTCCACTCTCACCAGATACTACCTCAGCCCCAAGTATATACCATCATCATTGTCCCAATCCTTTCTCCAAAAGCACCATGAGCCATCTCCCAGAGGAACTGTCCCTGGGAAAGGGAAACACCCAAACATTTTGAGAGCTGTTGGATACACTGTCTGATCTGATACTGAACCCTGGGAACCCCAAGGGCCATAATGTCACCCATTTAAAATAGGGTCTATGGAAGCCAAAGGATAAATGAATTCCTGGCCCAAGGAAGTGTCATAGTGGGTCAATGGGTCAGCAGACCCATTCTGGGGTCTCCTCCCCAATCTCCCAATGTACAACTGGAATGGCTAGACTTAGGATTTGGCCAATTCTGACCCATATGGGCAAAGAGGCTTTAAAGGAGAAGAGATTCCTAAGAAGATTGTAGACATCAGATGCACCCCAGGAACTTGGTTAAAAAATCTTAGTCCAACTCAAAGGATGTTATTGATCTTTTTTTTCCTTCTCTTTATCTCTCTTCCTCTGTTTCTCTCCCCTTCCACATCTCAGTCAGTCTGTGTGTCCCATCTTCAAACTCTTAGCTTACTCAGTTGAAAACTGTTAACCCACGATGCCTAAAATTAATTTTTTTCTGTCTTCATAATACCTCTGGAGTTTAGAGAACAACTCCAAAAAGGAACAATAATAGAAAAAAAAAAAAAAATGAGTGAGCCCAAACATATTCTAAATATGCTGTTTATTTTTTAAATGTAGTTTAATGCATATGTAATGGAATATATATTCTTTAAAAGGAATGGAATATATAATTGCATTAAAATAAGAATTTAATAGCCTACCAGAATATAAAATCAGCCAAAAACCGCCACAAAGTCTGCCTTTCCAGCAAGACTCCAGGATGTCCCCTTTTCTCTGTGTGGGCCCACCTATGTCCCACCACCCTGTCTCCACAGACTGGGTCCGGGCACCATGACATCCCTGACCTGGCATTCATGATCCATGGCTTAAATATCCATGTGTTCTCACTTATAAGTGGGAGCTAAACAAGGAATACATATGTTCATAAAGTGGTGTAATGGACATTGAAAACTAAGAAGAGAGGGTAGGAGAGGGGACCAGGGAGGGATGAGTGATAAAAATTTACCTATGGGGTACAGTATACACTATTGTGGTGACTGGTACACTGAAAATCCTAACTTCAGCATGATACAATTCATCCATGGAACCAAAAAAACTTGTACTCTCTTTTAAATAGAATTTTAAAAATTTAAAAGAAACAGGTGAAATTAATTTTATTATTTAATTAACTAAATATATCCATAATATTAAGAAGTGATCAACATAAAACATTTTAATAAAATATCTTACAAGCTTTTTAAAAATCTAAGTCTTCAAAATCTAATGTGTATCTTACACTTGCAGCATGTGACAGTTTGGACTGGCTACATATTAAGAGCTCAATTGCCACATGTGGCTAATGGCTAGGCTACTTTATTAGTGCAATTTAAGAAGGATTGAGGATTTTTTTTTCTGCTAGTCTTCTGATATGTCTTAAAAATTTGCCCTGCTGAGGGCCAAATGTTGCTTATTTTTCTAGGTGTTCAGTGAGCCATTTGCCTGACAATTCATTTGTATCAGCTCTGGGAAAATTGTTAAATTATTGCCTTGATAATTCTCTTCTTCCTCCATTCTGTGTTCTCTCTTTCTGAAACTTTTGCCATTCAGCAGATAATGTATCTGCTGGGCTTGCTGGTCCTCTAATTTATTATTTCTCCTATACTCTATTTATTTTTCTTAGTTCTCCTCTTACTTTCAAGAAGGTCTTTGTTTCCTACATGTCCATTTTTAACTTCATCTGTTCTTGTTTCATGATTATAACATCTTCTTGTAGCTTTCTGAGGGTATTCATAATGGTATTTTTAAAATCTTCTATATAGTCTCTGTTTCCTCCAAGTTTCTTTTTTCCCATCTTTATTTGCTTAGTCTCTATTTTTTATGTAAGAGACATTCCTCAGCTATCTGGCAACTCTCCATTGTCTATCCTTATTTAAGAGTGGGAAACCAATGAGCTGATTCATTGAATATATGGATTAAGCCTCTCCATGATCAATTTTATTGTAGGGTAAGTTAACTAGGCCATTTCATTGGAGAACCAATGATGTTAATACTAATATAACACCTTTAGAGCTTTCCTCTTTGACCAGATTATCCAGAGAAGGTTCTTCCATTCTGTTCTAAAGGTAACAGACTGGCTATTAGAGTCTAGGAGCCTAGTAAAAGAAGCGGGTTAGAGATTACCAGAATCACGTATGCCTGTATTCATGTAACTGAGCTGTTTTCAGTATAGAATCTCCATTTTGAACAGTAACTGGTGTCCCCCATTTGAGAAACTCTTTGTTTTAAACACTGAAGGAAATAAACCTTTAGTATTTTGCTGGGGGTAGGGGAAGCTGCATTACTTTTTCACTCTTTAGAAGTTCTGTTACTGTGTTATATTTTGGCATGGTGCCATAAATGTGTTGCGAAAGGCTATATGAAAGAACTCTATGAAAAAGCTGTTTTGAGTTCTAATTTAGTTAAATAACTAATATCACACCATTTAGGAAATTTTCAGGCATGCTGCCATGTTAGAGTTTGGAATTTGGAAAAACTAATTCAGTTCAGAATAGTTTTCAAAAATTTTTCTTCATGAAAGTACACTGTGTCTCCAGTGTCCTTTGTCTAGTCACTCATAGTAACAATTTAGGCAACCGCAGCTCCTTGGTGTGAAGTCTTAAAGCTCAAAGTTAAGTTTACCAGGTTCACTATTCACAAAGCAACCACCCTTTCCCGCCCCTCTCAACGCCCACCCACTTGAAGGATGCAGTTAGGATATACTGCCACCAGGTGGTAGATCTTAATATTATTCCTAATGTCAACTATAAATTGCATATTTTGAAGGAAATTCAAGGTTTGTCCAATTAATGTTTCTATTCATGTTATTTATGAAAAGAAAACTTTCCATTGAAGAGTCTAAACATTTATATATGACATAGTAAAAAATACAGTTTACATCAAGTGACTGTTTTTCTTTGAGAAGTAATCTCTTAAAGAAACATGATATCCCTCACTAAATCTTTGTTATTTTTAAAAAAGCTTAATCTAACCCTGTTCTACTTTTTTATAATAAGTTTTCTAAGATTTTTTGAATTCTAAATTTCAAATCAAAAACTTTTTAGATTACATATTTAAATATTAGCTATTTATTTCTCCAAGTAATTTTGCCTCACACACCTGAAAATTTGTAAAATATTTTTCCACTTCCCCTCGTATTTAGTTTGTGCTGTCTACTTAATTTCTCCAATGTATTAGTGGGACCTAAAAAATTTTATACCTCGTTAGAGCAAGAGACCATGCCGGGAACCAAAATCTAGGTCAATCAAAAGTCATTATTAGAATAAATAGTTCTCTACTCAAAAATTAAAATGAGCAAACTACTGATACACACAACTTAGATGTTGTGCATGTCAAGAGCACTATGCTGAGTGAAAAAAGCCACCTGCAAAAGATCACATACCATACAATTCCATTTTTATAACATTCTAGAAATGACAAGATTATAGAGATGAAAAACAATTAGTAATTGTTGGGGGTTAGCGATAGCAGAGGAGGGAGGAATGACAATAAAGGGATAGCAAGAGGGGGGTCTTGTGGTGATGGAACAGTTCTGTCTTGTCTGTGGTGGCAGTTATATGAACCTACACAAGTGATAAAATGACGTAGAGTTAAACACATACGTTGTCCTATTTCAGTGTCCTGGTTTTATATTGTATTACAATTATATAAGCTGGAACCATAATGGGAAACTCAGTGACCAGTACCCAGGACCACTCTGCACTATGTCCATAACTTCCTGTAAATTTATAATAATGTAAAAATAAAAAGTTTTAAAAATCAATTTATTTTAGTAATTAAAACATAAATATTTGGAAAATAGACATTAGAAATCCTTTGAAAGGCATCATCAATTCTGGAAAGACTGTGTTCCATTGTGTCTAGAGATGAAGACAGGTAATAAAACTCTAAGATTTCAGGCCAGGCAGCAATAAATTTTTTTTTTGATATCTCACTGCATCATGTTCCCATTACCATGGTGCAAGTCATTTACACAATTTGAGAATCTATGCACCATCATCTCCATACACATTCTCCTCGACTTACGAGGGGTTGTATCCCAAGAAACTCATCTTAAGTGAAAAATATCATAAGTATTCAATACATCTAACCTACTGAACATTATAGCTCAGCGCAGCCTACCTTAAATATGCTCAGAACACTTAAATTAGCCTAGAGTTGGCGAAAAATCATCTAACACAAAGCCTATTTTATAATAAGGTTACAAAAAGTTTTCAATCAAAATTCAAAATTTGAAGTATGGTTTCTATTGAATGGGTGTCATTTTAGCACCATAATAAAGTAAAAAAATTGTAAGTTGTACCCTTGTATGTGGGGGACCTTCTGTATTGCATTGAAAATTATTGTAAGTCCAAATTTCTACATTTGTGCCTCTTTTTGGTTTTGTTTCTTCCTGCTGAAATGATGTGGGCTTTTTTTTTCATGCTATTATACTTGAATATCTGTACCCAATAATATGACATCCTAGGATTTTGCTTCTTTTTCTTTATTATATGTCATATAGTTTTATTACTTCTTGAGAGATTGTTTTCTTTCTCCTATTGTTTTGGGCTAGAGACTGTGAAAACGGTGGCAGCAGTTGTTTAGAGTAACATTTTACAGAAAAGTTTGGAATCTTTATTTCATGAAGAAAAGTAATTCTGAAGTTTTAATGATGACCTATCAATCATTACAATTATGTTGTTGTTTGAACCAGCACCACTGGAAAACAATGCATGATATTCTTCCAAATCAAATTTTAATGAATAGCAACTTGATACTTATTATAGTTTATTATATTCTAAAAGCATTAATTTTAAACTTGAACTCTATCAACCATGTATTTAATTGATAACTAAAGATATTTTCCAACCTCGAAACTAACTATATTGTTTGTAAATGGATGATTTTAAAACTTATTGTTTCATAGTAATAATATTATAATTGATTCACAGATTAATCCACAAAGATTTAAATCAAGAGGTAATTTAACTACTTGCAGTGCTAGAAATACCAGAAAATAATATTTTAATGTGACATTTTTCTTTACAATACATTTTAATAATATTTGAACCTCAAAGTCTATAAGACCACATTTTCCCTGACATAATCAGTAAATCAGAATTTTTTTTTTTTGAGACAGAGTCTCACTCTGTTGCCTGGGCTAGAGTGTTGTGGCATCAGCCTAGCTCACAGCAACCTCAAACTCCTGGGCTCAAACAATCCTCCTGCCTCAGCCTCCCGAGTAGCTGGGACTACAGGCATGTGCCACCATGCCCAGCTAATTTTTTTCTATAAGTTTTTAGTTGTCCAGCTAATCTTTTTCTATTTTTAGTAGAGATGGGGTCTCGCTCTTGCTTAGGCTGGTCTCGAACTCCTGAGCTCAAACGATCCACCCACCTCGGCCTCCCAGAGTGCTAGGATTACAGGTGTGAACCGCCGTGCCCAGCCAGTATCAATTTTTAAAACCATGTATTGCTTATTTCACCTCACCTTTGATATTTCAAAGAGATGCTGGTTTATTTAGAAGCCAATGAGCAGGCTTAAAAAAAAAAATCCCAAGGAAATTTCTAAGACTTCCAGGCCTATTCTGGGTCTTTGAGTAAATAATATTGATTATTATGTTTCTTTACATATCTAAGCTTCCACATTTCTTTGTTTTCCATAAACATGTATTACCACCAGTACTGTCAGGGACCTATCAGCTATGATTAAGGTTTTTTGTCAAAATGCACAATTCTTTCACTAAGATTTGTTCAAACAAGAAAACAATGTGCCTCTCCTATTCTGTCGTCTTATTTCACTCTCTCTCAAATTTCTTCCAGTCTTACTCTCAGTTTGTCAAATTGTGGCTTCAGGATGACCTCCAACTTCAACAGCAGGCGGGGCTTCCAGCCAAGAGCCCTGGCTGCTTGCAAGGTCACCCTGCAAGACCAGATAGTCAGCTTGAGTGTTTCAGTCTTATCTCCCTATGCCAATTACGAAATTATTGGCTCTCAACTCAAAATGCACCCTTCAATATATGCTCTGTGACAAGCGATGGAATCCGTTTAAGCAGTCTCCTTCAAAGTGAGCACAGCCTTGAGAGGGTGGAGTGGGGGCATTGCAAGAGCAGGGACTGTCCTGGCTACTGCAGGGTGTCACTGGGGCATCTCTGGGGCTCTGAGACACAAACCCAGGGCGGTGCCTCGGCGACCTTGCAGCCTGGTCCTGGAATACCCTTTGTGTAGAAACCTGTGCCCCGGAAGCTTCATGCCCGAATTCCCTCTGCAGCCCCTTCACCCTTCTGTCCTGCCTGTGCCCCCAGGGGGTTCCCACTGATCCTCTGCGCCCTCTGTAGCCAACGACACCCTCGCTACCTGCTCCCTGCCTGCCCTCCAGAGGTGGCCTTCTGCCCCCGCAGCTGCTGCAGACCAGCTCTGGCTTAGACTGACCTGGGAACTTCACTGCAGTCCCAGGATGAAGAAGGGGACAACTAGAACCGGCAAAATAAAGGAGACCCATAAACCTGAAGAGGAAGTGAATCCTATAAAAATGCTCAGATATGTGCAAATTCATTATTCCTTTCCTGTTACTAAACAACCAAGGAATTGCTCTACCTAGGAAGAGAGGACTAAAAGCAGAATGTTGCATGGGCTGAGATGAGAGAACTCCCCTGGGCTACCCAGCAGGTGAAGACGTGGGGGCTCTGGTGCTCCTCAGAGCAAAAGGAAAGGCCTCCAGCCAACACTGACGGCTCCCTCTTCTTTTTGGAGTGTCTTTGAATGGAGAGCAGCAGAAATTTATTTGTAAAGTATGTTCTAATGTCCAGACTGCCTATATATTTTGGAGGAAGGAAAACGGTCAAATCTATTGGTCTCACTTAGCATTATTTACAGGGTATAATGTTGATTATATCAATTCCTTCGAACCTCAAGGGAAACCCAAGATTTTCTTTTTATTGTGCCTCATTTTAGTCCCAGCGAAGGAAAAGGACCTCTGATGCATCTCAGAGACGATACAAAATCCCAGTTTGACAACTAATTGGTCAATGAATTATAAAGTTCTGTTTGTTTTTAGAAAGCAGAAATTCCAGGTCCACACACAAAAAAATCTCTGAAATGCAAATTGTCCGAAGAAGGAATGGCCTGCCTTAGGAAGCTCTCAGTGCCCATAAGTGAAAGTGTTCAAGTGGAAGACGAATAACCTGGAATTAGAGGAAGGATGTGAACCACACAGGTCTTATCCGCCCATGGTTCTGTGATTCCAAAAGTTGGGGGAATTTAAACATTAAAATAATCACAGCAGAGTTAATTGAGCTCTATTTTAGTCTTTAACACCAACTTCTTGTTTTTGTGGCACAGATGTATGTTCGTTCTCTTCCTGCTAAAAGTCAGCCTAAGAGTTCCAATCAAACCAGTACACAGAGTAGATATTCAGGCAGTGTTAGGTGTTCTGAGCAAGCAGTGCAAAAACCTTCAAACTATAAAGAAATAATGACCCCTAAATTATGCCATTGACTTAGGAGTCTGTTTCATCAATATATTTTTCGGAGTTTATTGATAACCCAGCCACCGTAGTGTTTGCAAAAAAATATGACAACCACACACCGTTTGAACTTCAGGTTGCTGAAGAGAGAAGATGTCACAAATACAGAAGTATTTAATCCACTTTCTTTTGTAACACTCATCCCTTTATTGCTGTTAGCCTCAAGCTTCCCGTTCTCCCAATTCTTAGGCTGACATTTTATCTCTTGGTCTGTTCAAGTGTAGCAAGTTTGTATCCAATTCTTCGTGAAATTTAAAATGTGTCACCATTCTCCTGGAGACACCTTCTATAAACATTTATAAATGTGTCCATCTACTGTCATGAATAAGCAAGCGCTAGTTCATCCCCGAATAGATGGTATTGATTCACTAAACCCTAAAGATTTTTGACCTTTTTAAAAAGAGATTCCCACTGCACAAGATATTTTACAAAGTGACAAGGACTTCTGTGCATTGAGATGAAATCAGTACCATTTAAATTGAGCATATTTCCTAGGGAGATTGACTACATGGCACTCAAATATTGTATCATGTTAAATAAGGGACATTTTGAATAATTTCAGTTGTGCTTTTACTGAAAGGAAGAGAAATAGTGTAAGAAACAAAATTTCATGCCATAAATTGAATCTAAAATCAGCAAAGGGATTAATAACTTAAGCTGATATTGATACATCTCAGCTATAAAGCTAAATAATGCTTTTGGGTATGAAGGAAGGATATGCTTAGACCAGAGAGTCATTAGACAAAGAATGATCCAAACTGCTGTGTAGAATTAAGACTTAAAAGTACATGTGATTTAGAGTCAAGACTTGAGTTCTATTTGCACCTCTGCCACCTGGTAAAATTTACTCTCTTTCCCAGTTTCTTCTTGAATTAAATAATATCTTAAGTCTTCTCTAGATTTGACAATCTATGATTAACCAGGTCAACAGACTATTAAATAATAACCTATGGTATAAACAGATTAAGGAAAAGTTCCACATTCATTCATTCATGAAATATTTATTAAGCAAGGATATTATGTAAAAAGCATTGTAATAGACATTTGAAATGCAAAGTTTGTAGAAGAAAATTTGAGTTTGACATATGTGAACAACATCCCAGTAGAGGAACTCTGAATGCCTGTGGAAATGCAGGTAGAGAGTTAACAAGAGAGGTTGGAGCTGGAGCTGTGGACTTGAGAATGATCGGCACGTATTTTACAGTTCTTTCTTTGCAATCCAAACACTTTAGCGTGTGTGAATAGTCAGTACTATAGGGAAGCATAACCCAAAGACCCATGATCTCTTCTTAGAGCTATTGAATCTGATAGCATACAGAATTGCCATTGATTCTTAATTCTCAAATACAAATGACCTTCCTTCTACTCTGTCCTGTATTCTCCATAGCTGTCATTCTGCATCTCTTATTTAAAATGTCTTATAGTTATTAAAATGATTTCTCAAGAGCATGTGAATTTCAAAAAGGAATAATTATTTTAGTAACCTAAAAGGATTAACTGACAACGGTGGAATGTCGGGCATCAGTGATAAGTTCTTGGAGGGATGTTTCTGTGAGAGGAGTATTACCAAGGCCTTAAAATTATATCATCCAGGTGAATATCAACTCTGTCAATGTGAAAACCATTCTTGATTTTGCATTTGAAAGCCGTAGAAAATTATTCTGTTCATGAGATTGACCTGTGCTCTCCTAATTACTTCTACTTTTTTATTAATATTATTTTTAATTAACAAATCATAGCTGTATACATTGATGGAGCACAATGTGATGTTTTAATATATGTACTAAATGTGGTCAAGCTAATTAACATATCTATCACGTCATTTATCAGTTTTTGTGGTGAGACATTTAAAATTTACTCTTAGCTGTTTTGAAATATACGATGCATTATTATTAACTAGTCACCCTGCTGTGCAGTAGCTCTTGAAACTTATTCCTCCTACCTAAAACTTTGTACCCTTTGACCGACAACTCCCCATTCCATCCCTTCCCTACCCCACCCCAAGCCTCTGATAACCATCATTCTACTCTCAACTTCTATTATTGGTTCAACTTTTTTAGATTCCACATATAAATGAGATCATGCAGTATTTGTCTTCCTGCATCTGGCTTATTTCACTTAGCATAATATACTCCAGGTTCATCCATGTTGTGGCAAATAACAAGATTTCCTTCTATTTTAAGGCTGAATAATATGTATTATTCCACATTTTCTTTATCTATTCATTTGTTGATGGACACTTACATTGATTTCACATGTTGACCATTGTGAATAATGCTGAGTGAACATGGGAGTGCAGATATCCCTTCGACATGTTGATTTCAACTCCTTTGGATATATACCAGAAGTGGAATTGCTGGGTCAAATGGTAGTTCTATTTTTAGTTTTTTGAGGATGTTCCATACCATTTTCCATAATGGCTGTATTATTTATATTCCCACCAACAGTGTACGAGGGTTCCCTTTTCTCCATCTTGTTGCCAACACTTATCTTTCATCTTTTTGATAATTGCAATTCTAACAGGTGTGAGATGATATATCACTGTGGTTTTAATTTGCATTTCCCTAATGATTAGTGATGCTGAGCATTTTTTCATAACTATTGGTCATTTGTATGTTTTCTTTTGAGAAATGTTTGTTCTTTTTTATTTGTGTTATTTATTTTCTTGCTATTGAATGAGTTCCCTATATATTTTGTATTAATATATTAACACCTTATCAGATGTATAATTTGCAAATAGTTTCTTTTATTTGGTAGGTTGTCTCTTCATTCTGTTAATTGTTTGCTGTGCAAAAGCTTTTTAGTTTGATGCAATCTCATTTGTCTATGTTTGCTTGTGTTGCCTGTGCTTTTGGGGTCATATCCAAAAAATCATCTCCCAGAACGACGTCATGGCACATTTCTTCTAGTAGTTTTACAGTTTCAGGTCTTATATTTGTCTTTAATGCATTTTCAGTAAATTTTTGTATATGGTGTGAGATCAGGGTCCAATTTCATTCTTGTGCATATGGATATCCAGTTTTCCCAGCACCATTTATTGAAGAGACTGTCCTTTCCCCATTGTGCATTCTTGACACCTTTGTCAAAAATCAATTGACCATAAATGTGTGAGATTATTTTTGGGCTATGTATTCTGTCCTGTTGGTCTATGTATCTGTTTTTACGCCACTACCATGCCATTTTGATTACTATAGCTTGTTTTGCTCAAGATTCTTTTGGCTATTCAGGGTCTAAAAATTTTAGAATTGTTTTTTCTATTTCTGTAAAAAATAACATTGCATTTTGATAGGATTGCATTGAATCTGTAGATGGCTTTGGGTTTCATAGACATGTTAACAATACTATTTCAGTCTATGAATATGGGATATCTTTCCGTCTGTGTTGTCTTCCATTTCTTTTGTCAGTGTTTTACAGTTTTCAATATACAGGTCTTTCATCTCCTTGGTTAAATTGATTCCTAAGTTATGTTTCATTTGTTCATTTGTGTTTTTGCTATTGTAAACGGAATTATTTTATTAATTTCATTTTTTGAATAGTTCATTATGGATGTATAGAAATGCTACTGATTTCATATGTTGATTTTGTATCCACAACTCTACTGAATTAATTTATCAGGTCTAACTTTTTTTGGTGGAATCATTAGGACTTTCTATATATAAAATCATCTTGTCAGCAAGCAGAGACAATTTCATTGCTTTCTTCCATTTTTAATGCAGACGTACATAGGCAAATCACATATGTACTTAATAAATTATTCAAGAATTTCTCATCTTCCCCTTTTCATAAAGTTTTATGTGCACATATAATCAAAAAATATTATCATACTTAATGGTACTATGACCAGATTTTTGTGATTACTCATCATATTCAAATCAACATGTCATATATAATATGAAATCATTTCTTTTCCTCTCTATTTCTCTTATTAAATCAATATATCTCTATCAGCCTTCAGTTAAATATTCTTAATAAAGTTTACCAGATATGTGAGAATAAGAAATTTATTAATTAAACATATATAAGTCGAGGTCCTAATATGTAGCAGATATAGTTTAACTTTTCAAGAATATGAATGGATGTATCAAGAACATGGTGCTAAAGCTCTCAGGTGGGAAAGAAAAGCAGGTAAACTGAAATAGTTCTATCACTGTTTATAATATAAAAATTATGATGAAAAGTTAAAATGCAACCTAAGAACTGTCAGTAGAAGATAAGTAAAATAATCATATATCCATAAAGTAGAATTCTATGCTATAAATAAAATTGATAGTATATATTAACTTGAAATTTTTTTCTATGGCATACTGTTTTAGAAATGTATCACATCACTTATAAGAGTATTTATAAATAGTTAAATGGATAAAAACATATTTCAACAATTCAAAAATATATAAATGGGTAGAGATAACATGTTTTTATAACAGACCAGTGTTTTAGATTATGTTCTTCCTTCTCCATAATTGGAATGTCTTTCCTACCCCATGTGGCTACTCTATTATTAAAGCTAGGGTATGAGGATAATGTGAGGAAAGGGAAGGATAGAAACCACTAGATGCACAAAGTTTTAGTTAGGATCTGCATTTCAGAGAGAGACAATAGTCTTGAAAGCCAGACTTTATGGAAAGAAAAGATTTTTTTCTGGGATGTGCATAGCTAGGTATTTATATACCAAGAATCAAAGCTTGGAGAATTAACCATAGAATAAATAATAGCTAAGTAAAATTCATGACATAAATTTCCATTCCACAGGAAGAAAAAAAAAAATAGGCTCTCCAGTCCCTGAATATGGGGTATGGGAAATGATTTAGGAGCCAAGAGAGAAGGAGAAAGGATAGATTAAGAGGTTAGAAAAATCAGGAATTGAGGTCCTTGCTTTTCCCATGTCAGGATAAAACTTTGAAAAGGAGACAAAGCATCAGGTACACACACCCACATAGAATTAGTAAGCACTGAGAGGATCCCATTTCTCTGTAAAAGAGGAGTCAAGATCATCCACTATGGAGACGACATAGGAAACTTGAAGAGAGTATGAATGTTTAGAAAACCTTTTTTGTAAATTTGGAGGAAATGACCAGAAACCAATATAAAATTTCTCAAAGTCCAGTTAAGGTTAGAGGCTGCAAATTTTGAATGATACAAATCTATACCAGTTTCAGGAATATGAAAGTGGGTGTAGCTGTAAGAATAGAAATTGAAAACATCAAGGGTACTAGTTACAGTGTGATGGAAATTGTGAATTCTATAGACTATGGCACCTGTAAATGGAAAAGTCCATGAAACAAGGAGTTGCATGATAGATTCATTGTATTTATAATAGTTTAAGAGAGTGGTGTGTTTGTTGAGGTTGGAGATTAGGCTGAGTAGAAGTAAGGAAATGAGAAAACTGGAAGGATAATTAGTAACAGCCAGACAGTAGGCTATCCAAGGTTATTATTTCTATGATTTTGCATGATAGCCATATCTAGGGGTGTATCCAAGGAGGAATGAAATGAAGATGTCTCAGGGCTCTATCAGCTCTCTTGTTCTCTGTCACAATATAATCTGAAGATAGCCTGGACTGCAGTCAGCACCCTTTCTCTATAACAGGATATATAACAAATATTTTAGGCATTGCAAGCCATACAGTCTCAACTCTACCATTGTAGTGTGAACATATAAAACATAGCCACAAACAGTTCTTAAACAAATGGGCATTGTTGTATTCCAATAAAATTTCACTTGTAAAAGCAAGCAGTGGGCCAGATATGTTCCATGGACAGAACTTTGTTGAACCCTTTGTTAGGTAGACAGCTAGGGACTTCCAGCACCTCCTGGGGACAAGGCAGGTGACTGCCACACCTGGGGGAAGAGGGAACACCCTATGAATCTGCCAATCAGAACTTAGCACACCAACTGCAAATGAATGCAGAGGTCTGTCTCGTGGCATAGGTACAATAGACTCTAGAAGGTGACTTAGGACAACCTAAGACTAATTATCATGTCATTAGCTTAAATCTGCATTGCAATTCACCCCCCCAAGATGGGCTTTCATGGGAGATCTGTATGCGCAGTACAACTCAGGTTTTATAACTCCCAACTGTCCATCAGAGTGGTTCTATGATGATGTCTGAACCACGGAGAGGTCCCTATCTGGACACCGTAAAACAAGACCCAGACCATAACCAAGGTCTCTCTTTTGCTATGACAAGGCGTCCCATCGTCATCTGTGGCAGACGTATCTTGCTCTTGCTCTATAATCCTATCTTGCTCCCCCTCAATAAATTTCATCTCATGCTTGCCATACTTTGGTGTGTCTGGTCATTCTTCGACCAAGAACTGAGAACACAGAACAAGATTGCCAAACCCAATACCTTCAATGGAAGTTTTACAAAATGACATGATAATATATCAATAGGTATTAATGAGCAAGAGATGACAATAACCCTGGATGCCCTAGTAAGATATGTGTGCTACCAGAGGATGAGAAGTAAAGCCTACTAAGGTTCTTTGAGGGGCCATCCAAGGTCCCAAGCAAATGAAGAATAGTCAGAGGCCCCTACTACATCCACATTATAGTTCAGCTTCTTCCTCTGCCCTCCTACATCTGTTCCCCAGAGCAGTTCCCAATGAGCCTCTCACACACAGACCTCTAGCTCTGCATCTAGAGAATGCTTATTATAGAAATTTTGGAAAATTCAAAGAAAAATCTATAAGATAATCAAAAGGATCCATAATTCTGTTACTCATACATAATCATTGTTAATAGTTTCATGATTTTTCCAGCATAATAATTCTTGAAAAATTGAAAAATTCAAAACATAAGTAAATCAAGACTAACCCAGCTGATCTTCATTGCACTTAAAATATTCAGTGACTTCTGATAGTTGCCAAATAAAATTGTTTTCAAATATCCATACAGAACCTCTGAAAACTGTATAAGAAAATTTCATCTAACATTAGATGTAAAAGCATGTTGTGTGTTTTAATCTGGCCAAGGAAATTAGAAAATATATTTTCATTGGCTCATGAAGATTTCTTTGAAGATTCTGGCTCAAAGAGTACTGAGTGAAATAAATAGAACAAGCTAAGAAATTGGCACAGTGAGTGGAAAATAATAATTCAAGAGTCGTAATCAAAGACGTATATTTGCCAAAACAAGTTTCTCTAAAACTGTAGAAGGAAATAGGAATTCAAATGTTTAGAAATAAAAGATAGGAATTAATTATATTATGGAAAAGAAATATTTTGTTTTTAAAACGTTATATTTCTCATTTTAGTGATTTCTAGTTTTGTTTGCCACATAAAAATTTTTACATGAATATATTTTTTCTTGAATTTATATCAATTTGCAGTTTTATGTCCTCCTGCTATCTGCTCTTATTTTGTGTATTACACAGGAGAATTCCACATGTATGAATTTCACTCTGTAAAAACTATAATCTCAATCCATTGCCTTTCCTCATAGTCCACAAGGCCCTAAGGATTGCTTAATGTTCAGTGTAGATTTTTAAAAATACCAAGTATGCATGTATCTTTGATCTAATGTTGACTTTGTAAACTGAATGATTTACATTTGAAAAGAGTGGATTTTTGTGTTTTGGCTAACATTGAATCGTGAAGGTCATTCCAGGCCCTCAGGAATATCAAAGCCATAACTGCAGTTTCACTCACAGCCTTCTCCAGGGAGATCAAAGTACTTAGGTATCAATAGATTACTGTAGACACTTTACAAAAATAGTTAAAATACAACTCAGTATGAGTTGAGACTAAGATTATTCTTCTCAGATCATAGAAAAGTTTTATGACTGACTTATGTGCAGGAACAGGTCTCTCTGATGAAAATAACTGACACACTTGGGCATAACATCCCATGGAAGGAAATGGAAAACTGTTTTATAATTTCCTCATTAGGCCGGGCACGGTGGCTCACGCCTGTAATCCTAGCACTCTGGGAGGCCGAGGCGGGTGGATCGCTAGAGGTCAGGAGTTCGAGACCAGCCTGAGCAAGAGTGAGACCCCGTCTCTACTAAAAATAGAAATTATCTGGCCAACCAAAATATATATAGAAAAAATTAGCCGGGCATGGTGGTGCATGCCTGTAGTCCCAGCTACTTGGGAGACTGAGGCAGTAGGATTGCTTAAGCCCAGGAGTTTGAGGTTGCTGTGAGCTAGGCTGACGCCACAGCACTCACTCTAGCCAGGGCAACAAAGTGACACTCTGTCTCAAAAAAAAAAATAATAATAATAACTTCCTCATTGGAGTTTATGAGAACTGAACCTATTGCCTTTTCAGTAATCCATGCTGTTGTGCCTTTGCAGTTAGCCTGAAAACCTTCAACTAAAATTTAAAATTTCTGGGGAATTGTGTGACAATTGATCCAGACCCTGTTCTACTGCCAACCTTGACATATCCAATGATTTTATCAGAGTTGTGTGTCATGAGTTATCGGGTTTGATATTACAATTTTTTAAATTTCATATTTCTCAGAAAATAACAAATTTAAATACCATTTCCTTAAATCTCTCTCATTCTTGATAAGCCTTTAAACAGTAGGACTTAAGGAAGTAGTAATAGTTAGATTAAGCATGGTTGCATATAACAAGAACCTGAAGATAAGGACAGTCTAAATAGAATACATTCTCATGTAAAAGACATCCGGAGACAGGCATCTCACTCTGGTGTGATATCTCCATTGTGATAAATTGTCTAGGGTACTGGCACCTTTCTGTTTCACCATTCCAGCGGGTATCTTTTATTTGAGATTACTGCAAAAGATCCTTATTGCGGTCCCAGAAATTACATAAACATTTCTGTTACTTGGAAAAAGGAGGGAAAAGCAAAAGAAATGTTTCACTCAGATGAGCCCATTCTCTGTAGGTAGGTTAAGGAAGTCCCTCAGAACAGTTGTGCATAATTTCAGGGCCACCCTGCTGCAAGAGAAATTAAACAATATGGTCATTTAGCTGGGCACATTACCACTCAAATAAAATTGGAATTATTTTACTGTGGAGAAGGGGATAACAGATATTGGGAAGCAAATAACAGTTTCTACCCCAGGTAGTTATTAATAAAGGACTGTTAATAATCCCACTCCAGTGGGATTCCCAGCCCAGTTACTCAGTTGAGTCCTTCTCTTTCATATAATACCTGACCACTAAAACTGGTGCCATGGGAGCTTGGGAACTACTGGTGGTCACTTTCCCAGAATCTTTCTTCAAGAAATTATTGAAAATACAACCGGGGATACAGTAAACATGTCCCAATAGTAATTGCTGTTATGTACTGACCATTTCCTAAGTGTCAGGTGAATTACATATATTACTTTATGGAATCTTTATAATAAAGCCAACATAATATTATTCCTATTTTACAGATAAACTAAAATTTGGAAAGGTTAAGTAAATAAGTTTATGCTAACCCCCAGGCTGCATTGCCTTTACTAGAGACAACTGTTGCTTGTTTGGGGGTCAGGAGCTACTCTGAGGCCAAAAGGTGTTCACAAGTTTGTGGGCTGAGAAACATGAATGAACACCTGTTAGTTGAGGGATTTCTCCTTAGAATGTGGGCCTATGGAGAAGCATCCCACAGTCACCACTTTGCAGAGCACTGTTCAGCAGCATGTTCTTCATCAAGATGCAAATGTCACTTGATTAAAAAAGTGAAAAGTGCCATAGTGAAATAAGTTTGTAAAAGGTAGAATTTTTACAACTATTTGATTGTTTTATAATTTGGGGAATCATTCCCTAGTACTCATTTTTCCATTTGAATTTTAAATGGGGATCCCATTTCAAAAAACAATATGGAGTAATAATTTTTTAAATGTTTATATTTGGGAATAGAAAATTAATTTTTCACATCCTGGAACACGGTATGACTTGAACTTGGTTCAGATCTTTTTATATCCCTTAATACAATCTACAGATTTCTGCATGGAGATACTGATGGGTCTTTTTAAATTTATTCCAAAGTACTTAATAGGTTTTCCAATATTTTATTGTTTTTTTCATTTTCAATTCAAGCAAATTGTTTCCAGTATAGATAAAACCTAATGAATTTTGTCAAGTTGTTTTTTATATAGCTAGCTTGCCATCTTATAATGTTAATCTTAGTAGATTTTTGCTAGGGCATACATTCATAATAAGTCAAAGATAAAACAACAACACAGGAGAAAAAATATTTATAACAATATGACTGATAAAAGATACATTTCTTAACACATAGAAAACTCTTACAAACCTGTAAGAAGAAAAACAAAAAAAGGAAATCTTACAAAGGGTATGAAAATGTAATCGCAAAAGGCAAACACTAAGTAAAACAGATAATGGTTTATAAACATTTGAAAAGATATTAAAACTCATGACATTAAAGAAATGCAAATTAAAACCACTATCATATTAGCAAAAACTGATACCAGATTAGCAAAAATTTTACAGTTTGCATAGATTTAAAATGGCAATAAAACCAAGGTATTCTCATGGGCACTCTTAATGGTAAATTCAATTAAAATTTTTTTTCAATTTGTACTACTTATTTAGAAATTTACCAGTATTTATCAAAATGTTAACTTCTTATACCTGCTAATGAGTAAATATAAATGAGTGATTTTCCAAAATGATATTTTTTACATAAGAAATTATTAGAAATAAATTATCAGCTGATCAGAGCATAAGTATTCCTACAGGGCAGGGATAAAATACAGATTGAAGAAATAGACAGGAATGAGATGTTTCCTTCAGTTTGTACAAATACACCTGTTTTGCCAAATGATATCTACTTCATTCTGATCATTTTCCTTCTCTCCTTCCTCATGTCCCTTGAGTCTTTTCTACTGCTTGTCCTTGACCCTGGGACTTCAGGGTTTAGCTTGAAGGAGCTACATAAGGGGTTCTGCTGCTGGATCCACTTAATGAATCGCTACATGGGATGGATATTCAGTTTCTTTAAAGCAACTATAAGACATATACTCTTTCTCTACTGACTGCCTTTCACAGTGTAAGTCAGCTGCATTATTCTTCTAAAAAGTCCTTGAATATTTATTCCAAAGGTATTACTCACACTGGGTATGAATACAGGGCAGGAAAGGAGAGAAATGGAAGTAAACCTTGTCTTGCCACATCATACACTGTGGAGTATGGTAAAATATATTAGAGACCCGAATCTTGCTGTTCTTTTATGTTTCCGCTCGTTTTACTCTTAAAAAAAAAAAAAAATTGTGTGGTCCCAGAAAGATGAGTCAGATTCTTCCTTTTAGCAACTGAGCCAAATGTTGACCGTGGGAGAGCTGGAAATAAAAGTAATTCTGGAAGGCTATTCCCATGGCTGGTAGAGCTATGGCTTGAACATTCTGGAGGCTAGATTGTTGCTCACTGTTAACGAGTTGCCATAATTCCTTCCCATCTGGGAACAACACCTTGGTAGATGATAAATGATAGAAAGTCAGGCCAGGATACAGCAGGGGACCAAGTTCACAAAAGCTGAACCCCCCAGGAAGAACTTCAGGTTTCAACAGTTGGGACAACAGTGGGGTAAATTGAAGTTATTTCATTTTTTAAGTCATTTTTTAAGTAGGTGATTTCCTACAGGTACTGAAAAAGAACAAGATATTTCAAAGCTCGAAGATTAGGTCTGCAGAGAATATGAATGTAGGAATATCTATGTAGGTTGTCCCACCCCCCTTCCATAGATATAAAAATGTACTCACTCTTTCCTCACTAAGGTCATTTGATCTATTTCTGTATACTGTGCTTGACTACAAGCAATCCTTCAGTTTCGGGGCTAGCACTTCCATGTAATGATGAATAAATGGAGCTTTTTTCCTTTGAAAATCACTTTTTCGATGCCCTGTCTACAAATGCAGGAGCCTAATAATTTAAGTTAAGGATATTAAGGATTAGCAGATGGAAGAGTTTAGAGTCACCACATCATTACATGAAGCCTCTGGGTCTTTGCTTTTCTAACCAACTGTCTTTAGAATTCTCTTCCCAGTTTCCAAGTCTGTTCAACTGGTAGACATGACTCATCATTCAAAATTGAGCTCACCAGTGAAGTCTTGCCTGTCCCCCAGCCCTCACCACGATAAATTTACAACAATAACCCTTTTGTTGCTTTCAGTATCCAGGACAGTCTCTTATCATAGAATGTATTACTTGAGACATTTTAATTGTAGTGTGGAAACAACTTCACCAAATTTTAAGGGGTAATTATAAAAATAAAGAACACATGAGTATAACGTTTCTAAGGAGGAAAAAAATACTGGATTCTCTTTCTCAGTCTCTTATCTTGGCTTCTTACTCATTTCTGTTTGGTTTTCTATCTTTGCAAACCAGTTTTATCATTTACTCCATCCATATACTGTGGTATGACTGCCACACAGCTCTTGTGTTTACCTATATGGTCTAGCTGCATGCAGAAATTCACTAGTATTCGGAGCACAATGCACACTGAAGGAGAATGATAGAACCCACTAGGATTGTGCAGCCCCTAGGACCAGCCAATGGTAGCTAAGACAGCAGACTCACAGTAGGACAGACCAGACCCTGTGCTTAAGGGAATTTCTCAGAAAAATGGGCAACATTTTAAACTTCCAAAATTATTTACTGTAACCTGTATACCTTCTTGAACTTTTTTAACCTAGCTAGCTCAAATAGTATGGAAATTCCTTGAGAGCAGGTACTGTATCTTAACATTCGACTGCATAATTAACGCTCAGATTGTACCATGTAATAAATGCCCAGTATTATTTATTAAACAAATCTCTTTTATTTAACCCTTTTGAATGAACATTCATCAATGTGCAAATGGAATGTCATTTTATCTTATCAAAGTTTAAGAAACTTGGGTCCAAATAATTACCTTATATGGAGTATTTCTGGGAGATGGGGCAAGATAGTATATGTTAACATTAGTGCCCACATGAAAGCATCTTTGTCCATGTATTGCACTGGTATAGTGAAGCAATATTAAATGGGCTTTGCATTCAATCAAGTTTTCAAAATTATTGAATTTCTAAACCTCTATTTCTTCATCTATAAGATAAAGATGATAATAATACTCCATAGGTTTATTTTAATATGGAAATGAGATAATATATGTAGAGTACTTGACAAGTAAAATATTCATTCTCAACAATAGCACTTTTTCTATATTGCATCATAATTTTTTCCTTTTTATCCTTACATAGCTCTAAAGTTAATAACTTTTTTAACAATGACTATTACTTAGGTTAATTCCTAGCAAAATTTAAGGAATCACGGTAATCTAATCAAGAAACTATTTAAATCTCAGTGTAGAATGGGTTATTTCTGGAAAGATTTCTTTGGGACTGCTGATTTAATTTTTATACATGGAGTTTTTTGTAATACTATTGCCAAAAAAATCCCCTTGATCACTTTCCAAAAGCCTCATCTCCAAAAACTATCATACTGATTGGGGGGCGGGAACAAACATGCATTTATTAGCCATCTAATATTTATATTTATTGATATTCTAAATATATTATATAAAGTAAAAATAACCCATTTGCATAAAAACATTCAATAATAGTATAATAATATGCAATAATAGTATTATATGCTATTGTTTGTAGAGTGTGTATTATAAAGAACCAGACTAACAATAGATTTTTCATTAAATGAAAATAATAAACCTTAGAGTGATTAAAGTTGTAAGTATAAAAACTATTTAGCAAATTCAAAAATGGTTTGTTATGTTAATTGAAAAAATAAGATATAACAAGTTCTACAGTATGATTATGTCTATATCAAAATTATGTGTGACCATAGACAAGACCTGGGAGAGAATGTGGGAAATCTAAACATTTGATTTATCGTACCAGCGTAATCATAAGTCACTTTTTAAAATTGTCTTATTTGTTTACATTCTTGGTTATACAGTATAATTTGTATAATAATAATTTTTAATGAAATAAGAGCTCAACGTAAAAGATTCTTGCTTGGTAGGTTTCTTGAAGGCTTGGCTAGACAGTATGTGTGGCTAGGGTTGCCAGATTTAGCAAATGAAAACACAGAACTCCCAGTGAAATCTGAATTTCAGTGAAACAATGAATACTTACTTACTATAAATATTTACATTCAGTATTTGGCACATAATTTTACTACAAAAGTATTTGTTGTTTTTCTGAAATTCAAATTGAAATGGGTGTTCTGTACTCTATCTGACAGCCCAACTGTTCACTTAGGAACCCACACCCAGTCCAAACATTTGCCACTCAGCTATATCCCAGGATGAGAAGTAGGGTGAGGGTCGGTGGATAGATGAAACAATCATTGGAAGAAGCAACCTTGGCTTTTACCAAATACAAATATGTTTCACTTTTTATTACCATAATACATCTTCTAGGAAATCCTAATTTGATCCATGAGGGCTGGGAGTGAGAATAGATTCTGAAACAAATTGAGATAAGAGTGATCAGTGACATCATGAAAACTGAGATCATGGTAGAAAACAGCAACTATTATTTTCCCAAATTTTCAAGCCCAGGTCAATGGCCTGAAAATACTCTACAGAACACATCCCGACTAAGCCCCAGCAACAGTTCCTCATGTTGCATAGTTTATATTTTCAAAAAGCCCAGCTAAATAACACAGTTGGAGAAGATCCAGAATGGCCCAGGAACCACTGTCACCGATGGATCTGATGAATTCCTGGCAGATTGTTCACTTTCGTCATTGTGTGTTCATGGTCATTTATGGATGGATAAAGACTATTGCCTAAACGGCAATGTGTAGCTGCTTCCAAATTATAACTTTATTAGCTAATGAGATATTTCATTGAAATTGTATATCCATTTTCTTCTTGATATATTATAAATCTCAGTATCTTTACTCAGAGATAGGAATGGCTCAGGCAAATGAATTGATGGCAGGAAAAACCCTAAAGCAATAATTAGCCTGAGGTCTTAAAGGCCTAGAAAGAACACGGGTGTGACTGGAACTTAGTGGACCAAATGTTAGAATGAAGGAAGATGAGTGAAGAGAGGTAGAGGGACTAACATCCCGGAAAGTGCTGGATGCTGTCAGAACTGCAATGGGAAGCTACTGTAGGGATGCAGAGAAAGGATTGATATAATCTGATTTGAGGCAGGTGACCTGGTTTGATTTCTTTTAATTAATTAGGAGTGGCTGTATAACAGACAGCTCACCCTTATGTAATCCTCATGAACAGGGGCTAAGGATCAATAATTGTAAAGATGGAGTCATGGTTTTCTCGGCCAACATCCTTCAACATTCAACTGGCTTGTATTTTAAAATCTTAGCTAGTATTTTAACTCAATCTGATAAATAGGTCAACATTTTTATAAGCAATATATTGCTGAACCCAAACCATGATCATTTGTCACCTTAACTGCTGCAGTAGTCTCTTATTTAATTAGTATTTTTATTTCTACTTTTGCCTTCCTCCAATCCAGTCAACAGCCGGACTCAGTATAATTTTTAAAACATAAATCAATCAAATCATGCATTTTCCCTGCTTAAAACATGCCAGTAGGGGACTTCTGGGCTTCTACTTATGATGTGAATAACTGAAAAAAAATCATTCCCATTCTTTTAACACAAAAAAAGCCAAACAAACTGCACATTCACAGCTTTGAACCACCCGGGGTAGAAGGAAACGCATGCCCATTGCTAGGCATAAAACCTATTTAGCTCAGCTCTATGTCCTATATAAAATGTCCAGCATTCAACAAAAAGTTATGAGGCCTATAAAAAGGCAATAAGGGGTAACACATTGGCAAAGACAAAGCAATCAACAGAAACATGCTCAGATATGACACAGATGTTGGAGCTATCAGAAAGGGAATTTAAAATAATTATGACTAATATGTTAATGGTTCTTTTTAATTCAAGATCCAATGGGAAATGCTAGAGAGTGAAACAGAAAAAGAAAGAGGGAAGAAGAGACGAATAGAAATGCTGAAAATGAAAAACAATAACAGTAATGAAGACTGCCTTTGTAGACATGACACGGCTGAGAATAAAATCAGTTAACTTGAAGAAGCCAATAGAAATCACATTTCTTTAAAAAGATGTTTTAAAAACTTTCAATATTTAAAAATAAGAAAACAAAAAACTTGATAAAACGAGCAAAGGTTTGAGCCTTCACCAAAGAAAATTTACTGATGGCAAATAAGCATATAAAAATATACTTAGTATCATTAATGCAAATTAAAACTACAATGAGATACAGCCAGGCATTTTTTAAACAGCTAAACATTTTTTTTTAATTGGCAATACCATGTATTTGAAAGGATATAGAACAATTAGAAATTTCAGACATTGGGTACAAATGCAAAATGTTACAGCTACTTTAGAAAATAGTTTGACAGTTTCTATAAGGTTAAACATATACTTACCATATGATCCAGAAATCTCACTTCTAAGTATTTACCCAAAAGAAATAAAAGCTATGTTTATACAAATACCTTTACATGAATATTCATAGCAGATTTTATTTTTAACTCCAAAAACTTAGAGAAAATGCATATATTCTTCAAATGGTGAATTGACAAACTTTAGCACATCCATTCAATGCACTATTACTCAGCAGTATAAAGGAATGGACTTGATTCACACAACGTGGGTGAATCTCAAATGCATTATACCAAGTAAAAGAAGCCATATCCAAAAGGCTACATATTGTGTGATTCCATTTGTATGGTATTCCATAGGAAGGGAAATAGATGATAGGTTGTCGGGTTGGGAGAGGAGGAAAGAGCTGACTGCAGATGGACAGCATGAGAGAATTCGGGGGATGATGAAACTGTTCTCTTTCATGACTACAGTAGTCCACATATGACTTAATGCGTTTGCTGAAATCTATAGAACTGTATAACATAAAGAGTATATTTTACTGTATCTAAATTTTATAAACCTTTCCAATAGTCTCTATAACACTTAAAATTTAAGTTCATTTCCATATCCTATGAGGTTTTGCATATTTCTTCTGCCTCTGTCTGTAACTTCATCTCATTGCTCTAAGCTACAGCAATACAGTTCTTAGTAAACAAAGTTCTGCACTTCTTTCTATTGCACTTGCCATCAGATTCCTGGAATATCTTCTCCCCCAGGTCTTTACTTGGTTGCTTCCTGCTTCTCCTTCACATTTCAACTTTAATGTCAACTATCAGCGCTCTTTCTTTAACATCCAGTCAAAAGTAGATTCCTTACTTACATCCCTTCCCTCTAACACATTACCGTGCTTACATACAACAATTATCAGACTCTGGAATTATCTTGTTTATTTATTTATGTTTTTACTTATCTGTTATGTGTCCTCACCTTTAGAATACAAGTGCCATGAAGTGAGGGGTTATTTTGTCTTTTTTGATAGTAAAATCCCTGGCATACAACAGCCACTTGATAAGTATTTGATAAATGACTGAATTTTAAAACTATTGTGTTAAATCATCTGAGCTAGTTCCTCCAGATTTCTCCCCGGCAACACTGGACTTTTACAAAAAGGAAGAAAAAGAATTGACTTTTTGTAACTACATTATTTCTAGAATCAAGTGGATTATTAATTGATCAAACAATTTTGAAAAGAGGCTACTTGAACAAGATCAAAAATCTCCATGGTGGCCTTCAGTCCCAGGGTACTGTGATAATTTTGTTTCAGTAGAGATTCATTCATTTTTGGACTCTGGTAGTGGTTGCTGGAGAACAAATATATTCAGATACAGATTACTTTTTATCTCAAAAAATAATAATACTGATGGTCATCAAGATGGGTGACTAGAGGTGCCCAAAACTTGCCTCCTCCAAAAAGAAGGACCAAAACAGCAAGTAGATAGCCATATGTCTAAGCAATTATCTAAGGGAGAACATTGGAATTCAGCAGGGAAGTAACAGTGACCCTCTGAGGCACAGAAACTTGAGATTGCAGCATAGAGAGGGAAGAAAAGCTGCTAGCCAGGATCAGCTCAGAACTAGGATGAACTCCCTATTGTGAGGACAATGTGCATGAGAGGTCCCTGGCAGTCCACATTCCCCCACAGATGCCTGCAGTCCTAGCTACAAGAGTCACTCAACCCTTATGGGGCCCTGAGCTTAGAAGAGGAAGCTGGTTGGAGTCCATGTGACAGCACTGTCCCAGTGAGGGTATTAATTCATGCTGGGTCTCACTCCCCAGGACCTAAGTTGTTATTAGGGAAAAGGTAAAAGCCTTTTCTCTAAGAACTGGAATAAGACAAGGATGCTCACTTCTGCCACTCTTCTTTAACATAATATTGGAAGTCCTAATCAGAGCAATTAGGCAAGAGAAAGAAATAAAGGGGATCCAAATAGGAAAAGAGGAAGTCAGATTGTCCCTCTTTGTAGATGATATGATCTTATATAGAAAAACCTAGAAGCGCTAATAAAATACTTTTAGAAATGATAAACCAATTAAGTTGCAGCATACAAAATCAAAATACAAAAATCAGCATTTCTATACACCAATAAAAAACTAGGTGAAAACAAATCAAGAAAGCAATCTGATTTACAATTGCTACAAAAAAATAATAAATAAAATACCTAGAAATTTAACCAAGGAGGTGAAAGACCTCTACAAGTAAAACTACAAAACACTCATGAAAGAAATTGAAGAGTATGCAAACAAATGGAAAAACATCCCATGCCCATGGATTGGAAGAATTTGTTGAAAAGACCATATTACCTAAAGCAATTGACAGATTCAATGTAACCCCTATCAAAATACCAATGACATTCTTCACAGAGATAGAAGAAAAAATCCTAAAATCTATATGGCAACATAAAAGACCCTAAATAGTCAAAGCAATACTGAACAAAAAGAACAAAGTTGGGGGCATCACAATACCTGACTCCAAAATATACTGCACTGCTATAGTAACCAAAACAGCATGGTATTAGTATAAAAACAGACATGTAGACCAATGGAACAGAATAGAGAACCCATAAATAAATTCATGCATTTAAAGCCAATTGACTTTTGAAAAAGGCACCAAGAATATCCACTGGAGAAATAACACCCTCCTCAATAAATAGTTCTGGGAAAACTGCATATCGACATGCAGAAGAATGAAACTAGACCCACATCTCTTATGGTATACAAAGATCTACTCAAAGTGGGTTGAAAATTTAAACATAAGACCTAAAACTGTAAAACTACTAGAAGAAAACATAGGGAAAATGCTTCAGGATATTGGTCTAACCAAAGATTTTATAGGTAAGACTTCAAAAGCACAGGCAGCAAAAAAAAAAAAAAAAAATTGACAAATAGGACTATGTCAAACTAAAAACCTTTTGCCCAGCAAGAAAAATAGTCAACGAAGTAAGGAAACAACCTGTAGAATGGGAGAAATATTTGCAAACTCTCCAACGACGGACTAATAGCCAAAATACACAAGAAATTCAAACAACTGAGCAGCAAATAAAATTCAATTTAAAAATAGGCAAAGGATCTGCATAGACATTTCTCCAAAAAATACATATATGTACAGATATATGAATAAATGCTCAACATCACTAATCATCAGGGAAATGCAAATCAAAACTACAATGGAATACTATCGTATCTCAGTTAGAACGGATATTATAAAAAAGACAAAAAAAAATAACAAATGCTGGCAAGGATGCAGAGGAAAGAGAACTCTAATACACTATCAGTGGGAATATAAATTAGTACAGCTGTTATAGTAAAGAGCATGGATGTTTCTCAAAAAACTGAAAGTAAAAGTACTATGCAATCCAGCAATCCCACTAGTGGGTATTTATCCAAAGAGAAGGAAATCAGTATATCTAAGAGTTATCTTCACTCCCATGTTTACTGCAGTTTATTCACAATACCTGAAGTACAGAATCCACCAACATGTCCACATCAACAGGTGAGTGGATAAAGAAATGGTGGTGAATATACATGATGGAATACCATTCAGCCATAAAAACAAATGAAATCATCTTCTTTCACAGCAACATGCATGAGCCTGGAGGATTTTATAAGTGAAATATGTTGAGTACAGAAAGTTAAATATAACATGTTTTCACTCATATGCTGTAAATTTGTTTTAAATGAACTCATAGAAATAGAGAGTAGAATTGTGGTCATTAGAGACTAGGAATGTTGGGGGGAGGGGAGGCTATAGAGAGGTTTGCTAATGAATACAAAGTCATAGCTAGATGAGAAGAATAAGTTCTAATGTTCTGTAGCGCTGTAAGGTGATTATGGTTAGCAACAATTTAGTGCACAGTTTCAAAAAGCTGGAAGAGGATTTTTGAATGTTCACAACACAGAGACATGAAAAATGTTCAGGGCAATGGATATGCTAATTATCCTGATTTGATCATTACACATAGTATATATGTATTGAAATATCACTCTGTACTATAAATATATACAATTATGTGTCAACTAAAAAGGAAAATAATAATGCTATAAATCTTATGGTGCACAACATGAGAGCAGAAATTATTTTTTCCCTCTTGCTATTCCAGATGTTTAGCATGGATTCATGCACATAGTATTAGCACAATAATGTTTGATATAGGCATTAAATAATTAACACAATCTCTCTAGACAAAATCAAGTTAAAAATGTGCAGGATGGTAAAAGAAATCATGTTAAAGAGATGGGTTTTACAGCCAACTCTGCAACTAATTAGCTACGTGGCCATTACGTTTCTGATCCTGTTTCTGTAGAATGGAGAAGCTGAGTTACATGACTTCTAATGTCCTGTCCTAACCTTTAAGATTTCTTTACTATGTTGTATTCAGAAGTTCATTATAAGACAGTTTTTATAACTAGAAAGGCTTTTTCCTGCAGAGTCAATGTTTTTAAATGAAGCTAAATCTCTCAACTATTCCGTGAAAACCTGGTTTACCCTGAATTTAATGTATTAAAACAAATGAAAACATGAATGTGTGTATACATGAAAAACAAAGCAATACAACTCTGAAACTGAATAAAATTGAAAAATTATAGAATTGGGCATAGGTTAGCGAATCTAACAGTTTATCTTGAAAGTGGCTCCTTGCGGCAAAGTAATTTTAATTAGTGTAGAATGAACTGGTAGATGGAAACTATTTTAGGAATTCTGAAAATGTTCTGAGCATTTTCAAGGCCTTTCATATCCCAATGACACTGTTTTGCTTATTATTATAGCTAATATTTCAAAATGTATGACTTTTCTTTTTCTTGTTATAACGCACATCTCTGTCATAATTCTTATGCTTAACAATCGTGTTAAGTTATTCTTTGACCTTCTCAACTGAAGAAAGAAACATGAAGGTGATTAAAGATTTTCCTGAGGCAGAAGTGTAAAGGGGCAAAAAATAATAATAATAAGATTAAAGATAAGAGGGATGAGTATGAAAAAGTGCCTGCAGTATAAGTAATTAACTAAGCTTTTGGCTATAAAAGGAAAAGCTATGGAATCAGAGGTGTTACTGAGGACAAAGAAAAGAAAGGTAGGAAGGAGACATTGAGTCAAATAATTCAGCACCCCAATCCCCATCAATCTAAGCTGTGGGTGGTTTCTCGGGGAACCAGAGAGTTGTTTCAGGGCAGGTAATTGGAAGCAATTTTCATTCTCTTCTTCCTTTAAGCATTTCCAACTGCCCCCTACAAGAGTGGGCTTTCTATTTTCTTATACTGTTATGATTAATATGTTTTAGTCTATCTCCTTGTGTTATCTTATTAACTCTTATTTACTATTTACTTTGATACCACATGTAGTCAGCTTCCAGAGTTATGTAGCATTTTTGTTAACACTTGAAAATTTAAATCTTTTATTTTTCTTCCCTATAATAGACAGTGTTCATCTAAGTATGACTATACAACTGCAAGGTCACTGTAAAATCAGGAAAGAGAGGCCTTAAGTAGTCCAGATGGCAACTTCTTTTTAGACAAAGTAGCTTCTGATGATATGGAAAAAGCAGCCTTAATCCAAATATCATGTACTTTGATAGTAAATTTATTCCAAATGAAAAAGTACACAAAAATAAGAACAGTTCTATGTGTTCTGGTGAAACCACAAAAAAAAAAAAAATCTAAATTGTCATCTTAATTCCTTTGTTGCATGGGGCTAATGGATGTCCTTCAAAGTATAGTCCACGATCACCTATACCATGGTCACCTGGGTGCTTGTTAAAATGCAGATTCCTGCAATCTACCCTCAGCTAATCAGAATCTTTGGAGACAGAGCCTGATGTGCATGTGAGCAAGCTCTCTCTACATTACTTTTATGTTCACTAAGATTTCAGAATCTCTAGTTTAATGCAGGATGCCGTTGTGGGAGGGCAGGCACCTTGCCAGCACTTGGCATACAGGAGTTTACCAACCACAAAGGAAACTGTCCTTCCTCTCTCCCCTCCACCCCCTGCGGTGCTTCCAGGCTTTTCTTGCCAATGACATAGATTAGATGCTTCCAAGTACTCAAAAGCCCAAAGGTTAATGAGGCATCTCATTCATATTTCATGATTGCTGTTTGCCCTTCTCTGCCTTTGGGACACACAATGGAAAAGTGCAATCAATAGAATAATATCAAAAGCACTAGACAATTAGAAGATACCAGAAATAATCCATAGACTCCTACTGTATTTATAGTGAGCCTTGAATTAATAAATTATCAACAGAGATCGTTATTTCACCCGAATTTGTCAGTGTGTTGGGGGAAAAAATATATCAAACCCTAGAAATAAAAGAGCATCTACCAATTTCTTTTTTTATTAATAACTATCCCATTCTCAACATGCCTGTTTTTTATAATGTCTACCCTGTTTCTTGTCATCAAGGCTGTCATTCTAGTACTTTTGTTCTTTTTGCTTAAAGACTACTTAGAGCTCTTTGCTCTCAGGCTAATATGCTCACACATGGGACAATGATGGAGAAGACAGGAGAAATTCAATATATTTGTGTTGAAAACTAATACCTCTGTCATTCACTTTCCAAACTCCTCAAACTTTTGTTACATTTTATAGCTCATTTATTGGATAAAGTTTCTTCAAAATCTTTTGGGGGGAGAGTTCTTTATTAACAATTAACTATAATTGTTTGTGTTCCCTCCCTCTGATGCCCTCTCACTCTCCTATATAGCTCTCCATTTTATGTTTTAAAAGTTGATTTACAATGGTAACAGGCACCATTACTAAGTATCTAAAATATTCTAGAAAATTTGAATATATTATCTTTAAATATTACAACAGCTATTTCCCAAAAGTATGTTCTTTGTAGCTCAAGTCCTCTAAAGTGCTCTTAAAAAAAACAGGGTTTGGGGATTAGATAAGTTAGGAACTGTTTTCTGATTTTCAGATTCCTGAAACATTCACATATTAAATCATTTGAGATCTGCAGTGAAAAACCAGTGAAACTATTTTCCCCAGAGTTTCTTACGTTAACTTGACCATGAAATTATTTCTTTTTAAGTTCAAGTGAAATCACTTTGGAAATTGCTGCATTAGACCAAATTTGAAAATAATTAGTAGTATTATTTGTATTATTATTACTATTACTCCTACTTTAAATATAGAGTATGAAGATAGTAAAAAGCAAATGATTTGTCCAAAGCCACAAAACTAATGGATGGCAGAGCTAAAATTCAAACAAATCTGACTCAAAAATGTACTGCCTTTCTATTGTGTCAACTGTCCTTTCTTTTTAATTTCCAAGTTATTACTAAAATTCTATGAATTCAAAGAAACTCACATCTACTGGTAGATATTATATACCCAAGGGTCATTCCTCATTTACACACAATGCCCATAAGATAAAACAAAAGAATACTCATCGTTGGAAGACATCTATATAGTAATGAAATATAGGTCATTAGCACACAATGCTGTCTTTTTCTATAACCATTTTTTAATGTTAAACTTCAAGACAAAAGTTCTGGGTAACAATTAATCCCAGGCAATTTTTAAAACATCAAAGACCCTGAGGCAGAATTTAGCAAGAAAGCATACATCAATCAGAACAAGTCATTAGTGAAAAACCTTCACAAGAGAAGAGAGGGAGGGCAGAAAATTAAATAGTTAAATTTGTGGTGATTGAGATGGGGAGAATAGGATTTGGAGTTCGTGAGATCAAAGGAGATGGCACCTGACTTACAGGTGTTCATTATGGATTGTTTATATAAAAAAATAGGAAACAACTTGTCTTCAAAAATAAGGAAATGATAAAATAAATTATGGTATAGAATATTGAGCTGGGTTTATATGAACAGTAAAAAATAACCACAAGGTATTTTTTTCTTCTATTAAAAAGAGGTCACAGAACAATGTGTGTGGCATGATCTGAAATTGTAAAAAACAAAGTTGGGAATACTGAGGTGAAAGAGGGCACTCTTGCTTTCGCTCCTTCATTTTGAATTGTTTATATTTAATGGCAGCAGGCATGTAATTCCAGATTGCTCTTGCTGTTTAAAAATAATTTTAAGAAATCAAGAGGAAGGTACATGTAATGCAGGCAATACACTATAGCAAATTAAGTAAGCATCATCTCTGTATCGAGACAACCTGAATTAAACTCTGCATCTATTATCTGGGTAACTGATATTTTCCTTAATGTTTTTGAGACTTCATTTTATCATGATAAAATACAGATAATTAACACTTGTCTTTCAGTATTCCAAGGCTTAGAGAGGATTTATAGAAAAGTGCCCAATATATGGTAGTTGTTAATAGCAAATCACTTTGAAGAATAGGCAGCATATTGCATATTTTATTGTGTGGTATTCTTTATCTTTTGCTCCATTTATCTATCCCTCGATGTGGGTCCTTTAAAAAAAAAGATTTTGTGATTTTTACTCTTAAATCTCTTTCTCCTCTGACATGTTTACCCACCACTACCTGGTAATATCTCAAAATATTGCAGATTGGGGAAATAAAGTAGAATTAGGCAAATGTTGTAGCTGGAAAAGATCTTAGAGATTAACTAGTCTAATTTCCAATTTTACTACCAAGAGGACAATTGTATGGCATGGTAAGTAGTTCATTAAATTGGTTAAATTTATAGAGAGTATCTCAAGGTATCCTGTCTCATATACAAAGTATACAATGCTTATATGGTACTAACTGAGGTCTATCCTCTTGGGAAATAATCTTCCTACTTAACTCATACCATTGAACTTCATTTCCTGGTTGAGGGGGTAATAATTTTAGAACACAGAATATTTATTAATAAAAGTGTGTAAGTCTTAAACAGTGTTAATTTTTAGACTTTGAGGAGGCAGGGTACAGGGTGGGAAAGAGCAGAAAAGCAGCATAATGACACAAAAAAACAAACTTCACTTATTTAGCCATCCTCTAAGTTCCCCTGCATCATATCACTTTTAAAAAAATGCCTTATGTCTGCTTTGGTATTACGTATGTCAGACTGCTGTGCCATCCTCGGTAATAAAGGACGGGAGGGGTAAAGTGAGGAAAAGACACACTCTTCACACTTTCTTTGCATTCTTATTACCCAGATTGATGGAGGATCATTGGAATACTATGAAATATTTTCCAGTCATGGTATTTCAGAGTTATATTAGTACATTTTCAAGTTTTGTGCATTTCACTGCAAATAAAAATGAGAACTAAGGTAAATATCGTAACAAAGTAGATTTTTCATATCGAAAGGCCAAAGAATTAACTCCCCATAAAGCAGATAGTTTCTCTTTTGGCAATAAGCACTATAGAAATAATAGCTTATACCAGGTGTGGTGGCTCATGCCTGTAATCCTAGCACTCTAGGAGGCCAAGGTGGGAGGATCACCTGAAGCCAGGAGTTCAAGACCAGCCTGAACAAGAGTAAGACCCTGTCACTACAAAAAATACAAAAATTAGCCAGGCATGGTAGCATGTGCCTGTAGTCCCAGCTACTCCAGAGGCTGAGGCAGGAGGATCACTTAAGCCCAGGAGTCTGAGGTTGCTGTGAGCTACAATAATGCCACTGCACTCTCTAGCCAGGGTGACAGAGAGAGACTCTGCCTCAGGAAAAAAAAAAAAAAAAGAATAAGAATAGGCTAAATGTGATTTTTTTCTTATGATGAAATATTTCAGTCATACAAAATGTACAGTAAAAAAAAGTAATGACTTGGTGTACCTACCATCCAGCTAGAAACAAACAAATATAACATAACAGATAGCAATGTTACACCTCTCTCCTTTCTAAAGGTGATCACTATCCTGAATTTGACATTATTTATTCCACAGTTTTTACACTTCAACTATAAAGTGTATATTCTTAAACTACGTAGTATTATTTTGCAAGTATCCAAACTACACATAAATTGTATCATTCTTTATACAGCCTTATACAGCTTGCTTTTTTTTTTTTTTGCTTAAAATTTTATTTTTGTGGTTTTTACATATTGATACATGTAGGTCTAGTTTACTCACTTTAATTTCTGTAAGTGTTCACTTACAAGGACATATAACAATGTATCCGTTTTCCTCCTGATGGTCATTTATGTCGTTTTCAGTTTAACTGCAAAGAACATAGTAATGAATAGTCATATGTATTTAGATAGATGATTAGATAGATAGTCTTCTTCAGCTTCATGGGAATGAATATGTAACTGCTGGTCACAGAGTGTATCCATCTTCAGACTTCTTAGATATTGCCAAATTGTCCTTCAAACTCATTTTATAAATTTATACTCCTACCACCTACATATGAGATTTTCTGTTATCCTAGCATCCTCTCCAATACATAGTAGGGCCTGACCTTGTAAGTTCAAAAGGCTAGTTTTCCTGTTCTTTAAGCTGCTATTATGCTGACAAAATTTAGTTTATTTTTAGTATATTTTGCAGATGAACTCAGGTAAAAGAGACATGAAAGAGGAAATTGGACATAATTGGGATGAAATTTAAAATAATAATAAAACTATTAAAGACATCTAAATAAGAAAAATATAAGGAAATATTAAACACCTACTCTAATGCTCTTGACATAAGTAGAATGATAAACTTTATTTGCAAATGCAACCAAAGGAACGTCCAAGTTGAAGTCTCTTAATGCATACATGTACTTTGTACATTGTACATGCTTCCATGATAATTATGTCTCTTACGACATTACATAATGCAAACTAAATATGGTAAAAGCAATCTATTCTTGTGCTTGCTGTTTAGAAAATAGATATTAGAACCTAGCATTTTGACATGTTTGAAGTTTTATTCTGGACATTTTTTTCTTTACTAACTTTCAGTAGTTTTTTTAGGGGGTCATTAAATTTCTCATTTTGATTCTTCTTGTTCATTTTTTCAAAACTCCTCTAATGGTCTGTGACCTAAGGAAGGTCAAGAATCTGTATTTTCTTTCACTGGGCAATTAGACATCCGTGACTGTGAACTTTCTATTGAATGCCAGACTTCATTCAAGATATTTTCACTTGGGTTTTTCAGAAGCCGATATTGATTTCCTTCTCCAGTGCAATATATCTTTTCATGTAGTAATGCCTTAAGTGCAGCAGAAATTCAAGAAGAATTTGAATTTTTATTTGTTGAATACTTATTTCCAAAACTTTTACATTTATCTTCCCCTTCTTTCATTTCATTTGAACAGGGCTAAATTATTTTCCCTCAGAATTACATTTCATCTGGCAGGCTTAGAAATTCAAATAGGTAAAGGATTATGTTAACCATCACAATCATTTAGAAAGAAAGGAGAGGAGTTGAATAAGATAAAGAGTCCCCTCCAAACCCCCAACGGCTGCATAGGATGGAAAACCTTTAGTTAATTTGCCACAGTCCAAACGTCTCAGGTTGATGGTGATGATTTGTCAGCCTAAATAGGGGAAGTCACATTAACCAAGCTCACAAAAACTAACACATAAGAATACCAGTTGATTAATTTACACTGAGAAAAATGACTGCAGAGGGGACCTATCATTCAAATCCTTTGGTCAGTATGTTTTTCCCAGCTGACATACCACAATGTCAAGGTCTAAGGCTGTTTGATGAACCTTGAGACTTAAATGAATTATGGTAAGAATCTAAATTCAAAAAAGACAAGGGCACATGCTTGACCATCATGAAAATGTCAGAGATCATCTATGACAGACCCCCTAATTTTCTCCCAGTATGCCTTGCAAGATGCCCCATCTGTTGAAGAAATTAAATTTATAGTTAAAATTCTTTCCATAAATTCACCTCTAGGCTTAGTTAGCTTCTCTAATGAATTGTACCAAACATTTAAGGAAGAAATAACACCAATTCTACACACACACTTCAGAAAACTGAAGAGGAGAGAGCACTTTCCAACTCATTGCATGAAGCCAGCATTATCCCAACATCAAAATTATATAAAAACATTACAAAAAAGGAACATTTTATCCCTCTTGATGTAGATGCAAGAGTTCTAAACAAATTTTAGCAAATTGAATCCAACAATATATAAAAAGGATAATACACCAGGACCAAGTAGGGTTTATCTTAGAAATACAAGGCAGATTTACATTCAAAAGTTAATATATCAAGTGATGAGTGCTAAATAAAATGTTGTGTGTCCATACAGTGGAATATTATGTAGCAATAAAAAGAAATGAAGTGCTGATACATACTGCAACATGAATGAAACTTGAAAATATTATACTAAGTTAAAAAATTCAGTCACAAAAGACTACATATTGTAAGATTCCATTAATATGAAATGTCCAGAATAGGCAAAACCATACAGAAAAAAAGGTATAATTGTAGTTCCCTAGAGCTGGGGACTCAGGGAGGTGGCAATTGGGGAGAAATGAAAGTAATTGCTAATGGGTACAGGGTTTCTTTTGGAGTTATGAAAATGATCTAAAATTAATCATGGTAATGGTTGCACAACAGTTTGAGTGTACTAAAAGTTTTCGTACACTGTAAACATTTAAATTAAACATTTTAAATGGGTGAATTTTATGATATAAAAATTCTCAATTAAGCTGTGAAATTAATCAATGTGATTAGCCATATTAAGAAACTAAAAAGAAAATCACATGATCATCACAATCAATGCAGAAAAAGCATTTGCCAAAATCCATTCTTGATGGAAACTTCAGCAAACTAGGAATAGAAGGGAACTTTCTCACCTAGGACATCTAGGAAAAGCACACAGTTAGCATCACACTCATTGATCTCCCCTTAAGGTCATATCTGTATCAGTCATATACATCAGTGATAAAAAAGCTATGATTCAGAGCTATAGGTTGTCTGCTTAGGATCTTCATCCAATTGGATGTAATTTAATAGCGAATTTTGAAAACGTAGCATTGAATTTCTGCTTCAATATACTCTGATGTTAACATTTTAGTATTAAATATTTATAATCTGCTAATTGGCATTCTCTTTAATAAATTAAGTGATCCAAGTTGTCCAATTATAAATTTTTCCCATTATACTTAATGAAACTATTTGCAATTCTAACAAAAAAATATGTTTTGTAAAAATTTATACTTTTTGGAAAAGACTTTGTTGGGAGTGGGCAGAGGGGAAATGTCTACAACTGCTATACCAATGCATTCAGTTACTGAGATGCATATTTACCTCAGTGTATTTGGAGACAGACCTGAATAACAAAATTTGACATATGCTTTAGAAATAAATAATTTTCACTAGAGGAGAATGAGTTATTAGTGAATATCTTTTTTAAAATTATTATTATTTTTGTTTTTTGCCTTTTTGGCTTTTGTTTTCTAATACTTGTTTGTGCCACCAGGAAAAGTGGTGACTCTCCTGAGCAGGCAGTTTGGGTTTTTTTTTCCTTTGATCTCACAAGCACTGTGAAATGTGTGATCCATTACATTCCCTATTTGGATTAGCTGCTTTCAGTGTGTAGACATAATCTTCCTGAATGTGCATTGTAACCATACTCCTCCTCATGTCGTTTTATTCTTTCTATACCAATTTTAACTCTATGCCTGTTTCCTCAACAATTTATTTTCAATGCTATTTTGTCTTATTATAGTGTATATTTTTAAACTGATGTTAACTGATACCATAGTATCATTTGAATTTCAAATGCTGTTAACTCAGAAACAAACCCAACCTGCTATGGGACGATATCTTCCACTCTTTTCATATTTTGGAGGGTAGGGAAAAGAAATGGGGATGTCTACAACATCTCACATTTTTTAAGGCAAGAATACTTCTCAGTTTCTGCTTTCAGCCCATCAATTCAGTTTATGGATCACCTTGCTTGCTTGTAGCATTGACACTTTCTCAACAGCCTTCATGAAGGTAAGACACCACTCTGATTCCTTCATTCCTTCAACATACCACTGACATCAGGCCATTATTGTAGTAGACAATTACTTCTCTAGAGAAAGGGACACTCCGTATGGACATAGATTAGGCCAAAGTACTAAATCTAAAACTGTTCTAAAAAATAAAGTTTTTTCTTTTTCTTTCTTTTTTTTTTAAAAAAAGAAAATCAAAGAAACAAAATACCAGTAAAAATACATGGGAAAGCTCTAAATAACATGTACTATCCCTTTTTCCCATTAATCATTGCATCAAGATGACAAATTTATTCCAACACTCCCTGGAATGATTTTGGGTGGGGGATGTTAAGTACATAAAAATCCATGATTTTTTAAAAAGTATGTTAAATAAAAATTTAGTCCCTCAGTTGCACTAGCCACATTGCAAGTACTCAAAGGCCCCATGTGGATATTGGTTGTAATACTGGACACCGTAGACATAGAAGATTTCTGCACTGGAGAAAGTCTGATTAGGCAGTGATGCTCTGTCGAACACTTATATATGTGCACCAGGACATAAGAATGTTCATAGGACCATTGTTCATGATTTTTTAAATTGTAAAAAATGAAATGTTCATCAACAGGAGAATGGATAAATTATGACATATTCATAAAGTATAATCTTATGCAACAGTAAAAATGAGTGGACTATAGGTCCATATATCAACATGATTAAATCTTTAAAATGTTGACTGACAGAAGCAAATTTCACCCAAGCCAGAGCTACAGTGAGGCAAAGACCTTATATGTAACCAAAATATTTGTACATAATATTCTGAAATTTAAAAAAGTAGAGTCAAAATCTTAAAAAAGCAAATTTCAAGATTGATATATAATAAAATGATTTTTAAAATCTAGAAACTACAAAACCGAACAATAACTTGTTTAGGGGTGCATTTGTATGTGGTAAAATTATAATGAGAAAGTAGAGAATGGTAATAACAACATTAACATCTCTGTCCAAGCTTGATGTGATTTCTCCTTTTGTTCACTTGCCACTGGCTCTATTAGGAATTTCTCCTTGCTGGGTATCATGTATTTTGGTATTTGTTTCCTCACTCCTTTTCTTAGTCCACTTGTGTTGCTATAGAGGAACACCCGAGGCTGGGTAATTTATAAAGAAAAACGTACACTTGGCTCATGGTTCTGCAGGCTGTAGATGAAGTGTGGGGCCAGGATCTGCTCAGTTTCTGGTGAGGGCCTCATGCTGCTTCCACTTATGGCAAAAGGTGAAGGGAAGCCGCGTGTGCAGCCCTCTCACATGGCAAGAGAGGGGGTTGGGGGCAGGTGCCAGGCTCTTTTTAACAAGCCCCTCTCAGAGGAAGAAATAGAGTGAAAACTCACTACCAAGAGTGGCACCAAGCCATTGCTAAGGGATCCACCTCATGACCTAAACACTTCCCACCAGGCCCCACCTCCCACAGTGGGGATCAAATTCTATCTTGCATCTTGGTGGGGCCAAACCAACCATATCCAAACCACAGCACCCCTTAAATGTAAGTTGTTGTGCTTCCAAATTTGCATTACTGTGTTTCAGTCTGGATTCATAGCCTAATTTGGCACTTCAAAACTCATAATGAATATTAATATATTCTTCTCAATTCAGGGGATATTATCCTGCAAGTCAAATGAGCAAGGCCAATTTAGACAAGCTATTGTTTAATCTTGTGTCATGCAAATATTGACTCTTCTTATAATGGAGCATCATTACTTAGAAGAATCAACAGCACTTAAAATGCACAAAATGTTTCAGAACTCTCTTGGTAGACTTTATTAATATTCTTCTACAAAATACTGTTGATGCTATTTCATTCATATTTTAAAAATTCTTTCTTTGATTTACTTAACTAAATCTCTACCCACTCTTCCTAGTTTTTTATTAAATACTAATTTCCTTTTATATCCTGTGAGGGTTTCAAAAATAGTAGTCAGGTGGGAAAGCCTATTTGAAATTTTTTTTAGTTATTTCCCATGCTGATTTTTCTGAATTGCTATATTTTTATATTCATATTTTACAACAAATTATGTATTTAACCACAACAGACGGATATGCTGGTTATTTTTAATAATGCATAGCTTTTGGCATTATTTAACCTATTTTATTTTTAATTATAATGTTTAAAAGTGCTCTACTATTCAGAAATTAAATATAAAGAAAAAATCAAGTCAAGTTAATAGAAAAATAAGTAGTCTTTCTCAGTTAGCTGTGCATTTCTAAAATGTGTAAATTAGAGGAAAGCAAAGAAACTCCATAATCCAAAGGCATAACCATAGTTTTCCACTATGGGCTTTATTTCATTGGTTTTTTTTTTTTTTTAATGTATACTGGGAATATGTGCTGATTCCTTAGTAAAAGTGGTAAATAACCATTTCAAAATAGAGTGAAATAGTTTGGTGAATAAATTATAGTATAATGGATATTCAGTCTCAAACAGCTTAGGGTTAGGGACCCCGACACTGGCCTCATTTCCACTTTCAAAATAAAATATCAAATTAAGAAAATGAAAAGGTAAAAACTCACAATATGGTAAACAAGAAGTGAAAGTTAACTAAATATGTCATAAATCTCCATCAATGACAAGGACAGCTGATCTAGAGAGACCCTGTGAGCCACCTGTGCAATGCCACCACCCACCTGGAAATAAGTACAAATACTCCTCCTCATCCTTCCCCTTTGTCTATGCCTTAAAAAGTGAAGAAACCAGAAAATTGCTCCAAATCCTGCATAGGTAAGACTTTCTGAGCCCAGCACATACCTTAGGTACTCATGCAATAACTTGTTCCCTGTATCTGGTCTGAAACTCCAAGTTCCAATAACTAGACAAGCAGACCATGGAGAGAATTGGCAATTGCAGGTTGGAAATTGGAAGTTGTAATTTCTACAAGGTGCCAGGTAGGTGAACCATGATGGAACAAAAGCCCTATCAACCGTGGTCATTGAGAACTGAATTTACCACTCTCCAACTTATTTACATTGTTAAGGAGCTAGGAATTACAGTTAAAAAAGTCCACTCTAGATGACGATGAATAAACACCTAACAAATAAACTGCCTCTCCAGCCATCTCCTTCCTGCCCTCATCCCCTGCCTGGCCCCAACACACACGCTTATACTTCTCTGAGAACCATTTTTCTTCCCTAGTCTGCATGGTAACAATGATTTTGATACCATGTATCTGCACTTCATGGGCCACAGCTGACTGGACCATGGCTGAAAAATAACTGGGCCAATAAACCCCTTTCCTGAGTAATTTAGATTTGGGAATAGGATTTCAGATCAGTCATCTTAGGTTCATCACAGAAGAGGTCTTATTTGAGAGCTAATGACAGCTGTGTTTTGGACTACCAGCTGGAATAGCAGCAGAATAGAGTGAATTTGAGAAAGCTGGTTAGAAAGAGAAGAGGAAGAGGAAGGGTGGGAGAAAGAAAGGGGAGGAAAAGTGGGGGAGAAAGAGCCCGGAGAAGGGGGAGGAGAGAGATGGAATACAAACACTGAGAGCAAAGAAGAGAGAAAGTCCCAGTGGCATTTTAATGCTGAATTGTTGATCAGTTTCCAAGATGCACTTCTGTATCTCACTGGGCCTTGCCATGAAATCCACACTGGATCTCTCCCCACCATTAACATCAACGATATGGTACAGTAAATTGGATCATATGACCCAAGTGCCAGAACAGCCTAAACCTTCTGCAGAGCCACTCAACACTGACAGCCTTCCATATCACCCAGTGTATAGAAAGGAGCAACATTCCTGGTATTCCTGTGTGCCTTGGCAAGAGTAAACCCCATCTCCTGGGATCCTTGAAGAGATATTAAACCCATGTCCTAAGAACTACCAAGCAGATGAATTTTGTTTATCTAGGCTTGCATTCCAGGCCCCTAGGTCAAGTATTTGGAGCTTGAAAGACAATATCTTGATAACTGGTATGGAGATCTGGTGATACGCTTTCAAGGAGGTCATTCATTCCCCTAAGCATGTCAGTGTCCTCTAGACCATCTCTCACAGAGTGTGCTTTTTACTTTGTGATCCTATATGCTACAGCAGGACTTTCTTAAATGCAGGCAATTCTGAAATTTCTAGACCCAGCCTTGCCCAGGTCAAACCTATAAACTGCTCTCCCACTTTCTCTCCCATTCTAATGCTTTTCCATACTTCTTCTCAGGGCAGGGAAGTCAGCTAGAAGGCAGCTTGGCACACTGAAGACAGCAACAGAAATCAACAAAGTCTTTACCAGGGGGATTACATTTGAGGTTGCCCTAGTAGATGCATTGAACTTCTGTAACCGGAGAAAGGAGGAATGTAGGTCCAGGCAGAGGGAAGAAAAACAGCAAAGGCACAGAAGGGAGACAAGATGAGGCAGGTTTGAGGAAGGGCAAGTGGTCCAGTGTGATGCAATAGGCCTTATAATTCTCCAGTTAGATGGGTGATTTTTGTTGTTTTGTATTGTGTCTTAAATTGTAAAGTCTTTTCGTGAAGCACGAACAGAGGACCATGGAATAACTGAATATTGTGTTTTATATACGGACCCAGCAATCTGGTTAAAAAAAAAGATATTTATTCCCCAGGTCACATATCAGTTAACACTTTCTCATAGGACATTCACCCATTTTTTTACAGTAGCATCTCTCTATAAACTCACATCAGATTTATTGATGACTGTGACCTTACCACCTTTTTCTTTTCCACATTAGTGACTCCTAACCTACAATTTTCTAGCTTACATTCTTCTTTTTTCTTTTTTTTTCCCCCAGATTTGGTCTTTCCCTAGTGAATTGCTTTCCATTAATCTTGATTAAACCTCACTCTATTGATTTCTGTTCTTTCTCTACCTTCTCAGAAACCTGCTATATATTAATTCTGTTTTCTGTGAAATTAGCTCTCCCTCCTGGTGCTGGATAACACCTAGGGAAGTTTTACAATCCAACATCATTGAATAACCCCCTTTTCAAATTTCCATTACTATATTTAATTCCAATAGAATGAGAAAATATGTGTATGTATATTTTACCTTAGGATAGGGAATTCTTTGTGTTCCAATAATGTGCTCTTATTTTATTGGAGAAAATTATGACATTTACGGGTATACTGAAAAGTCAAGCTTTAACATATGCTCTCCTCTGCAATGGGACAAAATAAAGAGAAAAGTTCGTATCTTAAAATCAAGGTTTACTTGCTATTTGAGATTAATGATAAGCCGGACAAAAATTATATATGATTACTTCTGATTTTATTTTCTGTGTACCAAATGTTATACATTCATTCATGTATTTAACCTTATTTTAGCCCCAAGAATTAACATTTAAGTAATTTATTCAAGGCGATGCATCGAGGTAGGATTTGAACCAGGTATTTCTGACTCTTCTCCTGCTGTTACAGTATGTTTCACTTTTAATTCTTTCATTTAATGCAATAATGATTTGGGGGAAGTCTAGTTTTCCAGCCACACTGCTGGATATTAGGGGTACAGTGACAAATAGACAAGTTTTCTGCCCTCAAGGAGCTTAATGTCTGTGAGGAAGACTAGCCACTATCTTAGACTCATCTGTATTCTTCTTTTCTTCACTGCAAAGAAACGTGAAACCCTCCCTCAACCAAGCTTCCTTCCACCTCAAAATTTATTTGTCCTCCTGCCCCCATCCTCAGAAGTGTCAATCCTGTTCCCTCAGAAGAGGCCCCCGCCAAATTGTGGTGCGCTGCTCCCCCAGGGACCACGGGGAACCTCCGGGGAAAGGGGAGATGTGCAAAATAGGTTCCTCAGAATCCTCCCTCTTGGGGAGTGAGGGAACCGAAATATTTCGTATTTCCTTTCATCTTCAAGCGGGATAATGGGAGGTGAAAGTCATGTTATATTGGTTTGATGAGTGAAGGACATGCCCGAAAATGATAAAAATGAGCCTTAAATCTGTTGAATCTTTCATTGAGGAAAAACAGCAAAGGCAGTAACTTGAGAAAGATATGGGACGCCCCACCTCCATCCCCATTTTTTTCTTAATTATGGGAGATTGGAGATTCCTCGATGACCAGAGGGAAAAAATCGGTAGAAAGAAACTGAAGATAAGAGAGTCTGGGATAATGGCTGGAAGAGATTTCCAGACATGCAGGGAGTAGGTGGGACCCAAACCACAGGGCTACATGTTTGTATTCACAGAGGCTCCCTTTCTTCATCTATAAAACGGGAATGGTGTTATAGAATTAAATGAGGGATAGAAGTTAAAATCTAGGTACATGTTATGAGTTCAACAAATGTTAGTTCCTTTATTTCTTCTAAGAGTTTTTTTTATCTTAAATTAGAGGCCATATTTATACAAAAGAAAGAATAAACATGTCAAAGTACTGACTCAATCCTATAATTTCTTGTAAAGCATGAATTTATGGATTTCTGTCACTGATTAAATCTGAGGGAGGAAGGTGATGTTCCACTGTATGTATAGGGGACAATTGCTTCATCCCACCATATATACCACTAAAACAGCGGCTGATTTTACTTGCTCCTAAATGTCTTAGATGTTTGAATCAGAGTTAAACCTGAATCTCTCAGCTTACAATAGCTACATAGATCTAATCTGTTAGTTCAAGGTATTGTTCTGATTATAATAGTAGGGGGAAACTTATTTTGCTCAGAGTGACAGGATTTTGTGCAACTGAATTTGAATTGTAAAATCCATTTCAAACACACCTTGTTTAAGTACTGGTCTCTGCAGATGGAGAAAGTAAAATGAGTTTCCTAATTTACAGTCAGTGTTATGATGCACAAGGTAACCATAGCTTTCGGGTAAGGAAAGTGAGGACTTGACACAGCAATTTAGAATTTTTATAGTTAGTATCATTTTCTTGTTAACAGGCCCACTGACAATCATAATATTGGGCCATAAAAGTTGGTGTTAACTTTACTTTGCCATTCCCAAATTTTCACCTTATATTTTTTCTTATTCAAACAATCATTGACTGTTATAGAGGAGGAGAATTTTTAGAGCTCACTGAATCCAGAACAGCGAAGTGGCAGTCTCTAGGCAGAATTCCATCTACAGAGATAGTTTCAGTTTCCCCCCACAAAATGTTTCTTTCTCCTTTTTTTCCTTTTATTTTTTTCTTCCTTCTTTCTTCCTTCCTTCCCTTCTTTCTTTCTTTTTTGTTATTTTTGTTCATTTCAAATTTTCTCCATTCCTTAAATCAAGATATGACTTAGATACAGTAAAGTACCCACATCTTAAGTGAACTTTCATATGTGTATATACCTATGTAACCACATCCCAATCCGGATACAGAAAATTTCTACAGAGTTCCCTTATATCACTCTTAACCAAAATTACCACTAGTCTGATAACCATCACTACAGATTAATTTTCCTTATTTTTAAATTTTGCATAGATGGAATAATGTATTAATAGTACCCAGTCTTTTGTGTCTATGAATAAAGCTGCCCTGAATAGTCTTTTACATGTATTTTGATGGATGTAAACATTCATTTCTTATGTCTCTCTACCCTCAAGTTAAATTGCTAGGTCACAGATATAAATAATTTATAAATATGCTTATAACTGCCAGTTTTTCAAAATGTGTGAACTAATTTATGTACTTGCCAGCAATATATGAGGTCCAGTGGCTCTACACCCTCACCAATACTTAGTGAAGTGTTCTCAATAAATTTTAATTTGAAAGTGTTTAGGGTACATATGCACCTTCACAGTCCATATAACTCCTCATTGTTTTATACCTAGCCATTTCGTAGCCTTGTTTTAACTCCATGATCCTGAAAGGCTTTTGAGTTTGCTCACTACTAATCCAATTTCTCACTTATCAGATTCAGAAAACTGGTCCCAGGAAGTTCAGTTGGCTAGGCCAGCATCCCATAGGTGTGACAAATTTAGAATTAGAGCTCAGACTGGACGACCAGCCTTCTTTCTGCGTCATGGGACTCCCACTCACTGATGCTCGGCCCCATTCCAGCTCTTACCTCCTTTTGTTACATTTCCCTTCAAATAACTTCATGAAAGGAAATGCCCCCGTCAGTGACATTGCCTCACTTGGCACCCTAGTCCTGGTATATCACAGCACTTTCTGTCACTTCCTTCTTTGAAAATAAATGAAACAATAAATGGAAAGCATGAACTCAAATATGTGTTGCAGGGGAGGGTAGCTAGCGAGCAGTGGTAAGACCGCAGTGGGAATAGGCTGACCCGCTGCCTTTTCTCAGCCTTATTCAAGGAGGGAGAAGCCACCTGATAGTGGTCATAGGTGGTTCTTTTCCTGCCTCGAGGGCTGTGTCACCAGATTCACAAAATCTGTATGGAAAAGGATACCGATTAATAGGTATGTTTTTCTTCTTTGGTCCTCATTTTCTTCGTACAGCATAAACATCTGCTTAAAAGCAGGGAGGAGCATAAAGTTCTGACGGTAAATATGATATCATTTGGACTAGGCAAAGCCTATTAAGGAGAATAGAAAAGCAGCTAAGGACACTATGACGATACCTCTCAGCTTTTTCCTCAGTTCTTTCACATATAAAATGAGAAGTTAGCCAAATTATTCTTAAGATTCCCTCCAGCTTAGTAGTTCTGCGAGTGGATTAACCATAAATATAAGTAATATGATAGGGGGAAAACATAAAACAAACCCAGAGTTTATTTATGGATATCTGGTTTGGGAAACAAACTTAATTATATAAAATAGACACACCTGTCCTCTGATAAACTGGCATTTCTGCTAATTGGTCATTGACATGAACTTGGTCTTATTATTATTTCATACTCAATTGTCCTCTTCTCCCTTCTCACCTGCCTTCTTCCAAAGGTATTTAATTAAACAAATTTATGTTTAGTATTTCACAAAGAAATAGGTCCTTTTCCTATAGAGTTATACTGTATTCAAAGAAATATATTCGTTACTGGCTTATCTGAGAAATATGGGATCAATTATTACGCTATACCAGAGCAGAAATCTGAGAGTAATAAATCCATCTCAAATGAATAACATAAAATTGTATTTATAGCGTCTGAAGTGAAATTAACATTAGTCATCTTTTCACCAAATGATCTGCAGCATATTTCCTTTCCCAAAATGATCTCAAGCAATAGTAAAAAAAAACTCAGGAAGAACTTTTGGGATTTCTCATACCACAAATAGTTCAAGTCCTATTAAAAAAAAATGGGGGTGGCTGGATTAAAATGACCAGTGAGTGTTTTGTTTTGACAGATCGGGAATTAAAGAGACAAGACATTCAGTGCCTTACTTAGGAATCACCTTTTCCCCTTGTCATATGAGGATTCATGTTTTCTTTAATTAGAAATTGATCAGAAGCCTAATAAAGCTTGATGAGTGATAGCACTAAAAATCCCTCTCCCAAAAGCTGAATTCTATCTGCTCACAAATTCTCTCCCCTTGGACTCACTCCATGCCCCTAACCCATGTCTGAACAGAGGATGGGGGAAATCCAAATTAATTTTCTCTATACGGTTTCTCACTAAATTTTTAATTGCCAGGAGAAGCTCTGATGAGTAAGTCAGAGTAACTGAAGAAGTATAAATAATCTTTGTCCAGAGTAATATGAATACATTTAAAGTAATACTTGAAGTTTCTAGAGATTTATGGAGGTAGAAGAACCTAGGCTTAGTGGGTAGAAATAATTTAGTTTATGCCAACAGGACCTGTGGTTTATAATTCACTCAGACCAAAATCTTCAACCTTCCCCTTAGGGATAAATACATGCTTAAAGAGCCAAAAATGTAGACAGTATGAAAATCAGTAGTGGGGGCGGGGCAGGCTGTTGAGTAGAGTTCACAGTTTAATAGCTGTAGATGATAGTGTGAATGATTACACTGTTTCACGTCTTCCTTGCGGTCAGGGTCAGCATTTATTGTGTGTATATTTTGATGTAGATACACACACACACATATGTAAAATCTCTGGAGCTATAAGTAAAGCTCCCTTGGTAATGGGCAAGCGGGAGATATTACCATCTTACTGTTCTCTACTAGGAAAATAAAAATTCTATGAAAAACCAGATTGAATGAAAAAATATGACCTAGGAGTTAGATCAAATGAAAAAATATAACCTAGGAGTGAAATAGGCGGAGGACAATCAGACAAAGAAAGAATGCTTATAAAACAGCTGTAGTCTCCAAAAGTGTACACGTCCTAAAAGACAAGGAAAAACTGAGTGACTGTCACAGATCTGAGGAGTCTGTGGGGACGTGACAAACGAATGCTGTGTGGGGTCCTGGATTGCATCCTGGGACAGAACCTTAGCGGAAAAACTGGTGAAATCCAAATAGGGCTGTAGTTCAGTTAACACATAGTACCAATGTTAATTTCTCAGTATTGATAATTGTACAGTGGTCATATATGTTAACGTTAGAGGAAGCTGGGCAGAGGTAGAAAGATGCTCTCCGTACTGTTTTTGCAACTTTTCTTCAAGTCTAATATTATTTCAAAATGAAAAGTGAAAATATACATATATATATTATGCCCAAATAGAAACCTGTTGTTTTCTCACTAAATATTGAATTGAATTGAATTCAAATTAATTAAACTGAAGAATCAAAGATATAAGAGGAAATGCTATGAAGAAATAAGGGAAGAACTAAAGCCACAGGAAATGGTCCCCCGGGTGGTGTCAGGCAGCTCAGGGTTGGGGGCCCCAGCATCTGTTGAAACTGCATCCTACCAAAGAGCTTTCAGCTTCTCTGGATGTATTTGGTAGGCTGGAGAGCTGTCTCTTCCAGAAGTGTATTTACATTAGAGACTGAAGAAATTCTGGAAAAGAACTTATCCAAAGGCAGTGTTTCTCAAACGTTAGTTACCTTGCATACCATTTTTATAATTTTTGTTAGCTCTCACACCACTTAAAATTATAGTTTGCTCAGTATTTTTCATCATATTGACTTTGAAATGCCTCACTTTTGTAAAATTTATTTTAAAATTTCAGAATATCATGGTATTATCCTGGATGGAGCTAGAGCCCATTCTTCAAAGTGAAAGGACTCATTTTTTAAACTTGCTCTTATCTCTATGCTACGTAGAATCATCTCACATGTCACCAGAGGTCCACATACCCGCAATAGAGGAGTATCTGAGTCTTAGGGGTTGCAAAGAGATGCTGCAAGTAATGAGGAAACTAAGAGGCATGTTTTCCATACAACACACCACACCACCTGACACACACACTCACACACTCCCACACACCCTACTGTCTAAGACTAAGCAGAGGGAAACATAGAAGGGGAGCCAGGCATTCTTGCTGCTCTGGCATGGAAAATACCAGGCTTTGAAGCATGGAGGGGCCCAGAGAACATAAAGAAGGTCTGGAACATGAAGGACATAGACTGTCAGGTGTGGAGGTGATGGAATCCAGATGTGGCAAAGGTAGTGGGGGATGGGGAAAGGCAGAACCAGGCTACAAACCGATGCCACCATCTCTGAAAGCACTAAGACTTGCCCAGTGCATAAGCAAAAAGATTCATATAATTGGCAGTAGAGTCACAGTAGCTATAAGGATCCCTCAAGCAGTTGTATGTGCCCTGGGGGCTAGAAACTTGATTGAATGAGGCTGAAGGAGGAATGAAGAAAGCAACTATACCACAAAGTAGCAGAATGAATTTGTACGTTGAGTATACCTGCAATATCCTTGAGGACTCCGAGAAACAGCTGGAGGCCAGCTGGGGTGAGTTTATGTGGATGGAGGTCCTGTCCGCAGGGGTGGGTAGAAGCCAGTGAGCACTAACCTCAAGCACAGAGCTCCAGTATACGCTTGTGGTGGTGTAAATTGGTAAAGCCGTTCTCAAATCATCTGGAAGTACTTAGTGAAGTAAAATGGGGACATATAATATGAGAAAAACATCCCACACAGTCCTATAAAAGGACATGTTTGTTACAGCTTGGTTTGTAATAGCACAAATTTGAAGCAACCTAGACATTTATTAGTAGATTATTGAGTAATAAAGTACAGTAGAACATGGAATTACATGTATATGACACCAAACATGGTTTGACCTTAAAAAGAGTTGAGAAAAATTACAAATAAAACAATGTAATAACTAACACCTATGTAGTAATAACTATGTGCCAGACACTGTTCTTAGCACTGTACATTTATTACTTCGTTTGCTCCTTGCAAAAACCCTGTGAGACAGGGGCTGCCGTTGTCTCCAGGTTCTGTATGAGGAAAAGGAAGCACAGACTTCTTTAAGGTCCCATAGCTAATAAGTGGTAAAGAAAATACTGAGAACCAGGACACCTAGCTCTAACCACTCCATGATACTGATAGCCTCTATTGGTAGAAAACAGGAAGAAACTTTGAGCTAAATGCATTATTGCAATTTTAAAATCATACAACCCGAAATTAGAGTACAAATGTTACCAAGATACATATATTTCCCAAAATACATAACAAAAAAAATAGTATATGCATATTTGGAATAGAGCAAGTGAGCATAAGAGTGAAGAATAGGATTGACAGAGAAAAATAAAATGAAACAACATAAAATAGGAGTAAATGACAAGGCAGACAAGGAGAGTTTCAGGAAAAAGCGAGGGGTCAATGGTGCAAGCGTGGGCTCAGTAGGTGCCAGGCTGAGAGAGGAACAAGAGAAGCCTGAGGGAGGGATGGTCTAGCCCATCAATCAAGAAGAACTCAGTCACTGAAGGAAGCACTACTCCAAGACAGAATCTTTTCCTTGGTTGGTGATTACTGTATAATATTCATTACATTACTTCTCCATTTATTCACCAAGGCAGAATATTTTAGTTCCAAAATTTACTCCCCACAGTGCCCCAGATTCTATACCTTTGAATTACTAATTCTCTTTGTTCTTCGTGTCAAGAATTAAATGATAGCTATTAATCTTGTATCCAATTCATCATAAATCTTCCTGGTCATAAAAACCACTACAAAATAAAACTGATGAATAAAGTTATGAGTTTAATATTTACCAATGACTAAAAATTGTTGGAAATATTTAAAATTTCTCAAAAAAAAAAAAGCTCTGTAATGTCCGACTCAAGAAAATTGGGTATTTTTGGTATACAGGAAACAGACACAAAAAGCAAACTGACAGTAGTGGAAATTTTAATCTCTAATATTGGTCTGATGGATGAATTTAATCATTGTTGTAAAATTTATGGAGAAAATTGATTTCAATTTAAATGGTTTCATTAAAATAAAAATAGACTGAAAATTTTTTTGAAATGGCTTAATCCTGCTTTATAGAAAAGTGATTAAGTAATTTAATTATAGTTAGCTCCAGGAGATACTTTCTCAATGAAAATCCACCCATGATGATAAAAAACTGATTTAACGTATCTGTAATAAGAGGCAATCAACCTTTCTTAGGGTCAAAATGGGAGAGAATATCAGTTTCTCACATTCTCGTTACAAGCATCTCCCCCATGACCAGATACTTTGGATGTGAGGTAGGGTAGACAAGCCCATCCAAATATACTTTGTAAAGGTGCTGGAGATTCTATTAAAAATTTAAATTTTGAAGCAATCACTGCTGGCTAGGGAGAGCGGAGACTTTGTGCAAGAGATGGTTTTTGATCTGGGCCTTAAAGGATGGATAAGATTTGAATGGGTAGGGACCACAGGTCAGGGGAGTGGGCATTTTTGCTAGTGGGAATCGTCGGAGCACATTAATGGAATAGGAAAAATATAAGGCCTCATCAAGAAATCAAAAGCCTTTTTGGCTTGATCATAGATTTTATGTAGGGAAAGGGTAGAAGATGTACCTGGAAAGGTAGGCTTGATCCAGACTACGAAGGATCTTAAAAAGCAGCCTATGTAGTTGGGATGTTATTGCACAAAGGAACTACCCAGGATTTTTGTTTAATCAAAAAATAGATTTTAAAAGAAAAGAAACTTTCAATATCCAGAATGCTTTAGGAAAAAGTATTAAAAATTATGCACTAAAAGATAAAATCCTATGATATAGTTTTGCACTTCATATAAGTCCTTGTAAAACATGACACTAGAAAAAAAGAAAGTCATTGTAAGGCAAATGTCCAGAGAATAGTTACCCTCTCCTCATGAGTGAAATAACTGCACGACTTAGAATCCATCCCGTCTTTTCAACTCAGACCTAGCACAGCAGCCCCTCTGTCTTCAGTGCAATCGTCCGAGGACTTGGGACTTAGTTGCAGCTGTGACATCAGGCCCAGGGCTCTTTCTCTCTTTTGTGGAACAAAGACAACTGCAGTTGTAGTGGACTGAAGCCTGGACACAGGACAGGGTTCAGGTCTCAGCATTCCAGAGCTCTGTAATGGGCAACTCCCTTAACCTCCCTGGGCTTTCATTATCTTTCCCTGCAGTGTGAAGAACTTGGCCTAAGATGACCTCTAGGTTTCCTTTAAGCTTTGAAATATTATGTCTCTAAGATATTCCTTTAATAAGCTATTCCAACATTTTCAGAACTGCTTTCTGCAATGCAACACAAAATGTGCTTGACGACAAGTATTGCGAGATCAATATACAGGTGAAAAAATATAAGGATATAAAGCAAAAGTAGCTCTACCCATGTTCATCTCAAAATATAGAGCTCACTAATTTGCCTTGTTTCCATGTTCCTTTAAGCATATACAACTGAGCTACACTGAGCACAGCCTATTTTTGCTCCAACATCAGTTCTCCAGCATAGATTGCTGTGTGGAGAAGATAGGGACACATAATTGTCTTTTCAGTCTCTGCTTTTAAAACTAATCATGGCAGAAGTAAAAGCAGTGATCAATCAACACAGAGGTTGGATTCAGGCAGGCCTCTGTTTGATTCTTGCCACTGCTGCTTACTAAGTACCTTGACCAAGTTATTTAATCTCTCTAAGCCCCAGTTTCTACCTGTATAAAGTGATACTTTTGTGAGCGTTAAACAAGATAATGTAAATTAAGACCTAGCACACAGGAAGAGGTCAGTAAACAGCATAATATAACAGCAATGCTAAATGTACAGAAAATATTGACCCCCAAAGTCGGTATCGTTTAATTTGGAAACTTTCCTTGAGAAAATGGCTGACTTGGAAAGCTAACCTAAGATCTACCTTCATCAAATTAAGTGGTTTTTAATATTGACTTCCCAACAGAATCATTTGGGAGTTTTTAAAAACTAGCAATTCCCAGGCTCCACTCAGACCCAGTAAATCAGAATATCCAGCTAACCTAGATGAGGACATGTTCTGGGAAGCTGAACTACTCAGATGTAATTTAAACTTTAGAGATTCTGCTGTAATTGAGCTGCCTCCCCCATGAATACCTGAAATTCACAGACCTCAACTAGATTACAGGTAAACTCATGATAAATCTCATACAGTGATAAAACCCCTCCAGGAAGCAGTCATTTTTCCTCTAAACCTGGAATTCTTATATGTTCTAGATATTCTGAGATAATTTCCGTTTCAAATATGCCAGTGAATGTCTAAATTTGAAGTTTGGAATTTATTGTCATCTAACTCAAACCTAAAGACAGAAATCAGGCTTAAATAACATACAAAGACAAGATTAATATCAGTAAACCATCTTGGATGATTTTATTATATAAATTTTATTTTTTTTTTTATTGCACACTAGTACCTGATCTGACAGGACATGGAATAAAATAGAAAAAAAAAAAGCTTTAAAGTTTTTTATTCTCAGTATAAAATTTAGAAATTTTTCTCAGTTTGATAAAGGCATTTTGCATTTAGGGGGTTTTGTTATTCTTAAAAATGTATTTTAGTAATGATAAGGTCCAAATAACTAAATTACATTAAAGAAAAAAAGAGAAGCACGTTAACACTTTACATAACTATTTCCATTTCAACTTTGAAAATATAATAATATTTCAGTGATAACTTTTGTGTGTTGACATAATTTTCACCGATCGTGAGCCATTTTTATGAGAGATAACTATACCATTTTTCCAATGAAATTGCCATTGCGCAAAATATTGGACTTCAGTATATCACTATTAATATCTAGAAATGACACATGGTACTAAGTAATATTATCATTTCATTTCAACACAAATGATTCTCACTAGGAATTAATACTCAAATTTGCCATTCAGAGATTCTAGATTCTGCTTCCTATAACATACTATGAATTAAATTTGCATAACTAAATATATCGCTATCAATCAGCAAAAATCCCTATGTCATGTCTTAGCAAATTTTTCAAAATATACATTCGGAGGATGAAGCAGTTTGCTTCATAAATAAAGAAGTCTTCCATAAAATAATAGAAAATTTAACATCCTATAATTACTACAATGGACATTAATTTAATTTAAAAAAACAGGATAGGACATAAAAACAGCACTACACAGTTCTTGTCCCAGATCTTTGTCTAATTAATAATGAAACTCTGGAGAGATCACTTAAATTATCTGGGCCTCCATTTTTTCTGCCATCTCTAAAATCTGGTCAGGCTTCAATATTCTTTAATTCTTTAATTACATATGTTGTCATGTTTATGATCAAGAGAACCAAAAGCTCATTTCCATGATGTAAAAAGGGAGTTTCTCTGTGGTTATGTGCTGATCTTTTTTTTTTTATTTCAGCTTATTATGGGGGTACAAAAGTTCAGGTTATATATATTGCCCATGTCCCACCCATCCCCCTGAGTCAGAGCTTCAAGCATGTCCATTCCCCAGACAGTGCCCCTGGCGCTCACCATGTAGTTATACCTCCATCCCCTCCCCCCACTCCCCACCTCCCTGAGTCAGCACCTTCAAGCATGACCATTCCCCAGACGGTGCACAACGCACTCATCTTGTAGGCATACACCCATCCCCTCCCCCCACCCTCCGCCTCAGTCTGATATCCAATTGGTATCCTTCCCCGATGTGCATTTAGGTGATGATCAGGGAAACCAGTTTTCTGGTGTGTACATGTGATACTTGTTTTTCCATTCCTGGGATACTTCACTTAATAAGTGTATTCACTCCAATGGAGAAACGTGAGTGCCAAGCAGACCAAAGATCCCATGATCTTTGACATGGGATCTTTGGTCTGCTTGGCACTCATGTTTCTCCATTGCAGTGAATACACTTACCTCCTAGGACAAGTTACTATCCTGCAATTTGGGAGAGCTTACTGGGGAAAAGGTTAAGTTTCTACAACAAAGAGACCCCAAAAATACAATGGCCTAAAAAACATGTGTTTCTCTTTCATGTATCAATTCAGCTGGCCTGGGGGGTGGGGTAGCTTTTTACCATGATGTTATTCTGGCATCCAGTTTCTCTCCCTCTCATTACTCCTCCATCCCTGTAGGGCTGTGGTCCCCAACCCCTGGGCCATGGAGAGCACTGCAGGAGGTAAGCAGTGGGCAAGTGAGAGAAGTTTCATCTGTATTTACAGCTGCTCCCCATCGCTCGAATCACCACATAAGCTCTACTTCCTGTCAGATCAGCAGCCGCATTAGATCCTCATAGGAGCCTGAACCTTACTGTAAATTGTGTATGCGAGGGATCTAGGTTGCATGCTCCTTATGAGAATCTAATGCCTGATGATCTTAGGTGAAGCTGAGGCAGTGATGCTAGTGCTGGGGAGCGGCTGCAAATACAGATTATCATTAGCAGAGAGGTTTGACTGCACAATAACAGTAATGTGCTTGAATCACCCCAAAATCATCCCCCCAATCCTGGTCCATGGAAAAATTGTCTTCCATGAGGCCAGTCCCTGGTGCCAAAAAGGCTGGGGATAGCTGCTCTAGGGCACTGTCCTCATCATAGTTTTGAAATTGAAAATCCCCTTAGGAAAATAGTTGTAGTTGCAAAACCTCCATTTCCAGGTGAAGAAAAATTCATAGAGGGTAAGTGATCCGTCCAGAATGATACAACTGCTTGAGGTTAGCAGGAATCCAGTGCTCTGTCAACTTCTGCAACATGCATCTTCCACCACTTCAAACTCTAACCAACCCCTACTTGAGTAGAATGCCATGGAAAGAGCATTGATTTTAGAGTCAAGCAGATATTTCTTTGAATTCCATATTGCTCATTTTAGCAAGCAACACAAAACACCATAGCTATAACACGTAAGCAAAGTTGATCACCTGATATTTGCTTATGTTAATCTCAGGGGAATAAAGTATTCATATTTGGGTCATAGGGAACTTGCTTTATTTTTACTTTTTTCCTACTGCTTTTTTCAGGAAAATAAATTGAGAGACGATTATAAATGTCACTTCCTTCCTGAATAAGTTCCAATGACACTTTCCTAATAATTTACAAATTTCCTTGGTAAATAAATGGTACTAATGTAGAAAAAGTTCTAAATATTTTATATATACTCACATGCAATGCTTAGAAGATGATTTAGAAAGATACAAACCAAACTCTTGACAGTTGTAAACTGTGGGAAGGAAGATTAATTCCATTTACTTTATTTAGTTTATAATAACATATACATGTATTACTTGAGTACATTCTTTTAAAGAAGATACAGACATAACAGGCTGGTCTGAGTGCAGTGGTGTTTACAACTAATTGATCACAACCAGTTGCAGATTCCTGTGTTCCTTCTCCACTCCCACTGCTCCACTTGACCAGCCTAAAGAAAAAAGAAGAAGATATAGACAGAACAGTCTTTGGAAACCAAGTTCTTGATGTTTAGTTATCACTCATCTCCTTCATGAATATTCTATCTCTATAAGAAAGATGTTTCCTTATAGGAGCTCTAAACACTCAGACTCTAAGTGATTTAATGAAATTAATTTCTTAAACAATTTTTGTCCTCTGTACTCCTGGATATTTAAAACCATAATTTAAATGGAACAAAACAAGCTTAATTATACCACGAACTAACATTAATTTCTTCTCCCTAGAAATACTATACGATGCATTAATAAGATTTATTCTGTGATGTTTATTCAAACTAATAAAGTGACATGCTTAAGTGTCACATGTACTACAGGAAGGAGAGTAATTATGTGTAATTAATCTATAAATTACACCAAAACACTGGACCAAGGTTGGATTTACTGGTAATAAAGAGATGGCATAATAAGCCCAACAATGGAGTGATGTTCCATGTGGGATTGTTTAAGCAGCAGTTTTTAAAAGAGTATAAATGGAAAACTAAAAGTATAATTAGTTGCAGAAAAATATTGATTGTACCCAGGAGTTTTATAAAGAAATGACAAAATAAAACCATGTAGTTCTATGATTAGCTCAGGCAACATTTATAAGTCAAAATGTCATTATGCTTAACAGACTATCACCAATGGAAAAAATAAGTGTGCCAAGTCACAACCTATAAATTGCATTGCACACTTCCAACTGGACACAATGTAGTTTGTTCCCTTCTAAGAAAGAAATAATCTCATTATGTTAAAAAAATAGGTATATATACATTTTAAAATTGAAGTACTTGGGCACTTTGAGATACTCTGTTCCTAAAAGAATATTGGTAAATAGCAAGTATATAATAGTTATTGTTGAGTACTGGGACTACAGGCAAATGTCAAGACACCCAGCTAATTTTTCTATTTTTAGTAGAGACAGGGTCTCACTCTTGCTCAGGCTGCTGTCAAACTCCTGAGCTAAAGCAATGCTCCTGCCTCTACCTCCCAGAGTGCTAGGATTACAGGTGTGAGCCACCGCACCTGGCCATATTGCTCAACCTTGACAATAATCAAAGCATCACTGATTGAACGCATGAGACACCATTTTTTACCCATAATGGCAAATATTTAGTTTGATAGTATAAAGTGTTAGTGAAGATATAAAGAAAAGGAATCCTCATACACTACATGTGGCAACAAAAGCAGGTACAGCTACTTCAGAGGGTAATTAAGCAGAATCTAATAATATTGAGAATACTCATAACCTGGAAGCACTGCTATTTCATTTCCAGATCTATAACATCTCCTCAGGCGCCCTCCAAAAAGTTCGAACATTTGCAAAGGGAAATATATTCAAGATATTTGTTGTAGCATATTTTAATAACCAAAAAAATAAAAAACAAGGAAGGAGGGAATCTAATTGTTCATAAGAACAAGAATGAACAAATTGCAGTGTCCTTATAAAATATTACATAGGAATTTAAAAGAACTAGATTTATATATGTAAGCATGGGTTGAGTTTATCATGATGGCAGATTATAAAAAGCAAATACAAAATATGTATAGTAGAATATATGTAATATACACACATATATACAAATACCTGAAACACAATGTAGAGTATACATATGTGTGTTTTTCTTGTTTGTTTTTAAGGAATGGAAGGGTACACATCATAGAATTTACTCCAAGATTAGAATTGTGCATGGTTTAGCTAAATCTATAATGTTTTATTTAAGAAAAAAAAGGCTAAAACCAATGTATGATAAAATACTAACATTTGTCAACTTAAAATGGAGAAAAAGTAGATTATTGTATATTACCCTTTATCCTCTAACATTTCTTTAAATGTCTTAAAGATTTAAGAAAATCAATGTTTTTGTATAACAGGCAGCAGAAATTAGTGGTATTGAAAAATGAAGAAATCTTGAGTCCTGCCAAATACTATCACAAGTCATAAGTCATTTGATTGGGGGATCTGGCTTTGCTTGTCATATAGCTTTGAGATATCTAGATTTTCTTTTTTATAGCAAAGGTAAAATAGAATCACTTAAGCTTTAACAAAAAAAGACTTTTTGTTTGGTTTACCTTAAATAACTCCTATCTGAAATATTCGTTGGTAACAAATATACTTGAAAGAATTCTTTTGTTCCCCGTTATCAGGTAGTGAAGTTTTCCTCAAGAACATTTTGAAGCAAAAACCAGATACAAGGCCATATTCTAATGGCACCATTAAACCGTTCAGTGGTTGGTCTGGTACTTACAGTAATACTTAAAGCATTCCCCCAAGACCCATCAAAATAGAGCTGAGATATTATGTTCATTCAAACAAATGTCTTGCAATTTATACCTAATGAAATCTTTCTCTAACATTGTTTCCTTCACTCCTCCCTCGTTAATCAATTAAAAGGGAGTAGAGTTAAGATGCCTGCTGTAGTATAATGTGAAAAAGTTTCCCAGAATTTCATAACTGGGGAGTAAGCAAATGACACATGGTTTTTAAAATGTGTGCAATATATCAAAAGCGGAGAGAGAAAATTAAGGTTAACTTTGGGGGAATAGTACTGCTAACATTGTTCAGTAGCAGATCTTGGATGTGTTTTTCTCTTGGATTTTGAAATTATTGGATACTTTTATGGACTTTGCCAGTAAAATAATTCTAGTTTTATTACTATCCATATCCGATGGTTTTATTTCCTAATAAAAAGATGTGTGGTGTTAGTGTTGTCCTGAAATGTAATTGATTTCTGAGGTATAATTTGCTACCTGGGAAATGGTCTTTTGAATTTCTATAAAATAGTGCATGGATGAATGAGATGCTGGGAAAGACTGCAGAGCCAAAAAGTAATAATGGAGATAAAAATTATTTTTCATTATTTTAGTATTGGATAGTTTTGAGTTTAATTTACTGAGCTTTTTTAAGCTTTTGTTGAAATTGTATATTTCAATAGAAACCTTCAAAAAATCAGTTCAATGTCATGAAATATTTTCGTTCCTCAAACCATCATGCTATCAGTAATTTTAAATTAGTTCTTTTTTCCTAGAAATGTGGGCAAATATATGTGGGATTAAATCAGAGATTATTGAAAATTTAATTGGGCAGTTCTTAAACATGAGGATTCCCGACCTGTGTAGGTGCTAGCCGCAGGAATAACCTGCTGTACCCACCACAGAGAACTTGAAATGTTTATGAGAGGCACATAGGCTAAAGATCTAACTGGGGAGAAAAGATGTTATCAGCTCATATTGCAGCCCTCCTTCCGCTTCCAGCAAGATGCTCCCAAGCTCCTCTCCCGTACCCTACCCGCAAATTCCAGCTCCCTCAGCAGCCCCAGCCTTCAGGCTATTTCATCCGCCCAGCAGGAACCTGCTTCTCTTTGAGTTCCACTTCCTTATTGCACAGGTTGAAAAGTATCCTCAGGGAGAATGTGTGCGTGGTGTGTTTCCTTTTTTTCAAGGACGACACCCACACATCCGTTGAATTTTTGAAAGCAGTTGTGTGGCATATTTTGTCTAGTGTTACAGTTGTTTGTGGCGGGAGAGTAAACCCAGTATTCGTTACTACTTTGTAGTCAGAACTAGAAGCCTCTTTTCCCTTCATATCCATATACTCCTTATTTCCTTTTTTCTTATCTCATCTCCTCTCACACTAGAGCCTGAGCTACCTGAGGGCTGGAAGAATGTATTTGTGTATGTTATAGACTTGGGATCTGGAAAAATGTGTATTGAATCACATCCAACCCTATGTTTTTGTTATTTTTATTATTTCTTCTGCACAAAGACGACTCAGTTTGAGAAGTCTCTCTTCAGAATAAGAATATAAGTATCTGAGATTAACAGCCTGCAGATAGAAATCCACTATCCCTTATCCACAATTCTGAAAACCACTGAAACCCAAAAGTTTTTGTAAAATCGTGCCAAAAGTCATCTGGTAGCAAAGCCGGACCTGAACTGGCGTGAATGGTCAGTTGTCTCCCAGCTACATGTACGAGGATGAATTATTGGGTTTATATCTTATAATCTGGGGTTAATTTTATGACAAAAATATCAAAAACAGTTAAATATTGGGTAACATTAAAAAGAAAAAAAAGCCTCTGTATTATCTGTAGTGTAGAAGATGGAGTTAATGGGTGACTGAAAAGCATCTTACTAAAAAATATACTATGGAAGCTGCCACTATACATGATTTAAAGAAAGAAAAAGACAAGGAAAGAGCTGTGGATTTTTTGTTAGTCAGTAATACTATGAAGCTAAATTGTAACACTGTCATAACGTGCTGGCTAATTTCTTTGAGGAGTGTGGAAAATTGCAAAAGGGTTTGATTTATTTGCCCACATGAAAACTGATTCTTTTATCCCCTATCTTTTTTATTTGTGCCATTAACTATATCTAATATTATCAAAGTAAGATCACAGCAGGTAGAGCATTCTAGAACATTTTTCTGCACCATATTAGATTTTAAGGAAGTTATCTTATTTTCACTTATTTTTATATAATTTCATTTGTATAGATGCAGCCACCAAATGGATTTTTTTTCTGCTTTCTTGAATGTAAAACCAATTTAATAAACCCTGTCTTGATCTAAATTGCTATTTGGAAACCTAGAAACTGTTGATTTATTTTTTGATTTCCATAGTATAAATACAACTCTAAAAAAAGTGCCTAATTTCATGGATTGTTTTATAAGTATATAAAGTTTTCCCTTTTATATTTCATGCCTTAATAAAAAATATATAGATTGATTTTCTCTTTCTCTAACAAATGTTTAAAACCATAAAAATTACATACTCAAACATAAACAAGGTTTTTGTCAGTTGTTTAGATACAGTTCCAAATGATAAGTAAAGTCAATGCTTTCTCTATTCACTGAAAAAAAATGTAGATTATAAAAGCTATTGAGAAAACATGAAATGATCTCATCCTTAATAATAATAAAAGATATGCAGATCTCAACATTGAGATATCACTTTACCTTACTAAATTAGCAGAATAAATTCTAATTTCAATTCTAACCTTATTGAGGGTGTGTGAAAACAAATATATCCTTTACCACCACAGGTTTTCTGGGAAAGCAAAAAAACAACAGATATTTTGTCATAAAAGTGTTCATATATCATTTATTTAAAATAATGATGGTGAAAAGTATAATCTCATATAAGGTTATTTAGCTTATAATGTGAAATAAAGATCACAATAACAAATGTTATGTTCCCTATAATTGCAACTGTGTAAGTAAAAGAGGAAAATCTGACACAAAGATTGGAGAGAAATATAGAGCCTTGCTTTCAGAGAGCAACCATAATATTACCTGTAAATTTGCTCTGCATTTTTTTTTAAAAAATAGTAAAAAAAGAAATTACTTTTGTGCTCTAGAGCTACAGTAGCCAATACAGTAGCCACTAGCCACTTGTTGCTATTGAGCACTTGAAACAGGCTAGTTACAAATTGAGATATGCTATAAATATGAAATATACCCTGCATTTCAAAGAATTAGTATAAAAATATAAAATATATTGTATTAATAATTTTTATATTTATTTTCAAACTGTAATATTTGGCTATATTGGGTTAAATAAGCTATGTTACTAAATTAATTTTGCCTGTTCCTATGTTAAAATGTGACTACTAAGTCATTAAGCATGATCCTCTGACTAAAGAAAGCCATTAGGCAAAGTTGCAGATTCTTAAGGGACGGATCCCCCAAAGCTGCACGTGAACCATACAGGGGACCAAGGAGATACGGGCAGCACTGGCATCATCTGCTGGGAGAATGTTTGATTGGATCCTCCAATATTAGTGAGACTGCTTTGGATTTCAAGCAGCATAAAACTCAATTCCAATTATATTAAATAGTAAACAGAATGTATTGGTTCATGAAACTCAAATGTACACAGATAGTTAAGGTGCCAGTTAATCCCTTGGCTCAATAATGTCACAAAAATCCAACTTCCTTCTGTGCCTCTACACTTCTGTATACAACGTTGGCTTTGTCCTAACAAGAGTCCCTTGTGCCTCTCCCTAATGGTACCAAGATACTTGCCAGGACTAATGGGGGCTTTATGCTTCCTGCTTTAAGACCAGAAGTTGTCTTTTTTTTTTTTTTTTGTCAGTTGCTGCCATGGAATAAAGAGGAAGTTTCTTTTCCAAAAGATACTAACAAATGTCTCTTGGTATCTCATTAGCCTTAACAGTGTCCCAGTCTCATCTTTAAACCAATCACTGTTGCCAAGTGTTAGGATGAGGTGATTGACTGAAGGCAATCAGGGATCGCCACCTGCCTTGAGAGCTTGAGGCTAGGGGGTCGGTCCCACCCACACTGTAACGCAGGGAAATTCAGAGTCTTTAAGAAAAAAGAAAGAAGAAAGAACAGTAAATGGATGCTAGGGATGTCAACAATAAATATCCACTCTACAACCTCAGGCATAAACACAGAGGCAAGAATTCTAACGGGAATTTTAATTAACATCTTAGCATGAAAAAAATGCCTGCAAGGGCAAATGAATATAAACTTTGTGAGATATTTTTAAACTTTCTATTAGCCCAGAGTTCTTTTTTTCCTCTTTCTCTCTCTCTCTGTTTCTGGTATAAGTGCTTCTTTTTCTCAGTATCAAGAAAGGAACCATTGAGTGGATATTGAGCTAAAGAGCTGAGGGAGCACTGATACCAACCTAAGCAAGTGTGAAGGATTTGGAAGGAGGAATGCCAACCCCTCTAACCATACTTCTGCCTATCTGCCATGTCTTAACTAGTTTTCTCCAAGGGAAGAAGAATTGAAATTCTAAAGTGTCAATGGTCATGACATTGCCTGTACTACAATTAACTGGTGGAGGTTGGTTTGTATACATTAGATGCTCACATTCCTGAGTAGAGCTCCATGTGTACTTCCTTTATTCATATTAAACAGTAAGTTGGTAAAGTATTCCCATCCATAATTCTATCTGTGTTATTTAACTTAAGAACCATCAATCAGGTAAGCAAGATTGCAGGCTCCACCACAGTTCTACTCACCTTAGATACAAGGAGGAATAAGTAGAAAGCCTCACTTAGAGTGTAAGTCTGAGATGAGTTGTCTAACCCATTGACCCTACAAGTTCTCCAGTTCAACCACTGAACTTCAGTTGTTGAGGGGTATTGACTGTTTGTTCAGATATTTATAAAGGTACTTTCTGTCTCCTTTGTTATTATTCTTCCTAAGCACAATCACCTCACTTAACAAACACAAAAGGAATAAGAGTGAGTGGAAGAATTTTGACAACAATCCCATACAAGAGGGAAGATAACTTGGACTATTTGAATGAGTAGTGGCAAATAAAGAAGAAAGAAAATCAAGATTGAACCCTGGAGATGAAAACGTTCAAGGATACTGGCAGAGATCAAAGATGGTCCTGGAGAGTCAGCAGTAGAAAAGCACACCTGAAAAAAATGAAAATATGAGAAACGTTTTTTATGTTAGGTTGATAATTTTGCTATGGTTGTACTGAATTCAGTCATTTGCATGCAAGTAAAATTTTAAGAAGACTTGACCTAGCTTGAAGCAAAACAAAAGGGTAGGTGGGACAATTCCACTTCAGGCATTGGCAGACTAGCTTACTTCAAACCAAACACTCTGCTAAGAACAGCTAAATAACATTGACAGGATGTTTTAAAAATCTGTTTGAATGCTTCAGGAAACTACTCCGGTGGGTATCATGGTCCAGTCCCTATCTGCCCCACTCTGGTAATGAAGCGCCCATTGCCCCAGCTACCGAGAGTGTTGGCAGCCTTCAGCCTTCAACTCAGTCATTCTCAAGGACTTGGCATCAGCTGAAGAAAGTCACCTCATCTCAGGTTATGGCCCCTTCCTAGGGAAAGGCTTCATCCAGTAACTTAATGATGAGGAAATAAAAAGATCCAGCTCCCTTACCCCAACGCGGCTTAACTCTGAAGGTCTATCCTAGCAGCAAAGCATCATGAAAGGATCCATGGAGGCCTCCATTGGAACTGCAGTATAGTTCCACTCTTTCTTTGCTCAGTCTTACTGCCTTCACTTCCCCACAGGGGTTGAACCAGAGACAACTCACCAATCAATTTCCTGCATGCAAATCTACACCTAAGTATGCTTCAAAGTAATGGACAGCTCTGGACATGGGATGGCCTTGCAATTGTTACCATTTTCACTGATGGTGAACTGAGACAGAATATCATTGTAGAGAAAAGCCCACTGGGGGTTATAGTATATCAAACATTGAGCCTTACAGGAAAAATGATTATAAAGATGTTGGGATGGCTTTGAGGACTATTTTGGAGAAAGACAATGAAAGGATGAGGGTTATTGATCACCAATTTAAGGAGAAGTGCAAAAACCAGGAACCTCCTTGTCACCATTTAAAAACTCTTCTGCATCCAGAGGGCAGAGAAAGTTAAAGAGCAGTTCCAGGGCTTAATTATAAGAGTAGCAGAGCTGCAGAGAGAATAAATTCTCAAACTGCACAAATCTGTTCTGCCAGTCAGGTCCATATGATTGGGAATAAATGGGACTCTGAGCCTCTTCTTCAAGACACAAGGGTTCAGGAGATTCAAGATTGTCAAGCATATAAACCCAGACATCCTCATTCCATATCTTAATGTAGATCCCTAGAACTCCCAAGCAAGGTCATACATCTTTTGGAAAGAACACATTCTAATAGAAACAGAACAGATGACTATGTATGCATGCACATTAAGGGCTCATGCAGCTAAAACTGCCCATCCTAAGCTGAGTTCTGTCAGACTCACCAAAGGTGGGAGGACCCAGCAGCAATCCATGGTAAAATATAAGTACTAAATTTGGACCAGAGAGCACAAATAAGACTCTGGTGCCATCCACTGCTCATACACTAGCTCCTCTCCCTCAGTTCACACCTAGGTCATATGTGTGGTCCTTTCAACCAACTAGTGGAGGGAGAAAAATGCTGAATATGCTTACGAGTTGGTTATGTTGGCATGTAAAAGCAAACGGGGATGGCCCTGAAAGAATCGGTCAGGGTGAATCTTCCCCAAGGGCAGTACCTTGGACAGTTCACCTAGTCACTCGCTTTGTGTGGAAAGGGAAGTCACTGAAGGTTAGAAAGTGTACAAATTTATAAGTAATGGGATAAGTTGGCTGCTTGTTGAGGAACCTAGAAGGAGAAAAAAATGGAAGATGGGCGACAAGGGCTGGAGAAGCATGTGGGTGGATCTATGTGAGTATTTACGAGGTGGGAAGTTCATCCTAGCACACCTTGTGATAGCTTTGTGATGTGTCAACTTGGGGAGGCTGAACTACGTTCCCTAGAATTCCTTTCTAGGGTGTTTGCAGTCAGAGTGGACTACAAGAGAGACTCTCTGTTGAGAGCGGAAAGACAGAAGGGAGGGAGCAGCCATTTCATTGTTATTCTTCTCCCATTTATTCAATCGACATTATTCCAGGTGCTGCTATAATGAAAGCATCGAGATGTAATAATCAAAGTCCCAAATCAGCTAGTTTTGAATTAATCAAAAGGGAGAAGATCCTGAACAGGCCTGACTTGATGAGGTAGAATTCATTTAAAGACTGTAGGCCTTCCCTGAGGTTCAGAAACCCCAGGCAGCAGAGGGGAGGAAAATCTGTAAAAATTATCTCTACATTCTGAGATTTCTGCCCTCACGTCATTTTTGCTAAGACGCCAATTCATTTCACTCATGTAAAGCAACATCTGGGCCTGTGGTGCTCTCTCTTCAGTTTGGACCTTTTCTTCAGTTTCCTTGACTCATAGGCCAGGTGTGTGCATAACACTCTGTGGTGAAAGGCCCTGACTTTGGCACTGTACCCTCGTCACCAAGGTTAGAGGCACCAAGAACAGATGGGGACACCAGGCTGTCCTTCTGGGGTTCCAACTCATGCTCCTGGTTTCCAGCATGCTCACAGTCTTCCCTTGCTGACTGATTGACGTGGTCTTTGAGCTCCAACATCGGGTATGGAGATAGCCTTGTGGAAACTGCCCAGCCAACCTTGACATTGTGTAAGCCAACTCTCTGTAATAAATCAGGGGGCACATGGGCTAATGTTCTAGAGAGAAAAGAAGGCCAAAGAGGTAAATCTATATTTGGCTTTGCTTTTTCCCTTGAGAGATTTGTTGATTTAAATCAGTGGCTGAAAGATAAGAATAAAGCAGAGGCTGAGAGGCTAAAATGCTGAACAGAACTTTGGGAAGTTTCATAGAGCTTGCTTCAGGGCTAATTGCAAGAGAGAGGCCCTGGTAAATACCACCGGCTTTTACTTGTTAGCACAAAGACCTACACCTTATGAATAAGAGTGTACTAAATATAGACTAGCTTCAAGGACTAAAACCAGGTTTGACTTGATTCAATTTCTGATTAGATTAATGTGCCTAACTGCTTGCAGAAGCAAAAGGAAATCTTTACTAGAGGAAAAAAAGACAATGAGCCATATATTATCCTCAAAATTTAAGGGGAAAAAAATCCATGCAAACAAAAATAACCAGACATTTAAATTTAAAAACTACAACTGAGAAAACCCAGAAAAAGAAAAAAACAGTGAAAACAGGAGGTATAGAATTGCATAATCAGAGAGATTTCATAATGATGATGATATGTGCAATATAGTTAATGACAAGACAGAAAATAATAGCAAATGATAAAATTAAATTGATATTCTAAAATGGAAAAAAATAACTGCAAATAGAATTCAATGTACGGATGCTTATAATAGATTAGGAACAGCTGGGGAAAATTTAATGAACTAGAAGATGTGTCAGAGGGAAATATTCAGAGTGAAGTAAAAAGAGGCAAAAAGGTAAAAAAAAAATGTGGGAAAAGGGCGTAAGATACATAAAAGACATGATAAAAAGTATAATTGGACTTCCAGAAGGAGAGGAGAACAAGAATAGAACAGAATGGTATTTGGTATATGAGTCTAGAACTTTTTCAAAAATTTCCAAATCAGGACATCTATCCACATCTCAGAGATATATCTGTATTCCCATGTTCATTGCAGCATTATTCACAATAGTCAAGATATGGAAATAACCTAATGTTTATCAATAGGTGAATGGATAAATGTTGTATATACATATAATGAAATATTATTCAGCTTTAAAAAAAGAAGAAAACCCGGCCATATGCAACAGCATGAAGAACACTATGCAAAGTGAAATAAGCCAGGCACAGAAGCACAAATAGTGCGTGATTCCATTTATATGAAGTACCTAAAATAGTCAAGCTCATAGAAGTAGAGAGTAGAATGGTGGTTGCCAAGGGCTGGGGGAATAGGGAAATAGGAAGATACTGTTTGATGGGTATAAAATTTCAGTTATGCAAGGTAAGTTCTAGAGATCTGGTGTGCAACACTGGGCTCATAGTTCACAATATAATATTGGGCACTTAAAGTTTTGTTAAGAGAGTAAATCTCATCTTGTGTTCATACCACAACTATAAAAATAGACAGATATTCCATTCCGCAGATTCAAGATATACAATGAAACTTAAGCAGGAATAACAAAAAAAAAATAAGTATACTGTATGAAAACCAAAACAAAGAAAATCTTACAAGCAAGCAGAAAAAAAAGAGATGCCTTATCTTCAGTGGAACAGCAACAGGACTTAAGATGATTTCTCAGGATAAACCACGAGAGCCAAAAGGCCATAAAAATGTATCTTGTAAAATACTGAAAGAAAATAACTGCCAAATTAAAATAATATAGTAGTCAAAACATCCATCAGAAATAAATGTAAAATGAAGTCATTTGAAAGAAACAAAACTAAAAGAGTTCATCTATAGCAGAACCCCATGAAAGGAAATATTAAAAGGATTCTTCAGGAAGAAGAAAAATGATCACAGTTGAAAGCTCAGAGACACAAAAAGGAAGGAACATATGGGTAAATATGTGGACAAATCTAAGTAAATATTAACTTATTAAACAATGGTGACCATTTTTGTGGGCTTGAAATTTAGAAATGAAATACAACTTGCAAGCACTAACCAAAAGAAAGCTGTTGTAGCTTTAATATCAGACGAAGTAGGCTTCAAAGTGAGAAGCATTACTAGAACTTAAGGGGGACATTTTCACACTTTCTATGGATAAAACGGTCAATTCACCACAAAGATATTAAAAATTTAAATTTATATCTACCTAATAACATGGCCTCAAAATATGTAAAGCAAAAAATTGACAGAACTAAAAATAGAAATATGCAAATCCACAATCATATTGGAAGACTTATTACACTTGTCTCGGTAATTTATAGAACAAAACATCAACAAACATAAAGAAGATATGACCTACTTGACCTCATTGACACATCTAGAACATCTGAACTACAAACTTTGCACTCTGAATAACATAAGGACCATTTACCAAAGTAGATCACATGTGAAGTCAATCTATTTCATAAAGATGCAAATATCTTAAAAAGAAAAAAATTGCCAATCAAATCCAGGAATATATAAAAAGGACAATACATCATCATGTTGGTTTTATTCCAGCAACACATGCCATGTAAGGTCAATTTAATATTTGAAAATCAATCAATCATTTACCACATTCATAGAATAAAGGAAAATACATGATAATCTCAATAGGTGCAAAAAATTAACAGACTCTCACACGAATTCATAATTTCTAAAAATGTGTAATAGTCTAGGAATAGAGGGGTTCTTTTTATCAGGTAAAGAGTATCTATAAAGCCTCCTATAAGAGATATGATATGAATAGTGAAATATTGAAACATGTCCCCTAATATTGGGAATAATATAATGATTACTGGAAATAAAGTAGTGTCAGTGTCAGACCACAGGATGTGCACATGTAGAAAATCAAAGCATCTCTACATAAGCCATATAAAGTAATGTTATAATTATCTGCATGTAACAAGGTCATTGAACTGAAAGGTCAATGTAAAAATCAATTGTAATTATTTCAGAAAAATAGGAAATTAAAGTTTAAAAAGTAAAAAATCTTAAAGATGAAAATATAGAGTATATGCCATGTTTTTGAGGTGGAAGACTCAAATTTTCAGAGATATCAATTCTTCCAAGATTGGTCCATACTTCAATGCAATTCCATTCAAAATATTAGCATGTGTTTTATGTCAATGTTTATTAACATCCAGGCTTATTACAAAAGTAAAGTAAGATAAAGTGCTTATTCATAGAAGAATAAGTAGACCAGTAAAACAATAGAAAATCCAAAATAGACATACAGAACTATAAGAATTTATGATAAGGATGGCATCACAAAGCAAAGTTGGCACAAGTCAGGGAAAAAAGACCTTCCTTTTAACTAATGATGCTGGGTCAATTAGATATCTGTATGAACACAAAAAGAAAAATGAATCTTGATCTCTAACTTTAAACATAAAAATCATTTCCAGGTGAATTGTAGATCAGAACATTAAAGGAAAGATCAAAGTTTCTAAATGATAACATATAACTATCTTCATGACATTGGGGTTGGGAAAGATTATTTCAAAAGGACACAGAAAGCACTAATCACAAAAGAAGATTCATAAATTATAGTACACTCAAACTGGGAGCTTTAATTAGCCATAAATTGAATGAAAAATCAGCCAGAATGTAAAAATATATTTGTAATACTTAAAACTTCAAAGGGTTCATAGTTGAGACTCATGTATGTATAAAGAATATATAAAAAATGCCTATAATTTAAAGAGGAATAAGAACATATTCAATAGAAAAGTCAGCAAAAAATCTAAGCTGCACTTCAAAAAATGGGAAAATCCAGATGGCCAATAAACATTAAAAAAGTGATCAACTTCATTGGTCATCTGGAAAAACACAAATTAAAACCATGAAGAGATAAGATAGCAGAACCACCAGAATGGCTAAAATTAAAAATGACTGACAATATCTAGTGTTGTTGAGAAAATAGAGCTCTCAAAAACTACTGCTGAGGCCGGGCGTGGTGGCCCACGCCTGAGGTGGATGGATCGCTCGAGGTCAGCAGTTCGAGACCAGCCTGAGCAAGAGCGAGAGACCCCGTCTCTACTAAAAGTAGAAAGAAATTATCTGGCCAACTAAAATATATATATATATAGAAAAAATTAGCCGGGCATGGTGGCGCATGCCTGTAGTCCCAGCTACTCGGGAGGCTGAGGCAGTAGGATCGCTTAAGCCCAGGAGTCTGAGGTTGCTGTGAGCTAGGCTGACGCCACGGCACTCACTCTAGCCCGGGCAACAGAGCAAGACTCTGTCTCAAAAAAAAAAAAAAAAAAAAAAACTGCTGCTGAGAGTGTAAATTGATACAACTACTTTGAAAATTGTTTTGGGAATGACTGCTAAGGTTAAGCATATACATACCCTAAGACCTAGCAATTTGATTCCTAGTTATTATTAGGTTTTAATATTCATTTTTATTTTTATTTTTATACTGGATGAGTACATAAGGTGTTCTGGGTCAGAGGCAGATTTCTTAGATATTACCTCACATTAAATAATAAGTGTGTTGTCTACCCTACCCACCTTGCCCAGGTCTTTTACCTGGGACCACACAAGGAAACCAGTAGGAATTTTTCATACACAAGTGGCAAGATTTTCCATAAAGCCAGGGATAAGGAAAAAATGACTTTTGTCTCCTCTCCTGATTCCATATTTTTGATATGAAAATAAAATCTCTCTAGAAGTCAGATAGCCAAATAGTCCCTCTATAGGAATGTGAAGCTCTCCTCTTTCCTCCTTGAAAGTAAATGTGTCAATGGATAAGACTGCAGTCGCCCTGATGTGAAGCTAATCCAGGTGCATATCCGTTTAGCTTTAGGGGAGATGAGAGAAGTTTTATCATCTTTTGGATGGAGCACTTAGTTCCTTCATTAGGCAAATAGCTATCGATAGATCTAATCTTCATGGTACATGAGAATGTTTCTAAGATATGTGAAAGCAAACTTTCTCTAACTTTAGTGTACAGTCATGTGTTACTTAACAAGAATACATTCTGAGAAATGCATCATTAGGTGATGTCAGCATTGTGTGATCATCACAGAGTGTACTTACACAAATCTAGATGGCACAGCTTACCTACACATCTAGGCTGCATGGTATAGCCCATTGCTCCTAGGCTACAAACCTGGAATTGCTGTACTGAATTCTGTAGGCACTTGTAACACAATGGTATGGATTTGTGTATCTAAACATAGAAAACATTCAGTAAAAACACAGTATAAAAGATAAAATGTTAAGTCTGTATATGGCATTTACTATGAATGGGTCTTGCAGGATTGGAAGTTGCTCTGGTTGACTCAGTGGGTGGTGAGTAAATGTGAAGTCCTAGGACATTACTGTAGACCACTGTAGAGTACAAATACTGTATACTTAGGCTACACTAAATTTATAAAAATATATTTTTCTTTCTTCAATAATAAATTATATTTTCTTTCTTTATATCATTACTCTATAAGCTTGTTTTTTATTTTTAAAACATTTTAATTTTTTTTCTTAATTTTTTAACATTTTTGTTAAATACTAAGACACACAAACACACACATCAGCCTAGGCCTACACAAGGCAGGTTCATCAATATCACTGTCTTCAGTCTCCCCATCTTGTCCCACTGGAAGGTCTTCAGAGTCAATAACAGGCATGGAGCTGTCACCTCCTATGATAACAACGCCACTTTTCTGGAATATCTCCTGAAGGAGCTGCCTGAGGCTGTTTTACAGTCAACTTTGGGTTTTCTTTTTATAAGTAGTAGGAGTACACTCTAAAATAACAGTAAAAAAATAAAATGTAGTAAATGCATAAACCAGTAACATAATCGTTTATTATCATTATCAAGCAGTATGTACACCACATAATTGTATGTGCTATACTTTTATGACTGGCAGCACAGTAGGTTTGTTTACACCAGTGTCACCACAGGCACATGAGTAATGCATTGTGCTACAATGTTACAATGACTATGACATCACTAGACTATAGGAATTTTTCAGCTCCAACATAATCTCTTGGGACCACCATCGTATTTGCAGTCTGTCTTTGACCAAAATGTTCATATGTGCTGCATAACTGTATTTGTTTCTGTGGCTCAGACTTTTTACAAGGACACTGAAAAATCCAGGAATGTTTTTTTTCCCCAGGTTATATACCCAACAGAATTGAGTACACATGGCTACGAAAGCCATGTTCAAGAATGTTCACTGCAGCATTATTCTTAAGGGCCCAAAACTGGAAACAAGTCATATGTCTAGCAACACTAGAATAGTTAATTATGTATTACAGCATAGTGATACAACAGAATTCAATATGGGAATAAAAACCAGTGAACCTCTGCTACATGCAACGATGTGGATAATTCTCACACACAGCTTTAAGCAAAAGTAGCCTGGCATAAAAGAATATGTATTGTATAATTCTATTAAAATAAAATTCAAAAATAGTCACAACTAATCTATGATGTTAGAAGTGAGGATAATGCTTAAGCTTTGGCAAGGAAAATGGAGACAGTGGCTAGGAGGCGAGATACCACCAGGGCTTCTGAATATTATTTGTAATCTTGATCTGGGTAGTGGTTACATTGGTGGGTTTATTTTGTAAAAATTGAGCAGTTTGATTATCACTTGTGTTCTTTTCTGTATATATTTTATATTCAAAAATTTTATTTTATTCATAGCTGCTTATATGTTTTGTAGGAAAAAAAATTTTATTTTAAGAAAATAGGGGGAAAGTTCCCATAAGTGCTCAGCAGTTCTCACAGAATTCAAGGTCAGCAATGCACCTGGCTTCTGGAAACGCTAACACTGAAAGTAAAAGGCAGCATAACCCAAAGTTCCTCTTTCTCTACTACTCATCTCTGCTTCTTGCTACCTGTCCCTCCATTTTATTTTTCTCTCAAGTCAGCTTGGCAGACTAAGACAGATGAAGTAGTAAGAGTAGTTAAGAGTGTGGTTAATATTGTTTGTTCCTAAAGGGTTTTCTTAATGGAGAGTATATAAGATTTGAGATTCTCTGTTTGTATTATTCCCAGTAGGAATCAGAACAGTGTGGATATTTTTAGGCTCTATGCACAGTTAGGGCAGGCATTTATTCTGATCAGTGTTACCCGTTTCACACCTCTTGCTAAATATTGTGAATATGACTTCTGGTTTAGATTTTTAAAATATATAAAAAGAAAACCCTTGTAGACACTAATTATAAATTTAAACTTTAACTTTTCTGTAATGAAAACATTCTGACCATTGAAAAATTAAAATAAAACAATCTGACAGCTTTCTACGCCAAGGGGACTGCAGCTGATAGCTAGTAAATTGAGAGATATCTCTAATGTTCCGAAGCAATTTTCTAAAGCCTGAATCATTCCTTCACACACCTGCAAAAGATTCAGAAGCCCGTGGGGAAGTAAACATTTATTTCAAAAAATAAACTTTAAGGTTTGGAAATAAAAACAGACAAGCTGTTTTCTTATATAAGAAAATGTGGCTCTGTGCTACCAGAGGAACAGTAATCAGAATTTCTAGGAGCAGAAAACACAGGTGACAACCTAGTCTGAGACATTCAAACCAAGTGAACTGCAGAACAAGTGTCATTTACATCCATTAAACACAACATAAGCAGAGAGAACTAGAAATAAAGAGACAAGAATTCCAACAGCAGTTTTGCCACTAACTATATAAATTTTCTTTTCTGTAAAATGGGAATAAGAACTCCTGTGCTATCATGAGAAACAAATGATCAAGGTGAAAATTCTTCGAAAGGAAGTAACAGAAATAATACTTGTAATTATTATTACAATCTTCAGAGGCCTCTTTTTGTTTCTTTCCCTTTTTCCTTATGTCTCCTCTTTTCCTTTCCCTTTACATTTTTCCTCCCTCCTTTTTCTGCCTTTCTCCTTGTCTTTACCTCTTTTCTTTCCTTCCTACCTTCTTGAACACTGCCTTATCTATCCCTGGCACATCATTTTGACTAACCGTATAATCTGTGCATTTATATTTCTCTTCGAAAAATCAAATAAATTAAATTACTTTTACTTGTTTATGCCCCACAATTGATTTAGTTTCAATGAGTCTACAGATTCACAAGAGAAAAATAAAAAAGTTTTCTTACCCTGGTGTAAGAGAATCATTCTTGGGTTTATTGAAATGAAAGAGTCAGTTTGTTAGTGAACAATATTTCAGGGTCACAAGGAACCAACCTACTAGTGATTTTCCTTTCAGGAACATTGAACCAAACACCACCTCATTTCTTTCAGCTGCCCTGTGTTCTACCCTTGGGTGAATGTGTATCTTGCATGCTTCCCCTCTCTGTCCACTTTCTGAATATTAAATGAGATCCTAGGATCTCTGATCAATGTTAATCAATCAATAAACACTTCCTTAGCATTCATAGTATGCAGAGCTTGCATTAGATCTTTGGAAAGTTGGAGTTAGAAAAGATGTGGTTTTTATCTCAAATATCTTGCTACTTCTTTACACTGGAAAAGAGTATATACCATCTTACAAATAGGAATAGATACTTTTGGCTTCATTCACACTATTTGGACAAATTATAATCATACAGTTATGGGATACCCAGTAATGTTATGATATATGGTCACATGTGTAATGACAGGGATATATTCTGAGAAATGCATCATTAAACAATTTTGTCCTTGTGTGAATATTATGGAATGAACCTACGCAAACCTAGATGGTAAAGCCTATAACACACTTAGGCACTATAGTGTAGCCTTTGGCTCCTACATCACCTGTCCAGCTTATACTGTACTGAATACTGTAGGCAATTGTAACACAGTGATAAATACTTGTGTATCTAAACATATCTGAACATAGAAAAGGCACAGTAAAAGTATGGTATTATCTCACAGGACTACCGCCATATATGCAGTCCATTGTGACCAAAACATGCAGCTCATGACTGTAATTAGCTACTTGCCAGAAATCTGCATGTAAAGGGTCCAGAGACACCTCAGACTCATCAAGTCCAGACTGAACTTAATTTTCTGGCTGTTTCTCATGTATAATAATGCATTAGTCTATTAATTGGTCTACTCTGATCCATTCTCAGTGCCCAGGGCTAAACAATATTTCTAAAATACAAATTTGGCCTTAAAATTTTCTTATTTAAACCTTGGAAATTTTTTTCATCATTCTTAGAAAAGGTCCATTTTTTTTTTTTTTTTTTTTACAAGATGATGACTTATCTGGTCATTGCTAACCCCTACAGGCATCATTTTTGCTCTCCTAACCTCATTTTACATCCCAGCAATACTGAGTTCCTCTAATTCCTCAAACAAACACACTCTCTTAATTCTGGGCTTCACTCCTCATGTGCCCTCTACTTTGAACACATTCTTCTCCTGCACTTTATCCTACATAAGACCTTTTCATTCTCCGGGTCTCAGATTAAAGGCTTCTGCCTCTGAAATGCCGTTTCTGATGACCAAAATGCAGCCTAGGTATCTGTGCTCTGTGCTCCCCTTTGAAGATCTTTTTCCACTGAGCTGGAATTGCCCATTTACTTACCTGGTTGTCTCTCTAAACTGTGAGGTTCATGAAAGAAAAACCACGTCTGCCTTGAATAATGTACTATCCCAGAAACTTGGCAAGTAGGGTGCAACACATCAGGGGAAAGATGGATCGGAACTGATAGAAATTAGGTGAAAATGAAAGAGGAAAAAATATCAGGACGGCATTTTTAAAGAGAGAGTGCTGGGTGCATGTGAACCACAGAAGGAGAGCTCAGCTAGAGAGAGGGTGCATGATTTGGACTCCAAACAGATAGAAAATGCATAGAAACTGGCTAGCTGATTCAGAGGTAATGCTCACACGGTTATAGTTAAATTAGGGGCTGACTTAGGCACTGTCAATTTCATGGCTAAGTCTAATTCTCCCTTTTCATTAAGACACTTCCTTAAGGAGTAAGATTATAATCACCCAAGAGATCGCCTAAAAGATTTTCAACTGTTTGCCCCTTCTGAGACTTTTCTTCAATTCCTCAGCTCATTCTGAGCCCCAGGAGGGCTCAAACCACCACCCAGAATTAACGTTATATATTGAGATAAGACCCAGACAGACACACACACACACACACAAACAATAATAAGAGACAGATCACTATGGAATCCTAATATGTGACCAGTGAATTTAAATGACAGTGCAGGCTGGCACAGTGTGTTTTCCAGTTTAATAAAGACATTTGTTCAAATAAGTTAATGTTCCTATCTTAACTGGCTGAAACAAATTTACCTACCTATGAAAATAGAGTAAAATAGGAAGAAGAAAAGAACTTCATTATTTATTTAGATTATCAACTTATTAGTTAAATAAGTACTGGATATATCCCATCAAACTGTTCATGTGACTTTAATCATAAATTCTTAAAGAGTGATTGAATCTTCTATTCAATTTTGCTACTATTAGTAATCAGTTGATATGTAAGTACAAAGCAGAGCTCTACTAACTTTCATAAGACGTACCTAAAATGAAATCGCTTTTCCCATAAGCACAATAACTTGAATATATCATCCTGGAGTGTGACATAAAACCATCATAGAATTGTCTCTAAAATTGAATTGTTAAATTACTGAAATTTGATAATGTTAAACAAACTCAATATATTTTTTATTTGTGTATGTTTAGTTCTATAGTGCTCCAGGGGTCAATTTTATATATTTATATGAATGGACTTTTGGTAAGTCAATATCTGAGACACTGACCAATGTTCAATAATCATGTGCAAATAAATGTTGAAGCATTTAGTCAAAGAAAGCAAACTGCCTGGGGCCCACTTTTTACAAAGGATCCAACAAGATGGGAAGACATCATTGCACATCATGGGGAGAGAGTCCTTCTGAGAATGGATGAAATGTGGTTCAAATAAGACATTCTAGATCCCAGGATCTAGAGGACAACATGGCCTACTGCAGAGCTTCCTGTGTGGGGACTGCCACCCCCCACACACTGAGAAACCAGGAGAGCTATGGGTGAGGACATCCATCAGACACTGAGGCAGAGGCTTCTAAAGGAACCCTCCTCTTTTTCTAGAGAATCTGTGGCATAGATAGGCTGCTTTTGATTGAAAACTTTTTTAAAACCTGGCTTAAACCATCTTAAATTACAAAGAGAATTTATTGCCTCATCTAACTAAAAAGCCCAAGATGATTAGGTTTCAGGTAAGTCTTTCTCAGTGGCTTAAAAAAATGTGACCTGGACCCAATTTCTTTCTCTCCATTTCTTTGCTCTGCCTCCTCACTATAGGTTCCATTTTTGCTAAGTTCTTCCTAAAATAGCTTCTGCATCTTGTGGAGCTACACAATTTCAGGTTCTGAGTTCAAAAAAGTCTGCTGCGTGAAGAATTCAAACAAAAATCTTGACTTTGAGTTTCACAGGATTTTTTTGGCCTGACTTGACACAAATGCCTTAACCAACCACTGTAGCCGAGGCAATGGGACATGTTGATTGGCTTAAGGCCGTTAGGTTCTCACTCAGGAGCTGGCAATGGGTTCCATCTCACCTAAACCACGAAGTTGGGAAAGTGTGGGCGATTGAGAAAGGAGGAAAAAAGACTGGATTCTGGGGAAGCATCTAAGAAGTATCCTATTTCATATGACTTCAGCTACAACATTTAGAACGAGAAGTAGGAAATGTGCAAGATATAAAGATGAATATGACACTGTCACTGCTCTCAAGGAAGTTAATCTCCTGTTTGGGGAGGCAGACATGTAAATAATTTCCTCAGCAAGTCATATAAGAGGATTTGACAAACATGGCTCTTTTTTACAGCTATATTGGAGGTAACTGCAGGACAATTGGCAGTGAACCCTTCCTGCTTCATGTCCAAGGTTTTCACCTCCTCTATGTTAAGACACTTTTATATATGGCATGTTTTGATAAAGCAGGAAGCTTTCAGAATATTGTGAAATTGTTGTAAGGAAATGGGGAGAGAAGCAAACATTCTCATTTTAAATTATTAAGGGTTTTATGAAACCAGTGATTGCCATGGATAACAATACTCATTAATTTCAATCATTTTCTATGTTTCATTCATAGTTTTCTTTAAATTTAATTTAAATAGCTGTCATTCTTTCTCCAGCATTATGACTTGCCTATCTCCCCTCCTGCTACTGGTATTTTTAAGCAATGACAAAATTACATTAAAAATTCAATCAAAATGTCTATTTTTTATCATTATTTGACTAGAATGATGAATTAACTGTGAAAAATGGCGTTTTCCCTTGGCACGAGGAAAGATATTAGAACCTATCATCAAGATTCACAGGGTTTCTCTTAAAATCCCAAGTCCTGCTTGTGTTTTATAAAGTCATGTTTTCTGTAGCTAGAGCATAACCTACGTATGTGGTTATTTCATGAATTGTCAAAACATGAGTATTTTACAGTACTCTGTTAAGATTTTTTAAAATATAATAGCACACCAAAGGCACAAGCAACAAAAGCAAAATTAGACAAGTGGGATTACATCAAACTAAAAAGCTTCTGGACAGCAAAGGAAACCATCAACAGAGTGAAAATGCAACCTACAGAGTGGGAGAAAATATTTGCTAACTATATGTCTGATAAGGGACTAACATCCAAAATATACAAGGAACTCCTATAACTCAACAGCAAAAAAATAAATAAACCAAACCAAAAACAACCCAAACACATAATTAGAAAACGGACTTGAAAAGACATTTCTGAAAGAAGACATACAAATAGCCAAAGTATATGAAAAGATACTCAACATCACTAATCATCAGGGAAAGGAAAACCATAATCACAATGACATATCACCTCACATCTGTCAGGGTGGCTATTATTAAAAAAAAAAAGGAAGCATTGGTGAGGATATGGAGAAACTGGGACCCTTTTACACTGTTAGTAGAAATGTAAAATGGTACAGCCACTGTGGAAAACAGAATGGTAGTTCTTCAAAAAAGTAAAAACAGAATTACCATATGATCCAGCAATCCCACTTATGGGCATACAGCTGACCCTTGAGTAGGAGAACCAACACTCTGTGTAGTCAAAAATTCAAGGATAACTTTTGACTTCCAAAAACTTAACTACTAATGGCCTATTGTTGACTGGAAGCCTTACCAATAACATATACAATCAATTAACACATATTTTGTATGCTATATGTGTTATATACTGAATCCTTATTGAATTCTCAATAAAGTAAGCTACAGAAGAGAAAATGTTATTAAGAAAATCATAAGGAAGAAAAAATATACTTACTATTCATTAAGTGGAAGTGGATCATCGTAAAAGTCTTCATCTTCATCATCTTCACTGAAAAGGAAGAGTAAAAGGAGGGGATGATCTTATTGTCTAAGGGGTGTCAGAGATGGAAGAAAATTTGCATGTAATTGGAACCTCAAAGTTCAAATCCATTTGTTCAAGGGCCAACTATACACCCAAAAGAATTTAATCAGTATCTTGAAGACACACACGTACTCTCATGTTTATTGTAGCGTTATTCACAATAGCCATGACATGGAAACAACCTAAATGCCCACTGACAGATAGATGGATTTTTTTAAATGTGGTATGTCTATACAATGGAATATTAGCCTTAAAAAAAGATGGAAATCCTTCCACATGCAATGACGCGGATAAATCTAGAGGACATGATGTGAACTAAGCCAGTCACAGAAGGACAAATACTGCATGATACCATTTATACTACATATGTCAGATAGTCTGACTCACAGAAATAGAGTAGAATGGTGGTTGCCAGGAGCTGGGTGGAGGGGAAATGGGGAATTGCTGTTTCACAGGCATAAAGTGTCTGTTATGCAAGATGAATAAATTCTGGAGATTTTAATCTGCTATACATTTGCACCTATAGTTAGCAATACTTTGTTAAAAAAGGGTAGATTTCATGTTAAATATTCTTACCACAATTAAAAGAAATAAAAACAGACAGAATAAAGGAGGTCAATGGGCAAAAAAAAAAAAAAAGTTAAAAAGACGAAAAAAGGCAAGATTAGTTCTGCTATCAGTCTTCACATAATAAAACTATTTAAAATGTTTTCTGGAAATATCAATTTTGCACTGAGAAAATTTTTGAAGCATTGTGCATTTTCAATGTGAAGAATTAATTATGTTTTTAATTTTAAAAAATAAGAACATCCCATAGACTTTTACAGGAAACCTAGCAGTGGGCTCACCAACACCAGAAGGGACCCAAGCTTCCTTACTATCTCCTAGTGCTAGTCTTCAGGATATCAGACCTTTTAAACAGGAAAATAGAGATGAAATAAACCCCTGAGAGTGAGTAAGCTAAGTATAGGCAACCTAAAAAATGTTTGCAAGGAGGGTAGGAAGGGCAACCATGGCATACAGATCCAAAAAGATAAGCACTCACAGGGTTATCAGCCTCTGGGTTGAGAACAAGCAGAGAATGAAAGAACGTGGCTGGGGAGAACTGGGAGGTGCACAGGAAGGGCAGAGCTTTTGATGGAGGACCCTGTGTGCCTCATGGGAGCACCGTCGGAGAATGGAATAAGGCTTCCACCTTCTGCTTCTGAATCTGCAGCCAAGTATGTGTACAATTTTGGCTAGGTGATATCAGAAGCCAATAAATGCCTATGAGCTTAGTTCTGAAGGTTTGGAATTCACACAATGTGGTCCTGTTCTCCTTCCTCCTGTGGAGGAAGATTATTGCTTTTGGAAGACCAGAAATAGAAACATATAAATTAAAATGCACAGTCCTCTTTCATCCTCTTAATTAACTCTGAAACAGATTACAGAGTGACCCTCTCTCATGTCTAAATTGTTTGAGCTCGGAGTTAGTAGTAATGTGACCACTATATTTTTCTTATCCACAGCGGAAAGTACTTAGTACCTCTTTAGGACACTTTTATTCTCTCCTGTTGCTTGAGTATTTGCATGTTAATTTTACTTAATGTGTGTGCCTATTTGGTGTTTGTTCATTGATCTGCCTGCCCTTCAAATTCATGTGAGTCAGTGATGCCTTAAATTCCTGAAATTGTAGTTTACCAGAGGAAAGAGACTCTGCCTAATTCTACCCAATACAATATCATATTTAGATAAGTGTACTTAATAAGTATTTTTAGTCCAAGAAATATTATATACAATATTATTGTCTCAATTGTTTTTTCATTATATCCTTTAGGAGAGTTCCACTGTTCACTTTCCTTTGCATTAACTTTTTAAAAAATTTCTCTTATGGTCGGGCGCGGTGGCTCGTGTCTGTAATCCTAGCTCTCGGGGGGGCCAAGGCGGGTGGATAGTTTGAGCTCAGAAGTTCAAGACCAGCCTGAGCAACAGCAAGACCCTGTCTCTAGTAAAAAATAGAAAGAAATTAGCTGGACAACTAAAAATATATAGAAAAAATTAGCCTGGCATGGTGCTGCATGCCTGTAGTTCCAGCTACTTGGGAGGCTGAGGCAGGAGGATTGCTTGAGCCCAGGAGTTTGAGGTTGCTGTGAGCTAGGCTGATGCCACAGCACTCTAGCCAGGGCAACAGAGTGGGACTCTGCCTCAAAAAAAAAAAAAAAAAAAAATTTCTCTTGTGTTCCAATATAAGAGGACAAGAAGCAGCAATCCTTAAAGAGTGAAGGGAAAAAAAAAAAAAAACTCAAGGTCCCCCCGTCTCTGAATGTGGCCCTTGTCCCAGAACTTTTCTGGGTTTCATTTCTTCCACGTGCAAAGCAGTTCACATAGTTTTTGTAAGACACAGGCTTCCCCTAGGAATTTAAGATGGCAGCTTTGTACTCAAGCCACCAACTTCCAAATCTTTGCATGTCAAAAAAGTATCTCTTTTTTATAGTCTCTTATTTTACAAATGAGGGAATTGAGATCCTTAGAAGTTAAATGGCTTGCTCATGGGGACACAGCTAATTAGCAGACTTGCAGACATCATTCATCAACCTTAAAAATGTCCTTTCAGTATGTTGTCAAGTATAACCTATTACCCTCAAGAAAGCTCCTTTCCCAAGATCTAGGAGTTGCATCAATACTGTCCACCTTCCTTTATAATTAACTTTTGTTTTATCTCTCTTAATAGAGTCCATAAAGTAGAGGACAAGCAGCAGTAGGTATTTTTAACCTAGTACAGTTTCTGTATGTTATTAAACCAACTTTAAAACAATGTAAATGATTTAAAATAAAAAGCAGCTGTAGTCCCACTAACATAATAAAACCGCAGCTAGTAATTTTATGTCCCTTCCCAAACTTCTTTATCTCTACGTATTGGACAGTGACACTCAATATCATAGATTTTCTCAAGTCTTTGTTTTTTTCTTTTCAAGCCTAATATTTTCGTGTTTGCTCACTCCCTACAGAGAGAATCATTCATATAATTGATTTTAGATGGCTGTAGTACTGTATTTGTTTGTACGTGTATTTATGTTATTTGCTCTATTTTCTTCTCTTAACATTATCTTGTTCATTTTTTCATTCCTACAAAATTCTACCAAAAAAATGCTACAGAATTACTGCATGATCATGGAACAGTAAGATAATTAACCTTTCCCCTATTTTTGGACACTTTCCAATTTTTCATTATTATGAACAACACAGAAGAGAACACATCTGTGCAAGTAGAAGAACACCAGACTTTACACAGGAAACCAAGCCTGTGTCAAGTATCCTCACACCAAGTGAAAAATCTGATACAAATTTACCTTCTGTGAAATGAAACATGCAAATATTGAACATTGTTTTGACACAGCATACACCTGCTGTGCTATGAGGGGGCTGAGGATAGAGTGAACTTCTCTGGGAAATATTTAAATATTTTTCTTGGACACCAAGACCTTTTTATTGAACTCTAAACTGTATAAGGAAATACCTCCTTTTCTTCAATTTGGAATAGGATAGGCAGTTATAAACTATGATATTATATACCTACTATTAGCCAAGTATTTAATATACATTATCCAGAATCTCCCCAGAGACCCTATAAGGGAGGTGCTTTTACCTTATTTTAGGATTTATATTTAATAGATGGAGAACCTGAGGTTCAGAGGGTTCAGCAACTATCAGAGCCAGTGGCCAATTAATGGATTCAAGCTCATGTTTTTGGCATTGGACTGTGTTTCCATAGTGTGTTCCACATGAAAGCTGACAAGCAGTGGAGGGATATAACAGTTGTTATTTTTGAACAGCTTTACTGAGATATAATCTACATGCCACGTATAATTCACCAAAAGTGTACAGTTCAATGGTTTTTAGTATATTCACAAATACATGCTACCTTGCACAGTTTTAGAATATTTTCATCACCTTGAAATGAAACCACACACCCTTTAGCTATCCACTCTCTCAGTTTCCTCTGCTCCAAACTGTAAAAAATAACTAATCTTCTTTCTTTATCTATAGATTTACCCATCTGGACTTTCATATGGATGGAATCATGACATGTGGACTTTTGGGTCTGTGTTCTTTCACTAAGCATAATGTTTTCAGGGTTCATCCAAGTTATATATATATATTAGTACTTCATTCCTTTTTACGGCCAAATAATATGCCCTTATAAGGTATGATGGTTAATTTTATGTGTCAACTTGAATGGGCTAAGGGATGCCTAGATAACTGGTTCAACATTATTTCTGAGTGTGTGAGGGTGTTTCTGGAAGAGGTTGTTAGCATTTGCATCAGTAGAATGAGTAAACGTTACCGTCTCCAATGCAAGTGGGCATAATCCAGTTGGTTGAGCACAAGAATAGAACAAAGAGGTAGAAGAGGCATAAATCTGATCTCTGTTTGAGCTGGGACATCCATTGTCTTCTACCTCTAGATGTCTACCTCTACCTAGACATCAGTGCTCCTGGTTCTTGAGCCTTCAAGACTGAGTCACACCAGTGGCTTTCTTGGTTCACCACCACCAGACAGCAGGTCACGGGACTCTATCATTGTATAAGCCATTTCCAATCACAAATTTCCTATCATAGATAGCAGAACTATCTGTATCTATATATTCCACTGGTTCTGTTACTCTGGAGAACTCTGACTCATACCTATGGACATGTCAGGTTTCAGTGTGAAAATGTCGGTTCTTGACGTACTTATGGCCAAAGAATGATCAGACACACCAGAGTAGGGCAAACATGAAAATGAGGTTTATTGGGGAGAGAAAGATAGGATTATAGGGCAAGAGCAAGATACAGGTTTACAGAGCATGATACATACACCACAGATGATGACCGGACCCATTGTCACAGCAAAGGGAGAGCAAAAGGAAGGGTGCAAAAAGGGACTTGGTTATGATACATGTCTTGTTTCATAGTGCCCAGATTGGGACCTCCCTAGTGGCTCAGATGTCACCATGGAGCCACTTTGATTATACAGTTGGAAGTTGCATGACCTGAGTGTTACTACACATGCGGGTTGTTCTAGGTCACTTCCTGGCTCTAGGGTACCTATGCCGCTTGGCCTGTGGTCTAGAGAGTCCTCTGCATTCTTTTGCAGCTGGTGCACTAAGTTATGATTGGCCAATTCATAGGGTGTTCCCTCCTCCCCAAGGTATGGCAGTTGCTCGGGAGATTAGGGGTGGGCCAGACCAGGACGGAGGCCTTCCACCAAGGCAACAGCACCCGCTTTTGTCCCTTGAAGACCAGGAATCCCTCACTATCTACCTAACAGACACACTGAATTGTGTTTATCCATTAACCCATTGATGGACATTTGGGTTGTTTTCACCTTTTGGCTATTAAAAATAATGTGATAAACATTTATATACAAGTTTGTGTGCAGATACATGTTTTTATTACTCTTGGCCGTATAGCTAGGAGTAGAATTGCTGAGTCATATGATAACTTGTATGAGGGTTTTGATTTCTCCACATCCTCATAAGTACTGGTTATTATCTGACTTTTTGATGCTGGCCATCCTTAATGTCCTAGTTAGCAAGGATTTTCAGAACTGTATTCGGACGGATCTGAAGACAACCTGTCACTGTCTCTCAGCATCCTTCTTTGGGGAAAAACCAGATCTGTCCAGTTGCAGAAAAATCTCACAGCCAAGGAGAAAGCCAAAGGCAGAGCAGCTGAAAAGTGTATTTCATTTCTATCAGACACATAGGGTTAAGTTTAAAGACCATATGTCTATCTAACCCACAAATCCACACATCCTTGTATTTTATTAAATAATATGAACCTTTTGGGGATTCCTCTCATTAGCTGGTTTTAGTTGTAAAACGGTAGTCATCAAACACAGCCCTTTCCCTCTACCCCCAACTTCATTTCCTGCTCTTTCATCCAAAGTCACTTGTGGATGTTTGAAAGTCAATTCTCTAAAGTCTTATGCTGTTTGATTTCTAGGATTATTAGGCTATTTATTCGTACAAACATATTCACTGAGCATCTCCCGTATGCCAGACACTGACTTTGAAAGGTGTTGGAGCTACAGTCGTGAACAAAACCACATAAAATCCTTGCCATTGTGGAGCTCACCATACAGTGAGAAAGATTAATAATCACACAAATAATGTAAATCTACACCTGTGCTAAGTACCACAGAGGACAGGTACTTAAGTCAGAGATTTACAAAAATGGTGCATTTAGGAGGGAGTTGTGAGGGAGTGGGCTGGCAGAAAACTTTATTTGCGGGGAATGTTTGTGACAGTGAGTTGCTGGATTTGTGGCAGTGTGTTAACAGTTTTGTTAGGTAGATAACAAGGGATTCCGGGTCTCATTCTATTTCTACATTTTGTCAGTCCACACTAATAAATAGCTCTCAAGTAAAGCTTCTGGGAACCCAGAAAATGCCAGAATGTCTTTTTGCCTTGTAGTAAACAAAAGCAATTTTACTAATATTAAAGCTCATAATCTGATACTTGTATATATCAGCCTCTCTACTAAGCTACCTCCAACATTGATATATATTTCTATGGTCCTAATTCCACAAAATCTATTTACTTTACTTTCTTCTTTCCTTTTTTTTTTTTTTTTGTTTCAAATTCTGCTTATTTTCAGGGGTTTGTTATTTTTCCATTTATTTATCATTTAGATGTTAATGTAACCTAATCTATGGTTCTTTTCTTTTTTAAGCATCTGGGTTTTACCTGTTATTTTGTCTCTAAATAAATTTAAAGTTAATTTTAAAACAAGACAATTTCTCAGAGATTGCTAATGCCCTCAGAAAAATGGATTTGATTTTTTTATAAGTTTATATCAAATCTTAACTAGGTCTCCAGTTTATATCCCTATAATTACGTATTATTTTTAACATTGCTCTTTGTAACGCTAGGCTTCCAAACAAGCAGAGTTATTTTACCTGGCTTAAGTATATCTTAATATATGATGTTGTATTAATACAACTGATACAGCTCTGAGGTCAGATCTCAGCTTCAATCCTATTATTTATCATTGGTGTGATCCTCAATAATCTAGTTAACCTCTCTGAGCCTCAGTCCTTTCATTTAAAAAAATAAAATGGAATTAGTGGCACATATCTTTGCAAAAATTTTAGCATTATATAATTGAGCTTATATAAAACATTTTGTGTATTGTCTCTTAAAAATATTATAGAAGGATAACCTAGTAAATAATTATTTTGCTTTGTATTTCCACTGCTTTGGATTCCTTTGGAATGGAGGAAAGGTTATGTTTTCTCCCTGTTAGGAGAGTTACAGGCATTTTGTTCCCAAGCGCTAAGCCCTCCCGATCAGCAGGAAAGGCACGCAGGCTCCTCCGTGGTGAGTCTGAATGAAGCCTGGCGTCCTAAGGCACGGAGCGCTTGCTGATTAGCCATCCAGGTCTACGGAGAGAGCAATGTGGATGATGAAATGCTGGGGGTGGTTTTGCTTTCTTAGAGGAAGGAAAGATGAAAAGGAAAAGGCAGCGGGTCTTTGGATGGATCCCTGGAGTCTGAAGGAGAAAGGTGCCGGGGGCGTTGAGGGCGCTCAGGCGACAGCAGGCGACAGCAGGGTGCGTCTAAGCGCTGCAGCCGCGGGGCCTGCCCGGCTCCCCAGGCCTGTGCTCGGCAGACAGAGGCGGCGGGTCGCGTCCCGAGGCGCCCTCCCAGCCTGGCTGTGGGCCTGGCAGTGTCGGGGGCGGCACAGTGAAGGTGGGCGACCGACTCCCCCTCCCCCACAGCAGGACCCAAGGGAAAAGGACCCTCCGCCGTGGTGGCGGCCACCGTCAAAAGACAGGGCTCCTGCCTCTGAGCAAGTTAGGAAAAATGATGGCGCTTTATAAAGGTCCAGGAATTATTAATAAAAACTCCATAAAGGAGAAAAAGACATCACTAAAAGAACTGATATTGGACTTCTTGCCATTTTTTTTTTCTGGCGGAGGATACAGGGGAAGCAGCTTGAGCTTGTTCCAGTTAAAGCAAAAAAGAAACCAAATGTGACACTATTGACGCTCTAAGTGACGTGGAGCAGTTCCTAACTAGCCATTTGATAACCGGAAAGGACTGTACCTCATTTTAAGAACAACATTGAAATAATAAATGCCCAGGCCGGGCGCGGTGGCTCACGCCTGTAATCCTAGCACTTCGGAGGCCGAGGCGGGAGGATCGCTCTAGGTCAGGAGTTCGAGACCAGCCTGAGCAAAAGCGAGACCCCGTCTCTACTAAAAATAGAAAGAAATTATCTGGCCAACTAAAAATATATATAGAAAAAATTAGCCGGGCATGGTGGCGCATGCCTGTAGTCCCAGCTACTCGGGAGGCTGAGGCAGGAGGATCGCTTGAGCCGAGGAGTTTGAGGTTGCTGTGAGCTAGGCTAATGCCATGGCACTCACTCTAGCCCGGGCAACACAGCAAGACTCTGTCTCAAATAAATAAATAAATAAATAGTAAATGCCCATATGATGTTATGTCACCTATGTGAGCCCCATTTTCAAATAACCTCCTGTGCTTTCCTGAGGGGCCATAAACCACAGGACACCTGATTCTTCTGGGTCACCTCCCCAACCCTCGCTCCTGTTTCTTAGGTCTCTCTTTGGCATTCCAATTCCTCTCTCTCTTTCCTTTGCTTTTCTCCACGTTCTAGGTGCTCCTGAGTCTCACCCCTTTCTCTCTCCTCCTTTTTTTAACTTCCACGACTCATCATCTCTCTTCTCAGTTTCTCCTCCTGTTCTACTTTCCACTCACCTTTCTGCCTCTCTGCTTCTCCTTGCCTGCCCTTGCCCTTAACCCCACTCCATTTCTCCTTCTCTCATTGACTTTTTCAAAATAGAATTTTCTTTAAATAGAATCAACAATCTAGATCTATATTCCTTCCATCCACCCACAAGGGAAATCGCACCACTCAGAGGATAATAAATGGGAAGTTTCAAATGAAAGCACTGGAGTGCCCTAGTATTCCAGGCAGAGATTCTGAAATCTGCATATGTCTGTGAAGAAAACTTCATGTTTAAATAAAAAGTGCCCAAAGTAGGTACAAAAGCTTTTTAAAAATATTTTAATAGCTTGTCTTTCAGGCAAAAGAAAAAGAAAGAAAACAGACATGGTCACTGATAGCAGAAAGGGTTCTTTGGGACTGAATTTAAGAAGCCGAAAAGAGAGACATATTCAGATAAAGTATCATCTGAGCAAAACCATAACATCTCAGTGTAATAAGATTCTGTATTAAAATAGCTGAAGTAGAAAAAAGTATATGTGATATTCCGCCTACCCAAGTAATTATGACTTACAATTTCTTTTACTGCTGTACCTTCAAGGCCTGTCCTTGTTTACCCTTGGAACTTCTGTTCTAGAGGCAGAGAAAGCGTTGTGTGGGCTGAGGAGAGACAGCAGGATCCCTGACTTCTCACAATGGTGTTGATTTGAATAGATGGACCAAGTGTTCCCTTTTGCTCTTTTAAGGACTGGCATTATTTTTCTGAGAGGCTAATCAGCGGAAACAGGAGAGTCAGTTAGTGTACATGCAGTGTACTTTTTACCTCCTCGAGACCTTTCAAACAAATGCCTAACAGGAACTTAAGGAACATTTTCTTATAAATAAAGTGAGTTCCTGTAAACAGAAGCAAAGTTCCAAAGGAACAGGGGTGATCCAAGCAGAGGAGGGTGATATGAGAGCAGAAGGTTATGCATTCCTATTAATTACTGTTCATTTTTTAGACAAGGAATATTACAGCAATCTATGATTAGGTAAAAGGATACAGTATCCGTATTACAGAACTTGAAGAGAAGGACTTTCTGACATTCAAAATATTGCCCATCCTCGCCTTGTCTGATGTTTTACAACTGGAGATTAATTCCTTTGGATACGTCTTCTTGTCTTCTGTTAACTGAAAGGAATATGTTAGATTCTGAGTGTAGGTAATAAAGAAAACCTGAGGGCAATTTCTCTTAGAACTGGCTTTCTATATCTGCACTTTGCAAAGGAAATATAATGTGAGCCATATGTATAGTTGCAACTTTTCTAGGGGCCACATTAAAAAGTTAAAAGAAAAAGGTAAAATTAATATTAACAATTTAACTACTTTGTTAAAATATAGCCAAAATATCATTTTAACGTGTAATGCATATTTTTAAAAATTATTCACTAGCTACATTCTTTTTTCCATACTATGTCTTTGAAATCCAGTGTATATTCTACATTTACGGCTCATCTCATTTCAGATTAGCCACATTTCAAGTGCTCAGTAGCCACCTGTGGCCACTGTATTGAACAGTGTAGCTCAGTATCATGGGCTTCTCAATCTTTACCTTTTCCTTCTCAGTCCCAGTATTTTCGTATCTTTTTCTCATTCCCTACAGAGAGAAACATTCATATAATTCTTGAAATGATTCAAAATTCTCTGCTACCCAAATGTCCATCAATGGATAAATGGATAAATTAAAAGTGTGTATATACATACAATGGAATATTATTCAGCTTTAAAAAGGAATGATGCAAGATGAATGCCCCCCAAAAAGTATAAAATAAAAAGGAATGAAATTTTGATACATGCTGCAACATGGATGAAACTTGAATACATTATGCTAAGCAAAATAAGCCAGACCAAAAAAAGGACAAATATTTTATGATTTTACTTATATGAGGTACCTAGAGCAGTCAAATTAATAGAGGCAGAATGATGGATGACTCTAGGGTCTTGGGAGTGGGAAATGGGAAGTTTTTTTTAATAGGTACAGTTTCATTTTAGGGTGATGGAAAAGTTCTGCAGATGGATGGTGGTGACGTTTGCACAACAGTGTGAGTGTACTTAATGCTACTGAGTATATACTTTAGTTAAAATGGTAAAATTTCATGTCATGTATATTTTACTAAAATAAAAAAAGAAAGAAAATTCACTGCTAGAAACCCTGTGTTAATATCCAGCCTTCTAGCTTAGAATTTATTTCCTTTACTTTGGGAAGAATAGCTTCTCCATATTGCTTCATAACCATAGTTTAGGAAATGTTCTTATATTATTAATTATAAAATTATACCTTGTTTTCTGTATGACTGAGCATTAGGTGGTTTATGTAATAATTAGTGGGTTAACTTTCACTTGCATTTAGAAATGCGGGACCAACTAAGACATGCACAAACAATAACTACAAACTGTTTTCCTGTTATGGAGGAGAGTGTGCTTGAAACGATGAAAAACGATTCAGTTCAGTGGAGGAATTGTTATTCTGACAATACAATATATGAAGCTCTGACTTTTGATGAGTCTTAAAAATGCTTTATTAGTAGTAAATGAGCAAAAGAATTGCCAGTCTTTTCCATAAAGACTCCCACCAGTGTTGTACCCAGCACATCAAGATGTGTGGGCATTGAAAACAAAGAGAAGGGAGCATTTTTGTAACTTAAAAGTCAGTTAATTAGCACATATTTATTGAGCTTAATGATAACAATCTTGAAATTCAAAGCTAAAAGAAACCTGGCATTTAGTGGTTGAGAGAATAAGTTCCCGAAGTTCCTATCACCTCAGGTGTCCTGCCCGTGGGAGCGATGTGATAATGGAAAGCCCACCAGTGTAGCTGTTGGAGAGGTCAGAGTTCAAATCCCAACACTGGTGTTATTAACTGTAAAACATTACGAGGAAATTGGTTTGACTCTCTGAACCTCCATTTATTCGCTGGTAAAATGGGGAAGTATTTATTTTTCAAAGTTGCCATGAGGATTGGAAACAATTTATAAGAAGTGTCTGATACTTCTTATAATAGTAAATGATAAATAATCACTATTATTACTCTCCTTTTGGAAGTCAGGTTAGAACTTATTCAGTTTCTGGACCAAGTATATAACCTTGAGGCCAGAATAGTAAAAGCTTTATTTCATTACAACAGCAGTTAAATAATTATTTAATTACCCATTTAATGCCATTTTCCTCTATAATACTGTAAACTCCATAAAGTCAGAGACCTTATCTGTTTCCTTCACCAGTGTATTCCCAGATCCTTGATAAAGCATGTGAATAGAATAAGGAGACATGCAGAGAAGACAAGGATGGCAACCACAATTTTGAGAGCAAGAGTTTCGTGCTCTATCTGACTGACTTAGCCAAGGCTAGGGGTTGCACAGGTCCACCTAGCCCAGATGGTGGAGTATGCTTCTGCTACACACAGGAATATGGGTCCCAGTCCCATCTGAAATCCCATCTTTACCCTGCCACCTTCTTCTCATGGTTTATATTCTATGTGCATGACTTACCAAGGTGTGCCTGCTGCCTGTCACAGTCCCCAGCACATAATGTGTATTAAACAGATATTTTGAATAAATCAGCCTTCTTCATGTACCAGTGTGAATGGTGTCCCTGACCTTGAACAGTGTAATCATACTACTAATATACATTACATTTTAACCTAAGTAGTCATAGAAAACAAACCATATGTTGTTGTTGGCATAGGTGCTGTTGTAGAAACAACATTGGATCTAGTTTTGGAAAATGTGGGCTTTAAATGTGACCTTCATTTCTCTGTCTCTAAATCTAAGGATTTTGAATTTTGAATAAGCAAACTCCAGTATCGTTTCAGATACACTATTATATGATTTTTGGATACTTATACTTCCTCCAGACAAGGAGGAAGTAGTAAAAGATGTAATTAAAACAGTGAGTAATTTTTAGTGATTTAAAGCAATGCAATAGCTTTTTGTCTCCAGAGGGTTCTAGGCAGCTTATTTATAGTCATAAAAATTTTAATTAATTACTTAAATGCATATTGTAAGATATTGGTCCTAATAAATATTACCAACTGAGAATTCTTAGGCTACTTCTCCATGATGCTTCCCATGGATGGAAGCTACCTGGATCTGAAAGAGTATTCCTTGACTATTACAAATTTGGACACTGGAAAACAGGCCCTTGGAAAAGCCAAACCATAAATGCATTCAACCCATTGTTCACTCATAAGAGCAACCTGTCACACAAGATATGTTGGTGCCTGTGTCTCTATCCAGCATTATTATCTAATACAACTCAGGAGTATGCTTCACTCCACCTTCTAAGAGGTAAGCAGAAAGTTCTCTCTCTTGCATCTGTCCTCTCTAGAGTGCCTGTTTAGCTTCATAGGTCTTTCTTTCGGCTCCCCTTTTTATTATGACCAACCACCTGAAATAGATGTGGCTATGACCTAACAGTAGCAGCCTGTTTGACAGGGGGTGGAGGGAGTCTGTCATTAGTGAACCTTGAAAAGAGAAGGGTATGAAACAAGCTCTCATCACTCTTACCTTTCTGTACCTTCAAAATCTCCAAGATTAATACATTGGCTTGTACAAGTAAAAGATGGAGGGATAGTCAAAAGATTTAATAACTGACCCTGGAGGAGCATGAACCTCTAATAAAAGATAAGTGTCCCTAGTGCTGGAGCAGGGTCCTGGAGGCTCTCTGATATTCCAGCAGTTAACCTTTACTTCCTGAATTCTAAGGAGATAGGAGTCTTAGGGCTTAGTCTAGAGTGGCTGAGATGGTATACAAAGGAACGTTTAGAGAATTGGGGCAGCATAATAAGAAGTAACGAAGAATTTAACTATTTTAACAATGAGTGTGACCATAACATTGTGTATTGACAAATATCAGCTTTGAGTATGCATGAATTGCTCTACTAAAATTTTAAGACAATTTCAAAAGGGAATTATAACAGTAAAGAAAAGGTTAAAGTTCTAGCTAAATTATACCTCCCCTTGTAACTGTAAAGTAAATGTAGTTAAAAAGGTAAATCCTAATCCTCCAGTCCAAAATGCCCACTTCACCCTACGATCCCTCAGTGTTGTATCTCATTTCCCAAATGGCTCTTTAAATCTTTGTGTTAGAATTTCCAATTTTCCATCCTCAACAAAATACTAGTAAACTAAATTCATCAGTGTATGAAAAGGATCATATGCTGTGATCAAGTGGAACTTATCTCTGAAATGCAAGGATGGTTCAATATATGCAAATCAATAAATGTGATACACCATATTAACACAATGAAGGATAAAACCATATGACCATCTTAATAGATGAAGAAAAAGCATTTGATAAAATTCAACATGATAAAAAAAAAAAACTTTCAGGAAATTAGGTATATAATGAATGTACCTCAACACAATAAAGGCCATAGATGACAAGACCACAGCTAACATCATACTCAATGGTGAAAAGTTGAAAGCATTTTCTCTAATATCAGGAACAAGATAAGGATGCCCACTATTGCCTTCAACATGGTATGGGAAGTCCTAGGTAGAGCAATTCAGTCAGAGAAAGAAATAAAAGGCATCCAAATTGGAAAGGAACAAGTAAAATTGTCTCTGTCTACAGATGACATGATCTTATACATAGATATTGTAAAACTATTAGAAGAAAACATGGAAAAAAATCTTTTTTGACATTTCTACACAGTAAAGGAAATAATCAGCAGAGTGAAGAGACAACATATTGAATGGGAAAAAATATTTGCAAACCACACGAGTGATAAAAGGTTAATATCAAAAATATGTAAGGAACACAAACAACCCAATACCTAGAAGACAAACAGCCTGATTACAAAATGGGCAATGAACCTGAATAGACAGACATTCCTCAAAAGAAGACATATAAATGGCCAACAAGTATAAAATAAAATGTTCAATACCACTAATTATCAGGGAAATAAGAGCCCACAATAGGACATCTCCACATACCTGTTAGAATGGCTATCATTAAAAAGACAAAAGGTAATGAGTGTTGGTGAGTATATGGAGAAAAGGGAACTCTGGTACACTGCTAATGGAAATATAAATTGGTAAGTCATTACAGAAAACAGTATGGAAGTTCCTGAAAAAATTAAAAATAAAACTATCATATATCCAGCAATCCCAGGAAATGAAATCAGTATGTCAAAGAGATATCTGTATTCCCATGTTCACTGCAGTGTTATTCACAATAGCCAAGACATGGAAGCAACATGAGTGTCCATGATGGGTAAATAGATAAAGAAAATGTGACACATTATATACACACACACACACACACACACACACACACACACATACACACACACACATATATATACATATATACATACACACAGTGGATACCATTTAGCCTTTACAAAGAAGGAAATCCTGCTATCTGCAACATGTATGAACCTGGAGGACATTATGCTAAGTAGAATAAGCTAAGTACAGAAAAACAAATACTGCATTGTATGTGGACTCTAGAAAAGTTGATTTCAGAATCAGAGAGTAGAATGGTGGTTGCCAGGATCTGGGGAGATGGTGGTAAAAGAATACAAAGTTTCAGTTATGCAGAATGAATAGGTCCTTGGAGCTCTAACATACAATATGGTGACTATAGTTAATAATACTGCATTGCATAGTTGAAATTGCTAAAAAAGTAGATCTTAAGTGTTCTTACCACACAATACACACACTCACACACACACAAAAATGGTAATTATGAATTTCCAATCTTTCTTCCTTGGGAAACCTGCTATCTCTTCCTATAAAAAGAAATTTCTTCCTATGGATCATTCTTCCCTTTACCCAGTACTATGGCCAAGTGTGACTCAAGCAGGTTTAAAGGCCCCTGAGAAGACTTCAGCCGTGTAGACAATAACACCCCTAATCACACTGATCTTTAAGCAGCTGGAGTGGTGGGCTCCCTATTGTAAAGCAGGGTTGGCGGAGGTGGGGGGGATTCTCCAGTTTGACCTTCTTTATTCAATATTCTTGCCAATATGACGTATGGGTCCCACAGTTCCTTAAATTTTATCAACTTGTCCTTAAAGTATTATAATACAGCTATTAATACTTAAAACTTTCATTAACCATTTTCAGACTACATAGTCTAATTTGAGATTGAGAAAGAAAATATTTCTTAATTAGCCTGGTACTGCCATACCCTTTGAGCCAAATGGTCTCTTTTATTCTGGAAAAACACTATTTTGTTTTATTTGAGGTTTGTTTGCTCTCACTTAGTAGCCTATCTGAATTATTAAAAAGAGAACACAAATATTTGTATTAATGGTTATTTTCAAAGCATCTGAATAGAGCTCTAAAAAGGAACTTTGTGATGAGGAGGATAAAAGCTCGGGGCTTTGTTGCTCATTTCATATGACATATTAATAATAATATCTTACAAATCTAAGTAGCTTCTTCTATCTTACAAAGAGATTTCCCTTGAGTTTTCACAAACTCTGAGACATGGATATTTTTATTTCAAAGATAAAATAGAGGATTGGAACAATGAAGAAATTTGCCAAAGACAACAAAATAGAAATATTTTATGATGCAAATACAAAAGTGTATCCCCTTTCTATGGGATCTAATACTTTTTCCACTATACTTTTACTTTTCCATTATTTTTTCTGTTGGTTTTATTTATTTCTTTGTACTAATCTAGTCCCTCTCAAAGGATAAGTTCCAAGAGACCAGAACTGTGTCTGTCTAACCAGTTTTACATAGCATCTTATGCACGTAGCATCTTATGCACATAGCTACTTAAATCAACATAAATCAAAAGGTATTTATTGAGCATCTACTATGTGCAAAGCACTGTATTAGGCATTCTCTTAAGGCCTTCAGGAACTTACAGTTACCATTTGATGATAGTCTTTAATAGAATTACATTGTTTAGAATAATATGTGTTTTACAGAGATGACAATTGATTCTGAAATAAATATGGTTCAGAAATGACAGTGGACCTTTATGATGTTGTCTTCCTAGCATACTCTTTTGTATTATTAACCCCATCCCACTATTGGGGTAACAAAGGCACTGACTTGTTCTTATCTTATATGAGCCACCCTTGATGACAGTTGATTGACCCAACAGTGTGCCTCACCTAAACTGGGCCAATGAGTTCCTTCCCTAAAGTTTCAGTCAAAAGGATCAACTGATTACAAAGAGTCTAATAGATTGTTATTGACCCACATATTACTTTCATAGCAAAAGTGAAGAAAGAAATTCAATGCAAGTCCTACAAGGAAAATAAAAAGTATGAAAAAATTCTAATATTTTTTAACAAAATCTATTCTATCATTTGCCTTTAAAACACTATTTCACATAGAACAACTGCATTTTACTTCTGGACGGATACTTGGAAGTTATTTTATGATAAAATTACATTATTATTAGCCAAAAGTCACCATATGGTACATTAAGCTCCAAAATTTTTTCATGTTATAACTGAAAGTTTGCACCATTTGACAAACAATTCTCTACTTCCCCCATCCCAACCCCCAGTAAATGCCATTCTACTCCCTGTTACCATGAGCTTGACTTTTTTAGATTCCACATATAAATGAGATCATGCAGAATTTGTCTTTCTGTGCCTGTCTTACTCTGCTCAGCATAATGTCTTCCAGGTTCATCCATGTCACAAATGGCAGAATTCCCTTCTTTATTTAAGGCTGAATAATATTCCATTGTATATACTATATATAAAATCTTTACCCTCTGAGTTTTTTTCTCTAGCAAAGTTGTAAATTCCACAAGGTATATTTAAATATCTTTTGCATCTTTCATGGTTCCAAGCACAATGCACCAAAATTGAGCCTGCATATTTGATAGCCACCAGTCTGCAGGTGATAATGAAAATCTCAAAATTGATTAATTTTCCAAGGGAGCATTATACCAAGAACTAAAATTTTTGGAAATATCCACAGATAGGAGGCTAGAGCAGAATAAGGAAGAACTACTTATTTATCTGAAAAAAGAATATAAATGGAGTTGAGACTTTCAAGTTTCTGATCCATCTACTAATACTTCTCCTTGCTTCTGTGTCCTTCCCCTATTTTGCCTGGCTAACTTTTCCTCATCTTTCACATCTCAGTTAACATCTCAGTTTCTTAGAGAAGACTTTCTAGTTCCCCACAGTGAGTTTCTAATTTCCTGTAATAAACTTCCATTGCACTCCATATTTTCACTTTTGGGGCATTTATCACACTACTCATTATTTGTTAATACAGTCATGTACAGCCTAATGATGCTTCCATCAATGACAGAAGCTGAAAATTCCCTTCACCCCCATCACAAGGTCACAGCGCAAAGCATTACCTTTTCTATGTTTAGATACACAAATACTCACGATTGTGTAACAATTGTTTACAGTATTCAGTAAAGCAATATGCTATACAGGTTTGTAGCCTAGGAGCAATAGGCTGTACCGTATAGCCTAGGTGTGTAGCAGGCAGTACCATCGAGTTTTGTGTAAGTGCACTCTATGATGTTTGCACAATATCCCCTAACAATGCATTTCTCAGAACATATCCCCATTAAGCATTGCATGACTGTATTTGCATTCACCTCAAGGAGGAAGCTTTATGAGGGACGACATCTTTATTGTTCTCTAGTATATTTGTGATACTAAGAAATACTTGGCACATGGAAGATACTTATAAATACTGTACTTATTGATTGAATGGAAATATATTGTCAAAGAAATCAAAAAAAGGAAAACATGCAAAAACAGGAAATTCATTCATAAATATGTTTATTCACTATTTGATTATACATTCCTAAATTTTTATAGCCTGTCTATTTTATTCTTAATACCATGCTATATGGAAATGGAGGGGAAAAATCTACTGACCCCTGGTAATGGGGCTCCTCATGGAGAAAGAGCCATTTCAACAAATTCTTCTAAGCAAATCTGATCCTTTCAGGATGGACTTATAGTAATATGAAATAGTCAGTGTTGCCAAATATTTTAGCAAAGTCAAAAAGAGTCAGGCATATACGCTTAGCATTGAATTAATAAATTCAAAATTTATAATGTCTTTTTAATCATTTGATATGTTAATTTAAGGCTTGCCTTTTTCAGGAAGGTATATACTTAATTCTTGTGCTGAATAGGTCTATAGATGACCACACAGACTTTTTTTAAAAAAAGATTGTGGACCAAAATACTATGTTTTATTTAAAATATATATTCCAATAATTCGAAATATTTTATTTACTTTTTACTCCATCAACAAATATTCAATGATATCCTATTTGCTCAATATTGTACTAAATTCTGAAAACATTCTAAGTTTAGGATTTAAAAAATTGCTGTGTAAAAACATTTTACCACCAAGAAGACAATAAGTATTGCATTATTCTCTGCTGTTTATATGTGTATTCCACCCACTCTAGTGAATAATAAAGTGGCTGTTAAAAGTTCCATAAAAGATAAAATACTAGTGATCCTGAACCCAAATTTAATTAGGGTTGGGCAGGATTTATTATGAGTGTAGAGAGATCATCAAGAAGTTTTAAAAAGTGAAGCTCAGTAGAGATTGTCTATGCAGTATGCATGTGTATTTATAACTCCACTGGGCTCTTTTAATTCAACAAATACCTTATTTCTCTGTTGCCCAAATAACTTTCTCTCCTGTAAAAAATAAACTTCCTTGAACAATAGGAACACTTATTTTTAAGTATAGGAACTGGCTTTATGGTTGGTCAAAAGAGGCTATAATTCAAGTGATTCTTACAATATATTTGAAATCCATGAGTAGCAATCTGGTGGGTTGAAAAACTTGCCCTGCTGAGATGGTCGTGCCCTTGTTGCTCTTAATCCTTGAAGGTACATGTTCTGGACTGTCAAGTTTCCACTAACTTGTGAAATTGTGATTATTTCTTTTGGGGACAATGCTACTGGGTCTTATCTCATGGTACAATAAAGTGACCACATTATATTCTAGGAGTACAGCTGCTCACTCAGTTAAGAAATAGACTTTTCTTAGATATGCACAGCCAGGTCCCTGAAACAAAGTGCCACTTACTGGTGAAATAGCCCAGCTTACACTTACAAATGGCCATGCAAAACTACAGGTTTACTAACATTATATTATAGATGTCAGTTTATTCCATTGAGTAAGATTGTCGAATTTTAAATGCCATCTGTTTTGTTGGTACATATTTTGCACCCTTTCTCTAGAGAAAATTAACATGATTTAACATGCTACTAGAGTTTACTGTGAGTGTGGAAGAGTTCCAGGAAGTTTAGATGCAATTAATTAATAGATACTCGGAGCATTATAATTCTAATAGAATCTGTTGTCATGTCAAAAGTGTCTTTCAATATTTTGTTGAAAATCTGGAACATTACGTCCTTGAATGTTCATTATAGTCACTGAAAAGAGCTAAGGGAATTCATTTCCATTTTGTTTTTTTATTCTTTGTTTGAACTTTTAACTAACCTATTTTTTTCCACCCTACTCTCTTGCCATTGCTGCGATGGTAAGTATTTATACAGCTGTTCTTGCCCCTGAGCTGCTGAATAAGGTCCTGATTATTTCAAACAACTTTTGTAATTAGCTTTCAAGAAGCAAATTGCTATGTTATGTACAGTATCTGTGATTACAATAAACTGTTCTTTTTTATAACATTTCAATGTGGGCTTTAATTGGCAAGCCCCAGCAGCTTGGGGAGCACTCCACGAACTCACTCAATATGCTGCAAAAAAAAGAAGAAGAAGAAGAAGAAGAATGTTTAACAATCAATGTTACTTTTAGCTCAGTTTGGCTTTAAAAGAATCTATTAAATCAAAAACCCTAAAATACAGTGTTGTCGTTCTCCCTGGAAGTACTTTTGTGACTCAGAAAGTAGTGATAACTTAGCAAGGTCAGAAATTCAGCAGATAAATCTCACAGGTTCTACCATGCTTTGGTGTTTCTTGATTTAGGCATTCAGTCAACAAATACTGAAGCAAACATTTAGTATCTCTTACAGATATTGTGAGGCATCCACCAGGGAAACGTTCCCCAAAGCTCCTCCCAGATGTGGCCTTAGAAGATGAAGCCATGGAGAGCCCATGGAGCGGGGCTGGGAAGGTGGGGCTGATTTACCAAGAACCCATCTCCTGCCAGAGAGGGAGACTGAATATGCTGGGGACAGTGACCACAAATGTCATTTTCCCTGTTCGTTTTTCCAAAAGGGACATAATTTTTGCAGTCATCCTTTTCTCCCTCTACCCTCTTTCCTGGGTGTGTTTTGAGTGGTGAAATGTATAGTTCAAGCATAAGTTGCTGCATCGTTAGGAGGTTTATCTGCAAATAACAAGAAGAAAATATTACCCAGAAATCCCGGACCTAAAACAGAATGAGACTTTAGTGTTTGCTCCTTTTATGAGAAGGTGAATATATTTCTGAGTATACATATGAGAGTTACTTTACACAAATGGAGCATGTTGAGGTTATGAATATAAGAGAATGTATATATGATTTTTTGGCATCCAAAAGATAAAATCTAGTAGATATCCATTGTTTCTTCGTGTTCTGCATTTCTTCTCTATTTTGGTGTAAAACTCCTCTTTTCATTTCTCCGACTGCCTCTCCACTATCTGATTGTATTGACAGTTACAAATCCCATTACATGCCACAGGCATAGATGTGCCTGGCCAAAAGCATTCTCCACACCCTTGTCCAGACATGGGCACTGACTCAAGCAGACCCATCAGATCCCTTTGCGAGGAGTGGTCTGCTCGCTGAGAGACCGTACATGGGCACTGAGTGCTGGAGCCTTGGAAGGCCAAGTAGAGTATCCCACAGATGGGCTTGACACAGAAGAGGGAAGTCTGCTGGCAGAGCCTCTTACACCAATGACAACATTATCATGCCACCTCAACAGGAGGCAGCGCAAGCAAGGCTCATTTCAGGTGAAGCCATATGCCATGAAGGACCAATATCAAACAATGGCTCAGCAGAATAGTAAAGATGGACTAAGAGACCCTGTTAAGGATATCTACAAGTTCCTACAGCTCCTGTACCACTCTGAAAAGAGATTGAGTGTCCCCCAAAGTAACAGACTTTGGGTACACCAAAAATCAAGATTTTGGTGAAAGTAGTTTATTTTGGAAATGATTCCAAGAATCAGCATGAGGAAGTAGGTAGAGACAGGAAAGCCAGCAAAAACATGAACAAGTCCAGTAAAGAGCAGGTTACTGCTGTGGGCAACTGGTCATCCAAATCTTTCTCCTTTTATGATAACTATAAAATCACTAGGATGGATGGGGTGGGTAGCCTGGATGAACATTTCTTAGCTTGCCTACAAGTGTTGCCAAATTCTGTCTTAGATTAGATCTCTATAACCATAATGCAAACAATTAGATTAAATGGTGTGACTTTACTGTGTTGATTAAAGTCATTTGATATAGAATGTAGAGTAAATTTTATAGATAGAGAATGTATTTTAGTAAACCAACTACAAATTCAGAATCTATGAGAATTTATAAGAGTTAAATCAATCTATCAAAGAAAAACCATTTATATGGCATATTTATATTTTAAACAAAAAGGATTGCCTACTAAAAATAAACTTATATTTTGAATAACTGTTAGATTAAATTATTCCCCTACAAATGCAAAATTTTAATTAAAAGTTGGCATAAAAGCCTCTACTTGGAAAATACTGTTAGCAGTTAGTTGCTGATATACTTGAAAAGATGCATTTCTTTGTTTAAAAACTTTTTCTATAAAGCAGTTTTTCACTAATTCAAACTGACTCTTTCTCTCAAACTGCCCCTCCAACCCCTGTGATGTTAATTCAAACAGAAGATATTTTACTGCTATGGCATTCTCCATTTCCAATTAAGAATGATATTAGAAAAATCAAATTCAAAATAAAGCAGAGACTGAAAAACCCAGTTGAGATTGCTCATAAGGTATGAACACAAATAAATAGATTACCTTGTTCTGGTTTTTTAAAAGGACTCATTTTAAATGATAGATCACTCATACTATGAATATTGCAAAGGTGGGCTGAAATCTACCAAAAGTCATTTTTATTTTTTCAAATAACATAAAATACATAAGCTACTAACACAGAATGTAAAATAAATTAGAGGTAGACACTTTCAAATGAGGAACATAGAGATAAGGTGTTAGAATAAATTATCTGTTCTATGTTATTTATCTTTATCTTAGTACTTTTAAATTAATTGTACTGAGCTAATGGAAAATATCAAATTAGCATTATAAAAAGAACTTGAGATCTAGAGCGAGTAAATATTTATTAAGTGCCTACCATTTAACGATACAAGACAAGGCGCTGTGCAGAGAGTATCTTAATAAATGCATACAAAACAATAATTTGAGATAATTTTAAAAAGAAACATTCCAGCATATTCCACTGGAAGGCTTAACTTTTTTTATTTAGTATTTCTGTATTTCTCACTTTCCTCTACAAAATGGCTTATAATTACCAATTTCTGAGAGTAGTTTAACACATGTACAAGAAGAGACCGTAAGTCAGTATATACCCTATGAATTTCATAAACATAGTACAAACAAAAATGCTATTGGATTCCAAAGAGAACAGACCACTTCTGACTTTGGTGATTAGAAATCTCTTTAAGGATTCAGTGCTGTTTGAATCCAGCTTTAAAAGGATAAATAGGATTTCAATAAAGGGACCAGCAGGGACAGCATATTTCAGATTTTAGAAAGAGCTTGCTTAAAGGAACCAAGGCAGGCAAAAGCCCGAGATATATTTGAGTAGCGTGAATACACCTGCCTTTCAGTGATGGTGGTTGATTCATTTGTTGGTTGATTGGGAGAGGGGTGAGAGATATTTTGTTTATTGTTTTTTGTTTTTGTTTATTTTTTCAAGTACTGAGTTGCTGTAAGGGAAATGATGAGATTAGAAAGAATACTATAGTGAAGGTGGGCTTCAAAACCAGACAGAGCTAGGATCAATACCAGAGTCAGTTACTTAACCCTTCAAAACTTCTCTTTTCTCTTCAAAAATGAGGTTAATAATTGGTTGCTACAAAACTTAAATGAAACAGTATATGTGGGGCATCTAGCCCATAGTACTGATGTGATTTTTACTATTAGAACTAGAATAATGAAAGGCTTTGATGAATGTTATTTAAAACATAATCATTTTGTTGAGTGCTTTTTATGTGAAGCATTTGATGAATGTTTGTTTACAAGAGACTAAGGGGGCAAACTCCCAAAGTCACAGAGCCAGAGCCAGGATTTGAACACCAAAGCCAGCACACCGTGCAGTTGCTAATACAAAAACTCTTGAGTTAGGACAGTAGGTGTGTGTCCTCCTGGCTTTGCCACTATATGGTTTTGTCACATTGTCAAGTGACAACCATTTATTTGCCTCAAGTTCTTCTTCATGTGTAAAATAGTTAATCCTTCATAGGGGTAAGTCTGTGTTCCAATAAAATTTTATTTATAAAAACAAGCAGTGGGCCAGACTTGCCTCTCGCCACCCCCATCATAGTTTGCTGACCCCCAGTCTAGCCAACTACTAGCTAAGTGACATTTGGAAAATCATTTAACTTTGCTCTTCTGTTATAACAGGCCAACAGCAAAGCATTATTGTGAGGATAAAATTAAATGGTGTGTGTAGAAATGCTTTGTAAATTCAAACTGCTATAGACTTTATATTTCATAGTATAAAGTCTACAAAATATAAATTGCTCTAATGGAATATAATATCCATTTCTACGGAAGAGCCATTGATCCAAGGGTCCTACTATCTCAGAATCTCAGATTCAATGATGTTTGAAAAAATTCCCTTCTAAAATTTACAAGGACCCAAAGCTAGTCTCAAAAGCTTCCAGGAGTTTTTGTTTATTTTTTACCTCTCATGTAAAGTCTGTGTTTCCCACTCTGTGTCCCTTTGGGCATTGTATTCTGGAACTCATAAAGTAAAGACAGAGACCATTGCCATGGAGTTAGTGATATATGTTGAAAAGAAATCAAGAACAGAAACATTTGCCCGTTGCATTTAGTAATATACTGACTTGGTTCATTCTTTCAACAAATGTTCCTTGAGTATCCATTATAAGGCAGGCACAGTGATGTCCTAGAGATACAAAGATGAATAAGACACAGTCCCTGGTCTGTGTAAACAGACCAGTTACAAATGAACTGAGCTCTTTTAGAAGATGAAACTCTTCTACCTTGAATGTCTCAGTAAGCAAGCAATGTTTGAGCTGAACACTTAATGATTTTGCCAAGTGGAAAACTAACGTGTGTGCAAAGGCAGAGTCATGAAACTACACATCATGTTTTACAAACTGCACTTATTTGCATGGCATCTTTCTAACTTTTATCATATCTACATACTGTGTTACATTATTTACTTAACAATTTTCTTTAAATCAACTCACACTTTTAAACTTAAGTAACATTATTTACAAAGAAAATTTTATTTTTCTTGTACTGGTTATAATTTTCTGAGACAAAAATTAAAGTAAATTCATTTTTACTTATATAAGTAAAAAACAATAATGAATAAAAATGTTAATTCTTATACCATTAGAAATTATTTCTTTGACCCTGAGTGATGTACATTTCACACTTGGATAAACATTTGGGAAAATGGTAAATACAACTGGAGATTTTAAATCACCTTATAGAATCACAGAATGTTTAGTCTAGAAGGAATCTTAGAAGCCATGTGATCTAACTGCTATCATTTTACTGGGGTCCAGGGAGAAAGTGTTTTTGCCCATGATGGCAAAGATAAATCTGGAATTGAGAATTTACAACTTTGAATCTAATGCTCTTTTGTGAAAATCAGATTAGATTTAGCTTTCAATACTTTATGACTCTGATAAATAAATTTATAGATCACCAATTTTAGCCTGAGTCATCTAGAAACTTGCTTATAAAAAAAATTGATTCAGTATGTCCTATTCTTTGGTAATGACATTAATAACTTTAAAAAATACTAATGAAATTTCTAATTTTGCTTGATACCACCATTATCCCACTGCCCAAGATAAGAGTGAATAATGATACTTCTAAATAAACGTGGTAGACACCATGTGTGTTTATTTCTGCCATGTCATGAAAATGCCGCTAAAATAACAGTAAGGATTAAAGAAACAAACAAACCAGCAAATTCCTCCCCCTCAAAATGAAGGGAGACAACAGTACATGCATGGAAGGTAGCAATGAAATTTTGGGAAAATGAAAATAAGGGAATAGCAGAGGAGAGATGAATACGGTAAAGTAGCTAAAATTAGAGTGCCAACAAGCCAGGGTATGGGGAAACAAAATAGAAATGGAGGCTCCCAGCACAGCGGGTCAAGGGGTGGGACTCAAAGTGGGAGTGAAACCAGAGGGGTCAGGTGAGCGAGCCTCTGGATAAGGCCCTGCTATCCCTTCCCCAACCTACACAGCAATGGCAGCTGGCCTCACCTGAGTGATTAAATTCTGCAAGTCCCTGGACTTGAGACCTCAGGCATAGATGAGGGCTGTGCTCAAATGAGGGAGTTCAGTGAAAGTGAGCTTAGCAGCCCTGAGACCTGCTTCCTAACCTCACACTACTCCCAGGACAGCCTGTGTAGCAATAAGGAAATTTCTTTCTGACGAAAGTAACCTGACCAAAAGAAAGGACCTACAAATACTGACAATTGAATACCCCTTAACTGAATGGCCAAGTTCTCAAATCAGTTGCCCTACAGTGAGGCTGACTCGCCCACTAGCCAAATGTGCCTCCTACCCCCAGACTGGTTTTTCCATAACTCCACTTTAAATATGCATGGACAATGGATCTCCAGGTATTTTAAGAATGGCTTTAGCATAAAGGATGGTGACAAAAATAAACAGAAAAAATAATTTGAAGTATAGAGGTACAGGAACTAGAAAAACTTAAGTAAAACTGTATAATAATTTCTAAGAGAAGATAATTGATAATTAAACATGAACAGATTACGAGAAATATGAACATTTAAAAATCAAGAAAAAAGTTTCTTGGAAATTATAAAATAGAGTAGGTAAAATATTTTTTTAAAAAAATCAGTGGAAAGGTTGAGAGTTGAAAAGAAGAAATAAAGTAGAACCAAAAAACAAATTAATAGGAAATAGGAGCAGGAGAGAAAAAAGTGGATCTCCCTAGTGAGACTTGTATGGACTTGTACAGAATTGACCTATTTTAATTATAACAGGGAAATTTTCCCAAGCAGCTTCTATTCATGCTCTATATGCTTGCATTAGACCTTCTCCCAATTGGGTTATCAAATATTTTTATTGGGAAGAGGATACTTTAAATGTTTGAAATCAGTCATATACAACTTAACCTCAGAAGCACAGTCTCTCTTTGTTTACGTAATCACCATCATCACATTCCTGTTTTATCAACCTCAGCCAATTTGTTTCATTACTTTAGGAAGGAGCCTGCTATGCTGCTCGTTTGGAACTCTCCAAATGAACAGGTGTCTTCCAGATACCTGCTTTGGTGAGCCCGGGCGATGGAGCAACAGAAGGGGGAGGCAGAATGAGGTTGACGAATAGAGAGATGTGTGGGGCATGCGAGTGTACGTGAGAGCTTTCTGGCCAAAATGAGCCAAGTCCTCTAAGGTGACATGGTGCAGTTAGTTTCTGCAATGACCCCTAATAACATGGCCACCCACACATATGAAGGGATTTGATCATCGTCAAAGAAAACCAGAGCTGAGCAGTAGTTACAACAGTAAAAGCAACAGGAGAAAAGAGATCTCAGTATAGAACTAGGCTCAATTCCAAATCCAGCATGGACAGGTGGGGATGACAGCCAAGGGGCAGGTTGGGGTTTGGAGGGCTTGGTGTCTGTGAATGGGAAATTACAAGAGGAAACATCAGGGGTGGGGGGATTCTTGCTGAAGGTATCCCAGGAGCAGCAGGTCTCACCTGGCAGATAGTGGTGATGAGGACATTTGACAAGATATCAAGGGAGATCAGATATTGAGGGTGGGAGATTCTGGCTAAATGGACCTAGCAGGATTCTTGCTAAAATTGTATTCTACACGACAGAGATGGAAGCCTGAGGTCCGGCCTAGTGGAGCAGAGGGCTCAGAGGAGCCTAACTAAAGTTTAGTCAAGGAGAGACTCTTTATCATCACCTTGGAACAAATTAGTATTTACTACATTTAATGTAGTTCTTTCCACCTCATTCTGTCAACTGATATAATAAGCAAATGGCATCCTAGCCAGCTAAAACCAATGTGTGGCAGCAAGAAGCTTCCCCAATCTAACCACCCACAACCCCTTGTCCTCACTGTGGCTAGCTTTTCTAAGTTCTCCATCTCACCCAGAAACTGAGGTGTGCATCTGTACTCAGAGGTCATATAATACAGAATTTAAGAGCTCAGACTTCAGGAGCCAGAGGCTGTGGGTTCAGACTTTGTGGCACTTGCTAGCCATGTAATCTTGCGAAAATTGCATACTCTAACTCAGTTTTGTCATTTGTAAAATGCAGACACTAATTGTACCTAACTCTCTTAAGAGTTGCAAGGATTAAATGATTTTATATATAAAGAGCTTGGAACAGTTCCTGGTACATAGTAAAGCCTCTGTCATTGTTAGCCATTACTGTAACATTTCTTAATGTTAATTATTCTTCCAGGGAATATTGGATTTGTTCATCTCCCACCCCCGTTCTCTGCCCTAAGATTTCCCCACCTATCTTCTCCTTTGAACCTAAACCAAATGCCACTTGCTTTTACCCAACAAAATAATTTTTTCCTATTTCCCTAGATTAAGCCGAGATAGTATTATAAAATAACAAAAAAATACCATACAATCTTTAAAAAAGGGTGGGAGAAAACTAGATCTTCCTATCAATAAGACAAGCCAATTGTCCTGGATCCTTGGAAAACCAGAAACTCTATTTTTAATGGGTATATTTTAATTGTTATTTTAAAAGTACAAAGATGTGATTTAGAAAACAAATACTACTCAAAGGTTTTTAGTGAAAATCAAGTCCTTTGTCCCTGTGATATTATGATATGATAAGAAATCTGTATTTGGTCTTCACCCCTGGTTCCTGGCACAGAACTCCTAAAACCCTGGAACTTCCTGAGTGATAAAAATGAGAGGAACATCTTTTTTTTTTTCTTTTTTTATAACAAGTCCCCTTTGATCACATCTGTGTTTATAGTAATGAGGTAGCTCTTGGATGGTGGAGGCTGGTTGCCAGAGGAAACAACCGTGTGATTAGAGAGTCAGGGCTGAAAGTCCCCTCTCTCGAATTTGAGTCTGATCACCAGCAGTCAATGATTTAATCAATTGTGCCTACATGATAGACCCTCCATGAAAACCCTAAACAATGGGGTTCAGAGAGCTTCTGGGCTGGGGGCCACAGGGCGGTGCTGGGAATGTGGTGCACCCCAGAGAGCATGGAAGCCCCACGCCCCTTCCCTGTACCTTACCCTACACACCTCTTCCCTTTGGCTGTTCCTGACTTGTGTCTCTCACAATAAATCATGAACATAAGTGAAGTGCTTTCCTGAGCTCTGTGAGCTGTTCTAGTAAATTACCAAACCCAGGCATAGGTCACAACCTGGGACTTGCAATCAGCATCTGAAGTAGGGAGAGCAGTCGTGTGGGACTGAACCCTTAACTTGTGGGGTCTGGGCTGCCTCCAGGCAGTTACTATCAGGATTGAGTTAAGTTGTAGGATGCCCGGTAAATGTCTGACAAGAATTGGAGAGTTGGTTGATGTGGGGAAAGCCCCCCCACATTTGGTGTCAGACATATTGTGGGTATAAAAAAGGATTTTCCTTTTTAGCCCTCAACCTTCAAATCCTCTAACTCCTTTGCCTGAGAAGCAACCATTTTTAACCCTTTAATCTTTTTCTTTTTGTAGTTATCTCCCTACTGTACATAGTATTCTTATATTAATATTTCTTATCTTTTTACATTTTGTATATTGTTTATTAATTTTTTGCTATAATAGATGAGGCTGTAATTCCTACAAAACTACATCCCCCGATCTGCCTAACATACTAATATCATTCTTTAGGTTAAATCAACAAACCATAGTTACATTACTATAAATATATACTCTTGTTTACTACAGAGCAAAGTAGGGTATTATGATTATTTTTCCATTCTTGTAGAACCATTTGTTCCCCTGGAATTTCAAATTGATTCTATATCTTTTCTTCTATTATTTGTCTTTCTCATATTTTAAAAATCTAAAAATATTTTAGTTCCAACATTCCATCATGTTTTCATCTTCAATGTTTGGATTGTTCTAGAAGGTAGGGTTAATTGTGCTTATTTTTGTGTTCATCCTTTTTGGTTCCATCCAGGTGCCATCTTTGTCTACTTCAGGGCACACAGACCACCATGCTTTGACCACCTCTGATTTAGGGTCATTTATTTCTTGTAGCCAAGGATCCGTATTGAGCAGCAGGAAGAACACAGGCTTAATGTCAGTCAGACTCAGATTTAAAAATCTACATCTACCACTTAACAAATATGTGATTTTATGCCACTTAATCACTCTACCCCTTCGTTTGCCACCGTGCATTAAGAAAGGTATTAGAGAGTTCTTCAAGAAATACGTATTTCCTTGCTGAGCACATGTCATGTTCCTGAGCACTATTCTAAGCTCTTAACAGGCATTTTCTCATTTAATCCTCACATCGACCTTATGCATAGACAGTGTTATAAACCCCATAACACATGAGGAATCTGAGGCAGACGGAGGTTAAGTCATGTGCCTAAGATCACACAGCAGCCAAGGGGGACAGCCAGGAATCACAGACTCTCAGCTACCGCAATGTGCTTCCCCTTTGTGTGAAAATGCATCTCAACAAACTGTTCACTGTGATAATAAACCATACGGCTTCTCACATACGTTCCATGTCCCAGGATTTATCAGTAAGGGATGGTCAGTCTAATGGAACATTTGTTAAAAAACCGATCAACTGTAACAATTCTCTTGGCAGAGCCGGAAGCCAGTAAAGCAGAATAGCAAATGGAGTGAGTAAGTATGTTCCACCAGGCAGATGCGGGCCCACATGCTGAGCTTTAATGAGCCTCCTCCACTATATTATTTCATTAACCATCAGATGCATTATGCAAAAAGTTCACTTTCCAGCTCCCGAAGCCCTGAACTGCAGCTTCCTACAGCAGTCCCTAGTTCGTTATCGAGAAGCAAGCCTCTCCTCCTTAACTCGCTTGTTGACAGAATTCCATGGGAATGTTATTCCCAAAGTCACTGGTCACCTGAATCACCTGAGAAGCATCTCGAGCGATTGTGTTGACAATTTTATACACATGCGTACGGAATATGGATATATATATATCTAGCTAGCTGGCTATATTCCTGGGACACACATTTAGAAATTTAGATAAAATAGGACTAGGGAAAGGCAACATTACATATTTTTTTAAAGCTTCTCGAGTGATTCTGATGGGCAGCCAGGTGTGGGGACCACAGTTTGAAGCACCTAGCTCAGTTAGCATCCAGGAAATGCTTCCTCCCTTATGGGACTCTGCAGTCAGCTGTCATTATCCTTCAACTTCTTTCTCCTCATCTTCAGGATGCCTGGCAAACACTAACCTATGCATTCTCTATTTAGCTCATCACTGAAATAAAACCACAAGTTTATTCCTCTGCAGATATTTCATTAACCTACACTATTTGCCTTTTAAATTGATTTTTCAGTGGAACCTAAAATCCTTGTCAGTTTTCCATATTAATTCCCATGGAAGTACACTGAACTCTTATTTTCTACTGTTCATGCAACTTTTCCTCTGCCCCATGCACCCCCTGCCTTCCTGTTCCCTCTTGGGTCCAAGCCGCCTGGTCTCTGGAGCCTTGCAGAAGGAAACATCCACAGACATGGCCATAGACACATGTCTGTTGACCTTGGGGGTGAGGAAAGGGCCAGAAAAAGAGTTAGAAAGTCACTTAGTTACCTAATTCCCTGCTACTTTCTTCTCCATACCAGCTGTCCCTGCTTTCTCAGCAGGGAGCTAGCAAATTGAAGAAAATAGTAGGAAGGTTTTATAAGAATAGAAGAGGGGATGGGACCGGGGCACAGGTACCATTATCAAAAGATTGATGGGTTGCGCTTTAAGACTAGAGAAAGGACTGAGAAAAATAGATGTAGAGAGAGAGATATATTGACCTGAGTCAAAAGTCGCTAAGGGGCTTGTGCCAAACTGTCAGAAAGTATGAAATCTGTGACCTCAAAAATAGGATTATTTGCTGCTCTGGAAGTGATGTGAGCTTAAGTGTTTGAAATGAAATTCCTCATTTGTAAAACAAGCGGGTCTTGATAAACCTCACACTGATGGGATGTCAGTAAGACAATCAATGAGAGAGAGAGAGAGAGAGAGAGAGAGAAAGGCTTTTTATGCTGGGGGGTGAATATTTTATCCCCCACCATTGCAAGGAAGGATAGTGGAGAAGGCATTTTGATAGACTTAAAAAAAATCACATTGTTGATTGGATTATATAATTATGACACTTTGTGATATTTATCTGTTCATATGTATTTTTTAAAAAGTAAAAGTATCCATTTGGATTGTTCTCACTGTATATAAATTTGCATAGTCCTGAGTCTGCCAGACGTTCAGTTACCAGATGCCTGGCACCTTATTTTCACCTGGAGGATGCATCCACAGGGCAGGAAATACTGGTACTGGCTAAGGGAGTGACGATGTGACAGAGCTGGGGCCAAGATGCATTATTTCTTTTTCAAAATGCTGCAGAGTGAAAACCACAGCTAAGCATAAATACCATAACATGAAAACACGCTGTGGAATGTTTTTATGTGGAATACCCAATGTGGAATACCTTCTTCCTTGCCTGGCAAACTTTTACTTACCACCCATTTATGCCTCAAAGCTTCCTCCATAATCAACTATTTCATGGCCCCTCTAGACACCCTATCTATTTTTCTTTACACTACCACAACAGTTTGAACTTGCTGTATAAAGTACCGTGGTCATCAAGGTGTATTTTAAATAATTGAATTCATCCATCTCCCAATGACATTTTGAGCTTCTCCCAGGAACAGTGTTTTATTAATCTTCCTAGTCCTTCTGGGGCGGTGCAGTGACAAGAGGGCGGAAGCTCACAGATGAGCAGTGGTAAACATAATGCAAGTGAACAGCTGGAAATATTTTAATGACGTGTAGGCACGGAGAGGCCACCCAGTGCTCCCCTCACTTAGGGAGAGACTAAAAACCTAGCTCCAAGATTAACTAGACTGAAAATCCAGTTGCAAGATAAAGATAGAGGAGATTTGTCAGGGCTCTCAGATTCTTGTCAATGTGTTAAATTTCCACTGTGTGGAGGTTAAGAGCAGTGGCTTTAAAGTCAGACAGCCCAGAATTTACTAGTTATGAGGCCACAGGCAAGTCACTGTCTCACAAAGCTTATCTCCTCTTCAGTGAGGTAGGGATAGTAATAGTTTCCACTTCATCAGTTTGTTGTGAATATTAGATAAGAAAATGAAATAAGTGCCATTCTCAATACTCAATAAATTACTGCTACTACTACCATCATAATTATTATTATCCTCAAACCAGATTTGCACAATGAGGAAAAACATTGCCCTAGAACGATCACTCACTAGAAATATCAATAAACAATATCAATCACTAGCCAGGCATGCTGAATATCAGACAATCTTGTACAAAATTCAGAAGCAGAGGCAAAGTACTCAGGCAAGGCTGTCTGTGTGCTTGTGAGGTATGCAGGAATGTCGATGGTTCTGTGAGAGTGTGTGGGGGGGGGGTGTATGTGTGCACATACATGATAGAGTAAGAAGGAAATGAGGGAAGGCTATCAATAAATAGTAGTTTCCAGGTTTCATTTCATCATGCACCTTATAAAATAGAATACATGGCTTTCCTGGATGTTATGGACTGAATTTGTGCCACACCAAAATTCATATGTTGAAGCCCTAACCCCAAATGTGACTGCATTTGGAGATACAGTCTTTAGGAAGGATGTTAGGGTGAGCCCCTAATCCTCTAGGACTGGTGTTCTTATAAGAAGAGGAAGAAACACCAGGAGAACACACAGAAAAAGACCATGAGAGGACACAGCAAGAAGATGACCAATTATAAGCCAAGGATAGAAGCTTCATTAGCAACCAACCCTGCCAGCACCATGATCTTCAACTTCCTGCCTCCAGAACTGTGAGAAAATTAATTTCTATTGTTTAAGTCACTCAGTCTGTGGTATTTCATGATGACAGTCCTAGCAGACTAATACGGTATCCTGAACAATGGTAGTCTAAGCTGGTCATGGTAGAACGTGCCTATAGTCCCAGCTACTGGGGAAGCTGAGGTGGGAGGACCATTTGGTCCCAGGAGTTTGAGTCCAGCCTGGGCAACATAGCAAGACCCCATTTCTAAACAAATAATTGTAGTCTTTTGTTTCCCACTAAATTTTCTCTCTTTCTGGAAGCAGGGTTTTGGGCACCATACAGTCTGATCCTTTCTTCTCATAGGACCTCACCATTTCCTGTGTATATACAAGCCTTCCTCCTACTCAGGGGCAGGGGAAGCCCCCACATCACAGTCCTTCTCAGTGTTTGTCTGGGGAGCAAATATTTATGCCAGATACTACTTATCTGTTAGAGAAACTTCTTTCTAAGGTCACAAGAATAGCAAATGTGAAGCCAAGATTCAAATCCAGAGGCGTCCAACTCTGATATCTATACCCTTCCTATTAGAACACAGTTTCCTCCCACAGATTCACCAACCTGGCCCATCGAAGGCAGCCAGGTTGAATGTATGAATCAAAATTAAACAGTACGTCCAATTGTCTTATTCACACTAGTCAATTTAAAAATATACGTATATCTATATATACTTTATGGTACTTTACTTTAGACAGGAGAAAAGATAAAGCTAAAAAAACTACTGGAGGATAAATTCGCATAAAGTAGCTGAAATTTTTAAATTATCAGGAGCCTGCACAGAAGTGTTTAAATTCGCTAATGAATTCTTCAGCATTACCCTTTTAATGCTGGGTTTAAATAATTCACAAATGTACTTTTTGTTTTTATCTCTTTTTTAGCAGTATCAGTTTTTGCTTTCTCCTTTACCTTTAGAAAAAGCATCTGTTAGGGATTTCTCACGTTCCCAAGGCTACAGCCAGAGCATGGAATTAGCTGATGCATAAAAGGAATTGCCGTGTGTTTGCACCTCCTGCCCCTACCCCCGGCTCTTACAGCTCCTGCGCTCTGTGCTGACAGTGCAGCTAGGAAGAGCAAGCAGTCTCAGATTCTGCTTTACTCAAGGAATAGGAAAAAAAAAAAAAAGAAGAAGAAGATGAAGAAGAAGAAGAAGAACAGGATCTGGCCAACCTACCTATTTCCTCCTCTTAAATACACAGAAAACTCCTTTTTTCCACAGCTGTCACTTTCTAGCAGCCTGGGGGAATATAAGTCATTAATGTTTTCAGACTTTTATAACATTTTATATTTCAAGAGATTCCCATCGGTTAAGTAATTGCTTTCTTCCTCTGCTTATGTAGTGACTAAACAAATCTGAATAACATGTCACACATTACCTCATCCTAGATCATGCAGAACCTGAGATGGGACTTTTCTATTATCATAAATGTTCCTTTCATTATCATAAATGTCAAGCAAACAAAAACTTATCTCTCTAGCAAGCATCCACCACTCTCTAATTTTTATTTTCTGAAATATCTTAGGAGGGAGAAGGGAAGAAATGAGGATGTCTGCTTTACTCTTGTAATGGACTTTTTCAAAGGTTGATTTTGTCTACTTTTTCTTAAAGACATCTTTTGTTGCAGAGTTTCTATTTTGAACATTTGTTTTCTACGGTTTCTGAGGGCTGGACCCAAACTTACAACTTGTTCCTTTTTCTCCCAGCTTTTCCTAAGCATTGAAATTTTTTAAAAAAGCAAAAACAGAGGTGGTGGTTTGGGACACTGCACAGTAACATAAGTCTTTTGAATGTATCACTAGTTGAGTAAAATTTTTAGAGAACCAGAAGAAAAGTGATCTGTTCACATTCAGGCTTAGCTATCCAACTGCAAATCAAAACTGCAGTGAGATATGACTTCACACTCACAAAGATGACCAGAATGAAAAAGGGCAGACAGTAGCAAGTAAGCCAAGGATGTGGAGAAATTAAAACCCACACATGCTGCTGGTGGAACATACAGTGGTGTAGCTGCTTTGGAAAACAGTCTGACAGTTCCTCAAACAATTAAGTGTAGAATTATCATATGACCCAGCATTTCAACTCCTGGGTATATAGCCAAGAGAAATGAAAACATAGGTCTATAAAAACTTTTATATGAATTATTATAGCAGCATTACCCCTAATAGCCAAAAAATGGGAATAACCCAAATGTTCATCAACTGACAAATGGTCAACAAATGCTGGCATGGATGTGGAGAGATGAGAACACTCTTACACTGCTGGTGGGACTGCAAATTAGTACAACCTCTATAAAGAGTAATATGGAGATACCTCAAAGAGCTAAAAGTAGAACTACCATTTGATCCAGCAATCCCACTACTAGGCATCTACCCAAACGAAAAAAAGTCATTTTATAATAAAGACATCTGCACTCGAATGTTTATGGCAGCACAATTCACAATTGCAAAGATGTGGAAGCAATCCAAGTGCCCATCAATACATGAGTGGATTAATAAAATGTGGTATATGTATACCGTGGAGTTCTACTCAACCATAAAAAACAATGGTGATCCTAGTGCCTCTTGTATTATCCTGGTTGGAGCTGGAGCCCATTCTTTGAAGTGAAGTATCACAAGAATGAAAAAACAAGTACCACACGTACGCACCAATTGGTACTAACTAATTAACACTTAGGTGCTCATATGGAAGTAATATTCATCATGTGCTGGGTAGGTGGGAGGGGGTGGAGGGGATGGGTAAATTCATAACCAATGGGTGCAGAGCACACTGTCTGAGTGTGGGCACATTTGTAGCTCTGGCTTGGGCAATGCAAAGGTGATATATATAACCAAAATGTTTGTACCCCCATAATATTCTGAAATTTAAAAAGACAAAAAAAATTATATATAAATACAATAAAATATTGTTTAGCCATAAAAAGGAAGGAAATACTAATACATGCTATAACACTGATGAACCTTGAAAACATTATAATAAGTGAAATAGGCCAGTCACAAAAGTTTACATATTATCTGATTCCACTTGCATGAAATTCTAGAATAGGGAAATCTATAGAGACAGAAAGCCACTGCTTAGGACTCAGATTGCTTGAGGTTGGAGGGTATAATGGTAAAGGGAGACGATAGCTAAGCAGTATGAGGTTTCTGTTTGACATGACACGATGTTCTGAAATTGATTGCAGTGATGGTTGCATATATTTGTGAATATAAGAGAAACCATTCAAATTGCATATTGTAAATGGGTGAATTATATGGTATGTGAATTATATCTCAATAAAGCTATTTAAAATTTTTATGTGCACTGTATCAGTAATCTGAAAAGTAAATTGTATTATAAAATGTCTGATATATTGTACATTTGCATCTAATTCTTCATTGCTCTAATATTCCAGAATTGCAGTACAATTATGTTTTATAATACTGAACATGCCAAAAACCATCTTTAGAATTTTCAGAGAAAAAACTATAACTCCTTAGTTTAGAAATCTAGGTTCTTCACAATCTAGCTTTATACTGCCTTAAGAAAAAATCTTTAATTAAAAAAGTTATATGAGCACAAGTAAATAATTAAAATCATACAAAAGGGTATAAAAAAAAAGTATAAGTCTCCCTGCTACTTCAGATTTCTAGTTTCCTTCCCTAGAGGCAAGCAGTTGTCTTTTTTTATGTGCCTTCCCAGAGATGCTTCCTCTGACATGGTTCTACACCCCAACTTGTCATGGTCTCTCTGTACATATTCAACTTGTTAAGCACCTAAAATTGGCTAGTTTTATTTTTAATTATCTTTAGCATGCATAAAAGTTTCCCATGCAAAATACAACTATGTGCTATACTTTTATTATTTCACCCATAGCACCAAAACCATAGGTCCTTCCACATTGTAGACATCCCAGTCAATATTTGTTGATTGACAAGATTAGAGGAAACTGCTCAGAAAAATTCTTGGCTCTCTGCTGACAGGAACTAATAGCTTACTAAGGAAAAGTAGGTGAGCTGGGATAGACGTATACAGAGAAAATGTTTTCACAAATGTATATTAACTTTCCTTGAGAATATCCAAACTTGGTACTGTTCTTCTGGTCATTTTACATATTGGCTGAGAGTAAATCATACTCTCCATGTGGATTCATGGCCAAATAACTGTGCTCAGGAAGTGTTACAATAACGCCCTCTAAAGAAATTTTTTTTTTTTTTTTTTGGCTTGAGGTCAATGGCATACTGTAGTAGATTACAAGTTCATTTCTAGTAACATAAAAGATTTCCTTCTTGCGGCTCAAAACATAACAATGACGATAACAATGAAACATTTGCTCTATTCATATCTCTGCAAGTATTTGATTCTTGGTATTAAGAAAAATAATGTTTGTTCTCAACTAATTTTTGCAACAGTTTCTTTTCTCACTTTTTTCTAGATATGTTCTTTTACTTTTCTTCGTCAATCACCATTACATTTACTTCCTTTATTCTTTCCACACACTTCATAACATTTAATGATAATCTTAGTTTTTCTATTCTGTTTTCACTTTGCTTTACTGATTAGGAACTGAGCAAATATTCCCCTGAAGAACACAAACACAAGAGAGTAATGGATTCATCTTGCATTATTAAGTAATAATAATATTTTGATATTGAACCTGATTCTTCTAGAACCACCAGTCTTCATTTTTCTGGGGTACTATTAATGACACCACAGAACTAACTTGCCTAGAAAAAATACTTGCAGTAAAACTAACAAACCTCACTAATTAGTGAGTGGGTGAATGAACAGTCTGAATAATATATATTAATGTTTGAATTGTAACATATTAAAACCTAACAACCATCCACTTTACAATATAGGGAGTAACAATTGAAATACTGAGTGTTTTATTTAAATTTTCCAATTGTAGAAACTTGGTCTTGGATATATTCTTTATTTGTTTGAACTGTTGTTAAAATAATGACGTGATTAAGTATTCCATTTCTTCCATCTAAAGGATGATGATTAGTTTAACATCATAAGATTTTTTTTTCAGCCATGTGCCTTAACTTTATTCAACCTGATAGCACAAATACACCAAATTAAAACTTGCAAATCTATTTGCATTTTGAAAGAGAAGAAATATCCCCAGATCTTTGGTTCCATTAAATTAAAAGTATTCATGTAATTTTTATGTAAGTTTATGATTGACATCTGAGCTTAAACATAAGTAACATACTCCCTCTACCTATGTAATATGGTTAATAAAGCATATTCATATGTTAAATTAAAAGCCCTTCAAAATGCTACTTAAATAACAAAATTATGTCTTGTATTTTTATCTGTACTCATTACAAACAATATAATGATCCATGGTAGAGGTTTAACTGCAGACCCAGAGATGACAAGTTATTTAGAGAGCAATTTACTGGGTATCTCATTACCTTTTCCTCAACTAGGGACATTGTAAGTTCATTCTATTAACCTTGATAAGCTTACCTTTGAAGCTCTTTACTTGTAAGATTGAAATGAGAACTCTGTCATATGTCAGCCTAAAACTGAATTTAAATAACCAAACCAATAAAGCAGATGCAATGTGCTAAACACTTCATCTGCTACAGGTGAGTTAGGAGGTTCCCTTTCACATCAGTGAAGCTATGTATAGCCTGTTGGGGAATGACAACTTAAGCATAGAATAAGTTTCTATATCTTCTAAGCACCGGTGTTCCTTCATCCCTTTAGGTTGATAAAGCACATCTCTCTCTAAGGCTGACTTCTATAATCCTCAGCCCAGAAAGTTATTCTAAACAGAATACTTTTAAAACCCATGAAGTATATGCATTAAAATTTAAGTTACAAAGAACTCATGTTTTGAACTGAGCCAAGACAATATTAGACAAGTGAAATTTTGTATGGCCAACCCATTCAAAGGAAGCATTAATAATGTTTTAAATGCATCTTACTACTGAATGGAATGAATCTTGTGTTTAGAAGATTCATCAATTTTTGTTTGTTTTCTACAATAATAGGAAAATATCAGGGTTTTTGATGTTAAACCATTTTAATGTCTAACACTTTTACCCCATCTCTGTAGCTGCTCAGCCTTCTCTAGAAAATGTTACAGAGAACTGAATGCTTCATTATTGAAGAGTCCCAGATTTAAAAAATTCTTTCTATGTTTAATCAAAAGATGTTTTCTTGTAACCTCCCTTTTGGAGAAATATAAATCAGTCTGAATTCAAAGGGTAAATGAAATTACAGTTGACAAAAAATGCATTTCAAACTTGGTTTTCTTGAGTTGTTGATGAAATGGCCCAGTTTATGTACAGGAACTTTCTAATGCATATTTACTAGAAATTTCAGTGAATAAGGGAAACTGTAATATGAAGAGAAAGTTATTGTTAGCATCTGAGAGATAAAAGATATATTTGTGAATATTTTTTCCACCTACTTCTGTGGCCTTTCCTCTATTTTTATCATTCTTCCCTTTAAATGAAAACTCATTTTACCCGGAATGATTTCATCAGAGTTCCTCTCTGATTAAAGCCAATGGCATTTATTCCAAGGAGATCTTTGTTAGAACAAGTGAATATCTAATTTGCGAAATGTAAAGAGTAGACTATTTTGGTGCTTTTTACCTCCAAAAAACCATTCCCCTTTCTATTTATCATAAGTAAGCCACCAGGGAGTAAAACACACAGAGCCATCTGCCTTGCTCAGTAATGCACAGCACACATTACTTGCAAATAGCCCTGCACTTTGTAGGAAATAATGCCTTCAACACCAGAACCTAACAGGATTTAGCCTCTACCTTCCTGGCAGAAAGTTATCCGCAAGGTCACTAGTAAAATGCCTTCCTCTTTCAAATGCCAACATTCAAATTGAATTCTGTCTCTGCACTGTGCAGAATCAAACAAAATCTCAGCTTACATAATGATGCAGGCATCTGAAAGCTCCTCCTTTGTGGGGATGTGATAAATGAGGACTGCAACTGGAACTTTTTTGCCAGAGGTAAAGGCTAAGTGTGAATTTGAACTAGACCCAAAGCCTGATGCTTATTTGCACATTAAAACTGTCAGGTGATCCTACAAAATATGCCCAGTGATTGTTTACTGGGCCAGTTGGTCTTCTAAGTGGATTGACTTCCAGGTTTTATCACACACTCTCACTCCACTTGAAGAGCAAAGAGACATGAAATTGTTGACACAAAAGGATATAATGTTTGTAATAAAATAGTTCATTTGGGTTTTTTATATAAGTGCATTTTTTTAAATTATAGGACACTTTAGCATGTTCAATCAAGTTTTGGACAAGCTTAACATTTAAAATTTGTTGTGGATTTTAAGCAGCTTCACTCCATAAACTTCCTATAACCACACAGGTTTATTTTAACTATGTATTAATTTAATGATTAATCCAATTACCTTTTTAATTTTCAATATTTTAAGAATTCATTTTCTGTGACGACAGAACATCATAGTGCTTATTGCTTTCTTTGTTCTAATTAGACATTCTGGGTGTTTTTTACAGTTGCATTTATAAAGGCATAACTTTCCTTTTATATTGATAGATACAGGCATGTGAACAGTTGTTAATGAAAACTTGGCTGGAAAAGAAGGTAAGAATGAAGGAGTGAAATAGTCACTTTTATCCTTTCTATTTAGAATATGTGGCAACTTGTGACAGATGAAAATTATATTCCATTGTGCTTTCTTGGAAAATTTTAGTAGTCTTTCTGGGCCTCAGATTTCCTACTAATAAAATGGGTATTACAGCATCATCTTTTAGCCTGGGCAACATAGTGAGACCCCAACTCTACAAACAGTTTAAAAATTAGCAGGGCATGATGGTGTGTGCCTATAGTCCAGCTACTCAGGAGGCTGAGGTGGGAGGATTGCTTGAGCCCAGTTGGAGGTTGCAGTGAACTATGATCACACCACTGCATTCCAGCCTGGACAACAGAGTGAGATCCTATCTCTAAAAAAAAAAAAAATCATATGAAATCTGAGATACTGAGACACCACTAATTGTAACACACACCATTATTTTATGTACCACTAAGGAAAACAAAATACCACTTTAAAATTATGATACAATGCTTTCTTGTCCCTTAGAATTGTTATTTTATGCTTATTGAAAGAGGTTTTTTTAGCTTTATTCAGGTATACTTAATCATATGTCACACACCTATTTTTATGATTTATCTTGGGCACAATAACCTTCAATGTGGTATAAACAGTCATAACTGTGCCTTTACAAGCAATGGAGACTATGTCCCTTCTGACTGACAATGACTATAACCCACTATCAATTATAGATGCTCCCAAGGTCAAAAGTGTCATGACAATATGGAATTACGTTATTATCAATAAAAACTACTATTATTATTGTGGTTATTATCAAAATCATTTGTGTAGTACAGACGAATATGTTCCTAACTGAATAAAAATGAACATCCTGAACAAAATCTACTTCTACACTATAGAAACTATGGTATTAAAGTTAACTTTTAAAAATTATTTTGTTTTTTTAATTGATAAATAATAATTGTACATATTCATGGGGTACATAGTGATCTTTCAATACATATAATATATGGTGAACAGATTGGGATAATTAGTATATCCATCATCTCAAACATTTATGATTTGTGTTAGGGACATTCAATATCTTTCTTCTAGCAATTTGAAAGTATACAATATATTATTGTTAACTATATTCATCCTATAGTTTTGTAAAATGCCAGAATTTATTCTTCTTATCTTGCTATAATTTTGTATCCTTTAACAAATCTCTCCCTATCCCTCTCTTTCTTCTACCCTCTCAGTCTCTAGTATCTTCTGTTCTACTTTTTTACTTGTATGAGCTTCCACATATGAGTGAGAACCTGTATAGTGTTTAACTTTTGTTCTTGGCTTATTTCACTTAACATAATGTCCAGTTCCATCCATGTTGCTGCAGATGACAGAATTTCATTCCTTTTTATGGCTGAATAGTATTCCATTGTGTATATACAGTCATTCATCCATTGTCAGACACCGAGTTTGATTCCATATCTTGGCTACTATGAATACTGCTGCAATAAACATGGGGCTACAGATATATCTCCAATATAACAATTTCCTTTCCTTCAGATAAATTCCTACTAGTGGGATTGCTGGATCATATGGTAGTTAGTTCTATTTGTAGTTTTGGGAGTGACTTCTATATTGTCCTCCAGAGTGGTTGTACTGTTTACATTCCCATCAATAATGTATAAGAGTTCCCTTTTCTCTGCATCCTCATCAGCATTTGTTATTTTTTTTCTTTTTGATAATAGCCATCCTAACTGGGGTGAGATGATACTTCATTATGGTTTTGATTTGCATTTCTCTGATGATGAGTAATGTTAAGCATTTTTTATGTGCTGGCCATATCTTCTTTTGAAAAATATTTAGGTCTTTTGCCTATTTTTTAATCAAATTATTGAGGGTTTTTTGGGTTGGATGGGTGGGTTTTTTGTTTTGTTTTGTTTTTTGATATTGAGATGTTCCTTTTATATTCTGGATATTAACCCTTTGACAGATGGATGTGCAAATATTTTCTCCCATTCTGTAGGTTGTCTTTTCACTCTATTGTTTTTTTTTCTTTTGCTGTGCTTTTTAATTTGATATAATCCCATTTATTTATGTTTTCTTTTGTTGTCTGTGCTTTTGAGGTCTTATTCATAAACTCTTTTCTCAGACAATGTCCTGAAGTGTTTTTCTTTTGTTTTTTTCTAGTAGTTTTATTGTCTCAGGTCTTATATTCAGGTGTTTGAAATACTTCCAGTTGGTTTTTGTATAGAGTGAAAGATAGGAGTCTAGTTTCATTCTTCTGCATGGGGTTACCCAATTTTCCCAGAACCATTTATTGAAGAGATGGTCCCTTTCCCGGTGAGTGTTTTTGGCACCTTTGTCAAAAATCAGTTGGCTATCCATATGTGGATTAATTTGGGGGTTATCTATTGTGTTTTATTGGTCTATGTGTCTGTTTTTATAGCAGTACCATGCTGCTTCAGTTGCTACAGATTTGCAGTCTATTTTGAGGTCTGGTAGTGTGATATCTCCAATTCTGTTTTTTTGTTTGGTTGGTTGGTTGGTTGGTTGGTTTTTGTTTTGTTTGTTTGTTTACTCAAGATTGCTTTGGCTAGTCAGGCTCTTTTCTAGTTTCATACAAATTTTAGAATTTTTGTTTTTCTATTTCTGTGAAGAATGTCATTGGTATTTTGATTGAGTTTGTAGATTGTTTTGGATAGTATTGTCATTTTCACAATATTAATTCTTCCAATCCCTGAGCATGGGATTTCTTTCCATTTGTTTGTATCCTCTTCAATTTCTTTCATCAGTGTTTATAGTTTTATAGTTTTCCTTGTAGAGGTCTTTCACTTCCTTGGTTGAATTTATGCCTAGGTATTTGGTTTTTTGTAGCTATTGTAAATGAGATAGCCTTCTTGATTTCTTTTTCAGATAGTTTAATTGTTCATGAATAGAAAAGCTATTTTTTTATTTTTTTTATTTTTTTGTCTGCCTGTGTTATTTCAAAAGATCTGTCTTCAATTTTAAAAATTCTTTCTTCTGCTTGGTCTTGCCTGTTGTTGAAGCTCTCGATTATATTTTTTACTTCATTCACTCAGTTCTTAGGCCGTAGGATTTCTGTTTGGTTCTTTTTTTATGATATCTATCTCTTTGCTAAATTCTCATTCAAATCATTAATTGTTTTCCTGATTTCATTGAATTGTCTATCTGTACTCTCTTGTATCTCACTCAGATTCTTTAAGATTATTATTTTGAATTCTTTTAATATGTATAAGGAATTCTTAATATATTTCCTTATGATTGGGGTCTGTTGCTGGGAATTATTGGTTTGTTTCAGAGATGACATGTTTCCTTGCTTTTCCATGGTTGATGTGTTGCTATGTGGATTTCTACACATCTGGTAAAACTTACCTCTTCGAATTGTATGGAGCAGGTTTTGTGGGGAAAGACTTATTCGTATGAATGCTTCTTGGGGTGTTTATTCAGAGGTACACAGTAGTGTACTCTCCCTGTAGTGCCTTCCAGATGTGATGCACACTAGTGGCATTTGGGAGTTTCTCAGTGGCCTAGGCTGAGAGAGTTTGTGGAGATGGTGGTGCAGTTTTGCCAGGCAAAGGCTCCATGGCTGTTCCTCAGATTGGGGACATGTGCGTGCACATGGTGGGTCAGCCAACTGGTGTCTGGCTCGCTGGGGTTGGGGCTAGGGGCCTGCTACTCTGGCCAGGAGCATGAACATGTGGTTGCTTGGCTGGTCTGGGAGCGTGTCTGCTGGGGGAATCCCACAGGACAGTTTCTCAGGCCCAGGACACAGCTGCATGCCTGCTTGGTTGACCTGGGATGTGTTTGCTGAGGGTGGCCCATAGGGCTATTTTTAAGCCTGGGACACCAGTCACATGGCTTCTCAGCTGGCTTGAGTGTGTGTCTGCTGAAGGTGTCTCACGGGGCTGTTTTTCCAATTCAGAATGCAGGTGCACAGCTGCTCAGCTGGCTTGAGGGCTGTCTTCTGGGAATGGCCCATGGGTGGATTTTTCAAGTCCAGGATGTGCAGGCAGGACTTCTCAGCTAGCCTGGGGATAGGTCTATTGGGGTAGCCCATAAGGTTGCTTCTCAGTCCCAAGATACAGTCACACAGCTGCTCTGCCAATTTGTGGGTGTGTCTGCCAGGGGCAGCTTGTAGGGTTGCCTCTCAGGTGTGGCACATGGGTGCACAGCTGCTCAGCTGGCCTGAGGGTGTGTCTGCAGGGGTGGCCAACCAGTCTGTTTCTCGGGCCTAGAACATGAGTGCATAGCTGCTTAGCTGGCCCGGGGCCTTGCCCACTGGGGGCATCCTGGTTTCTCAGGCTCTGGTTGTGGGTATAGGGCCATTAGGCAGGTCAGGGACTTGTCTACAGGAAGTGGGGCACTTCACAGCTATTACTCAGGCCCTGGGTACAGGCATGTAGCTGCTCCTCTGGCCTGAGAGTGCGTTAGCTGCTCGGAGGCTTGAGGGCCTCTCCCACTTGGGGGAGGGCATGCAGCAGTTTGGCTGGCTCAAGGGCAGGTTAGCCCTGGGTGGGACAGCCAGGCTGTTCCTCTGACGGGAAGTGAGGGCAGAGGGAGTTGGTTTCCCTCTTGTGCAGGACCAGTGTCACAGCCAATCCTGGGCCCACCCAGGCTCCACACTGCTAGGGTTGTGGTGTTTGGCCACTGGTGTAGCCTTGCTGGAATGAAGATGAAGCCCTAGTGCTGAGGAGGTGCAGGAATTGCTGCACCCCTAGAGGAGGGTGCACAGCAGAGGTGGCTCTGGTCTCAAGATGGTGCCCTGCTGCAGCAGCTTGGCTCCCAGCGGTGGGTGGGGTGTGGGGAGTACACACCTGTGACCCTAATCAGGAGCAATGCAACTGTGTGAATTCCCAGCAACTATCCAAACTGGGAGACTCTGGGATGCCCCTGTTGTAATGACTGCAGGTGTGGGAGAGTCTGCTCAGAAAGCTCCTCCTGACTCCAGACCAATCTGATCTGGGCAGGGGAGGCCGGGGGCCTCCACGCTGTCCTCCTGGCCGTCCAGTCACCACAGGTGCATGTCCACTCCCACACTGGACTCCAGCGCTCTCCCTTCGACACTCCAGTGAAATCCTAACTGTTTATTCATTACCTTGGTTCTTTCTGGGGTTAGGGGGGAGGGGACGAATGCCAGGTGTCTCATCAGTGTCTTGCTCCCAAGCTTAAATGTTCTTTTCTAAAGTTAATTTTTGAATGTTGTAGACAAAATAATTTCTCCCTTTTTCACCATATTTTTTGTAGGCGCTTCTCTGGCCAACTACCATCAATAATCTGATATCCTGTTACGTTGTTATTTACCTTTGTACCTGGAACTGTCAAAGCCTTCCAGGAACTATGGACAGCTCCACTCTTAAATAGATTTTCCTCTAAATAAGGAAGTATGTTTACCTTTTAACTGTGACTCTCTATGTGATTGGCCCAAAACTACAACCAAGTGCATAAGCCAGACCATGCCGCTTGCTTTCCTTTCAACTCCTACTTCCTCCTGTGACAGGGAACCTTAAAAAATAAATGATAGCTCCATCTGTCAAGCTTCACCAACTTTAGGGCTTTATATAAATTCCATGGAACCTACATATTCTGACTTGATAGCCTCATCCTAGCTGAACACTGCATTGAACTGCTTCTCAGTCAACAGAAGTATCTTTGGAGTGATTCGGCCTCTATGATTGGCTTTCAGTGGCTCATAGTGCCAGGTACACAATACCACAGAATGTATTTCTCTAAGCTCAGTCATCTTCCTAGTTCACTCAAGAAAATGAGAAAAGAATTAGACAATATAACATAAAAATAAATTCCTAAGTATGATCTCTGGAAGGATCAAAAATGTTTATGGTTTATACTTAAACTCCCTTTATCTATGTAACGAACACAAACCCAATCTTTAAAATTTATCACTTTTATGCTTTCAATAAAAATAAGAATTATTAAAGACAGAGATTAAGAAAAGCCAGGGTCTGCTATTGACAATAATATTGTATATGTTATGCATATTCTTGTCCATGAAAATAAGATATAAAATTTACAGGTTCAAAATCAACATGTTTATAATTCCCTGGGTTTTCCAAATTTTGAGATATTTTAGTGATCTTATAGTCACTATATCTTCTCAACTTATATCTTCTCAAATGTCTTAAGCTTTCCTCTAAATGACCTAGCCACACGTTATTCAAGAGGAGCCCTAACAAGAGGACTTGGGAGGTGTCCCAGTATTTCCTTCCTGAGATGTGCTCCTCTGCTGCCCTCTACTGTAAGGATCAATTATTTTTTACAAGCTACCAGAATGTATACAATGGGTTTTTTTTTTTTTTTTTTTTAATTTGAAAAGGAGAATACTGAGTGAAAACTCTACTTTGGAAAAAAAAAAAAAAAGCACAATGGTAAGCCAAGAATAAAAGGTGATAATTCTTTATTATTATAAACTACCCCCACAAATTTCTACTGTTACCATTATAGTTACCATTACTAAAACAATGTTCCAAAAACATGATAAATCGTGGCAAGCAGAATTGGCTGAATATATAGTAGCAGGAAGAAGTTATCCCCGGATCTCAGGTTGGAACTATTTTGGTTCACTCTATGATAAGTGAATGAATGAAAACAAGAAGAGTAGTAAAATCTTCAAACTTTGACTTCTGTTGTTAAAATCCTCTTTCTAAATGTCTTCTCTTTTTACTGAGGAGAGAAAAGAGGTTCACTTATTTTCCTTTCTTATCCAAACTAGAATAGAATTGATGGTCAATTAAATAATAAACCTTAGTTTATAGTTGGATTCATTTCACTTTAACAAAAGCTCATTCAAATGAAAGTCACTAATATTTCATTTCCTTCTTTCTGTCCTTCCTTCCTTCAACAAATATTTATTGAACATATTTTCTGTCCCAAGTACCTTGTTCAGAGCTGGACCAAGAGTTGTTCCTGTCTTCATGAAACTTATAGTCCATGAGGAGATATAGACATTGAATTAACAATTACAGAAGCAAGAATTTAATTATAATTTTCTGAAACAACATTAAAAGCAGAGCAAGTAGTGTATGGAAAGGAACTTGGTGCACTCAAGGGACTGAAAGGTCAGTGTGCTGAAGAAATGTCATACATGAGGCTGGACAATGAGGCAAGAACAGCACATCCTGGGCCTTTGGGACATTTAAGGATTTTGTCTTTTATTCCAAAAGTAGTTGGAAACTACTCAATCATTTTAGGCAGAGGAATGACATGATCAGACTTATATTTAAGAGAAATCACTATGCCATCCATGTGGGACAAGTGGGAACAAGGCAGAATGTGAATTTTTTTCAGGAAATATTTTCTAAATCCTCTGAAGTATGATAAAGATCTGAAATAAGGAGGAGGCAGTGCACAAGTTGGAGAAATTTTTAGGTGGTACATTTAAAAGTATCTTGTGTGTCACTGGATAGGAATAAGGAAGAGGATATGCAGTTTGACTACAAGGGAAGAGTAGTTCTGAAGCAGAGGAGGAATATGAATTCACTATTTGGTGTGCTAAGTTTTCTCTGTAATTCAAACCTAACTGTTTCTTCTTTACTCCTCTCCCCTGCTCACATACAAGCACACACACGTACACATATACATCCCAACATTTCAGAGGAATTCCAGGCATGTTTCAGCCATACATCAGACTAAATTGATACAGAAGATGCATCTTTGTGTTATAACCATATTCAAATGCTGAATAAATTTAAATATATTTGTATGAATATTTATGTACACATATATAAAAAGATATGTATATGCTTTATGTGTATATATGCATGTATTTATGAATATATGTATATGTGTATATATGTAGAACAGGTATATATATGTATGTATGTACATGTGTATATAAAATCCAGAGGGTAATGTCATAAGCAAATATAGAACTGCTGCTTACTTATAATCAAAAATTTTAGGCCAGGCATAGTGGCTCATGCCTATAATCCTAGTACTCTGGGAGGCCAAGGTGGGAGGATCACTTGAACTCAGGAGTTCGAGACTAGCCTGAGCCAGAGTGAGACCCCATCTCTACTAAAAATAGAAAAAATTAGCTGGGTGTGTTGGCGTGTGCCTGTAGTCCCAGCTACTCAGGAGGCTGAGGCAGGAGGATCGCTTGAACCCAGGAGTTTGAGGTTGCTGTGAGCTAGGCTGATGCTATCTGTGGCATCTAGCCCAGGTAACAGAGCAAGATTCTGTCTCAAAAAAAAAAAAATTAACCATATAAGGAAACAAACAACAATGAATGTGTCAGTAGATATTAATACAAGCAATAGAAGACCTAAAAATTGCAGATAATCTAACAATCTGAAAAGAACTACAAAATGAAGTGATGAAAGAAGTAAAAGAAAAAACAGACACCATACTAACATAAAAGAGTATGAATAAGGCTGGTCACAGTGGCTCACGCCTCTAATCCTAGCACTTCAGGAGGCCAAGGCAGGAGGATCACTTGAGGCCAACAATTCGAGACCAGCCTGAGTAGCATAATGAGACTCCATCTCTAGAAAAATTAGAAAAATCAACTGGGCATGGTGGCACATGCTTGTAGTCCCAACTACTCGAAAGGCTGAGCTAGGAGGCTCACTTGAGCCCAGGTGTTTGAAGTTATACAGTGAACTATGATGACACCATTGCACTCTACTGCAGGCAATAGAGTGAGACCCTGTCTCAAAAATAAAATAAAAAAGAGTATAAATAAAAGTTCACACAAATTGAAAATTATTTGAAAATCAATTCTGAAAATGTCAAAAGTAAGGAAAAATATCTTCAGAATACCACTGAATAGCAGAAAAGAAATTGGAGAGAGAATTGCTGAACCACCGTCATGGGAAATAAAAGGTTTATCTTCTGTAGACATTTAACCTTACAAGATCTGAACTCAGGAATAGCTGAGTTTCAAAGTGAGATGCCAAAAGAAAGGTTCTACAGATAATGACTTTAATGGGGGTGGGTAATGAAATCAATTACCCATTCTATTTTGTAGTCCAGCAGTCCAAAACCCCTGACTATGCATACAGAGCTTCTAATAAACTTTCTAGAAATTAAGTTTTAATCTGAAACTTACTGGAAATAACTTCTAATTCCTTCCATATAAAAGTATCTGGTATGGACCTGCCTTCCTGCGTAAACAACTAGAAAACTAGACAAAATATATGCAGCTACACACAGAGCAGAACTGTGATCGCTGAGAGAAGGAAAACAACATCTCAACTTTCTATCTGGAGGTAATTTTCAGACTGTAGCATGGCAGGGGGAGGTGGAAGGAGAGGAAGTAAAGCCAACAGCCTCACTGAGATGAAAAGACAGAGATAAGAATTTTGGGAGGCCTAAGTTAAAGGGATTTTCAGGGCAGAAAAAGAGCTCCAGAAATGTTCAAAGAGAGCCATTTTAGTTTTTGTGAATATTTCTGCTATTGTGAATATTTCTGCAGGAATCATTTTGGTATATTGATTTCTTTTCCTTTGGATAGATACCCAGTAGTAGGATTGCTGGATTGAATGGTAATTCTATTTTTAGTTTTTTTGACAAATCTCCATACTGTTTTCCATAGTGGGTGGTTGTACTAGTTTACCTTACCATCAACAGTATGTAAGAGTTCCCTTTTCTCCACATCCTTGCCAACATCTGGTATTTTTGTCTTTTTAATAATAGCCATTTTGACTAGGGCAAGATAATATATCGTTGTGGTTTTGATTTGCATTTCTCTGATGACTAGAGATACTGAGCATTTTTTCATATATATATTGGCTGTTTGTATGTCTCAAGAAATTTCTATTCATGTCCTTTACACACTTTTTAATGGGATTATTTTATTTTTTTCCTCTTGAGTTGTTTGAGTTCCTTGTGTATTCTGGATATTAGTTCCCTATTGGATGAATAGTTTGCAAATATCTTCTCTCATTCAACAGGTTGTCTCTTCACTCTCTCAATTATTTCTTTTGCAGTGAAGAAAATTTTTAGTTTAATTAAGTCTCATTTTGTCTATTTTTGTTTTTGTTTCATGTGCTTGTGAGGTCTTAGTCATAAATTTTTTGCCTAGACAATGATCAGGGAGTTTTCTTTGGATTTTGGATTTTCTTCTAGTGTTTTTGTAGTTTTGAGTCTCATATTTAAGTCTTTAATCCATTTTGAAGTGATTTTTTTTTTTGTATGAGGAGAAATAGGGGTCCAGTTTCACTCTTCTGCATGTGACTATCCAATTTTCCCAGCACTATTTATTGGAGGGGGTATCCTTTCCCCAGTGTAAGTTCTTGTTGGCTTTGTCAAAGAGCAGTTGGCTGTAAATATGTGGCTTTATTTCTGGGTTCTCTATTCTGTTCCATTGATCTATGTGTCTATTTTTATAATACCATGCTGTTTTGTTTATTATAGCCTTATAATATTGATAGCCTTGTAATATATTTTGAAGTCAGATAATGTGATGTCTCCAGCTTTGTTTTTTGTTTTGTTTTGTTTTTTGTTTTTTTTTTTCCGCTCAAGATTGCTTTACCTATTCAGGCTCTTTTTTGGTTCCTATAAATTTTAGAATTGTTTTTTCTAATTCTGTGAAGAATGACCTTTGTACAGATTGCATTAAATTTATTCGTTGCTTTGAGAAATAAGGTCATTTTAACAATATTAGTTTTTCTGATCCATGAGCAAGAAATGTTTTTCCATTTGTTTGTGTCATCTTTAATTTCTTTCTTCAATATTTTGTAGTTTTCCTTGTAGAGATCTTTCACCTCTTTGGTTAAGTTTATTCTTAGTTTTTTTTTTTTTTTTTTTGTAGCTATTGTAAATGGGATTGCCATCATGATTTCTTTCTTGGCTATATTGTTATTGATGTATAGAAATGCTACTAATTTTTATATGTTGATTTTGTAACCTGTAACTTTACTGAATTAATTTATCAAATTTAAGAGGTTTTTGGTGAAGTCATTAGGTTTTTCTAGGTATAAGATTTTATCTTCAGCAAAGAGGGACAATTTGACTTCCTCTTTTTAAATTTGTATGCCTCTTGTTTCTTTTTCTTTCCTGATTGTTCTGGCTAGGACTTCCAGTATTATGCTGAATAAGGAATTGTGAAAGTGGGTATCCTTATCTTGTTCCAGTTATTAGAGGAAAGGCTTTCAACTTTTTCCTATGAAGTATGATGTTAGCTGTGGGTTTGTTGTATATGGCTTTTATTATGTTGAGGTATGTTCCTTCTATGCCTAGTTTATTGAGAATTTTTATCTTGAAATTCTGTTGAATTTTATCAAATGCTTTCTCTGCATCTATTGAGATGATCATATGGTTTTTGTCCTTTACTCTGTTGATGTGATGTAGCACATTTATTGGTTTAATATGTTGAACCATTCTTGCATCCCTGGTATAAATTCCACCTGATCATGGTATACTATCTTTTCAATGTGGTGTTGGATTCAGTTTGCTAGTACTTTGTTGAGGATTTTTGCACTATGTTCATCAGTGATACTGGCCTATAGTTGTCTTCTTTTATTGTGTCCTTGTCAGATTTTGGTATCAGGGTGATGTTGGCCTTATAGAATGAATTAGAGAGAATTAACTCCTCTTAGATTTTTTTGGAATACTTTCAGGGGGATTAATATTAGTTCTTCTTTTTACATTTGGTGTAAATAGTCTGTGAATCCATCCGGTCTGTTCCATTTGGTCTGTTCAAATTTTTTATTTCTTTTTGATTCAGTCTTTGTGGGTTGTATGTTTTCAGGAATTTATCAATTTCTTCCAGAATTTTCCAGTTTGTCAGCATACAATTGCTCATAATAGTCTCCGATGATCTTTTGTATTTTTGTGGTATTGGCTGTAATGTCTCCTTTTTCATTTTTGATTTTGTTTATTTGGGTTTTCACTCTTCTTTTCTTGGTTAGTCTAGCTAGTGTTTTATTCAATTTTATGTACCTTTTAATTCCTTTGATTATTTTTCTTTTATTTTTATTTTTTAGTCTCTATATTATTTAGTTCCATTGTGGTCTTTATTATTTCTTTTCTTTTCTTTTCTTAGTTTTGGGTTTGGTTTGTTCTTGCTTTTCTAGTTCCTTGAGGTGCATTTTTATACTGTTAGTTTTCAGTCTTTCTACTTATACAATGTAGGTATTTATGGCTATAACTTTCCCTCTTAGTACTGCTTTTACTCTATCCCCTAGGTTTCAGTATGTTCTGTTTCCATTTTCATTTGTTTCAAGGACCTTATTGAATTTCATCTTAATTTCTTTGTTGACCCCATGGTCAATCAGAAGCATCTGTTTAATTTCCATGTATTTGTATAGTTACCAGAGTATCTCTTGTATTGCTTTCTGGTTGTATTCCATTGTGGTCTGAGAAGATATTTGATCTGATTTGATTTCAAATTATTTGAATTTGTTGAGTCTTGTTTTGTGGACTCATCCTGGAGAGTTTATCCTGGACAATGTTCCATGTGTTGATGAAAATAATATATGTTCTGCAGTTGTTGGATAGAATGTTCTGTAAATGTCTGTTAATCCCATTTGGTCTAAAGTCCAGTTTAAATCTATTGTTTCTTTGTTGATTTTCTCTTTAGATGTTCTGTCTAATGCTGGAGTGAGGGGTTGACATCTCTCACTATCATTGTATTATTTGTGAATTTAGTTCAAACTCTAAACCCACAGATTTGAGCTGAAAAAACTGCATGTAGACTAAACACAAAGAAAACTATGTCTAGGCCCATCACAAATTGCTGAAAACCAGTGATAAAGGACACATTTTAAAATCAAACAGGAAAACACAGAGCATAGTATGTTCAGCAGAGCAAACAGACTTACCGTGACTTATTAAAAAAAAAAAAAAAACGCAAACCAAAAAATAGTGGTGGCATATCTTTAAAGAAAAAAAACTATTAACTTAGAATTTTATATCCTAACAAAAACACCTTTCGAAAATGAAGGTGAGATAAAGATGTTTTCAGAAAAACAAAAGCTGAGAGAATTCATCACCAGCAGATGTGTTCCATAATAAATATTAATGAAGTCCTTCATGCTGAAGGAAATGCTGCCAGATAGAAATTTTGTCTTACAAAGTAATAAAGAGCTTCAAAAATGGTGGGAAAATATATAAAATGGTAATTTTTAGTTTCTTTTAAATATAGAAAGGTTTTTTGGCTTTGAATTTTTTTTTTTTTTTCCCCAGGCTGGAGTGCAGTGGCACCATCATAGCTCACTGCAGCCACAAACTCCTGGGACCAATCCATCCTCCCATCTCAGCCTCCTGAGTGGCTGGCACTACAGACGTGCACTACCATTCCTGGCTAATTTTTAAAAAATTTTTAGAGACAAGGTCTTGTTGTGTTGCCCAGGCTGGTCTTAAACTCCCGGCCTAAAGCAATCCTCCCACTTCAGGCTCCCATAACACTGAGATTACAGGCAAGAGGCACTGTGCCCAGCCTAAATTTTTTTCTTTAAATTAAGACAAAGCAACATATATGGCTACAGCCACAGAAAGGATGGGGGTGGGGGTAAAATGGAAGTATACATTTTAAATATCTTTATATTATATGTGAAGTGACATAACATTACTAGAATGTAAAATGTGATAAAGATGCATATTGTACAAGCAAACACTAAAAAAGTAAATCAGGCCGGGCGCAGTGGCTCACGCCTGTAATCCTAGCACTCTGGGAGGCCGAGGCGGGTGGATCACTCGAGGTCAGGAATTCGAGACCAGCCTTAGCAAGAGCGAAACCCCATCTCTACTAAAAAATAGAAAGAAATTATCTGGCCAACTAAAATATATATATAGAAAAAATTAGCCGGGCATGGTGGCGCATGCCTGTAGTCCTAGCTACTGGGGAGGCTGAGGCAGTAGGATCGCTTAAGCCCAGGAGTTTGAGGTTGCTGTGAGCTAGGCTGATGCCACGGCACTCACTCTAGCCCGGGCAACAGAGTGAGACTCTGTCTTAAAAAAAAAAAAAAAAGTAAATCAAAGAGGTATAGCTAATAATTCAATAGAGGAGAAAGAAGTAGAATACTAAATAATAATCAAAAAGAAAATAGGAACAAATGAACAAAGAACAGATAAGACAAATAGAAAACAAATAGCAAGATAGTAAAAATAAACCCAACAATACTGAAATGTTAATGGCATAAACTCTCCAGTTAAAAGTGATTATCCCACTAAATTTAAAAAAGCAAGACCCAAATCTATGGCATCTCTAAGAAATGCAATAAAAATACAGAAGTCAAGATAGGTTAAAAGTAAATGGATGGAAAATTATATTCCATGAAAATATTAATCATAAGAAAGCTGGATGGTTATATTAGTATTTGACAAAATAGACTTCAGGAAAAGGAATATTAACAGTGATATAAAAAGGATATTTTATAATGAAGAAATGGTCACTACATCAAGAAGACTTAATAATAATTGTGAATGTACCTAATTGTATATAGTCATGTGTTGTTTAACAACAGAGATATGTTCTGAGAAATGTATCGTTAGGCAATTTCATACTTGTGCAAACATCACAGAGTGTACTTACACACACCTACATGGTATAGCCTACTACACACGTATGCCATATAGTATGGCCTATTGTACATAGGCTACAAACCTGTAGAGCCTGTTACTGTGCTACATATTATAGGCAGTTATAACACAATGGTAAATATTTGTGAATCTGAACATATCTAAACATAGGAAAGATATGGGATCACCTTTTTGGATCACCATCATATATGCGGTCCATCCTTGATTGTAACATTGCTATGCAGTTCATGACTGTAGTTTCAAAACTAATAAAGCTCAAGAGGATTAAACTGAAGGGAGAAATAGGTAAATACACAATTGTAGTTGGAGAGTTAAACACTACTCTCTCAGTAATTGATACAACAATTAGACAGAAAATCGGTAACAACATAGATGACCTGAACAGTGCTATCATACAACTTGATATAATTGCCATGTACAGAACACTATACACAACAACCAAAGAATACAATTTTTTTTAGTATATATGAAAAATTCACTAAAATAGATTATATGCCAGGACATAAAATGATTCTGTTGAAATTTGCAGTGTATGTTCTCAGACAATAGTAGAATTAAACTACAACTCAATAACAAAAGATACCTAGAAAATGCAAAATTATTTGGACATGAAATATCATACTTGTAAATTGTGCACAGATCAAGAAAAAAGTCATCAAATGAGAAAATATTTTGAACTGAATGGTAATTAATGGACAACATATTAAAATTTTGGGATGCAGTTAAAGAATGCCTTCAAAATTTAGAGATTTAAATGTTTTTGATTAGTGAATGAGGGGAAATGACCAGAATGATAGAATGTTGATCCCAAATTTCCTTGACAGGCTGGAATAAGTGATCAATAAAACAAGAAGTTGGCAACTGATTGAGTTATTGAGTTTAGGGACTGAATAAAAAAAAAGACAAGTTAAAGTTATTCTATCAAGCCATACAGAAAAAATGATGCTAAGGAGAGAAATGTAGATGTGGGAAGAGGGATAAATGAATGACTTCATTTTCAGTCCCTTGAATCAGAGGTAATGGTGAAATATTTAGGTAGAAATATCCTAAAGGTGGCTAGAATTACTGCTTGGGCTGTTGAGGTGAGATTAGAATAGGTGTTTATTTTGAGGTTGAAAGAATGATTTGATTTTCTGAACAGAAAGTGCTGAAATAAATGAACCGATGGTTGAAGATGAAACAGGTAACTCTTAGTGGCAGGAGAACAGCCTTTTGCACAAAGAAGAGTTAGCACCTGGGATCATAGTACCTTGTAGCCTTTCCCCAACAGTTGTTTGGAGCAATATTGTTCTGCAAGATTTTAGCAAGTGTACCCAAAATATGGTGTTACATGCTCCAATGTCTTAGACACAATATGGATTTGGGGATAAACAGCTTCTTCTGGTCTTCACAAGATGTTTAAATGTGGATAATGTGTTCTAAATCTTAAGGGGAATGGGTGATAGTGTGTAGCAGATGGCAGAGTAAGATATTTGGTGAGGGAGATATGAGAGTTTTCTTTGTATCCGGGAGAAAACCACATAACTTACTACCTGGTATTCCTTCCTACCTTATGAATCATACTGTGGACCTATTTGCCAATAGTATTAATTTTTGGCAGGGTCATAGAATCCATTGAAAATGTGGTTGAAGATTTGGAATCTCTCCCCCCAAAATTGTACCATGTATGTGTGTATGTATGTATGTTTATATGTATGTTGCTTTTCTTGGAAGCCTAAAATGTATAACAATAATGGCTAACATAGTTTCTTTTAACATACATTTTTATAAACACCTTAAGCTTCTTTAACATGTTCATTGCAAAAATATGTATCACTATCACAAAATACAAAAATATATGAAATAAAAACTGATCTCTTCCTCAGCCTACTGCCCCCTACCCATTCCATTCCTTTTTCTTATAGGTCACTTTTAACAAATGCATTTTCTATAGATATCTGAAAATATAAATGGCATTATTCTACCACTTACATCTATAATATTTACTCCAACGTGCACATTTTTCCACTTGCAGGCATATTTATTTCGCGTATTCTTTTTAATACAGGCACACCTCAGAGATATTGCAGGTTTGGTTCCAGACCACTGCAGTAAAGTGAATCACACATATGTTTTGTTTTCCCAGCGCACTATTACTACTACACTATACTGTAATCTATTAAGAGTGCAATAGCATTATGTCTAAAGAAGACAATGTACGTACCTTAATTTAAAAATACTTTATCACTGAAAAAATGCTAACGATCATCTGAGCCTTCAGCAAGCATAATCTTTTTCCTGGTGAAGTGTCTCACCTTGATATTGATGGCTGTTGACTGAACAGGGTGGTGGTTACCGAAGGGTAGAGTGGCTGTGGCAATTTCTTTTTCTTTTTAATGAGATACGGTCTTGTTATATCACCTAGGCTGGGCTCAAACTCCTAGGCTCAAGAAATCCTCCCACCTCAGCCTCTCCAGAAGCTGGGATTACAGCCACCAGTTGCCATGCCTGCCTATTTTTTTTTTTTTTAAGAGATGGGGTCTCTTTATGTTGTCCAGGCTGGATTCCAACTCCTGGGTTTGAGCAATCCTCCTGCCTCAGCCTCCTGAGTAGCTGGGGCTGTGGTAATTTCTTAAAATAAGACAACAATGAAGTTTGCCACATTGATTGACTGACTCTTCCTTTCACGAAAGATTTCTCTGTAGAGTAAGACGCTGTTCGATAGCATTTTACCCACAGTAGAACTTCTTTCAAAATTGGAGTCAATCCTTAAAATTTGCCACTGCTTTACCAACTAAATTTATGTAATATTCTAAATCCTTTGTTGTCATTTCAACAATGTTCACAACATCTTCACCAAGAGTAGTTTCCATCCCACGAAACTATTTTCTTTGATCATTCATAAGAAGCAACTCCTCATACATTAAAGTTTTATTATGAAAGGAAATCAGTTTATCAAAGAGATAGCTGTACTCCCATGTCTATTGCAGCCCTATTCACAATAGCCAAGATTTAGAATCAACCTAAGTGCCCACCAAATGATGAATGGGTAAAGAAAGTGTGGTACATATACACAATGGAATATTACTCAGCCATAAAAAAGAATGAATCCTGTCATTTGCAACATGGATGGAACTGGAAGACATTATATTAAGTGAAATAAGCCAGGCACAGAAAGGCAAACTTCACATGTTCTCATTCATATGTGGGAGCAACAGATTAGAACAATTGATCTCACTGGAGACAGAGTAGAATGATGTACCAGATACTGGGGAGGGTAGCGGGGAGGCGGGATAAAGTGGGGATGGTTAATGGGTGCAAAAATATAGTTAGCATGAATTAGAGTGAGTATTTGATAGCACGACAGGGTGACTATAGTCAACAATAACTAAAAGAGTGGAATTGGAATGTTTCTAACATTCCAATGTTAGAAATAACTAACATTATATATTTTAAAATAACTAAAAGAGTGGAATTGGAATGTTTCTAACACAAAGAAATGATAAATGCTTGAGGTGATAGATACCCCAATTACCCTGATTTGATTATTGCACATTGTATGCCTATATAAAAACATCACATGTACCTCATAAATACATACAACTATTATAGATAATTAAAAAATTAAAAAATAAAAAAGTTTTATTATGAGATAGCAGCAACTCAGTCAGATCTTCAGGCCTCATTTTTCTTTCTTTCTCTTTTACGGGGGAGAGAAGCAGACTTTCGTATAAAATGAAGGTGCTTTCCCTTTATAAAAAAAATATTTATTTATTTATTAGAGATAGGGTCTTGCTACCAGCTTGTGGCCCAGGCTGGATTCACATTCCTGGGCTCAAGGGATCCTCCTGCCTCAGCCTCCCAAGTAGTTGGGACTACAGGCACTAACCACCATGCCTAGCCAGACTCTCCTTCTAATTCTACTACTCTTGTTATATCTACCAAATCTGCAGTTACTTCTTCCACTGAAGTCTTGAACCCCTCAAAGTTATCCATGATGTTGGAATTAACTTCATCCAAACTCTTGTTAGTATTCATATTTTGACCTTCTCCCATGAATCATGAATCTTCTTAATGGCATCTAGAATGGTGAATCATTTTCAGGTTTTTAATTTACTTTGCCCAGATCCTTCAGAGGAATCACTATAGCAGCTGTAGCCTTATAAAATGTGTTTTTTAAATAATAAAACTTGAAAGTAAAAATTACTTCTTGATCCATGGGCTGCAGTATGGATATTGTGTTAGCAGGCATGAAAATAACATTAATCTCCGTATGATGTCTCCATCATAGCTCTTGGGTAACTAGGTGCATTGTCAATGAGCAGTAATATTTTGAAAGGAATATTTTTTTTTTTTCTGAGCAGTTGGTCTCAACAGTGGGCTTAAAATATGCAGCAAACCGTGCTATAAACAGATCTGTTTTCATCTAGGCTTTGTTATTCCAGTTATAGAGCACAGGCAGAGTAGATTTAGCATAATTCTTAAGGGTCCTAGGCTTTTTCCAGTGGAAGATGAGCATTGGTTTCAACTTAAAGTCATCAGCTGCATTAGGCCCTAACAAGAGAGTCAACATGTCCTTTGAAGCTTTGAAGCCGGGCATTGACCTCTGGGTAGCTATGAAAGTCCTAGATGGCATCTTCTTCCAATAGAAGGCAGCTTCATATACATGGAAAATCTGTTGTTTAGTGTGGAAAACTTCATTCTTAGATCTTCTGGATAACTTTCTGCAGTTTCTACATCTGCACTTGCTGCTTCACCTTGTAGTTGATGTTATGGGATGGCTTCTTTTCCTTACACCTGATGAACCAACCTCTGCTAGCTTCAAACTTTCTTCTATAGCTTCCTACCACTCTTTAGCCTTCATAACATTGAAGAGAGTTAGGACCCTGCTCTGGATTAGGTTTTGGATTAAGGGAATGTTGTGGCTTATTGGATCTTCTAGCCAGACAACTAAAACTTTCTCCAGATGACAAATCAGGCTATTTTGCTTATCATTCATGTGTTCACTGGAACAGCACTTATAATTTCTTCAAGAACTTTTTCTTTGCATTCATAACTTGTCTAAACGTTTGCCACAAGAGGCCTAGCTTTCGGCCTCTCTCGGTTTTCAATATGCCTTCCACACTAAGCTTAATCATTTCTAGCTTTTGATTTAAAGTGAGAAACACGGACTCTTCCTTTCACTTGAACACTTATAGGCCATTGTAAGGTTACTGATCGACCTAATTTCAATATTGTTATCTCTCAGGAAATTGGGAGGCAATTCCAAGAGTAACATCACTGATCACAGATCACCGTAACAGATATAATAATAGTGAAAATGTTTGAAGTGTTGTGAGAATTACCAACATTTGACACGGGGATATGAAGCGAGCTCATGCTATTGGAAAAAGGGCACTGATAGACTTCCTAGACATGAGCTTGCCTTGAACTTTCAATTTGTAGAAAACATAGTATCTGAGAGGCGCAATACAGCCAAGTGCAACAAAACCAGGTGTGACTAATTCTTGGTATGATGTACCATAATGTTCCATTTATTTCCCCCACCATTTGTTAACCCATTTTGTAAGCATTTTCAGAACCTCTGCTCTCTGCGAATCATAGGTTTGGTTGGAGAAACAGCAGTGTTTATTTCTCCAGAGGTAGGGTGGTAGCTCCTGCCCTTAGGGAGCTAACACTCTAGTAGGCGGAGACAAATCATAAACAAGTAAACAAGTAAGATAATTACAGATAGGGATTATAGCTGTTTGGGAAAACAAACGAACACTCCTAGATGAAATGAAGAGTAACTGAGGGGAAGTCCCTTTTGTGCTGCAGTTTTATGGATGCGACAGCTGTGGAAACAACTAGAGAAGTAGCATGCCAGGATATTGCAAACAATTTCAGTATGAACATTCAATAAATATGCACTGATCGCTTACTCTTCTCCAGCAGCTGTGCTAAAAGGTGAGGACTCTGTGAACTACAATAAAATCTTAAACCTTCCCAGCTGAGGGAATGGACCTCCCTCTTAGCCAAGGGTACCCCAGAAATACCCTAAAGCTCAGTTGCTGGCCATGAGAAGGTAGGTCAGACCTGCCCCTTCATGGCCCCTTCCCTTCTCAGAGATATCCTTTGTAACTCATTAACAGGCTTAAGGCTATGGAAGACAAAGTTTAAAGCACACATTAAGTTACTTAACAGATCATTTCAGTTTGAGTCTTAGTCCTGTGACTTGTCTCTGGTTAACAAACTTATCTTAAAACATGCCAAGCCTTTAGACAAAGCTTCATTTCTACAACCAATTACAAATCAAAGAATCTTTAACCTCACGTATAACCTGTAATCTCCCATTTCCAGATGTCTGGCCTTTCAGGCCAAACCAATGGACACCTTCCCTGTATTGATTTATGACTTAATGTGTAACTCCTGTCTCCCTGAAATGTATAAAACCAAACTTAACCCAACAGGAGACCACTTGCTCAAGTCTTCTTGGGCATGGCTCTCTGGGCCATGGCCACATGTAATACTTGTCTCAGAATATTTTATTTATTTCTTTATTTTACAGAGTTTGGGTTCTTTTCTGTTGACAATTCAAAAGTGAACAATTAAATTTTGGTCTTTGTTTTCTTGGAGACTACATTTTAGAGTAATAAAATATAAAAGCCTCTCAACACAGTGACTGCAATGTGGTAATTGATCAGTAAATGTAAATTCTCATTATTACTTAAAAATCATCTGCAATCTGGCAGGTGAATTAATCTCATTGTTCAAATGTGCCTACCTACTAGTGATGTGTTTTTGTCATTTGAATATGTGCTATAATTTGTGTATATCCTTGACCGTCATTTTACAGGTTGTTTGCATTTTACAGATGGATTTGTAGCAACCACTTACACGTGTCAGCATTTCCCTGTACCCTGTTCATCTATTAGTTTCATCAATGGTATCTTTAAACGTGGACTTTTGACATTTGTTGTAGCTAATACCAGTAAATAAGCATTTAGGTTTGCCACTTCTTTTGGTCATTTCCTGTGGAGACGCCCACACAGATATACCAAAATCCGTTGCTTTTCTCGGGTTAAACTGTATGAAGTCAACTTAACGTCTCTGGCCCAGCTGGAGGCCTTAAGAAGGTACAGGTGAAGTTCTGCGTCCTCTAAAACGGAGGAGGAGGGGTGGCACAGGCAGAGACAGGAATGTTGCCTAAGAACTTTTCCGCAGGTCAGGCTTGCTCAGTAGCGTAAAAGCCTGTTTTAAAGAGTGACGTTTCACCTCGGGGGCACCTTGCCCTAAGTGCAGCTGTAAGGAGGGGGCTTAAAGTTTCTAAAGTTTCTTGCATAGAAAAAATTGTGATTTTTTTCCCACAAAGTGAAGGAAAGGCATATTTTAACGGAGTATTCAGGAAGAATACTGGCGGGACGCGGAAGATCAAAGAGACCGAGGAGCGAGAAGAGGCGCTGTGGAAACTGCAGTTTGCTGGGCTCGGACCAGGTGAGAGAAGGGTGGCGGGGAAGTCTCTGCTCGGTTTCGAGCACATGGCGGCCTCCTTGCTAGAGAGGAGCGCGCAGGGCTCGGCAGAAGTCCTAGCGGGAGCCCGAGCAGGTCGAAGGTCCGCTGGGCGCGGGGCGTGGTTAAGGCGCGGGGGCACCGCCGGCTCCGGGGAGGGGACAGGGGCCGTTTCGCGTCCCTGGGACAAAAACCGGCCCGTACGGGCCGCGCCCGCCAGAGGCCTCTCTGCCGAGTGTCGAGCGGTCGATCGCCGTCGCTCCAGCAGCCTGCGCTCCGCTCGCCGGTGGCTCCACCCGCCATTGTGTAAGTGCGACAGCCGTCAGGCGCGCGGGCCGCGGGAGGGGGCGGCCACCCTCGCTCCCCTAGTACCCGGATGGGGACGAACCCCCCCCCCCCCCCCCCGACCCCCGACCTCCCGCTGCCGCGCGCGCACCCAGGGCCCCGGGCCCCTCCCGCGGGGGCGCTCCCGGCGCGGCGGTGACGAGCGTGGGCCGGGGTGGCTGAGAGCTGCAGCTCGCTGCGGGGTGCCCTGGAGCACACCACCCTAAGAGTGCCACGTTCAAGTGGCTCATTGTACTGCAGGTTTCGCGAATTGTTTGATTAGTTCTGAGAAATTCTAACTTCGCTTTTTTTTTTTTTTTTTTAATGCAGAGGCCAATAATCCGCTATGGAGCATGCCTTTACCCCGTTGGAGCCCCTGCTTCCCACTGGTACTGTATTTTTTCCACGTTTTACAGTGTCATTGACATGCTCCTCCTGAGAGGCATCTAGAGGTTAAAAAGACCGGACAGGAGACCCAGATTGGTTTCCAGTCTGGATTTTGCCCCTGGATTCCAGGCTCTGTGCTCCCAGGCGTAACACTCAGCCTCCCTGGTGCCTCAGCTTCCTCATCTGAAAAATGAGCGTGAAGATCAGTGTTAGGTACAGAGCTGAGAGAGAGACACGAAGCCTCATGTGTAGCATATACTGTTTATTTCGAGCATCTGGGTGCAGATAGCTGGAGGAGAAAAAGCGTCCAGGAGAGAGCCCTGGGCTTTACAGAGGGTTTTTCTGGCGTGAGTAAGTAAGTGGGCCAGAACAGCCATTTGTAATTAATTCTTTTTCAAACAACCAGCTCCTAAGACCCTGCCCCAGTCACATCCATCCTTCAGCTCTGGCGTCATCCTTGTCAGGAGAGGGAGGGAGGGGGAAAGGAATGCTGACTGTAACTGTCAGATTTACAAAGTCCAGGCTCTCCAGACTCCTGTGGCTATTGTTTTACAAGCCTAAATTTTGCATTAACCACATTCTGTCCTATACATACTTTTTGGGTTCCCACCTGGAACAAACCTAACAATTAGTCCTTGCCATACAGAGTTGTGAGGACCAAATGGCTTGATACAGTGCGTGTACTCGCCTGGAACCCAGAAAGGGCCCTGCCTGTAATGTTAGCTGTTAAGCCTCTGGCAGTAGCAGAACTCTAGACAGGAAAGGCATAAAGCACAGTGCAGTCATTGTTGCCTTTTGCAGGATGCATTTATATAAGATTGGTGAGGGGTTATATAAAATACTTCAGTTAAGGAAATTATTGTACTTCACAAGGAAATGTATGGGATGAAATGGAATGAGTTTTTATGAGGTGGACCAATTGTTAGTAGGTTCATTCTTGTCTAGTCATTGACTTCCATGTCATAGTTTTGTAATGTTAATTTTTTTATTTACCAATTGGTTTTTGTGTTTCCATTATGTAGAACTTCCAGTTTATCAGTTTTACAAATTTAAGCAGAAAGCATAATTTTTAAATGTTTACATTTGTTTTCTATAAACACATGAATTCATGGATCTTGTTTTAGGTATTGAATTTGATTTTTTTTCTTGCTTTTTAAAATTTTTTTATTTTTATAGATGGGCTCTTGCTATGTTACCCAGACTGGATTCAAACTCTTTGGCTTAAGCGATCTTCTGGCCTCAGCTGGGACTACAAGCATAGGCCACCACACCTGACTTTGAATTTGATTTTAACTTGTTAGTTTTTCCACATCCTGGGAGTACTGATGGTAAAACAGTCAGAGGATGGCAGTAATAATAGTAGGTGAGATGACTCTTTACATATCTAGTCATTCACTTCGCTAAAGTTCTTTATGTATATCTTTATATCTTTACTGGTGAAGGAAGACAGTGACAGAACTTGAATCTGAACCCAGTTATTTTGTACTTGATTAAGAGGTTGGGTGTTTATTACTGTAAACAAACTTTTCAAAAGTTAAGAAAAGCATAGGCAGACACAAACAGTTTGCAAATTGAGTTTCATACTTCTCAGTTATCCAATAGTAGCAGGACCAATAGCATTTTCGAGAGTGAACATTTGATTCAGATGTCCTGTTAACTTTAAGATTTGTTTCTATTCACGTCCTTTGCCCACTTTTTGATGGGGTTGTTTGATTTTTTTCTTGTTAATTTTCTTAAGTTCTGTATAGATTGTTGTTATCGGTCCTTTATCAGATGTGTAGCATGCAATTTTTTTCTCCCATTCTATAGGCTGTGCGCTCTAATGATAGTTTCCTTGGTTGTGCAGAAGCTTTTTAATTTGATCAGGCCCCATTTATTTATTTTTGTTGCTTCTGTGATTGCTTCAGGGGCTGTCTTCATAAATTCTTTGCCTAGGCCGATGTCTATAAGAGTTTTTCCAACATTTTCTTCCAGAATTCTTATGGTTTCATGCCTTAGGTTTAAGTCTGTTATCCATGATGAGTTGATTTTTGTGAGAGGTGAGGATACGGTTTCAATCTTCTGCATGTGGTTTCCAATTTTGCCAACACTCTTTATTGACTAGGTATTCTTTTCTCCCATGTATTTTTTTTTCTGCTTTGTCAAAGATTAGGTGACAATATGAGGATGGTTTTGTCTGGGTTCTCAGTCCTGTTCCAAAGATCTATATCTCTGTTCTTGTGCCAGTACCATGCTGTTTATGCTGTTTGCAGCCCTGGCATGGGCGAAGCAAAGGCATTATGTGTAACCAAAATGTTTGTACCCCTGTAATATTCTGAAATAAAAAAAAAAAATTTGTTTCTAAAACATAAGAGCTTTCCTGTCTAAGATTTCTAATGGTTTCTAGGTTAAAAGAAGCATATCAGAGACAGTGAGTGCTACATAGTAAACATTGTATTGAGGAATTAAAATTTGTAGGTTTAAATCCTAGATTTGCCACTTATTGTCCAACCTTTTATTTCAGTTTCTTCATTTGTAAAATAGGAATACATCTTGGGGTTATTGTAAGTATAAATGTATTAATACATGCAAAGCACTTAGCTTCAATAGCCATAAGCTTTTATATTCAACAGTACATCTGAGGGGGAAACAAAAAGGCAGTTGGATCTCAGGGTCACTGCTGAGATGGAAAAGGTTTACAAGGAAAGATAGCTCTGCTTCCTCTGTTTTTATTAGAGGCTTAGTGGAGAAGGCCTTGGCTGCTTAAGTCAGAAGGTTTGTAAACATGCTGGAGGGAGGCCTGTAGGGGAATGGTAATGGTGATGCTTTGTATGAAGTACAGATCCACAGGGATGGAATCAGTGCTCCTTTGGGTGGTTCGCATAGGTTTTTCATGTTGCTTCTATGGCTAAAACTATGTAGAGATTCCTGTCTCATCTCTAGCTTTGGCCTTGAAACAAAGGCCCCAGGCAAGTTTATGTTAACTCTAGTTATGTATAAGATATTTAAAAACAGAACTGTTACTGTGAGGGACTGATGTAATGCCTGGCCCTTTCAGAGAGATTCTCTGCGTGAAACAAATATTTAATACTTATCCAGCAGAGTTTTCTGGTTTTTCTGTTAATAACTCTGTGAATTTAATTTGTTGGCATGATTTCTCCGTGATGCTTACTCAGATTTAGTATAGTGGGCAATACAGCAATAAAGCTGGTTCTCTACAGGTTAAGAAGTTGCTAGGAAAAGTATTGTGGACCAAAATACCTATCCCTCTGATATGATCACTGGTTCAGAGAAAGATGGTAATTTTAATTGTATTTTGTAACTAAAGTAAGTGCTCATTTAAAGATAAACGACTATCTATTCTAGGATGAGAGTTTCCTATATGCCCTCTTCCAGAAATAACTATCTTCTAGAAATAACTATCCATTCTACTTACCAGGGATAATTATTCTAAAAATTTATGTGTTCTAAATTTTGTATGTTTATATGAATATGTTTATTCATAAACAATACATAAAAATAGGACCTATTTTACGCCCTTTTCTGCAGGTTTTTTTACTTATTAGTTTATGGTCCATGTGTATAGATATCCCTTTTTTTTTTCAAATGGGCAATATAAACTGAACCAGTCCTTTGTAAGAGACATTTGTGTTATTTCTAATTTTTACTATTAATATTACAGTCTGTAAAGCATGTTTTTGATCATAATATTTTCACATATTTAAGTAAGTGTATCATCAGTAGGGTAAATTTCTAGAAATGCAATTGCTGGGTCAAAGTGGTATGTTTGCATTTCTGGTTATCTAGAGGAACTATCAACTAACTAGTGTATATCCTTTGGTACAAGGTGCTGTGAGGGATACAAAAGTGAAAGATGTGGTCCTTTCTATCCAGGACTTTAGAGTCCAGTTGGAGAGTCAAGAACGTTTGACTCTATAGATTCTCAATAGATTCTACTTAGGTCTCAAATTTTGTGTTGTGGAACCTGCATGTGAACTGTAGGAACTGCAGGAGAAGGAGATGAGACACAGGCTGGCGTAGGCAAAGAAATCACCGGATGAGCCAGATATCAGCTGGGCCCCCAAAAGAGCACTGGATTTAAATTGGGAGAGGCACAGGGAAATCAGAAGAGCATTGCAGGTGATGGGCCATCCTTGAGAGAGAGCTCCGTGCTGCATCTGGACACGAAGATGGTCACAAGGTGTTGAGTGAAGAAATGGTGTGACGAGGTTGGAGATTTTGGAAGAATGTGGTTGGCAGTTGGGGTAAAACCAGATTGTGGAAGATAGTGAAATTTACTGCATAGTAGGAGATAGAAGTTTTTGGAGGTTTCTGTGGACCTCTTTTTGGAACATTCTATACAAAGTAGTCTTTTATATACAGTGGTCCCCACTTATCCGTGAGGGATATGTTCCACAGCTCCCAGTAGATGCCTGAAACCTTGGGTAATAGCGAACCCCATACAGTTGGCCCTCTGTATCCATGCGTTCCGCATCCTTGGATTCAACTAACCTTGGAGAGAAAATAATAATATAACAATAAAAATATAAATAAAAAATGCAGTACGGCAACTATTTACATGGCATTTCCATTTTATTAGTGTTTTTTTGTTTTGTTTTCTTTTATTTTTTTGAGGCAGGGTCTTGATTTGTCTCCTGGGCTAGAATGTAGTGGCATCGTTATAGCTCACTGCAGTGTCGAACTCTTTGGGCCCAGTGATCCTCCTGCCTCAGCCTCCTAAGTAGCTGGGACTACAAGTACACACCACCATGCCTGGCTAATTTTTCTATATTTTGTGGAGCTGGAGTCTTGCTGTTGTGCAGGCTGGTCTGAAGTGATCTTCCCACCTCGGCCTCCCAATGTGCTAGGATTATAGGCATGAGCCATCCCATCTAGCCCTGTATTAGGTATTAAAATTAATCTAGAGGTGATTTAAAATATGTGGGAGGATGTGTGTAGGTTATATACAAATATCACAGCATTTTATATCAGGGATTTGAGCATCTGTGGATTTGGGTGTTCTGGGGGGTCCTGGAATCAATCCCCTACAGTTACTGAGGGACAATTAATTGTACTAATACATACTATGTTTTTTGATCTGATAACTGAAATGGCTACTAATTAATGAATGGGACATTGAATGGCATGCAATTTAAAACTTATAAATTATTTATTTATGGAATTTTCCATGTACTATTTTCAGGCCACAGTTGACCACAGGTTACTGAAACTTCCGAAACCAAAACCATAGATGAAGGGGTCTCCTCTACCCTAAAACTCAATTAAATTGTGTCATCCATGTCAAGGTTGTCCTGTGCCAACCAAATATATACTAAAGTCCTTATCTCCAAGGCACTCCATGATCTGATTCCTAACTACTTTTCAGATTACTTTAAAAAAATATTTTTTAATTGACAAATACAAATGGTATGTATTTATGGTGTACAAAATGATTTTACTTTATTTTATCTTTTTTTTTTTTTACCAATTTTCATCCTTTTACTGAGGAACAAAAAGTAATAATACAAAATGATGTTTTGATGTATGTATGCATTATGGATTGGCTAAATCAAGCTAAGTATTAATAAAATGTATTATCGCGCATAACTTCTTTGTAGTGAGAACACTTAAAATACTCTTAGCAGTTTTCAAGTATACAATATGTTGTTATTTACTGTAGTCACCATGAAATACAATACCAGATTACTTTTCTATCATTCACCTCTCTGTAGCCATGCCAAGCTAAACTACTCACTCTTTACTTACAGGAACATTTGTTCCTGGTTTCAATATTCTTCCCTTAGCTCATGCTTCATTTATTACCTGGAATGATCTTTGCCAATTTTTAGAATTGGTATTTTTAAATTTTCGCTATCTGATGGGTATATAGAGATATCTCTATGATTTTTAATTACCATTTCTCTTATGGCAGATTGCTTATCTTATGTTTATTGGTCTTCTGCATATCTTGTGTTTATGTCTCTTATGCATTTTCAATTGGATTGTCTTGTCTTTTTTGATAAAAAACCAATTGATAGGACTTTGTTGGATATTCACTATAAATCTTGACTTTTTTCATCAGTAAAATAGAATGACACTTTTCAAAAGAGGGTTGTTGTAAAGATTAAAGAATATGTGTAGACTTGGGGTGGTGGCTCATGCCTGTAATCCTAGCACTTTGGGAGGCTGAGGCAGGAAGATTGCTTGAAGTCAGGAGTTCAACACTAGCCTGAGCAACATGGCAAGACCCCATCTCTACAAAAAATAGAAAAATTAACCGTGTGTAGCGATGCATGCCTGTAGTCCCATGCTACTCAGGAGGCTGAGGCAGGAGGATCACTTGAGCCCAGGAGTTGGGCTCGAGCCTAGGTGACATCACAAAACCTCATCTCAAAAAAAAAAAAAAATGTGTAAAGCATTTAATGCTGCTATATATTATAGTAACAATTAAGACATTTTAGCTATTTTTCATTGTCTTTAAAAAATTTTTATGTAAAGCGTTTTTGTTTAAATAAATAAAGAATATTTAACTGGTAAGGACATACCATTACTGTTTTAAACTTTGTAAATGTGGATGCCTTTTCAACATATTCTTATAAATGTGGAAATTTTGCTTTGTTTTTCAGTGCCTATGATCATTTCAGTTTTTATTATGAAGTTTTATATTCAGAACTCCATATGTTTGAAACTTTTTTAAGAAAGTTGATTTACATTAAACACTTCATAGCCAAACTAAAGGTGAAGAGTCAAATCTCCTCAGAATAATTACTTTTCCATGTGCTTACTTCATACTCTGAAGACATAGAGCAAACACAGGTTTTAATTACTAGTTTGATAAAAAATACTGATGTTTTTATTTTTAGTTTTTTCAGCTTTATTGAGGCATAATTGACAAAAATTGTTTAGATTTTATAAATTTTTACAGCATAGTATGTATGAATTCAAGAAAGTTTGAAGAAGCAAACAAAAATGAAATAAAAATACCTTATCCCAGTGTCTCAAAGAATACCACTATTATAACCATGTATGTGTATAACCATGGTCTGTGTGCATATATATCTCTCCAAATATTTACTGTGTATAAATATACACTTGGGTATTTTTCGGCAAAATTAGAATATACTGTAAATTGCCTTATTCAGTTCATAACTCTATTTAAATTTCTCTGTTGTTCCAAAAATAACTTTGCCAGTTGCTTGTTCCAATGTGCATTTGGTTCAGTCTTTTTTAATTTAGCACACTTGCCCCTGACATTTTTAATCCCTGACATTTCTAATTTTAATATGAATATTGACATATTAAATAAAACTTTTTACATCACTCTTAAATGGATCAGATGCAATTTAAAAATACAGCAATTTGATATATAATGTCATTCACTTCAAAAATATAATTTCTAGGAATCAAAAATTCCATTTCATTTTCTCTACATAATTTGGTCTTCATAAATACATTTTATGGTGGTACGCTTTTTATTGATCACTCTGTATTTCTTTGCAAAATGATTATATGCCTTTAAATTTTAAAAAGATTCCTGTGACTATTATGCTCTTGAGAATTATTTCTTCTGAAGTGAATTACCAACATTGAGATTTATTCTGGATTTAATTACCATTTTAAATATTATTAGTGCATACTTGATCAAGTTAAAATAATTATATTCTGTATTTTTCTAATAACTAACATTTGTATACCACTAGGTATAGTTCTAATGCTTAAACAGGGCAACATCTATGGGAAAGTTTTGGAACTAGAAGACTGACCAGGGTTTGAGTTTTAGTTGTCCTCTTTACTATAGGTGCTCCTTGGCTTGCCACACGCCGTGTCCAATAAACCCATCCTAAGTCACATCGTTGTGAATTGGGGACTATCTGTAGTTATGTGACTTTGTGATTTGTTGATTTCTTAGAGCCTTAGTTACTTTATGTAAAATAAAAATGTATCCAAACGTGAAGTTCTTGGGCAAATTTAAGGTATTATAAAGTATAAAAAGCAAGTTTAGAGGTAGAGTCGTATTCAAATGTATTCCTGTTATTAGAACTTTATATTAGATAAGCTTTAATATACTGATTATTGAATTTTGAGATTCCTATGTTTATTTTTCTGATTAATTCTCAAAGGAGTATCAAAAGACAAAAGTACTACATATTTAGTTATAGTTCTAATTGGCTTTTATTCATGATTCAAGAATCAATGATCTTGCAAAGTGGAGTGAGAGCTCCCACTGGGCAATGGCAGAACCAGGGGTCTTGTAAAGTGGGAACAAGGAAGTACAACAATAGAAAAAAAAAAAAAAAACGATCAGTTAACCAGGTTACTTCTTTTTTGGAACGGTTAGAGCAGAGGGGACTTAGTACCCTGCCTCAGCTAGACTAGAATTTCCTGTTGTCAGAAAAAACTCGTCTGTTTGGAATCTGTCTGCTTTTTTAAAGTTTCAAGTTTGATTTGGTGGCATTTAGCGTGAGTGACTCCATTTTGGTTTGGTCTCGTCTGTTGGGGCCTAGTGCATGAGCTCAGTCCAAAACAGTGGCAGTCAGGCGTGGTGGGAGGTCGAGGCAGGAGGGTCGCTTGAGCTCAGGAGTTGGAGACCAGCCTGACACTGTCTCAATTAAAAAAAAAAAAAGAACAAAATAACCCCCAAACAGTGGTATCCCATGATCCCTGTTTAACAGGAAATAATTACTTATTTTAGTAAATGTATTCAGTCCTGTTAGATGAAAGAGTATTTATAAATAAGTCTAGCAGAATGATTCTCTTTGTTATCTGAATTCTGTATTATTCTTTCATTTTCATTGAGCTTTATTATTGATATTTATAGGTACGTGAAGTTATTAATAGGCACATACTTTTTTGATGCTTCATGATGAAGTGGTAATGAATCTGGGACTGTCTTGTTCAATATAGTATTAATGCTAACTCTTACATTCCTGGACACTTAATTTCTATTGAAAATACCTGATTAAATTCATAAAAGTTGTAATAAAATATGATGATGAGTATTAGCATTCCTCAGTTTACCTGTGGCTTATTTATTTGGGAATCCCTGGGTAATCTGTGCCTAAACTGCTGATTGCTTTGAAATGATAAATGTATGCTGGCCATCCATATCAGTTCTCTGTATTTTGCAGCGACAGACAGACCTTTCGAGAATGACATTCATGTGTATCACACATAGCCCTAAACAGCCCGTCTTTTATCTCTTCTCAACAAATCATGGTAAGAATGGCATAATGCTAGATTTGAGTCATGTACATGTACATTTTTTAAAATTAAAGATTAAAAATGCGTTATTAAATAGTAACATTCCTTGGTCACACCTCCTGACCAGTTGAGCACACTTGTTAGAAATTTCTGATTTTTGTCTGTTCTCTGGATCAGCGCTGTCCAGTACAGTAGCCACTAGCTACATGCTGCTGTCGAACACCCGAGATATGGCCAGTGTAACTGAGGAACTGAATTTGTAGTTTAAGTGTAAAAATCAAAACTCCACTCAGTGACTGGAACGTTTTTATGCATTTGGAACAACGTGTTAGTTGGCTAGGGAAGCCATGATAGAGTACGATAGGCTGGATGGCTTAAACAACAAAACTTCATTTTCTCACAATTCCAGAGGCCAGAAGTCCAAGATCAAGGTGTCTACAGGTTTGTTTTCTCCTGAGGCCTCTCCTCTTGTCTTGGGGATGGTGCCTTCCAGCTGTGTCCTCACAAGCTTGCCCTTCTGTGTGTTATCTGTGTCCCAGTCTATTATTATAAGGACACAAGTCTTATTGGATTAGGGCCCACCTATATGACCTTATTGTACTGTTTTTACATCCTTAAAGACCTTGTCTGCAAATATAGTCACATTCTGAGGTACTGGGGGTTCGGACTTCAACATATTATATATTGGGGTGGGGGTGTGGGGGACAGTTCAGCCCATAACAAATTAGTGGTGTCAATTTGCTTTTTCAGCTGTAAGTTTTAAAAGAGTGACTGGGTTCCTATTTCAGTATTCCCATGATTACCAAACGAGGGAGTTTTCAAATGTCATTCTAATAGAATATACCTGGTATGTGAATCAAAGAGTTAATTTTGGTTTTCTTTGGCTGCTGTTTCATACAAAATTTTCTGTGTCCATTTGACACTTCCTGATTGTCCATCATGGCCACACTCCAGTAAATGCTGTAGGAAGGTAAAAAAGGGTTGACAAACCTTACTGTGAAGGATTTCAGCCCATAGCAGCCTGTCCAATACAACACAATAGAAATGTAATTTCATGGGTAATGTAATTTAAAATTTCCCAGTAGCTCATTAAAAAGGTTATCCTCTTAATTTCAACTTTATATTTTATTTAATCTAATATATCTAAAATGTTATCACTTTGACATGCAATCAGTGTAAGTAATTGCTAATGCTATAGTTTACATTTTTTTGTACTAAATCTTCAGACTCCAGTGTGTAGTCTGCATTTCCAGCACATGTCATTTCAGATGTTAAGGTTTCATTAGACATACTTGATCTATATTTAACTTATGGTAGTTTGCCAAAATATTTTGTTTTTATTAATGTCAGCAAGGAGCAACTCATAGCCTCATAACTTTGAGATGAACTTTAAAGATGGAGAAAAGAATACTTCTTTTCCAAGGAAAGCCATGGAAACAGGCATTAGCGATAGTGCTAGGACTAAAACCTGGGTTTCCTGGTTATGTATTTCTCCTAATGTCAACATGGCTTTTTTGTTTTTGTTTAAATTAAAGCAGTATGTCTGCTTTGAAACTTAGAAAACTTGCAGGTTTTTATTTTTGTTGTTGTTGTTGTTGCTGTTGGTTGGTTGGTTTTTAAGAAATGTTCATCACTTTATGGTCTGGTAAAGAAATCTCCACCTAAAGCTGCTGCCTAAGGATTGTGATACAAAGGCTAAAATAATCTGAGAGACAAACTAGTGGATTTTAGAGTTTGAAGGATTAATCCTTTTACTGTATTCCCCTACCCAATCGGGTATCTATCCTAGTTAGCTTTCAAATGTCTTGAATGTTCCTGGGAAATTTACTGCTTTTGTTGGTCAGCAGTCTGCAATGTTGGTTCTTGGTGTGCTCTTGACTGAAGAATGAGCAGACACAATGAAAGCAAGGTAAGCATGAAATGAGCTTTACTGAGGAGAAGAGGACAGGATTATAGAGCAAGAGTAACATAACTGTTTGCCATAGATGAGTGTACCCTTTATTGTAATAAAAAGGCCTTGTTCATGGTCCAGGGTCTTGGTTTATAGTGTCTGGATTGGGACCTCCTGGTGGTTCAGATGTCACCCTGGAACCACTTTGATGGGCAGTTGGGAGTTATATGACCTGAGTCTTACTGTGCATGTGGCTCTCCCATGAGCCTCTCTGAAAGCCCATTGGGGGACGGGGGGTGGGGGGGACAGGCGGTGAACTGCAATAGTACATTTAAGCTAGTGACATGATAATTAGCCTTAGTTTATCCTAGGTCACCTTCCAGACCCCGTTGTATCTATGCTGCTAGGCCTGTGGGCTAGAGAATCCTCTGTATTCTTTTGCAGTTGGTGCGCTTAGTTCTGATTGGCAGATTCATAGGGGCTGTTCCCTCTTCCCCCAGATGTAGCAATCGCTCAGGGTGCTGGGCTTTGTCCCCAGGAGGGGCCAGAGGTCCCTGGCCATCTGCTGAACACTTTGTGCAACACCTCTGGTGTTGGAGTCCTCGTCCTCAGGGGCCAGAAGGGTTTCATTTTGGTCCTTCCCCAGCTTCACCCGGGAACGATGGATTCAAGTGGGTATCCCTGGGACCTTAATAGCAGTTGAGGTAGAAAGTAAGACTGGGTAGTGACCTTTGCACACCAGGGCTAGCTGGGGTGTGGGGGACCCGTCCTTCCACTGTTTGATGAGCACTAAGTTCCCCAGCTGACAGAAAGGACTAGGGGAAGAAGAATCTGTAGGCAGTAGCTTGTGTTCTCATAATGTCTGCAAGAACTGAGCTGCTTGAAGGGTCTGTGGGTGTCCAGCCATTTCCTGTGATGCAAAGGCAGGACAGTTATCACTCTGTAAGGGCTGGGGAGGCCAAAACGAGGTATGATGTCCTCCAGAAGTCTTCGGTAAACTTCAGGGGCCTTTTCCGTCCTGCAAGGAAAAGCTTCATCCCAATGAGTAAAAGTGTCAATGACCACTAATAAGTAGCCTGCATGCCGTTCCCCATCCTTGACACCACTGCCTTCAGTGAACCACTGATGGGCTTGAGAGATGGGGACTGAGGATAGATCTGCCCGGGGAAGGCAATGGTGGAGTATAATCTCTTCACAATTATGTGGTAGCCTACTGGGTTCCCCTGTTGTTTCTTCAGGAAGAAGAGTGGCAGGGTTAAGTCCAGAGCAGCTCTCAATTTTTAAGTCAGGGGTTTCTATGAACATTCCTCTTGAGGATAGAAAGAAACTCATGCTCGCAGTTTAGAAAGCAAGCCACGTCCTAGCAGGTTGATGGGGCAACTGGCAATTACCGGAAATGACTGTTCAATGGTCACATCCTCCCACACGCAAAGCAAAGGGAGAGTAAGAATTGTTTGGTAGGGACCCCAGAGACTCCGGTGACCATACAGAATTGAGTACTCAGTTTTCTGGAGTAGGTGAGGGGGACAGAGTAGGCAGCCCCAGAATCAAAAGAAAATTGACTGCCTACCTGCCACCAGGAGGGTTACCTTTGGCTCCAGGCCCGTGATTTTGTCTGCCAGGGGGCTGATGGGAAGGGGACTATAGCTTCCCTTCAGATCGGAAAGAAAAGTACGCAAAGCCCATAAATGGAAAAGTTACAGCGCAGACGGGCTTGTCCATGGGCTGCATAGACCCTCAGGTTCCAAACGGCAGTAAGTTCCGTCTTGCTTATTGCCAGGCATACAGGGTCACGCTGAGTGAGTGAGCCGGGCACTAGATGGCTCAGTGCAGACAAAACCAGGGCAGGAAAAACTGTTTTAGCTTTAACACAGGAAAGGGCTGCATGCACCTCATCAGATCGAAAAGAAAAGTACGTTATAAAAACCAACGCAAAGCCCTCCTCCCTAAAGAGAATCAAATTGAAAGACTTCTCCCTTACCATGAGGAATGTGTTCCCAAACTCCTTATCACACACCCAAATTTAGCCAAGAGCTCAACCGACCGTGCAGTCTGAGAAATGGTGAGTGTGAAAAAGTAAAGGCAAGCTCCAGCGCCCCCTCCAGCGCTGGCTACCAGACAGGAAGAACCCAGGCAGGAGTGTCACCGTGGAGAAAGGCGAGCTAGCTTGCCTAGAGGAAAACATCCAAGTCACAGAAATGGCAAGGTTGGAAACGGGAGAGCAAAGGGCATGAAGACGCAGCAAGGCTTGCCTGGAGAGAAACGTCAGAGTCATCTCACCAAAATGTTAGGTTTCGGTCTGAAACCCTCGGTTCTTGGCATGCCCGTGGTTGAAGAATGATCAGACATGAAAATGAGGTTTATTGAGGAGGGAAAGATAGGATTGTAGGGCAAGAGCAAGATACAGGTTTAGAGAGCCTGGTACATACACCACAGATGACGACTGGACCCATTGTCACAGCAGGGCAGGCAAAAGGAAAGGGGGGAGACAAAAAGGGGAGGGGACGGGGGAGAGAGAGAGAAAGCTTGGCTATGGTCTGCATCTTATTTTATAGTGTCCACATAAAGACCTCCCTTGTGGTTCAGAGGTCACCGTGGAACCACTATGATTAGACAGTTGGGAGTCACATGACCTGAGCCTTAACTACCCATGCATTGTTTTGCCGCTGGAGTGCCAAGTTCTGATTGGCAGATTCCTAGAGTATTCCCTCCTCCCCCAGGTATGGAGAATTAGGGTTGGGCAGGAGGAAGATGGGCACAGCAGTACCCACTTTCGTCCCTAGGAGACCTGGAATTCCTCACTATCTACCTGTTTAACTTTTCCCTGTGTTTTATTTTATTTTCATATTTGCCTCAATTTCTGTTGTATTTTTAAGTAGATTTGTTATATTTGATGACAGAATTTTTGGTTCATCCTCACTGTTAATGGCCAAATTGTTTCTCTTTCCTTAAGTAATATCTCATTAACTTTATAAGCCATCTTTTCCGCACCATCTAGAGAATCAATTTCCTGTGCTTCAGTGGTATTTAGTCCTGTAGCAGCTCCCCATCTTTCCATATTAGCGTTTTAATAGCTACATTCTTTTAGAAAATAAAGCCTCTAAAGTGAGTTTTAAAATAATCTTAAATCTTTTTTAAAAAAGTCTTGTAAATTGATACTTTGTAGCATTATCAGAAAGAATCGTATTTCTTTAGATGAAACAATTTAAAATATGAGGTGAACCTGTGGGGGCAGTTTTAATATTCACAGTGCTAAAATGTTATGGCTCGATCAAACTCTCCCCAAAATCTGATACATTAACACCAGCTGTCTTTTGAGGTTTCTAGGAAAATGAAGTGTGTTTGTGCATTAACGTCCCATCAAGTGAGTTTCATTATCTTTTTTTCCCTTGGTTAAATTCATCAGAAAGAGTTATTCTTTGTAGGTGGCAAACAGATGCTCAAACAAATGGCTTTGATTCTGAGAGTATTTCTGTATCTTTATCACACCTTTGTCTTTGAAGGTATTCATTTTTCACAGTGGAATAGTTCCTTTTGTTTTTATGACTTCCAGTGAATTTAAGCTTTTGATTTATTCTTGGGTCATGTGTAAGGTTTTGGCTTCCTGGCCCAACTGCTTCTATAAAACTTTCTTTTCTTTTTTTTTTCTTAGTAGGAAAACTGTTGTTGCAGTTTCTTCCTAATCTCAGTACACATGCTGCCAGTGGTGAATCCTATGGATGGGTAGCAGGTCTTCAAAGCCTCGACTGTTTCCAGTGTGTATCTTCCTTAGTGATTGCCCATCTGATTTTTTTGCTTGAACATGTTCAGGTAGCTCAGTCTTTTGAGAAAATATATACCATTGATGGACAAAGAACTGCTTAACAAAAATGTGTATTTAAAATAAGCTGAAGTTTACCTTCAGTTCTCTTATTTTCTAAATTAAATACCTCACCTTGCTTTCCACTTAATTGCCCTTTAAATAGTGAAAAACCTTAACCAGATTTTTCATCTTTTTTCTCTTTTCTCAGGCTAAATATTGTAGTCCTTTGTTCAACAGTTATTTAAGTGCCTGCCTGTTGTGTACCAAGAACTTTTCTAGGCATTGGAAGACATATCAGTAATTTTCCTTACATTTCATGCTTTCCAGATCTGCTTTCCCTATATGGGCATCAGTAATCTACTCCTGGAAAATCAGATGTCCTTCTTAAGAATACTTATTGGGGCCTGTTTTCTATTATCTTAAATTGCAGCATCTGCAGGATAAGGAAAATCCTAAACAGGAAGGTCCTGATGAATCATCAGAAGAAAGAATCAGTGCTTTAGGATTAGGAAAAAACAACAACAACAAAAAAACCATAGCAGAAAAATTGGAAGTTGCATACCTTTGTTTAGACTTATAAATTTCTTTGTATGGTGCTCTGAAACCTTGCTACTTAAATTGAAGTACCCAGACCAGTGACTTTGGCCTAGGTGCTTATAAAAAATGCAGAATCTCAGGCCCTGCTTCAGACTGACTTCAATGAATAAAAATTGAATTTGAACAAGAACCTCAGGTGAGCCTCATGCTTATTAAAATTTGAAAGGCACTAGCCCAAGAGATATACCAAGTGACTTTTAAAAAGAATTAAAACCAAAAAATTTCTTCATCACATTTAATGATCATGTTTATCATTATCCAGAACTTCTTTTAGGCTGACAGTACCCAATGTGGTGTTTTTATTTTTTGAGCTTTATTGTTGTCTGTGGAAATGCATAGTATGATAATTCATTCAGGGCATATACACAGTGGCGGAGGATGGCTCACCTGAGTGTGACAATACCTTTCCTGGCACCATCTGAGGTGCATGTTCTTTTTGTTGGCACTTGCTATGCTTTTCACAGTCTCTGCATGTAATTCTGATATTCTGTCAATGCAGTTGAGGTATAACTTTAGGCTTTTCTTAAACATTTTGTGTTGGTTTTGTATTGAGTTTTGGGGAATTAAATCTAAAATATTCCTATGTAATCACTGGCTGGAAATTATTATATTATGAGATACATATACTCTATCAAGTTTGGGGATTAAAGTCAAGAGTAGTTCTGGGAAAATATTAACCAGAGAGATGATCTGTAAGAGTTATGCCTCTTTAGGCATTTCAATTCATGAGTGTTGCTTTACAAATGAGACGTCTGTGGCTGAATACATTCTTCCAGATGTGGTTTAAAGTCAAAGAAAGTAGTTACACTGTTACATTTTTTTCTCTGGATGATGTCATTCTTTTGAATGAACCCATGGTTTTAATTCTGGAGAGTGATAGTTGAAGAGTTCTGAAGTTTGAAGTCAATAAAGCTTTTTTCTGACCTTTTGTTGGTGAATCTGGAGCCGGAAATGTTACTATAAGTCAGAGAATAGATCAAAGCTGTCTGAAAATGGTATTAAAATCACCTCTTTGTGAAAAATCTTTGTTGATACTTGTAATTACTATTTCATCTCTGTAGAGGAAACATCTTTTTAGGCTGCGTAACCTTTTATTCATTGAGCTAACAATGAGTACCTATTTTGCAGGTGGCGTCATACTAAGTCCATGTGACCAATATACATGGTCCGAGCCTTCACAGAGATTATAGCCTAATAGAGCAAATGAATAAGCAAATCAGAAATTAGAGTACAGTGTGATAAGAGACACCACAAGGGAAACCCTGGATCACATAGAAAGGATTTGAGGGCTTATTGAAGTCTTTGAAAGAAGAAATATTGAAGGTGGGAAATCTACTTAAGTTGTTCTAAATTTTTTAATTTTTATGATTAATACTATGAGATATTTGTAGATCCTATTCCACAACTGATTATATATTGAATGCATATTTCTGGGAGCTGAGTTACCGAATCAAAGAGAGGAACCTCTAGGTTTCTAGTGCATGTTACGAGGTGGCTTTCCAGGAAGGTTGTAGCAAGTTATATGCTCAAGAACAGAATGCTGGTGTGTTCCTCTGTATATGCCTTGCTGGCAGTGGATGCTCTGCAGTTCTTGATGGAAATGTGCGTGGATTATAGCTGCTCCTGCTTCTCAACTCCCACCTCATGAGTTTTGCTTTATTCCTGGTAGTACCAACCACAGTCTAAGCCGGGAAAATTGTCCAGAACTTGAAAATGAGCAAAACAGATTAATAGGTGTCCTTTCAGTGGTAGGCTGGGCTTGTCTGTCTAGTGGGCCCTGACGCTGTATGAGAGTGTACACTTTTTCTTTCTTTTGATTGGGCTATTTTGCAACTTTGTAGGGGTAAAAGTTAACTAATAGTCATGCAAATGATTCTTATTCATAATAATGCAAATGAATTTGTCCAGTGAGATACAGTTGATTTCTACGCTGAAGAAGAGCTGTCCCCAGATACTACATTTCATTGACCTATAGTAGAGATTACTAAACTTTCTGTTTATGGTACTCTAAAAGTCTCAGTAACTTTTTCATGGTGCCACTAGGACAAAAGGAATACCTAATAGTTACTTTAGGTAAGTAATTAGGTCCAAACAACATAGTAGTAGTTTGTATAGTGTCCCTGTTAATTCACTGAGGCACCCTGAGTGCCTTAGCACTCAGTTTGGGAACCCTTCTTATAACAATAGTGTTTGGGGTCCCCTCCACATATTCAAATTTGTCCTAATACCCTCATTAATTAATGAGTTGAATTACATTTTTGGCATGAGTTCAGTTTATATTTGCATGAAAGTCATGATTTTAAACTTTTTGAAAATTGTCCTTTAGCACCAGTTAAATTCTGCTTGTTATAAATTTAAAATGTGAATAAATAGGTCGTTTCAAATTTCTTTGAACGCAGTTTCCTTATCCAGAAATGATCTATCACAGACCGTGAGAATTAGAGTGAAAATGCACCTGTGAAAACAGCACAGCACCTTTTCATGACTATGTACAAAATACCTTGTGCTGCTTGATACAGTTGTGAGGGTGTTCGTTGGGGAAAAAACATACAAGCAGTGAAGTAGCAGAGCCTGCATGATTCCTCAGGGTCTCATCCCATGGAGAGGAGATTAGGCTGGACACTGCTGCGCTGCCTTGTGCCATGGAAATGGCTCCAGGAGAGGAATCCCAGCCTTCCCTTCCCATGACGTTCCACATATTTACTGGAATCTCCTGCCGACTGGGTAGCACAGTGTAACTGGGACCTTCTCGGTTATCAGAGGGGAGCCTGTGTTCCCCAGCAGCTGTTACAATCTCAGTTTATTCTTTCCTTGTTGACTGACCTGCTGAGCTAGCTTCTTGGAAAAAATTCAGAAATGGGTGAAAGGGAGGAGTTGAAAGGAACCTCCAGGACCATCTGCATTTGTCTTTGTATTTGTATTTCCTCACTTGTTTTCTAAAAAACTTGAAATGGATACAGACAGTAGTCAATAACTTTACATTTAGGCAATAGTTATATAGTTTTATCGTCTTAATTTATATATGCTTGATCTCCATGTCTTAAGTATTAACTTCTAACTGTAGAAATGAGTTTTTTCCTCCAACCAGTGAGTCTTGCAGTCAACTCTGAAAATGTTTTTTTCTCTTTCAAATTTTAGACCTTTAAAATTATAATTAAAATTTGGACATAGGATGCATTTGGGATTGATGAGGTATCCAAGGAATGGAAAGTAAAAGTAGCTGACAGAGATAGAACTGAAAGGTGAGGGCTGTGGGAACATCAGGAATAGGGTAGGACTGGGGAAAATGAGATGAGAACAGGAATGCAGGTGTCTGGTGCCCAAGGCTCTAAGACAGTTTTCAGAACCAGAATAGTTTGGGTGTGGGAAGCCTGGTGGAAACTTTTACTGTTTTGTTCAAAACTGTAAAATAGTTTACTTCTTTATTTTCTGTTGTCTCTTTCTTGATCCAAATTACCATTATCATAGGAACAATTGGTTTCTGAAAGCTCTCTCTTGCCAATTATCAACTCGAATTAGTGTTATCTATTTCTGTGGGATCATTAGAATATGTCTGCAACAATTCCTGTTGATTAAAAAACACAAGTGAAGGGAACCCATGTGCAGACCAGTTCATACTAATGATATGCCTAGAAACTAGTGATTCCCTTGAAGTGTGCATTGGACTGTGACATTAGATAACTGTGAAAGGATTATGCACACAGCAGTATTGTATGCTTGAAACCTAGCATAGATTTAGCCTTTCTATTACTGTGAAGAAATGAGTTATTGTTTCCACTTGCCAGGTAAGAACAATACTTGAGATAAAATCTGACATTATGCTTTTGCCCTTCCACTGTTTTTTCAAGTGTAAATGGCTTGTGTTTAGTCAATCTTCTTGTTGTGAAATTGAATCATTTTTATGGCATCTAAGAGTTAGAGCTGCTGATGTAGCTATTAACAGACACAGAAACACTGCTCAGTCGAGAAGAGAACACTTCAGAGATGGTTGAGCTCTGTGAGGAATTTTGCGCTCTCTTGTACCCTGCAATTTGAGTCATGTTTGAACTGCATAAACTGTTACTCATTTTTATATATTTATGTTTGCATAATAAAGTTGATTACCAGTATTTACTGAGAGCTTATTGTATGCAAGGAGCTACTTTAAGTGCTTTCTGTGTATTACCTTGTTTATGCTTACAACTATTGTTAAGAGAAATATAATGTTATCCCCATTATATTCCTCTCAAAAATGTGATAATGTTATTCTCATTAGTGACGAGAACACTGAGGTACAGAGAAGTCAATTATCTTGCTCAAGGTCACACATCTAGAGTGGTAGAGTCAAGGTTTAGACTCACGCAGTCTGGCTGAAGAGCCTGGTGGTAACCACTAAGCAATATTGATTTTGGATGTATCTATGCAGTATGGCTGATATAGGGTTTTTTTGTTTGTTTTGGAGATACAGTCTTGCTTTGTTGCCATGGCTAGAGTACCTTGGCATCATCGTAGCTCACTGTAACCTCAACCCCCTGGGCTCAGGTGATCGTCCTTCCTCAGCCTCCCAAGTAGCTGGGACTACAGGCATGTGCCACCACACCCAGCTAAGTTAAAAAAAATTTTTTTTTTGTAGAGACAGTGTCTCTCTGTTGTCTAGTCTGGTCTCAAACTCCTCTTGCCTTGGCCTCCCAAAGTGCTAGGATTACAAGTGTGAGCCATTGCACCTGGCCTGATACAGTTTTATTTCTCTTTTAAGACTGTTTTTTCAACCTCTGCATCTATTCCCTCTGAGACTTACTTCTTTCTTTCTCTCTCTCTCTTCCTTCCTTCCTTCCTTCCTTTTCTCTCTCTCTTTTCTTTCTTTCTTTCTAATTTTTTAAATAATTATTTTCTTTCTTTTCTTTTCATTTATTTGCTCTTGCTCGGGCTGGTCTTGAATGCCTGACCTCAAGCAGTTCTCCTCCCTTGGCCTTCCAGAGTGCTAGGATTACAGGTATGAGCCACCATGCCCAGCCTATAATTTCATGCAGTCAGTTTTGTGAAGTGGGTGCATCTTGTTCCATTTTGTGTTGTCTATGGTGAATTTTGCTGTTGTTCCGTATCTTACTCCTTTCAAAATTGCAACCATATTCTTAAACTTTTTATTTTCAGATAATGTTAGATTTACTAAAAAGTTGCAAAAATAATACAGAATTCTCTTATACTTTTCACCTAGCTTCCATTAGTGTTAATGCACTGCATAACCACAAACTAAAAATTAACATCGGTACAATACTTTTTCCTAAACTACAAGCTTTATTCACTTTCCATCAGTTTTCCCACTAATCCCCGTTTTCTATTCCAGGATCGAATCCAAAATCCCATATAGCATTTACTTGTCATGTCTCCTTAATCTTTCCAAGTCTTTCAAGGCCTGGGTACTTTTGAAGAGTAGTGGTCAGTTGTTTTGTAGAGTGTTCCTCAATTTGGGGTTGTGTGATGTTTTCTCATGATTAGGTTTAGGTAATGTGTTTTTGGCAAGAATACCACAGAAATGATATGTCCTTCTCAGTGCATGATATCAAGGGCATGTGATGTGAATGTGTCTTACTGGTGTAGTTAACCTTGTTCACACTTGATCAAGGTGGCATCACTCAGGTTTTTCCACTATAAAGTTACTGTTTTTTTCCTTTGAAATTAATAAATATTTTCATGTAGATATTTTGGAATTATGCACATATCCCGTTTCTCCTCAGACTTTGGTCCAGTGTTTTTGTATCCATTGGTGGGTGAGTGTGTGTCCGCAGCAGTTACTACTATGGTGTTCTAATGGTGACTTTCTATTTCCTTCTTCATTTTATATTTATTAATTGGAATTCCTTTGTAAGGAAGAGCTGTCTCTTCTTTATTTTTAATTAACTAATTTATAATTTATATCAGTATAGACGCATGAACGTTTTATTTTATAATCCAGCACTGCTTATTTTGTTGTTCAAATTGTTCTTTTACCATTAGGAGTTCAGGTTGGTTCCTCAGCCCTTTCGACATTTTCCCATCCTTTTTGACCATTCTTAATTTCTGGCACCATAGGATGCTCTAGCTTCATCTTGTTTGTTCCCTGCTCCAGCCCTGGAGTCACCCACTTCAAGGTGCCATGGCCCCTTTTATTGGATAATGTTACCTAGAAGCCAAGATCTCAGGACTGCTTATGCTCATTGCTACTGTGGTGTCTGTTGTTTCAGGGCTCTCTCAGTGAATAATCAGGAAAATATATGTACTAACGCATGCATACATACAAATCTATATTTTAATATGTATAGTTCTGTGCATTTCTATGTACATATGTATTAAAAACCATGAGTTCATACTGATATGTTGGATTACAATCCAACACCACAGGGTTCATTGTAGCCTTCTCAGTTTTCTTATTTGTAATTTCTCTGACAGTGAGAAATCTGACTCTCATTACCTATGGTATGTTTACTTATTTGTTCATACCTAGTATACATATAAAGTAGTTTCAAGCTTGCTAGCCCAAATCCCTGTGAGAAATAGTTATTGACTAGAGTACAACTTTTGTATGTAGTTCTTTTTGTCTTTAGCGTTGCCATATCTAGTCAAAATACTGTTTTCCAAAGTTACTTTTGATGTGCTATTTTTTGACAAACCAAATAGTTGTTAGAATTATGTCAAAAATAGGAGCAAATGAAGGAAAATAGGCAAAATAGGTAGCAAAAGAAGGCGTTAAGGCTGTTTTTTGAGGAAATTGAATGTGTGTATTTCTTAATTCCTGGACTTTTTGACTTCTGTGTTGGTTGCACAGAAACATTTTGGACATTTTTGGTCACTTAGTTTGCCAGAGAGGTAAGTTAGTACTATAATACAATATTTACATTTACATTTCTTTAATTGTATTTATTACTCATGCATTTTTTTTTTTTTTTGAGACAAAGTCTTGCTCTGTCACCCCAGCTAGAATGCATTGGTGTCGTCATAGCTTACTGCAACCTCCAATTCCTGGGCTCAAATGATCCTCCTGCTTTAGCCTCCCAAATAACTGGGACTACAGATGTGCATCATTGTGCCTACCTCATTTTTTTCTGTTTTTAGTAGAGATGGGGTCTTGCTCTTGCTCAGGCTGGTCTTACTCATGCATTCATACACACTGTTAAATGTGTAAGAATTTTTAAAAATGTCCTGTTGACATGCATGTGAAAAGGTAGGTAATAATACGTATGAGAATGGCACATAATGTATCAATATTTTCAACCTGATCCCTGTCACCAATTGTCTTAAAATAATTAGATAACCTGCCTTTTGTTACTTTAAAGATTGTTTTAACAGAATGCTCTGGTATTCTTGTAGAACATTAACAGTGTAATGCATTAAATCTTTCTCTTACAGTGGCCAAATTACTGTTCTATTATTCAGTTTTCTCCAAGAGGCTGACTTTGCAATAGACTGTGGAAGGTTTTCTACTGGTTATGTATGGATAGCCACATATATATTTCTAAATTTCTTGTAGAGACATTTATTTTTGGTAGAGACAAGATCTCACTCTCCTGCTCTGGTTGGTCTTGAACCTGTGGCCTCAAGTGATTCTCCTGTCTCAGCCTCCCAAAGTGCTGGTATTACAGGTGTGAGCCATGGTGCCCTGCTTGGATAGGCATATTAAAGAAAGAAATGAAGGCTAGCAGAGAGAAAACCTTAGTACCTAAGAGATTTCATATCTTTAATAGAGCATCTAATTTAGATAGTACATAATAGTTACTGGAACTGCAAATGAATTAAGATTATGATGGAATGGGGGTAAATTGGAAAGGATTTAGTGAAGATAACATTACAATAGGATTGTAGACTTATCAGAAAAGTATGTGAATTGGAAAGCCATTGCAAGAAGAGAGATAGTGATTGCATATTTAAAAGAGATTTAAAAACAATAGCAGTTATATTTGCTCTGACTCACATTTGTTTATGTGAGTTATAACTCATAGAAGAATGGCTATATATGCAGCATTAGTCTAGTCAACTTAAAAAATTACTACCTTAGATAGCATCTAGGTGAATGCTATATAAATAGTCAGCTTATTGAAAAAATTCAGTGCATATTACAGTTTATAATATGTTAAATAGTCTATTAAAGAAAACAAATGTTGTCTGAGTGTAATGAAAATGTAAATATATTCATTACTCTGGGTTAGTACAATGACTATGAGAAACATTCAGGTTTTAATGTATATCTCAGGAGGATTTTCCAGGTAACAAAATTCAGTGAGTCTGGTAAGGATTAATTGTTGGTTTGAGCCCATCAAAGTTAGGTCTAATGAAGAGTCCACTTAAAATGTAAAGGAGAAAATGGGATCTCAGAAAAGTTATAAAAGTTATTTCATTGATTTAGTGACACCACTTGAAATTGGAACTGAACTGCTATCTGCTCTTTATAATAAGTTACAGTAGGCAATATTAATACAAAAAATGATTGAATACAGCTATTCCTGCCCTTCTCCCCTTTCCGTTTCCCCTCTTTTCATCTCTTAAAAATTTTTACTCTTTCCCTCCCTTTTGTTTCAAGCTTCCTTTCTATCTGCTCTGGATCTTTAAGGATATGTTTATTGAGAAATAAGTAAGTTCTCAAAATAGATTATTAAAATGGAATGAAGATATATGCATAACAACTTCCCAAAGTCACTTGTATTATAAATTGTTCCTTTGTCTCAACCACCGTCTGCTCTGTTTTAGTCCTACCTCTTCCCTGAATCTTTGAATATACAAGTTTTTAAAATCCAGAATTCTGTCAATAAGTTACTTATTTCAATATATTCACTCTGCTTTTGACAAAACTAGACAGTGTTTAAAAACAAACCCAATCCAGAACCAGTTACCACAAAGTCATCAATAAAGGGTTGTATGGTAATATGTGCTAATAAATGCTTCATTCTGCCATATAATAGCGTCAGGGCAAGAGCTGTGGGTCATGAGAATTTTGGAAGTTATTGAATGCTATTATGCTATCAATTTTAAGTCAGTTTTTGGCCTCTATGCATAGCTGAGGATAAGATACTTGCTTGGTTTGATTTTAAAACAAGTTAATGGTGAATGGTTGAGCCTGGAGAGTGTCAGATTTACCTTAGTGAAAGAAATGTATTAGCTGTGCTGATTAGCTCTAATTAACTGTAAGTTTAAATGTCTATGGACAGCTTTACCCGAAGTCTCTGTTTCGTTTGTAGCTTTAAACTCAGAATATATTTTCTTACGGAAATGAAGTTACAATGTTGATTGGGATCTTTCTCAGATTAGCCCGTAAAAGCCCATTTAATGCATAATACAGAAGAAATATAATACTTCCAGTAATCAGATGTGGTTCCTGACGTCTGAAGTTTTGGCAGGAAGTGTGAGACTGAGACTCTGGAAGTGGCACTGGTAGCAGGTGGAAGGCAGTGGAGGAAGCGTCCTCAGCGTTGGAGCACAAACAGCAGACACTTTCTTTACACATGCTCTTCTCAACCCTGCTGATTGCCTGTGTTATCTATTCCCAGTTATTTTTCTTCTTGGGCCTCATTTTATGTATTAGAGCTCCACTAGCCCAATAAATCATGGGCTGCGTTATAATATTTTATGTTTTCTTCTTTCGGGTACTCATTGTGCATGAGCAATTGTAACTTTCAATTGTGAAAGCTAATTATAATGTGGAACTGAAGTCTGAGTGTTCTTGAAGAAGCTTGGAATATATTGACAGTTTTTGCTCTGAAAATTACTTTAATTTCTTTTATCTTTGTTCAGTATCTTAACTTAAGCTTTTAAAATAAGGACTAATTTTCAGAAGAGCTGTTCTTCTTTCCCATAATGTCAGAATTCCACATAGTGATAGCAGGCTAAATTTTCACTGAAGGTTGAAAAGTAATTCTTCTCCTTTAATGGCAACACTGTCAAACTAGTGGTAGAACGATGCGAATAATTCTTGTGGGCTGTAACTATTACTATCCTACACATGTAATTTCAGGTGTATTCAGTCTTTATGCAAGCTTGAAATCTAGGCAGCTGATCTGATAGTTCGCACATGCCAAGATTTTAAAGTTTATTATATTTTTATTGAAAGTTCCCATTTCCAGTTAGTTTTAAAAAAAAAATACGATGTTTTAAAATGTGAATTCCTGCAGGGCTGAATTCTATACTGTTGAATGTCCATGTACTCTTCATAGAAATGGTAAAGTTTCCTAGGGATGACAAAATAGGCTGAGTTACTCCTAAATTAAAGGTTTTGTGGTTTTCTATCTCTGGCAGGTTTCTGCTATCCAAAGGAATGGTGGTGGAGCATTTTTTTCCCGAAAACTGTAACCTTCAAATTCCCTTTATCTTTCTCCCTCAGACTTGCCTCTCTATAAGGCTATTTTGATAATGCTATGGATCTGCTCTTGAGTGTACAAAATTTCTTTGCTATAAAGAGAAATAGCAATCTTGGGATGCAAATGCTATTTAAAGAAAGCGTTGGCTTAGTTCAACAGTGATCATATAGCTACAGTTCTGTTCTGGCTTATTCTGACTGTAATTTTTGACTGTTCTCTGGATGTCATAACATAAGTTTCAGATTGAAATGGTCATCTAAATTGAGATTTGGCATTTCTGTTCTTTAGATTTTGCCCTACACATATTTGTCCTGGTAGGAGGGATACTACTCTGTTGTTATTCTCCCTTTTTATAGTTTTGCTGACTATCATTTATTTATTTTTTTTAAAAGAGACAAAATCTCACTCTGTTTCCCAGGCTGGAGTGCAGTGGCCCAATCATAGCTCACTGTAACCTCACAATTCTTGGGCTCAAGTGATTCTCCTGTCTCAGCCTCCCAAGTATTTGGGACTACAGGCATACACCACCCTGTCTCGATAATTTTTAAATTTTTTGTAGAGACAGGTTCTGGCTATGTTGGCCAGGCTGGTCTTGAGCTCCTGGCCTCAAGCGATCCCTCCTGCTTTGGCCTCCCAAAGTGCTGGGATTATAGGAGTGAGCTGTTGTGCCTAGATTGCTGACTGTTCTCGAGGTGTTAAAACGTAGTCTTCATGGCCTCTTCTTGGGAAAAATCATAAAGTTGAATTGGATGAGTGGTTGGATTCAATTATATTGATTTTTAACTAAGGACCCGTGACGCTGGCTTGCCTTGCAGGGTGGCACTAAGGTGAGGACCAGCAGTGTACACTGTCTAGTGAAGCATATAGCTGGACACAGGAGGCAGTTAGGGATCATGGAGAGGTTGGCTGTGAGTGATGAAATCTGATTTGTTTTCTCTGATAAAAGGACAATGAGGGCTGGATGTGGTGGCTCATGCCTGTAATCCTATCATTCTGGGAGGCCCAGGCGGGAGAATTGCTTGAGGTCAGGAGTTGGAACTGGTCTTGAGACCAGCCGGAGCAAGGGAGCAAGAGTGATGCCCTGTCTGTCTATACCAAAAATAGAAAGAATTAGCTGGGTGTGGTGGCATGTGCCTGTAGTCTTAGCTATTGGGAGGCTGAGGCAGGAGGATCACTTGAGCCCAGAAGTTTGAAGTTACAGAGAGCTATGATGATGCCACTGTACTCTAGCCAGGGTGACAGAGCAAGACTATCTCAAAAAAAAAACAAAAAACAGCGGCAATGAAGGAGGGAAGTATGATAAAGTATATTGTTGTAGAGAGTAATTGTTGACAAAAGAATTCAGGCTTGATGGCTTGAGTTGATTACAGGCCACTTGGGACTTCTGCTATGACTGAATAGTAAGAAGTAGCCAACATGTTGAGGAAAGTATTTTTTAGTGAAAAAGTACTGGGCATTTCATTTAATGTAATTACAGATACAGCAGAATATCTTGGCACTTATCACTGAATCTTTGAATAAGCCTTTTGAAGAACAGTAAAAGAATGTGAAAAGTGACAATCTTTGAAATATAATACTAAAAAAAGCCATCACTATCTCTGAAATTGTATGCAGAGATGTATTATTAAAGGAAAAGACTCAATAGAAGTTGCATGTAGGGCTGGGAATTTTCAGCCATTTCAGGATTCAAAATAAGGTCTTATCTTTATGATAATAAGCAAGAGGGAAAAGTGAGTACTTTTCTGCTACAGGCAACATATAGAGGGATGAATAAAACTTGCTATAAAAATGTTTTTATTTAGAACCTCCAGTGAGTATTTATATATATTTGGGTGGAATCCATTTTACATTTTGTTACACACTTAACTAAGGAACACAGAAATGAAACTTAAATTGCAGGAGGATAAATTATTTTAATAGAATGTCATAACCACCAGGGTAAATGCTAGCTTACCATTTTTCTTTTACAGTCAGAATTTTCATTACTATGAAGTGTCACTTAAAAAAAGAGCCTTGCATAAATTTAATTGGTTGTTTATTAACAAACAAATCCAGAAGCATGAACTTGCTCAAATTGTTGAGGAAATAGCATCTGGGTAGTTACCTATTTCTTCAACTTGATGATGTTAATTTAGGAATGTGATAGTGATATTCATTGTATACAAATGTGTATGTTTTTGGAATTACTTTAAAAATATTTCCCTTACATTAAGTAAAATGGAATAATCTTGTTTTTGAAAATGAACTTTAAAGTTTTTTTCTTTAAATTTTTAGTAGAATTGCAGATTTATGTTGCAATTTGCATAGTGCTGATTGGTAGTGGTTGGAGGTAAAAATGTAAATTGGATTTTGCAATCAAAGACTGGTACAATTTGGTGATTTTTCCCCCCCCCTGAATTTAGAAATATATTATGACCTGTAAAAATGTGGGAAATGAAGAAAATAGTAGTTTAAGAAAACTTGGCTAGAGGAATAATAACATTTTTAAAAAGCCCCATACTGTGATATAATGATTTTTTTATAGTATAATTTTGTGACAAATGTGAAGTTAATACAATAGCCATTCATATTTTGAAGAGGGAAGATATTTGTATATGTGTCCAAAACTAACTGTAAGCAAGTAAGTAATCTGACATCTTTCTTGAAAGATAAAGTAAAGGTGATGAAGTTAACTGTGTATAGTTTCAGGTAGCTTTACTACCGGCAGCAGGAAATTAGCTGTTTGTGAAAACAGCATGCAATGTAATTCAGAGCAGCTGCCTAATTTATCAGGCAGAACAAACTGCTCATGTTTTAAAGTATGTCGGTTACTCTAGGTACCCGTTATTGACCTGTTCAATCTAATGTTTGCTCAAAACTAGAGAAAGTTTTCCAATTTTTAAAAAAGTAAGCCAGATAAACCTCTTACGCTTCTTTCATGTGTTCTTAATTTATTTTTGGATTTGTATCCACTCACTATTTTAAAAATCTTTGAAACATAATTACCGTTATAATCAGCACCCGTATCATCCTACCGTTTCCTTAGAATAGGATTTGGACTTGGAGAACAGAGACCTGCTTCTAACACCAGCATTCAATGACGATTAGAAGTCTTCGTGACTTTTCTAAGTCCAGACTTTTTAAATCTATTTCTATGCTAGCTAATATATTTCCAAAAATATTAAAAGTTACTTAATTTTCTGAAGGAACTTGGTAAACATTATCTCTCAGGGAATCTCAGTGTAGCCTTAAAATAAAACAATAATTTCTAGTAAGGGTGGAATATTGGTAGAACTTCTCTGTATTTGTTTCTACTTCTACATACATGCTCCCTACAAATTTAATTGTTGTTAGCTCTTAATTTGTACCAGGCACTATGCTGAGTATTGGTTGATACAATAATGAACAGGCATGTAGGCCTCTCTAATCCAGGGTAGAGAAATAACAGGTTAACATGATAATTGCTGCACTAGAGTTACGTACTAGAGAACAATCATCCCTCAGTATCCACTGGGCTTTGGTTCTGGGACCCTCTGCAAGTATCAAAATCCTCAGATACTCGAGTCCCTGAAACAACATGGAGTAGTATTTCCATATAACCTACACATATCCTTCCATATATTTTAAATCATCTCTAGATTACTCATAATACCTAATATAATCCAAATGCTATATAAATAGTTATTTTACTATTTAAAATTTGCATTATATTTTTGTTATATTTTATTTTTTTAAAATTTGTATTGAATATTTTCTACCTGCTCTTGGTTGAATCCAAAGTTGCGGAACCTGTGGATAAGGAGAGCTGACTGTATGTGGCAGAAGTACGGAATGAAAGGACTGTTTCCTGCCCTGTAGAAGTATTGGTGCAGTCATTAAGGTTATTATTAGTAATGCTACTGTGCATGTTATTGCAAATGTAAGCAAAACAATGAAATACACTCAAAAATAATTGCAAGAATTTCAGACTTTTGAGTCCTAGCTTAAATGTTTTTGAAAGATTCAACTATTATTTGAAGGCCTGACTGATCTTTGCAGAAAACTCAGTGGTGACCAAGCACTGAGCCCTGGGCTGCTCTGCCATTAAAAGGCGGGGAAAAGAGGAGGGATCAGAGAAGGAGACTGTGAAGGATCGGAGGCAGGAGGAAGACTCAGGGAACGTAATATTGTGGATACAGCTTAAGAAAGTGCTTCTGTGGAGGAGGGAGTGATCAGTTGAGTCAAATCCCGCTCACAGGTTAAGAAAGATAGGGACTAAACAGCAAGCTTAGGTTTAGCAGTGTGGCATCACTGATGACCATGATGTATTTTCGTTTGGTGGGAGTGAAAGCCCAGTGTGGTGGGTTTAAAGAGAATGGGATATTAGCAGTTGAGAAGACAATGAAAATAGAGTTACCAAAAGATCTTTTGAGGCGAAGAAGGGTGTGAGGTTGTAAGGTGAGAGCGAGAATGGGCAAGGAGGTTTGAGGGGAGAGGAGAAGATGTGAAACAAATGGGAAGAGAGAGGGAGAGTATAGACCCCGTGTGGACCCGTGTCCCACTTACTCACATTTGCCCATCTCTCTGTCTCTGAGTTGCACATCAGTGAATTAATATTTTTTCATTTGGTTTGAGGTTGGTTATTTCTATCAATCTTTGTATAATTTAATTGTTGTTTATAATTGTAATGTATTTAAAATGCCCTGTGTCCATAGCTTTGCTGTTGTCAAAATTGGAAGAAAGATCTTCCAGGTAGTATCCTCCCGAGTGTTTGGTCCATGTAACCGGGATAAGTCAGGCTAAGATCAGACTTACTGTGATAGTAACTAGCACCTTTCTTTTGATTTTTGAGTACACTGGTACCCTAGTAAAGGTCTCTTCATAGTTGTGAGGGAAAGGTTTAAGTAACATGACAACTTCTTGGATGCTTTTTCATAGCCCTTGCAATCAGATGGGCTAAACACCAAGATGTGGCTGAATAAACTGAAATTATAAATACAATTCTCTGTATCATATTTAAAATACTTCATGACCAATCTCTTGGTTTTAGGATGTGGTCTAAGAAAAAGGCTTACAATTTCCATATATTTACCTTACACTGGTAGCTTCTCTAAACTGATGATTTATTAGTTTTTAAAAACTCAACGAATTTATAGATATTCTGAGGAAATGTGACATTTTTGGGTGTTCATTTACTATAAAATTTATTTGCTATGCCAGCACATATAAAATTTCAGAAGGACCAGAGAATTAAAACCACAGTGTGCAAAAAATGCTGTTTTACTGAGAACAAGAAAGATCTGCTTGTTAAAATGAGACATTTTTATAAAATAGTTCATTGTAATTGAGTTTCAGTGAACCGTGGGGCCATGACTTGGGAGCTAATAGAAATCTTTTATGAAAGTGGTGGAGTCATGGAATATTGTGGCCTGCTTCTTGGTTATTTTAGTTAATAAGCATTTATTGATCATCTGAGCACAAAGCTCTATATAGGGTGCTAAGGTGGGAGATAGAAAGGAAATTGAAGAACCAGTTTCTGCCATTTAGGTTTGGGGTAGAGATGGTATCAAAATTTGATGTTTACTAGAACCAAATTTAGTCTTTTCTCCCCATTTTTAAATCCATGGAGTCAGAGTACTCAAATTTAGCTTCTTTGTCTATGGTGATTATTAAATGATGCTATGAATTGTTGGTGGATAGGTAGGATTAGAGAAGAGATGTCACTTCTACATGTAACTGGTTATAGAATCACTATGATTAATCAGTTTTAACTAATTGATTACACATAATTACATTTTCCAGTAACAGAACATTTAATCAATTTAGGAATTTTTTATTTTGTGGGGCGAGATGTGTTCAATTCAGAAAATTCCATTTACCACCCAGCAGGCTTCCATTTTCTAGCTTTATTCTCAAACCAGTATTTTTACACATGCTTTGTGGGTTACATAGTTTCGTAGACTTTTTTCTTAAACTAATATTAAGTCATCTTTTTTATACCTGCCTCTTAAAGACTATAATTCCATTCTTGACAAGAGTATAAAATTTCAAGTGTTAAATTTTGTGTTTCGTATTTATTTGTAAGTGACTTTTATTGTTGCTGTAAGAAAGTTGGTGAGTACTTGAATCAAGATAATGTATACCTATGGAATGAATATAATTTGTAAAATTGGCTTTACAATGGTACCCTGAATATTGTATCATCATTTAGTATGACAAAGTATTATAATAAGTATTGTTTTAGTAGCATTTTAGTAGTTCAAGAAAATGAGTAACAATAAAATGAGTAAAACAGAATTTTAATTAACTATTATCTGATTTAATGATTACTAGGAACATTGAGTGAAGGTTAACTGGAGTAGGATAGCAGTGTTTTAATATTTAATTGCTACATGGACAAAGGCATGCGTACTAGAAGAAATTAGCTCTTACTGAGAAAGGCAGTATCAAGTTTTAGAGAAAATTTTGATTTCAGTGCAAGGTTTTTAATATTGTATGTGTGTGTCAAATATATCTTCTTTTAAATGAACTTGTTTAAATGAGAATAAAATATTTACTCTCCGTATGCTTTTGAGGATAAGGGATATGCTGGTATCTAACTTTTACCTTGTATACTTTGAGTCCTTGTAAAGGCTTAGTGATAAATGTTATAGCAAGCAGGCTCAACAGAGCCATGCCTAGAGGTTCACATTATTTGGAAATTCCAGGAGTGCTTCCCATTCAATCAGTCAGCCACATACCTTAGCATGGTCCCAAGCCCAACTAGGCTTTGTAAGGGTGATAGAAATGTCACCAGTATTTGATATATCTGTAATGCCCTGTTTTTGAGGTATGGTGTGAGTTGGCAAAGTATATCGTGAAATGAGTAACTATAACAAGCTAGTTGTGATGAGGTCTGTTATCTTATATAAATGCATTAACCATCTTTTGCTCAGTATTTTCCGATTTACATGTTTTTTTTTCCCGAATTTTATACTTCTGTACTTTCTGGGTTCCTATGTTTTAGCTATCTGTTTCGTAAACAGCATGTAGCTGGGTTTTAATTTTATATCCAGTCTGCCAATCTGTCTTTAATGACCTTGATTACTAGTAAATTTGTGTTCATTTCTCTGATTTTATTTAATATGGAAGTTTTTGTGTGTGTCTTAGTCCATTTGGAATGCCATTAAAAATGCCATAAACTGGGTAGCTTTGTAAACAACAGAACTTTATTTCTCACAGTTCTGGAAGCTAACAAGTCCAAGATCAAGGCCCTGGCAGATTTGGTATCTGATGAAGGCACCCTTTCTGGTTCGTAGATGGCACTTTCTAGCTGTGTCCTCACATGGTAGAAGGGGCAAACAAGCTCCCCTGGGCCTATTTTATGAGGGCACTAATTCCATTTATGAGGGCTCTGCCCTCTTGACCTAATCACCTCCAAAAAGACCCCACCTCCTAATGCTATCACATTGGTGATTAGGTTTCAAAATATGAACTTTGGAGGGACATAAAGATTCAAACCACAGCAATGTCGATGTGTGTTTTTACCTTTTTATTTTAAATAAGTATAGATTCACAGAAAGTTGCAAAGAAAATATATAGATAGGTCTCATGTGCACCCTACCCAGTTTACCCTAATGGTAACATCTTACAGAAATACAGTACAATATCAAAATGATATAAAAACTAGACAGTTGACATTGGTACTATTCCAAAGCTTATTCATATTTTCCCAGTTTTACGTGCACTCATTTTGTGTGTATGTGTGTGTGTGTGTGTGTATGTGTGTGTGTATGTGTATGTTTAACTCTGTTCATTTTTATCCCATGTGACTGTTTGTGTAAGCACCACTAGATTCAAGATGCATCCACCACAGGCTCCCTTTTGCTACCCTTTTATATCCTCACCTACTGTCCTCGTTTCCCCCCCATCCCTAACCCCTGGCATCCTCTCATCTGTTCTCTATCTCCGTAATTTCATTTCAAGAATTTTATCTAAGTGGAACCAATAGTATGTCACCCTTTATGGTTGTCTTTGCTCACTCACCATAATTCCCTTGGCATCCATTCAGGATGCTGAAGGTATCAGTAGTTCATTCCTTTTATTTCTAAGTAGTGCTCCATGGTAGGAGTGTACCATTGTTTGTTTAACCATTCACCCTGTAAAGGACATTTGAGTTATTTCTAGTTTTTGGCTATTACAAATAAAGCTTCTATAAACATTGGTGTACTGGTTTTTGTGTGAACATGAGTTTATTTCTCTAGGATAAGTGCCCAGGAGTGCGTTTGCTGGTTTATATGGTAGATGTGTGTTTAGTTTTTTAAGAAACTGCCATACCCATACTCCTTTTCCAGAGTGGCTGTTCTCAACAGTGATGTCTGAGTGATCTAGTTTCTTCACATCCTCCCAGTCATTAGGTATCATCACAGCTTTTATTCTAACCTTTCTTATAGGTGTGTAGTGGTAACACATTGTGGTTTTAATTTGCATTACCTAACAGCTACTGATGAGCGTCTTTTCATGTGCTTATTTGCCATCCATATATCCTCTGCTGAAATGTCTGTTTATGTGTTTTACTCGCTTCTCGTTGATTATTTTTATTTTTTAATTTTGAGAGGTTTTTCTATATTCTAGATATAAATCTTTTATCAGGTATGTGGTCTTCAAATATTTTCTTCCAGCCTGTAGCTTGTCTTTTCATCTTCCTCAACAGGATCTATCACCAAGCAAAAGTTTTTGATTTTGACAAGGTCTAATTTACCAGTTTTTCCTGTTATGTAATATTCTTTTGGTGTCAAATATGATTTTCTTAAAACCTCCTCTCTGTTCTTTCCCCTCTAGGTGCTTTGTTGTTACATTTCATTTGTTGTTATCTTATTTCATTTGCTTCCTCTTTATCTTTTGGGAAGTTATACATTCTGTGTGTATATTCTTTTTATCTTTATCTTAAAATTCCTAGCCTGGAGGTTTGACTTGAAGTATAAAGTTAATCATTACATTTACCTCCCTCTTAAATTCTGGGATCTCAGAAGGCTTGAACTATAGTGTCCTCTCCTCCCACTTAAACTACTCTTAGTTGCTACATCAGTTACTTTTTTACCTGACAAATTAGGTATCAATATAATTGTTTTGTAAAAGTTTTATTTAGATTTATTTTATTAGATTTATTTGTGTTTACATTTTTTTTACTTCTTTTTATACTTCCTTGCCTTTCAGACCTTCCTTCCTCCTTTTCCTTATCCATGAAGTATACATCTTTTAGAAGTATTCTTTGTAAGAGTTCATTCATTTGAAAGAGACTTTTGTTCACTGTTATTCATTATATTATTTTCATTCATTTTATTGGGTATTGAGGTGTGAATACTTCCTAGCATTCTGCTGCCATGTGGCTTCCTGTGTTGCTGCTGAGAGTCAGTTGTCAGTCTGATTGTCACTCCTTACTACAGTGTCTTTTCTGTATGGCTAAAAGAATAGCACACACAGAAACTCCTCCCAAATGACTGGCAGTAAGAGAAAAAAAATCAAGTGTTTATCCTGCCATTTTTATACTAAACATCAGGGTAAATAAATAATTGATAAGGGGAAGTTTCTTTTTACTCAGATATTCCAGGTAATAAATGAAGTATATAGAATTTCAGGTCTCACCAGCCCCTAATGAGTAATGGTAGAATTGATGAGTAACGGTAGAATTAGAATTCCAACCCCTAATAAAATGGTGGATGTGTAGATTATGAGCATAACAAAAAAAAATCCAGACTTTATTAACTACTGATGGAGGTACTCAACCTGACATGAAAAATGGCTGAATCTGATCAATACTCTAGATTTAACTGAGTGTGTATATACACACACACACACACACACACACATATATGTAGTCCAAATAAGGGACAGAAACCATACAGTTATTAGAAAATGGAAAGTTTTATCTAAAGCATTATTAACAGGAGAGTGGAGTAGGTGGATGGCTAATAAGAGGCAAAGAAATATAGAAATAGCAGATATGTGGAGAGCAGTCACCACTGCCGTGACTGAGGAAAAGTGTCTGAAGGAGAGACCACCTACTCCCAGGGCTGAGATTCCAACCCACGTGCAGCCGGGGCTCAGTGTACACGGGGAAGTTGGCGGAGGTACTGTGCTGGTGGGAAATCCATTCTTGGGAGTGCTGAGGAAGGTGTCCACAGAAAGGTGCAATGACTAGGAATTTACTGATTCAATTTACTACCTGGGGTGGGGGTGACAGAGAAGAATTTGTTCAAATGGAGGTACCTACCTGATGGCACCCTTCTTCAAAGATACCATTCACAGATACCCCACTCACTGCCATTCTGCTGTGAAGTCATCTGAGGGGGGTGTGCTGGAGTACTTGGGGGGCTCCAGGGAGGCCATCCAAAGGGAGGGGGCAGATGCTGCTACTCACTGCCCAGGTGTGGGATTGTGCTGGGGGAAGCTGGTAACAGTGAGGTGCCCCGCCTTTGCCACTGATCTCTGAAGCTCCCTGAGGGGTATACCAGGGGAAGCCGTCCATAGGAAGGTGCTGCTTGATGCTGGCTTTTTAGCATGGCTGAAAATAACCACATACTGTGCTGAAGCCCAGTGAAACAAGTACACTAGAACCAGAAAGAGAAATCCCTTCCTTCTGCGTGTCCTTCCACCGCCTCCTACTGACAAAGCCACTATTGCAGAGCTGGCAAGGAACAGTGGATTTACAGCTGGGAGGCAAAAAAATATTGATAACAGACACAAACTATTAGCTTACAAGGAATTCAAGGGATAGAGGAAGATACCAAATGATACCATTGGATACAATCGGCATAATCCAGAATGTGGGACAACCTAGTTCCTTTGACAAAGAAATTGCAAGAAAAACAATAAAAAGAAATTGAAGGGGAATCTGTATTAAGAGAGATTTAAGAGACATATGTAGACCCTATTTGACTAAACCAAGTATAAAAAGAATTTTTTTTGTGACAATAGAGGAAATTTGAACACATTAGATATTTGATAATAAGCAATAATTTTTTTTGGATGTGATAATGGTGTTGTGGTTATGTTTTTTCTCTTTTATTAAGAGGGATTCTTAGAGATATATGCTGAAATATTTACAGATGAAATGATACAATAGCTGGGATTTACTTCAGTTATATTTTAGTTGCCTTTAGGTTGAAAAATTCTCAAAGAATGTGAACATGATTTTTTCTTATGCAGTTCAAAAGTTATTACTATGCAGTAGCCCCTTACCTCACTTATGTATAGAAATCAATCATGGACGATGACCTATCTTTAAAATAATGTAATTTTGAATCTTGTTCCTGGGTTTTGTTTATAATGAACTGTTAAAGTTTATGATGATGATAACTGACATTTACTGAGACGTATTCCATGGCTACACTCCTATGCAGGTATTCTGACTTGGTAGTTTATGATGTGAGCAAAAGTGTCTTGTGCTTTATGGCGTAGTTGATATTGTCTTAGGGAAGGAAAGGAAGTCAGCTGTCATTTTCAGCAATCTTGTTGACATAGACATATGTTTTCTACCTGCAAGCCTGAATATGTATTCTTCTGACATGTTTACTATTTCTATAAACCATGGTATTCTTAAACATTTCAGAAATCCAACTCCTATATTTATCCTCTGCTGATATAGTATTTATAGCATAAACTAGAATATTAGATTTTGAGAAAAATTGATGTTAAAACAACTACAAATTCCCAAGAGACAATATTTTAGATATCAGTGCATTTATTCCCTAAAATTTTTGAAATAAAATCTTTTGTAGTCAATTTTCTAGTATTCTTCAGCTCTCTCTGATTTTACTCTTGTTCATTTCGTAGTTGAAAGTAACATAGTAGAAATCTTATAAAGTTTAAATGGCAAGGATACAGGTAATAAAGTTGAGCATTTGCAAATATTGATGATATTTGTGGGTAGGGGGAAGGGCTGAGGGGCATAGGGAGCATTTTTTTATTAAATTTATTAACCTTTTTCTTAACTTCTTTGGGGGTTTCACAAGTGGTTATATACAGCTCATTCTTGTGCCTAAAAGTATGATAAATTGTGTGTGTGTGTGTGTGTGTGTGTTGCTATAAATATTAAGAACCGTGAACAACTTCAGGTTTTACCCCACTTGCAAGCTAACATGGATGCTGGTAGAAGACATGAGACTCCCAAGTCAGAGATAAAGGACAGTTTATTACTCACAGCAGTAGCAGTCAGAGGATTAGCATTTGGGGGCCAATTTTCTGGACCTTATTTCCCATGGGATGATACAAAGAAGGTCAGATAACACCTATGTGTTGCAAGAGAGAAACTCACAACTTAGGAGTCTCCAGTTTTTCTTAATGAGAAGTAAATGCCCTGGAGGGAGACATTATCTTTATTAAGCATGGCTGCCTTTTGCTTCAGAGGTAGCACTATCTCTGTCTTCCAAACTTCCCTTGAAATGATAGTCTAGAACAAAGATAGTCTGGAACAATACCTTACTTAGCAGACATGCAAAAACATGAGACACCCCTGGAGAATTATCTCCTGACAGCATCTAAACTTATTTCTATATTGTCTTGGTTTCTGATGAATTTTCAAATGAATACTTCACTCTGTCAGCTACTCTGATTAATCAGATTGACAGAGGCTCCAACCAAATCTGTTCAATTTGTCTCATACAGAATTTAATCAAGGGTGCCATCGGTAATACTCCAAGCAGCAGGATGGGGCCAGCCTGAGATAGAACACTGGTAATAGTTTCAAGAGTCAGTGAAAATATAATAAGGTTCATCAAGGCAAATATTGGCCAGATCTATGAGAGTGGCTTTGAGCTTTGGCTACTGAGCAGAGACACTATATCTGTTTTCACTTCTGCATAGCTGGTGTTAAGACTGAACAACTGCAGCAGCCCAGTAGACAGAAGGGTTTGGCTTAGCTGAACCACATCAGTAAACCATGCTCAGGCAATTTAGAGGGACTTCTATAAACTGAGAGCTGCATGACCCAGTGACTTTGCTTTAGGTGCCAGAGTAGGAGTAAAGTTTCCCCTGGAGGGGTAGCTATATTTTTTCTTGTAAATCTGAGATGCCGCTGGGAAAAGCCTGGCTGGTCCTTGAGTGTATCATTTTTGTTTGACAAGCTAGGCTTAGTGGGCCTTTCCCACCTCGATAGTTATTGAGTCCGAGTTGGTCTGCCCCCAGGATGGGAATATGAGGCCACAGAGTCACAGGGCCTCCATGGGTCAGTCAGTTTAACAAGAGCCCAGCAGCAAGTGCACAGCTACTTTTTAAGAGGGATGTACCTGGTAGCCACATCAGAGAGGTGATGAGTCCACATCCTCAAGGATGCTGCTGGCTGGAGACTACCCCTGTTCACTCAGTGCTCCAACTGATAAAATCCTCAGTCACAGGGACCTGCAGCTCAGGGGTCATCAGTGAGGCTGTGGAGCCCCAGGCTGAGAGCGTGCCTCAGCTTGCTGGATGGTTTCCAGCGGGGCCTCCTTGTTTGGGCTGCACAGAAAGGGTGCTGTGTTGTAGATGAACCAATATAAAGTACCAAGTAGAATGCCAAAGTGAGGCACTTACAGTCTCCTGTACCCAAAGAGTCCAGTAAGGTACTGGGCCTCCTTTAGGGGACTTAAGAGACAGCAGATTTCCTTGACTGCCAGAGAAACTGAGCATGAATCTGTCCTCATAGTCCAAAGAACTTTTACTTGGAAAGGCTCTCGGGAAGGCCCTTGTATATTGTGAGAGTTTCTCAGCCCCCTTTGCAGGCAGAAGTGTGGTAACACTACAGCCAGGACTGTTGGAAGTGAGGCTTCTGACCTGGTAACTAACAAGATCTCCTTTACGGTGAAAGCTATAGATGTCAGGGGGCATAAACTCCTGACTGCACTCCTTGGTGACAAATAGCCCTAAGGAGTTTAGCTTCCCCTGGGAGTACCTGGAGGCCTTGAACATGGATATGAATTGACTTTAGTCCTGAGGTTCCTGTGGGGTGGAAAGGAAGGTGTTGGCAATGCCAGGACCTCCTACCAAGTGCCATCAGTCTGTGCAGTGGGTTCAGTCACAGTCACAGTGGCTGGAGTAGCTGGGCTCTCGGAGCAATGTTTGCTTCCTTCATTGGCCACGTGCGGCTGTTGGTTGTATTGAGATGCTGCTTCTCTAACTACCCCTGCTACCTCTAATTCCTTAACCAAGGCTGTGATTTCCCTTCTCCTGGGATTCTATTTTGCTTAGACCATGGGCAGGGACAAGGCCGGGAAACAATATACGTGTTCGATTAGTGCTTCACGTGGAGCACTTCCTCATCTGGGTAATCCCTCAGCGTTTATGGGACAGAAAAGTACAAGCGTCTCACACTTGACTCAGATGTACAAGCCACCACGACAGTGTATAGAGGAGTCCCCTGCAAGGGCAACTGCTCTTTGCTCCAGAGGGAGACACAATCTATCTCCCAAGTCTTGTCACTGTACAAATATCCTTGAAAAGATAGTCGCACACACAGGTGGTCAGTTCTTCCCTCACAAGATGGACAGAAATGCAAGAGACTCGTGGAGAATTGCCTTCCAACAGTAAATGCATTGACACTGTAGCCTTCCACTGTGCTCGTTGTGATTTGTAGTTTTTCTCTCTGTCTTCTTTTACTGTCAAGATGATCCCACCTGCTTTATGTCTTCTCAGATTTGCCAGCTTAGATTCACTGGTGCCATTCATTCTCCTTCAAGTTTTCATGTATCAATATCTGTACCTTAAAGAGCTCCTAAGAAAGGAGCAAGCCAATTTTGCGTGCTCAGTCTGACTGGTACATCTTAAATTGTTCTTCTCCTCTGGCTTTCAGGACCCTCCTGTTTTCTGGTTTTCCTTTTTACTGGTTTTCTCTAACTCCTTTAACTCATCATAATTCCAGTTATTGAGTAGAGGCTTAATATTGATATTTATCAATTTATCAAATATGATTTGATTTTTTACATGGTCATCTAGGCACTGAGGTGACCGCAATGAACAAAGCAAGTAAAAATCCCTGCCCCATGGACTTTGCATGCTCTGTGCTAGACATTGTGCTTTCCATGTTATTTAATCTCTTAATGGGAGCGACACTACCCCCCTTCCCCCAGTAGAGCTCTGACATCCCATGGAGTGCAACCCCCTTCCCCCTTCTTTGTTCACCTCTCTTTGGCTCTGACACCTCACCGTGGGCCATGGTGACTCCCTCCTCACCTGTCAACGCACATACACACACACACTGCCTTGCTCTGGCATACCTGAATTCTTCAAGAAGAGAAGAGAAAGAAGGCATTAAGTATATATTTTTAAATACATACTTTGCTTCTTAAATTTGTGTGCACGTTTTGTGTATATGAACATTTTTTTTTCTGGGAGATTACTTGTAACATTTCTTAGAAGTCAGTGACTCAAGGCCGGTGTACTGGTGGTGGCTCATGCCTGTAATCTCAGTACTTTGAGAGGCTGAAGCGGGAGGACTGCTTGAGGCCAGGAGTTCAAGACCAGCCTGGGGAATATAGCAAGACCACATCTTTACAAACACAACAATTAGCTGGATGCAGTAGTACCTTGGTGCATGTCGGTAGTCCTAGCTCTCTGGAGGCTGAGGTGGGAGTATTGCTTGAGCCCAGAATTTCAGGGTTACAGTGAGCAGTGAGCTGTGATTGCACTCCTGCCTGCAGCTGGGCAACAGAGTGAGACCCTGTCTCTAAAAAAAAAAAGAAAAAAAGAATGAACTCAGTGACACCGAGTACTCCAAGCAGAAGCTATGAATAGAAGTTACAACCAGGTAGTTTCTCTTAGTGCAAAACAGATCCCCCTCTCACCCATATAGGTGCTAACTCAATATATCCTCACAGATTCTTTTTCCCTGAAGGAAATCTTCTTAAATGTAGGCCTCATGATTAGAAATTAATACATTTTATAAGACTTGAATTTAATTTATGTTGCCAACAATGGGTATTTGAGAAGGTTCCTATTAAAAAAGTCTTGGATGTGAATCAGGTACATGGCATTTTCCCCTTTTCTCTAATCCTTATAAATAACTTAGTTTAAAACTTGAGTGAATCAATTTTATAATTAATTTTATTCAGAAATTATTTCTAATGTATTCAAGACAGTTGGTGGTAGTTATATATTGAGAAATGGGTATGACTTATTAATTAACTCGTTAGATTAATACCAATTTTGGTGAGAAATTTCACAATGGACTTGGCTAAATTAATTTGGCCCTGAAGTCATACCAGTCCTAGGTTTATTCTTACGCCTTTGTTTTGTTTCTCTTATACAACATTATGTTAATAATCTGTCTCCCACTAAACTCTGGGCTGTTTGAGGGCAGGTACAATATTTCTATTTTTGGTGCCCTTATGCCAACTTCATAAAAATGTCAAGTACAATAAAAATTGTTGAATAAGCAGATGGATGAGAAAATGGAGGCCCAGAGATTGACTTTTAAAAACTACAGATATATACCGAGTGTTTATTATGTGCTGAGTGCTGCAGAGAGAGCTTACAGCCCTCGCAGAGCTGAGACTCAGCTAATAGTGGCAGAATGGGAGCTCCAGCCCAGTTTTATAGCTGTGTCTCCTTCTCTTTGCTCTACAAGGAAGAATTAATGAGAAAGTGCAGGACAGTTATAATAGGTGAATCCATTGTATTATTTTTAGGGTTAGACTCAGTTCATTTGTCCTTGTGAGATTTCCCATTTGGTAGGCAGAGATAAGGACCAGATCTGTGGTTTCTTTTATGTTGCTTTATGATCCCTAAAATAGGTGTTCATCAGATTCTCTCCTTGCCTTGTCCCATGGTGCTAGGAAATAATATATTTAATCTAGAGGTGGGCCCGTGCTTCTACTTATTCCATAATTGATATGTCATTTGCCATTAAGCCTAATCGCTACGTGTCTAAACCTCCTTTTTCCTATATGGTATATTCCTCCAAACTTATTCAGACCCATTTGAGCTTCTATTATATATAGTTTTATCAAAATCTTTTGTAGGTATTCCCCATAACCTTGCTGAAATTTCCAGCCAAAAACTAGTTTTCTCATGCTTTCTACTAGTACAGAAAAAGCAGGAAGTCCTTGCACATATAACCACGACACTATATCAGCATTTTTTATTTTCGCTTTCTCATTCTTATCTGGTAGGCAGTGTATTATTTGATCTGGAGACTATTTTTACTTTGTTCTTTGTTTTGACAACTTAAAGTCCTTATAGCTTCACTTTATTTTCCTTTGATGCAAATACATACATACATATACACACACATGCACACACACACAGACAGACATTTGAAGAAAACCAAGTTTGACATCAAGCTTTATATTAGCTGATTTGTTTTGTTTATTTTTGGTTTTTGATGGATACAGTGTGCATTAAGATTAATTTGCCATATGTGGTATAGAATAGTATATAAATTGACTATAATATGAAAATCCACAATTGCAGTAATTATAATCATCTACGGTGAGTGTCTGCCCCATAGCCCATGCAACTAAAATTATTTTTTGTTCTTCTTTGGAACGTTTCAGCATTTGTAGAGGTGTCCATACACTAAGTCATATCTTTATGTGAAGTAATCTTTATCTCCCATACATTCTTTCTATTTTATTTATTTTTTTAAATTTAAATATGCAGTCTCTCATGAAATGTCAACACACCCAGGGGTGAGAAATGTCCCATTTTTTTTTAGTTTATCTGGTCCTTTATTTTTTTAAAAAAAGATTTAATACAGATTTCTGTCAAAAAATTTTTTGCCTTAGATATTATTATAGATTAAATTTTTTAAAAAAGGAAGTCATCTACATTCATAGCATTTCAAAGCAAACCAGTAATTGTTCTATTAATATTTGTTTTCAGTTGGTATTTATTGAGCTTCTACTTAGTATTCCATTTTGTGTAAAGCTCTTAGAAATCTTAGAAAGAAGCATAAGTTTCTTCTGTTCTTGAGATTCTCTCTCACTCTCTTGCTTGCTCCTTCTCTTTTTCCATGAACTGTTAGAGAAAAAATTTTTCTGTCATATTTTAACCTTCCTACCATTGAGATGGCACCTTGCAATCACTGTCAGGCAAGTGGCAGTCATGACATGGTTTTTGTGTGAAAAATTATTCTTTGAAATTTCTGGTAAGCTCTGGTTTAGATTTAATGAAATGAAATATTACTTCTTAAAATTAAAACACTGTACTTGTATATAATTTGTGAAATAATTTCAAAAGTTCAATAGAAGGAAAATAATAGTGTAAAAAAGAAGTTAATAATCAGGAAAATTTAAGAGACTCAAATAACAGGACTTATAAATGCTAAAAATTTCTGCCCAAATTGTCCTTTATCTCTGAGGTTTGCAGGAGAGAAAGAATTTTCCCTCTACTTTTCTCAATTCCTAGCTGTCTGTAACAAAAGATAGATTAACAAGAGAAAAACAAGTTTATTAACATGTATGTATAACATCCACGCAAGAAAACTAAAGGAAAGAGTAACTTTCAAAGGGGTAGCTTCTTAGTACTGCGGCTTATACAGCATCTTCAACAAAGAACAATACATTTTTAGGGAAGTGACAAGATAATGAAAAAGGACCTTGAGTCCAATTGTGGGGAGGCAAAAATATAGGGGAAACTAATGGTATGTAAAGGCTAGTTATTAATAGTAAACTTTGTCATATAGATTTCTCTGGCGCCCTTTCCAGGCTAATAAGGGGCAGAAGTCATCTCTGGTGATTAACTTTTGATCCTTCATGGTGGCGGCTGGGAGGAAGGACACTTATCAATTTGTGTCCTGCTTTTAGGCAAATGGGGGCGGGCAGAGAGCTTTTCTTATATCTCTTTCTTCTCAACAACAGTTAGCTCAAAATTGCTACACACTGTAGCTTATTTTGGGGTGACATATTCTGTTATCTTTAAGGTTCCTTTAATTTTCCCATCTATTTTCCGCTGCTTCAGTCTCATAGGCAGGGTGTTATCCTGCCGGAAACCCAGTGTTTGCTGATGGGTTACTGAGAATCTTTCCCTTAGCCTTTCCTGAGTTTTTTCTAAATTGAATGCCACAGACCTCTTGAGATTTGCCTTAAGCGTAGTCATAAAGAGGTCGTCAATCTAGACATGGAAGGGGAAGCTTAGAGGCTAAGCAGGAGACCTCGGCATGAAAGTCTGGCTTTGTTCTGCCACTGGGCAAGTGACCTCAGCTAAGTTACTCTGCTTCTCCAAGCCTTAGTTTTTTCATTTGGCAAAATGGGACAAGTAATAGGACTTTCCCCATAATTTGTAGGGCTTAAAAGAAGGAGTGCGTACATAATACTTTGATTTCTAATAGTTTTTTTTTCGTTTTATTCTTATATGTACTAAGTACTTATTGAGCATCTCCTTTGTGCCTGGCACTAGGGATACATCAGTGAATAAGGAGACAAAATTTCACCGTCCCATGATTGAGCTGCTTTCCTAGTGGGGGAGAATCTCAGTTCTTGATTCACAGTAGTATTGTATAAGAAGTTATTATATAACATACAGTTTATGTAACGGTAGAACTTACTGTGTAATAAAATAGCACCTTATTATTTTCTTGGGGCTGACGCTATCTGGGGAAATGAGAGTTCTAATTATCTCCTTACACAACCGTACCTTATGGCTCCTGCTTCATCAGTGCTGAAAGAAAGGAGCTGCCAAGAGTTTCAGATGACAGCTTGCTGTGTTGGCACTTACTAGTCAGATGCTAATGGATAAATTCTTTGGCTTTTATACTTGGGAGCAGATTTAATGGGTCTTCTTTGGATTTCATTCATAATTTTATTCACAAGTTCTTTTTAGCTTGCTTGACAAGTGTGTAATTTTAAAAGCTCTAGCTGCTGAATCATAATGCTGAAGAACATGGGTTGATTAACAAAAATAATGTTAAGAGGGATTTCATTTTAATTGTAGTGTGTCACATCTAAAGAAGGCATTGACAATCTTACAGCTATCAGTAACACTTGACATTGCTCTAAGCCATGAGGCCAATAATAGCCATATCAAAATGGAGATCTAAAAAAAAAAAATCATTTGAGTCTTCCAGCTGAAATTAATGGAGCGAGGAAGCTGGTGATCATTATTTAAAATGGCCTAAAATATATTATACTATGTGGTCACCACTTTTCTCATTAGGCTTTCAACTGTCATTACCTCTTTTTCCTCATTCACAGTATTGGCACTTTTTTTGTGTTGGACCCTTTGCATATAGTGTTTTCTCTGCCAGGACTGCCCTACCTCCTCCACCTGGGGCACTCTTCCTCAGCCTTCGAGACTGCTAGAATGAGTCTTCTATGACGCCTACCACCATTCTCCTGGGGATATTTCCCCTTCTGTGTGACCTTTCTCATTGCACGTGGCTCATTGGTTATGTTTTGTTTAATCTGTTGTTCTTCACACTGTTTTGGGACCTGTGTTCTTCATTGGCTCCAGTGATCATTAACGATCATCTTAATATCATCTGGTTTTTTATTTTTATTTTTTGTTGGAGAGATGGTCTCTTGCATTTTTGCCTGGGTATGAAGACATGATCATAGTTAACTGCAACTTCAAACTTCTGGGCTCAAGTGATCCTCCTGCCTTAGCTTCCTGAGTAGCTGAGACTATAGGCGTGCATCACCATGCCCGGCTAATTTTTCTATTTTCTGTAAAGACGGGGTCTCACCATGTTGCCCAGACTGGTCTTGAACTCTTGACCTTAAGCAATCCTCCCACCTCAGCCTCCCAAAGTGTAAGGATTATAGGCACGAGCCACTGCGCTTGGCCTCATCTCTTCTTTCATGACATGACAAGCCATGACATGGCTTTTAAATATAAACATTAGTTTTTGTTAGAAAAGCTGAGAACATGTGGATCATTCTCTGTTAATAACCTTCTGTCTTTTATCCTGTCATCTTAATTCCACAAACTTTAGTTGGTTTATTTACAAACCTTCTAACAACTCACAAATGTTCATGATATTGATCTAAAATAATAAAAAATAATAAGTATAGCTTAAATACTGGTTTTAATTGCATCTCTGATATGATTAAAGGTAAGAAGCACCATTATTTTATATACCACCAAAAACGTTGCCAATTAAACTCTGACACAGTGCTAAAAACCATTGACTCTAAAATACATTCTGAATGCATCCCAGAATGCATTTTAGAGATGTTAAAATGTGCAAAAATGTTCATTTTTAAATTGGTGGTAATGCTACATCTTTAAAAAAGATATAAGAACTCCCTCAAGGAAGAAAATGAAGGACTTGTTTCCATTTATTTTCTCTTCCTTCATTTGCCTTTTGGTGAATGTGCTAATGGACACCAGAGTCCTCAAATGCCAGACATCTAGAAGACGGAGGACTCCACAAAGGGTCTGAAATCTACATAATCCACTCTTGTAATACTAAAAATAATCTACAGATAAACAAAGTAAAGGACTTGGAAGTAGAGAATTGATTAGCCACATTATGTATTCATAAAAAATGTGAATTAATGTCTGTCTCATCATGCTTGAAAAAGTTTGTATGTTCCCTCCCTTTGGCTCAGGTAACTTCCAGGTGTGTGTGTGGCTGACGGGGGGATGGTGGTGGGGTTAAGTTCAGGTGGAAACCTTTCAGGTGTTGGCATCTATAAGCATTTTTGATTATTAACTGGCCCTGCAAGTCTTGGAGCATTTCATTTTCCTTTCTTGAGATTCAGTGTCTGCCTTTATAATGAGTGTCATGGAAAGAAATAGAATTCAGTTTCTAGCTGAGTAAGACCTGGACTATGTACTTCATTAAATAGGGGATGCCTTTATTGAGCCTGTCATGTTTCTGTCTCTGTCTCTCTCTGTCTCTGTTATAAGATTGTGTGTGTGTTCATAGGGTTATGGTGTCATTAGAAGCAATTTTGTAAGACATAGAAAGTCATAACAATCAACTGGAAAGCTTGTTTGGAAATAGAATCTTTAAAAAAAGAAAAGAATTAATTGGAAAGAAATTTAGAACACTCTAAAATTATGATGATTTAGTTTGTGTGCATGTGCACATGTTTAGTTTTATGGCTATTTTAGTGGCACAAAAAACAGCACAATGAATGGCTTTTTTAGTTCCTTTCATAGCTGCTTTGTTAGGATCCTAGGCTAAATTTTGAAGATACTAGGGATGAGTAAATTATGTTTTCTGTATGCCTAAAATTTATAAACTGTTGAGTGAGAAGTATATAACTATTATTAGCAGAAGGACTCAAATACCATGGTTTGCAGGTAAGAGAATGATTAATGGGGGAAAAAGGGAGAGATGTAGGGAAAGAGATGTAGGGAGGGACGTAAAATATTTTCTGTGGGCTTTGAAAGATAAGTAGTGACAGCAAACTACATTTGTTGAATATTTAGTTTTTGCTTGGCACCATAAAGCTCTCGGTATTTGTTACCTCACTGAACTCTTATCGTTATAGTCCACAGTTGACAGGCTCAGAAATGTTAAATAAATTTCTCAAATATCTCAGAGCCACATGGCTAGTGAGTGACAAAGCTGGGATTTCTACTAGGTCTGTCTGATTCCAAGGTCCATATTCTTAATTATTGTACTGTTCTGAAGGGTATTCAAGACAAAAGGAAAACCGTGAACGCAAAGACTTGAAAATTATGAAAATGCCTGACATGTTCACATAATGGTGAACATAGCCCTAGGCTAGAGCTGAGGTGTGGCTGGAAACCTGGTTTCTGACACAGCCCCTGGCAGACCAGGATATGCTGTTGAGTCATTGATTTGTTCTTTGATCCCTGTGTTCTTGAGCATCTACCGTGCGCCAGGCAGTTTTCTTGGTACCGGGGCTTCAGAAGTGAGCACGTACCCTTGTCTTCAAAATGCTGAGTCTAGTAAGATACTGATATTTTCCGTTCTGATTTCACTTCACTCTTTTGGCTAGAGAATACTTCTTCACCAGTCTTTATATAAACTTGTAGAGTTTTGAATTATCTTATAGCTTCGTAACTACAAATACATATGCTGTGATCTGAATGTGTCTCCCAAAATTCATGTGTTGGAAACTTGATCCCCAGTGTGGCAGTGTTGGGAGATGGCGCCTTCTGGGAGGGGTTTAGGGAAGGGATTGATGCCGTTATGAAAAGGGCTTGGGGAGTGGGCGCACCCTCTTCTGCGCTTCTGCTGTGAGAGGACATGGGATTTGTCTCCGTTTTGTCCTGCTTTCCGCCATGCGAGGATGCAGCAGGAAGGCTCTCGCTAGACACTAGGTGCCAAGCCTTGGTCGTGGACTTTCCAGCTTCCAGAACTGTGAGGCAATTAATTTCTGTTCTTTTACAATTACCCAGTCTTTGGTATTCTGTTATAGCAGCGCAAACAAAGTAAGTATATCTGTATCTATATACACATGCTATATATATGAGCATATATACACACATACTATATTATATATAGAGAGAGAGAGTGAGAGAGAGAAGTAGTTTCATACCTTTATTCTGAAATTAATTAAGGCATGGAATTGATATCATCTTTATATTAAATTTTCTTCTAAGAAGGTAGCTCTTCATTTTCCTACTATAAAATATTAGGTTCTCGTAATTTCAGTGCTGTAGCTATTGAAGTAAGTGCATGGTACATGTTGTTAAAATTCTTTATAAACAGTTACATTAATATTAAATGAATCTGTGACTACATGAATGGAAACGCAACATTGCTTTCTTTTAACTAATATGTGGCTGGTGCTGCTGCTTCTTTCTCCCGGGATAGAGCAGAAATATTTTGAAGTGTAGCTCAGCTTGTTTTCAGTTTTCTAATCTGTTTTAATCTGCTGTTTTTGCTCACAAATTCCCATTCTCCTCACCTCCTTTTAAAAAAGCTTTTAATTTTTTAATAATGGCCATTCTGACAGGGGTAAGGATGCTATCTCACTGTGGTTTTAATTTGCACTTCCCTGATGATTAGTGATGTTGAGTGTATTTTCATATGTCTGTTGGCCATCTGTCTATCTTCTTTTGAGAAAACTCTGTTCGTGTCTTTTGCCCACTTTTTTAATGGGGGTGTTTGGTTTTATGCTTGGTGATTTGTTTGAATTCTTTGTAGATTCTGGATATCAGCCCTTTGTTGGATATATAGTTTGTGAATATTTTCTCCTATTCTGTATGTAGGTTGTCTGTTTACTCTGTTGATTATTTCCTTTTCTGTGCAGAAACTTTTTAATTTAATTAAGTCCCATTTATTTATTATTGTTCTTGCTGTATTTGCCTTTGGGGTGTTAGTCATAGATTCTTTGCCTAGGCCAATGTTTACGAGAGTTTTTCTTACGGTTTCTTCCAGAATTTTTATGGTTTCAGGTCTTACATTTAGGTTGTAATCCATCTTGAGTTAATTTTTATATATGGTGAGAGATAGAGATCCTATTTCATTCTTCTGCATGTGGCTCTCCAATTTTCCCAGAATCATTTATGGAATAGGGCATCCTTTCCCCAGCATATATTTTGTCTGCTTTGTCAAAAATCACTTGGTCATAGCTATGTGGTTTTGTTTCTGGGTTCTTCATTCTGTTCCATTGGTCTATGCCTCTGCTTTTATACCAGTACCATGCTCTTTCAGTCACTATAGCCTTGTAGTATAATTTAAAATCAGGTAATGTGATGCCTCTCACTTTGTTCTTTTTGCTTAAGATTACTTTGGTTATTCATACTCTTTCTTGGTTCCATATGAAGTTTAGGATTATTTTTTCTAGATCTATGAAAAATGACTGGTATTTTGATGGGAGTTGCATTGCATTTGTAAATCAGTTTAGGTAGTGTGGACATTTTAACAATGTTGATCCTTCCAATCCATGAGCATGGGATGTTTTTCCATTTGTTTAGAATGGCCATTATTAAAAAAATAAACAAACAATATATGTTGGCATGGATGTGGTGAAAAAGGAATGTTTATACGCCGTTAATGGGACTGTAAATTAGTACAACCTCTGTAGGAAGCAGTGTGGAGATTCTTCAAAGAACTATCATTTGATCCAGCAATCCCACTGTTGGGTATCTCCCCAAAGGAAAATAAGTCATTTTATAAAAAAGATAGTTGCACTCAAATGTTTATTGCAGCACAATTCACAATTGCAAAGATGTGGAATCAACCTAAGTGCCCATCAACAGATGGATGAGTGGACAAAGAAAATGTGGAGTGTATAGATGTGTGTGTGTGTGTATATACACCACACACACACACACACACACACATCATAATACTACTCAGCCATAAAAAAGAATAAATAATGTAATTTGCAGCAAGTTGTATAGCACTGGAGATCATTATCTTAAGTATCTCAGGAATGGAAAAAGAAACACCACCTGTTCTCACTAATAAGTGGAAGCTAAATGATGGGTACATGTGATCATAAAGTGGCATAAAGGACACTGGAAGGTAAGAATTGGGGAGGTTTGGAGGGGGATGGGGGATAAAAACTTACCTGTGGGGTACAATGCACACCATTCTGGTGACAGGCACACTGGAAACCCTGACTTCAGCATTATACAGTTCATCCATGTAACAAGAACACTTGTACCCCGTAATATTTTGAAATAAAAATTATCTTAAAAAAACTTTTTAAATGTAGTACAGACTTGGTATCAGCATTTATATGATACAAAGGCAAATACAGAAACAGTTAATAATTTTCCTCTGCCCTTTTCATTCTCACTCTCCTAAGGAATGGTTTTAACACATTACATCTTTTTCTATGTTCATTTCTGGTAACTGTTGATTAAGAGAAATGTTCTGTGTAAGAGAAGTATGAAAATATGAGTAGAATTGGGAATTGTGATATAAGTAAATTCTTAAATGTAACACTGTTCTATAAAAAGTCTTACACTAAGCTTTGAAGAACAAATGGTTTCTCAGTTCTCTACGACATATTTTAGTGCAGGGAAAAAAACCTACGTCTTGTTTTCTGGAGTAGAGTAAATTGTGTCTCCTTTTGCTGTCTGGAGAATTCATGTGTGAGTCACTTCCCTTGCCCCTTAAAACTTTCAAATCTACTCAGTTAAATAGCCATAAATTACTTTACAATGTTTGGAAAGAAAGACTGCTATATAGTGTTGCGCAAATTAACTGCTTTTAATTTTTATTCTGAAGCCCATATAACCTACTATTTTGGTGATCCTTTATTTATTCCAACATGATGTTTAAGGGCCAACAAATTCTCAGGGGTGGGGTACATTTCCTGGGGGGGGTTGCTTTTCTTTCCATCAGTAGAAACTCTTTTATTGTACATATATATTATCATACCGTCATTGAGTACCAAATTTATAAGATACAAGAGTAAGAGTTGTAAAGTAATGTTTCCTTCCATTTATGTGTTCCAGCTAATATTTTCTCCCTTGATATTCTTAACATATGTAAAAATGTATGTATATATTTTCTTTTTAAAGTTTTTACACAGATGGTAGTGTAACATATTCGTTTCTTATACTTTGCTTTTCCACTGTTTTTGTCTTGGAGAATGTTCCACATTAGATAATGTATAGCTATTTCACTGTGTGGGGCATAGCACAATTCTATCCATGGACTTTTGGGTTCTTTCCATTCTTTTTCTATTAAAAACTAAACTAAACCTTTGAATATCCTTGACTGGCAAACTGTTTAATATTTTGTGTTTATATATATATATATTATTTCTATGAAAAAGAAAAAAAAAAAACAGCAGTTGTAGAGAAAGCTGACCTGTTCTGTTTATTTCACCTGGACCTGGATCTGTTTAAGGGACACTGAGTTATTACTATGTGCCAGAGTGCTTACCTGTGCCCTCGTACAGGTCATCTATTGCTGTCAAAGCTCTTTGTACTGATGGTAGAAGTTCCTCTTCATTTCTCTAAAAGCCCATAGTGCCTGTGGCATGAAAATATTTGCTTACTTTGGGTTTGGTAAGATTTCCTCCAGTATGGATTGGATTCTTGGTATGGTGGATTGCATCTGTGTGATCAGAATTCGTTCATGATACACAGTTCTTTTGAATGTAAATCTATGCATCTTATTTTTTAAAAAATTGATCAAATAAAAAGATTTCTATTTTATTCAGAAGTACTTTGATCACCTAGGTAGTCCATTATACAATCTGTGTCAGTTAAAGGAGGCAGTTGAGAGTGCTTAGTAAACTCTGTAACTCGAAGTAATTGTCAGTTGTTTTCTCCTCTCAAACTATAGGTCTCAGGGAACATCAGTCTGTTGTTTAAATATATTAAATTTAGCTTAATTTGTACTTATTTTGATTATATTTTTAGTATATGTGTTCCTGAAGTGAGCAAATATACTTATCTCGATTATAAATATTGGCATGACTCTTGAGTCAAGATCCTCTTTAAGGAATATTAAAAAAAAATAAAGGAGAGGTCTCCGTACTATCATTATTTATGATTAGAATGGTGATATGTGAAGCCCACAAAGCTTTGAAGCCACCCTTCCCCAAAACAATTCTCAGTACTCCTAACCAAACCCAAGTAGAGGGTCTAGAAAGGGCATTATTAACAGGGAGTGTGTACTACCATGTTGAACCTCTTTGGACTTTCTTCCATTGCTGGCTGTGAAGGGATTCTGTGCTTTTTGATGTGGTTAGACATGGGCTAAGGGTATGGGAGTAGCTGAAAGCTAAAAGTCAGACTCTCTGTTTGTTTTAGAAGCACGTTCCAAACTTATGTTCTGCCTTAAGGAAATGTTTTGAACCTGCTTTTCAAGTGTGAAGACTTACTGTGGGCCCAGCTGTCAACCCGTCAAAAGTGATGTGATGGACTATAATTTTTTAGTGCTTTATGGCGAACCCTTGGGGTTATGGCATTACATCTACAGTTTGCTAGGCAGTGATTGATTTTCTTGATTGACAGGAAGCATAGTTTATTGTGGCCCAGGTCAGCAGGTCAAGGGACAGTTGATGGAGCAGCTTTGAACTCTGTCAGCAATCCCAAGGTGTCAAGGTGCCAAGGAAAAGAACTCAGCTTCATTCATTCGGGTTATAGTGAGAATGTGTTTATTGGGAACAAGAATATGGCTAACCTTTGCAAGGATAAAGAAGGAAAACATTTCTCGGTATAGACTTCTACTTTTATGTCAAGAAAGACTCAAAACTTTGTCAGGCTTAACCTCCCTTCCCTCTGTTCTCTACTTCCTAGTCAATAGAAACTGACTACTTGTAAAATACAAAGTGTTCTTTATCTCATGCCTTTCTAGCATATGTGGATTCTTGTGAGAATTTATTGGGGCATTTTGTTTATAGTGGCATAGATTTTATAGTTTATAGTAGCATAGGTTTTATAATATTAGGTTTTACTAAACTTGGACAGACCCATTACAGTTGCATCATAGGAGATTCTTTGATGGAAATTGATTTAAACCGTTCAGGATCTATTTACACTTTCAACCTGCAAGGTTGAATGACAGTAACTAGATATATGCTCAGTTTTGCAGGGCTCAAGGCTTATTACATGGATTTCTTTCTTCCCTAAATAGATACTAAACCTAAAGATCTATTTAGCTTGAAAATACTTCATGTATTCTCAAAGAAAATATTTCTAAACTTTTAAATTGTATAGTTGCACTTCTGTGGACCATCTCTAGTTTCATTAGATATTTTTTGAGCTGTAATGATCAAAACACCGTTTCGCTGTTTAAAGGAAAGATAATGGGTTTTTATTGCTGTTAGTGCCGTCCCTTCTAGTATTCTTCCTGGAACATCCTGTATCATATTCATTTAAGAGTAGTACTCAGGGCTTCAGGACTTAGAAAGGGCTATGTGGTTTTAGGAGGGAGTGACTTCATTCTGCCAGGAATTGTATTGGGCAAGCAACCAAGGGAATGACCCTAGACAAACTGGGGAGAGTCACTTGATTATTAGAGAATGTGACTGGAGTCAATTTATTGTACATGGACATAAGGTCTGGAAGAGCTACTCCCCTCAGCCAGTAGTTACTGAGTGCTTGCGATGTATGTGGCCCCATTGTAGGTAATGATCCTGGAGCTTATGTTCTAGTGTGGGGAGATACACATTAAAAAAAAAGAATGAATGAACAAACTGGTGATAAATCTATGATACAAAACAGCTCAGGTTAAGAGTGAGTGCTAGCCTGGGGCTGGAGGTGTTACTGTCTTATATAGGTTGGTCAGGAAAGTTCTGTAGTAATGGACATTTGAGCAGAGACCTGAGGGGTTAGTGTGAAAGAGAAAGTGAGGCACACATTGAACATGTGGCTGTCTATAGCAGAGTGTGAAAGGTGGAATTGTGCTTGGCATGTTTGAGGAGCAACAGGGATGCCAATTTGTCTGTACTGGGGGGAGGGGAGAAAGGAGAGTGATAAGAGATAAGCCAGGGAGAAAAAGGGAAGCTTGATCATGCAGGGCCTCATAGGTGATTTGTTAGGAATTTGACTTTTACTGTGAAAGCAAGCAAGGGGAGGTTTTTGAACAGGGAAATGACTTACCTGACTTTAACAAGATCCATCTGGCTGCTGTGTGGAGAATAGAATATAAGAGGGGCAAGTGTGGAGGCAGAGAGGCCAATTAGAGGGTCATATGATAAAATCCAGAGATGCCAACTGTTTGTGGGGAATAGGGTATCAGTTGTAGAGGTGGCACTGGGGTGGGCAGCACTGTGGATGGAGCAGGTTTGGATGGAGAAAGGGCAGTTAGGAGTTGGATTTTGGACGTGGTAAGTTTGAGATGTCTGTTAGCTATCCTAGTGGAGTTGTTGAATAGGCAGTTAGACATACAGTTCTGGAGTTTAGGGGGAAAACCCCAGGTTGGAGACATGAGTATGGAAGTCACCATTATATATGGTATTTGAAGCCATGAGACTGGAGGGCATTACTTAGGGAGTGGATATAGATTGAGAAAAGGCCCAAAGATTGACACCTGGAGCATGCCTACATAGAGATACTTGGCAATTAGTCAACGAATATTTATGCAGTGGTTTCTACACAGATGAGGCCTAAGCAGCAAAAGAGGCTGAGGAGTAGCAGCAGGCAGTCGCACAGAAGGAGAACCAATACAGAAGAGTTTTCCAAGAAGTCAAGGGAGGAACATGAATCATCAGGAAGGAAGGATTCAAGGAGTGACCCACCCTGCTGTGCTGCTGAGATGGGTTGGGCAAGAAGAGAACTGAGAAATAGCCATTGAATTTTACAGGAGGAGGTCCCCGGTGACCCTGGCAAGCATTATTTCCAGGATCTGGTGGGGTAAATGCCTCACTGAAGTGAGTTTTGCTGGAGGCTGAAACAGAGAGATAAGGTGGAAGCCTAAGATGATGTCGGAGAGAGAGCAACCTTGTTAATTCATTATCCAAACCAGGGCACTCTGTGAATGGAAGGGGGAACTAATATTATGCTGGTGCAGCTGGGGTATACCACACGGCCACTCTTAGGGGAGGGTGAGAGAGATTTCACAAGGAAGTACCTGTTTATTTCTACTCTCTTTTTACTTTCTCTGAAGCAATTTCTTATATATGACTTACCAATTCTTCTTAGTCCATTGGTAATTCAGTTATTTTAACAGACCTTGGTATGGAATATTTGTTCAGAGCTTTTTAATAGTTCTGCTTTGTCCACATGCAATTTATTTCCTCAAAGAACGAATTGACTTGGCAGCTTTGATTTCCCTGTGCACACTTAAAAAAAAATCCTGAGCTTAAATATAGACGTTTGTGTAATATGAATATGAAACTCAATGCCCTAGAGTTTTTGTTGTTTAATTGAAATACTTTTTAGGGATGAGAGATTCATAATAATGCTCTTTGGTCCTTCGACAAAATAGCTATTAAATATCATGACTGGCATGTGTTTTGGCTAATATTGATTTTTTTCCTGAGGTTTGGGTGTGTTGTTTTTTTTTTTAAATAGAGTACATAAACCTTTGATAACTTGCCAGTAATATTTTTTTCCTATTGTAAATTGTGTTTTATTCTAATCTATTTTCATTTAGAGTACTGGACTTCAGTGTTTTTTTTTTCTTTTAAATCTCATACCATATCTGTTTTTAAAAAGGGAACCCATTTATGTTTTTATAAAAATTTATAAGTAATTTATTATTATCTGCTATTTACATATAAAATTTTCAGACAACAGCAATTAAAAAGAGATAGAGATGGAATGAACAGTACTTTAAAATAATGTTGCTATTTATGAGGGCTTTCTACTGTCATTAGTTAACATCACAAGGCAGCATAGTAGTAGTTCTCAACTTTGGTTGCCCATTGGACTCTGATGGTGCTTGTAAAAAATCATGATTTGCCGACTGAAGGGTGTGAATTAAAAAAAAAATCATGATGCACAGACCTGACTACAGGCATGCAGAATCAAAATCCCTGGGGGAATCTGCTGCTCTGTATTCTTCAGGGTAAATTTACCATTTGTGATAATTGATGTAAATCCAAAATCGAAAATTAGTTTACATAAAACTCAATAGTCTGTAGTTGTACCTTGCTGGGCACAGGTAAACTGCATCATCCTGATAAGGTGGAGGAGAACTGAGTGAGGCCTGCTGCTGCCAGCGCCTCTGCGAGCTCACTCTGTTCCTAGGAGAGCTCTCACGGCACATCACCCGTGACTGTCTGCTCTAGGGACAAGTGAGGCCTTCATGCTTGCCTGCATATTAAATATCATTAAGTCTTAAGTTCTTTTTCTTTTTGATTAAAAAAATACATCAACCTTTCACTCCTGAGTTGCATGACTACGTTTTTGAGATCATCGATTTAGAGATGTGACTAAAGGTTTACCTTGTATATAATTAAAATAGTTTTTATTTTCAGAGATCTGAAATAAAAAGAAAGTGGGTTTCTTGAGATTTGCTGTTCTGATGTCTTTGCTTTACTTTCCTAATTACAAAACAAAGTGTTGACCCTGGGCTTCTTCATAGCTTTTTTCCTAAAGTCCAAACACACTTTTGGGCTTCTGTCATGAGGGTAAACAGTTCTGTCCCATGGAGTAATTGCTCAATGAATACTTTATGGAATAGCTTTCCATTCCTTTACCTCCCCATGCTCCAGAGCTTTTTAAAACAATTAATAGACTTTATTTAAAAAAAAAAAACAGCTTTAGATTTACAGAAAAATTGAGAAGATAGTACAGAGAGTTCTCAAATAACCTCCACGTGGAGTTTCCCCTGTATTAACATCTGACATTAGTATGGTACATTCGTTATAATTAATGAACCAATATTGATATGTTATCATTACTTTATGTTAGTTCCATAGTTTATTCAGATTTCCTTAGTTTTTACCTGATGTTCTTTTTCTGTCTGGGATCCCATCCAGGACATCACATTATGTTTAGTTGTCACGTCCCCTTAGGCTCCTCTTGTATTGACGACCTTGGCAGTTTTGAGGAGTATTGGTAAGACCTTTTATAGGATGCTCCTCTGTTGGAATTTATCTGATATTTTTCTCCTGCTTAGACTGGAGTTATGAGTTTTGGGGAGTAAGAGCACAGGGACACAATGCTGTTCTCATCACGTCATATTAAGGGTGCTTACTGTCAACATGACTTAAGACTGTCGATATTGACCTTGAGCACCATGCTGAAGTGTAGTGTTCACTGGATTTCTCTGCTGTAAAGATTTTCACCCCCTTTCCATACCATACTCTTTTCAAGAAAGAATGTGTGGCAGCTATGCTCTCCCTTCTTTAGGGTAGAGGATTATATAATTTATTTGGAATTCTTCTGCCTGGGAGAATTGTCTCTTCTCCCCTATTTATTAATCAATCAGTCAATCAGTATGGAGTCATGGAAATTTATTTTTATACTTCGGGTTGCAATCCAGTGCCACTTTATTTTTTGCTCAGATTGTTCCATTAGGCCATTGGGAGCTCTTCCAGTTGGCAGTTGTGCCACTTTGATGTGCTCCTATCAGTGTGAGTATTTTTGTTTGTTTTGGGGATCACTTCCTTTTTTCTGGCACTACCTGATGCTCCAGGCTCATGTCGTATATTTCCTTCCTTAATTACAGAATCAGCCACTTCTCTAAAGAGGCAGAGTTTTTAATTTTTTTTTTATGCAGTAGAAGAGAGGTAACTATTATATATGTGGTAAGAGACGTGAAACACCCCTCCGCCTTCTTAACCTCTGAACTTGCTGTTTTTAGTTAGTTCTTAACCTTCAGAGGGCCTCTTCCCTTTTTAGCCCAAGGCTGATGATTTGACTTCATTTTTATTTTCGGTTCATAAACTTGAACCTTTTTGTGCTTTAGGATTTCCATGAAGTTTGGAGCATTTTGGTTTTAATATATCCATGATGAGAGATTTTTCATCATCCGTAATTGAAGCCCCTTTGAAGAAGCAATTCAAGGACTTTTGACTGAACATTTGAAGGATTAAGACTAGTCTATATTTTTCTTTGTTCTTTAAATAGAGTTCATCATACATTTTATAGATATTGAAAAAGTTATATTACCATTACACTTAACATCCTACTTGTGCCTACATTTGTCTTTGAGATTGCCTTAGGACACTTGATTAAAAAATCTGTAGTCTTTATAACATAATGGAGAAGTTCTTTATAGTCTTTTTGTTAAATCTTTTTGCATATCCCAGGAACAGCATCAATGTGACAGCTTGAGAAATACTTGAAATAAGACTATTTAATTTTCTTACTTCTTTCGTTCCCAGCTCTGAATTTCTTGACATTTAGAGCCAGAGGCATTGTCCATAATTCAGTATTTGAAAGTGATACGGAGCTATATTATGGTGGAATGTCGTGTTAAGATTTTCCCATATACTATTTAGGAGCCATAGTTGTCCTGTATGATACTTTTTCTGCAACCTGCTAGGGATTAGTAATCATGAGGGCTTTGAGTGTAAAATAAATGCCATACTGACTTTATCCAGTTATGATTCCAGAGGAGACAAGATTAGAAAAGGAACGGCTATCAAATCCTATTCGAAAATTAAACTAGATTAGAAAAGAATATCAGATCCTATTTCCTAAGCAATTTTATGTATAGAAACAGCCTAACTTAAATGTTATGTATAGAAATAGCTGGAGTAGTTAATTCTTTATTAATAACATTAGTAAATTATAACTGTACTGTACATTTTCATACTGCTTCATTCTTTTAAAAAATGAAATGCTTTCATGGATATTACCTTAGTGAAAGTACTGGTTTAGAGGAGCAGTAATGGGGATAATAATCCTTTTCCCCTATGATCATATGGCTCTTAGAGCCACAAAAATACTGACTTCACATATGAAACAATTAGTTACAGAAAGAAGTTTCATTCATTCATTTAAACATACATGCAGTATTGTTGAATGCCTACTTTGGCAGTGTAGACCTTGTCAAAGAGAAAAGGACCATTGGTTTATCAAAATTGTTCACTCCTTGCCATTAACATCTCATTGAGCACTTACTGTGTGCCAGGCTGTGAATCTGTTATACCCATGCTCCATGCACGTGGAGCGAATGAATGAGTTCATGTTTTCCTCCCTGCATTTTGATGCTTGCTTACTCTTCTTTAGAATTATCTCCAATTCTTATTTAGGTTATCTTTACATTAACCCAGCCTGGACCATGATCACTGCATTTATTGAAATTAGGTTTCTCGCTATTGAATATGGAAACCCAAAATGACAGGGACTTCTACTAAATAGAAATGTGTTTTTTTTGTTTGTTTGTTTGTTTTTGTATCCTCAATACCTAGTTCAGGGCTTGACAAATATTGTTTGAAGAATAAGTGCATTGGCTGGTACTAGTAAGCTCCACCACCCCCTGCTGAGACGATAGATTTTAGCCAATGAAACAAGCACCACCTGGGTTTTTGGAACTAGTATGGGGATAACAAAGTGGTTTTCTCAAAGTGTAGTCCCTGGACCACCTGCGTGGGAATAACTTGCTTGTAAGATGCAGATTCCCATGCCTCATACCCAGAGATATAATTTGATAAGCCTAGGATAGGAACCAGAACTTTCATGTCTCACAAACTCCCTTGGGTGATTTGAGAAGCACTGATAAAGGAAAGAAAGAAAAAAGAAAGGAAAGGAGAAGAAACTGATTTGTGGTCTTTTAATAAATTCTCATAAAGTAGTGGCAGGGCCTCTATTTCCAGTCCTGGCTTATGAACTCATGGTAGGGCCTATTGCTTCCTGGAGAGCTTCCCAGAATTAAGCCCAAGGTTCGGAAACGGCTGGAAAGTTTATTTTTTTCCTCATATAAAAGATGCAGGGAGGCAGGTGATGAAGTGCTAGCATGGAGGATTCATGACGTCATCAGCTGCCCAGGCTCCTTCACGAGATTGCCCTGGTTCCTATGATCCAAGGTGGCTGCTAGACTTTCATTCAATGAAGCCATCAGTCCTTGCTCTGGATGGCAGGATGCAGGAAGAAAAGAAGCGGAAGAGAAAGCCCCCTCCATGTTAAGGACACTCCCCAGAAGTCACATACAAAGCTATACACATGAGTTTGGTCAGAGCTGAGTCTTAGGAGCACATTTTGCTGTAAGATTATCTGAGATATGTGGATTTTTACCTTGACAGTAACATGCCCAGTAAGAGAAAGGAACAAAAAGCAGAAAGTAAAAAAAATCAGACCAGAAAAATCCCTGAGGATTCTGTTAGTAAGGAACAGGCCATTACTGGGCTCTGCCACAATCATTCTTTCTAAAGCTGCCCAAATAAATGTCCTAGATTCCCTTTAACTCTTGGCAAGTGATTTTGCCAATTCTCAAAGCCAGCTATCATCACCATCCTGTTTGTTTACACCTCCTCCTCCTCCTCCTCCTCCCCATAATCGCTTGGAAAAGTACTAAAACTCCACACAGATCTTATGTCATATGCCTGTCAGTTAACTCCGGTTGGATTCCTGGTTTTTAAATTGTGGATTGTCAGATCCCATAATCTGTTTCTTGTGGCAGTTGCTTTAAAATTTTCCACGTTCCACTCTAAATCTGTGTTCTCCTCTCTTTGTTTTTACTTTCTTGTAAATAAATCAACCACACTCCCCCTCAGCTTCGTGTGTCTGTCTGATATGTCTTCGTGTGCCTCCGTCTTGGACCCTCTTTTTATCCGTATCGGGTACGCCCGGTGAGGGGCCTCCGCTTCCCTTGTCCGCTGCTGTGTAGACCAGTGCCTGGAAAAGAGTGCTGTGTGCTCTGCAAATGCCTCTTGCAGGAATGCATGGGTAATTTCCCTTCTTTCTCTTACTTCCCTCTCCCTAGTTAGAATATAAGATTCTTTCTGTATTTAAAATACTTTCTCTTGACGTTACTGCCTTTTTCTCCCCCATTTCTCACAGCTTTTTATATTTTAAGGAGAGTATCTCTGCTTCCTTAATCCACTGTTTACTGACTCCTTGGTCACTTTACTGGCTTGAGTTTCCCTCTGTGAATTTTCAGATTTTTCTTTAAGATCCACCTGCTACCCCTGTCCACCCCTTCTCTTTGTTTAGTCTCCTTAGCTTCTCTGTAGCATGCTGTGTTACTGTCAGCATGTTCTTGGGAATACCCCCTTGTTCTTTTACCTTCCTGGCTTTTACTTTTATTTCCTTTGTTGACCTCCTTCTGCTTTGTAATGGTGAGGAAAGCACCAGGATTTTGGCTTCATCCTGCTATTTTCGTAATATCCCAAGGCTTGCCTACCCCTTTACCTTTAAGTGTTATCATGAGTCCCAAATTTACATAAATTGTTCTTACTATTCATTCCTATGTAACTTTTTTTTTTTTTTTTTTGAAGAGATAGGGTGTTGCTCTGTTGCCCAGGCTGGAGTGCAGTGGTGTCATCATAGCTGTCTGCAACCTCAAGCTCCTGGGCTCAATCCTCCTGCCTCAGCCTCTCAAGTAGCTGGGACTACAGGTGTGCATCACCATGCCCAGCATTATGTTGCCCGGGCTGATCTTGAACTCCTAGCCTCAAGAGATCCTCTCACCCGGCCACCCCAAATGCTGGGATTACAGGAAGAAGCCACTGCACCCGGTATCCTGCATCATGCGTCACTCTTAAATACTTCCTGGATGCCTCAACTTAAATTCCTCTGTCATCTTAAACATTGTTTAAAATTTCTGATGTTGGTATTAATACCCTAGGTTCACATCATTGGGGTACTGCTTCTCAAACTTTTCATCTTGGTAACCCTAATGGCTAAGTGGAGCGGCTTGCTGTGGGTTCTTTTCCTTGTCTGGAATGCCTCTTCCTTTATTCTTTCCAACTTCTTTCTTTTTGTAAGATCAAGTTTGAAAATCTACATTTCACAAAGATTTCTAGGATGACACTAGAGGAGGCAAGAAAAGCTTTATCTTTCCCTGCTGCACCCCTTTTAATAGAAGGATTTGTTCTGTAAATTTCGGATTCAGTCAAAAGGCCGCATGTAAGGACCTAGAAGGCCACATGTGGCCTTAAGGGCACAGGTGCCCCACCCCTGCGAGACCTTGTTGGCTTCCCAGCCTTTGAACTCGTGCCACACTCATTTATATGTGTATCTGGCACTCTTCATGTACTTCTGTTGTACTGTCGAATACATCATTTTTATTACGAATATCTTATGCACAGATAGCCTGTAATCGTATTCCTCTTTCTACTCCCAGTGCCTGGTATATATTTGGCACTTAATAATGTTTGCTATGGATCATGGCAGAGCCTTTTCATTTCCTTATCTTGTGCCATTTCTCACAGATGGCTTAAAAAAGCAATGAATTTTTCTTACCACCAAACAAATATTTTTTTTTTCCATAAATGACATGGACAGCTTTTGGACTGACCTGAGTGACAGGTTTTCTATAGCCTGATTGTATTTTGCTTTGCACTATTTAAGGTACATTATAAAAGGTGTGGCATGATCATTGGAAAAGTACCTTTTCTCCATCTTTGGAGTATCATCTAAAAAATTGAAATGAAAGAATCATAAAAAGAGCTAGTAGGATTTGGTGAAAGCACAGAGTTTTGCATTGGAAAGTTCAAGATAGGGTAGGGGTGGGAGGAAAGAAAGAAGAAGAGAGAACGTGAGTGAATGAGAATGAATGTGAAAGTGTGTACCCACCAGGCCACACCACTTGGGAAATAAGGTTGAGATGCTATAAAACTAGCCAATTAGGAGTGGATATATGTCTGTCATAGGCTGAGAATTCATATCAAGGGCACCACCTACAAAAAGAAGTTTACTGAACTGTTTTTATGATGAGTTGTCTTTATAATAAATTCCTCAGCAATATAGGAATGGGACAGATATACTGAGTAAAGTAGGTCCCATCAATATGTGATATCTTTTAAAATTATGGTATGAGAAATTAATTGTGGTTGCAACTTAGCTCTGTTTATATTGAAAATCTGATTCCAGACTCAAATACAGGGAACAAAAGCCTTAGTACACTTACATATTTTATTTTACTTTTTGTTTTTCTATAGGGAATTTGAAGTACTGCCTTGTGATTCTTAATCAGCCTCTGGACAAATATTTTCGTCATCTTTGGAACAAAGGTAAGCTTAATTAGCATTTATATTTCTTAGCTTTCTTCGTTTATTTGGAACTGACTAACATGACTATTAAGTACCTTGGAACGTAACTGAAACACACAAAAAATTGGAATTCATTATGAGGTGATTCAATTATTAAATTATCAGAAGAATTCATTATTGCTTCTCTGTTAACCTTTTTATTTCAAAATATTAAGGGGGTACAAATGTTTTAGGTTTATATATGTGATTTCCATAGCACTGACCCCCAAGGACAGAATACTATATTTCAGAACTACTATGTGGATATTAATCCTGAATACTCAACAAATATTTGTTCAAGTGTAAATATTTTTAGCTCCAGAGAAAGCAGAAAAGCATCCGCATGCTTCATTTGTCACAGCATCCAATAATAAGATGTCTGCAGGGTGATCAGATCTGCAAAATTAAAAAAGAAGACATGTTGCCAGTATGTTAGAATCTCTTGGGGTGCTGAAAATAAAGTTAAGAAAGGGAGAATGTCACAGAAGTAATACATATGGGAGGTTTTGTGTAAGAAACAGGCTTTATTAACTATTTACATTAGTCTTTTATGGGATTAAGTCTAGGCTACAAAATAACGTTAAGTATCATTTGCCATTTTGAACTTGTACTCTTCTTCCATGAAATCTTGGGATTTTTTCCAAAGAGATAATTTTGCTGAGTTATCAATGCAAGTTTCAGGCCAAAGTAGACAGGCAGAAGAACTTGATTCTTGATATATTGATACATATTTCTGTTATTCCTGATTCTTTCTTATCATTGCAGAACTCTTTAGTATTCTCAACATTAAAGTTCTGTTTCTTAGAATGAAAGCCTAGTATGTTAATAAGCTCACATCTATAGACAGAGGCAGTTGTGATACTAGAAGGAATAAATCACAAGAGATTTTGAATGAAGAATTTTTCTTGTCCAATATCATTGCAGTGAAAAGTCTTACTGTTGTAAATATAGCAGTCTTTAAGTTAGCCAATTTAAAATTTCACATTATATTGCCCTCAAAGTTTGAAAATTATTTAACCATTAAGTTCTTTCTTAGCACTTACTAGTAGTAATTAGATATTTATATGGTCATAGGTCTTTTTTGTCATTGCATGTTTAGTGCCTGGTGCAGTGTCTGGCACATAATTGTTAGTAATTACAATATATGAAAGAATGAATTTAATATGGTTTATATTGCTAATAAATACTAAATAAACTGATTAGGCACATCCTTTTTATTTGAATTTATTGCATCAGGTTTTATATCATTTGGAGAGTGAGTGTGTTTTATTACAAATATTAGAAATAGACAAAATTATCATTGATAAGAACTCTTGGAAACCTGAATATTGAAACCTACATATTAAGAAATCTCATATTTTGGAGAGTTAAATGTCCTATTTTGCACATACTGGGAAATGATATAGATTTTTGCGCTAAAGTTCCTCATTAGTTTTTCTGCAGTGAATTAGATTTTTTTTTTTAATTTCATTTTCATTTAAAATTTTTTTTTAGAGACAAGGCCTCACTCTGTCTCCCAGGCTGGAGTGCAGTAGCATGATCACAGCTCGCTGTGACCCTGAATAGCTAGCCTTAAGCAATCCTCTCACCCTAGTCTCCCAGAGTGCTGGGATTACAGGCGTGAGCCAGTGTACCTGGCCTGAATTAGATTTGAAAAAAGTCTCATACCTGATAATCATTTGATTTGCATAATATTATCAATCTGTACATGGAAAAGACTAAAGGTATCTGAAGTATTAGGTATACTGAAATGGCTAGTTAATTCTCATTTCCAAAGTAACGTTTCATTTTTCAGTTATTGAAATATTAAGTTCTTTGATACAGACTTCTAGTATAATTCTTGGCTTTCTGGAGACTTTAACTATTCTTATGAAGCCTTTAACCATTCTGTTTTTTTTTCTTCCAAAATTTTATTTTTCAAAATTTTTAAATTTTTATTGATAACATAATAGATGTACATATTTTCAGGGTATGTGTGATATTTTGATACATTCATATAATGTGTAATAATCAAATCAGAGCAATTGGTATATCCGTCACCTCAAACATTTACTTTTTCTTTATGCTGGGAACATTCAAATTATTCCCTACTAGCTATTTTGAAATATACGATAGATTATTATAGTCACTCTGATTTATTGAACGTGATTTTTGTATGTTGAAGTAATCTTGCATTCCTGGGATAAATCCCACTTGGTCATATTGTATGATACTTTTTATGTGCTTCTGGATTCAGTTTGATTGTATTTTACTGAGAATTTTTAAAATCTATATCCATAGGAGATACTGGTCTGTAGTTTTCTTTTTCCATGTTTCTTCATCTGCTTTTGGTATCAGGGTAATGCTGGCCCCAGAGAATGATTTAGGAAGTATTTCCTCTTCTATTTTTGGAGGAGTTTATGAAGAATTGTTGTGAATTCTTGTTTAAACTTTTGGTAGAATTTGCCAGTGAAGGCATCTGGTACTAGGTATTGTTTTATTGTTGTTGTTAGAAGTTTTAAAATTACTAAATCAATCTCTATACTTGTTTTAGGTTTATTCAGATTTTCTCTTTCAATTCAGTTTTGGTAATTTTATCTTTCTAGGAATTTTCTTATTTCGTATAAGTAATCTAATTTGTTTGCATAAAAGTTTTCATAGTATTTCCTTGTAATAATTTTATTTCTACAAGGTCAGCTAATGTCTCCTCTTTCATTTTAGTAATTTGAATCTTCTCTTTTCTCTTTTTAACATTTTATTTATTTATTTATTTATTTATTCATTCATTTTATTTCATAATACTATGGGGGTATAAATGCTTTGGTTACATGGATTGCTTTTGTACTGCTTGATTCAAAGTTGAGTGTGCCCATCACCCAGATTATGTACAGTGTACCAGTTAGGTATGATTTTACCCATCCCTTCCTCCTCCCCCCCACCCACACGATTTCCATTTAGTTTTACTTCCATTTGTGCACATGAGTGCTAATCGATTAGTTCCAATTTAATTGTGGGTGCATGTGGTGTTTGTTTTTGCCAGGAGTTAGCTCCTCTCACAGCAAAACAGGTCCCAGGCAGATCATCACAAGAGATTTGGAAATAATAGAGACAGAGACAAAGTGCAGTTTAAAGTGATGAGGGAGTCAGGAGTCCTCCAGCATTCCCGTGAGCCAGGAGGCCCTGAGTGAAACCCCACATCAGTATTTATTGTTACAGCAAGCAGTTGTCCTTGGTTAAAGAATTATGTGTACAGCTCATTCATTAGTTTCAAGGCTCCCCAAAAGTTTCAAAAGACTCTTACCTAATTCTGTCTACAAGAATAGATGGTTACAAAATTTTTCTAAGATAAATATTTTAAGCCCTAAGTGAAGAACAGACCTAGCTGAGTACACAAATTAAAGATAAAAATGTATAAAGCAGGAACTCTGAGTCTGTATGCTAATCTAATCTATTTCTCTACATACAGAGACATGTGGTCAGGAGTGAAGCAGGAATAGCCTTGAAGTTTAAGATAGTTCCAACTGCACATTGTCTACTGGGCAGGCATTTCAATCAGCTTCTTAGCCTTGGGCCCAAACCGAGCTCTGTTTTGCACAAGTTCCAGGCAATGGTTTGCAGGCTTCTAAGAAACATCGCCTTGCAGATGTTTACTGATAATGCCCCCCTTGTTGCTAAGCAGCTTCTAGTCTGTGAACTAACACACGCACAGATTCCTTCAGTGCAAAAGCCTGCAAAACTCCTGAAACCTTTCATGTCTCTTAGCCCTATTTCCCAACAGTTTTTCCATTCCTGTGATACTTCACTTAAGAGAATGGTCTCTAGTTCCATTCAGAGTGTTGCAAAAGGTATTAGTTCACTTTTTTTTTTTTTTAATGGCTGAGTAGTACTACATGGTATATGTAATACCACATTTTATAAACACTTAGCTAGGTTAGTAGTGTTGAGGCCAAGCAGTTTCCCTTGGCCCTCTGAAGTTTCATTGAAAAATCAACTCACAATAAGGCATATTAATTGAAAAAAAGGTGTACAGGTTGATTTAGTGTGTACATAGGAGCCTTCAGATTGAAGACCCAGCCTGCCAATGGGGTCCAAAAGCTTATATACCATCTTGAGGTTACAGAAAGAATGGGAGCTTGGTCCCTGGGAAAACAGGTTATGGGATGGGGGAGAAGAGGATTTCTGTTGAGGGACAATAAGTGATTATTAGGGAGAATTTGAGGGACTTGAAGATCATACAGTATCTGGGGCAAAGTCTGTTGGGCCCACAGAGTAGACAATGGTTTGCAATCAAAGTCTGTCCAAGTTTGTTGACAGACTTTAGTCTTCCTTCCTGTGATATGGGTTCAGACAATGAAAATTCAAGCAAGGGACTGGAGTTAATTGCTACTAGAGTTCTCAAAATTAGTTGTACAGATCTCTGAGCTACCTAAAATTAAAAAATGAAAAACAAATAGACCTAACAGACATACCTGAAATAAAGTTATATTTTGCAACTGTGTATCAGATGTCTAGTTCAGCTTCTTTAATAATATCCCCATTGTTAGCTTGAATTCACAACCTTTCCCTGCCTTTTCCACATGATCCACAGAACAGTGGTGTCCATGAATAATTACATTATGAGTAGATAATCACATCATGCTAATGCCAGCTGCTTATCTACTGTGTGAAACTTTTTTCTTCTGGTAAAGAATTATTTTCTTTCACTTGTTTCCTTTATTTTTTTCCTCATTTCTCTGGTAACCATCCTCAAGATCACTCAGGGTATGAGTAACATACCCTGGTTCATTTCTAATGAAACTGAAGTCATAACATATTTGACACATCAAGTGGGTCTTATAGATTAAAAGGAGGCACAGGTAACATTCATGATTTGAAATATAAGCAAAATTTTGGGTTTTATAACACTATTGTGTTCCCTTCTGTTCCATGTATAATACTTGTTGAGGCCCTTCTTTGACAGCCATTGGAGTGGTATAAATAGCTGGGGATGTACTTGTGGGCTATCAGTTATGTCTAGAATTGAGAGTGAGGAGTCCACAGGTGCAGCCTGTTCCTGATGAAGGCATGCCAGAGGCTCTGTCCAAGCCACAAGTCCTTGGAATGAACTTGCTGTGTCTCTGCTTCTTAAGAGCTGATATTGTAATAGCTGGTTAATTGACTCTACTTTATTCATGTCCGTATGCTTTTCTTTTTTGCTTTAAAACAAAAACACCTTACCTAAATAAAGTAGTTTTTAATAGACTAAATAGAATTGCTCCACTAATTATACTAATCTTGTGCTAGTGATTAGTATTGCCATTAGATTTAAGTTTTAAATGAAGTAGAAATCTGCTATAAAGCACCTTGCTTTAATAGTTTTGTTTTACCAAACCCTTTCTTTCATAAATTATGCACCCTAGGACTCTTTGTAAGCTAAGCATCTTTTTCACCTGATTATCTGAAGTTAAACTCAACCAATGTCAGCAAACTGTATATGATGTAAAGTTTTTTTTTTCTTTCTGTTTTCATTCATATTTCCCTATTTAGTTGGACCTCCTTTTGTCAGTTCTGGTGTCCAATGTGTTTATTCTCAATAAAATAGAGAAATCACATATTTGCCATTTTATATGTAGATTAGTTGATTATTATGCTTTAATACATTTGCTATCAATAACTATTTTAATCCTTTTATATTTATATGCATTTTTCTTGTTGGAAGAATTTCAAAGGAAATATGTTTTTTGATGATTACCTTGAAATTTTGAAATCACCTTAATGTGATTCCTTAATTCCTTAAGATGACCCTAGAGGGGCCAGTCCTGGTCCTTTTTTTTTTTTTTCCTTTTTTCTTTTAAATAGTGTGTTTCCAATATAGTTTATTCTTTGGCCTCATTTCCACTGCTACCCTTTCCTATGTATTTAACATTTAATTTAATAGAACTACCTTTTTTTTCCCTGCATAAAATAAACTTTTACTTATTGCAGAATTTCACTCATCTTTTAAGGTTCAACTCAAATGCCACCTCTTGTGAAGGCTTCCTTAGCTTCCCCAGGTAGAGATAGATTTTCTCAAATGTTACCTCTTCTCTCTGAGGATGAGATTCATGAAAATGGATACAAAGCTCATTTTCAAAGCTTGAAAATGCTTAGCTGATGGTGTTTTCTTCTTACTTTCTTTAAGATTAACCTAGAAGCTATTACAGGTCATTCTGACAGTTGCTGAAGGTCAACGTCTGTCTTTGATGACTCCAGGTTCTGGATATCTTCTTGCCCTGTTGTGAACCAGGTGATAGGTAGCACGGGCATGCTTGTATTCTCTTGTACAAACTCTCTCTTTTTTCCCTCCCAGATTTCTCTTTGGTCCTCAGCCTAGGTTGAGTCTCTTTTCTACCTTTGCTAAACTTGAGCTCTGTCACTCATATTTTTTCTCTCCTCTATGACTCCTGGATGCTTGCTTGATATTTCCTGGTACAACCCAATCAGAAGTGATATTTTCATTAATCTTTACTTCTTTCCTTGTAGCTCATGTGCAAGAATGTATTACTTTCTTGCTTCTATGGTTTTATGCCTTTGACAATTGAGATGCCAACAGATGTGTCATTGGAATTTATCTTCTTTGTTCATTAAAGTATATGATAGAATGCATCTTTTATTTATAGAAGGATATATAGTTATGCAACCAAGGGGTACCCTTGTTATCTGATATTATTGTTGAAAGAGATTAGTCATATATTGGGTCTTTTCTGTAAAATAACTTCTTCATGAGAACTGTAGATTAACCTTATTTTTGTAAATATAAATTCTTCAGTTTGTCCTAGATTCCCATGTTTAATTATAGAATTGTGTGTTTATTGTAAGAAGTTAAAACATCATGGTTTATAATTAAAAAGTCAGTCTTCATTATTTATAATTCCCTTCATTATCTATGTTTCAGGGTTTTATTTTTTCATTTTCATTATTTCCTATGAAATGATTTTTCTGTATAATTTTTACCTGTTAGGGGAATAGATTAAATGCTAACACTGAATAGGAAAAGGCCCCTGATATGGTGATTGCCAGGCCGTGTAACCCTGCATGCTTCGTGGCAGTTAGTGCAGACATTTCAACTGCCTGTTTTACTTCATTCTTTATGCCGTTTAAATCTGTGTCCAACTGGTATGTCAGTTTTTAATGTAACCAGAGAATGGCTTCCAAGTTTGTATGGCTACTTATGTTTATGTTTCTTTTTAAACATTCAACATTTCATAAATATTTTTTCAACATTTGTTCCATGTTTAATTAATTTGCACACGTATGCACACTTAAATGCACACATGCTTTTTAATCTTTTGCCTGGTATTAAGCTTCACTGAAGTGAGCCTGCTGTGTGGATAATTTAAGCAACTTAGACACATTATTAATGGTTGTCCTTGCTAGGGAGACTGGACAGTAGTATTTTTTGTGGTGCTGTGAAATTTCTTTCCTTAGTGAAAGAAATTAAAATTAAAACAAAACCAAAGAATTTCATCTCCATACTAACCAGATGTGGACTACTACATAAAGCTAAAAAACATAAGTAGAATCTCAAAATAAACCTTTGAGTCAATTATCTAGAGGTGATTCAGTGTTTTGAATTTCTTTTCTTATAGTTGGATGGTTCCCAGTTCTTTAGAGGGTGTGGTGATACCCTCCCAGTTAAAATGCTTGGGTCTTAAATGGCCTTTTCTAACACACAGATGCTGTCATCTTTAACAACTCTTTCCTTTCCCAGAAATTTATTTCTTATGAGGAGATAAAGGTCTTTTCCTTTCCCAGTAATTTATTTCTTATGAAGAGATAGAGGTCTTTTATTCATGGTCGGTTTTCTCCATTTCAGTTGTAACATGTTTATTCAGTTAGTTTGAAAGACTTCTGAAAGTGTAGGCTTTGGGGAAGCAGTCAGAAAAACATGGTGGAGTTCACCTTCATTTTCTCCCACATTGTATAGTGTATAGTAATACATGGAAGCATACATTTTTACCCTGACCCTCCTTGAAACTCAATGTTGCATGTGACATAAATATTAGTGTTTTTATATGTATTTAAATTGTTACTCCACATTGATTAATATCCTTTCCCTTGTAATGAGTTGTTATAAGGCTCAGTCCACCTAGAAGTTTATTTTAAGATCATGCCATTTAATTGAACATAGATGAATTAAAGAACATTTCCACTGGTTAATATTTGTGTATAATGATAAATTAAAATATAACTTGAACTTTTTTTGTAGTATTAGTCCTTGGAGGGAGATGAACCTTTCTGAGATTTTAGTTTTACAGTAACAGCTGCTTTGGAGTCTTTGGAAAGAAGCCTCCGCTGGAGAGCAGAAAAGACAGTGAGCAAGGGTAACATGTTCTTTGCCACCTCCCTGGGAGACAGACAATTGAGAGAAAGTCTGGTCTATATTCTTTCTATGGTGAGAGTTTGCAGGTGATATTTTGAACAAACTGAATGGGGTTGACATGGGAGAAACCATAGGGTGAAACATTTGCTTAAGCTAGTAGGAAAGGACCTGCAGGGAGAAGAAACATTCTATGTTTGAACATGTTCAATAGAACTGAACAGTGTGAACTCTTTCATTTATCTCAGGGGTGGGGAACTTTTTCATGTTGGAAGGCCACATTAATTTAGCTGTAATCAAATAAGGCCACATTCAAGAAACTTCAATTACATATACTTAAAAATGTACATTATTTTGTAAAAGTCTAACTACTATGTACTTAATAATTTCAAAAAATGAAAGCTTTTTTTAAATTTTAAAGTTAAATAACCTTTTAATGACTTTATTGTGTCTAGTTTTTGTTGGAAAGCATTTGAATGTTTGGTTGCAGCATGGAGGTCCACAGTTTCAGTTGATCCTCTGGATGGGTATCAGTCATTTGTGACCTTCAGGGCATCTTGATTTGGGGTAGGTAGGAGAATGTAGATTTGCAGCAATAAGTGGTTGAAAAGTAAGAAAGCATTTTTCGGGCATGTTGCCAAAGGCGTGGGTATTCTACTGCATCTTTTCCATATTTCAATTATATCTTTTTTAGTATCAAGCAATGACTTTAACATATCATCTACTGAGAGAGCTCAATCAGTTCATCTGTAGTTCTTTAGGTGCCTTGGTGATAGCAACTAGGTGAGAATTAAATGCTAATTTGAGTGTGATGTCATGATTCTCAAAGTCAGTGAACCTTTCATTGTATTCTCTAATTAATAGGTCTATAACAGCTGCATATTCTTCAAATGATTTGCATATATCATGCTCATTGATGACCTTTGCTAACTGGGGAAAATATTCATTTGAAATTTCTTTTTGAAGAAGTGTTTGAAAAAAGATAGCTTTTTTTTTTGAAATGCTTGGATTTTTTGCCACTTACTGTATATAGACTTAGTTTTACTTTGCAAAGAAATATTCAGGTCACTTTGCTTTGACATTTTGCTCTGCATTCCTATAGAAATCTTCTTTCAATAATTCACATTGCTGATTCTGTTCTTTGTAAAATTTAACTGTTCTTTCTCACAGAGATAAAATTTTGGCTAACACCAGTCCCTGCAATAGCCAATACATTTTACAAAGATATAGCAAATCTACATGGAACACCTCATTGTTCAACTTTAGCATGTTATGAAATTGACAATGCCATGTTGCATTTGCACAAATACACTTAACAATACTTATATTAATAGCTTGTTGCAAAGTGTCACTTAAAATAGTAGCTTTAGTACAGAGATTTTGCTGATGCAAGATACAATTAAAAGAAATGAGAGCATCTGAATCTGTTAATACATTTTTTTTAATCTGTGCAATTAAACCCTTCCTGTTTTCCTGTCATGGAAGGTTCACCGTCTGTATATACACTCACTGAATTTACCAAATTCAGTCCAACTTCATGCCATTTATCTTGAAAGTTGTTGAAGATATCTATTCCCTGCATTCTGTTCTCAAGAGTGCCCAAAGTGAGCAACTCTTCATAGCAAAGAAAATCTTCTGTTAAGACCTGCATGAAGTATAAAACCTGAGCCAAGTCAATAGTATCAGTTGATTCATCATCCAAAGTGACTGAATAATACATATTTTCTTTTTGAAGTATTGCATGAAGTTGTTAAGTTGAATGGTAATTCATGCTGCTAATCAGTTATAGTTCTCCTTGAAAGAGGCAGTTACTTGTACTTTGAAACATTGTTGGGGTCTAAGCATCCTACAGCTTCAACAATGCATTCTTCCACAATTTCTACATCACTGAATGGCTTCCCTTTTTTCCCCTGAGTACATAAACTACTTTATAAGTTGCTTCAGTGGTATTATTTCCTGGTCTTATTTCTGCTTCAAAGAATTGTCTTTGCTTTTCATCTTTCAATTTCTGCAATACAACCTTTCATGCCTCTCCCTCTAATTTAAAATATTTGTGGTCATTATGAGTGCTATAATGCTGATGAGCATTGAATTTCTTTAATGTTGATATTGCAGTATCACAAAGCAAGCAAAATCATCTTTTTAGCAGAAATAAGATAATATTGCTATTCCCAATCCTTATGAAAAAAATCTATTTTCTTCCTTCAGCATTCTCTTGGCCTTCTTCCGCATGATGGGCTGTTAAGCAAACAGAGTTAAAAAATACTGTTGAGCTGTGCAACTATTCACAAATTCCACTTCAAACAGAAAAACAGTGCACCATTGTCAAAAGCTGCTAACAGACTGCCGTACTTGACCCCCATAAACTCTGGCCGGTCAGCCTCGTGCCGTAGTGGCACCAGTCAGGTGGGGAAAGTTAGAACCAAATCATGAGGACAGCAGCTGTCCATTTAGCCCCAGTGTTCTAATTGTGCCGGCCAATCTGGTAGGATTGTTTCATTGAAACTTATTTTATTCTTTGGTATTTTAAATATGTTCATTTTAAAAATAAAATAAAAATATAAGACGAAAACATATTAATAAAAATAAAAGGATTTGTTCTTTAAAATTTGGATTCAGTCAGCAGGCCACATTTAAGGACCTTGAAGGCCACATGTGGCCTTAAGGCTGCAGGTTCCCCACCCCAGGTTTATCTAGGGGAAGAATCTCTGTGGAGGTGAAATACTTTCAAGTATGTGGAGTGATACTTTCAAGTAAGGCTTCTTTGCTGTCGAATGGTTGTCATGAATGTAGCTTTTCGGGATTTACTGTGTCTTATTCTGTTTTTGTGTTGCTATAAAGGAATGGGGCTGGGTAATTTACAAAGAAAAGAGGTTTGTTCTGCAGGCTGTACAATAAGTGCAGTGCCAGCATTTGCTTCCGGTGAGGGCTGCGGGCTGCTTTCACTCATGGCAGAAGGTGAAGGGGAGTTGGTGTGTGCAGACATCACGTGTGGGGGGAGGAAGCAAGAGAGAGGGGAGGGAGGTGCCAGGCTCTTTTTAACAACCAGCTCTCCTATTTACTCTCCTCCCCTCCCCGGGGAGGGATCCACTCCCGTAGACCTAGACAGCTCCTATTAGGCCCCACCTCCAACACTGGGGGTCATGTTTCAACATGAGGTTTAGGGCACAAACATCCAAGCTGCAGCAGCTGGTTTTGAGTCTATGAATAGGTAGAATATCACGTGCATTTTTGTCATGTAAATTCATCCAGGCAAAGACCCAGGAGATCCCCTCAGCTGGGAAAATGCTGGGCTTTAGGATATCTGAGTTTCAGTTCGGATGATCTGGGAGACGTCTGTTCTAGTATTGAGTAGCTTGGTCATTGGAGTTATGAATTCTGTAGTAGGCTTATCACAGTTTTATTAAACTACCAAATTAACACTATTGTGTCCTTTCCTGTGTTTAGTATTTTACAGAACTTATGCTTTGAGCATATTGAAGTGAGCATTGAACCAAAGATTTAAGGAGCAATTTACATACTTGGTTCAGGTCCATTGAGCAAAACAGCCATGTATAAGCTATAGTTTCTATAAATAAGGCTAGCAGAAAAGATGTATCCTAGTTGCACAAAAATATTTGGAGGGGTTATGAAAAGATTATTTAAACATATAAGACATTTTGTTATATTAGTGGCACAGAACAAAATACATATTGTTTGATATGAGGCCAGAGACATACTCTACTATGCCCATCCCAGAGGTGATGGCCCATTTCTATTGAGATAGATCTTTAATAATCTGGGTATTATATACAAATATTGTGAGATTTTTAAGAAGCCTGGTGAGATAGAATGACTTCAGCTTTTTGTTCAGTGCCATATTCCTCTGTCACAATTAAACAATATTTCTTCTTTTTAAATTTGCTTCATCCAGACGCTTCTTACCATTAACTACTTCTATGTTTTTCAGTGAGTTACTGTCATAGTCAGAATTTATCTGTGTATTAATTAATTCATTAGTTAATTTATTCAGCATTGGTCATTCATCTAATAACTATTGTGCGCTTACCACATGCAATAGTAGCAAGCACATGGGGAGTGCTCACCGTGTGCCAGATGGTGTTGTGAGAGCTTTGCAGGGTTAACTCACTAATCCTCTGTCAATCCTGTGAGGTAAATACTAGTACTATCCCCATTCTAGAGATGAGTAGACTGAGGTCCTGAAAGCTTAAGTGACGTTTGAGTTCACACTTCAAGTAACTGGAAAAGATAGGACTTAAACTCAAGCAGGTGATTCAGACAGTACAAGTATGTATGTGGCATGTGCCAGGTATATGTTTAGTGACTTGAACATCTCTGTTAAGCCTTACGTGAGAAATAAATCTTAGAGTATGGACAAGAGGTAGGCAAACTTTTTCTGCAAAGGGCCAGATAGTAGAGATTTTAGGCTCTGCAGGCCATATGGTCTTTGTCACAACTGTTCAACTCTGCTGTTGTTGTGCAAAGCAGCCACAGAAAATGTATAAAAGAATCAGTGTGGCTGTGTTTCAAAAACCTTTTATTTGCAAAAACAGGTGGAGGATAGGATTTGGCCCATAGTCCATAGTTTGCTGACCACTGAAATAGACCTTTTATTTCAAATCCATTTTAGCTACCAGCCAGTACTTCCTGCCTTGGATTTGGATCTCTTTCTGGGAAGCTCTTTCATCTCTAGTGTCTCAAGATCATACATTTCTCCATCTGGCTGGTGGATTTCTTATTCTCCACCTCCTCTTCTCTCAAGCTTACTGATTCTGCTCTTTACTATTATAATATTTGTGCTTTCAGATATTTAGCCTGTGCCAATGTTCATGTATGTTGGTTACTATCTGCTTTCATTCTGAACTTGATTTTAGTGATAACATTGATCCTGTGGCAGTTTCCTACTCTCTCATTTCTCTGTCTTTTCTGGCATCTGAATAGTCAGCCTGAATTGTCCCTTTACTTTCCTTATCTCTCATTCCTGAACAGGGTTACAGAGTCTGCTAGTGGCAGTCATGCTGTGGTTCCAGCTATGGGGACTGTAGGTTTGATATTTAATGACAACTATTAATAGACCCTCACAGCTGTGTCATCCTCTCTCTCTGCTGTATACTTTCCATAGCAGCTATAATTAGGGTGAGCTTTGAGGAATCTATTTGAGAGAATGAAGTATTTTGTTATTGTGCAGCCTTTCCAAGTAAGTGTCTTGCTTGAAAGCCTCTACAACTGCCTGGCCAAAGACATTGTCACTGTTTTACTAAAAAGAAGGCCATCGTCTAATGAGAGCATTTCTCCTCCTCTCAAAATGTCTGTCGCTATATGCATTCTCCAATTTTTTCTCATTTTTACCCATCTTCTGTCTCAGGGTGGTCACTCTCTGTTTTCTTTTTCTTCCTTCTTTCTTCTTTCCTCCTTCTCCTCCTTTTTTTCATGCTTATATTTTTGTCTTTTCTGTCACTTTTTCCTCTGGCAATAACTCTTTCCATATGCGCTTTCATATACGTGCAGTTATTCTGTCACTCTGATCTCTTCTTCTGTAATCAATATTAATGTAAAAATTTTTCTCACTAATTATCATAGAGGCAATCATAAACATCCAAGGCTTTTCTCATTGTTATTTTAATTTTGTTTCTATAAATGTTATTAAGGAAGTATAGCTTTAATTATTAGTAACAATTTCCTTCGCGTAGCACTCAGTGCTCATTAAAAGATCAAAATTTGGAAATATATCTAAGATGACATCATTAGTTATAATTGCTAATGTAAATACTACTTTCCTTTTATTCAGGACTAAGAATGTGGTTTCCTGGCTCTGTTTTTAAGCTATGGACTGTTACCTGTTAATCAGCCATGAAATCAGTTTAATGGGGTGAGGCCAGTATTGACCAGAAAAGGAAACTGAAGACCAAAAATCAGGGTATCATGTACATTTGCATGTACCTGTGTACATACATACCCATTTCTGTGTGTGATAAAAAATGTATTTCTATATGCTGTGATTAATCACTGCCGTGTTAATAACAATAGTAGTTACCATGTATTGGATGCTTATCATTCTGGTAACACACTCTACATGCAAGTTTGAATATAATCACCACAACAGTCCTGTGTGGTAATTGTTTCAATGATTCTTTGTTTTTAAATGAGAAAATTGAAGCACAAAGGTAACAGAGGCAGAGAGTCACTGAAGCCAGGCCTGTCTGCTTCAGAACTTCAGCTCTTTGCAGCTGTTTCTTGCAAAGATCCTTTACCCCTTTTAATCAAGGGCATAAGAGGCTTTTCTAAAAACTGGGAAGCTTAAGTGTGTTTCATGGAAATACCACTAACTTATAGGGCACTGAGTCCTCATTTACATGTTCTGTTGGAGTTCCTCCTAGAAATAGCTTTAAATTTCAGACTCAGTGTTTTTCTATTTAATAAATATTAGTTCCCAATCATTTGTAAAGGGAATATGCCAAAGATTCTAAATCTTTTCTATTAAATGTTTTGTCATAACAAATTTAAAACAAACATTTAAAAGTAGAAAAAAAATTTGAATGGAAATATTCACGGCTTTTATATTAGAGTAAGTGAAGTAAATGAATCTCAACTAGCTATCATTGAAGTATCATTTTTCATAATCATGTATTATATGTATGTGAAATCCTTATGAAATTTTATAATCTTGTACATTTTTGTTATGTTTTAATAACTACAATATCATAGGACATTTAGGGAATTTGCTAAAATCTCAAGAAATTTATATTTGAAATGCATTTATAAATCTTCTGTTACACTTCCTAATTCTGTAGTACTTTGTGTGAAGCATTTCACTTGGTATTCAAATAAAGAAGTCATTTTAAGTGCCAAGTTTCACAATACTACATTTTTTAATGTTTGCTGAGAGACAAAAAAAATTTCCTTTTTTTTTTTTTTTACTCAATAATTTTTGAGCATCTTCTGTGTCAAGCAGTGTACAAAGTCTGGAGATAGTGCAGTAAGAAAGATCCAAGCCCTGTTCTTAAAGGGCTTACAGAATAATGGCTAACTTAGTCTTACTGGACACTTGACAGCGTTCTCTGCAGATCCAGTGTATTATATAGAAGGCTTCTTGGCAAGTTGAGAATTGTTCAGCTGACTCTTTTCTATGTAAGAGCATGATCTCAAAGTTCCTCTTAATTTATAAGCCTGGTGCCAGGTATCCTTGTAGGCAGTCTTGATCTTATCTTAGTACTTTGTAGCTCCCATCAATTACTGACATTGAACCTACCCTTAGAATCAATCTTATAACCTGGGACTGATATTAGTCCCCCTTAGTTTGCAAAAGACATTTCACTGACTTTAGGAAACAGTGGAAATACTTCATATATTATATATTAATTTGATTGATAAAATTAGAATTTAGGAAATAAATTTAGGACACTTGAAACAGATCTAGAGAACACAGTATAGACTAAATAGATAAAGCACAAATTTAAATAACTCAACTATGGTTATTTTGGGCATCAATCTATTGCACTTTATATAGATGAGAAGATTTGCTTTTCTTCAGAAACATCAATTAGAAAGATTCATTGAATTACTTTGGTGCCATCGTAAACTTAAGGTTTTCTGTAGGTTCTTGCATGTTAAGGCCAGCCTGCTCCTTTATGTGATGTGGCCTGTTTGCAGTCTGGTGGCTGGCCCCATTGCACAAGATTTGTTCATAGAGTAGTAAATGAGATTACAGATTTCACTACTACAATCCGAGTGAAAGTATCTTTTAGCACTAGGTTATAGTCACCCAGGGAAAGGAAGATGTTTTAGATGTGCAGGATGGTAGCTTTTACATATTATTACATATTTGTGTAAAGAAATGTTGCCACCTTGCATACTGTTACTTTATTTTTGTTTGTTTTTATAGTGTAGTGTTTTTGACTTGGGAACAGACATGTAGTCTAATAAAAATATTTAAGATATGTCATCTTTTTTGAATATCTTCATTAGAAAAAACAGCTTACCTTTTTTTCTCCTAGCTACTGCTGTGTTTAATGCAAATATAAACACTTGAGTCTTATGAAGTGAATAGACTCACTGATGTATCCTTGGTGGAAAAAAAATTTACTAGACTATCCAAGAATGGAAATGAAGTGTCAGTGAAATCAGACAATATATACTTGTTAAACTTAGTATTTTTAAAAAGTCACCAGTCTTTCTCCCTTCTCTTTTTCTGTCTTTTTATACAACTTAGTGAAATGGGGAAAAATATCAATGGTGGTTGTCATTTTCTCTCTAAGATGATATAATATAAATTAATTAATGTAAGAAGTAATATGGCATTATAAAATATTTTGAAATTTTTTATCCTTAAATTGAAATTATTTTAATCTATATATAAATTGTCAGTGTGTAAAACACATTCCAAAGTTATAGTAGAAGTTAATGGAAAAGAATAGAATCATCCAGGATATTTTAGGTTTTGAAATTATGATTCTGCCACTAAAGGAAAATTGTTCTGTGATTTTACTTTGACCATTCCAGTGTCCAAAATGCACCCTCCCCTCCCATTCTCCCTTTAAAAACACAGCAATGTTTTGACTTGTGATATGCCTTTGAGATATTTTTGGGAATTGAAAAGAAGAGACAGTAGAGGGTAAATAAGGTGTGATGGATTTTTTTTTTTCAATTGCCAACAACATTTGGCTATGTTAAAAAAAAGAGGACTGATAATACTGTATTTAAAATATATTTATCATTATCAGCCTGGTTCATTGGACAGATATTTACCGGATAACTTAGAACTAGTTTCAAATCCAAGCCAGCTTTCTTGCTTTATGATTACTTTATACATCTTGTTTATAATGACCCATTTAGTATTTATAGTTGCAGTGTTTTTCCTGGGGTTTTGGTTGCAATTAATGACGATTCACCACACTGTGTGTTCTTTACATTCAGTAGTATATAGGACACTGCGGGAATAGCAACAGGGACATCGTCTTTGAACTGCTTGGAAGTAGGGTGGGTTTGTCATCTTAGAGGGAAAAAAGATAAATACAAATTGAAATTTAGAGAAGTATGGATGTGATTCTATCAAAAGCAAAGTTAGGATCATGAGACATACAAACGTGCCAACTTGAACAACCATATTTATTTAACCTAATAGCTTTGATTGGTTTCAATTATCCATATGGCTTATCCACATCCATATGCTTAAATTTGCTGAATTCTCCTTTGCTTTGATTATGTAGGCAGGTCTATTAGTTTTTTTTCTTTTTATTGTATTAATTTTAATTACGATTGAATCAGAAACCTTCATGAGAAAGTATGCATTCAATCATAGCATTCAGTAGGCCTGTAAGTACTATGTTCTAAAACTCTTGCTGGTTGAATAAAATACCATTTCTTATTGTCGAAAATGAGACAAGAATATTTTATAATATTACAAACAGAATGCTGTTTCTAGTTTTTATGGGAAATTTTTAGCAGAGGCCTCCATAATAACATCCATTTCATCTGTACTCTTTTATATCTTGTCTTACAGAACAAAGCAAAAAATATAACATATTAATGCTATAGATTAGTCTAAAAATAGTATTTTCCCCCTAATGACAGCAGAATTGTTTGCATGCTTTAATAACATCCTAATATTTTCTTGGAAAGGTAAATTGTTGATCTTTTCAAAGTCTAAAAAAAAATCTAGGCATATTTGCTTTCTAGTTTTAAAGCAGCAATACTTCTTTCCTCCATGGGAGCAAAATAAATAGGAAGCATATGCAAATGTTTTTTTTTTAAATAGAAAGTAATCTTTTCATATTTAACAGTATTAAAGGCTCTTGTTGCAGTACTTTACATATGCTTAGTTAAATGGTTATAGAAATGGTTTTGAGGTTCAACTTGTAGAAAATTATTTTTATATCATGCCTGTGACATCTGTTATATTTCCATAAGAATACAACTATGAACTACTATAGCAAAGTAAAATCCTGAGCCTTTCACAGTAATTGGAGGCATTCTCTGTCTTTCTCATTCATTCGATTTAACAAAAATTTGAGGCTGTGGTATGAATCTTTGCATTTTATTCTTTATTAGGCACATCTGGCATTTAAGTTTCTGGCTTCCAGTGGAAGGAAGATTTAGGTGATAACAATACTTGTATTCCTACTTATGAGGAGTCTTGAATATCTTCACAAAGTAAAATTTTTTTCTGCTATCCCTACTTTTAGAAGTTGTAAATCATAAATGTCAAACTCCCAATCAGTATAAAAAAAACTTGGTAAAGATTCAATTCATTGTATTTATTCTATCTCTGCACTAATGAGGCCTCATATTCTGAGTATTGACCTTGGTACTTGAGGATCTTTTGCCATTAAATTGGGTTTCATTTATATTTTTATATGGTGCTTGTTATGTAAGGAACATTCACTATTTTTTATGAAGATTTTGGTACTTGTTAAACATTTGTGTAAGCAAACTGGAAGTGATTATGTATCACTTATGAATATTTCTGTTTCAATGTAGTACGGAAACAACTTTGTTAGCATTTCAACTCTATTATTAATGTAAAATGTACTTTACCATATTGGTGAGCATTTTTGTATCCTTTTGAAAAATCTTATGTCATCATACCATTGTTGATGGTTGTCTTTTCTTTCTCTCTTTTTTTATTTGAATATTGAACTAATTGTAATTTCACCTGTTTTATTTTTGGCTTTGAATCAAAATTAAAAGATAATTGTTAATTATAGCACATGGATAGTTTTACTTCAGTAAATTTAAGTAGTAGTTCAAATAAAAGCCCAAATCATAAATAGTTAATGAAACTTCTTTTAGTTTAATGAATGATACATGTGTAATTCTGTAACTTATTTTAAGGCAAATTTATAGTAAATATGTCAGCAAAATGATGAAAAATCATAGAGATTAATAACAACTATGGAATGAGGAAATTACAAAATGGAACTAACTTAAAAATGTAAACAGAAGAACACTTATCACTGAGCTTTCTGTCGTTGTGCTGTTTTTTTCTGTCTTGAATCATAATTTTTGAAGTGTTTACAGCTGTAGAGAGCATGTGTGTTTAGAAAAATGTCATATTAGTGGAAATGAATGTTACCTCATGTTGAGATTTCCCAATAATGGACATCAGTATTTCCCCAAGATGTTGGGAAACACATTGATGTATTCCTGAAGGCTAGATTCCCCCCGCCCCCGAAGGCTTACTGTGTATTGACTACATTATATTTCTTCCCCTCCTTTTTCAAGTTTCATTTATTTATTGATTGATGGATGGGTAGATGGATGGATTGAGACAGAGTCTCACTCTGTTGCCTGGGTGTCAGCCTAGCTCGTAGCAACGTCAAACTCCTGGGCTCAAGTGATCCTCCTGCCTCGGCTTCCCAGAGTGCTGGGATGACAGACTTGAGCCACCAACCCCAGCCAAGTTTCATTTGTTTAAAATCATTCTTTTCTGTTTCTGTATTCCTTGTGTCGTTTTTGTCAGTGTTGAAAACATTGCCCTCCTTTCTGCTCTCTTTTTCTGCCTAGTCTCATGGATGTCTGTGAATTAAATGCTAGGTAGTAGAACAAATTAAATAAAGGAGATGTGAAGGAGTTGTGCAAATGGGGGTCGACAGAGCAATGTAATCTGCAATTTGGGTCTGTTTTGGGGCTGAGACCTGCCTCACCATATTAGTATCAGGTTATTTCCAAGTAGAATAACCTTTAGTTCTGATTAGGTGTACTCATCTGCTAAGAGGTGTGAGTGTTCTAATTAAATATTACTTTGTGGATTACTACAAACTCCTACACTTTGATCAAGTCAAACTTTTTCTCTGTAGGAGAGTGCGGATTGAGTGAGATACTTTGTGCTTTGTAGTTTTGGATTCTCTAGAAATGATAAATGATCAATGAGGGGGAAAGATCAATCCAGTTGAATCTTGCAAAATGCTTATAGATTCAGGTTGCTCATATATCTTTCTTCCCCTCATCAAGCTCCACCCATTTCTTTCTCCAGCCAAAAGTAAGCCTGTCCTAATGCTATAATATATATGTATGTGTATATGTGTATATGTCTTCTTCCAATGTGACTAGTACCTGAATTTTATGAAGATAGTCTTCAGATAGCATCTGATTGATGTGTTGTTACATAACATTAGGTGGTTATTACACTTGATTGATTAATTGGGTGCTGTCATTGGCTTTATTTCATTTGACCCTTCTGAATAGCACATTTTCTTTTTAGCTTTGGTATCATAACAAAAATCATGAGAAAACATTTCTACAAAATAATCTCATCTTTATATTTGGCACTTATTTTCATCTTCTTACAACATTGGTAAACAGGTATGTTTTTGTTTTTTTAAACTTATAGAATTGTTTTTGTTTTTTTATTAATTTCCTCAAAGTTTCCGTGATTATTGCCCATCATATCTACTACCATTGGTATTTGGAATGATTAAGATTTTATTTTTGTACCTTATTTTATGGTAATTTTAATTTTTAAAGTAGTTATTGGAAAGTTTCTTAAAAAAGAATAAACTAATACCTATTATTAATAATAGTACTGAAGGTAATTAAAGAATTGGAAAGAATAATTTTCCCCATGAGTATTTAGAGTATTCATCTAAGTCTACAGGCATAGATAACAAATATTACAAAGGAAAAATACAAATATTACTCAATATGCCAAACCAGCAATAACATCAAAAGCAAAATTTCCATATCTGGATGGGTTAAGGACCATTTCCGAATTTCAGAAAAACTTTATTTCTCCTTCCTTTATTTTCTCAGGAAAATGGGACCTTTCCTATACAGGTTTTATAAGGATGGAGGCAATAATGTTCTTTTGAGCTTTTGGAGATAAGCATTATATAGTAGCAAATAAAGTGCAGATTTAAATGTCATGAGATTTAAATTCATTAGTATAAAACAGATAGGTATCATAAACAAGAATTGAGGTTTTCAGTGACACATTAATGCCAGGGATGGATGCTATATTTATTTTTTCCTACAATTTTTGTCTGCTACAAACTCTTTGTTACCTACATTCAGTATGTACAGTGGTGCTTGTTAACTGTGTATCCCCTCCCCCCCCACCCCATAAGCCCACCATAAGCTTTATAATAGTGCTTGGCAAACAGCAATAGATCATTTTAATTAAGTAGTATAGAAGTTTTTCATGGGGGACTACATTTAATAGAATTGTTTTAGCTGTTAACTTTTAATATTGGATTAAGATTTGTTTTCAAATTGCTAAACTGATGCCAACTCTATTATTCTTGCCCTGAAATATCTCTCCACTGGATATTCCTGTATAAATCTCTTGCATGGCACATTTGAAACTCACTTTATCTTTCTTGTAAAATCAGAACTTCTTTGATCTTACCTCCTTTTTTCTTCACTATGCCTCATTCTTTGGAGTCATTTTTAACCTGCCTCCTTCTTTTTTTTCCTTTCGACCTTAGAGGTATGATCGGCTATTGTCTATTTTGTCAATTTATTCTCCACAGTGTTTTCATATTTTTCTCATCCCTTCTTCTTTCTCACCCCAACTAGTCTCTTCTTGGAACTAAGCCTGTTGTCTCTTGCAGTTGTCCTCTGAATTGTTTGTCTACCTCTGATTATTTTTCATTTACATGTACACTGCACATCATCTTTAGAATCATTTGTGTAGGTTCTTATTCTTCTGATCCAGAAGCTTTGCAGGTGTCCACATTGCCTAGAGGATGCTGGCCAGATGCCTTAGGCTTCAAGATCCTTTCCAATTTATATTCAACATTTCTTTCCCATGCTCACTTTATATGTGACCTCACAGGTAGACTTTTAACTTCTTGAAGGTAAGGGCTGTGGCTTCTCTCTCTTTATGTCAGTGCTTGGTATAGCGTCTTGTATGTTGCAGACCATGAGAGATTGTGTTGAAGAAGAGAATCTCTTTAAAAAAAATTAATTGGTGTATAATAATTATACATATTTATTTGGGTACGTGTGATATGTTGATACATGCATAGAATGTGTAATGACCAAATAAGGGTATTTCAGAATTCATTACCTCAAACATTTATTATTTATTTGTGTTGGGAACATTTTAAATGTTCTCTTCTATTTTGAAATATACAATATATTGTTGTTGAGTATAAGTCACCCTTCTGTGCTATGGAACACTAAAACTTATTCCTTCTATCTAACTAAATGTTTGTACTCATTAACCAACCTCTCTTCATTTTCTCCAGCCCCATCCCCTTCCCAGCCTCTGGTAACCTTTCTACTCTCTACCTCCCTGAGACCAACTTTTTTAGCTCCCACAATCTCTGTTACTTGTCTCTTTCTGTTTTTCTGCCTGTGTGGCTTCCTTCCTGTAAGTCTGTCAGCCTGTCTGCCTGTTTATGCCCATCTGTTTACTGTTATTTCATGTCCTCCATTTCCCATTTGAGGAAAATTGGTCTGATGTCTGCTGGCTCCTTCAATCTGATCCCTGTTTTAGGTGGGTACGTAAACCTAATCTTTTTCCCCATTGGGGATTTCTACACTTCTAAAATTCCAAGCTTTCCACCATCACTTTTTTTCACAGAACATCATTACCATGCCCCCTTGAGTCCCGAATGGCATGGGAACTCTGCATATGGTATCTCAAGGAAGATTATCCTTGCAGAGTATGCAGTATTTCTAAGAATTTCGGTGGAAAGCAGATGAACTCTTCCAGTGTCTTTGTATTTCTAATTGTCATCCATGCAGTGGCAATGATTAGTTAATAAAGATGATGGCAGGGTCGTCACAGAACTATTGATTTTTACATTCAAATAACTTGTTCCAAATACTATTTTGGCACTTAAGTTAACTGCTACCAGGTGGTCATGGTTGTATGCTATAACTCTGTAGTATGAATAGTATCTTTTCTAATCTAGTAAAACTTACATAGCATAAATCATAAGTTTCTATTAATATATCTTAGTATCCAACATCTTAATAAAACATTACACTTAACCTTATATAGTGAATTCAGGGCTGATATTTTCCTGGAAACATTAAAAAAATAAACATTTTGTGCTTTAAAGGTTGCTATCAAGAAAGTGAAAAGAAAGCCCACAGAATGGGAAGAAATATTTGCCAATCATATATCTGACAAGGTACTTGTATGTATGACGCAATAAAGAACTCTTACAACTCAGTAACAGGAAAGATGATCCAATTAAAAAGTGGGCAAAGGATCTGATTAGATATTTTCCAAGGAAGATATACAAATGACCAAAACATGCACCCAAAAAGATGCTGGACATCATTAGTCTTTGGGGAAATAGAAATCAAAACCATAGTGAGATACCACTTCATACCCCCTAAGGTGGCTGGAGTCAGATAATGACAAGTGTTGGGGAGGGTGTAGACAAATCAGAACCCTCAAATACTGCTGGTGGGAACGTAAAATGGTGCAGTAACTCTGGAAAACTGTCTGGCAGTTACTCAAATGGTTAAGCATAGAGTTATTATTTGATCTAGCTATTTCCACTCCTAGGTGTATACCCAAGAGAAATGAAAATATATGTCCACACCAAAAACTTGTGCATGGATGTTCGTCATAGTATTACTCATAGTAGCCAAAAGGTAGAAGCAATTCAAATGTCTAGTAATGGATGATGGATAAACAAAACGAGATGTGTCTATACAATGAAAAATTATTTGGTTATGATACATGCTACAGCATTGATGAACTTTTAAAACATTAAGCTAAATGAAATAATTCATTTACAAAAGACCACGTATTATGGTTCCATTCATATGAAATGTCCCAAACAGGCAAATCTACAGAGATAGAAAATATAGTAATGGATGATTAGGACTAGGGGATGGGGGGATAGTGGAGAATTTCCACTGTTTCTTTTTAGGATGGTGAAAATATTCTAAAATTGATTGTGATGTTGGTTGTACAACTGTGAATACATGAAAACCATTGAATTGTGCACTTTAAATGTGTTAATTTTATGGTTTGTGAATTATATCTAAAGATGTTAGACATTAAAGTATAATTTACTATCTTCTAATCTTTAGTATCCTGTCAACTTAATATTTGTCTTGATTAGGATGCTCTCTTTTGAGCTTCAACTTGTATCAAAACTTGATACTCTATTCTCACTTCTGGATATAGTCACATAGCGTAGGTCAGTGGCTCTCAAATTGAGCGTGGGCGTTAGAATTACCTGGAGGGTCCTAGCCTAGTTTTTTGGATTCAGTAGGTCTGGGGTGGGGCTTCACAGTTCACATTTATATATATTTTTAAGCCACAAATGCCTTTGGTTCGGTTTGGGAACCAGTGATTTAGATCTTAGGAGATTTTTTTAGTGCAGCTTTTATTAGCTTCTGAGATAATGGCCTGAGTAGATTTAGATTTTAGGTCTACTAAAATTTTATATATATCTGTCTTTTACCAGAGAGAACATAGCTTTTTAATGTTATATTTCCTTTTGTGAATACTTTGTCCTCTCTATAAGTTTGATGTTTAAGTGAAAGGTTTTATTTACTGTCCAACTTTTAATCTTTATTTTCTTTAACATTTATAGCAGTACTTTGAAAATATGCTTTAGAATGCTTAGAAACTCTCAATGCTTTAAAAATATTTTGAACAAAAAAATAAGCCTGATTTCTTTATAAAATGATGAAACATTTAGTAAACTATGCAAACATGTCAGTTGTCACCATATTTTGGTGTGCTTCAATATTTTTAGTACTTATTTTAATTCCTAGATAAAAGAATGACAATATTTTAATTAGAACATTCTTGTTTACAATATTTTTACTAGGGTAAGCTTTACGTGGAAGAGTGTGACAGGCATTTATTATTAGCATTAAATTCTTAATTAAGGAAACTGAGAAAATTTATCTTCTTGATTTAAAACAAGCAAGCAAAACATCTTATGAAAAAGAAATATTCTTAGGATCCTGTCACTATAAAAATACTTAAACCTCTTGTCCAGCGTTGTGAATTAGTGATGCTCAAAATGCTTATTAAATTAATAAATGAATGAACCATGAGCTAGGGATCTGTCAGACTGCTGGGATTAGGAAGACAAGGAGACAAGACCCTTTCCTTGAAGGGATTTACAATCTGATACTGTGTGTTGTAAATCAATCAGTGAGGATTTATGTACCATCTGGGGTTTACCAGGGTACTGTGTAGGATGCTTGAAAGGGAATTTGAGAGGCAGATAAGGAAGGCCCTGCCCTTGAGAGTTTTTAACCTCCACTGAAGATGTGACCCAGCTCAAGAAATAACCACCTGTATACAAGTAGTATTTTGTGTAGTGGTGAGCGTGCATGCTGTTGGTATTCAAAAAGCGACTTTAGGGATGGAGCTGGAGATCTGTGTGGATGCACCTACATCAGGATTTCACTGAAAAACTGCTGCAGGCAAAAATGCCATCACTGATAATAAATTGCAAGGAGATCAAAAGTGATGTTTCAAAAAGAAAAAAGAACCACTAGGGCATAGAATTCTTTATTTTATAATGCTGGCGTGGAAGGGAGCAGCTGTTATCTGTCAAACTGAAGAATCCTTACTGAGGCTGGCCAGTTGAATGCCTCTCTCTTTTCCACCGTGTTATAGAGGACATTTTATGTTGAGCGTTGGCCAGCACCACAGGGTTTAGGGACACCTCTGGAAGAGCAGAAGAACCTAGAAGCCAAAAAAAATGCAGCTTATACTTAGAATATTTTACGATGTTGAAGTAAGTATGCCACTGGGATTAAGAATTCTGCTACGTGAACAGAGGCCAAAATATAATGAAAAATACAGTAATGCAGAGAGTATTAGAAGCAACCTGCTGCTTTGGATTTATCTGCCACATTTAAGTGTTAGAACATCCCAGGTCATAATGACCACAGCAAATTCAAATATTTCAAATTTCATTCTCAGACAAAGAGTGAGATTGTCTTTCGTTTATATAACAGAAGCAGTTACCCAGAAAGACTTGTGTGGAGAATGCCATGTCACACAGCTGGATGTTGTCTGCTGAAAATGCTTTGAATTTAACTTAAAATTCCCTTACTCATTATAAGTGTTTCATGTATGTGTATTGAATTGCAGACCAATATGTGTGATTATTTTATTACCCCAATATAACCGGTCTACTTGGGCCTTGTCACTTTCAGTTCATGATAACATGCTTTCTTGATTTAGCCAGATTTTAAAGATGAGGAGAGATGTTTGTTAAAGTGAATTAGTCAACAGTTTATAAATATGATGGTTGAAGATAATATATATTTACATTTTTACCTTATGCCAAAAATGATTTAATAAGGAAACTTGAATTAATCAACTTAAACTTAATTAACTAGCTTTCCAACATGCCTGATTAAAAGGTATACAAAATATTTTCCTTATTTGTAAAGACTATATAATAATATTGGACCATTATAGCAAATATTGAAATATTTCCAAATATATAAAATATTTAAATAAAAACAATAAAAATCTTTGAAGACAATCAAGATATAGATGTAGGATTAGGGAAGACCTTTCTCATTTGGGATCAGAAACCTAGAAGTTTAAAAGACAGGCATATTTGACTACAATAATATTAGTAAATTTTCTATGGTATAAAATATTATAAAGAGTGTTAATAGAAAAATAGCAGATGTGGAATTATAAGTATAAACAGATGAAAAATGAGAATAGGTTATCTAAAAAGAACTCTTAAGACTAGATAAGAAAAAGCCAAATTAACCAAAGAAAAATTTAGCTGAGGAAATAGAAATTTTAGATAACTAATTCAAATGAATTCCAAACATATGGAGAGATGCTCATATTCACTGTAGTTGGGAAAATGCATGTTAAAATAACAATGAGATATCATTTTCCATCTATTAGATTGACAAAAATGAGAGTAACAGCTATTGCTGTTGGAGACAAGAAATGGGATAATGTGATACTGTTAGCAGAGATGAGAACTATTATAGCTTTTTCTTGGATCATAATCTGGCTACCTCTATTAACATTAAAAATACATGCCTCTTCAGTTCTGTAGTTCCAACATCTGTAATTCTCTATCTCACAGAAATATGAGTTGTTTAGTATATGAAAAATCCTGTATGTGTATATATGCATATGTGTATATATGGTACATACACATACATATGGACATTTATTGCAGCATTCCTAATAGAGGCAGAAAATTGAAAAACAAAGTAAATGCCTGTTCATCATTGAGTAATATCATATATATGTGTCATAAAATATTATGCCATTTGGAAAAAAAAAGAATTAGAGCTATAGTCATTGCCTTGGAATTTCAGTAAGGTATTATTGAGGGAGAAGAAAAGTAGGATGCAGAAACGTTCCAATTATATAATCTGATCTTTACAAAACAAATGAAGTAAAAAAAGGTCCATATACGTATATTTTAGTGTGTATATGTGAAAATCTATGTGTCTGTATATGAACACGGAGAAGTGCACATCCTAGTATGCTTCTTAGGGGCTGGGGGATGGGAATAAGGTGTGAGCATAGGGAACGAGAGAGCCAGCAAAAAAGCCCTACAAAAATAGCATAAATAAAAGCATTTATGATATGAACAAATTTATACATGTAAGTTATGAGACATTTGTATAAAAAGTACATATGTGGTTAAAAATAAAATTTAAGAAAATTAAGAACAATGTGAAAGAGAGTAGGAGCTGATATGTGCGCAAAAGGAATTGACCACAGACATCTCCTTAGGCTGGAAGTTGTTGGCAGAACTATAATGAGGTTTTGAAAAATGCCTACATGACAACTATAAAAATCTCTTCTCTAGTCTGTTTTTGTAAGGTTAGTAAACCCTTTTATATTGCAAGCATCCGTGTTGCTCTGCATCTCCCATTTATTTGAGAAAAAAATAACACATTCAGAAATGTTTAATATATGTATAGTATTCAATTATTACTTCAGTAAACAACTGGATGATAGCACTGTGTATGACACAGGTAGGCCCTGCATACCATGGGACAAAGAGGTGAGGCACGTAATGTAGCTGAGGGAGGTCAGAGAAGGCTTCCAGGAGGAGGCAGAGAATGCATTTTAGGCAGAGGAGCAGCAAGAAGGAAAGTATAGAATGGAGGAAGAGTATATATTTCTGTGTTCAATGCAGTGGAGGAAACAACTAAGCAATAAATTGTTAATGGAACCTAATTACTGCATTTTGTTGAACCTAAGATTCCATCAGTTGCATGATATATTTTATCTACCACTGGAAAAAATTTGTTTATTAAACTATTAATATTTACTATATTAACAATTATTATCTCACAGTTTATTGGGGTCAAAAATTCAAGAGCAATTTGCCATACGTAGTTCTGGCTTAGGACTTCTTACGAAGTTGCTGTCAAGATGTTTTCTGGGGCTGTCGTCATCTGAGAGATTTGCTGGGGCTGGAGAGTCCACGTTCAAGATGGCATGCTCACATGGCTGTTGGAGAATCCCTTGTACTCCATGAAGGTGTTTCAGTGTTTTCACAACATGGCAGGTGCCTTTCCTTAGAGTGAATGATTCAAGAGAGTGAGTGAGAAAGATTCTGCGATGTCTTTTATGACCTCATTTCTGAAGTTACATACCATTATTTCAACCATAATGGTTGTTAGAAGTGAGTCAATAAGTCAAGCCACTTTCAAGGGGAGGGAAATTAGGCTCACCTTTTGAAGAGGCAGAGTTTCAGGTTTTTCCTCAAAGGAGGAAAAACAAGGAATTTGTGGGAATATTTTGAAACTACAACATCTGGAAAGAAAGCTGTAAGTGAAAAAAATGGTTAAGATTATTTTCTAAGACTTTGCATTCATTATCTAACTCTTCTAAATCACTTTGCAAAAGAGTCATCAATGTTCATGATGTTCATGTTTTTCAACAAAATATTGTCCTCTGTGCCATTAATAACAATGCTGATGAAGCATTATTTAAAAGAATGATAGACTATTGACTCCCACATCTTTTTTCAAGCTGCTGTCATCAAAAATGCAAATTGCAATGCTAGTATTTTCGTAATCTTACCATAACATGTCAATGGAAAGTATTCCATGAACTCTCAGGATTGATTTTCCTGCCTTAGATAGTTCTCAAATGGCTTATTGATTGAAATGTTGGAGAATTTTCCTGGCCCAGATATGTCACCAGGAGTAACCAAGTTTTTGCATGCATAGATCATGATAACTGTATCACGGCTGTCACCAGGCCAAGAAGTATTGATTTAATTGATTTTTTAAGACATTTTTTAAGGCATACCCTATTTTCAGATGGTTAAAATATAAAAGGCCAAGTGTGGTGGCTCACGTATGTAATCCCAGCATTTTGAGAGGCCGAGGTGAGAGGATTGCCTAAGCCTAGGAGTTCAAGGTAATAGTGAGCTATGATCATGCCACTACAGTCTAGCCTGGGTGACAGAGCAAGTCACTGTCAATCAGTCAGTCAATAAAATGCTTGTAATCACTCGATGTGGATAGCTATTCTTCTTGTTTGTTCTGCACTCTGCATTTTTGGCAACAGTACCCTTCTTTTTTGGGGGGGAACTGCCTCTTTTTCACTTTAACCACTTATTTCTAGGGAAAGCTGCCAGTTATCATACCCCAGCCATTGGCTGCAGTGGCATATTCCCCAAGCTGTATCCAGATAGATGGTCCCCCTGGCCACTATGATTGGCTTAAGTATGGACTCATGACTCAGTCCAATCAATGTTCTTTGGATTATATTTTAAAACTGGAGGTGGCCAGATTAACTGCCTTTCCACCATTGCCTTTAAGTGGGAAAGATGAAAGAGATTTTTAGTTTTCCTTGCAAACATATGTTCTAGCTTGGGGTGGCAGGGGCAGAACCTGCAGTAGAAAGTTATGGAGCTCGTAAGGATTTTTGTAAATAAATCTGTCTGCTTGGCTTAAGGTAGTTCTGTTACTGGCCTCCGAGTGGAGGTTTTTCCAAGTTCTTGGTGTTCATAGGGAAAAGAATTTCAGGATGTATCATGTAAGCCAAACAAGCAGCAGCTTTTTAATGAAAGTGAAAGTACACTCTCAGGGAGCAGACTCAAAAAGAGCAGCTGCACAGAGAGGAAGTGGTTTAGATCTTTGTTGTCTTCCTAATTGAGGGGAGGAATATTCAAGACCAAGGGGTCAGCTTTTACTAAGAATTCGGGTAATAATTCCTAGAAATGGGTTCCTTCCCATTTTCATACTTATATGTTATTTTGGAACTGTCATAGTGATTTCAAGGGTGGAGAAATTTTAAAACCACAATGTAAATGATATTATAATTAGCCAAAATTCAAGTAAGGTGACCGATATAGCTGATAAGCCAGTTGAAGCCAGTACTAGCCTGCAGTTATTAGCCCCTTTTGTTTAAGGTTGTTTTCTTTAACACACGGACCCAATCTTTAAGACTGCAGCTAGTCTCCGCCCTATCTCCTCGTCTCCTACTCTAACAGTTCAAGTTGAAATTCTGTTGTGACACATTAAAATTTGTAAAGTATAATTTCATTATCTGTCTTTGGTATTCTGTCTTTATAGAGAATCATAAAGATCACATCAATCATGAAGGCCGATGTGATTTTTGTCTTGTGACTTTGATTGTAATCAACCTTATATTTTTCATTAGCTTTTGTTTTCTGTAACTGAAGATTCTTTTGCTACGGCAGTTTTCAAAAATGTTATCCTCATAATTGGGAAAGAAATAACTTTTTATCATTAATATTACTTTTAGATTTACCACTAAATGAGCTTTTGATGTAGTTAATATGAAGAGAGAGAATTTGAAATTATTAGATATCTGAAATTTTCCTTCAAGAAAATAACTGAGATTTCAGGGATCACTTAATGGTTGTTCATATGGCTTGCCTTTGGCTTTGACCAAACTTATTTTACTGAGAGAGGAAGTATCATTTTGGAATAAGGAAAATTGAAGTCTTGGGGATGCCAGAAATGTGAAGTACTGAACAATCCATTTTATACCTGAGACATTAGTTATACAAGGCTTCAGAAGATGGTTGCTCAGGAGAATAGTCATGTTAAATGTAAATTTTAATGGTAATATTTCTGTACTTATTTATACAAACATTTACCTAAAGATTAAAAACTAGAGATTACTAAAAATTGCCTTCTCAGTTAGGTCCTCTTTGATTTCTTTCATCAGCATTTTGTAGTTTTTTACTGTATCCATAGATCCACTACATGTATTTTTAAAAATATAGTACATGTATTTTTAAGTTTTTGCCTAGGTGTTTTATTTTCTTTGAAGTGATTGTAAATGATACTATGTTTTAAATTTTGATTTCCACATGTTTATTGTTGGTATATAGATATGTGATTGATTTTTGTGTGGAGGTAAAGAGATCCTAATTTGAAAATTGACCCTATTTGTTCCAATAGGAAACAGTGAGCTACATAAAAGACAATGCTCTTATTTAGGTAAAATCATCAACTTTTTTTTTTAAGGTTTTTTATAATGTTCAACTGCATTGTAGAAACCATTTTAAATCTAACTTTATTTTAGGAGAAAATTTTAGAAAAATATATTCATCCAGCCAAAAATTTTCTAAGAAAATGAGTGATCCATGATACACAATGATTTTGAAATACATTTGTAGTATAATGTATGAAAAGAATCATGTAAGTTTAATTTTTCTCTATTTTTTTCTTTTTATTCTAAATTTGTTTGCATTATCTTCTTAGTTTTCAAAAGTTAGCTTGATCAGCCTTGCCTCTAAAATAACTCAATGTATCTCTTTAATAGATATATACTAAACATAATCATTTGGACTTCTAGTTAATGACATTTCAAATCAATTGTACATATTGACTTTGCTCAGTCATCTATTTAAAAATATATAGTAGGTATATTCAGTAGTCAGCACACACAGATTCATATCTGAAGTCTTAAAATAATTTATGTGTTATTTTCTCAGTAACCTAAGGTTTGCTAGTAACTTTGTTATTCTCTGATAAAACCTGCCTTTATTAGTTAATGTTGACTTTGCTGCCTTCACACAATATTCACTACCACTCTTTATGGGTTGCAGAGTTACGACTGACATAAATAAAGAAAGCATGAAGAGAAGGAAGAGATAGAATAGACAATTTATTTTCATGCATTTTTGGCTACCATCTAAATCACAATTGTCAGAGGAAAGTGGAGTTTAATGGTCATTCTTAACAAGTTTAGGAAAAAAATGTGCATTTTTACTCCTTCCATGTTGTGTTTTATGGTTATATCACATTTGGTTCAGAATAATGATGATTCAATAATGACATTTTATTATTTAAGCTTGATGAATAGGATTGGGAAGGGTTGTTTATTTTATCCTTCCAGTTCCCTGTAACTAATAGTTTGACAAGAGTGAGAGACACTGACTGATGCTGTACAGAGATTGGGTTTAATGTTTTTTAATGAAGTGCTAGAGTTAAAATTGAAATATCTCAATCCTAATTCAAACTCTGGCAGGTAAGGCTTGTTCCTTCTAGTATGTTTATTGGAGCTCTGTCCAGCTTCATTTCACATGTATGTTTTGAGGATTAGGAATGCAAATACATATATTTACACACACACATATATGCAAATCCTTTTTTTTAAGTAAAATCATATATAAGAAATCTTCAGAGAGTTCCCAGGACAGAAAATAGATACAAATGGAGCTTCTTTGGTTGAAGTGGCCTGTGTATGTCTCTCTGGCTGCCAGGCTTCCCTATTGCTCAGGTGCACTCTCCTCTGAGCTGTTACAATGTATATAAATAGCAGAGATTCTTGAGATCCCTTGGGCTCCTTCTAAGCATGGTAGGTAAGTCAATAACTACCTTTTGATTATCAAGAAGTTTTAAAATGGTTCAAGGCTATATTTTAACTAGTTTGGATGGAATAAATCCATAGCTCCATTATTTTGTTTAATTCACAAATTAATATCACTATGGACAAGATGACTATTTGGAGAGGAAGATTAGTTTTAAAGAAGTGAGAGTTTTAATATATATATTGGAAATGGAATCAATCCAGAGTAAATATATAGGACTCCATTATACTTACCATTTTGGTATTTGTTAACAAGTTTTCTTATGTTGCCTATATAGATAGAGTGGGAAAAAAAGATAGATGGTCAAAATGAATTAATTGTTCAGTAATTTAACATTAGAGTATTAGATACCACTGTGCTAATAACTTTTATGGGAAATCAGATATTATAGGAATAAAAAATGCAACATAACCAGAAATATTTTCTTTTCAGTTATGTGAAGTTTTAACAATTTTTTTTTATGCTCAAAGCTTTTAAATAATTTTTAAAATATAGATAGAATTAAGATTATGATCATTTGCCCTTTGAAAGTTGGAGTGAAATATTTGGCAGTTGGATTGCATGCTAATGTGGCTTGTCCTCTGGTCAGGATAGGGTATAATGGAGCAGACTTTGTGCTTCAGCAGACTGTGGGCAGTTGGACAGCTGGGTTATGGATCTGTCCATCCTTCTGAAGAGGTCACTCCATGGCATCCTTGAAGCATGTCATTAATACACTGAATGTTTTCAATATATGAGTTTTCATTATTTGAACAGAAATTTTATTCTGGGATCACAAGACCTTATTACTATCCTTTTAAGTGTTATAATAAAAAGAGGATTTAGTTATCATTGCCCTAATCCTAGTGGAATTTCTACACATTGGTGTATAACTTGGTATAAAATTTGAATTTATGATGGAAATAGATATATAACTATTTAAAAAGCAGTGAAAAGTTAAAAAAGAAGCTAAATGGTAATGAGAGTTTTTATAATGAAATTTTTCAGATATTTAGAGAGTAGCATAACATCCCCATTGGAAATTTAAGGAGTGGGAGAGAGAGAAAGCATGTGTGTGCACTTGCCAGGGGTCTCCAGTGGAGTCCCTGTATTTACTTAAGTAGTAGAAACAGTAAAAACTACTTCATTAGATTACTGTGAGGAAAAAATGAGATAATATCTAAACTAGAAGGTTGTAATTACTTGATAAGTGGTAGCCATTATTAGAATCGTTATTATTAAGAACAGTGTAGAGTTTCTATCCTTTCAGCATCTTAGGGAATTTCATGAATGTGTAGTAGATCTATGATCCCAGTAATGGTGTTTACCACAGTCTTATCTTCCGTGTTCTGTTTAAGGACTATAATTAGATTATTTCCTTAACAAGATTCAGTATTCCATTTATTCTTTCTTAAGAACAAGACCAAAAGAAAAACACAAATGAAAAACAATTTTTATCAAGACTGTGATGCAATTTAAGAATTTAGACCAAACAAACAAAAAAAGAAGCACCAAGAGGAAATAATAATGTCTATGATAATACCATCCAGAAATATACCATTAACACCTTGGAGTATTTCTTTCTAATTTTATGTGTGTAAGTGTGTGATTATATTTACTAAAGTGAGATTTATACTGTAAGCATAGTTTAGTTTCCTTTAGAAATGTTTGTGATGTTTTAAATGTTATGTCATATTCTTTGAAAATTAATTCTCTGCCTTATTGATGTACCAGAATGAATTTAAGCAGTCCTCTCTTGCCCTGTTACACAGTAGCAACAGGAAGTTGTAGTATTTTTTTGTAAGCACCACTTCAGTAGCACAAGGGCCACTGCCCAGTTTCTACTTGTTTGCTTTTTCCCTTTGTACTGATTTTCCTTCCTCTGTCTTCTCACTTAACATGTTCAACTAATTCATAAAAAGAGATTTTTGAAAAGTAGGTTTATTAATAGCTCTAGCTCAAAATGTAGCCTATCCATATTGAAAGGCCATAAATCCTAATTTCTTTAAGAACAAAAACTTGACATTCTAATAAGATTTTGAATCTTGAAGATAATTACAAGTTATAATAGCTCCATGATTGAAAAAAAAAAAAAACAGCCCTAAACATGTAGGATGTAGGCCTAATACACATGCACTGAAAAACACAATAAGGCAATTAACTTTAACATAGTTCAACATTAAAATATTCATTTAACAAATATTTAGCTGGATGCCTACTATGCACAAGCCAGTTACTTATTTTCTTTTCCAATCTGGGGACATTGTGGTAAATAAGACATGATCTCTGCTATCGTGGAGCCTACAGTTTACTAGGGGAGGATGGTAGGAAATCAGATCATGGAAAAGTAAACAGAACTGTTCAAGAATATCTGTTGGTGGTAAACTCAAATCAAAAGATAAGGTGGTCAGAAAGTGTCTCTCTAAGAGATCACATTTGAGTTACAACTTATTTTATTTTACTATTTCAGCATATTGTGGGGGTTCAAAAGTTTAGGTTACATATATTGCCCTTGCCCCCCCACCCCCCTGAGTCAGAGCTTCAAACGTGTCCATCCCGTAAGAGGAAACTAGCCACGTAAAGCCCAGATGGCGCAGCCTTCCTGGCTGAGAACAACAGGTGCAGAGGCTCTGAGAAGGGAATAAGGTTCTGTTATGTTCTAGATTATCTCAAGGTCTCAGTTATCCATTTGCACTTTATAAAGAACAATTTGCTGAGTCTGACCTACAGTTTAATATTAATAATTAATACTTGGTGTTCATGCACTCAATTATAAGTCACATTTTCATTAGGATGTAATGACAAAATGTAAAACATTTATATCAGTTAATGTTTAGAGATATATTTATAGCTACCCAAGGTATAAACTTTCCTAAATGTATTTAACCCATAGTACTGTACTGTATGTGTAGTGCTTTACTACAGCACTGATGTTTACTGTTCATATAATTTTTTCTGTCTATTCTTCTAATTGTTCTTCTTCTTCTTTTTCTCCTTTTATTTTTTTTAAAGAGATGTTGTCTTTTTCTGCCACCCAGCCTGTAGTGCAGTGGTGTGATCATAGCTCATTGTAACCTCAAACTCCTAGACCCAAGCTATGCTTCTGCCTCAGCCTCCTGAGTATTGGGAACTACAGGCATGTGCTGCCGTGCCCAGCTAATTTTTTAATTTTTTGTAGAGATGGGGGTCTCACTATGTTGCCCAGGCTGGTCTCTATTAATTCTTCTTGACTTAATGTACACAGGTTTATGGAAGGACAGTGTAGAATGAGGTAGGGTTTTTCAGTTTGTTTTTTAATATATTTTTTGAAGTTATGTTTAGTGATGGGTATAATGTGTTAGACTTGCATTTTTTAGTCAAAATTAGTTACAAATTACATGGTGAGATTTTAGGGAGTGTTCAGTGAATGATTAGATTAATGTGAATAGATAAAAGTAGTGAGGGGGTTTTTGTGCTTAAGTGGTGGAGGAAATAGTTTAACGAGCTTCCATCTTCTACAGTTGCTAACTCATGGCCACTTTGCTTCACATTACTCTTCCCCACTTGATTATTTGAAAGCAAATGTGAGCTATCATGTCATTTTCACCCATAAATAAGGGCATTCTTTTTAAAAATTTATTCCTAATCTTTGTTTCATGTAGTTGCACTTAATATTACCAAAATATACTTAAACTTCTACTGAAAGATGCTGGAGGGCCTCATTTTGCATGCATGAATTAAACCAGATGCCCAGGAAAGATGTGAAAACAGATGGAATTTTTATGTGTTTCAGATGTTGTGATCAAACGTGCCACCAATCTTTCATTCTGCTTTTCAAGATAGAAACACTGAGTCATTTTTGATGCTTCCTTTTCTTCCTTCTTCCCTTTCTGATATGTCTTCAAACTTTATTGATTTCTCATTCTTTTAATGTCTCTTTAATTCACTTTTAACTCTGTATATCCACTGCTGCCACCTTACTTCACTGATTGTTATTAAGTCTCTTCAGCTATTTTCTCTGGTTACAGTTTCCTTTCCATCAGGGTTCATCTTTTAGACTGCCCTTCCAGAAGCTCACCACACATCCCTTTGCAGTAAACACAGCGTTTATTCTATTCCATTTAAATTCCTTTTTCTGATACTCAGTTTCTTCTGCAGGCTGACCCTGTCAAAACCTCATCTTTTTCTGTTTATCAACCAGAACCTTTTGGGCTAGTCTCCTGAATACCCTTCCTGTGTGTGAGGTCATGCTCATTCTGGCCTCTCTGCTGTGACTTACACGCCTTACTCAGTGTGAATCCGCCCTCTCTTTCTTTGGTCTGTAGTTACCTTTCCAGCAAAGTCCCGCCTGTTTTCTTCCTCTCCCGTCAAGTCCTTCTTGATGACTCCAGGCCCATGCTGATCTTTCCCTTTTCAGAATTTCCAAAGGTGTGAATAGTTGATGCTATGAAAGAGGGTCTTTGGTTATACAGTTTTCTTGTATTATCTTCTAATTGTTTATGGATTTTTGTGTCTCAATTGGATAAATATCTTCTTGGATACAGGGACTTTTCAAAACTATGTTGGATACGTGCTATGTCCTTCACCTATATCTATTGATTAAAACTCTTGAATATGATGTACACTTGGACTATTTTGACTAACCATCTAGTTTTTATTATAATATGCATTCTTTTGTCTTTTTTTTGAGAACTGTTTTCCTTTTCCCTGTTTCATTTGCTTCTAATCGTTGTGCCAGTTAATATGCCTTTGCTTCTTATAAAGTTGAATCAAGAAGGAGAGGCAGTTAGCATCCTTACATCATTGTCACCACCGTTATCATCATCATCATCTTCATCATCATGCCTCTTCCCTTGATGAATGTACTAATGCCTCTGAGTGTTGTGAGTGGCTCGTGGTCCTTCTGAACCTCCACATCCAAGTTTGTTTATTCAAGCATCAAGAAAAAAGGAGGTTGTGAAGTTGACTAAACCCCTTTAAAAAGACTCAAAAATAGTAGGCTCATGAAATGAGAAACATAGCTTTAGATTTTCTTCCACAGGAAAATAGGAAAAGGGGAAGGAGAGGAAATGAAGAGTAAGGATAGCTGTATGCTGAGTCAGGTAAGAAAAAAATAGATGTAAAGTGAGTATATGAAAAGAAATACAAAAAAAGAGTACAGTGAGAGTGGTAAGTAGTTATGAGTAGGGAGGTCAAGCTTGGGAGAATAATCATTGGATTATAAAAAAAGGAAAGGAAAAGGCATGCTGAAAATTTAGAAAGGGAAAAAAATAGAGGAAGAGCCAAGAATTGGTGTGGAAGAGAAGGTAGCCATTTTGCTACTAGGAATGGGACTAATATTTTAGATATTAGTCCCTATTCACCTATTGCTTAAAAGAAGGAAACGTAAAAATCTTTTAAGGGTTGTTACCAGAAATAACTCTTGGAAATAAAGAAGAGATTGTATTACTAAAAATCGTAAGCTGTTGGTAGTAGTGGTGATCTTGGTAATTTTGTGTTGCTGGTTATGCTGTTCCATACAGCTTACTTGGATCTCAAAATCATCTCAACCCGGATCTCAAAATGGACAAAAATAAACTTTTAGATGTGTAACTACTTCATTTTCTGGGCCTGTGTTGTATGGTAGCCACTAACTACATGTGGCTATTTAAATTTAAATTAATTAAATTTATAGAAATTTGAGATTCAATTCCTTAGGCTTCTTAAGTTGGTGCCACATGTGGATAGAGGTACCTGTTTTGGACAGTGACAATATTGAACATTTCCATCATCACAGGGCATTCTGTTCAACAAATCTAGACTCTAAGACATATAAGTAGAAGGACCTCAGGTTTAATGTGATGTTACATGGGCAAACGTTTTGCTTTCATGATTAGAATAAAATGCTTATATTTTTATTTTTAGTATACAATTTGCTGTTACAATGGGGAAAGAGCAGAATTGTTTATAAAGTGATGTATCTCAGTTGCAAAAAGTTTGTTGACAGAGTGGGAAATAGTTCTCTTTCTCCCAATTTTAAGAATTGACTTTTTTTCTGAGTGGCTTTCTTAGATTCCTCAGAATCATTGACTGGAATTTGAATATGCATATATATCCCCAGGCCTCTTTTGTTTTGATTTATAACAGAATCCCAGGCACAGTAAAGACAAAATCTGCATTGTATTTTGTAATGAATTTGAAGGCCTTTATGCAACCTTCATGATTATGGAAATGTTTTCTGTAATTATACATTCTGAGATTTCACATGTGCTGGCATAGGGTTCCCCTGTTTTGCCTAATGATAAGACTTAATGTGTGACAAAGGATTCCAAGGCTCTCAGAACAATACTCCATCATCTATCTCCAGGGGAGGGCTCTGGGAGTTGTCATTTTTAACCAGTACCCCAAGTGGTGATTTTTTTTTTTTTTTTAAGCTATCATCCTTATTAATTAGAACCCTAGGTGATTCTTGCTGGGCAAGTTTGCTGAACCACCCTGACTGTTGACTTACTAAAGATTAACTTTGGCAGGCTCATGATTGCTGACAGACATTAAATTTGCTTTGCCTGAGTAGAACTGGGCACTGGTCTGACAGTAGATTGTGGTTACACTTTTTGAATAATCTGAATTCTGACATTATTTTATATTTGATGGAGGAAAGTATTATTGAACTAGTAATGAAACTAGTATTTTCCCATCTATACAATTGTCAAGCATTAAGTCAAAGAAAATGTTCTCGATAAAATTATGCACTCATCAATAGTGTGTGTATATGTATATACATTTATAAAACTGCAGAACAAGCATATGTAAGCTCTTTTAAGTAAGGAAAGCCGTAATTGAGGATCTTCCCAAGATTGGAGTTGGAAGGCAGTTGCATACAGCATAGTTTGTGAAGCAAATATTTATTCTTGGAAGAATGAATGGCTACAATTCCACGTTTATGAATTTTTTTTTGCAAAGTCTCATTCAATTTGTTTTACTCTTCCTTTTAATTAAGACACACGAGAGATGTATGTTAACATCTACTTTAAAAAGCCTTTCTCAATAAGCATAACAACTTAGTGAAAATAAAGCATTGTGTCGTAGCTTAATTGGTAGAGCTTTTTCTTTCTTGGTGATATATATAACAATGATATGTCTTTTTGTTTATAATGTCTTAGGTCTAATTGAAGTATATTATATATTTTTGATCTTAATAACTTTAGTTGACCCTATGAACAACCTATAGTATATAGGGGAACAAAGTGCCCTGATTACGGCATGAGATGACATGGGTTTGAGTCCCAGTTCTGCCTTGTTGTACGTGTGTTACCTACAGCAGTGTCAGTTAGTTTTTGGAACCTTGAACTTCAGCTGCCAAATATGGTAGTAAGTCTAATTTAGTGATTCCTAACTAGAAATGAACAGTATCCTTACCTGGGGATTTTTCTGAATGAAAAATACCCACACCACAAGACTGGAAATTTTGGCATATGTGTGGTCTTTATTATTTTTTATATTGCTGTCAAAATAGAGATAAAATTTCCATACGGTGAATTGACCTAGTAAGTGTGCAATTTGATGAGTAGTTGTAAAATACCCACCTAATGGATGCGGTGCGCACCGTCTGGGGGATGGACTCACTTGAAGCTCTGACTCGGGTAAGGCAAAGGCAATATATGTAACCTAAACATTTGTACCCCCATAATATGCTGAAATTAAAAAAATAATAAACATGAAAAAAACTGAAAAATTATATATGTGGATCAACCACCACTTCAGTCAAGATACAGGACCTTTTCATCAACCTAGAAGGCCCCTTCATGTCTTCTTCCTGTCAATTCCTCTCCCACCCACAGACAACCATTGTTTTGGTTCCCATCACCATAGGTTAGTTTTGCTGTTCTTGAACTTCGTATACATGGAGTCATACAAAATGTACTTGTTATGTCTGCATCCTTTTGCTCAATGAAAAGATTCTGAAGTTCATCCATGTTACTGCAGGTATCAGTTTGTTAGCTTTCTTCTGCTGTTCCTACACCCTTATTCCTAAATAGTGGTCCATTAATTGCATATACCACACTTTTCTTCTAGACTTCTGTTGATGAGTTATATTTGATGTTTCTCAATTTTGCCTTTATTAATAAAGCTGCTGTAAAACTGTAGTACAAATCTTATTGTGGGAAAAAAAGGTGACCATATGAAGTGATATATTAACTTGATTGTGGCAATCATTTCACAGTATATATGTATGTCAGAACGTACACCTTAAACAGATGCAATTTTTATTTGTCAATCATACCTCACTAAAGTTGCCAAAAATCTTTTTTATGGAGATATGTTTTTATTTATCTCAGGTAAATACTATAGAATAATTGTATATTTAACAATATAAGAACTTCCCAATAGGTTTTGCAAGTGGTTGAACCATTTTATAATTCTACCAGCAACTTATGAGGTCTCAGTTGCTTCACACCCTCTCTTAACACTTGGCTTTAGTATTCTTAACGTTAAACATTCTAGTGGATGTGAAGTAGCATCATTGTTTCAATTTGCATTTCCTTTTCATGTGCTTATTTAGCCATTTGTATATTTTCCTTGTGAGATGTCTAAGGCTTTTGCTTAATTTTTATTATATTGGTGGTCTTTTCATTACTGATTTGTAGGCATAGGCTATATATGTGAGATACAAGCATTTTGTCACATATGTATCACACATGTGATCTCCCAGTCTGTGACCTGCTTTTCCATTTTCTTAATGGTGGTTTTGATGAACAAATGTTTTAAAGAATTCCAATTTTGATGACATGACATCCAATTTATATATTTTTTAAAATGTTTAATGCTGGTCATGTCCTAAGACATGAAACCTTGTCTTGTCTTCTCCAAGGTGGTAAAAAATTTCTATATTTTCTTTTAGAAGCTTTGTTGTTTTAGCTTTTTACATTTGTATCTGTGGTAACTGTAGGGAATCAAAGGCCCCTCCCCGCATAAAGGCTGATTGACTAATAGGAGAAAAACAACACAAATTTATTTTTATGTGTATACACAGGAGCCTTGCCCATGAAAACTCAAAGATACAGGGGAAATTGGCCATTTTTATGCTTAGGTTCGACAAAGTATGGACAGCTGTGTAGAAATATAAATTGTACAAAAGGGTGTGATCTAATGTAAGAGACTGAGTGGGGAAACCCTGCAAGGCCTGTCTGTCTAGATCCTTCTTGGTCTCTCTTGGCAACATTCCTTCCTTCTGGGTGTGGGGTAGGACCCTGTCTGGAATGGGGGTCTTGTGGCCTACAGTCAAATAAGGAAGACAGGTCAGATAAAGTAATCTTGTAGCCAGTTTTTACATAGAGTAATTTTAGGTTTTATAGGTGGCTTTTGGAAAAAGGTGTTCTGGCTTTTATGACCTGCCTTGGGGAAGATAGATTCTCATTTCTGTGGAACCTCAGGGAAGAATGGGACTGAGAGGCAGGAGGACAGGGGAAGGTCAGAGAAGAAATTTTGCTTCTAAGGCCTTCATTTGGGGTACTGTTTTCTGAGCTCCATTGTCATCTTGAATTAATTTTTGTGTGTGGTATGACATACAGGTGTATTTTTTCTCCATTTATGTGATTGGTCTATTAACATTATTCTGTTCTTGTTTTATACATGCAATCTCATTCCAAATCTCTAAGTATATTAGGCTCTCCCCATACCTCTTTCCCCACTACTTCTATTCTCACCTGTATTCTTAGCATTCTTTGTGCATCCTTAGTTTTCTATGTGATCGTATTTCTGACTTTTCTCTAGCTTCTACATTATGGTATTCTTTGATTGTCTTTTCATATTAAGAGTAAGAAAATAAGAAGGATGACTTCCAGCTACTTGGATGTGGTCAGAATTTTGCACTGGCACTTGCCATTTAAAGGCAGTGTGTGGTGGAGGAGGCTGGGGTATCCCCTGAGTACCAGTACATTCTGTAGCTGTCTTAATTCCCTCCAGACATGTTTATTTTCTTTAGACAATAGCCCTAAAATGTTACATTTGGGCAAATTCTTGGCTGCCTTTGTCAGACCTAGGTCAGGAACTAGGATGCTACAGTAAGATTATATTTTTCTTCAGGTGCTTTAGTTTAATTCGTTCTCTTCAACACCATATCTTTTGAGTGATTTTTTTGTTCATCTTCCTGATTCGGTTAAAAAAGAGGTTTTTCTTTCTTCTCCCGCCCCCTCCCCAATTAATCAGTTCATTCGACCCCCCACCCTCATCTTTGCCTTTTGACTTAAGGACTGAAAAATTTCCAACTCTTAGGTTTTTTGTTACTTCTATTTTATAATTCTTATTTTTGTAAATCACAATCATTGAATATTATCTGGCCTATTTTTCCTATTTTCCCTGCTTTTTGTTTTCAGTTATAAGGTATGCCTTTGTCCATTTTCAGTCTTTTAGATTTAATATATTTTAGGTATATTATTTACAGCATAGAGTCAGGTAGTTTTATTAGAAATGCAGAAGGGACACAAGCCCAGATAAGTGATATGAAAGATTTTGAGGAAAAGCTGATGCTTGAGCGAAGTCTCGCTGGGAGGAAGGGGCGGCGGTGCACGAGGTGTGTGCTAGCCTCTGGGCTGCAGGCAGAGGGCGCTGCTGCAAAGACTTGCGAGTGAGAGGCAGCCAGTCTTAGTGTTGGCATGCAATTTTTTGTACATTGAGGTTTTTCTTCTGGTATTCTTTTCACAAAACTCTATATGAATGAAATTTTGTGAGTTTTAACTGCTTAAAAATAAGTGTTTGTTTCCTTTAAACTTAAACAGCAGTTTGACTGGGCATACTATCATTTCCTAAGGACTGTAGAGGGGTCTTTTTAATTGTTTAAGTGTATAGAATGTTTCTGTGGAGAAGTCTGAGGCTGGCTTGATTTTTTCCCCCCACTAAAAAATACTTTTGGGCTTTCATCTTTAAATATCGGGCTGGAGTGCAGTGGCACGATCATAGCTCACTGCAGCCTGGTGCTCCTGGGCTCAAGCGATCCTTCTGCCTCGGTCTCCCTAATAGCTGGGACCACAGACAGGAGTGCACCACCATGCCCAGCTATTTTTATTTTTAATGTTTGCAGAGGGTCTCACCATATAGCCCACACTGGTCTCAAACTCCTGGCCTCAAGTGATTCTCCTGCCTCGTCCTCCCAAAGTGCTGGGATTATAGGCGTGTGCCACTGCACCCAGCCAGTACCAGCAATTTTAATTAGATCCATTTTGTTATCATCATCTCCGTACATGTACCCTGTCCATCTGTAAGTTTAGATCTTCTGCAAATTCTGGGAAATTTGTCTTTAATTTGTTCTCTGTTCTTCTTGGGAAAGCAGTTATGTACATGCAATTTTTATAAATCTTTCCCATTTTCTTTCAAGTTTTTTCTAATTCCTTATTAATTTCCATTTCCTTTTGCTCATTTCTTCGTTTTGTCTTCCATGTCCCTTACTGGATTTTCAGTTATGCTTTTTCTGCTTTGAGCAACTTCTTGTTTAGCTTTACTTTTTTTAACGAGTTCTGCAAGCTCGAAATTCATCTTGTCCTGTGGTTTTGCCATATCTTTCGAGAGCCTTTGTATCTCTTCTGTGAATGATTTTACTTTTCCTTAGGTTCTTTGAGTTTTAGTGATATTTCTAGTCATGATTATTATTTACTTGGTGGCAACGTTTTTCTCATGACCTTTTCTCATCTGTTTTTCCTGTGTGCATCTTTCTACCCCTTCCTCCTCCATCCTGCCTGTCCATCTCTCTTTCTTTCCCTCCTTCCCGTGCGTGCTCTCTCTCTCTCTCTCTCTCTCTCTCTCTCTCTCTCTCTCTCTCAACACCTTCGTCAATTCTAGATCTTGTGCTATTTCACTTTTACTGGTCTTTGAATGAATTGACTGCCCCTGACCCCTGACTTGAAACAGCTTTACATGGGAGCTGGAAGAGCAAAGAGAGAGGAATTCTTCCTTTATGACACAGGAGTGTGTATTGGAGAGTATTTAACCTTTACTGTTACTGTCAGTGCCCTGGCAGCCATGAGGCTGTTCACCATTCACTCTTTTCTGCCTTGGCTCAGCAACAGGGTGTTTCCCACACTGATTTTGCATCTGAATCTGTAGCAAAGACCTCCTCTCAGCGTCTTCCTATACCCTTGCTTGAGTTTCACTACCTTTGGCAGCTCTGAATTGGGATGGTAGATTTTTGCCTAGCTTTATCTAAGATGGGACTTCCATTTCTATTTTTCATTCTGTTGTTGTTTTGGGATGGAGAAAGGACAGAGACTTCTCTCTGTTGTCTTACAACAAGGTTTTTATTTTCTTTAAATCTTTCAGTAAATTTGTTCCAACTAACAAAAGCCTTCTTTAGAGTGACATTTAGGATTTGGCTTAGTGGTTCTTTCCATCCTTTCTTTCATTGCCTGGTAATTGTTCTTATTGCTAATTGTTTTCATGAGGACTGGATTTAACTGTCTGTGGTTTGGTTTCCTAGATGGGTTAACTTGAACAAGTAGGGCATTACTGTGCTGTGAGGACTGTTTGTTTGGAGGGCACACCTTAGTATTGCATTTATTAAGAGTATTGTAGGGATCAATATTTCCATCCCAGTTCATTTCTTTGGGCTATATTGCACTTCTTTGTGCATTTATGAGCTTGTATATTTTATGAATTATTAAAGCAAGCTTGAATGCATCTTTTAAAAGGATAGGAGTAAGTTTTACTTGCCTGCCATTCTTTGTGGAGGCAGCGCTTTCCTATTGAATTCTACTTAGTGTTACCAACATAATGTTGGTTTTTATGTTTCAAGAAGCAATGATATAATTTTAAAAAGTATTATAGTTCCATACTTCAAGGGGAGGGGGATGGTGGTTAGCTATTTTAGTTTCTATCATCAAATACCAAAAGTTATTTTCAAATACTCCGGACAAAAAGTGGGGAGGAGAGAAAAAAAGCCACACTACCTGTAATTTAGTGAAAATGACTAACAGCATGTATTGCCATGCAGTACTTATAATTGTTTGAAATTTACAAACACAACAATGAAACACATTTTGCATAATGAAATATTTATTTTTATCCATCATGCTTGCAAGCTGCTCTCCGTAAATCATGTTTGCAAACAGCAGCAGCAACATTTCTTTAACATGAGCCAAATGTAATTTCCAGCTGTTGAAATTAATTGTTTTTAAAGTCTTGTTAAAAACCATCGTCTAACAACAAACCTCAGTATATCCTCTTTTTGCTCTTTTTACTTTTCCATTACTTTTTTCTTGATTTTATTTACACTCATGAATGAATGTTTTTCAGTGACCGTTGATATTTTGGATAGGACTAGAATACATAAAAGGCATTCTTGTCTTTATGTAATTTACTATATCATTCACCAGAAGAGTTAATCAAAACTCTAATTTTTTATCCCCTTTATTTCACAATTAAAGAAGAAACATAAAGCAAAAAGTCAAAAAGCCTATAGGCTTTAAAACAGAAAAGTTAGCTATGTATGTATTTTTTTATTGTTGAAATATGAAGCTCTTACTGTTCTGTAGATTTGAGTCAAGACTGGTACAAAAGCCCAAAAGGTTATAAAAACAGTTCTTCAGCTTCTTCCTTTGGGTTATTATAGGTTCATATATGCAATGGGTGTTATTTACATAATTTCTTATTCCTTAGATTTGGTGATTCTGATAGTATAGTAGCTAATAGTACGAAGTAGATAAATGGTTAAAAATGGCTTTCTGTATATTCAATGTTTTGTTTCAGTTGTCTAAGTTGATTATTTTGTGCAAGAAATGATATAAAAAGATGATTATTGTTATTGTTTGCCCAGGGTTACAAGGGCATTATAACTAATCTAGCCTAGTTTGGGCTTATCTAGCTAGTTTTGCTCTCTCTTGACTCTCGGCTCTCTCTGCCCAGAATGATTTCATTCCCATCCTCTTTTCCCACTTAGCTAACTCATACTTTTAAAAATGATAATAAAATTTACTGTTATTTTTATTATTTGTGGTGTCAATTTCTGTGGTTTGCTTTCTTTTGTGCCCAAAGCTGAATTTGTTTTGTTCTTTCTGCATGCCCCATAGAACTTTGCACCTGTACCACTTTAGGAATCATCTTGCTGTATTAATATACTGTCTCTCATACCTTCTTGACCAGAGCTGGTTAATAAAATATAAGGTGAACCACATATTTAAATTTAAGTTTTATTATAATCACATTAAAAAAGTATAAAGGAGAAATTAATATTATCTAACCCAACGTATTCAGAATATAATTTCAACATATGACCAATATAAAATTATTTTTTTTTTCAGATGAGGTCTCACTCTGTTGCCCAGGATGGTGTATAGTGGTGCCATCACAGCTCACTGAAGCCTCGAATTCCTGGGCTCAAGCAATCCTTTTGCCCCAGCCTCCCAAGTAGCTGGGAATACAGGGGTATGCCACCACACCCAGCTAATTTTTACATTTTTTGTAGAGATAGGGTCTTGCTATGTTGCCCAGGCTGCTCTTGAAATTCTGGACTCAACCAATCCTCCTGCCTCGGCCTCCCAAAGTGTTGGGATTATAGGCATGACCCGCTGTACTCAGCCTAAAACTATTGATGATATATTTTATATTCTTTTTGTACTAAGTCTTCAAAATCCAGTGTTTATTTTATACTTACAGCACATCTCTGATGAAATTAGCTGCATTTCAGATGCTTAATACCACACATGGCTAGTGACTACCACATTGTATAGCATGGTTCTAGACTATGGACTCCTGGAGGATTGGAACCATGTCTGTCTTTTGCTGTACTTGTGGCTACAGTTGGTGCTCATTCAGTATATGCCTACAAATGAATGAATGAATGCATAAAATATACTAGGAAGGTTATTATGTTGATTGATACCGATAGCTAATAATATCAGTACCTTTTGTCAAGAGAACTAAGGCACATTGACTAAAAAGAGGGCCCTGAAGCTGAAGGATTCTGTACATTTCAGTTAGGACAGTAGGGACAGGCTTTGAAGAGATAAGTTGCCAAGGATTTATTGCAAGTACAGCTAGGAGAGGAAATGAAGAGGATGGGCTGTCTGCATCCAGGGTCTACTTTCCAGCTGATATGCTCTGATCCAGAGCTTTTGACAATCAACAGCCCTCACTTTTACTGGTAGACTAAGGGACTTCCACCACAGTAGTCATAATCAAATTCAAAATCAAGTCCTGTGCATACCTGTTTAATACTAATAGAAGCCAGTGTGTCTAATTTAGTTTACTGCTTAAAAAATAACATTTTACTTGGTATACATTGGTACAGTCATTATGCATAGCAATTTGGCATTATGTAGAAATATTAATAATGTGCATGTTCTATGACCCAGTGATTATCCATTTAAGCATAGTCATGTGCTGCTTAATGATGGGAATGCAGTCTGAGAAATGCATTGGTAGGTGATTTCGTCCTTGTGCAAACATCATGGAGTGTACTTACATAACCCTACGTAGTATAGCCTTCTACATACCTAGGCTACATGGTGTAGCCTATTGCTCCTTTAACTGTAGAGATTCAGAAGGTTGATTTACTAGTTTGCGATGGGGTGGGGAGAGGGTGTGTGTGTGTGTGTGTGTGTGTGTGTGTGTGTGTGTGTGTGAGCATTTAGTTCAATTACATTTTATCACATGTGTAAGTTGATGTATCCACCACCATAGTCAAAATACAAAACACTTCCATCCACACAAGGTCCCTACTACTTCCCTTTTATAACTGTGCTCTCTACCCTTCATTCTTAACTCCAGAAAATCACTAATTTGTTCTCTCTTTCTATGATTTTGTCATTTTAGGGATGTTATACAAATTGAATCTTAAAAACATTTTGAGATTGGCCTTTTTTCACCCAGCATCATTCTGTAGAGATTTATATAGGTTGTTGCATGTGCTCATAGTTTATTCATTTTTATTGTTCAGGAATATTCCATGGTATGATATAGCAGTATTTGTTTCACCATGTTGAAGGATATCTGGGTTGTTTGCAGTTTGGGGCTATTACAAATAAAACTTTTATGAACATTTTTGTATAGGTTTTTGTGTGAACATAAGTTTTCATTTCTAGAGGCTACATGCCCAAGAGTGCAATTGTTATGTTGTATGGTAGTTGCATGTTTAGTTTTATACGACACTGCCAAACTGTTTTCCAGAGTGGCTGTACCATTTTACATTCCCACTAGCAATATATGAGTGGTCCAATTTCTCTGCTCCCTCACCAGCGTTTGATAGAAAATAAAGTCACAATGTTTTATTTTAGCCATTTTTATAGATATGTACTGAGACCTTACTGTGGTTTTTATTTGATTTTCCCTAATGACTAATGATGTTGAACATCTTTTCATGTTCTTATCTGCCATCTCTATGTCCTCTGTTCTCCTTTTTTAAATTTCTTGAAAATAATATTGCTGGTAGTTTTTTTACTTTTTTTTTTTTTTTTTTAAATATGCAGGAAAAAAGTCAACTTGTTTTAGGTTTCCCTTTTGGATATTTGCTGCAGCAGTTGTTCCTGGGTTTCCAAACCAGGGAGTCCTTTTTTTTTCTTCCCAATGTAGTTATTTATTTATTTTTTTAATTTCAGAATATTATGGGGGTACAAACATTTTGGTTACATATAATGCCTTTGCATTTCCCAAGCCAGAGCTGTGAGCATGCCCATCCCCTATATAGGGCACACCACACCCATTAGTTGTGAGTTTACCCATCCCCTTCACCCCCATCCCACCTTCTGGCACCCGATATGGGCACCTAAGTATTAATCAGTTAGTACCAATTTGATGGCGAGTACATGTGGTGCTTGTTTTTCCATTCTTGTGATACTTCACTTCAAAGGATGGGCTCTAGCTCCACCTAGGATAATATAAGAGGTGCTAGTTCACCATTGTTTTTTATGGTTGAGTAGTATTCCATGGTATACATATACCACATTTCATTAATCCACTCATGTATTGATGGGCGCTTGAGTTGTTTCCACATCTTTGCAATTGTGAATTGTGTTGCCATAAACATTTGAGTGCAGATGTCTTTATTTTAAAATGTATGAGTTTGTTTTTTTCCTTTGGGTAGATTCCTAGTAGTGAGATTGCTGTATCAAATGGTATTTCTATTTTTAGTTCTTTGAGATATCTCTAAATTACTTTCCACAGAGGTTGTACTAACTTGCAGTCCCACCAGCAGTGTAATAGTATTCCTATCTCTCCGCATCCATGACGGCATTTGTTGTTTGGAACTTTGTGATAAAAGCCATTCTCACTGGAGTTAGGTGATATCTCATTGTGGTTTTGATTTGCATTTCCCTGATAATTAGAAATGTTGAGTACTTTTTTTATATGTTTGCTAGCCATTATTCTGTCTTCTTTTGCAAAGGTTCTATTCATGTCCTTTGCCCACTTTTTAAAGGGGTTGTTTGATTTTTTTCTTGTTAATTTTCTTAAGTTCTATATAGATTCTTGTTATCAGCCCTTTATCAGATGTGTAGCATGCAAGTTTTTTCTGCCATTCTGAAGGTAGTCTATTCGCTCTTATGATAGTTTCCTTGTCTGTGCAGAAGCTTTTTAATTTGATCAGGTCCCATTTATTTATTTTTGTTGCTGCTGTGATTGCTTTGGGGGTCTTCTTCATAACTTCTTTGCTTAGGCTGATGTCTGTAAGAGTTTTCCCAACATTTTCTTCTAGAATTCTTAAGGTTTCATGTCTTAGGTTTAAGTTTGTTATCCATCATGAGTTGATTTCTGTGTGAGGGGAAAGGTGCAGATCCAGTTTCAATCTTCTGCATGTGGCTATCCAATTTTCCCAACACCATTTATTGAATAGAGATTCTTTTCCCCAGTGTATATTTTTGTCTGCTTTGTCAAAGATTAGATGACAATATGAAGATGGTTTTATATCTGGATTATCAGTCCTGTTCCAAAGGTCTATATCTCTGTTCTTCTGCCAGTACCAGGATGTTTTGGTTACTATAACTTTGTAGTAAAGCTTGAAGTCTGGTAGACTGATGCCTCCCAATTTGTTCTTTTTGCTTAAGATTGCTTTGACTATCATTGCAATCTCTATAAAAATACCATCATCATTTTTTGCAGATCTATAAAAAATAATTCTAACCTCCTAACCAATTTCTTTACTTCAACTCTCATCTCCTTCTAACCTATTCCCAAAATGGAACGAAGAATAATCTTTAAATTTTTTTTAAATTTTATTTTGAATTGATAAATATTAGTTGTATATATTTATGGGGTACCATGTGATATTTTGATATGTTTACAATGTAGAATGATAAAATCATGCTAATTAACAAATCTGTCATCTCACATGCTTATCAAGTTTTTGTGGTGAAAACATTTAAAATCTACTCTTTTATCAATTGTGAAATATACAGTACATTTTTATTTATTATAGTCACCATTTTGTGCAATAGATCACTAAAGCTTATTCCTCCTGAGACTTTGTACTCTTCGATCAACATCTCCCTTTACAGCATCCACCTGCCTTCCCCAGCCCCTGGTAACCATCATTCTAGTCTCTACTTCTGTGAATTCAACTTTTTTAGATTCCATATATAAGTGAGATCATATGGTATTTGTCTCTTTGTGCCTGGCTTATTTCACTTGGCATAATGTCCTCTAGGTTCATCTATGTTGTCACAAATGATAGAATTTCACCCCCTTTTAAAGACAGAATACTATTCCATTGTATATATACCACATTTTCTTTATCTGTTCATCTGATGATGGACACCTGTGTTGCTTCCACATCTTACCTGTTATGAATAATGCTGCAATGAAGGGAACACAGATATCTCTTAGTCCTACTGATTTCAGTTCCTTCAGATATATACCCAAAAGTAGTACTGCTGGACCACATGGTAATTCAATTTTTAGTTTTCTGAAGAAACTCCATACTGTTTTCCAAAATTGCTGTGTTAGTTTACATTCCCCCAACAGTGCACCAAGTGTTCTCCACATTTTTGCCAATATTTGTTATCTTTTGTCTTTTTGATTATAGCCATTCTAACAGGTATGAAGTGGTATCTCATTGTGGTTTTAATTTGCATTTCTCTGATGATTAGTGATGTTGAACATTTTTTCATATAACCATTGGCTGTTTGTCTTTTTTTGAGAAGTGTCTACTTAGGGTTTTTGCCCATTTTTGATTGATTTATTTGTTTTCTTGCTATTGAGGTGAGTTTGTTATATATTTTGGATATTAGCCCCTTATCAGATGTATGGTTTGCAAGTATTTTCTTTCAGTCTATGGGTTGTCATTTCACTGTGTTAATTGCTTTCTTTGCTGTGCAGGAACTTTTTGGTTTGATACAATCCCATTTGTCTACTTTTGCTTTTGTTGCCTGTTCTCTTGGGGTCATATCTGAGAAGTCTTGGTCAGACCAATGTTGTGGAGCATTTCCGCTATGTTTTCATGTAGTGATTTTACAGTTTCATGTCTTACATTTAAGTCTTTAATCCATTTTGGGTTGATTTTTATGTATGGTATGAGACAAGGGTCCACTTTCATTTATTTGCTTGTGAATATTCAGTTTCTGTAGAATCCTTCTCCATTCTGTACTTTGGGCACCTTCGTTAAAAACTGACCATAAATGTGTGGGTTTATTTCTGGGCTTTCTATTCTGCTCAATGTGTGTTTTTATGCCTGTACCATGCTGTTTTGATTACTATAGTTTTGTAGTAGATTTTGAAGTCAGGTAGTGTAATGCCTCCAGCTTTGTTTTTTTTGCTCAAGATTGCTTTGGCTGTTGGGGCCTTTTGTGGTTCCAGGTGAATTTAAGGATAGTTTTTTCTGTTTCTTTGAAAAATGACATTGGAATTTTGATAGGTATTGCATTGAATCTGTAGATTCCTTTGGGTAGTACGGACATTTTAGCAATATTAATTCTTCCGTTCCAATAGCATGGGATATCTATTTATTTGGATCATTTACAATGCCTTTCATCAATGTTTTATAGTTTTCAAATACAGATCTTTTATTTCCTTGGTTAAATTTACTCTTCAGTATTTTATCTTTTTGGTACTATTGTGAATGAGATTGATTTCCTAATTTCTTTTTCAGATAGGTCATTGTTAGTGTAAAGAAACGCTACTGATTTTCACATGTTAGTTTTGTACCTTGCAACTTTACTGAATTAGTTTATCAGTTTGAACAGTTTTTTGGTGGGGTTTTTAGGGTTTTCTATATTTGGATCCTGTCATCAACAAACAGAGACAATTTCACTTCTTTCTTTTTTATTTGGCTAGCTCTTTTCTCCTTTTTCTTGTCTAATTGCTCTGGCTAGAACTTCCAGAACTATGTTTAATAGAAGTGGTGAGAGTGGGCATGTTGTCATATTCCTGATCTTAGGGGAAAAACTTTCAACTTTTTACCATTGAGTATGAGGTTAGCTGTGAGCTTTTCATTTATGGCCTTTATTGTGTTGAGGTACATTTCCTTCTATGCCTTTTTTTTTTTTTTTTTTTTTTTTTTTAGTCAGTGTCTTTCTCTGTTCTCTGGGCTGGAGTGTAGTCGTGTCATCATAGCTCACTGCAACCTCAAGCTCCTGGGTTCAAGTGATCCTTCTGCCTCAGCCTCCCAAGTAGGTGGGACTATAGGTGTGTGCCACCATGCCTAGCTAATTTTTCTATTTTTTTATAGAGATGGGGTCTCACTCTTTCTCGGGCTGGTCTCAAACTCCTGGTCTCAAGCAATTCTCCTGCCTCAGCCTCCCGAAGTGCTAGGATTACAGGTGTGAGCCACCATACCTGACCTTCTATGCCTAATTTGTTCAGAGTTTTTATCGTGAATGGATATTGAATTTTGTGAAATACTTTTTCTGCATCTATAGAGATGATCATATGTTTTTTGCCCAATCTGTTAAAGTGATGTATCAGTTTATTGATTCATGTATATTGAACCATCCATGCATTCCCAGGGATACATCCCACTTGATCATGGTGAATGATCCTTTTAATGTGCTGTTGAATTTTGTTTGCTAGCATTTTGTTGAGGATTTTTGCATCTGTGTTCACCAGGGATGTTGGCTTATAATTTTCTCTTCTTATAATATCCTGGAAGAATAGTCTTTAACATGTAAGTTAGAATATAAGACTCCTCAAAACCCTTATGACTTCCCTTTTTTTAAACTCTCTTCTTCCCATGCCTATATAATCTGTTTTTGAGTACCTCTCAACTGTCTCTTATAATTATTCTCCTATCTCACTAAACGCTAAGGCAACTGGTTTTCTATTAGGCATTTTAGGATATTAGCTTTCTTATGCCTTGATAAATCATGTTTTAAGAATTAAGATTAATTTATCTCTAAAAATTCCCTGAGGTAGCCTAAATACCAAAAACCATTCTGATTCTAAAAACTAAGAAATGTGGTAGTTAGTAAGCTTTCATTCACTTCCTTTAAGCACTTTGCTCTTAAATTATCCCTTGCCCCACAGGGTTTGTAATTTGGCGTTACAGAAGGCCTACTGTGAATTTTTGGGTAATTATCTCTTGATTTTAACCTGAACCCAATTTTATTTGTGTTTTTTTTTTCTCTGAAATACTTTCCCTAATTCCTCTCCCTCCTATCTATTCATAGACTTCACACCACCTCCCCTTTTATTCCTAAACAGGAAGAAGAAATAGCCTGTGATTGTGCACAGTTAGAAAAAGAGCATAGTCAAGTGCTGAGACTATAATATGTGAAATTCTTGCATTATTTGGTAGTAAAAATGTGTAATCATTTCTCAGTTTCTAGTTATTTGGCCTTAAGATCTAATTGCTGAAGTTAACCTGTTATTATTGATATGTTTTAGATTTAAAGATCATTGTTTAAGATAATAGATGTGTTTGCTAGAAACTCCCACTCCATAAATTATCTTAAAATATTTTTATAAAAATGTCAAAGGTACTAGGAAAGGTAGAGATATAAGCCAATTAGATATTTTTTTCCTTTTACCTCTAAAAAATAAGATTGATGTAAGTATCACTTTTTTTGTGTAACAGAGTCTGATTTTGACGTGCTGCTTTCAATTTGTTATATGCAACAGTGAATCTCTCATGTGAAATATGCCTTGTATATGTTTTCTGGGATCTGTTACTAGTGATCCATAAAAGAAGAAGAGAGGAAGGAATTCTGATGCCAGAGGAACAGGCCAGGGTGTAAAATATTAATAGTTCCAAACCTCTGTACATTGTTCTGTGTTCATTAGGTGACATATTTGCATCAATGAAGTGATCTGTATTTAAAAGCTTTACTTAAAAGCAATTACTTAAAAGCTTGTATGTTTGCATCTATCTATCTATCTATCTATCTATCTATCCATCTATCTATATATATATACATATATATATATATATATATGTGTATATATATATATATATTTTGAGACAAGAGTCTTGCTATGTTGCCCAGGCTGGTCAGGAACTCCTGGACTCAAGTGATCTGCCCAACTCAGCCTCCTGAGTAGCTGGGATTACAGGTGCACACCACTGCACCTGGCTTCTTTTCTTCTATTTCAACTCTTCTTGGTAGTTCTAGGCATTTTATTATTTTGCTCATTCATAGATATTTGCCACATCTCATTATTTTGTCACTTCCGCTTTACCAGCATCTTTACATTATGAAGTGAAATGATTTGATAGAAATTGTCACTTTTCATGCTCACTGTCTATGGTGATATCTGTGGGATATTTTTTTCTCATTGACTTGGGAGATGATATGAACTATCCAGCAGATCCCAGAGGAGGGTAGTCAGACTTCAGTGGTCACTAGTGGCAATAATTTATTAGTAGGGTCTCAAATGATGAGGACACACAAATAGAGATGGTGTGGGATCATGCTAGAAGATTATCCAGAGTACAACAGTTGTCTAGTACATATACAGATTGTACAAGAAGTCTTACTGAAGATTCAGTAAATCTAAAATAGAGAGTAATTCTGTATGTGTGCTTCTGGGATAGATGTGAAGGATAGGACATAAATTACTTTGTTAATTCACCTGACTTTAGTAACTATGTAGGTTGTAGCTTCTGGGTGATAGTCTTGCTTTTAAATTGGGAAAGTTTAGAAAATAGCAGTGAGCAATCTGCCTTACAGCTGGGTATATTGGGACTCTGGGCAGCCTGCTGAAGTGCAGGTGGTCATTATTTAGAGTAGTGGTTCTCAACTGGGAGTGATTTTGCCCACCAGGAGACATTTGACATTTGCAGCTATTTTTGGTTGTCATAACTGCAGGGGTGGGGGGATACCACCGGCATCTAATGGGTAGAGGCCAGGAATGCTGTTAAATATCCTTCAGTGCACCAGACAACCACCCATAACAGAGACCCAAAATGCGAATAGTGCTAACGTATTGTAGCAACCTATAAAGGTCTATTTACAAGTTTTCTTGTTCACTACACGTTGAGCTTACATGTTTGCCACCTTGTTCCTAAAGAGTGGCCAATTTTTAGAAAAAATTTAATGATTGAGAATACACAGAACCTTAATTGTTTCTAACAACTTACATTCGGACAAATGTGCGTGTAGTAGCTTCACACATCCAAGATCATTTTTTTTCTGTGCTGCTTACCTGTTTGCAGTTTTTATACAATGTGCATTTCACCCATCTGTTAGAAAAATTTCCTTGTGCTGCTTTAGGATAAACAGACATTTGATGTTTGGCTGTTTCCTTCAGATTTCTTAGTAATGAAGTATTGGGTATCACTCAGTTTTAAAGAGGTATCTAATTATAGACTTTATAGATGGGCTCAAAGGTGACTAAATGTACTTTATAGTGCATAACTAGAAGAGGAGGAGATAGGAAGTAGTGGAGAAAACGACAATAGAATTTGCAAAATAGTACCAAAAGGTAATAAAAATCTCTATTATATGGCATGAACCAGATCATTAGAACTAGCACAGCACTATGCATGTAGATGCATAATATAAATACCACTTGATTTTTATTCTAAAGGATATTTCTGTGCTACTGACTTGACTAAAATTTAAAGAATATTATACTCATTATTTGTGGGATATTATAAATAACGTGACCTTTCTTAATAATTGCATTTAAATACACTATAAATAAAGCCTTCAGTCTATAACTTTGAAAGAGTTCCCTGAACAGCAATTAATTATGCCCTTCAGCACTCTTATGAGCAAAGTAAATTGTTGCTGTCTCTCAAGGAGTGCATATATTTCCATGAAATGCTTTGAATACAAGTTTTCCATGTGAAATAATGTCTCAGTAGGGAATGCATACTAATCCATCTCTGTTGACCATGTTCATGAACAAACTGATATGGACCATAATCAAGGCTTCCCTGGTGATAGTTTATACCAATGATAGTCAAACTACCTGTGAAAATATACACCACCCCTTAAGGGCTTGTTCCAACAGGGATTTGAGGCATAATAAGATAGTATTCTTCAGCTGATAGAATGGAGGATTTCAGTGTCTTTGAAGTATGAATTAATATTTGTATTAGTTAGGGCTCCTTCTGTTTCAAGTGATGGAGAACCCAATTCAAACTGTCCTGAGCCCAGAAAGAGATTTTATTAGCTCACATAATTAAAGAGGCTGGTGGCTGCTTTAGCTGTGGTTGTGGATACTCAAACAATGCCTTCTCTTGTCTCCTCACTTTACTTTCATAGTTTTGGCTGCATTCTCAGGCTCAGTATGATAGCCCATTATAGGTCCAAGTGTCCAGTCTCTCAAGCTGCAGAACAGTAGAAGGGGAAACCTGCATAGTCTTGTTAGACTGTGTTATCTTTGACTGGGTCACATCTCTGTCTCTGAGTCAGTCACTCTGGGCAGTAGATGGTAGTGGTCTGGCTTGAGCCACATGCTGAACCTGGATTTGAGTGTGGATTTAATACCACTTACAGGCTGACCGTGCAAGAGCGGAGTTCCCCTGAAGAAAATTAAGTTATGCACAAAATAAATCTTTGTCTTAACTCTATTTCTTTTCCAGAAGCACCACTGTAACCATCTTTTGCACTTATAATTCTATAAATGTAAAAATCAATACCTTTTCATTTTATATAAGTGGTAGTATCTTATCTGTGTTTTTTCCTTTGTTTTTATCATTGACCAATGTATTTAATATCCCCTGCTTATAAGGAGCTTCAAGGAGATCTCATAACTTCTATTTTAAATAACAGAAATATCCTAAACAGGCAGAAAATACTTGTGGGTAGATTAAGTGTTTTTAAGCAAGAAAT